>NC_090270.1:267721824-269123074 GCF_040414725.1 Anabrus simplex
CGGCCAATGGGGGAGTTATAGTTAGAAAATGCTGATAGAACATAATGTGTAGTGCGCACATGCATGACTTGACTATATAAGGACACTGATACAAGTGAATTATGTTTATATTCAGATTGCAGTACACTATAAAATCTTACACTAAGATACAAAACAAGAACAATATGATCAAGGTCAACAGTTTTACAGCAAATGGTATGTTCAGTTTACAATCTAAAATCCAATTTTTGAGGCTTCTTAGAAAATAGATTCAACAGATCTGTTTGTTTTACAATGATGTCTCTGAATACTTGTTTAGTTTACTGTCAGTTTCTGTTCATTTTAGTTTTGTAAAAATTCCATAGGGGAGGTTCTAACACCCCCCCCCCCCCAGTAACCCCCTCCTGGCTACGCTCCTGTACACAGCACTCCAGGCTGTGCCATATAGTCAGGAGGAATGTTTTAAACATGGTCTGTTTGGCTCCCAGAGGAACTCCTTTGTGCTACACTAGGTCCTGTACTTGGTGGAAGAACTTTGAATATTTCTTGCTCTACTCAGCATTTCTACTTTGATACATCACTCAATATTGTACTTACAAGGTAATTGAACGCACTGAAGACTTCCATATATTCAAACTTCTCTCCCTCTAGCATAAGTTTACAACGGGTAGGTGTCCTTTTCATCCTCATTACTATGGTCTTGTTCTTACTGTCAGTTGGTACTCTTTAAACTTCGAGTTCCATTCATCATCATCATCATCATCATTTCTGTACCTCTAGCTCTTTCTCAACCCACACAGCTACATCAGTAAAGACCAAAGCAATGCAATTGCCATTTCCTACCTCTTTGATTTCGTTTATAATCACATCTATAAGTGCAATAAAAATTAATGGAGAAAGTGAACTACCCTGTTGCACTTCTCTCTCTGTCTTGAACCAATCAGATCTTTCATTTCCCACTTTCTGATTAATGAGTTTGGGACCATCAGTTTTTCTTAGCAATCCGAGGTCTTCACACACACTGTCATAGGCTTCTTCCAAATCCAAGGAAACAATTACAAGATCTTTCCCCCTTTCCCACTACTTTTCCATTAACTATCTTAGTGTAAATCTAAGGTTTGTTGTTCCTCTGCTGCTTGTCAACCCATGCAGTTTCTCTCCAAAATGGTTTTCTAACAGTGATCTTAATCTTTTCTCAATATTTTGCAATATCTTATGACTATGACAAGAGGGTGAACCCTCTATACTAGTTCTTCTTCTTCTTCTTTTACGACCGCATAGGATCACTTTAGTCAGTCCATCGTTCAGGTCTCTTTGAAGGGATTGTTCGGGCTTTGCGGTCCTCCCAGTACTTCTTCAGACGCTCCGATCTTCGTGCCCTTTCCTCGGTTGAAAATGTGTGTGTTGTAGGTTTGTGTCGTGTAAGGGTAAAGCGGAGGTTTGTATTCTTGAGTTTTGTATTCAATTTTATCTTATTTGTGGTGTCTTCTGTCGTAAGGCCTATTTCCCTCAGATCCTCTCTTACTTCTCTGATCCATTTGCATCCTGTTGTGGTATTTTTTGAGATGAGATTGTGTTGTACTAGTTGTTTCAGAAGTCTTGAATCCAGCATCCTCATGATGTGTCCAAAGAATCCCAGTCTCCTCTTACGCATAGTATCTGTAATGGGTTCTAGCTCTTTGTACACGACTTTGTTAGGTATTATCCACCATTGTCCATCTTTCTGGTATTTTTTGTTGATGCAGGTTCTTCCAATCTTCCTTTCAATTTTCTGAAGTCTGTCAGTCTTTGATTGTTTATTCAGGTGAAAAAGTGTTTCTGCTGCATATGTAGCTTCTGGTTTTATAACTGTGTTGTAGTGTTTTATTTTTGCATTTATAATTGGAACACTTTCACCCATTTCCTTTTTTGAACATACATACATTACATACATTATCATTATAGACTGTTATGCCTTTCAGCGTTCAGTCTGCAAGCCTCTGAGAATATACTAAACGTCGCCACAATCCTGGATTTACAACTAGTGTTGCGGCCTCATTTAGTTCTATACCTCTTATCTTTAAATTGTTAGAAACCGAGTCTAACCATCGTCGTCTTGGTCTCCGTCTACTTCCCTTACCCTCCATAACAGAGTCCATTATTCTCCTAGGTAACCTATCCTCCTCCATTTGCCTCACATGACCCCACCACCGAAGCTGGTTTATGCGTACAGCTTCATCCATCGAGTTCATTCCTAAATTAGCCTTTATCTCCTCATTCCGAGTACCCTCCTGCCATTGTTCCCACCTGTTTGTACCAGGAATCATTCTCGCTACTTTCATGTCTGTTACTTCTAACTTATGAATAAGATATCCTGAGTCCACCCAGCTTTCGCTCCCGTAAAGCAAAGTTGGTCTGAAAACAGACCGATGTAACAACAGTTCCGTCTGGGAGCTGACTTCCTTCTTACAGAATACTGCTGATCGCAACTGCGAGCTCACTGCATTAGTTTTACTACAGCTTGATTCAATCTCGCATACTATATTACCATCCTGGGAGAACACACAACCTAAATACTTGAAATTATCGACCTGTTCTAGCTTTGTATCACCAATCTGACATTCGATTCTGTTGAATTTCTTACCTACTGACATCAATTTAGTCTTCGAGAGGCTAATTTTCATACCATACTCATTGCACCTATTTTCAAGTTCCAAGATATTACACTGCAGGCTTTCAGCACAATCTGCCAGTGTTGTTTTAAATACTTTCCACTCTTCATTAACACCAAATGTTTTATTTGTTTGTAACTCTGCAGTTATCAGCTTTTGGTAGATGTTCTTCTTTTCTGCTTCCTTTTTAATTTCTGTTACTTTAACTTAGGCATCCTTCTTGAGCAGGTTGTATTGGTCATTTTATCTTTCAAGTCAGCTATAAAGAGTGTCTGATCACTAGAGCCTGGATTATATGTAATATAAAAATGAGAAATATGTACATAAATATGTATCTAAAATTGACAAAATATGTAGTTAAATATGTAATAAATAAAAAATATGTAACTGAATATTTAAGTTTTATCTGATGTATTCTTGTACACAGAAAAGGAAACAAAACCAAAAAAAGTTAAAAGTGCAGATGTTATTCAACCTCTAATTTTCATTTGGAGGTGCAATTAATAACTAAATATTTTTCCAAATTTTCTGTGGTCATCAAATGCCTTCTGTCTCTTAGGATACTCTTATATAGGCACCGTGCAGATTGATCGAAATGCTACTACTAGCGCTACATAGTGGCCCGTTCTGAAACAAGAGGTGAGGCGTAGTGCGAGAGTCTCAATACCACTCAGTACATGTCTTGACATTCAAACAAGGTTGCGAGTTTAAAACGATTCAATTCGGGGATCTAAGTGAATCATCATGCAATAAAGGAAGAAGCCTTGTTGTCAGTGGCCACGAGAACGGCGTTGAAGAGTTAATTTCAAATGGTTTCGGATACATCACAGGAAAAATTACCCGACAAACGTCTGTCACTTTGCCGCCTTATATCGCGAAACTTGATTTAGTAAAGGTGTAGTTTGGTAACAATGTATAAACTTTATTTAGCAAGGATTACTTAATGCATGTTTGAGGAGTTGTACGCATTTTTATTTTGTGTTCAGGTTGACCAGAATCGTAATATCTCTTACCAGCGAATGTTCCTGTCCTGCCAGCGCCAGAGGAACTTGCACACACGTAGCTGCGGTGTGTATTGTATAAGTAATGAAAGTGTTGTCTCCAAAACAGACCGTCCGCAAGAATGGGGAAAACCACGCCCGAAAACAATGTCAACAGAAAAATATAGAAGAGGCAAACGCGTAGAAGAACTGTTCGGTAAAAAGACTTTGGAGACAGCTCTTCCCCCGTTCGAATTAACTGAGGATATTTTAAAACACATCCCTTGCAGTCTTCGTACAATGCTTCGAGCAGAAGCAAGTAGTGAAATCGAACAATCGTGCAGGGCCGTAGTCACCTCATTGATAGACAGGGTAGTGAATGATGTGGAGAGAGAAGAATGTGAGGAAATTGTGACACAGTTATTACATTTACAAGTCTCTAACGACTTGCGCTTGCCAGACAAATACACCTTTCGCACTACGAGTGACGAAATGCTTTTTACCAGCAAAGTACATGTTGATACAGATCATATAACTAAAATCTCCCTGGACACTATCTCAATCAGGAAGTCCTCGATGGTTTCAAGAAAGAAAGATAAGAATATCTGCTAGCACGAAAGCACATCGGATCAAAACTAGGTGATATAATTTTGATTCTTTAGCTCTCGCATTTGTAACTGAATCTCCAATTGGCGGGGGGGGTGCTTTGAACAATTTTTCTCACGGAAGTGAAATGGAAAGTGAAGCAATAGAATGCTATGGAAGTTCATTTGGTGTTCGTGTTCTCGATGTGGGTTCATAATCCACAAGGAGCAACCTTGGATTTGTGGATCTCCAGATGGCATAGTTCTCAAAGGAAATGTAGCTGGCAGAGTGTTAGAAGTTAAGTGTCCATCTTCCTGTAAAGATAAACCAATAGTAGATGAGTCAGGAAATGTGCGAGTACGTTATCTTTACTTTGACGAGCAAAAAACCATTCAGTTAAAGACAAGTCATATGTATTACATACAAATACAAATGCTGATGTACGTAAATGGCTTGGGAAAATGTGATATATACGTATATAGCAAAGCACAACAGTTGGCGATACCTATTTATCGAGGAATGTCTCACCAAAATGACAAAGTTCTATTTCAATAATTACTTGCCATCAATTAGCGGTATTCCTAATAGTAATTATTATTATTTATTTGTCAATTCTTGCTTGTTGAACGTCGAACAAATCAAAATTTAAACAAAGAATATATAAAACAAACTGATGGTAGAACAATTCTCAAACTATTTTTTAATTATTGGAGGTTGCAAATTCGTTAACACGCAACACGTATACACGATGTCATCCACGCGTGGAAAACGTTCTTTTGGCAATTTTTGTAATATATTGTATATTTTCATTCTTTAAATACACCTTTCTACGTGAATTCTAACACACTCAATATTGTAAGTACTCGCAACTTCCTCAGCGATTACGACACCACGGTCAGATAAGTTAGTTCTGATGCCAGGAAATTCTTTATCAGCCACGACCTCACCGCCAGGTTGAAAGAAAGTTAATAAACCCCTGTCGGTTGTTATGAATGAGTCTCTAGCTCTTCCACCGTAACATTTTAGATTTAAGGGCGATCATACCACTAGGCGTGATTGCAATTAAACTTATGAAGTGTAGCAACCCTTGTACTGAAAATAGAAATACTCTCTCATCTACTTGGGAGGCTGTTCAACCCTAAATTCCGTGCAGTCAATAATGTCTTGACAATTACCGTAATTTCTCTTAAATGCTGGAGGCATTATTTCTGAACACTTTCCTTACTAGGCCAGAATATGAAATGTTTCGTACGCAGTGTCAGTTGTATAATCACGGTGGTAAAAATACGTGAAATTTTTGTCCTATGAACACCGAATAGCACTCTCAAAGCAGAATAGGACAGTCCGGTTTTCATTTTCACTAGGAAAATCAATAATCTGGTTTCTTTATATAACTTCGAAACGTTACAGTTTGGTAATAACGCAAGCAGCAAGGCAATGACGTTGAAGTTCACACCTGTTAAATCACGCATTTGTGTATTGTCCCTTATGGAAATGTAGCCTTGGAAACCTGGACCCTTTATGTCTGCATGATCGTCTTCCGTTCCACACATTTGATCATGTTTCGTAATGTCCCCTCCCAGACCGAAATTAAGTGGAATACATGCTTGTGTATTTACGTCGTTTTCATTTATTGAACAACAAAACATGAAGTCTGAACAATGAAAATCGGATGCATCTGTTCGTTCGGATGAATCCTTGGTTATGTTACTTGGACAAACTGTACTTGAAAATTTTCCGTCTGATTCTTCCTTTTCTAATCGCTTGAGTTGTCTGTGAAAGCGCTGTAAGCTGGGTTCCGGCGACACATTCCTCTTCTTGTATTCATCGGGAAATATTGTCGGAACATAGGCTGGACTTAGTGGGTGTCCTGAACTTCTCTTTCCGATGAAATGTGCACTACATATTCTTGAGTAAGTCGTAGGTTGCCAAAGTAATCCATCAGTGCTAAAAATTAAAACCAAAATTAAATTAAATCGGATCAACTGAACTTGCAAACATGTGCAGTACGTAGGCTATGTAGGCCTACTTACTTCGTTCGGTTAACTGCTTGTATCCATCGCCTCCTTCGGTCCACTTCTATCGCTCGTTTTGGATAACAATAAAATTGTACTTCACTACCTGTATTTGCGTAAGTATTGGAACATCCGACAACACAACAATTGCGTTTGCTTGATCTCCTTTTCTCTGCCATTATCATCTGAGCGACTACACGCTCAGTCATAACAGAACAGCTACTGCGAGTCTGGAGTCTGCCTCACTTGTTGTTCTCCGCCCGACCGCTAGAGCGACATGCACGGTGCCTATACAGAGAAAAAGACCGTTCAACTTCACATGAGGTCACTGATGTGTATTTAAAATGAGGAATGACACTGGAAGATAAGTTCTCATTCTCAGGTAGTTCTTTGTAAGAAGAACTTGTTTCTTCAACGGAGCACTCTTTTTTTATTTCTCACATGAAGATTCGTTTTTAAGCGTTCTAATTGTGACTATGAAGCACCCAATATGTTTGTCACACACTCTGTGCATAGCACGATTGTTCCATCACTTGTAAAGGCTTCATCAATTGAAATACACTCTTAACTTTGACACTAGTTTGGATGCGACTGGTGCCATAGCGATTCACTAACTGTGACTCAGAATATAGTTCGAGCAAGGGTTTACTTGCACGTTTTTTTTTTTTTTTTTTTTGCCAAGTGTTCAACCCAGCCGCAGAGCAACTTTCACTTTGTGTCTTTCTCCGTAGTAGCAGGAGTGACATGTCATTGTCCACCCTCCACACTGTACCGTTACTTCATCAACATAGCTAAGCGATGCGATTCTTTGAGAGAATCCTTCACTTTAAATTATTACATTATTTTTAGATGGTAGAAATGTACAGGCTTTTTAAACTATTTTCAAGTGTTTTAAATCAATGTACAATTAGTGAAAAAAGAATTGTGTTTTCTTTAAAATGCCAATATACTTTAAAATATGCAATATTTATCAAAATATTTATTATGCAATGAAATATGTAAAAATATTGTAACTTTAAACTCCTGGAATAATGGTCGTTTTAGTGTGATTTGCCGATATTTTAGCTTTTCTTGTAGCTACATATATGGGAACAGAATATGTAATTACATATAATCCGGGCTCTACCAATCACTGTCCAAGGATTCAGATGGTTAAGACTTTTTTGTCTCTTATCCTCCACTGTGTTTATTAATCACACAATCAGCTGATTTGCTTCTTCCATCCCAGTCTTACTTGTGTTCTTATAGCTGTCCCTTTCTGTAAAGAAAATGTTCTTTATGGGAAGGTTGTTTCTTACACATAAGTCTAATAGATACACTCCTAAGTCTACTCCAACCTGAGCATTTAAATCTTCTATAACCAAGATGATGTTTTCCTAGATTTGGTCTTCCAACCCTTGGAGGACTTCTTTCTCAACATTGCTGCATCCTTGCTATGGGGCACACACTTGTGCAACTGTGAGGCTAGTTTTCCTGGTAGTTACTCTGGCTTTAATAATTTTCTCACTGATGTAGGCAGCATCTGTAATGGCACTGATGTCCCTATACAGCACCAGACCCATTCCATTTTTTGCCTCATTCTTGTTAACAATAATATTATTGATTTTATGTGCCAATAACTACTTTTATGGTTTTCATAGACAGCAAGGACCTGGAATTGTGTTCCACAGGAGTTCTTTTACATGCCAGTAAATCTGCTAACATAAGGCTGACATATTTGAGCACCTTCAAATACCACCAGAGTTAGCCAGGACTGAACCTATCAAATTGGGCTCAGAAGGCCAGCAATCTACCATCTGAGCTACTCAGCCTGCCCCCATTCTTCTCTATATGCCAATAATACTTGTAACCTTTTTTTTTTTTTTTTTTTTTTTAAGTAACCATTTTCCATTTTGTTCACACCAAGTACATATATTTCTCTCCAACATATCCACTATCTCTTCAATCTTTCCAGTCAGTGTTATGACATTCAAGCGTTCCCACTCAATCCTTTCTGGTGCTCAAGTCCAGTCCTTGTATGTTTTTCACATTTTGTGTTCCTTCTCATGTTCCCAGGATGAGCTTCCGATTTTACCAAAGGGTCATCATTTGTTCCAGGGGCACAAAAAGAGGGTCTACATTTGGTTTAACTTTTGATCTGAGGCTAGTTCTAGTTTTTTTTTTTTTTTTTCCCAAAGCAATAAATTAGTACTCAAACCGCTAACTTACCAGGCCTAAGATACATGAGAATTTTATTGTATATGATATATATTAAATTATTATATAATTTTTCAGATGACTGCAAACTGGGCATCCAGCAATACTATTGAAACATGTACCACAGATACGCTGTGAAGTGGACATAACCTCCATACAGAAACTCAAGAGCAGAGTTAATGCTGAATATTAGATTATAGTAACCAAAAGTTACCATGCAAAATTAAGATATAATTTCACAAATTAAAATACTCACTGTAAAAAAAATACTAAATGAAAATAAATGTCTTGTTCACAAATACACATAGCAACCAGCCCTAATCCTTTACAACACCATAATATTAACATTTTCTACAAAATTTTTACAGAATTCAGAACACCAATATGTGTGTAAATCATAGACAACTATAAGTTTCAGAATCATCATCATCATCATCATCTGCAGTTTCCAGCTGTTGGCCGGGTCTGCTTAAGTTTCAGAATATCAGCAACGAATGTGTATCAATCCAATAAAACTTCAGTTATAATGGTAAATGCAACTTCTTTTTTACAAGTTGCTTTACATTACACCAACACAGACATAGGTCTTACAGCAACAAAGGGAAGGAAGTGGCCATAGCCTTAATTAAAATAAAGCTCCAGCATTTGCCTGGTTTGAAAATGGGAAACCAAGGAAAACCATCTTTGTGGTAAATAAAAGTTATAGTTCTCTTCATATAGTTATGTGGGTATCTACGGCCCACGACAGTTGGAGTCTGATGTTCAGAGCTAGTAGCTCACTAGGATTACTTGATATGAGAACTGGAACAGATCCAAAGGAAAGTAGCACGATTTGTACTGGGCAATTTCTGATAAATGAGTAGTGTTACAAAAATATTGCAAGCTTCGGGCTGGGAAGTCGTGGATGTGGGGAGACGAGCTGTTCGACTAAGCGGTATGTTTATTTAAAGATAAAAATTTCATAGTTCCGTATTGAAATTATTATATGGTGAAGGCCTTCTTTTCCATTTGTATATGAGATCTCTATATACCCCATGATATGTAGCTATCTGGTAGAATTTGGTCCAAATCTCTTGATGTTGATCAAAGCCTGGCACCCTCTCTGTGATGGATGGCATTTCAGAACACATCGAGAGTGCAAACTGTCTCCATTTATGTGACTACTGCTTGTACAAATCAAAGTTGACTGCTACATTTTTCTCTGCTGTATAAACAGGCTGTTGTAATGATCAAAGCCAATCAGTACATAGACGATCTATACCAACATGAACGGGCAGTTGATGCATATTTAGAACTGAGGCTATAAGCCCTCCTCATGTGATAATATAAATAGTTATATTTGTACATACTGCCGTACAATAAATAATTAAATCAAATAAATATGTAAATAGATGATAATGAAATAAATAACAAGCAAAATGGTCAATGGGGAAAGGATGTATGGAAGATAGACCTACAGAGGGACGGACGATATAGCCACAGACACTAAATGAAGAGCCCATTTGGACAGCTGTACTTTACAGGCATGAGTGTGGTACTCTGCCCCCACCACTCTTCCTCTCCCCCCCCCCCCCCCCCCGCCCCTCCCTCTCTCTCTTTCTCATTTCCTTACACTGATAAGGAAACCTTCCCTTCTACTTTTTCAATGTAAATGTCTTCTAACAACCAGTACAAGGTGTAATGTAACAATCCAAAAACAATTAGCAATCACCTATACATTGACCAAAAAAAGTCTCAAAAATATTGCTATTCCAGATATGATTAATTCATCCCAGTGAAGAGGGAGGAAATGCAGTTCATCTGAACATATTAGAAAATGTACTATACAATTCCGTTGGTGGTCTGTACAGCGCTGTTCTTAGGGGGTAGTGTAGCCAGATTCCCCCGTTTGCTGGAGGGGTGGAAATACAGATAGTAGAGCACCATGAACCCTATGCCAAGACCAAAAGGCACAATACAGCTGACCAGAAGAGGATAGAAGTACCATTTCGCACGCAATGTTGGACTTGCAGCTGTAGCCCACACGACTGCTGCACTTATGTTTTCGGCAACACACAAGAGGTAGTATACGATGTATTTGTTGCGCGTTCGACCATCCTCCGGAGTGATATATGTGAAGATGTAGACCAAACCCAGGATCGAGCACATCAGGAATTGGCCTAGTCGTCCACTGCACATTGGGTCATGTGAATCCGTGCAGATCACAAGATCTGTCGTCACTATCAGCCAAACTGTCATCACTAGCCAGTGGATTCCAGAAGCAGCTGTTGTGGGAAGAGGAAACAGAGATGCAGCTACACTGATGGAAAGGATGCGGGACACTGCAAGAACAATGTGAAGGTATTAAAGTATAATATTAGCAAAGAAAATATTTAAAAACTATTAAAATAATGGCATAATTAATACAGCTTGTCTAAATATAAACATTCATTTAATACAAATTTTCAGTATGGTATGCTCCATTCATCACAAATTCTGTTGGTGAGAACACAGATTGATAGGAACAGTCTTTGAACATATTTAGGACAGCAAAGCAAAGCTATCAGAAAACACATCAACAGAAGAACATAAGGAGTTGTTTTGGCCATCAGTCCATAGACTGGTTTGATGCAGCGTCCATGTCACCCTATTCTGTGTTAATCTTTTCAATTCTACATAGCTACAACATCCTAAATCTACTCTAATCTGTTTGACACATTCATGTCTTGGTCTACCCCTACTGTTCTAACTGCCTACACTTTCCTCAAAAACTAACTGAACAGCTCCTGGGTATCTTAAGATGTGTCTTACCATTCTCACTCTTCTTTTTGTCAAATTTATCCAAATTGTTCTCCTCTCATCAAATTGATTCAGTATCTCTTCATTTGAGATTCGATCTAGCCATCTCACTTTCAGCATTCTTCTGCAACATCACATTTCAAAAGCTTCTATTCTCTTTCTTTCTGAGATAGTTATTGTCCATGTTTCACTTCCATACAATGCCACGCTCCAGACAAAAGTCTTCAAAAACATATTTTTAATTCCTATATCAGTGTTTGAAATAAGAAAATTTCTGTTCAAAAAAGACCTTCCTTGCTTGTGCTAGTCTGCATTTTATGTCCATCTTCTGTCATCGTCAGTTACTCTACTACCCAAGTAACAATATTAATTTAGTTCCTTAAAGACTTCATTTCCTAATCTAATATTTCTCGCAACACCTGCATTCATTCAACTGCATTCCACTACTTTTGTTTTAGATTTATTTATTTTCATCTTGTACTGTCTTCTTCTCTAAGAATGTGCCCATACCATTCAGCAATTTCTCCACATCTTCCACAGGCCGAGATAAAATAACAATATCATTGGCAGATTTCAACTATTAAAAAACTATTGGATTGTGATTCACTTTCAAAATTTATCTTTGATTTTTACCATTCATTCTATATAAACATTGAAAAGAAGAGGGGACAAACTGCAACCTTCCATCACTCCTGTATGGATTGCTGCTATAAATACATTAAAAACTAATAAATACTGGAAAGGAATAAACCAGTGACAAATCAAGTTATATATAGAAAGTTAGAAACATGAACAACAACATATAAAAGGATAAACACAATGGCAGTCA
The DNA here is from genome assembly GCF_040414725.1 of Anabrus simplex. NCBI lineage: Eukaryota > Metazoa > Arthropoda > Insecta > Orthoptera > Tettigoniidae > Anabrus > Anabrus simplex. Next base: position 267,733,838 of record NC_090270.1, read on the forward strand.
GCACTGGAAGAGGAAGCAACAGAAGAGGAGATGAAGATGTGGAGATTGTCCTTGTCCCTTTGTGTCTTCATGTTAGTCCTGGTCTTTTCTATTGCTCCCTCTTCCAAAACTCATCTCTCATTGTGTTAATCCTGTGTGTTCCTAATCTTCTCCATATATGTAATCTGAAACATGTTTGTTTCCATTACTTACAAGTGCAATACAAACCTGCCTGGTGGCCATGATCATTAAGGTGTCAAGTTCATAAATGGTCTGACACCACAGTTAGCCAGTTCAAGTCCTGTTGTTCAAAAAATATTTCACATCAGAATTTTGATCAGCAGGATAGGAGAAGTGGTGGTATACACACTAGATTGTATGCCAAAAGTTTGGATTTAATTCCAAAACCTCTCCGCAGTGTTCATATGGAGTAAGGGCATATGACACTGTTAGTGGCAATTTGTCCATCAGATGGAGATGTTAAGCCTTGAGCAGACGCCTTGGTGCTGTTCGACAGGAGTAGGCAATGTGCCGGCTTTGGGTGTCGCCCTCTCCCTTCCTACTATCATATATCACATCATTCATTTCATCTCATTAACTCTTCTGATGAGATTGACATTAGGAAGGGCATCCAGTTGTAAAAACTCGCTACGAAGATTCATCTAACTTCCTACCAGACCCCGTAGAGAAACGGGACAAGGGTTGGACATACAGGTGCAGTAGTAATATAACTATTCTTAAACCATTCTAAAATTTTTCATTATAATTACTACTGTAGGTAACACTTGTTTTATTATGCCAATTACTGCCATTGCTACTCCATTATTACTGTCACTTTCTTATCCATTCTCATCCCACAGTACATCCTCCTCTTTGCCATTCCATGCATTTGACATGCAACATTTCCTGAATCTCTTCATGACAGATTCTGGTTTCTATTTATTTAGCATAGGCATACAAAGCATACAGAGAAACTCAAACTGAAAAAAAGATACAAAATGTTTAACAAAGGAATAGGAGATAATTCAGTGGGCTGAGGCACAGTATCCCTTACAGCTGACAATCAGTTCTTCTCTTTTGCCTGCATAAGACCAGACAGGACATTCAAATGCGGTACGGCTGATGGTTTCGTTGCCATTTTTTACAGTCACAGTCAGCAGACTGATTTAAGCTCCACTTCATTGCCGATGCAGCACAACATCCATGATTGGTTCGCACCCTATTATGCTCTGAGCCCAAAGATGATGGGGTAGGCTAAATCGCAAGGGCCTAGTGTTCTGCTCTTTGACAGCGTACCATTGTGGAGGTACCTTGGAGAACCATTCTTCATTTTGGCTTCTTTTGCAGACTGAATGAAACCTCCTTGATGTTAATCTAGAATGTAATATCTTCTGGTCCAGCAGACCAGTATAAACTGGTAACAGACAAAGAGCATCTTCCGACTCATGAAGAAAGGCTATATATCCTGCCTGAGATGTGAGAGAGTAATATCACAGTGTGGTAACCAGCAGAAAGGAGTGAATTTAATGGTCCCTGATATCAGCCCCATCCACTAAAATTCTTAGCATGGCAGCCGTTGAGCCAAGCTGATGCACAGTATTCAGCGATGGAGCACATTACTGTAAGCCAAGTGTAGCCATTCAGACTTGCTATTTTATAATTTAGTGGCTTCTTTGTCATAACTGGTTGAATTATTTAATGTTTATTGTGTGTATGGGAATTTAAATTGGAGTTTGTTAATAAATGTGAACTTTTTAATGCAAAATTGTATGTGGTTTTAATTAATGCACATGCTTATGCTCCTCATGTGGTAGCCACTATCGTACACACGATAATGTTGCATGTTCCAGATTTAGCTGCTGTTCTAGAAAGCTTTTGACAGAATGTCAGCAAACCTATTCTGGTGATATTTTGCACCATGAAGCATGGATCCCCCTCACACAGAGAGCTGACTGATATCTTATTAGGGTCATATTCATAGTGTTAACACATTGGAGACCAAGCCCGAGTGTGTATCGGGGTGGGATAACAGCACAGACTGACCGCGCCCGAGGCTAACTCGGGCCCGCGTATTTGTTATATTGTCAACACAGCCAGGACGAGAATCGGGCGGGAACTATACATACCACTTTAAAGAACTTTTATAACAGCTATACCGTGCTTTTGTGTCCTCTGTTGTTGTTTTCTCTAACTTATAGCAGCTTATTTTTTCTCAAAGTGTTTAGACTGTATTTTGTTTCTGCTATCATGATTGGATCATTGAATAAAAGTGGAATTGTAGAGATTTTAGAAAGATTTTTGTTGACAGTGGTTCAGAAGAGGTAGATGATTCAGATCTAGACCCTGATTTCAAACTTCAGGTTAGTGATGAAGGTATTTATAACCTATTCTCTCATATTCACCCAGGTGTAATTTTGCACTTCGTAGTTTATTTAGCTAATATTTCATGATTTTCATATGACTGGAGATTCATTTACAACGAAGTGATGCAAGCGATGATAATTCAAAGGTAGGGACTGATTCACGTACGCCAGGTACTTTTGATGATTTGGATGCACGTGCAAAGCCTGTGCTGATAAAGGAAAAGCGGAAAATGGGAAAGTAATTTGAAAAGAGACATGCTGGTGATATTCAATGCGTTCTGTAGCACTTCATGTCCCTGAATGCTTCAAACTATTCCAAGCTCATTATGTGTAAGACTTTGTTGTCAGACTTGTTTTTCTGTTGTTGCAAAAGGCATACCATTGGAAAAAGTGTAATGTGAAAAGTATTCAATAGATCTTAAAGCAACTTTATAAATCTGTAGAATAGACACTTTTAATTTTTTGATGATATATACCTGTTACAATTGAAACCTACCTACAATTTTCTACAATTTTTTTAAAAAAACTTTCAAAATATGGCGGTCTGCCTGCCCATATGCCACCTTAAGACACTGTCTCGAATGTGTTAAGTGTGCGTTCATCTTTCATAGTCGTCTTCTAATGCCAGCATGCCTCTAACACTCCCTTAAAGATTACCGTAGCTTAAGTGAGCTCTCAAGTTCCCCTAGCATGCACCCAGCACAAGATTGCATGGGCAGCTTGTTTCCAGCAAGGTGTAATGCTCACCTGCCTTTTTAAAATTAATGTTTTGTGATTACTGTGAGCTTGTTTTAGATGATGATGATGATGATTATTATTATTATTATTATTATTATTATTATTATTATTATTATTATTATCATCATCATCATCATCAGTTTTCCACTCCAGTTGCCCGGGTGTGGTTTACGAGCACTCTCCACTTCTGTCTGTCCATGTACCACTCTTCTCTCAAGACGACATTCCAGCTGACTCCTCTTGTTCCTATGTCCTCTTTCACTTGGTCCAGCCATCTCTTCCTAGGTCTTCCTACCGGTCGTTTTCCGGCCACGACTGTGTGTAGCCATTGTTTTGCTGTCCTTCCATCGTCCAATCGTTTGACATGGCCAAACCATTTCAAACAGGCCCTTGTCACTTTTTCATTCAGGGATGGGTACACGCCAGCTTCCTCCCTTATTCTTCCATTCCTTACCCTGTCCCCTTTTGTCTTCTGTACCATAGTACGTAGAACTTCATTTCTGCGGCTTGCAGTTTGCTATCCACTTATTGGGTTGTTGTGCAGGTTTCTAGGCCATATGTTAGTACGAGGGTGAAGTATGATTGGAATAGAATCTGCTTTGATCTTAAGGGAACTTGTTCGTTCCAGAGGAGGTTCCGAACTTGATGGTAAAACTGAGCTGATTTTTTAATGAGGTTGTTAATCTCATGCTGTATTCTGTTATCACTTGAAATGATGCACCCAAGATATTTATATTGATCTACTGTTTTCAGCTGTGTACCTTCCAGCATTATTTTTCCTTTCTTCTTCTGCTTGTTGACAGACATAGTAACAGTTTTCGATTTATTTATTGTTAATCCATGTGCTTTCAAATGTTCATTCCAGGTTCAGTCTCTCTTGGACTTCCTTCTCTGTATTTCCCCAAATTACTACATCATCTGCAAATGCAAATGCATTGATGTCCATATTGTTCTTCTGCTTAATTTCTTTCATGACTTCATCCATGACAGTGATAAAAAGTAAGGGTGAAAGGGTACTGCCTTGTTGCACTCCTTTAGTAGTTTGGAACCAATCAGAATTACCGTTTCCTATCTGTACGCAACTGCAGCAGTCTTCGTAAAGCATTTTAACTTTCTGGATAAAACCTTTGGGTACATTTTTCTTTCTTAAGCATTCCCATATAGTCTTCCTTGGAACACTATCAAATGCTTTTTCGAGATCCAAAAACACTAGTGTTAAGTCTTTGCCCTTCTTCCAATGCTTTTCTAACAGTATTCTAAGTGCAAATATGAGATCGGTAGTTGATCGGTGTTCTCTGAATCCATATTGTTCTTCCTGTAGTTGTGGTTCTATTATTTTCCTTAGCCTTTTTTCAAAAAAGGCTAATAATAATAATAATTACAAATTAACAAAGAAGTCGTAGCAAGTGGCTATGGAGAGTATTTTTCCATGCATGGCACTACCAATATTTAATGTTAACTTGAATCTGATGCCTCATAGGAAATCAGCTGATTGAGAAATATGTTAACAATAGAAAGGGTAAATAAAAGCTGATTGTAATTAAATATGGTAAATGTATAATTGCTATAGTAAGAAAGCAAAAGAGCTGCATTACTTCAACACAACTATTGTAATGTTGTCTCTACAGTACCTTGAGGAAATTTACTGGCCAGTGAGAGCTGCACAGATCTTCTAATCTTACTTGTTTGATCCATTTCCTCTCTTATAAAAGATTTTTTTTTTTACCGAGCTCGATAGCTGCAGTCGCTTAAGTGCGGCCAGTATCCAGTAATCGGGAGATAGTGGGTTCGAGCCCCACTGTCGGCAGCCCTGAAGATGGTTTTCCGTGGTTTCCCCTTTTCTCACCAGGCAAATGCCGGGGCTGTACCTTAATTAAGGCCACGGCCGCTTCCTTCCAATTCCTAGGCCTTTCCTATATCCCATCGTCGCCATAAGACATATCTGTGTCGGTGCGACGTAAAGCAAATAGCAAAAAAAAAAAAAAAAAAAAAAAAAATTATGTAGTTAGACAGCTACTTAGTGTTATCTTACACGGAAAATTATCTATCCTTCATCAGATATTAATTACAGATTTCTATAAATAGGTTTGCTAGAGCATTCAAACGCAGCATTTTAGACTTAAATGCTAGTTACAATATATATCATAATAAAATATTGATCATAACTTTCTAGAGCATTGTAAAATCTGTCATTTGTTATTCTGGCTATTGACAAAATATCAGCCATTCTGTTTGTATTTTGAGTATCTACAGGATAACAAATTTTAGTCAGATTAGTATATTCCAAGTATTGGTAGGCTATATTATGCTCCCTAATACATTATCTACCAAAAAGTAATTGGGCATCCATGATGGTTAGTAATTTAGTACGTCAGGGGCCTATTCCACAAAAGTATGGTCTTGTACATTACAAGTTACTAGTGTGGGTTCTTGTAATGTATGGAGTTGTACATTTCTGTTCCACAAAAGATTGAAAGTCTCTTGTATATTACCAGTGAATTGTTACAAGTTTTACATGTGATGACATATCAATAAACATACTACGTCATAGCATGAATCAGCTGTTTATCTTCGTATTCCATTCTTCGAATTACTGTAGGTTATGCTTGCCTCATTTATCGTAATATCGTATTTTGAGGTAAGTTATGCAGCAAAGATTCAAAGAACTCTAATATTTCTGTGAATTTCTTAATGCTACGATGCTATTTTCAGTTTATTTCTTGATGAAAGGAAATTCCTCCATTATTATCACCCATTCTGTTCTTCTGCGATCCTCGCATATGTCCCACGATAGTTTGACATACCTTGGTCTGTCATTAGGAATCAGATGCTGCTAATAACGATGTTCAGCCACCAAACTTAATTGTTACGATATTGCAAACTCTGCATGAATTGTTAAAATGGTGTCAAGAGAAACGAAGTTATTCATTTTGAAGGAAATAGAAAGAAGGAAAGATATTCTTTTCGTTGCATTCAGCGAGAGTCTAAAAAAAAATAAGGAAAATAAATGGTTGGATGGAAATATTTGACTTGGGAAAAGATCATGGAGCTTTTGAGGGGAAAAGTTGGACGTATGTAAGAGGTCTTACTTGGAACCTGTTTGTTCAGTATTTTCAGGCCAGTGAATAATTTGAAGAAATTTTATATCATTTATTGTAGATACCACAGAATATATTGACCTACAGACCGAAGATTTTGCCATCCCATGCATATCTGCAACACCATGGTACTGCCATGTAGTGTTGTTAGTAACTGTTAGAGATTTATTTCTGTTCGTAGGATGTTTTAACCTACGCCCAATATCTATCAAAAGTTCTCCCGCTTGTATTATGCTTATCCTAAAATGCTCGTTGTATTCAAATACAGTGTTAAACTGGAAGTTTATTATTTTCCTATACAGACTGTAGTTTTCATTTTCATCACCATCACTGCTAGACCACATATTACAACTGTAGAAAATTCTTTTGTGGAACAGAAACTCTGGTATTTGTACTAGTTACTAGAGAATTTACTTGTAATGTACAAGACCATACTTTTGTGGAATAGGCCCCTGGTGAATTGTGTAGCCAACATAGACTTCAGAACGTACGAGAGCCAGATGACTAGTGGGCTCCCTACCAGCGCAATTACAGTGAAATTAAACGGGCACAAATCAACAGTAGCATTCAAACTGTGTAAGTGAAAGGTGGAAGGGCATTGTTTAATGGTGCACATTCCGGGCGACGTAAAATTTCAGCCGACAGAAATCACAGAACCCTGAAACGTGAAGTTGTAAAAAATAGGACAGAACCGATGGCTACTATCTGACAGGAGCTTCATGCAGCACAGGAGTATTTATTCCCATTTATGCTTCAGCACATGCGAGAACCAGTTGAATGTTTCTGCCGGAGCGTATAGTACCAACCAGGAAATTTGGTGGTGGAGTGATGATGTGGAGCTGTTTCTTGTAATTAAATGTGGGACCACAGGTGTTTGTCTGTGACAGCATGAACACATTGTAACATTCTGGATGATAAAATGCTCTCAACATAGAGATGTTGACAACGTTTGCTGACTGAACTGGCCTGCCTAGAGTCCTGACATCAATCCAACAGACCACCTTTGAAATGAATTGGAGCACCAGCGAGGTCTTGGGAGGAGCAGACAAAATCCACTCTCCAACTCTCGGAATGACGCAAGACGAACAGCGACGAACCCCAGTGAGTATCCTGAACACACAATTGTCAAAAGCATACCAGATAGGGAGGCTGCTGATATAGCTGCAAGAGGAGGCATTATGATATTCTACCAGGGTGACAACCATTACCAAACATTGTGGACAGGTGCCCAATTACTTTCTGATAGTGTATCAGGTAGGGACCCTCTTCGGAGGCAACCCTACCCATGGAGTGGTGCCCCTGCCTACTTGAGTCCCTAAGCACACTGACCCACTGTGTAATATATGGGAAGGGTCCCAGCCCTGGACTCGGCGATGAATACGAGTACAATCTACAGAGGTCACTGGCTCCAGGCAGATGAGGCTCTTCAGGAGGGTCGATGGTCCCTTGATGGAGGTAATACCACAAAACTCCATCTAGCAGCGTCTGGGGGAACTGTGAAACGCGGGAAAACAGCGACGAACATTGCAACCATAAATGTCTTTACCTTTAACGGCACGACAGAAGCACTAATAGAATACATGGAAAAGAAGGACATTGCACTGTTGGGATTGAGTGAAACCAAATGGAAAGGAAAAGGACAGAAGAGATTGAGGAAGGGGTTTCAGGTGTTTGGGAGTGGAGGTGCAAGCAGGAATAATGGAGTAGGTTTTATTGTGAGGAAAGTCCTGGTACAGTATATAGAGAAGGTCTATCAGGTAAATGTCAGAATCATCAAAATCAGACTTGGCTTGGAGAGTGGAGTGCAAAATTTTAACCAAGTACCTCAGACAGGTAATATCTAAGATAATTAGGAGTTCTTGAAGGAACCGGAAAGGTGCATTGAAGATAAAGAAGTGATGGTAATGGGAGACATGAATGCCCACGAAGGAACAGACAGGCAGAAGAAATAATGGGTCCCTTCAGTTATGGAAATAAAAATGCAGACAGAGAGCTACTACTAGATTTCTGTGAGAGGAATGGATTAATAGTAGGCAATATATGGTTCACCAAAAAATAACTAGATATGGATGGGGACAAAGGAGAACAAAAACAATGATTGATCTGATTTTTGTCGAGAGAGACAACTGAGCAGACAATTGGAAGATGCGACAGCAATGCCAAGAAGATTTTGGAGGAGACCATAAAATTGTAGTAGCTGAATTGTGTATGTTGGGTATTCAGCCTGAAGAGTGGTTTGATCCTCCACAGCACCACTAACAGCTGTCAGAGATAGCCTTTTTCTTCTTCTTCTTAGCGTGCCTGTCCGCCTCGGACGTTGGCGATCAACATGGCTATTCGGGCTTTATCCATTGAAATTCGGAACAGTTCTGCAGATGTTTTGTTGAACCAGGTTTTAAGGTTGTCGAGCCAGGAAATTCTTCTTCGCCCAGGAGATCTTTTTCCTTCTATTTTCCCTTGCAGGATAAGTTGAAGCAGCTCATACCTTTTCTGATTCCTCATGACGTGTCAAATATTGTAGTTTACAGCACTTGATGGTGTTGATCAGCTCTGGTCTCTTGTTAGCTCGGCGTAGAACCTCAATGTTTGTAATCTTCTGAGTCCATGATATTCTCAAAATTCTTCTGTATAGCCAGAGTTCAAATGCTTCCAGTCTAGCAGTGGTGGCTTTTGTAAGCGTCCATGTTTCCACACCGTAAAAGAGAACTGAAAACACATAGCACCTAAGGAGCCACATTTTGGTATCCATGGTAAGGTCGTGATTTTTGAAGGTTGAGCTCATTGAATTAAAAACACTTCTCGCTTTTCCAATGCGACACTTTATCTCTTGCGAATTGTCCCATGCTTCGTTAATGATGGTACCCAGGTACGAATACTGTGAAACTCTCTCTATACTTGCTCCATTGAGGAACAGATTCACGCCTCGGATGTTCTTCTTACTGATGATCATCAATTTTGTTTTATTAGTGTTGATGTCCAGACCATATCTCTTGCTTGTTTCAGAAATTTTGTTCATGAACTTCTGTAGCCCTTCCATCGTATCTGCAAAAACAATTGTGTCATCTGCGTAGCGCAAATTGTTGAGTTTGACACCATTCACTGAAATTCCTTCCTCCACATCAAATAGGGCTTCTTTGAATACATGCTCAGAATACAGGTTGAAGAGTATCGGTGATATTATACATCCTTGCCTGACCCCTCGGCGTATTCTCACTTGCTCACATTGGTCTTGATCTATTTTCATGACTGCAGATTGGTTCCAGTATAAATTTGCTATTATTCTTAGATCTTTCCCATCAATTCCTGTTTTCTTGAGTACGTCTAACAGGTGTTCATGAATCACGCGATCAAACGCCTTTTGATAATCAATGAGGCATGCAAATACATTACAGTTGATATCCCTACATTTTTGGAACAGTACCTGTACACTAAATATTGCTTCTCTAGTGCCAACTGCCTTCAAAAACCCAAACTGGTTGGACACTATCTGTTCTTCACAAATACTGTATATCCGCTTGTGTATCACTTTAAGAAATAATTTTAGCAGATGGCTCATTAAACTGATGGTACGGTAGTCCCCACATTCTTTGGCATTTGATTTCTTAGGTAAAGCAATAAATTCTGATTTTAACCATTCTGAAGGGATTTTACCTGATGAGTAAATGTCGTTGAATATTTTTGTGATCATTTTTATTTTTTCCTCACTGAGCAGTTTGAGAAATTCTGCTTGTATGCCATCTGGCCCAGCTGCTTTCCCTTCCTTCATTTGTTGTATTCCCGCTTCCACTTCACTTACTAGGATATCTGGTCCTGTTGTATCTGATATCTGTGGTTCCTCTCTCCTCATGTAATCTTGGAATAACTGTTCCAGATATTTCTCCCATTTTCTCTTTTTCTTCCTTGTCGATTATGAGGTTACCACTACTATCTACAAGCTTTGCACAGTTTGATTTGCGATATTTTTTTGTTGCCTCTCTGACCTTCCGGTGAACATTAAAATCATCATGTCTACTCTGATAAAACTCTATTTCTGCACATAATTCAGTTTTCTCTTTCTCTTTGGCTTCTCTAATTTTCCATCTGATTGTGTTTTGAACCGCTCTGTATTCCATCAAATTACCTCTTCTCTTCCTTCGTTCTTCCATTAGGTCCAGAATCTCATTTGTCATCCATGTTTTCCTCTTTCTAAAGTCCGGTCTCAAATGCTCTTCTTTTACTCCTTTTATCACTTCTTGTAGGTGTGCGAGTTTTTCATTAACATCATCACAATTGTCAATCAATTTATTGTTTAGAGCTGTCTTGACTGTCTGCTGTATGGTAGGATCTTTCAATTTTCTCAAGTCGTATTTCCGTGCTGTTTTGGGGACAACATATTTCATTCTGATCTTAAAATTTCCAACCAGTGGGACATGGTCTGATTGTATGTCTGCTTCTGGATATGTTCTGACAGATGTACAACCATTTCTGTATCTTTTGTTCACCATCATGAAATCAATCTGATTCCTCACAATGTGTCCTGGTGTGTCCATGGGCGATTTCCATGTGTATAACTTGCGTGGTGGTAGTTTAAACCATGTATTCACAACCATTAGCTGATTTGTTTCTGCAAATAGTTCCAACTCATCTCCTCGAGCATTCCTGTCTCCTAGACCAAAGGGTCCGACGGCGTTTGATGTTCTTCCCGCCCCAAGTTTTGCATTAAAGTCGCCCATGACTATGATGAGGTCTTCTCTTTTTAGCTTGTTCAGGATATGGTTTATGCTATTATAGAAATTTTCGACTTCCTCATCTGGTTTGTCTGCAGTAGGAGCGTAGACTTGAATAATATTTAAGTCAACTGGCCTTGCTTTGATTTGAACTAACATAACATGTGATGAGACTGGAATAACGTTGTCAACACACTTGGCTATTCTTTTATTCAGTATGATTCCTACCCCATGTTCATGCATACCATTGTCTGTACCCGAGTAGCAAACTCGATGCTCGTCTATGTTGATGGTTCCAGATCCTGGCCATCGCATTTCGCTTACTCCTAGAATATCTATTTTCATTCTTGTCATCTCCTTTATTGCATTGTGGATCTTTCCCGCCTGGCTCATCGTCTTCACATTCCAAGTTCAAATCTTGACTCTATCTTGATATTTCAGTCTTCCTATTGCTGTGCTTGTATCTGCCCCTCCCAGAGATCCGATTGAGGAGCTTACTCCGGATACTAATTTAGCTGCAAGCATAGCCATGGTGATTACTAGGGAAAATTAACTGAGGTGGTTTCCCGTTGCCTTCCTCAAATACGCAGTAACCACGTCACATCGTAACATCCAAGGATGCTAGGACGCGAGGCAGCTGTATGCTGATACAAGGTCGATGTATCTATCTTCTTATCAGCATTAATGATATAGCTGCTGCCACTGTATCATGTCCTCAGTTGATCCGCGGGTGCGAACACCACTCTCTCACGAGAGCCCCTATCAGCCATTGGGACGCGCCGTGTCGGGGTTGAGGACTTCCCCATCCAGATCCGTCTTCCACAGAGTACAGAAAAGCCCCTACTCAGTTTAGAGCTCTTCCCCTGTACAAGCTGCCTAGGTGTCACTAAAAAGGTATACTAGGGACATGAGGAGTAAAGTAGTTTCCCATTGCTTTCCTCACTGACCCAGAAGTTGCTATTACATATCAGTCTGCCAAGCCCACTGAAATGCATGCACCAACTGACCCTATGAGCAATATTTTCACACCATTATAAGTCACTGGCTGCAAAAGAACGGTATTACTAGCATCGCTCGTACCTCGGTCACTTTCATATTGTTAAAACCAAAGATGAGACTGAGACAGGTCAATGAAAGTAACAAATTTATTCTAGCCCATACCAGAAGATATAGAGCACTGTAAAAACTACATCTCGCCAGCAAAGGCGGGTAGCTAAATTAAGACTTGATAAAGTAGTAAAATTAAGAGACAAGAGAAAGAAAAATAAAGGTATGAAAATTAAAGGACAAGGGAGCACCAGAAAAATTCTATGAACTGAAAAAAAAAAAAAAGCCTACAGGAAAGGCAATGTTAAAGAGGAATGGGCTTGAGTTCAAATAAGGAATGGTAAAATGTGCAGAAGATACATGTGGTAGAGTATCAGGGGAACAGGAAGGAAAAGGAGACACCCTGGTGAAATAACTAAGTGAGGGATGCCATGAAAGAAAAACTAAAAGCATGATAGAACTGGATAGAAGGCAGAAATATGGAGAGTATGTAAAAGTTCATGAAACAAGAAGAAAAAAGCATGTCAGGGGATTATACAGGAAGAGAAACAGAAGTACTGAGAAAACTTCACAGAAACCTTGCAAGAGAATGTTACAGGAAGTAAGACAGTGTTGTATGAATTGGTTAAAAGCAAAGTAAACAGGAGAAAAGATACAAAATTTGTAAGGAGAGATATACAACAAATTTTGACACAAAGAGGGGATATTCTCCAATGATGGGAGGAGTATTTTGCTAAGTTACTTAATATCAAAATCAAAGAACTCAATGAAAAGGAGGAACATGAAGATGAAATGGTGGAAGAAAAACAAAATGAAGATATAATAATGTTGGAAATAATGTGGCAAAGCATCAGGTGGGGATGAGGTTGCTACAGAGATAAAGGCAGCAGGACCAGTAGTGTTACATTGGATATATAAATTATTGAGTGATATGGAAGAAAAAAGTAGTACCAGAAGATTGGAGGAAGGGTCTGATAATCCCAGTATTCAAGAAGGGTGATAAGAAAGAATGTAGCAACTGCAGGGCAACCACCCTCAATTGACATGTAGCAGAGATATTTGAGAGGATATTAGAGAGAAGACTGAGGATGAAAGTAAAAGGAAATGGAGAAAGAGCAATATGGATTTAGAAGAGATAGATCAACTTTTGATGTAAATTTTGCATTAAGGAACATGATTAAGAAAAGATGGGAGTTCCGAAAGGATTTAGCGATGGCATTTATAGATAGTGAGAAGGCATATGACAGAGTGCCACTGCAACTGGTTTGGGATGCACTGATAAAAAAGAAGGTAGGCAGAACAGAAGTACAAATGATCAAAGCCATGCATGAAAAATGTGTAATTAGTGTGAAGACTGAGATAGGACAAACAAACTGGTTCAATGTAGAAACTGGACTTCGACAAGGAAGTGTATTATCCTGTCTACTCTTCATCACAGTCATGGATAAAATCCACAAGAGTGTGCAACAAAACATAGGAAACAAAGAGACAAAGTAATATGAGAAGATGAAATGGAAGTACAAGAACAAGTTACTGTATGGAATCAGGAGATAGAGGAATATGGAATGTAAATAAGTGTGGAGAAGAGTAAGACAGTAGTGATGATGAGGTGTAATAGAGAAGGAAGAAGGAATACTGAAGCAAATGGAAGACCATTAGAAGTTGTGAAAAGATTCAAATATTTTGGGAGTATACTTGCATAAGACGGGAAAATAAACAAAGATAATAATAATATTATAGGCTTTACGTCCCACTACTTTTACAGTTTTTGGAGACATTGAGGTGCCGAAATTTAGTCCTGCAAGAGTTATTTTATGTGTCAGTAAATCTACCGACAAGAGGCTGACTTATTTAAGTACCTTCAAATACCACCAGACTGAGCCAGAATCAAACGTGCCAAGTTGGGGTCATAAGGCCATTGCCTTAACCACCTGAGCCACTAAGCCCGGCAATAAATAAAGAAATTGGAAAGAGAAACCAACAAGCCAATGGGTTTTACCAATGTGTGAGAGGCATAGTGTGGAACGGGGATGTCCCAGAGAAATGCAAGAAAATTCTGTACTCAATGTAGGCCTACTACACACCAATTTTGACATACATAGGGGTCATATGCACAACAACAAAACATGGTAGCAGAATTCAGGCAGCAGAGCTGAAATTCTTTAGAGGAATAATAGGGAAGACATGAAGGGATAAAATCAAAAACATAGAAATCAGAGAGAGAATTGGATTCCCTAAACTGAAAGACAAATTAGAGACCAGTAAGCTGAAATGGTATGAACAAATTATGAAAATGAAAAAGGATAGAATTCCAAAGCAAGTATTTATGGAGAAAATAGGAGGAAGACAATGGGAAAGGCCCAGAAAGAGGTGGATGGATAAGCTGAAGGAGAGTATAGAGGAGTATAAGTAGAAGAAATACTGGAGGAAGGAAGGGAGTGGTGGAGAGATAGAAAACTGTGGAGATTCTTCACAACCTGACTCAGAAAACTGGATATGGGAGGAGGAAAAGAGGAGGAGGAGAAGTAGCAGTGTATCATATTCCTATTCTGAATTAAAATCTGGTCCTTAGATTCAGAGGCAACAATTCTGTTTCTCAGAGTAGAAATGACATGGACAGCTAACCCCTTAACAAAGTAACAGACAGATGACCTTCATACAGCTTGGAAGCACCAATGCGGTGAAAGTAGTAGACTGCGCCCTGTTCGCTTCATTGCTCACGCCTTTCACTGCGAGACAGGAGAAAAAAAATATGGAACATTGAAATACAATTCTTTCTAGAAAGATAAAAGTCTACCATCATAGATCCATGTGCAGGTGGAAATTCTTTAAAAATGCAATAATATGAGTTCATTCTTCTTTCTTTTTTAAACTGGTCATATTTAAGACATCACTCACTTTGCTAACAAAACTTAGTGTTTTACAGTGCACTATGTCTTGTCTTCTAATATGAGCTAGAACAAATTTGTTCTTTCATTAATCTGTCTGTCTGTCTCAGCCTCATCCCTTGGCTTTGACAGCATAACGTGCCTGAAGTATGAGTGATGCTAGTAGTACCATTCCTTATGCACACAGCCCGTTATGAATGGTGTGAAAATGTCGCACATGGGGTCGGCTGGTCCGTACATTTCAGTGAGCTGGGTAGACTGGTATGTAATAGAAACTTCTGGCACAGTGAGAAACGACCTCACCTCTCATTTCCCTAGTATGCCTGCTAAGTGACACCTAGGTCATCTATTACAGCTGATGGTAGAACTGTCAAGGATTCAACCAGCCTTTGGGCTTGGCACTCAACATACACATGGTCAAAACCTTAAGATAACATTTGAATACCATGAAACGCCGCCAACAACCTAAACCTCCGCTAGGAACTCAAGTGATTTTTTCCTCAGAACATCTGCACCTAAGTGCATATATTTTACTGAATGTCTAGGAGCCAAGCTTAAATGGTGGTTTGCCTGGAACTTACCAGCCCGGAGGTTGGTTGGATCTTCAAAACAGCACCACGAAAATTGATGATGAGGCGTAGGTTAATAGGCAAGGCCTCCTTCATAACACTCGAGAGACAGCTTGTGCTCCAAATGTCATTACTTAGCACTAGCCATACCTCAGCAGCTTCCATACTTTCACCGACATAAATGAAACAGACTTCAATGGAAACTGCGTTTTACTGTGTTAATGAAGTTTCAACTGAAACTATCTATTTTCTCATCGTTATTTTTTTCTACTTTCATACTCCAAAGTATACACTTAGTATATCATACAGAATTATTAGGCACACACAATTCTTTTCTGGGGATACACATTTTCCTAGTTAAATACTGTTTTGAGAAGGTGAAAGAAATATGGAACTAGTGACACATTTTCAGAAACACTGGTTCAACACACTGTGCTGCAGTTCTTGCACTTCACCACCACCACCATCATCATCATCATCATCATCGTCATCATCATCATCATAGAACCCCTCCAGCATGCTGGGTTGGGTGGTGTTGAACGAGCCTTCGCCACTGTTGTCTGTCCAGAAATGCCTCCGCTCCCACCACTAACTCCAATTCCCGCCTTTTTTCTCCGCATCCTCTCTCAACTGATGTAGCTACAGTGTTGCCAGGTCTCCCGAAATTTCAGGAGATCTCCTGATTTTTTTTGCAACACACCAGAAAACCCGAAAATACAAAAAATCTCCCAAAATTTCTTCTAATCTAAATTTAAGGGAAATGAATTATAATGGTAGTGGTGCATAAAATATATATATATATATATATATATATATATGCCGAAAAACTCTTTCCTCATCTCACTGAGTGACGTTTTATCGATAACATCACTTGTTAGGTATTTCGCAGCATTCATTTTAGGCTTGAATTACATAATCTTTCCCCTCTTATTGAACTCAAAATGCTTGACTGCATCACTCGAAGGGAAATCACCAACCCACATACAGAATACAAAATCTGCATCCTGCTACAACTTCAAAATTGGCACACAATTTCTATGCCTGATAAATACTACATCTACAGCAAGATTGGGAGAAGAAGGGGAGGAAGAAGGAGAAGAAGAAGAAGTAGAAGAAGAATAGAGTGGCCAAAGAGTACGGGTAAGTGAACGCCGGTGGTTTCTTGTCACAGAATGGATGAAAATTAAATCGGTTTTGAACTGTGATTCATTTCCTGTGAAAATAAAGATTTAAACTGAAATGCAATTTTTAAAACTCCCTTTAAAATATCGTGAATTTTATTACACTTCCGCTAAGCCTTCACGAAACACAGGTTGAAGATCCAATGTAGCCCGGCTAAGACGATTCCACAGCATGTTTTACAAGGTTGCCAAGACTACCTTTACAAGACCAGGCCAGAGAAAAGACCGTTGGTCTGGATTGGTGAGGTCTATTTAGTAACCGTTGTGCTTGGGGGGGGGGGGGGGGGGGGGGCATGGGGAAGCTGGCCTGGTCTTGTAAAGGTAGTCTTGGCAACCTAGTGAAACATGCTGTGGAATCATCTTAGCCGGGCTACATTGGATCTTCAACCTGTGTTTCGCGTAAGCTCCCAAGTTAACAAGCCTCTAGCATCCCCTCTAGAGTCTTGCTAAATTGTGACAAAAATAAGTTTTTTTTGCTAGTGGCCTTACGTCGCACCGACACAGATAGATCTTATAGCGATGATGGGATAGGAAAGGGCTAGGAGTGGGAAGGAAGCAGCAGTGGTCTTAAGGTACAGCTCCAGCATTTGCCTGGTGTAAAAATGGGAAACACGGAAAACCATCTGCAGGGCTTCCGACAGGGGGATTCGAACCCACTATCTCCCGGATGCAAGCTCACAGTTGCGTGCCCCTAACCGCACGGCCAACTCGCCCGGTAAAATAAGGTTACGGGCGTATGTCACGATAACTTTAAATTACGCAGTTTTTAATTTTGAACGAGTGTGGCGGCCTTGTGGGAATACATTATGCAGGATCTATTGCAGGCAACAGAAAATAGTCTTCATGACAGCCGACCTAAGCCGGCGAATATAAACAAATATAATGTTCACAAATCTCAGATTTATAGTGTCTCCCTTTGCATTCTTCTATATAAGTAAGAATACTGTTAGGGCCAGCTTGGTGGATCCTTGGCAAGCATAAAGAACGGATCTCTCTTCTATGCTACTCCGGTATTATTTCACGTCTTTTTTATTATATTTTTCACTCGGTGAACTAGACACGATACTGCCAAATTATAACTGAAAATCCTTGAGGATATATTTACATGTAAATTAATAATTCCCTTGTTCCTACTTTTAAGTTTTGTACTTCTAGAAACATCATCTCTAATAGTCTTTTTTTATGAAACAAATGCATGATATATACTAAGGATTATTGCCAATTAGCCCAACTGTAGAAATTTAAGATATAGGGACAATGTAATTTATGTCAATTTTATTATTTTTCAGAACAAGTGTGAGAAAAATACCACATAGATCAACTTAGAAATACTGCGATGCATCTGATACGAGTACAGAAATCTTTCTACCAGTTCACTTTGGGCGACCAACAACCATTTTCTTCAGACTTATGCACTGCAATGTTGGGAGCTAATATGCCCCTGCATAAACAAGAGCATCTTCAAATTTCAACAAGCTGCTGGGAGCAATCACCAAGTTGGAGAAGAGTGGCATGCCCCTGGTTGAGTCATTTAGGATTGTGCAAGAAGTCAGGGGAAGTTTTGACCCAACATCTGGGAAGGCAGTCGCTGTCAGCGAAATAAAACCAGATTAAGTGACTTCACTTCATGTGATGTTGAGAGATCTTTCTCTCAGTACAAAAACATTATGCATGAGAGGAGAACAAGATTGTTACCGGGAAACATTGAAACGTTGCTTGTAAATTCCTTTTATAGTAATTGAGTGCATTATGAAATTATAAGTAATTTTTTTCATGCCTATTTTGTTGCCTATTTTACACGTTAGTGCTTATTTAAATGCCTATTTTGGCTAATTTAAGAGCCTATATGCCTGCCTATTTCAACTGTTTTTAGTGCCTATAATTCTCGTCTCTACTTATGAGGTTCTTGCACTTATTATACATACATTCTACAAGAGGTTCAAATGAAGGAAACACAAGGAAGTGGGAACTGGTCAATACAAACTATTGGACATTTCCGAAGCTATGATAGTGTCCTCAAAAATCGTAACCTAAGCTAACACAGCCGGGTATCAGTGCTGCATTCATATATATAAAACCATTCAAACAAACTTAAAATTCTTATCATTTAAATATTGGTAGTACAAGAAATAAAAGATCGATCACAAGCATGCAATCACAACACTGTAATTAATTTAATGACAATATGGCAGAGAACGTGCATGTGATCATAGAATTTTAAGCAATATTTCTTACCAGTGACCATGAAGTGCCATAAGAACTGCACGACAGTCCCAGGGATGCTGATGTTATCTTTGTCCTCCTGGGCAAACCGGATGGTGCGGTGGTAGGATGCCATGGACCAGCCCATGCTGAACAGCGAGCTACAGACTGACCCAACCTGGCTGAAGTCTGAACACAGAGAATACTAGGCTAAACAAGTCAGTCCCAAACTTCTATATGGGGAGCTGTGCAGAGAGAGAGAGAGAGAGAGAGAGTTTTTAAAATAAATGCACAGCAAGTCTTGGATAAGTTTTCATTCTATCTTGATTGCTAGTATCATAATACCAAGTTTGATCAGAATTAAAAATAGAAAATTTTGAAGTTTTACAAACTATTCTAAAATTTTAAAAGATATTAATTCTGGTATTCTTATTAGAAAGCTGAAATATTCTGAAGTGTAGGAAAGATTACATTGATAACATCTGCAACTGCCATTCGTGCTATGAGAAAATGCAAGGTAATTGGACCTGATGATATACGAGTTGAAATCTGGAAAAGATTGGATCAACAACAGCTGTATTTAATAAGGCATCAAGGAACACATCATAATGTTCACATACTGTTGGGTAGGCAACCTGCTAATCGGACTTGTCTTGAGGTTTGCTTATCTTCCCGTATTTTATTTTTCACCCCTTAGTGCCAAGCTACCAACCAGATTTCATTCAAACCACTTCATAATCCCTCTCAGATGTAATAAGAACAGACTGAAAATTTCAGCGAAATCGGTCCAGTAGTTTTTGAGTCTATTAGCTTCAAACATACCAACATCCAATTTTATATATATAGATAAATTGAAAAGACTTTTCAATACAATATATCAAGTAAATAATATTACATCAGTCTTGGGACTAGTTTCAGTCACTTAGTGGCGGTATAATTCCCCTGTTTATGAAAGGCATCAGATGGAAACCCACCAACTATAGAGGTATAACCCTGCTGTCTCATGGGCTAAAAGTTCTAGAGAAGATCACAGAAAGAAGATTGAGAACCATCATTGAACCACAGTTAGAGGAGGAGCAATATGGGTTCAGAAGTAACAGATCAACAATGGATCTAATTTTTAGCACCTGCATTCTGATGGAAAAGTATTTGGAGAAAGGCAAGAACCTGGTCATTGTATTCCTGGATATAGAAGAGGGCTATGATAGTGTTATAAGATATAAGATCTGGGAGTGCCTGAGGAAAAGAAATGTGCCTGAAGGACTAGTAAGGAAAACTGAGATGTTGTACAAAGACTGTACTAGCTGTGTACAAATTGGGAAAGGTCGATCATCATGGTTTAAGATCACGAGTGTAGCTCAGCAAGGAAGTGCACTGTCCCCACTACTGTTCATCAATGTTACGGACAATATAATTCAGAACGTCAAGGAAAAGTTAGGTGAACTGAATGCAGTGGCCTTTGCAGATATCATGATTTGGGGTGAAACAGAAGAGGAAGTACAGACCAGACTCAATGTATGGAAATCCCATTTCCAGGAATATAATCTCAACATCAGCGAGACCAAGACAGTGGTGATGGCAGTCAACAGAGAAAGGCGTCCAGCAAGTGTAAAACTAGGAGACCACCAGCTAGAGTGTGTGGATAGTTTTCCTTACCTTGGAAGTGTAATCTCCAGTGATAATTTGGTCAGAAAGAAAATTACAGAGTGCAAAAGGGATCAGAATTCTACCAACAAGTAAGAACACTTTTATGGGATGACATTATCCCAAAACCGACCAAACTAATGATGTTTAACAGCTATTTCATACCAATATCGACCTATGGTATTGAAGTGTGTACCCTCACAAAAAGAGATTCATGAAGATTGCAAGCATCAGAGATGAAATTTCTTAGATCCACCATCCAGAAGACCAAGATGGACAAGTTAAGAAATGAGGAGGTGAGGAAAGAAGCCGGAATAAAGACATCCCTGTTAAACCGAATCGGCACATCCAGACTACGGTGGTACAGGCATGTGATGAGGATGGAGCCTACAAGAACAGCCAGAATAAATTTGGAAAGACAGCTGGAAGGGAAAAGACCTGCAGGAAGACCTAAAACCCGATGGATGGATATGATCAAGGTTGATCTAGTTACCAGAGGATGGACAGTGGATGATGTTCTCCATGACAATTTGTATATGGACAGGAAGAAGTGGAAGAGGCTCATTAACAGTACCCGGGAAAATGGAACTGTACAATGATCATGATGATGATGATGATGATGATGAGTGGACATCTTCAGCCAATGTGGCAGAGAACAAAGCTTTGTTTACAGTGCCTGCTTCCTACAACAAGTCAGTGCTTGTTCCCTATCCACTCCTTTGTTTACATGGCCTGCTTCCTCCAGCAAGTGAGTGCTTGTTCTACATCAGAGATTTACTTCTTTGCCTGAGGTCCTAAATCAGCTTAAATACATCATATTATGACAAGAAGATCATAACCATAATTTTTGTTATTATATGTATTTTAATGTTATAATTATTCCTACAACATTGTCTGGTATACATATATTTTAGTTATCATGTAATCTGTTTAATTTTTATTTGGCTGAAGATGGCCACTAAGTGGCTGAAACTGGTCCCAAGACTGATGTAACATTATTTACTTGATATATTGTATTGAAAAGGTGTACCCTGCTTGTCAAGATTTTTGTTTCAATTATCTAGGCTCTCTCTCAACAACTGAATTTAGCACCTAGGCTGTTTAGACTTGGAAAAGGCATTTTATTGGGTTTCGCATTAATTAATTTGAAGCATATGTCCATCAGCAGCAGCTACTCTATACGGCACCACCCTCCTTAATGCTCAAGCCTGCCGTCCGTATCACCAGGATTAATAATAAGAAGAAAAAGAAGAAGCAGGAGATGGTTTTTGGAAAGGTCTATCAGCAGCAGAGCAAATCCACAATTTAAAAATAAGAGGCTGGACAATAGAAATGGATGATGATGAAAATATGTTGAAAGGCCGAACATAAGTGTGCACATTTGTAGACTTCAGAAAGGCATACGACTCCAGTGACTGTGGTATTTTGTTCCATATAATTGCAGGAATGGGACTGATGAAAAACTGCTGGAAGTAATAGGGCAACAAAGTCCAAAGTAAAATTCCAAGAATGCTTCTCTGCAGCCTTTGAGATTAAAACGCGTTAGGACAGGCAGATGGTCTCTCACCACTCTTGCTCAACTGTGTGCTGGAAAAAGTAATACAGGAATGGCATCAGATACTACAAGACAGAAACTTGTTCAAACCTTTAAGGATTGGGATTAAGAAGAACAGAGTGGAAATAGAATGTTTATCTATCGTGGATGATATTGGAACAGAGAATTTAGAAACTTTGACAGGAGAAGTTAATGTGCTGAAAGAAATAGCAGAAAAAACAGGTTTGTAGATATCTTTGAAGAAATGGAAATAAAACATGAAAGACAATACAACACAACTAAACACCAAGTATGGAACAACATGTGCGTAAGTTTAAATACCTCGAATCCAATCAAATAGACCAGATAGAGTCCTTAGTTATTGGAGGAAAAAAAAAAAAAAGAGGTAGCTTTCCAAACCACTCAGAACATATAACTAAAGAAGTTTTTCTATAAATACCACAATTTATCATTACAACATTGTCATCAAGCCAGTATCTTCCTATGCATCAGAATACGTTATTCTCTCTCAGAAATGTGAGCTCACTAGGTTAGAGAAAAAAGAGAAATTTTTTCCCACAACGTACTTGGCCCAAACAACAAAAATGAGATTTATATTTAAAAATCCAGACAAGAAATCTACTCCAAGATAGAGAAGATCACGGACACAATGCGCAAACGCAGAACTCCCTTCTACACTCACGTACGATGAATAGATGAAATAGATGATTCTCGAACAACTCAAAACCAAAAACAACAATATCATAGTATACTGACAAGAAAGACCTCAAATGGGTCTACGACCAGAAGATGTGCAAAGATGAGAATGCCAGAATGTATAATGAAACTTATGTCCCCGAGATGGCTGATTAGTGAATAATTAATTAATTAATTAATCAATCTTATATATAAAAATGAATGTTTGTTCCTATCAGACTCAAAAACTACTGCACCGATTTTACTGAAAATTTCATACTTTGTTCTTATTGCACCTGAGAGTGTTTTTTTTTTTTTTTGTAGGGGGAAACCACGGAAAACCATCTTCACGGCTGCCGACAGTGGGATTCGAACTCACTATCTCCCGGATGCAAGCTCACAGCCACGTGCCTCTACACGCATAGCCAACTCGCCCGGTCATGAGTGTGTTATGGAAGTGGTTTGACATGTTGAGTCCTCACCATTCCCTAGATTTAGGCCCTTTGGCACATCACAATAGGCTAATATAGGCGAAATATCACATCTGTCGTACAAGGACAAGACAGAGTTCATTTGAAGTCTCGTGATGCGAGGAACAAACCTCGGTATGTCCCTTTGGGACCCAAAAACCAACCATTTCTGAGATAGTGGCACCCCAGCTCTAGGAATCGGCTGAAGAAGTGACCCGCCGTAACCATGGCAATGTTAAATCAAGGATTCTATATTATCAAAAAAGACCAATATTATTGTCGATCCATAATTTTCAGGGTCGCTGAGATGAACTCTGACAAAATTATAGATGTAATAATAATAAAACTTATATATGTAAAATAACATGTCCTGACTGACTGACTGACCGATTCATCACCACAAACCATCACTCTCAATTTTGTTCCGTATGAAAACAGCAATCTCACTTAGTTTACAAAAGGAGTATATTTATTACCCCACCTATTCAATACCAATTGAAGTACTCCTTTTGTAAACTAAGTGATTCATCATCGCTGAGCCAAAACTACTGGAAAAAACAAAATGGAATTTTGGGATTCATTTATATTAGAGTGTAGGTTCGCACTAAGGGAGGATATTACGTCACTAAGGGGGTGAAAATGGGAGGGTGAATTGTTTCAATGAGCATATCTATATCTCAAAAACTTTAAAAGTTTACAGGTGCAAAAATTGGTATTTAGAATCTCCTTTAAAAATAAAGGAACACATTTTTTTTTGTGGAAAATACCCTTAGGGGGAGTGAAAAAAAGGGGAAAAGAGGTTGAATACCTTTTATGAGGATACTTGCATCTAAAAAACTGAAGATGTTACAGACATGAAAATTGGTGTTTGGAATCTCCTTTAAAAATAAAGAAACATGTATTTTTTCATTTTAGGAAAATTCAATTAATGGGGGGTGAACAGGAGTGACAAATGGGGTGAATTTAAAAAAGATCATATCTACAGTATAATTATCTCCAAAACGTAAATTGTTACAGATCTGAAAATTGGTATTTGGAATTTCCTGTAAAATTAAAGAAACACAGATAATTTACTTTCGGGAAATCCACTGAAGGGAAACTGAAAAAGGGAGTGAATTTTAAAAATGAGAATATCTGCAGAACGTCTTATAAACTTAACATGTTACAGACATGAAAATTGGTATTTTTTTATCTCTCTTGAAAATAAAGGTGTAATTTTTTCAAAAAAAAACATTGGGGGGGTAAAAGGACTGAAAAGGGGATTGAATTATTTTTATTAGGTTAATGACATCTCAAAAACTGAAGATGTTACACAGGTGAAAATTGGTATTTGGAGTCTCTTTTCAAAATAAAGACACACATATGTCTGTTTTCAGAAAATCCACTTAACAGGAAGTGAAAGAATTGAAATATTAGTTGAATATTCTTTGTGTGAGGATACTTATATCTCAAAAACTGAAGATCTTACAAATGTGAAAACTGTTTTTTCCGCATCTCCTTTAAAAATAAAGAAACAAGTATTTTTTGTTTTTTGAAAATCCACTTAAGGGGTGAAAAGAATTGAAAAAGCATGTGAATTTTTAAAATGAGTACCAGTACATCTACAGTACATGTCAAAAAACATAACATGTTACAGACATGAAAACTGGTACCGGTATTTAGAGTCTTCCATAAAAATAACGGAACATATATTTCTGTTTTGTTTTCGGAAATCCACTTAGGTGGGGTGAGGATGGGGAAGGACAGATAAAGAGGTTGAATTATTTTTATGGCGATACATATACCTAAAAAACTGAAGATGTTAGACGTGGAAATAGGTATTTGGAATCTCTTTTAAAAATAAAGAAACATTTTTTGTTGTTTGTTTTCAACTTGAGAGAAGACGGTTTCTCACACTACAGTTTTAAGAGTTTCTGGGGTAAATTAAACTCAATTTTTCGGTAAGCATTTATTCTTTATGGATTTTCAAATAACGTCTTAGTACAGTACTGAGGAACGATTACTTTTAACAAATTACAAAATCCACGTGAGTGAAGCCGTGGGTAACTGCTAGTTTTGTTATAATAATAATAATAATAATAATAATAATAATAATAATAATAATAATAATAATAATAATAATAATAATAGTGCATGGCCTACGGAGAGTCCTGGTGCATGTCTTCTGAGTTGACGCTCATGCGAGATGAGAAGGACCCCACCTATAATGAAATCTAATGTTGAAGATGCCACATATACCCAATACCTGAGCGAAAGGAACTAACCAATGAAAGTTAAAAACTGCCAACTCGGACAGGAATTGAACTCTGGACCACTTGGACTAAAGGCGAGCATGCTAACCAGTTAGTCTTGGAGTTAGATCTTGGACTAAGTGACACCAAGTTACATGCATCTTCTGTGACTGGTAGATTCCATCATGTCTCAAACGAATTTCAGTTTGATTTCTTCAATTGGCTGAAGCTGTCATCCTTTTACAGAGAATTTCAGTTTGAGGAATAGAGGAAAAACCAGTCTGCCATGGCTAGGTTAGGTGAATAGGGCAGATGGGAAAGCACAGTTGTCTTTTGTGTTTGTGAATAATTCAAGAATCAACAGTGATGTGCAAGTTGGTGTGTTGTCAAGGGGGAAGCTCCAAGAATGATTTTCCCACAAGTCTGGTCTTTTGCTACATATATTTTCTCTTGAACATATCAAGACTTTGAGATAATACCAGCAGACGTCTAACCCTCAGTTAAGAATTCACGGTGCACAACACTGCCGATGTAAAAGAAAAAGGCTGTCAATAATTCCTTCATGCTCAGCCTGATCTGTTGCACTTTTTTCTGTTTTGGCAAATTGCCTTTTTCATTCGGTACATCTTCATAAACATCTTCCCTAGTTTGTAGCAGAAGCAAATGTTGATACACTGCTTCTAATATTCAAGCATATCAGCTATTGTTCCACATATTCTACACAACCGTAAACTAAAGATTGCTGAGGGATAACTGTTTCAAAAATGCATGGCAAATATATAGTATACCTTAAAAGAAAATTCTTAAAACTTTGCATTTTCACGGTATTTTCAATGTTAGTTTTTTTAAACATGCCTTGTATAGCTTGTTTTAAAGTACCGGTAATAATTTTACTTCCCTTATTAAGCTGTACGTACGAGGAAGTACTTACACTGGAAGGTCCATGCCTGGGTATCGCCTACAAGCAAGATAGTGGCCTGTAGGACTTGCTGTGGTGCTGCCTCCAGGAAACATTCAAACACACGGAGGAGTGCAACGTCAGAGTCTTCCTTCAACATCAGATCATAAAATTTCCTTTGGTTCAGATAATCCCGTTCTTTCTCTGCACGACGAGACTTTAGGGCATAGCCCAGAGATTCACAGTACCTGAGACAAATGAAAACCAGTATTATAGTAATTAATGACACAAACAGACCAAATGTCTATCAACTTCTTTCTAATCCATTAATTTTTACAATGCCACATAAATTAAATGAAAATACAAGCTCTACAGTTTACTGAGCAACATTTAAGATTTTCTTGAATTGTAATTGGTTTCAGAAAGAATTTTGAAGAATACGAAAGGAAAAAAAAAGAAAAATTCTAGTAACAAACAACATCTAGCCTACAAAGCTACCAGTTTTCCCTTGGCTTCCTTTCCTTTAATTTCTTTCAAATGAATTTCATAAACGAAACAATTTTATAGACAGAAAATGAGGACAGGTTTAACAAATACAGTATAGGGATAGAGAATAACATAGTCAATTCTTTAGAGACAAATAATATACATATTTTTCCACTCAAGTTCTTCACAGTATCACCCGGGAAACACTAATCCATCGTAAATTCCTTAGATATATATTCAATCATTCCCACCAACCTGAGCCTAATGATTTGCATAACCAGGCTCTGCCTGCCACAAGCCAGAACAAAACAAGGAGAAACACCTCTCTAAAAATTCTTGGACCAGCTGGTAGTACCTGTAGTCTGTACTTTAGTGAAATAGCTGCAAACAGCATCTGTAACTCTACAGGAGCAGCCTTACTGTTACCTGACAGCAGGTATAAAATGAACCTGCTACTTTGTAGATGAAATGTGGCATGACAAAGGGGCCCAATAAAATGTATACACACTATTTGTAACCAACTTTTGAATGCTCAGTAATATTATTCCCGCTGGCTCATAGATACTGTACTCTAGCCCGCACAAAAGTTCAATGGACCTCAAACACAATAACAGACATGTCAACTTTCAAAAATAAAAAAACCAGGAGGAATTTGGCAGCGAATCGTGACGTATGACACATCACATGTACTAATTCATTAAAATTCAATACATTAAAAACTCTATTTGGCCTACATATATTTTGTTGTTTTTTCCTTATATGTGAATACAATATTGGGCATACCTGAACTTTAGGAACATGTGACTTTTCATCCTTCAACGTGCTGAAGAACATACGACTAATTGTTGATCAACACCCCTGTAACTGACTTAGCCCTCAACAGAAACTCGGAACTAAATTTTTGCTTAAAGCATTTGCCTTGCTGAACTGATTTTAAGGTTAAAATTTTCTCCAAAGTTTGTTCAGACAGCAAGGATTTGAACTGTGTTTTTGTCTTTGTGACTCTGCTAAAAATCCTTTCACACTCTGCATTGATATGTGGAATTGATAAAATAGCAAGCATCACCTTAGAGAGTCTGTCATATTTAAGTACACATCACCTGATTTCATCTGACCTACCAATGCCCACTGAACATCAGTTCTCCTGTCTGCCCAGTCTGTTTCCTTCAGCTGAAAGTTACAGAACTGGGAGTGTACAATGTCAGTTTCTTTAACTGTTTTGTTTCAGAAGTGAGAATGTTTGGAAACTTATTTATGAAAAATCCAAGGCTAGAAAATGATGTGTTACTTATAGCAGAAATATTTTAACTTCTGCATTCATTAAAACTTCATCTTTGAACAGAAATTTGTATATCGTGTAGTCACATGATGAAGAGAAACACTTTCTAACAGACTTCAAGAATACGCACCGTTCCTGAGTCTTCAAAGTGTTCGCCAAAAATTTTTGCAGAGTTTCCTATCATCAGATCACAATTATACTTTTGATTTGCTGGATTATGATAATCTACATTCTACATCAAGGAGAGAGAACTTACTTATTTCATTTAATTCCAGATGGAACATAGGGCCTCAAGGAGAGAGGAGGAGCTTTTAGTAGCGTGTGGTTTCACAGACCTTGCCATCACATTCTTCAATAGTTTCTCCAAAATTGACCTCAGTAAGTGGATGTGCGGCAGACTTGATTAAAGAGTTACGTTTGGATTTTCAAAGATAGCCATAAGAATTGAGAGAAAAAGGCAAAAAGATTTATGTAAATCTGATGAAAGGGACATGAACAGTCATTTTTCACATGACAATGCCTCACCCTTAGTGTCATCAGTAGTTTCATTTTTTTTTTTTTTTTGGGGTGAAACTGATGATTGGG
Organism: Anabrus simplex; assembly: GCF_040414725.1. Taxonomy (NCBI): domain Eukaryota; kingdom Metazoa; phylum Arthropoda; class Insecta; order Orthoptera; family Tettigoniidae; genus Anabrus; species Anabrus simplex. The sequence goes on from NC_090270.1 coordinate 267,762,432, forward strand.
TTTTCCTTTTAACTGAGGAGTGTCGTGAAATATTATGATAATGTTTCACCTGTTCAGACAAAAAAGATATATATCTGCACTCAGACTGTGCTTAGGAATTTTGTAAATTTTTAAAGTTCCCATCTGATAATCCTTACAATTACACTCCTTAATAAAGTAACCAAAGGGTCCCACTGCAGCAATATCCTATCTAAACATCTTCTTAATGATAACCATCGAGTAGGCTCATGTTTCAGAATTTCCCAGATCTCTGTGTTGTGTAAAGTTTGAAATTATCTGAACTTTTCTTTCCTATTTGCACTACTTTCCAGATAATAAAATATATCAATTATACTTTCATCTATATTTCCAGGCAAACACGCCGCACTCTTCTCTGTAGCAAGACTAATTAGGTGACAAAAGCAGCCTACGATGATTATGTTACTAATTTCCCACTTCAAATATCCAGCCACACCATTCTTTAATCCTACCATTACTGGAGCATTATCAGCACCAAGAGCTAGCCAATTTTTTAATGGAATGCAGAATTCCTGAAGAGTTGAGAGCAAAAGATTGGCAATGTTAGCGCCAGTAGCATCTCCTTCTAAATTAGGCACAGAGAGTAGACAATTCTGAATTTCATTGAGTTCAGACCTAAAAACATTACAACAATAGGAAATACAGTACTTTGAAGTCACTTTTATTGCTGCCATCAGTAGCAACGGAAAATGCATTCACCTGCAAATGTGATACAATTTTCTCCCTTTCATCTATGCACATTTCTATAATGAGAGCCATTGTTTACATTCTAGCACACCCATATCGTTTGGTGATTTCCGAATTGGGAAACATTTTGCAAAACAAAGCATTTTACATGAAAAGTTCAGTTTCTGGTTTCTTTCCACACACTGGACACTCTTCTTACGTTTCTTTGTTTGCACATGTCTGAGTATATAGCACTTTTCCCAACATGTGCAACTAAAAAATCACACCTACATATTGCCCCCTTTTACCCTGGCTGAACCCAGTCGATGAGCGAGAGATCTCCCAAGGGGAACGTTCGTTCACCGGCTGACCTTATTTCAGAGGCATTTTAAAGGAATAGGATTGACGACCAAACAAAAGAATAAATTCAAACAACATTTCTGACATTTATTATATATAAGCACCCATAGAACAAACAAATATTCTTGATGTTGCATTAATATTTTCACAAAGTTGATTTTTGATCAGGCTGTACAGAACTTAAATTTGTTCTCCATCTGCATAGACAATAGACAAAAGTTACGTTCTGAAAAACAATAAATAGAAAAAAAAAAATTAGGCCTTCACTGGCTTCAAAATAGGAAATTAAATGTAACTGAGCCTTTCCTAACTCGTTCTAATATTTACATAATGTAAAAGTACCAGTAGTGAGCCACTTAAGGACATTCAACGAGTTATCTCTAAAACTTAAGTGAATTCAAAGAAGGCATTTTGTTTCTCCGTTAATTAAAGATATATTTATTCTAATGATCAAAACTTTTTTTTGCAAAATAGCATACTAAAACTAGTTTAAAAAATTTAAAACTGAACCCGAACCATGTACCATTACTGGGCACTCAAAATTTTATACTTACCTATAGTGGGCCCCCCTATACTGGGCCTTACAAAAGTAGGGTATAATCAATAAAAATGTATACAAAATATTATAAAAAAATAACAGACCCTATATAACACAATGTTGCTATCTGAAAAGTGGATCGTAGTCCTTGCATAATTACAGTTTCTCTTTCACAGGTAATTTTTTTAGGAAATGTATATACTGATGGTCCTGCATTCTGAGTACTGGTTGCGGTACCAATGCAATAATGTCACACAGAGAAATATCAGACATCATTTTCTACTACAACAAAGTCCTTTTTGTTCCCTGCTGACCTCAAACCTTGGACACGTACACTCTTTCTATGACTTCCTGTACTACACAAAGATATACATATCTTGTGGCATTTCTTTTTCCACCCAGGAATGACACAAGGGCAAATGTTCCTTCCTTAATATTAGAATCTTTTTCGACAGGTTCTCCTGCCTCTTCTTCACTCCATGTATGCGCACTTTCTTCCCAAGGCGAATCTCCTGATTTATCCATTTCTGGCACAGAATCTTCAGATGAAGAAATGGCTGTTGACGTTGAGGGATTCTATTTTTCTTTCTTTTGTTCTGCTGCTCTTTTCTTCTCCTCCCTTTCTATTTTTCTTCTTTCAATTTCTGCAGTTTTACTTCTTTTCAGTTCCTTCTTTTTATTATAATATTTTATCATCTGAGGAGACGTGAAGACTCCAGGAAGCTTCTCACCTTCTTCTCTTTGTTTTATCTTTGTCTTCCTCTTCTGGCCACAAAAGAGCTCTCTTGAATGGAGATGGTACATCTGATGTATCAGCAATAGGAATGGGATTGTACTGTGGTACAGAGATGTTGCATTTTCTGCAGGCTTAACTGTTTCCTGTTTATGGCCTACTTCAACGGGACTGTTTGAGACACCCTGTAATAAATAAAGTGTATGTCAAATAAAATAAATATAAAATTAACAAATTTATGTTATTTTAGCTTGAAATATATTTAATTTACCTGGAAAACATTCTGGATTCTGTGTATCCTTAGTCCTCAGCCATAAATAGTAAAGATCTATTTGTTCCACAGGACCTTTTCCTTCACCTTCATTCTCCTGGAATTTCTTTAACTTCCCTTCTCCAATTTTTCCTTCCAAAATTTTGAAGTAGGCCCTTCTCCAATTTTTCCTTCCAAAATTTTGAAGTAGGAAGCCATTTCTCCATTGCGTAATGACATTGCTGGCTCTCACAGAGTCTTTGGTCCTTTGGATCCACAAAATAATATCAGTTTCTTGATCTTTTGAGAATACCAATTTGCCAATTTGGCCCGTTCTTTCATTTTCCTTTGAAAAGTTGCTCCCAGAATGCAATGCATTTTGGCAACTGTGCAAACAGTCGTTCCTTTCTCAACATCAGGTATTGCTTTTTTGTTTTGATCTTCGGTGTAGCTTTGCTCTTTCCTTTCCTCCATTGTCGTAAAATGAATTAAATGATCATGTTAAGAAACTAATCTATGTTGCGTAGTACTGGGCCACTAATCCCCAATAGTGAACCACGGTGGCCCACTACTGGTTCTGATCATAATACTGCATAATGAGTTATACAGAAAGTATTGTCAGAGCTTAAGCTAAAAACTAAACGTTCTATCTTAGAACAACTTGTGTTCTAATAGTGGGCCACCTAGGCCCAGTACTGGAACAATTGAAAAAATGATGAGCCTAAAGTGGACCACCCCATAAAATTTATATTCTGCTTACTTTTATATTTTTTCTTCGTAATGTAGGGAATATTAAATGCATAATAAATACGAATACAGCATTTCAGTATGTAATCAAATGTATGTTTGGAGAAAAGAAAAGTCAAATGAATGCTTACCTCTTAAGAAATCTGCAAGAACCAGTGAAGAAGATGCTAAAATACCACGACTTAAGACAAACACCCTTAAAGCTCAAACAGTTAAGCAGTTAACTGATGCCTGCTCTATGTCAGGTAGTAGAGAAGGGTCCCAGCTCACACTGTATTGCTCACTGTTGTGCAATTTTGACCCTGAACCTTGTTTTCCGTTTTTCAAAACTGGTGGCTCACTACTAGTGCATGGCCCACTATAGGTACTTCTACCTTAACAACTGGCAAAAGACCTTCTCCTACTTTCAATAACAAATTCAAAGTTTCCAATTATCCACGTGGTAATTATATGATTAACACCTCTCCTAACGATCCTTTATGCCATTTTATCTAACCACATGATCGTGTTGACAGGGATTAAATGATTTTAATTATTTAATTATTAATTAGTTATGATTTCTTTAAATGAGTTAATGAGTTATCAACCATTATCTCCTTGAGTTACTTATTAAGGATTTAATCTACATCGATCACTGAATATTCAACCTAATCACAGATTAGTTTTTCTAACTGTTCGTTATTTTAAATCTTTGCCTTTGCTTTTAAACTAAATGATCTTATTAATCTGAATTAAATTCAAACAGAAGAGAAAACCTAAATCTTGACGTTACTCTACTATAATTTCAATAATGTTTCATTAAACACTTCCATAGAACAACAAATCGACGAAGACAACGCCAAAATAATCTGGATCACTGAGGTGAACCCATGACCAGATTAAAACACAATATACACAATTGACATTAGAAACATCGCTAACTACCACATTCACACAATACATTCACACCATGGTTACACGAAAATTTATGTACATTATTTACAATCAAATCCTGGGCATATTTTTCCCACAACATGATTTTTTTATTCGTGGTCAGGTCAGTGAAATTGCATGGATGAACAGAGATTAATTACACACTCAACTTTGCATGTAGTATGTGATTGAATTAGAGTATCACTTTATAGAGTGGATTATTCACCTACGACGATGATTAGTCCTAAATTAAGAATATTATTCGAAGATCTGATATAAAACAGTAATCACTACCATCAGGTGGGTCATCTTAAATTACTAGCACGTGGTCCGTAAGCCTCAATTATTTTTATTTTTACACATAAGAACTGTGCTCAAAACGTGCTCAAAATTCCACTAACATGCTGTGTTCTCAAGACACAAGCTTAAACACATTATAATTTTATCCCATGGGATTACCAATATTCCAGGCAAATTCATAAATAAAGCACATAAAATAACTTACCGGTATTAAAAAATAATCCATCGCTTTTATAGCTTACGGCCATTAAGTCACTGTTTAACCCGATCTTGTAATTTAAAATTATTACTATTATTATTAATGATGATTACGTCTATCAGCAGTCTCAAAATTAACTTGAAAGCAGATGACACAATTCAAAAGAATTATCGGACTATGCACAGATGAAACTCAACTCTATTCACTGGAACCACATTTAATTCAATTTCACAATACCTCCAAATATCACAATCGTAGTCTAAATTGAATATTAAACTTGAGGTCAATTATTTTTAAGCATAGATCAGCAATTGTAAAATCATTCAGAAGATCAACTACATTTAACTACTCTAATAGAGTTCAAAATCTCGTTCATACATGTAACTGGTCTACCTTGCCACCATCAAGAATGGAAGTGTGGAAATATATCTAAATATTGCAAGAACTACTTGCTAGAGAAGAAAGATCATCTAGTTTCTACACAGATGGATAGATATATTACAATAAAATGTACTCAAATTTTATGATGAGGTTCGATTCCTGGTCGGCGTCTTCTTCATTCCATCGGCTCCACCACGTGCACCTCCCCAATGCTAGAATTGCCTTACATATTTAGCAATTCATGATGACACAGGAGATGACGTCCCACGATGTGAATGATGTTCCTCTTGGTGTAAGTGGATCCATTTTGAGATTGACAACGATACCGATGAATTGAGTCTTCTCCTTGTGCAGGTTGAATTTTAGCTGTAACTAACACAATCAAATTAGAAAGTGCACGACCTAATCGAAACTCCAGTGAAACGCTGAATGTTACACTTAACTTATATTTGAAGCTCGAAAATACACCACACGGCAATGTTCAACTATTGTAAGTTGCAGAGTAGGCTGCTGTCCATAAGAATTCAGCCTCGCTAAATAAAACGTAGTCCAGGTTGTAGTCAGCTGTCCGGAAAACGAAGTAATAAGAGGATAAGAGCATGTGTGCTCGAAGTCTTAGTTTTTGGCTCGGGGGTGTGTCTTTTTCTGAGGAAAGTTATTGGTCCGTAAGTGTCACATTTTATTGGAATTTTGTAGAAGTAATCCCTCACCCCTGAATACGCGCTGAGCATACCACATAACCTTCCCCTTGCTGTGATCGACGTGCTCGGCGATAAATACTTCACTCTTGCTAGGAACTTTCCAATTCAGTTTATTACACACTGAAAATAGCTCGCTGACAACCAAAATCTCACCCTTGTTTTCTAATAAAATGTTCGAGGCCCGCTCATAGATTTATGCTTTAAATTCACCAAATTTGATGGGGACAATATAGTACAAAATGTGAATATTGGTCTCTTCCTGAACTAATTCAAACACAGAAACTCTTCCTGCATCATATTTCTTTTTTGACATTTTGGTCAAAAATAATTAAGACATACAATCAAGAAGCACTACTGTAGCCTCCGTGGCTCGGGCAGCAGCGCGCTGGCCTCTCACCGCTGAGTTCCGTGGTTCAAATCCCTGTAACTCCATGCAAGATTTATGCTGGACAAAGCAGAGGCGGGACAGGTTTTTCTCCGGGTACTCTGGTTTTCCCTGTCACCTTTCGTTCCAGCAACATACTCCATTAACATTTCATCTGTCAGTCATTAATCATTGCCCCAGAGGAGTGCAACAGGCTTTGGCAGCCGGCACAGTTCCTAGCCTCGTTGCTAGAAGGGGGCTCCATTAATTCCATTCCTGACCCGGTCGAATAACTGGAAACAGTCTGTGGATTTTCAATCAAGAAGCACTACTATGTGACATAACAGGAGCAGTGACACAGGTCCTGCCCCGGGTAGACATCAAAGGCATGGCACTTCTGAGGTTAGGTTACTCGCTTGCGACTCCTCACTTTCTATTATTAAGTTATAAGACTCTACTATAGACCTATTTATTTACTCGATTCAGAAGCATACAACAGAACTTTTTTGTTTTATTTTTACATCAAAATTTAGTAACAAAGAAAGAGAAGGAATGTATACACATATATACCAAAATAGTCTTTGCCCAGGAATGAGCAACTGCAATTGCATTTTCTTGTGCCTTGAGCAAATCCTCCTCACTACAAGAATCAAGGGCAACACGAGCACTGACAAAAGATACTTGGTAGTCTGCACCTCTCCGCATCCACACAGTGGAAACACATCCAAATATTCCCATTTCACTAGGCTGTCCTTGGACTTTCCAGTACCTGTTCAGTGATCTTCAGGTGATCCAGTCCAATTTGTGTCCAGTTGGTAAGCATTCAGCTGGTTTTGTCCATGTTTGAAGATGACTTGCTCTGGCTGCCCACAATTTTTCTCTGGCTTTCTTCGGAGATGTATTTAGTGGAGATGTTGACTGTAGGAAGCTGCTCCTAGATTCCAATCTAGGCTTTGGTGGATTGTGTCTGTGTAGTGGATGTAGCTCATTTTCTTCAACTTTTTTCCTTTCGACATTTGCAGCTACTTCCCAGCGTATATCAAGAGGAGCAATTCCTGCCATACAATACAGTTTGTTAACTGGAGATGGCTTCAAACATCCAGTAATTAGTTTCGCAGTTTCATTAAAGGCCACATCTACTTGCTTTGCATGGGCAGATTTGTACCACAGTGGGCAGGCATATTCATCGGCAGAGAAGCAAAGTGCCAGGCAGAAGTACGGACCACCTGAGGTTCAGCACCCCAATTACTACCAACAAGTTTCCGAATTATGTTGATATGGGCTGACACCTTGTGTTTGGAGTTTAGGCAATGCCGTCGGTAGGTGAGTGACCTGTCTAAGGTAATTCCAAGGTATCTGGGTGTAAAACAGTGCTCCAATTTGGTGCCTTCCAAATTTACTTTCAGTTTTCTTCCTGCCTGTCTGTCTGTTTCAAAGGTGGAAAGCACTGAGCTGAGTCTTTTGTGGGTTTGGCTTCAGGTGGTTCATGTTGTAGTAGTCAGGAAAGGTTCCTAGAGCTCCTGTAAGCATCTGTTCTGCTTCTTGAAAATCACCTGTCTGTACTGTCAAAGCAAGGTAGTCGGCATATATGAAACTTTTGGTTGCACGTGGTATGGGCTGATCATTTGTATAAATGTTGAAGAGTATTGGTGACAATACACCCCCTTAGGGTAAGCCACTCCTTTGGATCCTCCAACGGCTCTGACTTCCTTGGAATTCAATGTAGAATCTTCGGTTGTGTAATACGGTGGCAATTATTCTAGTGAAACTGAAGTTCAGAGTCAAGCTGTAGATCTTATGAAGCATTATGCGGTGTTGGACTGTGTCATAAGCTGATGAGAGATTAATAAATGTCACTCCAGCGATCTGGCCCTTTTCAAACCCATCCTCTATGTGTTGTGTTAAGTGAATTATTTGTGCTGTACAATTTCTCTGGGGTCTGAAGCCTGCTTGTTCAGGTAAACTGTCAACCTTTGGTGATAGGCAGTTCAATACACCCTTTTTAATGTCTTATAAAGATGGCATAATAATGAGATAGACCTAAGAGAATGGCTGGCCAGTGTGGCTGGCCACCCTGCCCCATACTTCCCTCCAGTTGTGGTTATTAGAACTACTATTGACCAGCCATACTCAGCCATATATCGATAGAATGAGGAAACGTGCAGGAGTTTAAAAGTATATGGAAATTACGGAAACTGCTCTTAAAATCGGGGGGATTGGTCCTGGAGATTGGGAGGGACGATGAAAAATTGAGTCTCCCTCTTAAATCGGAAGAGCTGGCACATCTGCAATAATTATGTCTAAGTAGTGTGGTTTTAAACAATAAGCCAGTGCAATTATGTCAATGATTGTAAATACCTAAACAAAGTTTTTATTCCACATAATTTACATTAATGGATATTCATATTCCGGAAAGTACAGTATTGCACACTAACAGTTGTTATTGTTGATATTTAATGGAAGAGTAAAACATTTCTGTTTCTGTATTTAACTCTGTAGCGATTTAACACAAACTCATCATTATGGTGTGAGGAAATAAAGAGAAGGAAGTTCGTAAGCAGTTAGATTCATGGGATGAAATAATACAAGGATATAGCAAAAAAAATCTATCTATCTATCTATCTATATAGATATATATATAAAAGAATATGTCCTGACTGACTGACTCATTCATCAACGCCGAGCCAAAACTACTCGACATAAAGAAATGAAATTTTGACGATACATTTATATTACAATGTAGGTGGCGCTAAGGGACGATTTTTGGATATTCCATTGCTAAGGGGTGAAAAGGGGGCTGAATTTTCAAAACGAGTGTATCTATAACTCAAAACTTTAGACGTTTACAGATGTAAAAAACTGGTAGTTAGAATCCCCTTTAAAAATAAGGAAACACTTTTTTTCTTCTTCGGAAAATGCCACTAGGAGGGGTGAAAAAGGGATTGAATGCCTTTAATGAGGATACTTATATCTCAGAAAATGACGATGTTACAGACGTAAATTGGTATTTGGAATCTCTAGTAAAAGTAAAGAAACGCAGGTGATTTGTTTCCGGAAACTCCACTTAAGGGGAACTAAAAAGGGGGTGAAATTTTAAAATGAGCATGTGTATTGTATATCTCAAAAACGTAACATGTTACAGAAGTGAAAAATGGTATTTTTAATCTCTATTAAAAATAAAGAAACATGCATTTTTTGTTTTTGGAAAAACTACTTGGGCTGAAAATGGGGTTGAATTGTTTTTATTGGTATTTGGAATCTCCTCTAAAAATAAAGAAATACCAATTTTTTGTTTTTGGAAATCGACTAAAAGGGGGGGGGGGGGAATTGAATAATTAGTTGAATTATTTGTATGAAGATACTATTATCTCAAAAACGAAAAGTGTTGCAGACGTGAAAATTGGTATGTGGAATTCGCTTTAAAAGTAAAGAAACACGTATTCCTTTGATTTTGGAAAATCCAATGAAGAGGGGATGGGTGAAAGATTTAATTGAATTAACTGTATGAGGATACTTACATCTAATAAAAATTAAAGTTGTTACAGATGTACTTGGATCTCCTTTTAAAACAAAGAAACGCATTTTTGGGGGAAAATCATCTTGGGAGCGGATGTGAATTCCTTTTATGAAGACACATATCTCAAAAATGGAAGATGTTACAGTCATGATAATTGGTATTTAGAAGATCCTTTAATAATACAGAAAAAAGTATTTCCCCCCCCTCCCCCGGAAAATTCACTTAACGGGGCGAGTGTGAAAGGAAGTAAAAACAAGTGAATTCTTTTTATGGGGATAGTTATATCTCAAAACTAAAGGTACCAGACATTGGTATTTGGAATCTCCTTTAAACATAAAGAAACACGCCTTCTTTTTTTTTTGGGGGGGGGGGGTAAATCAACTTCACGGCGGTGGGGTGAAAAAGGAGTTGAGACCAATTTATTTTACTGTTCATAATGTACTTGATTCTGATCATAAACCAATCATTTTTAATCTTTCCTGGGTTCATTTTCAAGAGCCATCTTTTCCTTTGGAGAACTTTAAGTTAGATTACAGTAGATTCTCCTGGCTTATAAATAAAAATTTAAACACATTTGAAATAAACGATAGGAATGATATTGACCGTGCAATTGTTCACCTCTATAATAAGGTCAATAATGCACAGAAGTATATCATTCATATCGCCAGAAATCCTGCGCAATTGCCTACGAGCGACAATGGTGCTGGTCACATTGTCAGCAATGACAAATGCAGTAGATGTAATTTACCATCAAGTAGCAGTCTTGCATCTTGCTGCAGGGTCAATAATAATAATAATAATAATAATAATAATAATAATAATAATAATAATAATAATAATAATAATAATAATAATAATAATAATAATAACAATAATAACAACAATAACCTAAATTCAACTAATATTACCCACCCAAATAATAATAATAATCTTCTGGACCATCGTCAAAATGTGCAGACTGCACTGGAAATGGGTCCTGACCAGGTAATGACTATGAATACAGTCCAGCCGCGGGTTCAGTGTTGCCAAGGCACCCAAGATGACACCTTGCCAGATCTCCTCAAGGATTTGATCCACATTAAAAATGCTTATAGGAAAAGATAGGAAAAGATGGCAAAGATTTAAGGACCCGATTGACCGGGTGAAATACCTGGACCTAGCCCGGGAAGTTACAAAATCGATTGCTGGAAAGAAAGATTGAAAAATGGGAGAAACTTTGCCGTAATGTCTCAGAAAAGGAATGAGATCACGAATTTTGGGAGATTATATATAAAATGTTAAGCATTCAATTATAAATTTCAGTATAATACCATAGCGAAGCACGGGTATCTTTCTAGTTTCATATAAAAAGAATGAGATGGTGCTTAAACTAAGGACAGAACAACTAGCGTACCTAGGCAGCTTAATACAAGAAAATTAACAAAACGATAAGGAAACAAATTAGTGCGGAAGACAAGCAGAAACATTCCTCAAAAATTATAAAAGGTCTGCATGGAATAGAAAAAGAGTGATATTCAAGATGTACTATATCCCAATACTGACAAATACATCAGAAACTCAGGTAATGAGGGGACAAGAGAAAAGCAGGATCCAGGCTATTGAGATAAAACTTTTGAGAAGCAGAACAGGAGTAACAAGAAAGGATAAGATTAAAAAATGAGAAGGTTAGAGAACTAGTATAAATAGAACTATTACAGGGTCAGATAGAGGAATCAAGGCTTAGATGGCATGATACGTGAAGAGAATACCTAGGAAGATGAATGAGATGGAAGTGGAAGGCAAAAGGCCAAGAAAAACATCACTGGTCAGCTGGCAGAAAGAAGAGGAGTATGTGAAGAAAATACGGCGGGACTGGACCAAGGTGAAGACAGAGAGATGGCGGGAAGAAAATAGAAGACAATAGGGAGGCTTATGTTCTAAACACACCCGGCCAGTGGCTGTAAGCTACACAAGATGATGTATTCAATCATAATTTTATTCATAGAGAAGACACTCAACTATAAGAATTGATGCAATAAAAAAGCATGCATCATTGCAACAGATTAGAATTCTCATGTCATAGCTACTACTGGAACAACCAGCAAACTGTTTCTTGATTTTAAAAAAATGTAACTTACACAATGAGTTAAACATGTGTTCTATGACCTTTTTGGTCACATATATACTCATGATACTGCTCTCCTATAAGAGCAATGTTCATTCTAAAGAAAAAATAATGGTGAAAATGACTGTGCATCAAAGTAGAAAATTGTGTCAGATGATTTGCTGTAAGCTATGATATTAGCTAAGGTAGTAGTTGTAATACAGATGGACTTTAGTCATCTGATTACTCACAATTTCTTGCAGTTCTTTGTTTAAGAAGTCACTGAAGTCTCATGATTTTGAGGCATTTAAAGAATTTTATAAATTTTAGGAGCAATTAGTTTTAATCTGTCATAGTTTCTCCCAAGTAAGAGCAATATATTCGGGATGCTTTAGGATGAATATATATACATCAACAAAGTAAACTAGTAAATAAGAGAAGGCCAAATTTAACTGGTACAAGAAATTTTGCATCACTGGCCCACTTCCGAAAACACTGGCATATATGCACCTGAAAATGAGTGTTATCAGCAGCTTAGTGGTTTCCATCTTTATTTTCATCAACAAATTTGTCTAAGACATCTTTATAATCTAACTGTACAATTAAATCATTTTCAATGGCAGCACAGCGAGCTGGACCAAGTGTTGCTGAGTTTGAAATGACTGTAAATAATTCTAGATATGTTCCTTCTAAGCTCCTGATGAACTCATTACTACTTCCCAGGTTTAGTTGAGGTGAGTTGTGGGAGAGTCACTCTTGAAAACTCTTCTTTCTTGATATTCAAAATTAAGGTAATGGGAAAGAGAGAAAATGCAAGAACAGGGAAAAGTAAAAAAGTTAATGTAGGTGTAAGAAGCTAAGGAACACAGTAAAAAATGGGCTTAACTCCTTTGTGCAGGATGATGTGTCCTGTTGTATCGAGAAATTTGCACAGCTAACACTTGATTTCAATTGGTACTGATAAACAATACACTAAGAGTGAGCCTTTTGTAATGCTCAGTGAAACCTGTCTCAACAGCATTTTCATTTAGTTGTCACCTCAACAAATGGCCATTTTCCTCAAGAACCAATTAATTTTCCCATAATGCTTGTGTTATATCCTCTCCTTTAAATGGCCACCAGATACCTCAATCAGCAGTCAGACAAATTTCACGAACTGACCTGTAGTCCAGTAAAATTATACATTTTGGTATGTAAAAGGTTGGGTAGTTTTAATTTTTTGATATGTTGTTACTGTTGGGCCTGTACTGTAAAATCCAAATTTTTGACCTTCGTGTGCTACTTGGTATTGGAAAAAAATCAAAATACTTTACATTTTCTCGGATTTTTCAAAATATCTCTTAAATGGCTGCGCCAACAAAAATCATCATTCACTCCAAATTTAAAGTAGAGTAAACTGCTACAGTTTGAGCCGAAATTCAGCTCAGCAGATTATGTAGCGATTGAGATACAGGCTTACAAACAATCATGTTTTTATCAAAAAGTTGCTAAGTTGTAATTTTTCATCGAATTTTGTTAAATATCTCCTAAACTAAGCAAACGTCCCATGAACAATTTTAAAGGTGAGTAAATTTGCTTTACATAGAGCATAAAAGGACATTTCTATGGTCAATATTTCAAGATATGCATTGATTTGCTTACAGGCTATAAACAATTATCCACACAAACACAATTTTCGTACTTGCAATTTAGTTTTCAATCGACATTCATTGTCATTACAAATTTAAGTTTGGGGATCATGAAGCAATAAGAATGTATAAAAATACTTTTAAAAATGTGCACTAAGTTTGTATACCTCAAGTTAAAACTAGGGCATTTATTTGTAACACACTGATCAGAACATGTTAACAGTTTTTGCTGTTTCGAGGGGCCAGGTCAGACCTCTTCAAGCTCTGTCTCCTACTCCTCGTCCTTATCATCCATCTCATTATAAATATTTTCCACATCTTTCATACATTCATTTATGGACGTTGGAGTGCCGTCTTCATCTTTACAGCTGTCTTCAAAGAGAGAGATGTCTGGCACATTTTTGCAAGCTTCTCCCAAGGTATACTGTAGGTTCACAAGGAAGAACATAATCAGGCCTGCTTCCCAGCAACCACAAACGATCTTGTACACTTTCCTGCAGCTGCAAGATATTAAAGGAGGGATTCAAGAGCCGCATCTCTTTCCATTTTTGGGGGGAGGGGGGAGGCCAAATCGGTAGGTACCCAGCCCCACTCAAGAGGAATTTTCTCATGTCCTAACCACTTCTGTATTTGATGGTAACAACTCAAGACATGAAATTGTGCTGCATTCACAGTTGAGGGTAAATGTGCTAGACTGGATTGTGCTCTTGTTGCTGACTGGGTAAACAGATGGTAGCGCAATTCCCTGAGACCGGATACAGAGGTTCTGAGATTACCAATATATAAATGAATCAGAGAAGCTTCACCTGCCTTAGCCACTGGTCAATGGATGCTTCACGATTTCTTCCAGGAGTCTGTTTTTTCTATGAGTGTGCAAAATTTAGTCTCCCCGTGACTGACGAGTGTACATGTCATATCACACCAACTAAAGCTGTAGATAAACAAAAAAATCCTTTCACTGCACTTGTATTTAAATGACTTTGTGCAGTACAACGTATCAGGCGTCCTCCCGTTTCCATATTTTCTGAAGTGAAAGTTGTCGTTCGTTGGAGTTATTGCTGTTAGGACTGGTGAATGTCTTCATCAACGACAAAAATGTTCTCATAAGGATCCAGAAGAAACGACTGTCTCAACAATTAGTACATCTACATCCTCTATCCTGCCTGCTGTCATTTCTTGATGGATACAGTACTTTTGCATCCATCTCTTGGCACAGGCCAGAGTAAAGTGTAGCTTCCACTGAAGTTCCAGTCAACATCCATGGCTGTGACAATATGGGAGTTGCTGGGGTATGGGTAGTGCTGAGTAATGACATTCAGAGTATGACTATTGCATCTGAGTGTTATGAAAGGTGCTGCTCATAGGGTCAGTCGTGCTGCAATAGTACTTTCTGACCCAATGAGGAAAGCAATGGCAAACTACCTCACTCCTCATCTTGCCTAGTACGCCTCATTTTGGTGCTGCCATTGGTTTTTGGGGTTTCCTTATAACTGCATAACCTTTGGTGGTGCTATTTGAGGATCCAACCAGCCTCTGGGTTGATGACCTAACAGACAGACATCCATCCTCTACTGTCTTTTTTACCGTCGTCATACTTCCTCTTTGCAGAACCTTTTTCAGGAGATCAATGAAATGTACTTTATTGCATTCATTTGGGAAAAATAAATCTTTAGAAATTCCTGGACATGCAGCTTCACTGAATAGGATATCATGTGATGAATAAAAGTTTTTCCGTCGAATACATTCCGCACTTTTCGTGCCCCTCCCAGTCACATTATAAGGATATCCATCAAACAATACAGCAATATCTGAACCATAGTGTACCTGTATGTTAGACAACTCTTAGCAATGCCTGCAAAATTCAAATTCCACTGCCGAACAACTTTATGAAGTAGGATGACCTCCACCCACCACCACAAAATTACTTTTTCTGCGATAGAATCTGTGGTTAGTGTAAATGCTGAAAATAAAGATTATTTAGTCCCCTTTCGGATGCCCTCTTCCCTAAACAGTGACAAAGGAAAGGACAAAGTTCAAACGTGAGAAAGATCTGACTGTTTGGTTACACAAATTCTGTGAAAGAATGTCAGTGGGTCCACAGTATTCTTTTCTTTCTCAAAAGTAGCACTGTTGGTAACTGAAGCAAGTGTGATCACTAGAAATGGGAATTTACCTATTTGCCTATTTTATTCCTGTGTTCAGAAACGTAGGCTTTTGAGATATAAATCCATTTTAGGGCCTCTTTATCTATATTTTGTTGGTTTTATTGTGCCTATAAATGCCTATTTCAGGGGTTTGTGCCTAATTGGAGTATAAATGCCTATTTGATGCCTTTTGACTGTCTTTAAAAAAAGCCAATTTTCTTCCATTGCATGATATTGTAGCTAGTGTGCTCGACAGAATTATTTTCTCTTATTTTCAATATATGTTTACCCCATGAACAAAAATGCAAATTCTCAGAAGTCACCAGAAATAGTTCTAGGGAAATTTCCATCAGGAGAAACAAGGAACAATTTGACCTCGAAGCCTTCAACTCCTCCATCCTCCTAAGTCCTAAAACATATGCGAGAACCAGTCAACGTCGAACTATGTTGCACAACCCATATGCACTGTACCTCCCTTTTGATGCAAACTCTTGTACGCGTACGCTTTATGTTCAGAATGTGTTGTGAGTTATTGTGAAGTGGAAGAAGAAAAAGAAGTGTGTTTTGCTGCAATGCCCAAAGAAAAATCGTCGAAGTCGTACTGGCTGAAGCAGTGGATCACAGGGGATCCCAATTTCACTACGGATAGAAGGGTAGTCTGTCAAGCTTGCAGTAAGAAGGTAAATTCGTTTGTTCCTTTTACCTTTCTTTGTGATTGAGAACTATGATCGCATTTCATTGTAGCACATATAGGCCTATTAATTTATGCATTGTGGCAAGTTGTTTTGTTGCAATGCTGTATTAGTCGTGAACTTTCAATTATTCCTTTACAGTGCTAAAATGTAAATCATTACATTACTGAATGAGGAGTTAGAACGCCGGTGGTCTCTTGTCACAGAATGGATGAAAATTAAATCGGTATTTTGAACTGCAATTCATTTCCTGTGAAAATAGAGATTTACAACTGAAATGCAATTTTTAAATCTCCCTTTAAAAATTGTGAACCGAGCTCGATAACTGCAGTTGCTTAAGTGCGGCCAGTATCCAGTATTTGGGAGATAGTGGGTTCGAACCCCACTGTCGGCAGCCTTGAAGATGGTTTTCCTTGGTTTCCAATTTTCACACCAGGCAAATGCTGGGTTTGTATCTTAAGTAAGACCACGGCCGCTTCCTAACCACTCCTAGCCCTTTCCTGTCCCATCGTCGCCATAAGACCTATCTGTGTCGGTGTGACGTAAAGCAACTTGCAAAAAAAAAATCGTGAATTCTACTGCACTTCTAAGCCTTCGTGAAACACAGGTTGCAGATCCAACATAGCCCAGCTAGGACGATGCCACAGCGTGTTTTACAAGGTTGCCAAGACTATCTTTACAAGACCAGGCCAGCGAAAAGACCGTTGATCTGGATTGGTGAGGTCTGGTAAGTAACCGTTGTGCTTGGAGGGGGGGGGGGGGGGGGGGAAGCAAAGAGAGTCTGAGGGGCATAAGCTCCCAGGTTAACAAGCCTCTAGCATCCCATCAAGAGTCTTACTAAATTGTGACAAAAATAAGGTTATGGGCGCATGTCACGACAATTTCAAATTATGCAGTTTCTAATTTCCAACAAGGATTGCGGCCTTGTGGGCACACATAATGCAGGATCTATTGCAGGCAACAGAAAATAGTCTTCATAACAGCTGACCTGGCTGACCAAAGCTTGCGAATAGAAACAAATAAAATGTTCACAAATCTGAGATTACAGTGCCTCCGTTTTCATTCATTCTTCTTCTAGGTTCCTAATTTGGTCGCCTATGGACCGGATTGAACCTAAGGCTTTCTCTTCTTCTCCTCCTCCTCCTCCTGCCAGAACCTCTTCATCCTTTCACGTCTAATCTTCCTTTATTTCTCAGATATGACCAATTTGGGTCTACATTTTGGTGGTTTCTCCTGGAATGTTTTGATTCTGTTCACTCAGCTTCTAAATTCTTTTCTGTTGTGAATCATATCCATTGTAAGTTCACTTTCTATCACATCTCTTTTTAACTCTTCTACCCACTTCGTCGAAGCTTTCAGTCCAGTGATGTACTTGAATATTTTCTTAGCCATTTCTCACCCATTCTTTCTAGATGCCCATAGAATTTTAGCCTTCGCTTTCACATGATGACAGTGATTGTTTTCGGTGTATTTGTAGAGATCATCATTTTTTATATTCCTCCACTCCCCATCAGCATTTTTCTGTGGTCCTAAAATTTTCCTTAAGATTCTCCTTTCCTTTTTTTTCAAGATATTGAAGCTCACCCTTCATTACCAGGCTCTCTGAAGCATAGGGACCCTCTGGCTTTACCACTGTGCTGTAGTGTCTAAGTTTCGCTTTCATTCTTGTATATAAGTAATAATATTGCTAGGGCCAGCTTGGTGGGTCCTTGGCAAGCATAAATGATGGATCTCTCCTCTACGCTATTCTGGTATCGTTTCACGTCTTTTTTATTCTATTTTTCACCCGGTGAACTCAACACGATACTGCCTAATTATAACTGAAAATCCTTGAGGACATATTTCCATGTTCCTTGTTCCTACTTTAAAGATTTGTACTTCCAGAAACATCATCTCTAATAGTCTTTTTTATGAAACAACTGCATGATATATACTAAGCATTATTACCAATTAGCTCAACTGTAGAAATTTAAGATATAGGGACAATGTAATTTATGTCAATTTTATTACTTCGAGATCAAATGTGAGAAAAATACCACATAGATCAACTTAGAAATATTGCGATGCAACTGGTACTTGTACAGGATTCTGTATCAATGCAGCCTTTCTACCAATCCACTTTAGGCAGCGACCAAAAACCATTTTCTTCAGACTTATGCACTGCAATGTTGGGAGCTAATAAGCCCCTGCATTAACCGGAGCATCTTCAAATTTCAACGAGCTGCCAGGAGCAATCACCAAGTTGGAGAAGAGTTGCATGTCCTTGGTGGAGTAATTTAAGATTGTGGAAGAAGTCAGGGGAGTTTTGTCCGAAACTCTGGGAAGGCAGTCGCTGTCAGCGAAATAAAACCAGATGAAGTGACTTCACTGAAGTTTTGTCCAATCACTTAATGTGATGTTGAGAGATCTTTCTCTCAGTACAAAAATATTATACATGAGAGGAGAACAAGATTGTTACCGGAAAATATTGAAACGTTGCTTCTAAGTTCCTTTTCTAGTAATTGAGTGTGTTATTAAATTATAAGTAATTTTTTCATGCCTATTTTGTTGCCTATTGTACATGTTAGTGCTTATGTAAATGCCTATTTTGGCTAATTTAAGAGCCTATATGCCTGCCTATTTTAACTGTTTTTAGTGCCTATAATTCTTGTCTCTAGTGATCACTTTATCTTTATGTTTGAACTGAACGTTCTTATACCTCTTCCTTTCACTTTTGTCTCATCACCTTTACTGAAACCACAGTGGAAAATAAAACACTCATTCATTACAGAAGTCATGGGTGTGGAAGTTGACATGATAATCCACACTGATCTCGAATGGCCATTGACAGTGGAATGTGGGCGTGAGCAACACAATGGCTATATAATGGTAGTTACACTATGTGTAGACAAAATGTAACCAAATAAATGACAAAAGGCGACTAACGAAGTTTCAAAGCGAGGGCAGATGCGGTAAACATGGCTGCTGCGCATGCGCCTATCGCAAGTCAAGAAGCCTGATGATAAAGATCTGTTCCATCCACAGCGACTTGCAAATTGAGGTGCTGTTCTGTCTCAAAGTGGCAGTGCAATGTGCTTTGGTTACATATTTACAACAGGGCTTTATTTTTAACTTCTGGCCGAAAACAGAGCATTTTCTTTTTCCGCTGCCATGCGAGTGATAGCATCGGTTCTGTCTTTGAAAGCCGGTCTATAGCCTGCGATGGCGAGTGCTCATTGGAGGAGTGCTCAATCAAAGGTGGAAGCCCTGGATTGTTCATTTGCAAAGATGCTTTCATTACAGCAGCACATCTTCATGTGTAAAAAGTATTTTGAGTATGAAGCAGCATGTCGGGTGCGTGTTGTATTCGTTCGGAACTTTCCTGGTGAAGTGCCAACTTCTAGAAAAGCAGTTCACAATATTGTGAATAAATCTGACAGTACTGGCTCAATTTAAAACAAGAAACACAAGCACAGACAGTATTAACACAGGAAAAGCTAGCCTAGATGAAATTTGTTCAAATCATAAACAATCACAGAAAAACTCTCTCGAAATTAGAAGAAGTAGGGGTTTCAGTTTTTTCTGCTCAAAAGAGCAACAAAGCTGCTAAAACTATGATCGTACATATTTACACGGGCCAACTGTTTAAAACCTGGTGATCCAACAGGAAGAGTGCGATACTGTAAGTGGTACTTTACAATACAAAGGCTTTTATTATTTCCTCCTATTCAACACAGATATCCATCTTCGGATGGAATGATTTTTAGCCAAAAATGTCTCAGCTCATCTTTGAGCCATCTTCAGTGAAATGTATTAAAGAGTTACATGAATGAATGTAGAATAAGTAACACTAAAAACAATGTGAAGAAGCTTATAAAATCCGAGTAGAACATGATTAATATACCTAAAACAAGCAGGGTTACAGCGAGGTTAGAAACTTCTGTGTCTAAATTTTTTTATATTACTCTAAAATGAGGGTAAAATCTCCATTATGAAGTTGGAACTGTCCATCTTCAATATATCACTTATGCATATGATCTGGAGGGCAACAGAAGCCAGTGAACGTCTACTAATTGGACACAAGACCTCAAGACCAACAAGGTCAGGCCAAACTATTCATTAAATTACATCTGGACTTTGCAAGACGCTGACAGTTTCCACTAATTGAGTTACACAACATTGTACCAGGCATTTTCTTACATATTCTACATTGTTTCCTGAACCGAATGCATCCAGTTATCTTGCCTCCGATGTTGACTCATCTCTTTTCATCCAAACTTTCACAAATGATTTCCTCCAAGTAAAGGTTAACTTTAAAATACCAGGCATTGATAAATCATTGTTTGATACTTGTGCGTAAAACATCAGCAACGATATATCGTCCTTTGAACAGCATACCTTACTATCTGCATATAGTACGATTAGGAAGGGCAGATGGCAATATCTTACTTTCTGTTTCCATAGAGTGAAGAACGTAGTTTCTAATTTCACCACTATGTGGCACATTTGTTTATTTATTTACGCACTTGGACGGCTGCACTGCAGAGGGATTAGAGATCGGGCCAGCTAGGAAGACAGCCGGTGAGGGTAAGTGTATGAGTGAGAAAGCAGAGCCATGGGAGCGACTTCCCCTTCTCGCTCAGTGTTCTGGCGACATACAGTTGACCCAAAATATTTGTTATAACTGACATGTAACACTCCACAGATTTTCAGTTAGTGGAATTCCCTCCCAGCTGTAAATTACAGACATACCTAGCCAAAATGAATTTATTTAGAAGTGTTACAGATAACAGTAGATTTATGGAATTAGAACATAATTTAACTTCGTATTATAGTAGCTGTCAAAATCTTTTTCGTTTATCAATTTGCTTAGCCATTGTTTTCAATCATTAGATGTAAAATTAACTTTACAATGCTGTAGATGTACAGTGTAGAATATGTTTTGGTATAGCAGCAGGCTTCATAACCTGAGCCACGTCATGTAAAATAAGTCTATGATAATAATAATGATAAGATAATATGCATCAAGAAAGAAACGCACTATAAGAAAATTGATAAAACTCTCAGATACTATGTGAAAAAGGAGGATAAATTATTGCGGTCATCTTCTCAGAATGAACTCTAATAGATTAAGCAAACAAATCTTCAACTTCTTCCGTAGCCGCAAAACAAACCCAACAGGTTTAAAGAAACTGAAAAAGACTTAGTAGAAATAAAATTTACAGAACACTCACTATTTGATCAAACAGCTAAAGTAATAACTAAAGATGAAAATAAAAGGTTTTAAAATGAATCTACATTAAAAGCCAAATCTATTATCTCGGAAGACGAGAAATGAAGATCAGAAACAATGAAGAAATACTGGGCGCTAAGAAAAGAACAACACACAGAGAAATGATTAATTCAACATACCCCAAAGAAGGTGAAATGAAATAATAACAATTACTTTTGCCACAAGGCGAGAAAGCAGCGTTAGACTATATGATCATTTGTCCCTAGTTCTCTTGCTCTCTTTTAAAATAAGAAACATGAGTTAACGGTATGATATATATAACGATATAATGGTTTGCAGGTACAGAAACAAAATATCATTCATAAAAGGAAACAATATATGCTGAATACATGGGACGTATGTATATAGGTTTCATCCATGTACACTAAAGGCCTATCCTCAGCCCGATACTGAGCATTTTTTAAAATAAACAAATCTTTAGTATTTTATGTCATGTTTTTCCATTAGGATGCGCTTGTTAGAGTTATTTTCCAACAATATCCTAATGATCGAGGCATTCGCTTGAGACTAGTATTGGATCCTTTGAACTTTAAACCTTTCTATAACTTTGCACTAATTTTTGAAGCAGTAGGTAAACATTTTTCAACTCAATAAAATTTGTTAACAATACAACGTGTGGCACCTTCATCAAAGTCGTCCAGTCCAGTAACATTATTTGTGAGCATTCTTTTTTTGTTTGGTGTTTCAAACAGACTATCCACAGGTTTTCCTAATTCCATCGCTTTTCGTTTCAGCTCTTAATCCGTGGCAGAGAACTTTCTGACACTCCAATAGCTGCTGCTACTCTTTCATGCATTTCCTTACAATCTATCAAACTTTTCTTCCCTTGCCTCCCTTCTCATAAAGTCTATAACGTTCGAGATCGCTGCACGAGTCTCACTCTTTAGCATCTTACGATGCAGGCTACTTTTAATCCCTTCCATGCTGTCATAGACGGGCTTAAAGTACACTACCACTAACCACAGTTACTACAGAACGAGAAATTTGAAAGCAGAGTGCGACAGCTGAGTCCAAACTTATGCACTGAACTGTCCTTGTAGCAGGAGCTCTCTTAGGACGGGATGAGCTATGCTGGATCGTCCAAAGTGCGCGTGCGCGACCAGGCGTGTTCCTGGCTGGCCCGATCTCTACCACATTTTATCTGTTAATTTAATTTTGAATTATTTTTGTTGTTATTTTGGAAATTTGATTTCCTTTTGTATTCAAAGTATTCAGAAAATATTTAAAACAAAGATATTTAGAAGCTTAACAGTACTGTAATCATTATCTGTAGCAACCATCCTCAACATTTCCTGCAAATTTAAAGTCAAAATATTCAAAATTGTAAATGATGTGGTGCTTTTAATAGGGACTTTCAAAGTGCTACTATTCAGCCTGGGATTCTTAGCATGAGAGCATGGTACTAAGAGGGTTAAGCAAATCTGATGATAAGCAGCAGCCCTGTCTAACTCCTCTCCCCAGTTTGACTTCTGTTAATTCTCCTCCTATTCTCACTCTCGCTGTTTGGATGTAATACAATTCCTTGATCAGTCCCCCACCAACCTCACTCTCTCTCTCTTTCTCTCCATTCAAGTCCATGCTTTTTGAATATCTTTGTGAGCTTATCCCACCTCGTCCTGCCAAACACAAGAAATCTAATAAATCTTCCTTTTCTTTTTTTTCGGTGAATATCTGGCAACCCTATTCATTTATTTATTTATTTTATGCCTTTGTATGTGGCAAAGTTAGGGCTCACGGTCCTCTCTTACACTTAACCACAACATGCAGTACATAGTCACATAACTTGGAAAAATAACATTAACAGTCTCTAGGAACTACCTAAATTAATAGAGTAATATTATAACAGATAATTGTTATTTTTAATGATTAATATTATCTAGCCTATCTACATCACCTAACAATAGCTCTAAATCATACTTGCACTCATACACACTAACATTCATACAAGTTGATCACGTATTTAAGAGGAAATCTTGACAAGACCGTTTAAATGAGACTATTGAAGTGCTGTTACATATACTGACAGGGAGTGTTTTCTATAGCCTTGCCCCAGACACTAGGAAAGAGTGGCTGTATACAGCTGAGTGATTAACCGGTATCATAAGGGTAGAAGTCGATCTGGTAATATGTCCATGGGTAAATGAAAGGTTTTCGGTATATTTTGTATGAAAAGTGATTTTCGTGTCTAGTTATTGTTATATCGAGATAGTTTAAGGTGTGATTGTTTTCAGTTTCTTTGGTAAATTTTATGCAGGGGTCTATTGTGTTAAGTCTATCCAATATGATATTTTCGTCAGTGGATCTATTATCAATGATGACGAAAATGTCGTCAACAAATCTGCACCAAAAGAATATATTGTCTATTTTGCTGATAGATGTGTATTCTAAGTAGTCTATGTAAATTTCGGCCAGTATGCCAGAAGCAGGAGACCCCATTGGTAGGCCTTGTTGTTGGTAGAATGTGCCGTGAAATCTAAAATAGTTGTTATTAGTGGCGAATTCGAGTAGCTTCATAAATTCTTCAATTTCTAGAGTTGCTTAAATTGCTGTATTTTCTAAGATTAGATTTAATTATTTCTATAGTATTTTTGGTGGGAATATTGGGATACATGTTAATTATATCGAATGATGCAATGGTATGGTACTGCTCTATTTTTAGTTCTTTGGTTTTGTTGCAAAAATCTATTGAATTCCGTATAGTTTTGTTTGCTAGGAATGAGTAATGTTTCTTCAGGAATTTTTGTATGAATTGTGAGAGTTTATATGTTGGGCTTGTTCTGTAATTTATGACAGGTCGCATTGGAATATTTTCTTTGTGTATTTTTGGATAGGCTTTTGCAGTCAGTAGTTGGGGATTCATTACTATCAGATTTGTAGATTCTGTTTCAGTAAGTAAAAAATGTGTGTTCTTTAATAAGGTTTTGAGATTTCTTTGTATGTTGTTGGTTGGGTCTTTACGTATGATTAGAAAGGTGTTGTCTTGGAAGCATTCTTTGGTTTTTGTTATGTATTCATCCTTATCGATGATAACAGTGGTGTTGCCTTTGTCGGCTTTCGTTATGAGTAGGTTGTTCTGTTTTATTTTGTTTTTAAGTTCATTTATGTGTACTTTATTTGCAGTGTTATTGTTAGGATTATTGTTTCGAATTTTGTTAATGTATTGTGGTAGCCTTTTTACGATTTTGTGTCTGACTTCTTTGCGTAAATCGTGTGGAATCTTTTGTATGGCGTTTTCGGTTTCTGTAACAGTAGTTGTAATGTTCTGGAAAGCTGACATGTTGCCCCAATTATGTTTGAGTCCCTTGCTCAATATATCAGTTTCCGTTTCGTTAAACGTGGTTTTTGTGAGATTTTTTACTGGTGGGTGAAATCTATTTTCAATGACTTTATTGGAGTAGGTTGGAGGATTCACATTCGTAATTACAGTCGTTAGTTTCGGGTTAGATAGTTGTTTTAGTGCTTCTAGTTTCTTATTTAGTGTGTTCTGTTTTTTGATTGCTGGGTTCTCTATTTTTTCTTTAGTGATGTGTTGAAAATAATCCCAGTAGCTGTGCGGAAGCTCTTGGGATGCCTTCAAGTGTGTTTGGTATAATTCGTTGTTAAGGTGTTGCTTTCTTTTTAACCAAATTTTATTGGTTCTCTTTTTTGTGTTACATGTCTGATTGGTGGATCTGTGTTTATTGTTGTACTTATTGAGAAATTTGGGTGTCAAATCATTTGAAAGGCATTCCTTCAGAAAGGCAATGCTTTTTGTTGCGTTCATTAATTTGATCTTTATGTTTCGTTATTTATATGCCTCTCGTTTTGCCTGGTTGGCTGTTATATCTTGATTTACTAGTTTCATTTCCATACTGATAGTTCCTTATGTATAGACAAGAAAAGGTTTCACCTTATCAATACCAATTTTATTACTGTAAGAGTTAGCTTACAGGACCGGTTTCAACTTTAAATAGTCATCATTAGCTGTACATGCATACCTTTACATATGTGTCAAGCATTAGTTAGTATATGGCTTTTTCTAAAGGGAGATGCCATGGGGAAGCATCATGTCTAAGTAGCCAAATTGGGCAGGGATGGTTTTATTGAAAATGGTATTGGTTTTTTCTGTAATTTCATTTATATTGTAATTGGGATTGGCGTATTGGTCTAACAATATGTACATTTAAGCACTCTAGAAATTGAAGAATTTATGAAGCTACTTGAATTCGCCACTAATAACAACTATTTTAGATTTCACGGCACAATCTACCAACAACAAGGCCTACCAATGGGGTCTCCTGCTTCTGGCATACTGGCCGAAATTCACATAGACTACTTAGAATACACATCTATCAGAAAAATAGACAATATATTCTTTTGGTGCAGATTTGTTGAAGACATTTTCGTCATCATTGATAATAGATCCACTGACGAAAATATCATATTGGATGGACTTAACACAATAGACCCCTGCATAAAATTTACCAAAGAAACTGAAAACAATCACCTTAAACTATCTTGATATAACAATAACTAGACACAAAAACCACTTTTCATACAAAATATACCGAAAAACCCACACATTCATCGAACACAATCAAAAAAGATTCCATCCATTCCAATACTCATTAAAAAGTAGCTTACTACAGCATGATCTATAGAGCTTTCAATATACCGTTAACAGATGACTTAAAAGAGGAAATATGACTAATCCACGAAACTGCTAAAAATAATGGATACAAAAAAAAAAAAAAAAAAAAAAAAAAAAAAAAAAAAAAAAAAAAAAAAAAAAATTGGTCAATACAATTATTCAAAAAATCAAATCTCAACCTAAAACCAGATTGACAAAAATAGACAAACCTAAAAAGGATTACGTATTATTTACTTACAACAATGCACACACATATCCCGTAACAAACATCTTCAAAAAACATAACTTAAAAATAGCATTCAGGACCATGCACAATACCAGGATAATCAATAGTAACAACAAGTACAATCAATCAGGAGTATACCATATCAGATGTAACAATTGTGAGATCAGCTATATTGGACGTACCGGTAGAAACTTCACAATCCGATATAACGAACACTTAAATGCCGTAAAACATAATCATTTTTCCGCAATAGGCCAACACATCGAAGAATATAAACACAGCTTCACGAACATCCCAAATGACATGAAAATATTAAAATATAAATCCTTAAGGCCCCTTGCTCAATATAACAGAAGAGTTTTACATATTGTTATACCAATACGCCAATCCCAATTGCAATATAAATGAAATTATAGAAAAAACCAATACCATTTTCAATAAAGCCATCCCCGCCTTAAAAAATGATTATCTCAAAATAATCAACAAACAGAACATAACACGCGCCATAGTACCGACGAACGACACGCCCAGCTCCACCCCTACCCCCACAACAGTAGCTCTCCCTATCCCTCCATCCATTCCCCTCGCAGCAGCAGACACAAACCTGAGGAGAACGCGATACAGTACATGCCAAGCTCTCAAATCCAACGCAACCCAGACACGACAGCAACAGTAAGTATACGTTCACATCAACACACACACGCACAGACAATCCTTCAGCTTATAACTCTATTCACACCCTTTTTTCGTCTTCCACAGATAATATATATCAGCATACAGCTATAGACCAGGAAGGAACCACCACTCTGCATCAAGAAATACTTACATACAATCAAGACCACAACTTCCCCAATACTTACAGATAATATTCCACTCACAGCTGCACATACTTACCTCCGTCTATATAACTGGATTTTGTTAACAACAGAGGCATTTCACCACACAAGTGGAGACATTTAAATATGCAATAAGTCTTCCTAGAGAACTACAGCATTGCCTACGAACGCAAGCACCGATTTATTTATAACACTAAAAAGCGAGAACAAAAATACCCGCAAGACGCGTACATTCATTTCTATGAAATGTTTTACATTTATTATTTTAAAGGATTTTAACATGCACTGTCTATTTTAACGTGTGACATATTAAATGTACTGTATATTACAGTGTGTTTAATGTATTTGTAATTTAAATTCAAGCTTAAGTTAGGTTCCATAAACAAATTCTAGTCTTAAGGAGATAGCTCCATACCTAGGTACCTGAATTATAGTATATAACCATTTTACATTCAACATGTCCAATTTGGCCACTTAGACATGATGCTTCCCCATGGCATATCCCTTTACAAAAAGGCATACTAACTAATGCTTGACACATATGTAAAGGTATGCACGTACAGCTGATGATGACTATTTAAAGTCAAAACCAGTCCTGTAAGCTAACTCTTACGGTAATAAAATTGTATTGATAAGGTGGAACCTTTTCTTGTCTATACATAAGTAACTATCAATACAGAAATGAAACTAGTGATGATGATGATGATGCTTGTTGTTTTAAGGGGCCTAACATCAAAGGTCATCGGCCCCTAATGGTACGAAATGAAAGAACAAAAATTGCAAAGGCATCCACTGACCAAAATAAAAATAAAATATGACATGAAGAATGAATGGATGGACAGGAACTCAACAAAACACAAAACAAACAAACAAACAAAAACCAGTGGATCGGATTCAATACAGATCGAAAATAACATTATTACCGACCAAGGAACCACTTATAAAGCACAATGATGCTTGGTGTCTAAAGGGGGTGCAAAATCCACGTCTAAGGCCCCAGGGAATGGTACATGTCGCGAGTAAAATAGAACCATGGTATGTGTCATGTTGGGGTATTAATCAGAAGTAGCGAAGACTCACGGTGTTCCACAAAAGATGGTACTACTCACAAGTATTGCAATACGTACAAGTAACGCAGACCTATGGTGTGTCTCACACAATGGCCCAACTCAGAGTCAACGCAAACCGAGAAGGTTCCCCACCTAGGTGTACTAAACACGGGCGCCGGTATTCCCGTGGTGTTCCTCACATAGTGGGTACTAATCACAGGCAACGCAGACCCACGGTGCTGCTCATATAGTGGTACAACTCACAGGCTACGCCCAGACCCGCGGTGTTGCACACATGGGTACGACGCACGGGTACTGGAATCCACCAGGCCAGGCTTTTACTGCTACTAATCACAAACCTATTTCGTACCGAATTTAGTGGTACTACTCGCAAGTACAGGCAACCTATGGTGTTCCCCGCGTGATGGTACGATTCAAAATTAGTTTCATGGTTCTAATTCAGTCAGCCCTTGGTCGCCCCTTTTAGTCGCCTCTTACGACAGGCAGGGGATACCGCGGGTGTATTCTACATGTGCGTCCCCCACCCGCAGGGGGTAGTGTGTTTGGTCCGCGAGAGGTATTTTATTTCCCTCAAGTCCGCCGGCAAGCCGGTTAGGACCCCCCTATCCGCCACCTGGGACGCGCCACGTGGGAGTATCACCTCTCCCCCTGCTACGCCACCGTAGTAGGTTCGTGGAAATGAAACTAGTAAATCAAGGAATGTGCCAGTGGCGGTTCGAATCCTGCATCGTTAAAATTTGTTTGCATCGGTATGATGTTCGAATACGTAAACACAGGCCCACGTTTGCCCCATTCAAAAAGTAGAATGACGGTGTTATTCACCTTGTCTCCTGCACATACTTCACTGGTTAGGGCCTGAATGTACTGTAATCTCTGCTGTCATTCGGCATGTTTTTCCAGAGGAATATGTTAACATGCTCCTCATTTATGGGGAAGCAAGACTAAACATGACCGAGCTCGATAGCTGCAGTCGCTTAAGTGCGGCCAGTATCCAGTAATCGGGAGATAGTGGGTTCGAGTCCCACTGTCGGCAGCCCTGAAGATGGTTTTCCGTGGTTTCCCATTTTCACACCAGGCAAATTTCGGGGCTGTACCTTAATTAAGGCCACGGCCGCTTCCTTCCAATTCCTAGGCCTTTCCTATCCCATCGTCGCCATAAGACATATCTGTGTCGGTGCGACGTAAAGCAAAAAAAAAACAAAAAAAAAACTAAACATGTGCGAGGCACTACGTCTCTACCAGGAACGGTATCTTCACAGGCGACATCCAGCTGCTAGGACATTCCGCCATGTTGAAAGACGTCTAAGGACAACAGGCGTGATTTTCAACCAGGCACCAGTTTGCGATAGGCCCGTTACATTGGGTGAAACAGGGATGAAGCTGATTCCTGCCCGTGGTGCTCCTGCATAGGTAACTGGATTAAAATTCCAGTACTGAACTGAACGTCAGCATTCCAGAAGTATCTACCAGTCAATATGACCCAATCGCTATATTCAGAACGGTCTTTATCAAGACCAACACTAACCATTATATCTGTAAATAATGAAGGTTTATCTCCATCTAAAGAAGGAATGTTACATCAGCTTTGTCAAACTTACAAATGTGATATATTATGCCTTCGGGAAATTCACAGGGATGAGCAACTACGGCAACCAAAAATAGCAGGAATGAGACTTGTGGCCGAGATACCCAACAGACAGTATGGCAGCGCTGTTTTTGCCAAACCAAATCAACAAATTTTGTTGTTTGCAGCTACCAATGAAAATCAAATCAAGATAATAACTGTGAAACTCAGTGTTAGAATGGGCTGATGATTTCCAGTTACAACTTATCAACTTATTCATGACCCCAAACTACCTCCATCCTTTAACAGCAGTAGATGGCGACGAGGCTTCAACCCAGACCTGATATTTGTGAGTGAACACGTAGCACAGCAATGTGTGAAATCAATGTGCAGTCCCATTCCAAATACCCAGCATCGGACCATAATGTGCCAACTTTTCTTTGCAATTCAACCAATAAAGGTTCCGTTTCGAAGGAGATATAATTTCAAAAAAGCAGACTGGGAGAAGTTCAGCTCAACCTTTGATAAAATAATATCATATAACCACCCAACACCAGATTTTTATGATCAGTTTATTGAAGCTGTGAAGGAAGCTTCCCGCGTTTCCATACCACGAGGATGCAGAGTTAACTATATACAAGGTCTAACTTCAGACACAGCTGCCCAAATGAACACATATATTTCACTGTTTCAGGAAGATCCATTCAGTGAAGACACTATCTCAGATGGAAGGAAACTGCTTTCCTCAACTGCAGAGGATGCTTGGATCAAACTTACGGAGGAAACAGACATGTCAAGGGATAGCCGAAAGGCTCGGAAGCTTCTCAAACAACTTAGCAACGATCCGACCAAGGGACCAGTCCATGCAAATGTTATGGCAAACCAAATCGCAAATCAGCTTGTCATCAATGGGAAAACAAATCACCCAATAAGGAAGATGGAACATAATACCCCAATAAACGAGGTTATGAAGTCCAGTAACCTATCACGACCATTTGAAATAACGGAATTACAGAAAGTGATTCAATGTAGCAAAAATGGAAAAGCGGCAGGATTAGATGATATCACAATAGAACAAATAAAACAGTTCAGTTCAACCACACAGGCATAGCTTTTAAACTTCAACAACTGTTTTACTTCCCTAAAAATTCCAAAAATATGAAGAAAATCCAAGGTGATCGCATTTCTGAAATTTGGAAAGGAACCTTCGAACCCCTAAAATTTCAGACCAATTTCCTTACTCTGCCACCTATACAAAATAATGGAAAGAATGTTGCTCACTCGCTTAATGGAAGTAGTAGACCAAGTCCTAATCCCTCAGCAATGTGGCTTCCGCCCAAGAAAGAGTTGCACAGCACAGATTTTACATCTAACCCAGCACATTGAGGACAGGTTTGAAATGAACAAGAGCACCGGTGTGGCTTTTGTGGATCTCTCAGCCACCTACGATACAGTAAATCACAGGATATTATTACACAAACTTTACAGAATGATTACAGATATCCAGGTAACCAAGATGATAGCTACTCTCCTGGAAAATCGTCGCAATTTTTGCTGAATTCCAAGGACACCGAAGCAGATGGAGAAATCAAAGGAATGGACTATCTCACTGCAGTGTACTGGCTCCTATTCTTTTCAACATCTACACTACTGACCAGCCATTTACAGAAAGTACTAAAAGTTTTATCTATGCCGATGACCTTGCACTTACTACTCAAACTGATACATTTGATGAAGCAAAGATCTCTTTAACTGTTGCAGTAGAAGAGCTAGGTACCTATTATGAGAAAAACCAGCTCAAACCAAATCCAGCTAAGACTCAAATTTGTGCGTTCCATCTGCGGCATGCACAGGCCTCTCAGAAACTCAAAGTACTATGGAAAGGGGAACTTACTGGAACACTACTTTACACCAAAGTACCTGGGAGTTATGCTGGTCACACATTGACATATAAGAAACATTGCCAAAACTTAAAACAAAAGATAGCTGCTAGAAACAACATTCTACGAAAATTATCAGGAACAAGTTGGGGAACACAACCACAAAATTAGAACATCAGCTCTAGCTCTATGCTACCCTGCAGGAGAATATGCCTCCCCGGTTTGGTACAGGTCAGCTCATATGAAGCAGGTCGACATCGCTCGAAACGAAAGCTGCAAGATCATTACTGAATGTTTGAAACCTACACCCATTGAGAAGGTCCAACTTTCAGCTGGTATTGCTCCCGGTGAGATTCGTAGGGAGGTAACAGCTAACAAAGAAAGGGTCCAATCATCATCTTCAGAAGCACATCCTCTCTATGAATATCACACGGACGCTAAAATCTAGAAAAAGTTTTCTCCGCACATCAGTTAACCTTGAGGGGAAAGCAGAGAATGCTAGAGTCACAATGTGGAAAGAAAGAATCAGCCACCTTTCCAACTGGATAGAGCTGAAGGAAAGTCTTCCATGTGGACACCAGGAGAAGTGGACAGTATGGAAAGCCCTTAACAGACTCCGTACAGAAGTCAGCAGAACAAAAGTAAATTTGCGGAAGTGGGGCTTCTAAAGTGATTCATCACTATGTGATTGCGGACAGCAGCAAACGATCCAACATCTATGTCAGTGTGTTTTATGTCCTTCAATGTGCACTATGAAAGACTTGATTGCAGCCTCCCCCAATGCTATTGACGTCACCCAATACTGGGCAAGCATCATCTAGCTCTCGAAAATTGTCGCTTTATCTATGATTGTATAATAGACCTATATATTTGTAGAGTAGGAATGTAGATATCATGTTGGTTTTTTTTAGTATCTGTAAGTAAAGTTGATACTTCTGACACAAATAAAGAAAGAAAGATTGGGTGAAACAGAAGAGACCGTTCTGGAGGCAGCTCTTAATAATACACACATCAGTACAAGGGCGACACCAGCCAGCCGTCTGTCTGGCGAATACTGCATGAACATAAATTTCACCCATGCCATTCTGAACTACACCAAGAGCTCCATGGACGGGATTTCGAAGCTCGAATGGAGTTCTGCCGGTGGCTATTAGGCAGACTAGACAATGATACAGCATTCGTATTGCACATCTTGTTCTCGGATGAATCGCGCTTCCTCAATAACGGGAACGTCAATCGCCACAACATGCACTATCAGAGTCTGGAAAATCCTCACTGGGTGTGACAGGCGGCCCACCAAGTATGATGGGAGTGAATGTTTGGTGTGGAATCTTGAGAGATCGCCTGATTGAACCTTATTTCTTTGAGGGCTATTGGTCGGGCCCATGCTACCTGCACTTTCTGCGTCAGGAACTCCCACTGCTGTTGGAGGATGTGCCCTTGCACGATCATTTGACGATGTGGTTGCAACAGGATGGAACTCCACCACATTCGACTTTGCCCATTCGTAACCATCAGAACGAGGAACTGCCAGGGAAATGGACAGGACGAGGAGGCCCTGTTTCTTGGCCCGCCAGATCATCGGGTTTAATGCCGTTAGACTTCTTCTTGTGGGGAAATTTGAAGAACGTCGTTTACACTCAAGCGCAGGAAAGCTCCGA
Source organism: Anabrus simplex (assembly GCF_040414725.1). Lineage (NCBI taxonomy): Eukaryota > Metazoa > Arthropoda > Insecta > Orthoptera > Tettigoniidae > Anabrus > Anabrus simplex. The sequence continues at coordinate 267,795,804 of NC_090270.1, forward strand.
CCAGCTCCGGCAACTGATAACGGACGCCTGCCGAGCAATTACACCTGGAATGCTTCAGCGTGCAAAACGATCTATTGGACACTGGGCCTGAATGTGTATAAACCATAACGGTCAACACATCAAGCATTTGCTGCGATAAAACATTGTCAGAGCAGTTTTGTTCCTATTATTTCCAGTCTGTTGGAGTCCGGCCTGCTAACTAATCGGCCCTTCTTAGGGTCACAAACACATTCATTCACACACAATTTGCATGAATGTGGGTACTGAACTTGCATTGCGTGTGGTACATATTAAACAAATATTTCAAAAATTTGTGATCTTCGCCCCGAACTCGAACCTCCCACATGACATACAAGCCCGCTCCGCCACGCCTTACCAACTACACTACGGTTCCGTACGGTACACTGGGCAGCTAACAGCAAGTATTAGGTTTACTGTGGTCACAATATCAATTTAGTGTTTCGCCGGTGTGTCAGGTTCATATGATCTAGAAGGCACACGCATGTCTTCCAGTGTTTAATACGAGTGTAATGTTACGGCATCCTATCATGGTGAGGCGGTAAATACCAAGACATCTGGTTGTGTTGTCTGAGCATACCAGCAGGGCAGATGTTTTCAAGATGGAATGAATATTGTGGGTTGCATAAAACTACATTGGAAGGGGTGGCTGAATCACGCTGTATATAAAAAGTCTGTCTCAATAGCAACCAAATTGAAACACTACAAAAAAGGTCACCTAGCTACAAATTACATATGCATGTGAAATATTATTCAAAACTACAAACACAGTTGCAACAGACAGAGCACTGAAGTTGGAAAGGAAAATAGTGAGAAGCTGTTTAAATAAAAATGATCAAGTAAACGGAGTCTGGAGACCAGCTTGCAATGAAACAGTTTATAAAGAAATAGAACCTGTGACTAGCACAACAAAAAAGAAATTAATATCATTCTTAGGGCATCTAATACAGTTACCAAAAAATGATGCTTCTTGTTTTAAGGGGACTATCATCGAAGGTCATCGGCACCTTACCAGAAAATAGAATTAGTAGAAAAATTATGGAAGAGTAAGAATAATATTAGATGGATCACAGAACTTAAAGAAGACACGAGAGAGTTACATATTACAATAGAAGATTTAAAATACAAAACAAATACACTCAAGATATTGAAAGATAAACACACTAGACTACAGGAAAAAATATTTTGCTAGTTGCTTTACGTCGCACCGACACAGATAGGTCTTAGGGCAACAATGGGACAGGAAAGGCTAGGAGTGGGAAGAAAGCGGCCGTGGCATTAAGGTACAGCCCCAGGATTTATCTGGTGTGAAAATGGGAAACCACGGAAAACCATCTTCAGGGCTGCCGACAGTGGGGTTCGAACCTACTATCTCCCGAATACTGGCCGCACTTAAGCGGCTGCAGCTATCGAGCTTGGTCAGACGAAAATCAACAAGCAGAGAATAGGAAGAGCGATTCCAGAAGCAGAAAGAAAATTCTGTTCAGAAAAGATGAAACAGTATTGGGCTGACAAAAAGCAGAAAAATCTCCACAAACCTAAGTAGTCCTGTGTTGGCTAAAAAATTAAAGTAAATAATAATCTTATTTTCTGCACATTGTGCGCTTTTCCTCTTTATTATTTAATAATAATCTTAAATTTATTAAATATCATGCATTTGGCATGTCTCTCAGGTTAAACACTTAATTATATTATTACACAATCATGAACCAAGCTATTTGCATAATAAAAAACATTATGTCAACTCTTCTCCAAAGTGAAGCGGTAAAATTACAATCATTGATTCATATTAGTGGAATGATACATTTCTGGTCATCTGTAGCGTGTGTATTATAAATAGGGATGGCATATTAGGAACACAAAGGACATTTTCATAAACAAATTCAAACCAAAACTTCCCTGTGCCATAATAAGGCTACTTATTCAATAAAGAAGTTAATACCGGTAAGGCGTACGCAAATAAGGTCTATTAAGATCTATTAGACTAGCACATAGCTGTGATTACCTTAGTATTGGAGCCAACTGGAAAATTAAAATAAATATCCGAATAATCCATCTTTTCGAAGCCACTTTTGCCACTGATATACTGTCTTCATCCTTGACATACCTAATTAAGAAAACAAAGTGTATCATTTAAAAAACCAAGTAAAAATGTAAAATACTGGTTTCAAAAGCTAATGTTAAAAGAATTTGCACTCACATCTTTGTACTAATTACGGTATTGACGAAAGCAGGAAATAAAATAAATAATAACGTTAATTGGAAGTAGGTTGTCTTTCCACTACGATAATAACGATAAGCTAAATTTATATCAAAAGCTACATCTACAATATGGCTAATAATTGACACCAATAAAGCAAATATATCGAAATCTGTAACATGTGCGCGATTCGGAGCATAATCGGGTTTATCGTAGGGAATATCATCACTGTTATTGTCATTAATAAACGATGGCATCTTCAGATGAATAAAGAAACTCTAAAAACATAATCGTTCCGAAACATTTTAAGTACAGATTTAATATTCGTACAGTTCTAAATTCTAATTACATCTTCTTTTACACAACTAACCATACTTCCCAACACATCCATTACAACCCCCCCTACACAAATCCTTGTCACCGTAATCTGCTGACAACTGACAGGAGCGAAGCAAACAGCTGCATCAGAAAACCAAAGATTGTCCAACCAGAGATAAACACCACCTATGCATAGAACCAGTAAATAACATTTTGTTCTGTAGATCACAATTTTACATCACCAAGTGTAAAACAGGAAACAGTATTCAAGTCGAATTCGACAGCCACATGTAAACGGTAGTTCCTGCCTTATTACGATTTCTTGAGAGATAATTTTCTTGTCAGCTTTGCCATGGTTAAATTCGTACACTCAGATTTTATACACCCCTGATGGTGTTGACATTTTAATCTCTCATATTGAGCAATAGTCTTTTGTGTCGTTGACTGTCATTATCTGATCGCTACCAGTGTGTTGAAATAGATCGGAATCTGGCTATTATGATTTGATTTCTGCTATTATCTGGACGGAATTTCTGTTCTAGCTGATGATCATGGTTTACGCCTACGGCCGATGCTTGTTGACCGATTGGGAGTATGTCAGGGACAGGTTATGACCATGACAATGACTTCAATTGTTATAACTTGAAATTCTTCGTCTTAACTGCATAATTGGAACTTAATCATGTCTGTAAGATATATCTTCTAGATCAACAACGGTAACATTTGTTATGCCTACAGTTGAAAATCTGTGTTTTGTACCAATTTGATCTGCAATGGTTCTGCAGTCTGTGGGTGTGTGGAGGTAGTGGTTTCGCTTCATGTTGATTGACAGTAACATGGATTGACATGGACAATTACGATTTACTCACACCGATAGGTGAAGGTGCGTTTGGATTGGTGTTCAAAGCAGTTCATAAGCCCACAGGTCAAGAAGTGGCTCTAAAGAGGATACTTTTTGTGGGTCGAACTGCTGTTACGCGTGTGCCGAAACTGATCGACGTTTTAAAAGAGATCAAATTGTTGGCTACAATTGATTGTGAAAATGTTGTTAAACTGTTAGATTGGTTTCTACATGGTTCCACATATGTTCTTGCTTTTGACCTAATGCCTTCAGGGTTGCTGGAATATATATATGATCTGCAGGCTCCTCTGCAGACAGGAGAAATTAAAGCATATTTACGAATGCTTCTGAAAGGTGTTGCATACTTACATGCCCACTCAATTATTCACAGAGACATAAAGCCTGCTAATGTACTCATTGATAGACGTGGAATATTGAAACTTGCCGACCTTGGTTTATCTCGGTTAATTGGCCGGGATGGCTTTCTTACTCCTCATATTGGTACAAGATGGTACAGAGCTCCTGAACTCTTATTTGGAGATTGTTCGTATGACTATGGGGTGGATATGTGGGCAGTGGGTTGTGTGTTTGCAGAAATGCTCAATAGGACTCCTCTCTTTGCAGGCTCTTCCGATATTGATCAGCTGGCAACTGTACTCAGCACTCTTGGAGCTCCAAATGAAGAAGTCTGGCCTGGAGTTACAAGTCTTCCAGATTATAATAAAATATTGTTTCCTAATATGGCCGCTGTCCCATTTGAAGATTTATTTCCTGACTGTGATGAGATTACTCTCAATCTTCTCGAGAAGTTCTTAACATATTATCCAAAAAACAGGATAAGAGCAAATGAGGCGCTTCAGCACCCAGTTTTCTTTCTGGATCCATTACCACTGCAGGATCATCTTTTGAGAAAGCCTCCTAGCAACCACAGACTTGTGGTCCTGGGGAAAACAAATTATCATGCTCTTGATAATGCGTTCCCAGTTTAGAATGTTACTGATAGCTAAAGTTATATTTTCAAATATGGAAGTATCTTGACAATGTTATTGTAATGGTTGCAAGCATGCTTTCACTATACCAGTTTTCATATTTATTTTTCAAATGATCGAGTGAATTTGTCTCCCCCCCAAGGCTCATAGCTTGAGAAACATACAGAGAGGCTATAGATATCAAGCAGAGTCTGGAGTTCCTCCCGTTAGCTCTTGACAGACTCACTTTAACCTTTCCCGTTTAACTTCCCAAAGTTACTTTTTGTTCTCCTTGAACTCGTACAGTGTTTACTTTCATTTACCTACCTTTACCTACATCTCATTTGCCCAATACTATATTTCTTTGTAGGATCAGCTTTCTCCTTCAGTTTATATTGCAAAGGACTAATAATCTGTCTTGTTTTGCCTAGTAAAGGAAAGACTCCGTTGCCACAGAGTGATTTTGGCAAAGGACTACCGTATAGTTGGATGCTGTTAAGTTAGTTATGTGGAGGGTCAGAACTTTTAGCTACAATGTACAGTATATTCATAATGGAAAAGCTGCTGTATGCTATCCTTCAAAATTTGTTTATTGGCTGCGTCTTGTACCCCTCATGGAAAACAGTGTTGTATACATTAGCATTGTTATTGTTGTTAATTATGTGTACAATTTGTACAGTGATTATACTGCAGTGATAATATAAGTCAAGAGATATTATAGAGAAGCAACTATCATGAAACCTATCTCTCATTCTGCTGAATGTGTGTTTAAATCACATAGTTAAGAAAAGCAAAAAAATTTGTGATTATATTGCATTTTAAGAAGAGAAAATTGTAGATCTGTTCATAATCTTAAAAATAATGTAACCGATTGTATGTCACACTCACTACTTTTACAGTTTTTAAAGACTAAAGTGCAGGAGTTGTTTCTACATGCGAGTAAATCTACCAACGTGAAGCTAACGTAGTTTGGGCACCTTCAAATACCACCATACCGATTTCTCACAATATATATATATATATTTTTTGCGTTACATGTTCCAATCGGTCAATCAATCAGTCAGTCACTACTAATCTGCATTTAAGGCAGTCACCTAAGTGGCAGATTCCCTATCTGTTGTTTTCCTAGCCTTTTCTTAAAAGATTTCAAAGAAATTGTATACCGGTACTTATTGAACATCTCCCTTGGTAAGTTATTCCAATCCCTAACTCCCCTTCCTATAAACGAATATTTGCAACAATTTGTCCTCTTGAATTCCAACTTTATCTTCATATTGTGATCTTTTCTACTTTTAAAGACACCACGCACACTTACTCGTCCACTGTCATTCCATGCCATCCTTACACTGACAGCTCAGAGCATACCACTTAGTTGAGCAGCTCGCCTCCTTTGTCTTCCCAGCCCAAAATTTGCAACATTTTTGTAACGCTACTATTTTGTCGGAAATCACCCGGAACAAATCGAGCTGCTTTTCTTTGGATTTTTCCAGTTCTTGAATCAAGTAACCCTGGTGAGGGGCCCATACACTGGAACCATACTCTAGTTGGGGTCTTACCAGAGACTTTTATGCCCTCTCCTGTACATCGTTACTTCAACCCCTAAACACCCTCATAACCATGTGCAGAGATCTGTACCCTTTATTTACAATCCCATTTATGTGATTACTCCAATGAAGATCTTTCCTTATATTAACATCTAGGTACTTACAGTGATCCCCACAAGGAACTTTCACCCCATCAACGCAGTAATTAAAACTGAGAGGACTCTTCCTATCTTGAAACTCACAACCTGACTTTTAACACCATTTATCATCACACCAGTGCCTGCTGTCCATCTCACAACATTATCAAGGTCATTTTGCAGTTGCTCACCATCTTGTAACTTATTTATTACTCTATACGCTGTTGTCACACTCACTGAAGCTGCTGGAAAAGATCATAGAAACAAGACTTAGGAAGATAGTTGAACCTTTGCTTGAGGAAGAACAACATGGGTTCAGGAAAGGTCGAAGTACTGTGGATCTTATCTTTGCAGTAAAGATGCTGACAGAAAAGTACTGGGAATACGGAAGAAATATTGTGATTGCATTTGTGGACATTGAAAAAGCATATGATAGTGTTCCTCGAAACAAGATATGGGAATGTCTGGAAGATCTAAAGGTGCCAAAGTACTTAATTGACAAAGTCAAGATGCTATACCAGAAGTGCTACAGCTGTGTCCAGATAGGCAACAGACGATCAAAATGGTTTGAAACAAAGAGAGGTGTCCAACAAGAAAGTGCTCTGTCACCACTCCTGTTCGTAATAGTAATGGACATGGTCATCAAATCTATCAAGAAAATGGACAGTGAACCAAACGCCCTGGCATTTGCTGATGATGTACTTTTATGGAGAGAGACAGAAGCTGAAGTTCAGAAGAAACTTAGTGAATGGAACAACACATTCAAAAATTTTGGACTGAAGATGAGCAAAACAAAGACAGTGGAAAAGACCATCAACAGGGAAGGAACAAGCTCAAATATATTTTGGGAAGGAGCGAAAATCGAATCAGCCTCCCACTTCAAGTACCTCGGAAGCACAATATCGAAAGACAACACTGTTAGGCAGGAAATACACAGCAGGACACAGAAAGCATTGAACTTCTACAGTCAAGTCAGAAATCTCCTCTGGGACTCTAAAATACCACAGAAAGCGAAAACAATCATGTACCACACTTATTTTGTACCAATCCTCATGTACGGTTTAGAGACATATACCTTACTAAACAAAAACTTCAGTAGAATCCAAGCAACTGAAATGAGATTCATTAGAACCATGAACCAAACAACAAGAAAGGACAAGATCAGAAATGAAGTGAATAGGAAAGTAGCTGGTATTGAGGTTCCTATTATCAGTGTCATAAAGAAACTCAGACTTCAGTGGTATGGGCACATAATGAGAATGAACAGGGAAAGACCTGCCAGAAAATATTTCGACCTTAATCTCGTAGAAGGAAGACCACAGGGAAGACCAAGAAAACGTTGGATAGAGACTGTAAGATCAGATGTGGAGGAGAGAGGATACAAACGGGAGGATGTACTGGATCAGAAGATGTATGAAGACAAAAGGAGATGGTGAGCGCTTGTACACCACACCCGGGAAACTGGAGTTGGGAAATAGCGATGATGATGATGACAGAATAACATCATCTGCAAACATCCTTATCTCTGATTCCACTTCTTTACTCATATCTATATATATAAAATAAGAGTTTTGTCTGTACATTGCTCAGAATTTGAAAAGAATGGTATTTCTGTATCGGTCATGTCCACAGTAACAAGAAAATGCATTTTTTACTTTTCCGTAATTTCTGTCTGTCTGTCTGTATGTATGTACACGCATCACGAGAAAACGGCTGAAGAGAATTTAATGAAAATCGAAATGTAAAGTCAGGTGATGAACAGCTACAATCTAGGCTATAAATTATTTTAATCACGCTGAGTGAAATGGTAGTTTAGGAGAAGGCCTGAAATTTAATTCTCAAATATTTATGTTATTAGTGGTCGTGTCTTAATGAAAATCGCTAGACAAAGATGTGAAATAATTCGCTACAATATGGGCTATACACGCTGAGAAAAATGGTAGTTTAGGGGAAGGCCTAAAATTTAATGGTCAAATATTTATTTTATTAGTGGTTGTATCTTCACGAAAATTGGTATGCAAAGTCAGGGAATAGGTCGCTATAATCTAGGCTATCAAAAATATTATTCGCACTGAGTGAAATGGTGGTTTAGGGGAAGGCCTGAAATGTAATCTATATATATAAAATAAGAGTTTTGTCTGTACATTGCTCAGAATTTGGAAATAATGGTATTTCTGTATCGGTCATGTCCATAGTAACAAGAAAATGTACTTTATACTTTTACGTAATTTCTCTCTGTCTGTCTGTATGTATGTACACGCATCACGAGAAAACGGCTGAAGAGAATTTAATGAAAATCGGTATGTAAAGTCGGGGGATGAGCCGCTACAATCTAGGCTATAAATTATTTTAATCACGCTGAGTGAAATGGTAGTTTAGGGGAAGGCCTTAAATTTAATTATCCAATATTTATATTATTAGCGGTCCTATCGATAAATACTATATAACTAAAGTTATATAGAATTCAATTTCCAGTCATTTATGTCTTATACATTTTTACCGTACCGGCTCTGATAACACAGATATTAATGAATTTGTATTTTTGTTGCTAAGTCCATATCAACGCCGAGCCACGAGAAAATGGGTCAACAGAATTTAATGAAAACCGCTATATAGAGTCGGGGATAAGAAACTACAGTCTAGGCTGTAAATAATTTTATTTTCCCCGAGATTAAATGGTAGTTTAGGGGAAGGCGCCTAAAATTTAATTTTAAATACCGGTACCTATGTTATTGGTGCTATAGAAAAGTACGGTACTATATAACAAAAGTTATATAGACAATACAATTTCCGATCATTTATGTTTCATTCAGTTTTACTGTACCGACTATGATAAGAGTGGTATTTCAGAAGGCCTACAATATCCAAAGCGTTTAACACTGATCAACAATTACTTTACATTGACCATTGTTTGTTGTGATGTTCTTCGTTTCTTATGGTGCCGCTCAACTCCGATAGATGGGATTACTACTGCGTACCGAGTATAACAGCCTGACTGAACATTGGCAGGAAATAGCTGGGGAGTTGGGAAACTTTCTTCTTTAGCATGCCATTCCTCTGGTTCATACATTTTCTGATACTGCAGGTACGCAATACACTGGTTCATCATAGCATTCACCAGTATCCAGTAATCGGGTGATAGTGGATTCGAGCCCCACTGTCGGCAGCCCTGAAAATGGTTTTCCGTGGTTTCCCATTTTCACACCAGGCAAATGCCAGGACTGTACCTTAATTAAGGCCACGGCCGCTTCCTTCCACTTCCTAGGCCTTTCCTAACCCATCGTTGCCATAAGACATATCTGTGTCGGTGCGACGTAAAGCAAATAGCAAAAAAAAATAGCATCATAGCATTTGAGCTATTCAATCCCTACTCTGAGGCACTGATTGGAATGAGTAATGTGCATATTTAACGGAATAATGACAGTGGAGTGTTCATGGCAGTCTGCGACCTGGTTGTTCCAGCTCTAGAACTTTGGACTGTTAGATCGGCACCGTAGTACTGTTCGTTGAAAGTGAGAAATTGTGCGGTTTTTCATTTGATCGAGTATTTTATATGATAACATTGCTTTCAATCGCTACATTCCTACTGCCGTTTTTGTAATGACCTATGTTGAATTCATTTAGGAAAACCACCAAGTCGGTCTTTCTGAGAATCCCGTTGCGAAGCACGGGTACATCAGCTAGTCATTTATATATATATAAGAAAACATAACGGTCCAGTAATACTGCCTTGAGGAATTCCCCTCTAAATTATTACAGGGTCAGATAAAGCTTCGCCCACTCTAATTCTCCGAGATCTATTTTCTAGAAATAGGCCTATAGCAACCCATTCTGTCACTCTTTTGTCTAGTCCAGTTGCACTCATTTTTGCCAGTAGTCTCCCATGATCCACCCTGTCAAATGCCTTAGACAGGTCAATCGCGATACAGTCCATTTGACCTCTTGAATCCAATATATCTGCTATATTTTGCTGGAATCCTACAAGTTGAGCTTCAGTGGAATAACCTTTCCTAAACCCGTGGCCACTATCTCACTGTCGGATAGCTACCTCTACGCCATGGGGCCGGCATAGGGAAGGGAACTACCTATGTAAATCCTTAATGGCAGGCAACCATGACTGAATACTTCTGCCTTTTGAAGATTCTAGCAAATACACTCCCCTTGTTCATTAATAATTCCTGGAATGTCTTTCTTGAAACCTTTTTCTGCCTTAAAGTATCTATACATGCCCTTCCATTTTTCACTAAAATTTGTATGACTGCCAATTATGCTTGCCATCATGCAATCCTTAGCTGACTTTGTTATCCTTAGCTGAATAAGATCGATCCCATAACTTGGGCTCAGGAGGCCTATACTGTCTGAACCTCTCGGGCTGGCTTACATCTGCAGTATTCAGAGTTGACAGAATATTTGTATTCTAATGTTACCATAGATGCTTTCATGGCCTGTACTTATAGACATGATATAGGGTTTTTGGGCTTTTGTCGTGTCAAGAAAATAAGGTGAAATTCTTTACGTTTCGCAGAGAACTTGCTCTGCGTCTTCAGAAGAAAATATCAACTGTTCACTAGGAAGACTTCTCCAAGAATGAAAATTTAAATTTAGACGTTACTAATAGAAGTGTAAGTGGTACGTTCATTTGTCATCAGATGGCTCACCGTACACGGTACAGCGCTAGCATTCGAAGCGGAAGCTGACGGCACCATCAGAATCAGTCTGAGAGGGGGTCACATAACAGGTGTACATCCATTATGAAAGTATGATGTTGACACAAGCATGGAATGAAACAGCTAGTGACGAGGAACGTACGAATTTGGAAAACAGTGAAACGATATAACAATAGTGAAGGGATAGGCAACGTCAGCTACCTTCCCAGTTCTAGCCGTTTCCAATCCTTCCATCATCAAAATCTTTGATTTGTTAGTATGACGTTAAACAAGTAGCAAAAAAAAAAAAAAAAAAAAAATTACTGTCAGCCAGATGGTACAGACTCCCTTATTTTGCCAGAAGGTGAACACATGGTCTGTTGAGAGACAGCCTTGCACATGGCCATAGAAATTTATCCTCCTTTTTCTGGTACAGTTAGATAGCCCCTCTATCCAGGAGTACCGAGCTTGATAGCTGCAGTCGCTTAAGTGCGGCCAGTATCCAGTATTCGGGAGATAGTAGGTTCGAACCCCACTGTCGGCAGCCCTGAAGATGATTTTCCGCGGTTTCCCATTTTAACACCAGACAAATGCTGGGGCTGTGCTTTAATTAAGGCCACGGCTGCTTCCTTCCCTGTCCCATCATCGCCATAAGACCTATCTGTGTTGGTGCGACATAAAGCAACTAGCAAAAAAAAAAAAACCACTCAGGAGTAGTGCTCTGAATTGTTACATTTTCCAGTACCGGGTCTAGGATCACCCAGAGATTTTTCCCTCTCTGAAGTCAGTTTTTCAACCAAGGCTTTTTTTATTTATTTAGTGACAGACAATTCGTAGCATACAGGGCTTCTGTGCAGATAACTGTTGTGTAGTATTTCAGCTTCAGATTTTATGACAGGCATTGCTTGTTTTAGATGTTTTGGGTCAGTTGATCAGCCAGTTGTAGCTTCGTAACTCTCACAGAGAGGGCTGCTTTCTTCTTTGACATGTTGGGTTCAATCCTGCTTCAGGGTACCTAAATTTTTCCACTCACTTGATTTTACCTTGTTCTAGTAATATCTCACTATATAGCCTCTTTCATGCTGGTCAAGTACTTTTTCTGCTCAGAAACTGAACGTCTGCTGTTGTCACCTTAGGTGATGGTGGATTGATTATCACCTGGGCTAGAGAGAAAAATGTTCCTCCATTCTCAGTTAAAGATCATTCTTGACGGTTAACTGTCCAAGATACAGCATAGGTTGTTAGTCTGAAAGTGTTTATTATTGAGGGTTGTCTTCCTTAAAAAGATTCGCTTCTATACGCTTTACAGAGCTCCTTCCGCGCATGGTTTTCTGTCACAGTTTTCCTTCCCTTAGCCTCTTATGCTAAATGGAGGCCACATTATATTATACTCATGATACAGACTATTGGCTAGGTTCCGTTATTTATGTAATTCTGGGACATTGGCACCTTTTCTGGATGTGTTCACCTCAAAAACATCAAGTTGCCCGTTATCCTTAGAGGTGAGCCTTACACCTAGAAATTCATGTTTCTCATAATTTTTTACAAATTCTTCTTTCAGCAGTGTGAATAGACCCTCCTTCCAATTCTGTCCTGTCTCGACAATAAACACACTAGTTTTGGGAGAAATGTACTCATTTCTGAGTGTTGTGACCCCACTGGTTTTGTCTTTGCTTGTCACATCTCTGCTGTAGCGTCACCATCTCAGACAATCCCTAGCTTTGCTCAGGGCACATTGAAAAGATAAACCGGTACTAATTTTCACTTATCCCATCGATCTGGTTGCAGTCATTTCCCATGGTATACTGTCCACAACCTTCCCTTCCATGATCAACTTCTCTAGATTTTCTCCAGGTCGTTTGATAGTGTGTCCAAAGAACTGAAGTATTCTTTCATTGATGCAAGAAGAAAGGCATTTTAAAATCTTAAGCTACTGAAGTACCAGTATGGATGCATTGATCTTCTTGTGATCCAAGGCACACGTAGCATTCTATGCCAGCACCATATTTCTAAGGCATTGATGCATTTTCTGTCACATGCCTTTATGGTCCAGGTCTCACAGCCATATGAGGAAACAGAGAATACAAGGGTCTCAACTAGTCAGACCTTTGTATTCAAAATAAACTTTCAACCCATTAGATAGTGTTCAGTACATATAGTACATGTTGAAGAGATGTTAAGTACAGAAAAAAATGGCCATCCGGACACTAGTGGGATCCAAATCCACAGCTTCTCAATTTTGCATTGGTTGCTCCACCATTGAGCTATTAGCATATGCACTGGACTCTATTTTCAAGATATTCTACGAAGAATTATTGTTATGATATCTGGCTCCATAGCTAAATGGTTAGCATGCTGGCCTGTGGTCCAAGGAGTCCCAGGTTTGATTCCCGGCCGGGTCAGGGATTTTAACCTTTATTGGTTAATTCCAATGGCTGGCTGGGAGTGTGTGCCATCTTCTGTATTAGAATTATTCATCATAGGTAGGGCCCCATTCTCACAGACATGCAGGTTGCCTATCAGGTGTCAGCTCGAAAGACCTGCACCAGGCTTCTCCGGAGGTCACACACCATTATTATCATCATCATTATTATTATTGGTCCTAATGGGAGATTCCACATGTTGTCATTTCTTGATGGATGTAATACTTTTGCACCTGTATCTTGGCACAAGCCAGAGCAAAATGTAGTCTCCACCAAAGTCACATCAGTCTCATTAATGGCTTTGACAGTACCGAAGTTACTGATATGGGTGGTGCTGAGTACTGACATTTGGAACACGACTAGTGCATCTTTATGTTAAGAAAAGTGCTACTCAGAGGGTCTGTTGCACTGAAAAAGCACTTTTCTGGCCCAGTGAGAAGAAAGCATTGGGAAACAACCTCACTCTACATCAAACCATGTACACCTCATAGCATTCCCATATATTTTTGTGATTTCCTTATAGTCACATAATCTTTTAATGTCAAAATGATGTTGATAGTTGACATTTCCAGTACTGAGTAACAAAAACTGTGGTTTTATCAGTGCGTTGCTGTCAGTCAACCATGGAGAATGGAAAGGGAATAAGTTACACACTGAACAAGAAATTAAATTTATACGAGAAGTGGACATTAATCTACATAAAAATAAAGCCTGAAATAGCTGGAGATTTAGGAATTGCTTTTATCACACTTTGCACAATAATTAGTAAAAGAAATGCTACTTTTTTTAAATTGGCTGCAAAATCAAAGTTGTTGAGTAATAATGTTGCAAACCTGATGTACTAAAAGAAGATTCAGTACAAATTAAGTTGTTAACGTATATTTCTGAAAGAACCCATCTTTAATTTTGTTGTTGTTTGAGTCATCAGTCCATAGACTCGTTTGATGCAGCTCTCCATGTCACCTTATCCTGTGCTAACTTTTTCATTTCTACGTAACTATTGCATCTTACATCTGCTCTAATCTGGTTGTCATATTCATACCTTGGTCTACACCTACCATTCTTACTGCCTACACTTCCTTCAAAAACCAACTGGAGAAGTCCTGGGTGTCTTAAGATGTGTCCTATCATTCTATCTCTTCTTCTCTTCAAATTTAACTAAATCGATCTCCTCTCACCAATTTGATTCAGTATATCTTAATTCGTGATTCGATCTATCCATCTCACCTTCATCATTTTTCTGTAACACCACATTTCAAAAGCTTCTATTCTCTTTCTTTCTGAGCTAGTTATCATCCATATTTCACTTCCATACAATGCCACACTCCAGATGAAATTCTTCTGAAACATGTAATTCCTATATCAGTGTTTGAAGTGAGCAAATTTCTTGTTTTAAGAAAGCTCTTTCTTGCTTGTGCTAGTGTGCATTTTATGTCCTCCTTACTTCTGCCATCGTTAGTTATTTTACTACCCAAGTAACAATATTCATCTACTTCCTTTAAGACTTCATTTCATAATCTAATATTACCTACATCACCTGACTTCGTTTGACTGCACTCCATTACTTTTGTTTTGGACTTATTTATTTTCACCTTGTACTCCTTACCCAAGACTTCATCCATGCCATTCAGCACATTCTCAGGATCTTCTGCAGTCTCAGATAAAATAACAATATCATCGGCAATATTCAAGGTTTTGATTTCCTCTCCCTGGATTGTGATTCCCTTTCCAAATTCCTCTTTGATTTCCTTTACTGCCTGTTCTCTGTAAACATTGAAAAGGAGAGGGGACAAACTGCAGCCTTGCCTCACTCCTTTCTGGATTGCTGCTTCTTTTTCAAAGCCCTCGATTCTTATCACTGCAGAATGATTTTTATACAGATTGTAGATAATTCTATGTTCTCAGTGCCTGATCCCAATCACCTTCAGAAGCTTAAATAGTTTGGTCCAATCAACATTATCGAATGCCTTTTCTAGGTCTGCAAATGCCATGTAAATGGGCTTGTGCTTCTTAATTCGATCCTCTAAGATCAGACGTGAAGTTAGGATTGCTTCAAGTGTTCCTACATTTCTTCTGAAGCCAAATTGATCTCCCAACTCATCTTCAACTTGTCTTTCCATTCTTCTGTAAATAATACGTATTAAAACTTTGCAAGCGTGAGATACTAAGCTAATGGTGCGGTAGTTTTCACACGTGTCAGCACGGGCTTTCTTGGAAACAGGTATAACTACATTCTGCCGAAAATCGCATGGCACTTCTCCTGTTTCATACATCTTACACACTAGATGGAATAACCTTGCCATGCTGATTTCTCCTACGACAGCCAGTATTTCCGAGGGAATGTCATCAATTCCAGTTGCCTTGTTCCTATTTAGGTCTCTCACAACTCTCTCAAACTCTGACCTTAAAATTGGGTGTCCGATTTCATCAGCATTAACAGCCTCTTCTTGTTCTAGAACCATATCATCTACGTCTTTACCTTGATACAACTGTTGTATATGTTCCTGCCATCTTTCTGGTTTGTCTTCTTTCCTTAGAAGTGGCTTTCGATCTGAGCTCTTAATATTCATACACCTAGATTTCCTTTCTCCAAAGGTTTCCTGCCATCTGAGCCCTTAATATTCATACATCTACATTTCCTTTCTCCAAAGGTTTCCTTGATTTTCCTGTATGCAGCATCTACCTTTCCTAGGACCATATAACCTTCAACATCTTTGCCCTTCTCTTTTAGCCATTTTTCCTTAGCTACCTTGCACTTTCTATCCACTTCATTCTTTAATTGCCTGTATTCTTTCCTGCCCTCTTCATTTCTAGCATTCTTATAGTTTCATCGTTCATCAAACAGGTCTAGTATCTCCCGAGTTATCCACTGATTCTTAGTTATCTTTTTTACCTTCCTAACATTTCTTCAGCAGCCCTACTGACTTCATTTTTCATGACTCTCCACTCTTCCTCTATTGTGTTTCCTTCAGCCTTTTCATTTAGTCCTTGTGCAAAATATTCCTTGAAACAATCCCTCACACTCTTGTCTTTCAACTTGTCTAGATTACATCTCCTTGCATTCCTTCCTCACTTCAATTTCTTCAGCTTCAGATGGCATTTCATAACCAACAAGTTGTGGTCAGAGTCTACGTCTCCTCCTGGGAAAGTTTTGCCATCCAACACCTGGTTTATGAATCTCTGCCTAATCATAATGAAGTCTATTTGATACCTTCCAGTGTCTTCAGGTCTCGTCCACATATACAGCCATCGTTTGTGGTGTTTGAACCAAGTATTAGCAAGGACTAAAATTATGAACAGTGCAGATTTCAACCAGCCGTCTTCCTCTTTAATTCCTTTGTCCCAATCCAAATTCTCCTACTGTATTACCTTCTCTTCCTTGGCCCACCACTGCATTCCTGACTCCCATCACAATTAGATTCTTGTCACCTTTTACATATTGTATTAAATCTTCTATCTCTTCATATATTATTTTGATTTCCTTATGCGCTGAACTAATAGGCATATAGACCTGCACAATTGTGGTGGGCATTGGTTTGGTGTCTATCTTGATGACAATAATTGTTTCACTATGCTAGTCATAGTAGCTTACCTGTTGCCCTATTTTCTTATTCATTATTAAACCAACTCCTGCATTTCCCCTGTGTTGATAATTCTGTAGTCCCCTGACCAAAAATCCTGTTCTTCCTGACAACGTACTTCACTTATACCAACTACATATAACTTTAGTCTATCCATCTCCCTTTTCAGATTCTCTAACCTACCACAACGATTCATACTTCTAACATTCCACACTCTGACTCGCAGAATGTTAGTATTTATCTTCCTGATGATTGCCTCCCTCTCGTTTAGTCCCCACCCGGCAATCCGAATGGGGGGACTATTCTACCTGAGAGGAAGCCATCATTAGTACATCATTCATCATCAGCTGCATGTACTTGGGAGTTAGTTATGGCTGTAGTTTCCCATTGCTTTCAGCCGTATAGCAGTATCAACACAGCTAAGCCATGTTGAGTATTATTACAAGGCTGTATCAGTCAATCATCTAGACTGCCACTCTTGCAACTTCCGAAAGGCTGCTACTCCCCTTTCAATGAACCATTTGTTAGTCTGGTCTCTCAACAGACACCCATCCGATATGGTTGCACCTGTGGCTCGGCTGTCTGCTTCATTGGGACGTGCAAGCCTCCCCACCGCGGCAAGGTCACATGGTTCTTACTCCTGAAAAATAGAAAAATTATTTCAATAATTATACGACATTATATCTCATTTGTAAGTAATTGTTAGTTATACGTAAATTCTGCTCTTAACTGTGGTATACTTGTAACTCAGGTTCAACTGTATTCTAAATTTGCAGGGTCATAAGAAATGTAGGGCCATTAATCCGTCTTGGACTAATTGCATATTATATAGTGCCGCACCACAACAAGGTCACATGGTTCTTATTCCTGAAAAATAGAAAAATTATTTCAGAAATGATATGGCATAATATCTATACCTCATTTGTAAGTAATTCTTAGTTATACGTAAATTCTGCTCTTCACCTTGATATACTTGTAACTCAGGTTCAACTGTATTATAAATTTGCAGACTCATAAAAAATGAAGGGCCATTAATCTGTCTTTGGACTAATTGCATATTATTTAATGCAAAAAATATTTGGTATATCAAGGATGCAATACAATAACAAAGTTACAGAATGTTGTTTCCTGAATCACCGAGACACACAACCTGGATATGTAAACTTTTACAAACTCAAGTATTTTTCTTACAATATCTAATGCAAATAAATGACCTTTATTGGCAATATACAGCCAATTGTGTGTAGTTTGTGAAGATTCACAGACCTCGGTTCCCCCAAGAGGCCATCTTGTAATTGTTCAGCTGTCATAGTTATTCTTCTCTGCACTCTTAGACAGACATACCAATCTTGATGTGCTGTTGTCACCCTTGGTCTCCCAATTTCATCACTGGTAATAATGTGAGGGTTACAATTTGTGTGTGTTTTTTTAAATTTTAGTATGTCCCTTCTTCACTCTGCCTTATTAGGCTGATTCTCCACGAGCAGGTAAAACGCCGCTGTTCGCCCGCTACAAACCCGCTTGCGGAACAGAACTATGGGGTATTTGTAGAGTTGTCTACACGGGCGGTTTGCCCGCCGCGGGTGGACGCGTCCATGAGCGGGCAGGCGGGTCTAACGCCAGCAGAGGCGTCATTCCCGCTAGCGGTAGAACAGCGAATCATACTCCACGTGGCGGCAGTGAGCAGTTCACCCGCTTCTGTTGCACGATAGGAACCGCCTGAAGTGTAGTATATTCTTTACCAGCTGATGTACCCGTGCTTCACTACGGAATTCTACATTGTATAGAGAAGTATAGGTTAGGTAGTGTACATGTTGTGAGCAAGTTTGTATCAAATTCCATAGCTCCTAACGTTACCCTAGAAACGCGACGGGAAAGTCACCAAACGTCTTTTCTCATATGAAGACTGGGTTAGGGAATATTCATTGTAACGATAGGCCCGCTTGCCTACCATCAGTCACAATCAGGTTGGAGAGTTTAGATTATTATGGCAAACACTGCCTTTTTACATCCTCAGAAAGACATAGGTCATTACAATGATGTCAGTAGGAATGCGCTATTAAAAGCAATGTTTTCATATGAAATACTCGATCAAATGAAAAACCACGCATTTTCTCACTTTTAACGAACAGTACTATGCTGCCGATCAAACAATCCAAATTTTCAGAGCCTGAATGACCAAGCCGCAGACAGCCGTGATCCGTGAACATTCTTTGTCTTTTTTCGGCGGGGATGGCGGAGGGTCGAATAGTGGAGAGTTCCAGGGCAAAAACTATGCCCTTTTACTAATCTGTTTCCTAGGAATACACTATGAATCGGAAAATCTCAATTCACTACACTGGCGGGGGAAGAAACTATTTGACTTGGAGGCAAATTCTTCCTCAAAGACAGAGGAGAAAGCCCATCTTCACTGCCAATTTGGAATAAAATGAATATAGATTTAATAAAAGTGAAGCAGAAGAAGCTTTTCTTACGAAACGGCTCTTTTCAGGGTTGAATTTTGAATTATTTAGTGAATTGTGGGTTTTATAATTTGGAGTAGGTCTAAACTGTAATTCTTTTTTTTGTTTTTTTGTTTTTCAAGTTGCTTTACGTCGCACCGACACAGATAGGTCTTATGGCAACAATGGGAGGGGAAAGGGCTAGGAGTGGGAAGAAAGCGGCCGTGGCCTTAACTAAAGTACAGCCCCAGCAAATTGCAATCCTAGACCAGGTCATACTACTACTACTACTACTACTACTACTAAGTGAGCCTCTAACTTAAATTGTCCAGTGGTGAGCTGATTCGATAACGCAGGGTGAGTCCACCAACGTCTTTTCTTACCAGGTTCATTTTTTAATATTGCTAATAACTGTAGTTGAACAGCTCCGACAACACAACCTATTCGTACGACATCCATCATTATAGTATGGCAGGTGTATCGCTGGTGGAGAATGGCTGCGTGTGTCGCCGGCGTTTTGGGCGCTGTTTACAGGCGTCAATTCAACTGCTCGTGTAGAATAGGCAAAAAGTTTGAGGGGTCAGGCGGGCGAACAGCGGCGTTTTACCTGCTCGTGGAGAATCAGCCTTACCATGTATGACCTCCTTTGCCATTGTTCAGGTCTCTGACATGCTGTGGCATGCTTGCAGTCAGTACATTGACACCATCTTAAGGAAGGTGCTATTCCATCTGGGCAACTCTAATGAAGTCTGGGACTCTCGCTAGGGGTTGTGGACAATCATAATCAGCTGTTTTCAACCTATCCCATGCTTGCTCACTGCAGTTCCATGTACAGTGAATTAGCTGTCCAATTTATATGGTTGATACCCACCTCTCTCATGAAGTTCCTCACTGATGTACCTTGATGAGGGCGAGCATTGTCGTCAACGAAAAATATTTCAGCACCACATTCATCTCTAAAGGGTTAAATGGTCGAAGAATTTAATCTGTATACCGCTAGGCAGTTAACGTCCCTCAGATTGGTATCAAAGATGTAAGACAGGCATGCTTAGTCCCTGCCCAAAACATTACATCACCTTGAAATGCATGCACCTCTTGAACATACTGGTACGTTTCACTGCTTCCTTTACATCTTCACACCATCTGTCGTTGAGTATCTGGCCTAAGTGATACACATTTCATCTGTAAACACGACATTACATCTTTCATCCAGTCCCCAATCAAGATGTTGGATGACCCATTGCCTCATCTCAGCACAATGACTGTTCTTAGTGGAACACATCAAATCGGTTGAAATGACCTTTACTGGCAATATACAGCCAGTTGTGTGTAGTTTGTGAAGATTCACAGACCTCGGTTGCCCCCAAGAGGCCATCTCATAATTGTTCAGCTGTCATAGTTATTCTTTGCACTCTTACAAGGGAATATCGGCAATGGGTAAGTCGCCGATCGCGATGAAACTTGGAAAACACATTGAGGTACATGTAAAAATGATGTCGGCATCAATTTTGGGTGCCAACATTCATTAGGGCGTTAACTATGGGGCCTAAAAGTTGCAACATTTCAAATTCCGCGCGATCAGCGATGAATACCTGCTGGCCAATGCTAAGCTGGCACACTGCGTAGCTGGAGACACGCCTCTGCACCTCCTCCTCTCCCCGCTCCAATTGGTTCGCCATTGCACGTTCCCCTTCTCCCCGCGCTTGCCGGCCGCTTAGCTGTCAAAGAGAACCGGTTCTACACTTTGTGTACTCTATCAGCCTTCCTCATATCTCTCCTTTGTAATTTCCACGTTGTATTAGTCAGTTTACGTTTGCTGAAATGTTTATGAAAACGTTTGCACCGGGTGAGTTGGCCTTGCGGTTAGAGGCGCGCGGCTGTGAGCTTGCATCCGGGGGGATAGTGGGTTCGAATCCCACTGTCTGCAGACCTGAAGATGGTTTTCCGTAGTTTCCCATTTTTACACCAGGCAAATGCTGGGGTTGTACCTTAATTAAGGCCACAGCCGCTTCCAACTCCTAGGCCTTTCCTATCCCATCGTCGCCATAAGACCTGTCTGTGTCGGTGCGACGTAAAGCAATACGCAAAAAAAAAAAAGTATGGTGCCTGTTGTTAATTGTGTTTTGTTACGGTTTTCTTTTCACTATTTTTTAATCTTTTGAATAGACCAAAGATTGTTTTTGTTTACTATCAGTTATTGACGGGGAGTTTGCCTGATGTAATTGTTACGGAGTCATTTATTGTGTTGCCTTGTAATTGTTTTTTATTGTACCAGTTCGTACAATACCCATTTAACTGTTTGCATATGTAACTGGCATTATACCCAAAAGACTGTAGTGTGATACTTTAATATCGGTACTTGTTGAATACATAGACCTTCGTCAGCTATAACGCAAAAGTACCGGTACAGTAAGACTACAGGTCTGCCTGTGATTACTGTATATATAAATGCACATCTTTTTTTATGTTTTAAGGCTTTTCTTATTACGTCAAACTTTACTACATTCCATGTCATACTCATATCGACGTTGCCTACCCATTAAATTAATTTATATTCGACAACCATTGCTGCAATTGAAATGTGTTGTGCCTGTCACTGCAAAACATAAATAAATCGTTCAGTAGTAGCGTACACAAAATGGGCGGGGGGGGGGGGGGTCATAAAAAGAAGATCTGGACCTATAACCAGGTTTTGATATCCCGAGGTACCGAATCTCATTACATTCATTGAGATCCTCTACCCGGGCACGTAATTTCTTTACAGAAAAAGGTATTTAACGTTGTTCAAAGGTGGGAGATTTATTTAGTGGTGGGTGATTTAATTTAATTAATTCCATATGTATGTCCACTCTAAAGGACACTATCGACAGCTTTAAGGCGTTTTAGAAGTAAATAATAATTTAAGCGTAGGTAGGACGTGGTACCCCCTCCCACGTTTGACCTCGCCCGGTGGTACTTAACTCGGAGTTGT
Source organism: Anabrus simplex (assembly GCF_040414725.1). NCBI lineage: Eukaryota > Metazoa > Arthropoda > Insecta > Orthoptera > Tettigoniidae > Anabrus > Anabrus simplex. The sequence goes on from NC_090270.1 coordinate 267,817,892, forward strand.
ACCCGCGAATGTGACAACTCACCGGAATGAGCAGGAATGAAAATATAACATTTGAATAAAATATGGGTATATTAGTGTAGGTTATTTTTTTATCATTATGTGTGAAACGGAACGTAATTTAAAGAATTTCGATAATTACAGTACGAAAAGAAGCAAAGTATAGAGTCGGTCCCGTTGAACAGCTAAGCAGCCAGCAAGCGCGGGGAGAAGGGGAATGTGCGATGGCGAACCAATTGGAGCGGGGAGGGGAGAAGGTGCAGAGGCGTGTCTCCAGCTACGCAGTGTGCCAGCTTAACATCGGCCAGCAGGTATTCATCGCTGATCGCGGGGAATTTGAAATGTCGCAACTTTTAGGCCCCGTAGTTAACGCCCTAATGAATGTTGGCACCCAAAATTGATGCCGACATCATTTTTACGTGTACCTCAATGTGTTTTCCAAGTTTCATCGCGACCGGCGACTTACCCATTGCCGATGTTTCCTTGTTAGACAAACATACCAATCTTGATGTGCTGTTGTCACCCTTGGTCTCCCAATTACATCACTGGTCTCACGGTACCTTTCCCTCATTTTTGACAGTGCTCTTTGGGTAACCCCTACAATGCGTGATACTCCTGCTTGTGTGTATACACCCTGAATCATTCCCACAATTCTGGCTCAGTCATACTGGGAAATATGCATTGCACTTGAAACATAAACACTAGCTGAACCTCGTACTACACTGTTTATACTACTGCCGGTCTCCATCTGAAATTTCTGGCATTGTTTCTTTTTGTGCCAGTCCTCTCACCTTAATCTTTTCTATCTAAAGTATATTTTATCACTGTTGTTACTATACGCGCACTTTTTCTTGAGCCCGATTTTTATGGGGTGAGGAGCAAGGAGGGAGTGCTGCCAGTTCCGGTTATAGTGCCACCTGGATGGAAATGAAATTGAATCGATAATATGATCGATCGATATGAATTTTCTAAACATTTATTATCTTACGTCAACAATTGTGTCACACATACATTATTTAACATTATATAACATTTCTCAATGCGAATCTTGTTACTAGCATGAATTATATAGTTTGGCTTTGCTGTGTAAACTAGTGATGGGACATTCAATTCGTTTCACTGAATCGATTCATTTGATTCCGTTCACGTTACTGAATCGATACAGTGATCCGATTCACGGCTCATTGGTCACCGCTCCTACTGCATCTGTGTAGTATGTGCTGGTAAGACAGCAGCAACAGCATTCAGTGCTCGCATCTGCCATCTGGTTTTCATACTATGAACTCCTTTCTTACAAAAAATGCTAGTTACTCTAATACATCAAAGGTTTCCGGCGACGCAGGGTGGGAAAGGTTAGGATTAGGAAGGTAGCAGCCATGGCCTGAATTAAGGTACAGTCCCAGCATTTCCTTGGTGAAAATGGGGAAACTACGGAAAACCATCTTAACGGCTGCCGATGGTGGGATTCGAACCCACCATCCCCCGAATGCAAGCACATAGCCACGCGATATTAACCGCACGACAACTCGCTCAGTCATTTTTGAAAATATGTATTTTTCTATCAGCTGAGGATTTTTTTAAATCGTCATATTTTGTATATGCTACCCGAGATGTACAGTAGCCCGCTGGTTTTCTGATTCAACATACTGTTATTGTGTCTGTCCACATATGATTGAAGTCTTGTGCAACGATGTGACATATGAACTGAGAAAATACTGAGTCGTTCTTCCAAATATAAAACAGGTACTTTTGAGTGGTCATGAGCATGACTCATAGTCATAGGGCAGGCTAGAGTGGAGTTTAATTGTCAAATGTCAACTAAGTTATAATACTAAGATTCATTAAACTAATAAATAGTATAACCTAGTAGCCTACCTACTTACTAGCTACTTCAGAATTATGTTGTGACTACCTTTTTAACACTGCAAATAAATCCATCTATTATTTTTTTTGCTAGGGGCTTTACGTCGCACCGACACAGATATGGCGACGATGGGATAGGAAAGGCCTAGGAGTTGGAAGGAAGCGGCCGTGGCCTTAATTAAGGTACAGCCCCAGCATTTGCCTGGTGTGAAAATGGGAAACCACGGAAAACCATTTTCAGGGCTGCCGACAATGGGATTCGAACCTACTATCTCCCGGATGCAAGCTCACAGCCGCGCGCCTCTACGCGCACGGCCAACTCGCCCGGTCATCTATTATTTAAACCTCCCTGTAAGAAGAGGACAGTGAATACAAATGGGTATTATTTTCAAATGAGCTGAGCTCGAGAGTCCATTATAGCATACGATTCTTTCAGTGTAGCATGGCTCACTGTATGTCTCGCTGCAGTGAGCCGATAAGGAGCCGTGCGTATCTTGTGTCTCACTGAGCCAGCTCGTTCACGATTCTTTTCGTGTGCCATGGCTCACTGTATGTTTCGCTGCAGCAGAAGCTCGGCTCTCCGTGTGTCCAGTGAGCCGATAAGGAGCCGTGTGTATCATGTGTCTCGCTGAGCCGCGCTCGTTCACGATTCTTTCGATGTGCCATGATTCACTGTCTCGCTGCAGCGGAAGCTCGGCTCTCCGCGAGTCCAGTGAGCCGATAAGAAGCCGTGTGTTTCATGTGTCTCACTGAGCCGCTCTCGTTCACGATTCTTTCGATGTGCCATGATTCACTGTCTCGCTGCAGCGGAAGCTCGGCTCCCCGTCAACGTCCAGTGAGTGCGCCACTCAGCACTGTCTGCTGGGAGTAAGCTGAATCGTGTGCCGTGAGCTCGCCGTTCCTGTGAATCGATTCACTAGACACTTGAATAAATCGATACACTGCTTCGAATCATGCATTCAGTAACCAACACTAGTGTAAACAACAACAGTACTAGTTTGCAAAGTGTATGCCAGATGTCGCACAGCGATGAATAAGCGATTCATAGTTTGTGTTTCAAAGGTTGCCGATATGGATGTCGAAGATAATCGAGGTCTACCAATTCAGCACTAGGGAGCTCCAGGCTCAAGAAAAAGTGCGCATATAGTACATGCCTCACCATTTTGGCTACCAAGCTTTGGCATGCTGCAAAATTTTAGAATGTGCCCTGAAATTTTGTCACACAAAATAAATAAAGAAGCAGAGAAAATACACTTATTACGCACATCAGCATCTTGTTCATTTAACTGTAAAAAACTGATTTCTTCCTTTATTGTTTGAGGTTTCGGGCATTGGATGGAAGCACAAATCAGACATTCTGTTTCAGAATGCTCAGTTTCTTTCACTCCTCTCTGTATAGTTTAGCTTTTACACTAGGTGAGAGAAGCACAAAGCAGCTCGCCTTGCCACTGAATCTCATTTAAGTTGCAGTCTGTGTGTGTCCCAGTCACATTCACTTTCTTTGTGGACAGCATCTCTTGTAAATAATGGGTAAGTTCTTAGTAACTGAGTAAGTTGGCCATGTAGTTATGGTCGCGCTGCTGTGAGCTTGCATTGGGAGATAGTGGGTTCGAGCCCCACTGTTGGCAGCCCTGAAGATGTTTTTCTGTGCTTTCCTATTTTCACGTCAGGCAAATGCTGGGGCTGTACCCCAATTAAGGCCACGATCGCTTCCTTCCCACTCCTAGCCCTGTCCTATCCCATCGTCGCCATAAGACCTATCTGTGTTGGTGCGACGTAAATGAAATAGTTTTAAAGAAAAAGTTTCTTGTAAAAAGCCATAGAACTGAAGAAAGCACTCGTGCTGAATTTTCAAATAGTGATTTTTCCAATAATGTGAATACAGTACAATCTCAGTAATCCGGCGGTTGGTTAGTCCGGCACATTTGGTAATCCAGCACTCTCGGGAAACAAAAGTATCATATTGTCTTCTCTCCCTCCTCCCTTCCCTATCTAATCATTCTGTACACCGCTTTTCCACCGTTTGCCTTTGTTATCAAGTTTACAACCTAGTGCATACAGTAGTATGTACTGTACGTATGTGTAGGTACTGTATTTTATAGTGTGTTTATCTAGGGTACTACCTGCAGTGTCGACCAAAAGGAAGCATGTGACTTTAAGTTTGTGTCAAAAACAAGAGATAATAATTAAACTTGACAAAGGAGAAACCACGGCAAACCTAGCACGGACTTATGCCGTTGGACGATCTACAATCTACGAGATCAAAGTCAACCGTGATAAAATCCTGGAGTACGTTAGGACTGCTGAGGGAGACTTGAAGGGAAGAAAGACAGTTAAAACAGGTGAGTGTCCTGAAATGGAAAATGCTTTATTCACTTGGTTTATGCAAGAGCGTGTCAGGCATATGCCATTATCAGGTGACATTCTTCATGAAAAGGCAAAATATATTTACGAAAAAATAACGAGAAAGGACAATTTTTGGGCTAGCGATGGCTGGCTTGATAATTTTAAGAAAAGATTTAGGATTCACTTCTTAACTGTCATGGGAGAAAAATTGTCTAGGGATGTTTTGGCCATTGACCCTTTTGAGAAGAAATTTGAATTAAAAATCCAAGAATTAGGTCTTCTGCCAGAGCAAGTTTACAGCGCAGATGAAAGTGGTTTATTCTGGAGGATGTTATCGCGCATAAGACCTTCGTACACTCTTCCAAAGAAAGTGCCCCAGGAAGAAAAAATGTCAAAAGACAGATTGACATTCATGCCTTGTGCAAATTCCACTGGCACACACAAACTTCCATTAGTGGTTGTAGGAAAAGCCAAGCATCCGAGGGCATTTCAAAACACATCTCACTTACCAGTCACCTATAAAAACCAAACCAAAGGATGGGTTACTGGAGATGTTTTTACCGAATGGTTCAAGCAAGATTTTATACCGGCTGTAAAAAGATTTTCAAAAGACCACAATTTACCTCCTAAAGCTTTGTTACTTCTGGATAACGCTCCTGGACACCCTATAGAAGAGGATCTACATTCCAAAGACAGGCAAATTCAAGTCCTCTACATGCCTCCGAACATGACACCACTCTTGTAGCCCATGGACCAAAATGTAATCCAGCAAACAAAAGTTAATCACCAAAAATCGCTCCTTTCTGATATAATAAAACAAACTGATGCAGTAATACATTTTTTTGAAAAAACAAACATTAGAGACTTTGTTTTCAATCTAGCTCACAGCTGAAACAAAGTTAAAAGTGATACTATCCAGTGTTCGTGGGAAAAAGGTTTGGCCAATGCACCCTGCTTTCAATTCTGAAAACGTGATTGACCATTCTGAAGATGATAACTCTTCCTTACAATTGACTTCCCAATTTTTGCAAGAGTTTTCTAACAAATGTGAAGTGGATGTTACCCTGACAAACGAGGATATCACCAGTTGGCTTCAAGGGACAAGCGAGGAAAATTTTCAGTCCCTGTCTGACGAAGAAATCCTCAGCCTAATTCGATCCCCGGATGACGAATCTAATGATGACTTGCAAGGTTTCGACTCTGGGAACTGTGACCAACAGCGATGCATTGAATGCTCTCAATGTCTGCACTCAATGGGAAGAAGAAAATGGCATCGCAAGTGATGATGTCCTGGTGCTTAAACGGTTACAAGTGGGCGTTTGTGATAAAATGTATAAATCAACAAAACAAAAAACAATCAATGATTATTTTTCATACCCAAAACCTGTGTAAGAATTATTTTTTCCAGAAATAGAAATGTACTGTACTTATCTGTAAAATTGTTCTTTTACTCCCGATAATCCGGCGGTTGCCCAGTCCCATATGTGTCGGATTATCAAGATTGTACTCTATATCGTTTGTGATGAGCGAGTGAATAATGAAGCAATGATACTGAGCAAACCGAAGCGGCACCTAACAACTAAACTTTCCAGTGAGTCTTAGCTAACTGTTAACATGGCGAATTTAAACGTATGGATTTTTGATAATTTCTTCATAGGGAAGTTGACGTTTGGAGAAGAGTTGTTGAAAGTGCATGATGAAACTGTTACAATGGTAACTTTTATAAAATTTTACCCTTTAAAGATGAGTCTTAGAAACCAGTATCATATTGTAAAGGTGTTTTAAAAGAAAAACATACTGCAGCAAACAAAATCGATAAAAAGGGGTTATAATTTCAGATAGTGCACTTGAAGCATTGTTCAAAGTTGTGTTTTAAAAGAAAAACATACTGCAGCAAACAGAATCAAAAAAAAAAAAAAGGGGTTATACTTTCAGATAGTGCACTTGAAGCATTGTTCAAAGTTGCCAAGTTGATTGCTAGAAAGATGAAACTACACATGGTTGGTGAAGATTTAATTGAGTCAGGTTGTTGTTGAAACCACGTCCAGGAAAGAAGCGAAAAAGAAAATTCCTGAAGTGCCTTTGTCAGACAATACGCTGGACTAAGTAGCTTGACAGTGGAGCGCTGGCCTTCCAAGCCCAACTTTGCAAGTTCGATCCTGGCTCAGTCTGGTGGTATTTGAAGGTGCTCAAATATGTCAGCATTGTGTTGGTAGATTCACTGGCACATAAAATAATCCTTGCAGGACAAAATTCCATCACCTCAGTATCTCCGAAAACCGAAAAAGTAGTTAGTGAGACATAAAAACAATAACATGATTATTTATATCAAACAGTACGATTGCTCAATGTATTGAAGAAATGTCTGAAGACATCAACCAGAATGTTATTGAAAAAATGAAAGCAAGGAACAATTTGCTCTTCAAGTAATTGAAAGCACCAACACAAGCAGTAAAGCTCAGTTAAAAGGATTTGGTTGTTTCTTTGATGAAACAAGTATTTTTGAAAAATGTTTCAAAGGATGTTCCCCCAGTCGACTCTGTATAAGTACAATATCAATATTTAATATTAAATTTTCCATTTTTTGAAACTAGGTAATCATCAACAAAGAAATGAAAATCATTAACTATGAAACAAGTATTATCAAGCAATTTTTGCTCTGTTGGGATCTGAAAACTACGGCAACTGGAAGTGACATATTTGAAACAGTGAATCATTACCTGCAAGGTTCAGGTCTTTTGTGGAGTGATAACTACACTCTTTGCACAAACAGAGCACCATCTATGTTGGGGAAATACAAAGGATTTGTTTCCAGCAGAAACAATGAAGACCCATCAATAATAGTTGCATACTGTTTACTTCATAGAGAAGTACTGGTAGGTAACAGTTTGAAAGAATTGTCAAAATGCATGGTGAAACAGTTAAAATGGTGACATTTATAAAATCTTGCTCTTTATAGGCCTATGATGTTTTTTTTATTTATTTTTTTTATCATGAGATGAATTCAATCAATAAAACTCTCCTTTTTCACACAGAGGTGAGGTGGCTATACCAGGGACAAGTTTTAAATAGAGTTCTTGAACTGAAGGAAGAATTGAGGGCATTTTTTTGAGAAGGAGGGCTAGCATTCATTTACTGCAATATTGAATGATGAAAGATTGTGTATTACATGGGCTTATCTTACAGACATTTTAAAACAAAGTTGAAGATCTAAACCTGTCAATGCAAGGACACCAAGAAAGTATATAACAACCTCGACAAACAGGATTTTAAGAGGAAACTCAATTCTTGGAAGTACTTTGTATCAAAAGGAGATCTATCATACTTTCCTACACTCCAAAAATGACATCTTGGAAATGAAGAATTAAACCAATTCAAGTGTTATGGTATACTTTGTCAGATTTAGGCAGCCTATCATTGTAGGAAGTACAAATAAATAAGTGTCCATCATGTTGTGAACTTGGAAGAAAAAATTAAGAATAATTTCCATCGCTGTCAACAACAAATCTTGACTGGGTTTTGTCACCTTTTGACCTTACCAGCAAAGTTGAAGATTTGAATATAACAGCAGTAGAAAGAGACTAACTAATTGAATGTGTTGTGATTCTTCACTGAAAATAAGCAAACGTATAGTGTGGACTCGTTCTGACTAAGGATGACAGAACATCACCCATCTATATAAAAATAATTTCACACTGTTGCTGTGTTTTTCAACATCTCATCTCAGTGAGCAGGCATTTTCAAGATTGAACAATTTAAAATCAAGTTTCATGAATTCTCTTTGTAATGTTGAAGGCCAATCTGCGAGTTTGTATGCTACATCTATCTCAAGTGTTGCATTAATGGAACCATTTTTATTTCAGGAAAAATCTCTATTTCATTTTTTTTTTATGTAATAAGTTTTGTGATAAGTTAATACATTTTCTATTCTCTGCATATAGCCATATAGGCAATTATGTTTTGTTTGTCTAATATAGTAGACTTCAAACAAGAGAGCCCTGAAATTATGTCCTTGGAGGAAGTGTACCACGAAGTGAAAATGGATGGGAAACCCTGCTCTACTGGCCAACAGGAAACAGAAAAGTCTCAAATGTTGATTGTTAGCTTGCAGTAGCCCCAAATACTATGTCTAGGAACCTGCACCTTTTGTGCTCACGCGGTGATAGGTACTGTTGATACTTTTTCTGCTTGTGTTTTGTCTTGTTCCATATGTGCTGGTTTGACATTTGCATACAAATCCACAAGAATATAATTTATGTCACTGTATAGTAAAGTGATGACCACAGGCCTTCAGCTGAGCCAAATATTCTTCCTCCTACTTCTTGTGCCAGGTTCTCCTCTTTTGGGTATCTTATCATATCTCTTTTGTCCTGTTCTCTTTAATGGAACTAGCGGTTTGACTACTGAACTTGATAGCTGCAGTCGCTGAAGTGCAGACAGTATCCAGTTTTCGGGAGATAGTGGGTTCGAACCCCACTGTTGGCAGCCCTGAAGATGGTTTTCCGTGATTTCCCATTTTCAGACCAGGCAAATGCTGGGGCTGTGCCTTAATTAAGGCCACAGACTCTTCCTTTCCTATTCCTAGCACTTTCCTATTCCATCGTCACCATAAGACATATCTGTGTCGGTGCGACGTAAAACAACTTGTTTAAAAAAAATGGTGGTTTGTAATTGGCTTCTGTTCCCATGGTTTCCATCCGAGGTGGATGGCATTGAACATATTCCAGTCTATATACAAGTAAGTTATATGCTGTAGTAGGCTTTGACTAAAAAAATTGGAATGAACTGAATGAATATGGTACAAGATTCCATGAAGCTTTAGTTGGGGTTATATAGATGGCAGTACTACTGCCCATGTCATTGATGTGTGATTTCATCTGAAAGGTTGACATTACTGCACTGCATTAAAAAGTGCTATAAAAATAGATGCAACATTTTTATAAATTTTATGCGATGATAGTTATTTGTCATTAAAAATAACATACCGGTACTTTCCCATTTGACATGTAATTTTGAATTTTTGCAACAAAAAATGTGCATAATACCCATTTGTTGAATTCTGTGCTTTAATGAGAACCTGACCGTGAACTTTTCAAAAATAGGAAAATTACGTGAGCAAGCTGTTTAACACATACGCCTATATGAAATGAATGTAGAAAGTCAACCCAGCCCAGTGTTAAAACAAACTCACAAATAACTATAATGTTTGCTGAGAAGAAAAAAAAAAATCCTTGAGAACCTTCAGCAACCAAAATCCTAGACCAGAGAGATTGTTATAGACTTCAAAGTCCAGATCAGAGCGTATTAAGAGAGCTCAAATGAGTCAACTCTATATTGCTGGTTTGCAGAACATCAAAAAACTCTAACTAAATAAAATAACAGCACCCCCCAGCATCTGATGAGACTGTTAACAACTAGAATGGCTTGGTAAATAACATTATATTATCTTTAGACTGCTGACTTTAAGACTCAGTCTGTTTTAGGTTCTTAAATATGCATTCCATATCATTAAATGTAGGCACTTTCTGCTAAAATATTAACACATAACATAACTGTGTGTAAATACAGCAAGAGGATGGAGAATTTCTTGAATTTAAGTGAGAACTTTTACAAACTCAACTGATTTTGCTGATCCATTTTTCTTTTGAGCTGATATTTTTAATACTCAAATATATGCCAAAAGTAAAACATGATACAGACAACTTGTAAACATCTGTTATAATGAGAAATGATCAATATCCCTCTTTTCTGTTATCTGCTTAGCAGTAGATTGCGAGCTCCCTCAGTAGATCAGTGGTGGAGTGTCATCCTTCGAACCCCAAGATCATGACACAAAGGCAGTCCATTTGTTTTTAATTTCAAGGGATGAAAAATGTCCAACACATTATGCCATACCTGGCATGTAAAGGATGTCCAGTGATTCATTCTATGTTTACCTGACGAAAGTAATGAAAACTCGCCCATAGTTCGCTTGTTAGTTCATATGGCAGGGTCAAATTTACGCTTGGGAAGTTTAAATGAAGTCCAGCCAAAATGTGTACATGTGGTGAACAAGATATATTATTATTCTTTTGTTTTGACTGACTGTGGACCATGTTAATTTGATTTCAGCTGCTTCTGGGCTTTGATCCTAACCCAGTACTTCTTCATTCTTTCATTTTGCAATTTCTTCCTCTCTTCTGGCTACATTGCTTAAACCTGGAGTCTAAATTTTTATTGGAAACTCTTGGTGTTTTTGATTCTCAATTTGTAATCTTCCCTGTAGCTGACTTCTGTTTCTTGTATTCCCATTTTCTTCAGGCCCTTCTTCACCAGGTCATTGTGCTCCAGGACTCTATGGGTATGTGGGTACAGTTGCCTCACCCTGAAGTGAAGTAGAGCTGACTCAAAGGGGGTCTCTACCCACTACCCTTGATGAGTCACATTATTATCATTATTAACATGAGATTACTAGAACTTTTGCTAAATTGTCACTCACTGCATTATTTGTTACTGAGTATTAACTGAAAATGAGCACTTCACAAGAGTCATTGGGCAGCAGAACCTTGGCAAAATGAGGGGAGATATCATTATTTGCATAATATGTTTTTCCTGTTCAGATATCTGCTGTAACATAAAGCCTGTTTGTCTTGTGTTCTTCTCAAAGACTTTCTTTAATTTTTCACTCACTTTCAGTCCAGTTATACCTCAGACTTTCATATCCTCCTTTTCATTGTTTCAGGATATTTTGTTGGTAAAGGGCTTCCCAATACCCTAAAGTGAAGACTTATTATCTTAAAGAATGCAAAGTGTGGTAATGCAGCCCAAGTTTTGTAGTGTTTCAGTCTAGAAACATCTTGTACATAATGTACATCTTATGAAATTAATTTAATTATGGTCCGTATTGACACTTATCAATCTTTGTTAGCAATGTACGTCTTGCCGCATGTGCATGTCTGTGTGTGGTGCCTCCCACTTCTAGACAAAGAGGAATTTCTGGAATTTTCTGAGAAAATCTTGTAACATTGAGTTGTGTCGTAATGAATACCATCTTGACAGTTAAGTCATTGTGTCAACTATTGGAAATTCTAGCCTAATTTGATCAGAAATAAGATTATCATCATGAGAGAGGCAAGTCAAATCGAAAACTTAAGAGCAAAATATGTTTAAAAGTAGCAAAACTGGGGCTATGTAGGAAACGGTATCTTTAAATACCTTTAGACATCCTCATGTTGTTTTTCAGTAGCCAAAGTAGTGTCTGGCCTCCCTTATGGGGTTGAGATAACATGGGTGAAATTGACCATAAACAATATCCACACCTTAGAAGTCATGAACGCTTGCTTTTCAAAAGCAACCACCAGTATAACCAAGTATGCTCACTCCAGATTGGTATACAAACTTGCAAAGGAGACATTCCTAATTGAATTTTGATGTACAATCTTCAGTCTGCCGGATGTGACTACTACAAGAGTGAGAGGAAAAATGGAAGGATATCTAGCTGGAATTCTATTCAGCTGAGGCCATGACAAATCAGTCTTTGATGAATGCTAATCAAGACCTCCAACATTTAGTGTTCACTCTGGCAGTTCATAGTGTCCGGCATAAACACTCTAAAACAAAAGAACATCATGAACCTGACCTAGGATGTGTATATGAGGTTGTGGCCATTTCTGTGAAAGTTATCATGTTATCAAGTGCAGAAAACTGAAAGTATCCATAATTCAGTGCAGCAAAGTCTAAAGTCACCCACATACTGTACCGTACTTGCACGGTTTGTGTATGTTTCATTATGTGTAAATGCCAGTAATACTCCATCCTCATACTCAAGTTTCCATTCATGTTTCACAAAATATGGTATATTCTCATGGTTTGTTTGAGACGTTATTAGACTGACTATAGAACGTAGTTGGTTAGAGTCTCACTTCCTATGTTTAAGGTTGAGGAATTGAATTCCAGTGCAGTCAGTTGACATTCAGAGTGCTTAAATACAAGATACCTGTGTCAGTTTTAGTGGCATGTTAAAGAACAGTATTATTTAACAATATTATTATTCACAGGGAGCCAATTGCTGACCATGTATCTCTAAGGAAGACCTGATGTTTTGATTTTCCAGTGTAGTAAAGGAATGTTTGCTGATACAGTGTATAATGAAGTCACTTCTTGTGGAAGTTGAGGTTTACGCAAAGAGAGCTGCCTCATTGCTGTTCTGCAAAGACCCTGTGCATGTTGCTTTTGGTAATATTGCTTTTCATGCCATATCTGGAAGAGATTAAAGTACACTCAGGAGAACAAATCATAGCATAGGCACCTAATATTATGAGGGACACTCTTGGAGTCAGCAGGATGTAGCATCTCGATATGACAGTGATTCGATATGCACGGAAGACCTCCGGAGTGATACTTAGCCATGCTAATTTGGTAAATGCCCACAGCTTCCTGGTTTTTGTAGGTGATGAAACATGGGAACAAAGAGACCTCCCAATGATGTCCCAACATGCTCACTCATGGTCATAATGGCGATATCAGAGGCCACACTAGTGTATGGAACCGGGCGAGTTGGTCGTGCGTGTAGAGGCGCGCGGCTGTGAGCTTGCATCCGGGAGATAGTAGGTTCGAATCCCACTATCGGCAGCCCTGAAAATGGTTTTCCGTGGTTTCCCATTTTCACACTAGGCAAATGCTGGGGCTGTACCTTAATTAAGGCCACGGCCGCTTCCTTCCAACTCCTAAGCCTTTCCTATCTCATCGTCGCCATAAGACCTATCTGTGTCGGTGCGACGTAAAGCCCCTAGCAAAAAAAAAAAAAGTGTATGGAACACTTTGGAATGCTCAGCAAACTACACCAGAACAATGGCTGCTTTATGCATGGGCGAATTATCATGTTGGAATAGCACTAGATTTTGAGAGTGTCTGAAGGCCATGAAGAGATGAAAATGGTAATCAGGTAGCTGAAAGTAGCATTCAGTATTCATTGATTGGTCTAGGCAGATCAGTGAACCCAGGCCATGCTACGAAAAAACACCCTACACATGTACAGAACCACTCCCAGTCTGTGTGATGCTTTGTTGACAATGGATATCCATGGCCATGTGGTTTGCATCATATTCTAAACTGATCCTTGGCTCAAAACAGCTGAAATAGGACTCATCTGACTGCCACATGTTTCCAACCCTCTGTGGTTTACATTGCAATGCCATGATTCCTAGCAAGACAATGTATCCTGCATCATTGCATCAATATTGATTGATTGAACTGGGGTATCCACTCCCATATACCGTGGACGTTATGAATGCCTCACTGTCTTGGTAGCTTCAGTATTGAAATCACATTAGCTAATGTGGCTTGTCAATTGCCTCAGACCATTCTCCTAAGATGCCACTGTTCATGATCATTCATCAGCTGTGGACAGTAATACCTTTCCATGCAGTATTCTTGGTCCACTTATGACACTGCAGATTGCAAAGTATTGATCGTCTGCACAAGTAGACACAAATTCATCAGAAAGAGAATGTTTTGTACTAGGGCTCTCTCTATGCCGCCTTGTTCAGATATCATTAATTCACACCCATCTTGCAATTAGTGGACTGAATACATGACACATGCACCAAAGAAACCACCAAACACCATGATAACGAATACAATACAGATACAACAGAGCACATCAGTAAGCAAAGTCTTGAGAAGATATTCGCTACAGTACTGTTCTGGAGGTGGTTGAATCGGCGGGTCAGAAATAAACATTGCTTCAAGAACGTGTTAGGCAGACTTGTTATTTATGTTCTTATCTTGTTGTATTTTGCTTTTATGAGCACTTCTTACTAATTAAAAGTTTACATTAATTACATAATCATAGGCTACGTACACCTTTTGATGTCATACAAATCATAGTTACCAAGATATTCCGGTTCATTGTGGTTAATTATATCAAAATCGTGAAATTAAAATCCCTTTAAAATGTACCATATGCGGCAAATTTTGACTGTGCGTTTGAGACAACGTAAGAGGCGACTAAAAGGGGCCCCAGGGGCTCTCAAATTTGGAGCGTGGGTTCGCGACCACGGGGTTCTTAGCTGAGTCCTGGCATTACTTTCCACCTCGGCTAACTTCGGGCTTGTGTGAAGTAGATCGTGTCTAGCGCTGCCTTGAGCTAGTCCTGCCACCAGCGATAGTTTAGTTTTGTTTTCGGCTTATTCCCCCTTGCATCACGTTCTCGCGTCCAGCGCATCCTCCTCGCTTCCCACCGCCGCGTCGCGCGCCAGCAATCCAGAAATTGAACCTTTTCGCTCGTTCCGGATAGCAACCGAGTGTTGATGACAAAATTATCGCTCCGAGCGCAAATTTTGCAGACGTAATTAAAGAAATATATGCCCCTCATCAACCATTTCACCGAGAATTATATATTTCTAGGGTCTCACTGAATATACAGAACGCGCTAGGCAGCAATAGCTCGGCTAGAGAATGAATGTTTTATTACCCATGTCCTCAATAATACAGCAACATTCGTCCTCCATCATAAAAGAACCTGTCTTTAGCAACAATAAAGCCGTTGCAGACCGAAGACATGCTCATAACAATCACCACTGATCATTGCTAGCGATTAGCCTACTCTTAAGTTAGTCTGGCTGATGGGCAATGCTCTCGGTCGAGACTCGAGACTAACGTCACAGGTCGCGAGACTCACGCGAGAATCTCGAGACCGATTCTCCTGTGTTGCGATCTGTGCGACGTCCCAGTAACTACGAGTGTAAACTTGATAGTGTATCAGCAGTTATTGCGTGAAATAACGTTCTCATATGTAAACGTGTGAGCCAATACATTTTGTCAAGAGCCCCGAAATGTACTGCATGTTTAACAAGAACCCCTTCATACCATTAATGAAAGTGAAAACAGAATGTCAGTATTTTAAACTCAGTGGCGTGCGTTGAACATATTCATTACCCCAGCTGCAAAAAGTTTTTTAAATATAAACACTCATAGCCCCACTACACCCTCTAAAGTCAACATTACCATTTTATATGGCTGCGTTTTTCGTGGGAATGTCTACTTGAGAAAGATCTTTCAAGACTATTATCAACCACACGCTCGCACATACTTTCAAATTGATATTCACGGCAGTGACGACACCATCATAACTTAATCTATAGCAGATTTTAAACAATATATTTACAGTTTCATCCGGTGACGCTTCGTGATAGTACAGTCATGGTTTTCACAAAAATACACTGGGACTATTCGTTTTTACTTAAACATTCTAATCTAAACTAATAAGCAAAATTAAACTGGCATTTTACCGTTGCTGAAGTTTTATGGTTTCACTCGCATACTGAGTGTACGTCCATCAACGACGACGAGGGAAAATATTTGTCGCGACGTATAACGCATGTTATATTCGTGAAGAACGCCACAGAACTCGCGAAACCTTCACCTAAAATCCAAGAAGAATACTACGAAAATTCACTATACAAAACCATCACAAACAACCATTCGCACCTAACTCTGTGTTCATGCTGGGCAACCTAAATATTTTTCTGCGGCTATAGGAACGCATACTCTACATGTGCCATCAATGAATTGCTCGAAAAAACTGTATACATGCCGAAACTCAAGACTAAAATATATTTTTCTGTATTACAATTGATTTCATATACTGGATCTATTTTTATTACCAAGTCGATGTGCATGTAGCTATACTGTTAAGCTGTTGATATTTTTCTTGCAGTCTCTAGTGTGCGGCGCTGAAGACTTCGAGTGTCCAGTATTAAAACTAACATTACCTTACCTAAGCTAGCTGGCCGAACGCCGTAAATTGCTGTCGTGGAAGTGCCTACAGCCCCCACCCCCGACCGCTGCCAGGACAAGGAAGATTAAGTGTAGGCGTCACCCAAGCGACCTTAAGTTTCACTGAGGTGGCTCTCTTTTGCGCTAGCAAGGAAACTCAGCTCGCTGGAGAAGCTGAACTGCGGTAGTGCGTAGTAGATCATCAGCAGTTCTGATATGGAAATGTGTGAGCCGATACATTTTGTCAAAAGCCTAGGAAAGTACTGCATGTTGAACTGTGAGCCCCTTAATACCAATTACGAAAGTGAAGACAGAATGTCAGTAGGCATCTTAAACTGTTCACGACTTTCTACAGGTGGACATCTTAGCTGAATAAACCTTTTTGTGAATATCTATATATAGGATGTACACCTACCCGGATACTACTGGAGGCGTGCATTATTAGAACTTAAGACGGGGAAAGATGTGCTTTGCTGCATATGCAACCACCATTACACGTAAGTGGAACGTGTAATCTAAAATACCTGAGTTTGCTCTAATTCCTCTTGAATTCCAACTTTATCTTAATATAGTTATCTTTCCTACTTTTAAAGACGCCACTCAAACTTATTCGTCTACTAATGTCATTCCACGCCATCTCCGCCAACAGCTCGGAACATACCACTTAGTCGAGCAGCTCGTCTTCTTTCTCTCAGTTCTTCCCAGCCCAAACATTGCAACATTTTTGTAACGCTACTCTTTTGTCGGAAATCACCCAGAAAAAATTGAGCTGCTTTTCTTTGGATTTTTTCCAGTTCTTGAATCAAGTAATCCTGGTGAGGGCCCCATCCATTGGAACCATACTCTAGTTGGGATCTTACCAGAGACTTATATGCCCTCTCCTTTACATCCTTACTACAACCCCTAAACACCCTCATAACCATGTGCAGAGATCTGTACCCTTTATTTACAATCCCATTTATTTGATTACCCCAATGAAGATCTTTCCGTATATTAACACCTAAGTACTTACAAAGATCCACAAAAGGAACTATCACCCCCATCAACGCAGAAATTAAAACTGAGAGGACTTTCCATATTTGTGAAACTCACAACCTGACTTTTAACCCCGTTTATCAACATGCCATTGCCTGCTGTCCATCTCACAATCTTACCGAGATCACGTTGCAGTCGCTCACAATCTTGTAGCTTATTTATTACTCTATGTAGAATAACATCGTCCGCAGAAAGCCTTACATCTGGTTCCATTTGTTTACTCATTTCATTTATATATTATAAGAAAACATAGAGGTCCAATAATACTGCCTTGAGGAATTCCCCTCTTAATTATTACAGGGTCAGATAAAGCTTCGCCTACTCTAATTCTCTGAGATCTATTTTCTAGAAATATAGCCACACATTCAGTCACTTTTGTCTAGTCCAATCACACTCATTTTTGCTAGTAGTCTCCCATGATCCACCCTATCAAATGCTTTAGACAGGTCAATCGCGATACAGTCCATTTGACCTCCAGAATCCAAAATATCAGCTATATCTTGCTGGAATCCTACAAGTTGAGATTCAGTGGAATAACCTTTCCTAAAACCGAACTGCCTTTTATCTATACAGAATAACATCATCCGCAAAAAGCCTTACCTCTGATTCCACTTGTTTACTCATATCATATATATATATACAGGGTGAAGCGTAATTCGCGCACTCGGGCGTCGCAGCGCGACTCCTCACATGCCAGCAATAAAAAAATGTATCTTACAAAATTTCGTCTTGCGAGAATATCCGGCAGAAAAACGACGCTGAAGAGTAGCAATCTGGCAACACTGTAACCATATGTAGGGTAACTACCTCTGTCAGCAGAAGTTAGTCGTACTGAACAGTTGGTGCAGTGGATAGAGTTTTGGGTTAGCATGCAGGAGGTCGAGTGGTCGATGAAAATGCCAATGTGACGGCATCACGCAAAGATGTATATAAGAAAACATAAAGGTCCAATAATATTGCCTTGAGGAATTCCCGTCTTAATTATTACAGGGTCAGATAAAGCTTCGCCTTCGCAGGACCGGCGTGTACATTCACTTACAATATGGGGATCGTCTGCCGAGAGGCACCACAGTCACACTCTGGTGATGAAATATATATTTCCACTTATAAAGGGCATCCCTGGATCGTCCATGATTTGTTCTCGCCCGATTCAGAGTGGTCCAGAGCTCACACGCTGAATGATGTCCACCAGGAAGATGTTCACCGGAAAAGATGTTATATAAGGAACTGTATGTGGCAACTTTTCAGCGACTTCTCCATTCTTCTAAAGGGTGAAAATGCCAATGTGACGGCATCACGCAAAGATGGATGACGTGACTGGAGCTCGTTAACTTGAGAATAGGAATATCATCAAAAACAGGCAGTTGGGGGTTCATTTCTATCTTCTTCTACTCTCGAATGAGTGCTTTTGATCTTGTTAAATCAGGCGACATTATACCTGACAGAATTGGGAGCCAATAAAGGTGTTGGAATGGATAGTACCATATATTAACCACATACTAGCGGTCAGTTGAGTATCAATGAGTCTTGTATATGGGATATTCAGCCAAACTAGTGCACAGCACTCAGCACACGAGAAACCCAGTCCCTAAGCATAAGATCTTAAAGTCTTTTCTGAAGAACCCCAACTTGAGCCACTCAATTTCTGCAGGATGAAAATGAAAACCTACAACCTGTTTTCCAGTCATTGACCGGGTCAGGGATGTAATGAATGAAACAGATATAGGCTGTTAGTACGATGGGGTGGCCTCTTCCAAAGTGATATATTAATGACCGATAGATGCTTTGAAATTAGAATGGAGAGTGTTGCTGGAATGAAAGATGACAGGGAAAATCGGAGTACCCGGAGGAAAACCTGTCCCGCCTCCGCTTTGTCCAGCACAAATCTAACATGGAGTGACCGGGATTTGAACCACGGTATCCAGCGGTGAGAGGCCGACGCGCTGCCGCCTGAGCCACGGAGGCTCCCTTCTGCAGGATATTATTACGTATTTTGAGCCCTTTGGACAAATTCATAAGATGTCGTTTGTAAGATAGTGTGCGATCAGGAAGATCTTGATGTTGAGTGGCTAGTGTTATATCATCAGCATAACATAATTTTCGTGACGATGTTTCTGGGAGATCGGAGATATACAGATTGAACAGTAGGGGGCACAGTACCTATCCTTGAGGTAAACCATTTTTGAGCTTCCTTTCTGTACTCATACTGTTTCCCATACACACTCGAAATCTTCTGTCATTGAGCATATTATTTATAACCTGCACGGTGGTCTTACAGGGTACCATTCGGAGAAGCTTGTAAATTAATCCTTCCCTCCAGACTGTGTCAAATGCTGCTCTAAGATCAATGTATGCTAGTTTTTTTGCTAGTTGCTTTACGTCGCATTGACACAGATAGGTCTTGTGGCGATGATGGGACAGCGAAGGGCTAGGAGTGGGAAGGAAGCGACCGTGGACTTAATTAAGGTACAGCCCCAGCATTTGCCTGGTGTGAAAATAGAAAACCACGGAAAACCATTTTCAGGGCTGCCGACAGTGGGGTTCGAACCTACTATCTTCCGAATACTGGATACGGAATGCGGCTGAGGTCTTGCGTCTTTTCTGGAAACATGCTTCAATGCGGGATGTCAGTGAAAGCAGATGATCGCAGCAGCAGCGATTTGGCCTGAACCCGGCTTGATCAACTGAAATATGCAGAGAAATAGTTGGGCGGATTCTGTTGTAGATTAGCCTCTCAAAAAGCTTATAACAGCGACTAAGAACAGCACTTGGTCTATAACTGCTCAAGCCATTGGCAGGCTTACCTGGTTTCAAGATGCAAATCACTTTCGTTCGTTTGAATTCTGCCAGGTGTTCTCCATTCTGTAGAAGGTCGGTATAAAACCTTACCAGCCAAATTCTTGCATTCTTCCGTATATGAATGATAAATTCTGGATGAATGGCATCAAGACCTGGAGCTTTATTAGGTTTAACGCCTTCGAGAGCAGCATTGGTGTTTTGCACTGTAAGCAGTTGTGAATAGCTTGATGTGGGTGGTGTTCTTGATTTCAGAGTTTGAAGCTGGTGCCGTATATGTTTGGTATTGTACCAGGAACGCGCGGCGCATGCTGTATTTTAAAGATGAATCTTATTTAATTATCACGCGCGCCATATACTGCAAGTTTGATGTGTCTACGTTTAGCAGAGCGAGCCAGTATGAAGCGCAAACAGCTGCGAGTAACGTAGGAGCAGGAGCGAGATAGGCTAACCGCCCCTCCCAACCATTTGCCACACGATATGGGCTAGTGTTCCAGAATAAACGTCACGCCTTCCTGACACATCGGTTCGGAAAATTTTCAAAACTTCTGTAACAATGGTTGTATCAGTTCGAGAGATATGTCATTTTGTAGGGAATTATGTGAACGTCTACAATAACAAGCTTCAAGCAAATCCACCGAGGGATTTTCGCATAATTCCACTACCGGTACTTAAGAATCTCGACATCTGATGACGTATGAGATCCAATCGTATATAAGACGAGCCAGCTAAGCAGCAGATACCAGACCAGTCACAGCTGGGAGTTCTGATCTGTCAAACTCACCATGCTACGTCAAAATTCTGTTCGTCGGAACATAGTACTGTTCAAAACTTACCTTAAATTCTGTGAGTAAATAGGACTTAGAATTTATGAGCAAGTAGGGACTTTGAAATTTGTCAAGTTTTTAAAATTTTTCAACGCATTGT
This sequence comes from Anabrus simplex, assembly GCF_040414725.1. Lineage (NCBI taxonomy): Eukaryota > Metazoa > Arthropoda > Insecta > Orthoptera > Tettigoniidae > Anabrus > Anabrus simplex. The sequence continues at coordinate 267,838,613 of NC_090270.1, forward strand.
GGAACATAGATTTTTCACCATCGAGTGTTGTGAATGTGACAATTATTTTGAAGTGACACACTGTAACATTGTCATTAACTGTGATGTTTCCTTAGAATGTTTCTAGTTTGAAAATCAGTTCAATTTATTTCATTTGCTACGCAAAGGTGATCTTGAAAGTGCTTAAACTGCTTCGCTATACTAGTGTTTGCCTATTGCGCAATTCAATACTCGAGTGCTCCGATACAAGTGATTGATTCTGTGTTGAAGTGAACGATAATCAATTCAAACTGGATTGACTTTATAACTGTACATAATTCATTCATTCATTCATTCATTCATTCACTCATTATTTATTTATTTATTTACCATAAACCTTTACAGTATCTATGGAAGGCCAGGGGAAAAGGACAAGCCTCTTACACGTAGTGCCCTCTGACCTTTGAAATAATTACCTAAATCCTATAGTAAAACAGTCATATACACTATTTACAGGTAAAGTAACAAAGTATAGCCTAATATATACATATTTCTCATTTATACAACCTTTCACTCCCTCACTCATTCTTCCACATATTCACATGCATTTTCTCACCGTATGTGCTTCCTAACATAACATTTAACTATATTTACATCTTTACATTTAATGTTGGCGGGTAGATCGTTCCGAAGCCGCGCTGAACGAGCAAAGAAACCTAGTTTGTAGGACTCAGGGGGGACACACCCCTTTGCCTCTACGGACGGAGCTGTAAGATAAGGAGAGTCGAGGGAATGGTGAAAGGTGAATGGCCCCTGTGAGGGACTTGTGTAAGAAGGTGCTGTCGCTTTGTTTACACAAGGAGGCGATTGACGGAAGGGAAGACGGGCAGCTCTTCTTGTTAATTAGTCGTTCAGCGCGACGTTGGATTCCTTCTAGTTTGTGAAGGTTAGCTGCAGTGGTAGGGTGCCAAGCAGGTAGACCATACGTTAGTATAGGTCTCACTAGTGTCAGGTAAGCCGTCCGTATAGCATTCGACTTGCATCCACGGAGGCTTCTGTGCATAAAACCGAGCACCCTGGCAGCTTTGCATCTCACTTCCTCTGTTTGTGCGTTCCATTTTAGTTGTTCAGAAATGGTTATTCCTAACAAATGCATAGTTTTAACTCGCTCAATATGTACATTATTAATGTTATATATACATTCTACTGGGTGTCGAGACCTACGTAACCTAATGTATTTACATTTGCCAGCATTAATGCTGAGACCGTTGACGTAACACCACACCGCTATAGTGTCCAAGTCCGACTGTAACTTCAGACAGTCATCTGTACATTGTATATCCCTGTACATTACAGTGTCATCAGCGTACTGAGCTATGGTCGAGGTCACACATGTAGGTAAATCAGAGACAAATGCATTAAATAATAAAGGTCCGAGGACGGTGCCTTGATATACTCCTGAGGTTACTTTAACGGTCGATGATAGAACTCCATCAAACACAACACGTTGTGTTCGACCCTCGAGAAATGACCGCAACCATGCCAGTACACTTCCCCTAATATTCTCTAAACTTTATTATCAATCAATCAATCAATCAATCAATCAATCAATCAATCAATCAATCAATCAATCAATCAATCAATCAATCAATCAATCAATCAATCAATCAATCAATCAATCAATCAATCAATCAATCAATCAATCAATCAATCAATCAATCATTCGATCAATCAATCAGTACTGATATGCAATTAGGCCAGTCGCCCAGGTGGCACATTCCCTATCTGTTGTTTCTCTAGCCTTTTCTTAAATGATTTCAATGACATTGGAAATTTATTGAACAAAAACCTTGGTAAGTTATTCCAATCCCTAACTCCCCTTCCTATAAATGAATATTTGTCCCAATTTGTCCTCTTGAATTCCAACTTTGATCTCAAGAGCAAACTTCAAACGCCGTCTCATAGTGGACTAACAGTGTACGATTATCGAAATGAAGAAACTTCAAATACTTCACAATCAACCGGTTTACTTCGGTGCTACGATTTTAGATTTGTCAACGATGAACGATTTTCATCACAACGTTATTTTGAGAAACACTGATTCAAACTTACAACTACTATACACTGACACTGACAGTTTGATATACAATTTTCAATTTCATATAAATACGAGTTTGTGAAGGATAATTCAGATTTGTTTGACACAGGAAACTATGACTAAAATAATCCTTCCAAATTGAAAGAAAAAATCAGATGAAATAGGTTTAATGAAGGATGAAAGCGGTGGAAGTATCGTTGAAGAATTTGTAGGTTTGCGACCAAAGATGTATGCTATTATGTTGTGTGAAAAAGAGGAGAAACCTACTTGTAAAGCTAAAGGTGTCAAAAAATGTTGTCGATCACCTTACAATTAATGAGTATAGAAGTTGTCTGTATGAAGGTGAGCGACTGACCAAACTACAAGTGTGCATCACTTCTAGTTTTCATTCCATGTTCAAAATGAACTTGACGCGGGCAGTCAACAGGTAAACACCCGTTACGCATTGTCCTTAAATAGTGTCTATAGTATTAAAGTCAATTATGCATGAACGAGGATGCTCTCGCAGTGCCATTAGACGTAATTCATTAACACAGTTGCACACAACCCGATATTGGTATTGTTGATCACTGAGAAGATTGAAGAACGACATAAGCGTGAAATCTAAATTAGGTACACTCATACCTAATATAGCTGTAGATAACACATTTGTAGACGAATCTATATAACGACAGGCTATCTCGTAACCTCGTAGGTTTTTTTCTGAATTTCAACAATCATTCCTCTAGGTTTTGCACTCAAGGAGTGTCCGATATAGAAGAACTGAAGCAGAGAATCCTCTCTCTCTCTCTCTCGTTTATATATACACAGTTAGGAAAAGAAAAAGGAAGAAAAACTCGCGCAATATTATTGGAAGAAAAATACTTCATTCGTTAGAGGTTTATAATTTAATCTTAAGAAAGTGGAAATTGCAACCATGAAGGCATTGGATGTTTGTGTTGATTTTCAAGATATGGAACGATGCCATGTAGGTATGTAAACGATCAAATTTTCAGACCCATTGGATTGTTGCTACAGGTCTCCCCACGTGATTGGTTGCGGAGGAATCAACTCTAGTATACGGACTCTGGTGTAGCGTAGTTGACTTGCAGTCTGTGCAGAGAAGTGTACTCCGTCAAACATGCCTCGACAGAGAAGAGCACGCTATCAACAACTGTCGCCGTTTGAGAGGGCTTGGATAATTGGGCTGTGTGTGGCTGGATTATCGCTAAGGACTGTCGCTGCACGTGTTGACGGGCAGGCATCTACGGTACAACGTGTATGGCAGCAGTGATCAAATGAAGGTACCCACACTCGTAGACCTAGCACAGGCCCAGCGCGACAGACAACTGTGAGAGAGGATCGCCGCATCATTCGGATGGTCCCGGATGGAACCCCATGCAACAACAGCACAAATTCAAGCAGCTATTGCACCCCACGTTACACAACAAACAGTTGGTAATCGCCTGCGTGCAGCTGGCTTACGAGCCCGTGTTCCTGCAGAAGGTGTTCCATTGACCCCACAGCAGCGACGTGTAAGGCTGGCCTGGTGTCGAGAAAGATCGACGTGGGTCGACGAATGGCATAGAGTCGTCTTTAGTGATGAATCGCGCTTCTGTCTTGCCCACAGTGATCGCCGGAATCATGTGCACCGACGTACCGGGGAGAGGGGCCGCCCAGATCTTATTCTCGAGAGGCACACAGGGTCAACATAAGCATTATGGTCTGGGGAGCTATTGGCTTTAATATAAAATCACAATTAGTGCTTGTTGAGGGCACTATGTCTGCTCGACAGGACGTTGATAGGGTACTCAATCCAGTGGTTGTCCCTATGATGGCGAACATTGCTAATGGGATGTTTCAGCAGGACAATGGCCGGGTTCACACTGCGCGCATCTCCAGAGAAGCTCTCCACGACATCACAACCTTAGAATGACCCGCCAGATCCCCGGACCTCAGTCCTATTTAGCATGTGTGGGACATGTTGGGTCGACAACTGGCTAACTGTCCTCACCCACCCACAACTCTGGAACAACTGACCCGTGCAGTGCAGCAAGCATGGACCACAATTCTTCAGGAAGCGATCCTGGGCCTTATTGACTCAATGCCTCGACGAATTCATCAATATATTGCAGCTCGTGGTGGGCACATCCTGTATTGATTGTTGTCCAAACTTGCGCTCAGAGGGACCTGAAAGCGTAATCATCGAAGCACAACCGAACACTCGTCCTGCATGTTCAATTGCAGCAATGTAGCACAACTCCTTCTGGGTGTTGCACTTTCCATTGTCTTCAGTGTATTATGCGATCATGAATAATGACGCTAATGCAGAGTAGTGTTGGCTGGAATAAGTTTGTATGTTTCAATTTCAATGCGAAACTCTACAGAGGAAGCTTTTATCGATTCTAGCTGTTCCATGCAATTAATAATAATAGGACAATGCGATTGAAATTCACTTCGTGAAATATTCGGTTCAGAACGATTATCGTCAAGCTGATAGTACGCATTACGAAACTTGATGAACATATCATACAATTCACTGCATTCGCCATTGATAAAATTAGCCACAGCTTTTTCATAGGGATAAAAGTTTGAATTTAAGAATACGGCACCGGATCTAATATTACAGTGATCGAACTGAGAAGAAGAAACATTCGTTTTCTTTCTATCTGTTTGGAAAGCCAGCATGAAAACTCTGTTTTCTATTTGTGACGTAGTCATAACCGTCCAATTAATTATCATTGAATTTGGAATAGTGGGCAACTCATGATAACTCCACGATCGAAATGCTACAGGAAGAGAAGGATTTTTTGATGAACTTTATGTGTTTAACTTCTTCCTCTTCGGACAGTATTAGAGTTGGTAGTTATTTAGTTTATTTTCCGGGTTGAACCGTGTTGTTGTAGTCTGTACATCACGTACAGTTTGCCGACGTTTCGAATACATTGCAGTATTCTTTGTCAAGGCGACTGAAATACTCCTACTCGATCCGTGGTAATCAGCAATCATGCTAATAGAGTGGCTCTGACCTTGGACTTTTATATCCTAGCCTTTCTGCCTGACGTAAGTCCTGAATGTCCCGTGAGCATTCTGGAAGGCATGTGTCACAGCTAGGTAGTGGGAGCTTACCCGTGTTGTTATGTAATTGTAGTGTTTCGGCCTGCCTGCGTTTTTATGATGTGGTCTGTATGTCTTAAACTATGAATGATAGGCATCCAAGAATTACTGATTTTATATCCTTCTTATAGATTTATATTGTTCGGATGTTTCTTGATTTCGATAGCGTCGCGGATTTTCCTTTCCGGATTCCAAGGGATAGCTGCTAGGATCTTGGTCTTGTCAAATGATATTCCGTGCCTTGTTTCGTAGGAATGCTTGGCTACCGCTGAAATATCTATGTTTTGGTTCTTGGTGTGAAGGGGAATGTTCTTTTAGGCGGGTGTAGATCAGACGTTTTGTTTCACAAATATAACAAGCTCCGCAGCTACATTCAATGTGATATATTCCAGGAGCCTGTAATTCTATTGTGTCTTTTTACTGGTGGAAGATAACTGGCTAGCTTTTGGTGAGGTTTTATACGGTTTTTATGTCGTATTTGTCCAGTATCTTGCCGATCCTGTCTGTAGTGTTTTTAATGTATGGCAGTATCACTGTTTTCGGGCGGGTCAGTTCTTCTTTCCCGTTGTTTTCTCCTACGGCGGCCTTTTCTTTGTTCTCTTCTGATTTTTTAAAGACTCGTCGTATGTTATTGAGCGAGTAGCCATTTTTTCTGAGGGTTCTTGTGAGGTGTTATTTCTTTTCCTCGACGTGCTCTGCGTCTAATATCGCTATGTCCCTGTTCACCAGTGATGTTAGGACAGCCTGCTTTTGTGATGGGTGATGATGTGACGAGACGTGCAGGTACCTGTCTGTGTGTGTGGGTTTCCTGTATACTGCGTGACTCAGAGTCCCGTTGGTGTTGCGTTTTACTAGGACATACAGGAACGGTAGTTTTCCGTCTGCTTCGATTTCCATGGTGAACTGAATATTTACGTGAATAGAGTTGATACGGTCGAGAAATAGCTGTAGGTTGTTACGCCCGTGAGGCCAGATTACGAATGTGTCGTCCACAAAACGGAGAAAACATTTCGGCTTCAGGGTAGATGTGGCTAAAGCTTTCTGTTCGAAGTGTTCCATATACATGTTTGCTATTATTGGAGAGAGTGGCGACTCCATCGCGGCCCCTTCTGTATGTTCGTAGAACTCACCGTTGAAGTAGAAATAAGTGGTGTTAAGGCATTCTTTAGATAGTGTTGACAGGTCTTCTGGAAGTTTCTGGTTTAATAGCGGAAATACTTCTGTTAGCGGCACCTTGGTGAAAAGTGACGTGACGTCATATCTTACTAATAAGTGCGTACTTGCAATCGATTGGTCCTTAAGGAGTTGGATGAAATGTCGGGAATCCTTCACGTATGTTTCGGCTAGGTAACGGGCAATATCGTGCGTCGGAGATCCTATAGCGCTCACGATAGGTCGCAGAGGTATGCCTTCTTTATGGATTTTAGGAAGTCCATACAATTAGGAGGTATCGGGTCCGAGGATATCAGCTTCTTCTGTATTTCCGCTAGTATGTAGAGTTTGTTCTTAATGCGGATGGTAGGGTTTCTTATCTTTCTGTATGTAGAATCGGTCAGTAACTGTTCTATTTTCCGAGTGTAGTCGGTGCGTGTCATTATCACAGTAGCGGTGCCTTTATCTGCGGGTAGGATAATTGTTTCCGTATCTTGACGTAGTGTTTTGAGGGCATGAATTTCTTCTTTGGTCAAATTGGATGGCGGCTTTGCGGTTCGCAGTAGACATGATTTATCCTGTCTGATCTCCTCTGCATATTCGGTAGGGAGGTATCGGATTGCAATTTCAACTTTGCTAATTATTTCTTCCACCGGTATACTCTTAGGAGCTACTGTGTAGTTGAGTCATTTTTTCAAGACCGAGGTAGTAGGTTCACTGAGTGGCTTGTCTGTGAGGTTGACTATTGCATTCTTCTGCGGTGGAACAGGTGGTTTCGGTTCCTTTTTTTGTAGGAGGCGGTTGAATTTCTTGTTTTGTTTGGCAGTGGCTAGTTAAATGTGCACGCTGGGATTGTATGTTGCTAATGCTGTCTAATCTAACGTGGTCCAGTCACTGAGAGACAAAGTGCTGGCAAGTTGCAGGTGGAGGTGGAGGTGAAATAATTTAATGTTGAGGTGGTCCAGAGTCTGTCTGGTGTCACTGATCCGTTCTCTGAGGAGTTTTATGCTGGTTTCGTGAAGAATACGGTCTGTCCGTCGCTTCTTGGTGTGATATTTCAGGCTCACATATGCTGGTATAATGCTGTTGTCCCTGCAGCGTTGCAGAAAGGCAAGTCGAGCCAGGTAGTTACTCATCTTCTTTCGAAGGTACTAGGCACTTCGACGAGTAAGTGAGGCCATTACATCATACTATACACATGACAGTTTACTTCGAATGCCACAACATCTAATTAACTATTTACCATCTAGGTTTCTCTCAACATATGCTGCTAAGGATGTGGATGTCGCATGGGATAAACTGCCTTTCTACACAAAAGCATTACTCGAAATATCTGTCTGTCGCCGTTGCGTCCGTCACTGAATCGTGGAGATAATGCTGTTGATTTTGATGGTCCGAATCCAATGTTAAGGAATGTGAAGCATGTAAGAAATAATTTAGAAATGTATTTTGAATTAAAAAGTAAATAAAATAGTGTGATGTTCTACATATTATTCGAGTAGCTTGAATAATTCATCCTACCCTATATGCATACACTTTTTTCACCAGGCAAATGTTGTAGCCTCATTTCATTCATGGATTTTTTCCTGTCGTCATAAGATCTACCTGTCTCGGTGCGACAAATTGTAGCTTTTACTCACATAATGTCCCAAAACGGAGGTTGATTAAGGAATAATTCGTAATATTTTATTTTAGAGATTACATGCTTTATTTTACTGCCTTACAACCACTATTTCTGCTACGTCGCAGCGCGTCCGTGTTTTGTTTGTCGAACACTGTCGTGTTTGATGTCTTTGTTCACCAAAGTTCTTTGGTGTCGTTTTATTGCTTTTTCTTATTCTATGTCATTTGACTAGCAGTCACTTCATGTGCCCTAACATATTCATTAAACGGTTTAATTTTTTGTTTTCCGTGCTAAACATATATATTCGATATAATTTTTGATGGATTAGCACTTCATTTGTCCCCCTAACTGATTCATTAGTTCAGAGATCATGTTCTTTTTCAACAAAATACTCGCCCTAGACATCTTGGACAAAGATAATAAGAATTCACAGAAATAGCACTCCCATGTATGAGTATTTAACCTCGAGGGGTTCAAATAAACGACGGCGAATGCAGCGAAATGTAACATAATGTCGACCTGTTTTCATTTCGTATGTACGTATACGTATTTCGCGCTAGTAACAACGGTACCTATTTCATAATCAACCTCCGAATCCAGACTTTATTTGAGTGAAATAATTATCTTCCATATGTGACAAGTAGTACAGTGATATTTCGTATATTACAATCATTCACATAAAATAATTATAACTAAGTTAGTAGGAGAAAAATATATGAATTGAAATTTTGTAGACAATGCGATAATCTAACGTGAAGATTTACGGCTGGATGCCCTTCCTGACATCAACATGAACGGTTTGAGAGCTAATCAAGATAGGTATGTAGGTTAGAAAAATTAATGATTTTGTATGAACTAACCACTAAATTACACTCAATAGAGTTTTCATCCCTACTAGGAGAGTAGGGTTAGTAAAACATGGTCAGCGTGCTTGCTCTCACAGTACCCCTTCAGTAAAGGATACTAAATCAAGCACCATAACAGGTGTCGTTACCCATAACAGACACCCACACCCACACCCACCTAGGCTTAGCAGTGGAAAGCCGCCGCAAGGAGCAAAATTCCACACTTGTGTGTGTGTGTGTGTGTGTGTAGCCTTGGCAGCAAGAGGCCTTTGTATAGAGTTAACATTCAACACGCGCCTAGCCCTGGTCAGTGTGTGGCCTCCCGTTCGGGGGTCGCGCTGGAGCCCACGCTGGCGCGGAGGCAGAGGTGGTGCAGAGTCATCCTACCGTACCTACTAATGGTTAACAAGTATTGTTTTTGTCTGTTCACATATTCCAGTCGAGTGTGGCAAGACCGCTTGACGGATCTGTGCCGAGTTGTATGGACACACGACAGCATTTTTACTCATATCCAAGAACGTTAAAGTGCCATGTGTTTCATATCTGTGCATAAACTTTCAATCAATGTGTATATTCGCAACTATGATAGTGTACTTTTTTCCAATAGATTGTAGCAGGACCAACGGTTCTATTCTAATTCCACGAACACATGACAAATTTTTTGAAACCAAACCACGAACTCTTGGATGCCAAGTGGTTTGTCTTTGTACATTTTATGTATATATGTTTCATCTAGTTTAATCAGTTGGAGGGAAGACTGTCAAGCCCAGGAACATACTTGAAACGCCAATTGTTTCATATCGTTGTAAGTGTCTCATATCGTAAGTGTGTTTTCAACCAGTGCAAGGAGATCCAGCATTCCGTGTCTATGAACGCGCGACAGTCTAGACCAGAACCATGTCTTTGTACAATTGTTTCAAGGTGTGTGTATTTTATCCAGTTTTGAAAAAGATAGAAACAGAGCTGTCAAGTCAGTATCAGCTATCAGTATTTATTGCTGAACATAACAGGCTTCCGACCAATACATGTTCTTATTCACATCAGGTTATAAATTAAAATTAAATAAAGATAAGTAAAATAAATTAAATTCTATATCCATATGGGCCTTGAACTACTCCTTCTCGGATGTCCAGTGGCCGTGGCATTTCGGCAAACGGCACATGAGCTAACAATGGCAATTAGCAAATTAAAATTGCATGATAGAATAAATAGTTAACTTAAAGTTAAGACGAGCTGTCAAGTCCAGCACCGCTCTTAGAGATCCAAGGTTTCATATCTTTATAAGTGTCCGTGTCATGTGTTCAACACTGCATGTGTTTCCAGTGTTACGTGTCCCATGAACACAGGACAGTTTAGGCCAGAACTAGGAACATATTAATTTCCAAGTGCTGCTTGCCATGTACGCGTCACGTTTCAAAATAATGTCTTGCAACCCATTGATATTTTTCCAGGCAATCGCCTTTAAATTTCTTATTATGATGATTTTTATCAGATTCCCCCTGCATTTATTTTCAACAGGAGCTGATGATGACTCCAAGGGAGTCGAAACTGGTCTTCTTATAATTTAATATATTTTACAATGTGTTGAATGGTGGAACATCCCTCAAACTCTATCTTATTAGCTAAACGTCAACACGGAAATGAAGATCATAACCTACGACTCGGAAAACTATATACCCGGGCAGGCTACTATTCATTTTGAAATGATTAAATGGAACTGTTCTTCCCCTTTGGTAACCGTAAGTTAAATGTCATTCTCCCAGTATTAGAAAACTTGAATGGATTAAATGCAGACTGAGCGTCTCCCAACAAAATTTTACAAGTCCCCACACGATCACTCGCATAAATAAAAACTTCTTATGATGTTACCTGCACAGAATTTTCTCCGAATAATAGCGTACGGTAACTAACTTACGCGGTCATCGTTTTTATTAACTCGTCCTCGAAGACGCCGTCGTATCCTCGATTGGGGCCATTTCTTCCCTAGACCAATGCCCAGCCATATCGACGATGACGCTATCGTTTCATTGGCTAAGCACATCGCGTACCTGACGCTTACTTCAAACATGCTTCGTATGTGACCCTAGCCTATCGCCAGGCATCCGAAATGTTGTCCATTGGAGTTCTATTTTTTTTTTTGTTTTGTGTACGTCATGTCGAAATTCCACCTTCCAAACTTAGCTGGCGAAGAAACAAACCCGTGGTCGAAGCTCCCTGAAGAAATTGCGACATGTGCTGTTGAATATAATGGAATCGCTAACTACAGCAAGGCAACAAGTCCACAAATCCTGATTGTACAGGAATGACAAAAAACTGTTTCAACACTTTGTTTTCAAACTCAGGCTCTTCAATTTTTGTCCTAGTTATTCAACGGTTAGTTCGGTTTTAAAAGATATATGCATAATTGTTTTGATGTATTTGTTTATATGTGTAGAATTTTTTAACATGGACATGATCCCTTTTTGCGATAAATGAGGTTTAAAAGTGAAAAAGACTTGCTAAAATCTTGATAAACGTTTTTTTCATGAAACACTATTGTCATAATAATATTTTGTTGTTTTAATATCATAATAACTAATACACAGTACTACTTAGGAGCTTCGTTTATTCATTGGTTGATTTTCTTTTTAATGGACACAGTAGTTACAGGCCATGGCGTTATTTCATTCCAAAATCGGAGCTTTTCATCCGGAGTATAACCCGAAGTTTCCTTTTTATCCACCATTGTCTAGTGGCTGATGGTTAATACAGCTGATTAGGCTTTATTATTTGGTAGTTCAAAGTCCCCTATTGTACCGTACCCAGGGGTAAATACCCTCTAGGACGATGCCTCCATTCCTGTATGAACATCCGACTAACTCAGGGTTGGGCAGAGTGTGGGTTGGTTGTCGATTGGGTCAGGATAAAAGTCGAAGTTCTACACTAAAATATCAATCAATGACAGGAAATGGAGGTATAACACGAATGAGAAACAATCATAGGGGGTAACATGGATTTATTAACAAATATCCCCGATCAAATCACACGAAAATAATTGAATAAAAAAAATAATAACTTGTAAAAAAAATGAACTCAAAGTAATAAAATAAATCGAAATTAAAAACGTTAATGGAATAATTGTACAAATTTGACATTAAAAAGAACAAGTTCAATAAAGAACATATATAAAAATCAAGACTGAGTATCTTCTCATAGTCCAATGTTTATGTTGTATGGCAACAAGTGTATGCAAACACTGCCATTGGTATTTCGGTATGGAGTTTCACATTATCGCATCCCAACGATACGGTTTCAAAATTAAGTTACTCCCGAGAGTCAACTATTTCCGTAAAATCAAAGTTACATTGTATGAAAAATTACGACGGAAAGAAAAATAATTAAGACGCACCGGACGCTATGTAAGGTATGCAAAATACTAGGGGCAAATCCTACACTATATTTACAATAATTCAAATCATCAAACTAAACATATATGTACATCGGATATCGAGTAAAGTCTTAAATGCTACACTGCTTCTAATGTGAATCCCGGTTCACTACAAAAGATCTAGACAGAACTAGATAAACCAACAATACATCAGCACTCGGGCTGTTCCCTTTAAAAACAACGAGACAAGGTATACAATCACAAAATAATAAGGTAAAACCATCCTGTAAGAGAAAAACATATAAATAATCCTTGATGTCATGAAGAAAGCAATGGGCAACATTGCCTCCTTCTGCTGCGTTTGAGCGCTCAACAGCACGGTCATCCGTCATGTACTTCCGGGTAGATTACGAGCTGTAAAGAAATATAGAACTCCACTACGCTAAAGATTGGATTTTGTCTCCCGTGGCCGCCGCAAGGAAATACTGTCTCTTTCACACATGCCGATAACACAGGCCAGGACTCAACTTGCCATGAGATAACGCCCATCATCAACTACACGGAAACTCCCGTATATTAATTGCTTCTTAGCATGCTTGGGCCATTTAACAACATCAGACTCAATAGTCTGGAATTAACACTGTCCATTCTGATCACAATATACTCAGAAGACGCTAGGCAGGCACACACACATCTGCACAATTTCTCTCTATCTTGTCAGGCATACAATCGGCCTGTACCAATACATTATAATTAAGCATGCAATTATTATCTCATCATTCCTCATGAATCCTACTGGCCTTTCCACATAACGAGACGCTGTTCAAGTCCTTGGCAGACCATCAGGCAAACAGAATCCAACTTAACTTCAAAGATCTTAATTTAACAACGACGTTCTGCAGCTCCTTCTGGTAGCTTCTGTAAAACCATGCATCATGCAAAATAGCTATACCTGTCTCTCTGAATGACCGAAATAAAATGAATTGATACGTGTTTGACGTAATACAAAAATGAACCTGTCGATCTAGCCCTTCTAGCCTATATTTAAGGAAAACTCGGAATATCCTACTCTAAGTAATATATTTACAACAATAACTGATCCTATCAATCCCTCATTTTCCCAAACATCTAATCATAAATCAAAATGAAAATAAAATAAACATGCATTAATCTCGTATCCGAATCTACCATAGTGACAAAATTAAACAAATACATGCCGTCAGGCTTACTTTAAATGAAACTGAAAATTCTATCTACACTGCCCTAGTACCTTAACATAACTTACATATCGTGCCATATATAATACGTGCATCTTACTTTATGATGACTCTCGGTGTTGTAACCAAGGTTGAAATTTACAAACACAACTTTTATAGCTTCACTTTAGGATATTTACACAAATAACTGAAATTTATTTTGAAGCAAAAAGGAATATTGAATCTTGAGAAAAGTCTGTCTTTATACAATATGTACAGGTTTACAGTCTTTATATACACTTCTATCTTGAAAAGATAGTCTTTGTGAATTGACACGTTGATAGTCGAAAACTATCTGGCACACTAACATAAATGTCCTTGAGAGTCCTTGTTTGTTGAAGTGCCTGAATTCCTAAAAAGCAAGTTCAATTGATTGAAGAAATTCCACCTAGCGAAACTAAGGGAGCTTGCATAAATTAGGGAATGAAAATGGCTTGTAAAAGAATTACGGAACATAGGCAGCGGAAACAGGTAAGGGAGCGGTGACCAGAGGTGAAACCTCGTACTGCCAGAAATTCAGTCCACCTGGTCGAAGCACATTTTCAAGAGGAGTAGCCTCCGTGCTCGACGTAGGGTGTATTCTGGAGCTGGACACCGGGGCAAGTGGGCAAGTGAGCTGGCAGGGAGCTCCTATTTATAGTACACTCGATGGTCAGGCACGCGCACTGAGGGCTGCGCGTCGAAGCTAGCAGAATGATACACAGGCGCGCGTGCAGCTGGCTGGCGGAGCGAGAAGGGAGCGCCGGACATACAACACCCTCCCCTCCTAAATGCGCCGGTACGGCGTGAAACGGCGGCGGCGCTGGCGGCGACTGCGATGCTGGGGCGGAGCTGCTGATATCTCTGTTGTATTGTCCGGAGCTGGAACTGGGCGGAGTGGCGCTGTCTCGTCCTGAAAGGAACCCATTGTTATTAAATGATCTAAAGCGCGTTCAGCAATAGATTTATCTGGTTTAGCAATAGCATCAATAGCTGGACAGGGGCGGTAGCGCAGACGTATCTGATCTTGATGGCGGCAGATACGTTTCTCCGTAGTCTGTATCTCGTAGAGACGATGACCCAAAGATCTGCAGATGACTCCAGGTATCCAGAGTGGGTTGGATTTGAATGTCCTGGTGTAGACCTTGTCATTGATGGAGAACTTCGTTGGTGAGGTCTTATGCTGGGCCGGAAGAGGCTGTAACAGAGAAAGTAAAGTTCTGTGAGGTCGTCCATGGAGCTTCTGTGCAGGAGTGACATTATCAGCGCCGGGTAGAGTTCTGTAGTTGTTTAAGAGTTGGAGCAAGGCTTGGTCTTTAGTTAAGCCTGAAGAGACAGCTTTCTTCATACTTCTTTGAAATGTTTGTACGAAGCGTTCAGCTTCACCATTAGATTGAGGGTGAAAAGGTGGTGCTAGGATATGACGAATGCCATTATGTGTACAAAAGTTCTGAAAAGCAGTAGCTGTAAATTGAGGTCCGTTGTCCGAAATGAGTACTTGCGGTAAACCTTCTGTAGTAAAGATTTTCTGGAGAGCACGAATGGTAGCTTCGGTTGTAGTAGTCGAATGCATATCCACTACATATGGAAAGTTTGACAGTGAATCGATGACTATTAACCACATGGAATTGAGGAAAGGACCTGCGAAATCGATGTGAACTCGTTCCCATGGAGTAGTAGCAGGAGGCCATGAAGCAAGATCAGAAGACGGGGCGTTCTGATTCGTTTGACATTGCTCACAATGACGTATTAGTTTTTCGATGGCGGCATCAATACCGGGCCAGTAGCAGTGTTGACGGGCGAGTTGCTTTGTTCTGGAGATACCCCAATGGCTTTGGTGTAATAATTCGAGAACTTGTTTCTGTAGGCTAAGTGGGATAACCACTCGGAAGATGGTGCCTGCTTCTAGTAGTACAACTCCGGCACGAGTCGTGAGACGATGCTGCATACGATGATAAGGTGCCAGGTGGGCAGGAAGTTTGCTCTGAAGAGGCCAACCGTTGCGGATGTAAGTACGTACAGTAGCAAGTGTACTGTCCTTATCCGTAGCTTTAGCTATGCAGGTAGCATCAATAGGAAAACTGGATACAGTATCTTCAAGTTCTATGTCTAATTGAAGACATTCAGATTCTTGAGAATCGAAGGCAGTATCAGGACCAACGGGTAAGCGGGAGAGGGCATCAGCATTACAATGCTGGGATGTGGCTCGATATACAATCTGATAGGAATAATCAGAAAGGAACATGGACCATCTTTGAAGCTTTCTGAGGGAATTCTCTGGGATCTTATTACCAGGATGGAATAAGTGTACGAGAGGCTTATGATCGGTAATGATCAGGAAATGGTTGCCATAGAGATATTCATTGAAACGGCGAATACCAAAGATGATGGCTAAAGCTTCTTTCTCTATCTGTGAGTATCGACGTTGATGGTCATTAAGTGTTTTCGAAGCGAAGGCGATGGGGCGTTCTTGTCCATGACGATCCTTCTGGGAGAGAACGGCACCGACACCGTAGTCTGAAGCGTCAGTAGCTAGCGTGATGAGCTTGTCGGGCTGAAAATGAGTGAGTTGTATAGCTTGAATTAAGGCGTTGTTGATTGTTTTCCATGCCTGTTGGCATTGCGGAGTCCACTGAAACTTAACACCTTTTTTACGTAGAGCGTTTAATGGAGCTGCCACTGTAGCGAAGCGTGGAATGAACTTATTGTAATAGTTCGCTTTGCCTATGAAGGACTGAAGCTGCTTGAGGTTCTGAGGTGCTGGCATGTTTACTATCGCTGAGACATTCTGTGTACTAGGACGAATTCCATTCTTATCAAGTATATGTCCTAGGTAGTGAACTTGAGGCTGAAAGAAGGTACATTTAGCGAGATTCGCTCGTAGTCCATTGTCTTTCAATTTCTGGAGAAGGAGGCGTAGATTGGTTAGATGTTCCTGATGATCTTTTCCAGTAACAATAATATCATCCAGGTAGTTAGCACAACCGGGAATGGAGGCGGTGAGTTGAGCCAAATAGCGCTGAAAAATAGCCGCTGAGGATGAAACACCAAATGGGAGTCGCTGGAGCTGGAGCAGTCCGAGAGGAGTGTTGAGTGTGAGAAATTTCTTAGATTCTTCGTCTAAAAGTAGCTGGAGATATGCTTCTTTAAGATCAACTCGAGAGAAGAATTGTCCACCAGAGAGACGACGGAATAAGTCTTCTGGACGTGGAATAGGAAAGATATCTGTGTCGAGTTGTGCGTTGACTGTAGATCGAAAATCGCCACAAAGTCGAACATTACCATCAGGTTTCTTGATTATCACGAGTGGAGTAGCCCATTGACTAGAAGTAACTGGTACAACAATTCCAGTTTGTATCCATCTTTCTAATTCTTTCGTGACCTGGTCTTGAAGTGCTAGGGGTACTGGACGTGCCTTGAGGAAGCGAGGCTTAGCTCCGGATTTCAGCTGTATGTGAGCTGTATAGTCTTTGGCTGTTCCGAGCTGAGAGTCGAAGACTTCAGGAAACTGCGCTAGGAGAGCGGTAACGTCAGAAGTAGGATGCAATGTAGATACGACGTTAATGTTGTCATGTATCTGGAAACCAAATAAGTTAAATAGATCCATGCCCATAATGTTTGATGCAGTGTAGTTGTTAACTACGAGAAGAGGAATGGCCTTCTGAATTCCTTTATAACTAGCCTGAAGCTTGATTTGACCTTTGATGTCAATTTTCTTCTTGTTAAATGTCACGAGCTGGATGTCAGCTGGAGAGCATGAAGGTGAACCTAAGTCGTGGTAGGTAGTCAGGTTAATAATAGAGACAGGAGATCCAGTATCTAATTGAAAATCGACAGCTTGATCAGAGAATGAGAGAGGAATGACGATTTTGTGAGAATCCTTTGTGGGAAGAATAAGATTGATCTGATCAACTTCCATGTCTTGGCGGGGCTGTATATGCTTCCGGCGTGCTGCAGTGGTCTTAGCAGGGCGGAGCGAACTTTGACAGACAGTCTTAATGTGTCCAAGTTTATTACATCGTTCACAAGTAGCTTTGAAAAAACGACAGTCACGACGTTCATGATGCTTGAAACAACCTCGGCAGGAAGGCAGGGGTGTCGAGGTGCTTTTAGAATTGGGCTTCCGTGTAGCATGACGAGAGGGAACCTGGCGAGAATGCTTGGTGGAGAGCGCCTTATCCGTACGGTTCACTGTAGCAGAGGACTTGCGGGCCTGAGGCGAGACTTGTGCAACTTCGTGTGGAGAAGCTATGGCTGCGGCAGTCTTGGTAGTAAGCTCATAAACCGTAGCAATACGCTGGACGTCTTCTAAAGAAGGGTTACTCTGCTTGACAGCGTCAAAACGTATTTTGTCTTCAGGAGTATGTAAAATTATCATGTCCCGAATGAGAGAATCAGTGTAGGATGAACCACAACCGTCCTTGGAGCAGATGAACTGGCAGGGTTTAGCTAGACCACGCAATTCAGTTATCCATTCAGTATGTGTCTGATGGGGTTGCTTTCTGCTCTGAAAAAATTTATAGCGAGCAGCCACTATGTGAGGAGCTTTGGCATAGTGTTCCGTGAGACGGGCCAAGAGCTGCGTGAAGGGTACCTCAGATAAGTGTTCTTCCGGACTTAATTTACGTAGTAAGTCACACGTAGCATTGCCAACCGAACTAAGAAATAGTGCGCGGCGGCGTTGATCATCTGTGACAGAATGGCAGATGAAATGCTGTTGTAAACGGGCTAAATAAACGGACCATTCTTCCTTAGCTGGATCAAAAGCAGAGAACGGAGGAATAGCTGATGGCTGTGTAGAGACAGAAATAGCTTGAATAGCCTGAAGTAATGCTGCCTGTTGTTGTTGCATAAACTGTTGTTGTTGCTGCTGTAAGGCTTGGAAGACCGTAGCTAGTTGTTCCGCAGTAGCCATTGCGAGATGCGTGCAAGAAAGAGTAAGGTAAGCTGTGTGTCAGAACTGGTTGGAGTGTCGTTGTTGTTTAGCACGTCGCCGTAGAGTTGACAACTGGGCCTGTTGAATCGTAGTGTCGTGTGTACCTCGTTGCTATAGAGTTGGCGATTGGGGCTGATGACGTGTAGTTGGTTGCTTTTTTTACCTCGTCGCTATAGAGTTGGCAACTGGGGTCGAAGAATTGTAGGTGGTTGCTTTTTTTACCTCGTCGCCATAGAGTTGTGTTGTAACCAAGGTTGAAATTTACAAACACAACTTTTATAGCTTCACTTTAGGATATTTACACAAATAACTGAAATTTATTTTGAAGCAAAAAGGAATATTGAATCTTGAGAAAAGTCTGTCTTTATACAATATGTACAGGTTTACAGTCTTTATATACACTTCTATCTTGAAAAGATAGTCTTTGTGAATTGACACGTTGATAGTCGAAAACTATCTGGCACACTAACATAAATGTCCTTGAGAGTCCTTGTTTGTTGAAGTGCCTGAATTCCTAAAAAGCAAGTTCAATTGATTGAAGAAATTCCACCTAGCGAAACTAAGGGAGCTTGCATAAATTAGGGAATGAAAATGGCTTGTAAAAGAATTACGGAACATAGGCAGCGGAAACAGGTAAGGGAGCGGTGACCAGAGGTGAAACCTCGTACTGCCAGAAATTCAGTCCACCTGGTCGAAGCACATTTTCAAGAGGAGTAGCCTCCGTGCTCGACGTAGGGTGTATTCTGGAGCTGGACACCGGGGCAAGTGGGCAAGTGAGCTGGCAGGGAGCTCCTATTTATAGTACACTCGATGGTCAGGCACGCGCACTGAGGGCTGCGCGTCGAAGCTAGCAGAATGATACACAGGCGCGCGTGCAGCTGGCTGGCGGAGCGAGAAGGGAGCGCCGGACATACAACACTCGGGATACCAGGATAGCAGCTTACATCCCCACTAATTTTGGGATCTACACCATGTTAATCACATCCTTAACATGTGGGAATGCACTTCCTTCCTCTGCAGGTGTATCCATCATCTTGCTGGAAAACAATTCACTGGAACACAGAAGACTATAGTTGATAACCTCTTCGCTGCTTAATGCTGCGAGCCGAAATACCCTTTCTTTTACCAGATCAGCTAACACACTGATTCACATATATATAACACACTTCACTAAAAGGGTAAAATTACAGTTTTAAAAGCAGCCCACGGTTCGGCACGGAAGTTCCACGCGAATACGCGCCCGTCGCGAAATAGTGAAACACTAGCACGTTTCCACAACACTTGTTACTCAGCGGTCACTACACCGTCTTTATCGATTAAAAGTAAACTCTGTCAAAGCACAGTAAATATTACGACTGCACAATTTGAAGTATCAACGAGAACCAGTTACTATTTCTGGAATAACGCCACGTTAATTACAATCACCAGTCACAGAGTTGGTACATCCGCACTGTTCAAACTTTTCCTACAGAGTGCCGAGTTAATACATCCGTACTGCTCAAATTTTTGCTACAGAATGACGCTCTCCAGAGCTTGGATTACTGAGGAGGCTTCGGTGACGCTAATATTGTTGGGGTTCCCGGGTATCTGAACCAACCACCAATCAGAGAGTTCGTCATGTATGATGATACAATACTTATTGTGATATATTTATAAAACACAGCTCAAACATTAGCAAATCTCTTCCACCAATTTCTATAATACATTACCAAATATATCTAACTTCAGAAACTGTGGAAAACCGATTGTCTACAGAAACTGACTTTATCCACAGAGCATGTTGGTCATCCTGGAATTAATATATGACGCGGTGTAGCCTCCATGTTTGCCAAATCCATAAATTCCCATTGGCTGAAATATCTTGCTTGGTCAGCATGTAATACACGTGTCGATCCTTGCCAGCGCGTGGGTACGCTTACTTTCTCACGGTCATGCGGAAATATGAAGCAACATCCAGCGACTTACAGTCTTGCTCAACATCCGGTATTAACTATCTTGGGATACGATGCTTTAACATATTGTACTGTAACTTTTTATGAATAAAATTCACATGTATGGTCAAATAATATTCCAATTATTATTATGGGCCGGTCGGATACGGCTCATCCTCCTCTTACCCAGGGAAAAAAATTAATATGGAATATTTATTTTTTTTCTTAATGTATTATTTGACTATTTATTATCATCTGGATATATGCAATCTCTTTCCTTTAGTACTATTTGCCGTCTCGCAAATTTGTATTCTCTTCCCACAGTCTATCATTATCTTGGCGGATGTTATAGTAGATGTCAAGTAACGCATGAAAACGTCTCTGCACACCGCCACACTCTTCACAATCTTCTTCTTCTGAATAATTGTCTCTTTCCATCTGCGCGAAGTTGACATTCTCTGCGTCTTCTTCCGGGTCATCTGCATCCACCATCACAGGTTCATCATTTGGGTTTTCCTCTTCTTCTCCATCATCTTCACTCTCGTCTTCTGCCATCTCTCCTTCTTCTTCTTCTCCTTCTGGGATGTCGTCTATTCTATGTTTTCTGTGATCGTCATTGGGCTTTACTACCACTATTTCCTCTACTCTCGTAATTAGGAGCATTGGGATTCAACCTGTTTTCCTGTTGCCTTACACGGTATTCCCTGTACGCAACACTTTCAGCTCCATGACATTCTTCGTTACCATTAGCTTGTATGGCTCCTCTCCACCGGTCTTCCTCCTGCCTTTTTCCTCTCAACTCTTCAACGTATTGTCTTGATTCTTCTCTTCTTTGGTCACGGTTCTCCTGGTAATTGTCTCTTCCTCTTCTGGGGTTTCGCTCCTTCTCGTCCCAACGATAATATAGTCTTCTGGGTCCACCATAGTTTCTATACTTGTACCTATAGGTCCTCCCATTATTTCCGTTTGGATAGCTATATCCTCGCTGATTTAGGCTGTTACCTTGATAATTATTTTTTCGAAACTGGTCTCTTCTATCTCTCCGCTGCCAGTTACCATCCTGATGTACAGCACTCCTGTTGGCTTGCTCATGTGTCACTGTTTGAGTCCCTAAGCTTTGATAATCATTTCTCTTCCTTACTTTCGGTGGATTACTTCCTTCTTCCACCCCTACCGTATGGATAGCCTCAACATGCCTCAACCTAGGCTGGTTTTGACTAGATGTTAAGTCTAACTGTCTTAAAGTCAATTCCGCCTCTGCTGCAGTTTTAGCATTAGCTGCAATTAACGTTCTCTGCACTTCAAGAGGTAGTTGTCGAGAGATTGCTGCTATAATTTCGCTCTCGCTTGGGGGCATGTCTAAATCACGAAACTTGAGCATCTGAGAAATGAAAAAAGGAGAATACTTCGTTGGCGTAGTAGCCGGATATCTACGTGAATACAATTCCATCCTCAGTGATTGCTGCGTAGATACGTCCCAAAACTTTTTAAGAAATGGCTCCTTAAACTCCTCATATGTAGTAAATGTATAACGGAAAGCATTCGCCCATTCAGCCACGGTATCGCCTAGAAATCTTTCTACTGTCCTTAATTTACGCTCTGGTGGTACCTTGTAATCTGCTAAGAAGTCATCCATTTCACGCAAGAAAGCTTTAGGTGTTCTCTCATCATTCCCTGTAAACTTCCGTGGTTTTTCTTCATTGCTCCTCATAATATTGTAAATAGGAACATTATGTGTTTCATTCGGAGTTGAACAATGGACCTCCTGACGCGGTAACTGTAAAAGATCGCTCAACGCTACGTTATCGCTAACTTGACTGGGTGCCTTCTCTATAATGGTTTGTTGCACTGTGCATTTTAATTTACTGAGTTCTTTATCCGTTCGTAAATCCAACAATTCTAATTTATCCTTCATGTAGGCGATTTCCTTCTCAACAACCTCTATCTTCACTTGATTTTTCTGTGAAACCTCTGTCCACGTCTCCAGACTCGAACCAAGTACCTGTAGATCTTCCTTGTTCCTTTCCCGATCAGCCATTATCATGTCTTTGACTTCCTTGCCTGTCTCCGCAATGTCCTCCTTCATTTCCAATCGAATCTGAGTTTCTATTTCCTTCATTCTTTCCTCAGTCTCCTTTTGCTTCATCTTAAGTTTCAAATCAATTTTGTCTTCAGTATTCTGCTGAGCTTCAGTAATTTGTTTACTGATGTCCACGGTGAACTCTTCCAACCTCGTCTCCGTGTCAATCCGTAACTTGTCAATCGCGCCTCGCTGGAGTGTAATCTCTGCTGTGGCTTCTTCTACTGTATGCGATAAGTCTCCCAGCCGCTTATCTGTGCTAGTCATGTGTTCTGTAACCCGATCGGCGATTTCCTCAACAGAATCTCTGATCTTTTCAATTTGCGTCTGTGTTTTAAATTCTACTGTCTCTAGCTGTTTCTCTAATTTTCCCATGCCTTCTAGACAGCATGTACGAACGAAGTCAATTTTCCCCTGTAACTCATTAGTCGCCACCTTAAGTTGCTCCTCAGTTTTCTCCGCCGCCTGTGTTAATAACTGTCTAGTCTCTCTGGACTGTTCTTCGCTTTTTTCCGCAGCCTGTTTTAACTGTTCGTCAGTCCTATCTGCAGCTTGTTTAAATTGTTCGTCCGTCCTATCTGCAGCTTGTTTAAATTGTTCCCTAGTTTCTTCCATTGACCTATCCGCCGCTTGTTTAAATTGCTCCTCCAACTTACTCGAAAGTTCATTCATACGCTCCTGTTCCCTCATCTCGGCCTGCTCTGCCCTCTTGTCCATCTCCTCTAACAACTCCTTCATCGTCAACGCCATACCAAATACGTATTCGAGAAAACGCAGGGATGCTCGCCACTACCTAGTATCCTATACCGTATCTTGTGTACTCCATACGAAAACCATTTACTTTACTGAAAAGCTTCTATGATTTACGTTAATCATATATCAAGAAAACATGGCCTCAAAATTCGCCATATAGAAGCTTCCTATGATTTGGGATATTTATCTTCTGCCGCGCATAACAAACAAACGCGTTATCATAACTTTAAAAATAAATTACAAGTATCGTAGCCCCAAATTCTTTAAATCCAAACATTAATAATTTTCCTGTCTTTTGGGCTCTAATCTAAGTACTAGACAACAGTACTGGACCATATTTACAATAAATACCTCCGACTCCAGACTAATATTCCAGCATAGGTTTACCAGTCTTGAATCATCAGCACTCATTGCAAATATCATCAACATTTTCTTAAGACTGAGGCGCTCTTAAGTTCCTAGCCTTACTCTAAATCAAATAAAATTATCGTTACTGGCAATTGAAATTTGATCTGCACACAAATTCCAGGCTATGTCAAGATCAACACATGTCTGAAGGACACGTCATCGACCACTTTACCTCATTAGAGAAATCTTTTTATAGTTCTCTAACTCAAATAGAGTTCCTTTACTACTACGACACGCCTTATTTATCGGCTATGTTCCTCATTCTTCCTAACGTAATTTAAATCAAACTTTTTGCCGATGTTCCTAACGTAATGCATTTAGATTTTACTCTATTTTCTAAACACACGATTTCCTATGAAATCTTGCCCTTTCATGTCCGCCTACTATCATTCGTAGTGCTGAACATGGGACTCTAGACTCAAGTTGTCTGAACGTTAGGTTGCCAGATTCCTAAGTTGCGCCTATGGTTCGAAATTACCTATCTACCTCTCTTAAATTTAATCATTATCTGGATACCAATTATTGGTCTCTTCCAGTTTTCGAACCATGATCCTAATCCTATCTAGCCTTCGGAATAGCTTGTCAAATCACATTCACTCTCGCAAATCTCAATTTGACCTGCCCAAGTTTGTAAGAACAACCTAGACATCTTTGGGTAACACAAAAATACTCCCAGTGGGATACGAACATACGCCAAAGTGTCTATTTGCCCTTAGTTGCGGGGCCAAATATATATGTACCGTACCCAGGGGTAAATACCCTCTAGGACGATGCCTCCATTCCTGTATGAACATCCGACTAACTCAGGGTTGGGCAGAGTGTGGGTTGGTTGTCGATTGGGTCAGGATAAAAGTCGAAGTTCTACACTAAAATATCAATCAATGACAGGAAATGGAGGTATAACACGAATGAGAAACAATCATAGGGGGGTAAGATGGATTTATTAACAAATATCCCCGATCAAATCACACGAAAATAATTGAATAAAAAAAATAATAACTTGTAAAAAAAATGAACTCAAAGTAATAAAATAAATCGAAATTAAAAACGTTAATGGAATAATTGTACAAATTTGACATTAAAAAGAACAAGTTCAATAAAGAACATATATAAAAATCAAGACTGAGTATCTTCTCATAGTCCAATGTTTATGTTGTATGGCAACAAGTGTATGCAAACACTGCCATTGGTATTTCGGTATGGAGTTTCACATTATCGCATCCCAACGATACGGTTTCAAAATTAAGTTACTCCCGAGAGTCAACTATTTCCGTAAATCAAAGTTACATTGTATGAAAAATTACGACGGAAAGAAAAATAATTAAGACGCACCGGACGCTATGTAAGGTATGCAAAATACTAGGGGCAAATCCTACACTATATTTACAATAATTCAAATCATCAAACTAAACATATATGTACATCGGATATCGAGTAAAGTCTTAAATGCTACACTGCTTCTAATGTGAATCCCGGTTCACTACAAAAGATCTAGACAGAACTAGATAAACCAACAATACATCAGCACTCGGGCTGTTCCCTTTAAAAACAACGAGACAAGGTATACAATCACAAAATAATAAGGTAAAACCATCCTGTAAGAGAAAAACATATAAATAATCCTTGATGTCATGAAGAAAGCAATGGGCAACATTGCCTCCTTCTGCTGCGTTTGAGCGCTCAACAGCACGGTCATCCGTCATGTACTTCCGGGTAGATTACGAGCTGTAAAGAAATATAGAACTCCACTACGCTAAAGATTGGATTTTGTCTCCCGTGGCCGCCGCAAGGAAATACTGTCTCTTTCACACATGCCGATAACACAGGCCAGGACTCAACTTGCCATGAGATAACGCCCATCATCAACTACACGGAAACTCCCGTATATTAATTGCTTCTTAGCATGCTTGGGCCATTTAACAACATCAGACTCAATAGTCTGGAATTAACACTGTCCATTCTGATCACAATATACTCAGAAGACGCTAGGCAGGCACACACACATCTGCACAATTTCTCTCTATCTTGTCAGGCATACAATCGGCCTGTACCAATACATTATAATTAAGCATGCAATTATTATCTCATCATTCCTCATGAATCCTACTGGCCTTTCCACATAACGAGACGCTGTTCAAGTCCTTGGCAGACCATCAGGCAAACAGAATCCAACTTAACTTCAAAGATCTTAATTTAACAACGACGTTCTGCAGCTCCTTCTGGTAGCTTCTGTAAAACCATGCATCATGCAAAATAGCTATACCTGTCTCTCTGAATGACCGAAATAAAATGAATTGATACGTGTTTGACGTAATACAAAAATGAACCTGTCGATCTAGCCCTTCTAGCCTATATTTAAGGAAAACTCGGAATATCCTACTCTAAGTAATATATTTACAACAATAACTGATCCTATCAATCCCTCATTTTCCCAAACATCTAATCATAAATCAAAATGAAAATAAAATAAACATGCATTAATCTCGTATCCGAATCTACCATAGTGACAAAATTAAACAAATACATGCCGTCAGGCTTACTTTAAATGAAACTGAAAATTCTATCTACACTGCCCTAGTACCTTAACATAACTTACATATCGTGCCATATATAATACGTGCATCTTACTTTATGATGACTCTCGGGATACCAGGATAGCAGCTTACATCCCCACTAATTTTGGGATCTACACCATGTTAATCACATCCTTAACATGTGGGAATGCACTTCCTTCCTCTGCAGGTGTATCCATCATCTTGCTGGAAAACAATTCACTGGAACACAGAAGACTATAGTTGATAACCTCTTCGCTGCTTAATGCTGCGAGCCGAAATACCCTTTCTTTTACCAGATCAGCTAACACACTGATTCACATATATATAACACACTTCACTAAAAGGGTAAAATTACAGTTTTAAAAGCAGCCCACGGTTCGGTACGGAAGTTCCACGCGAATACGCGCCCGTCGCGAAATAGTGAAACACTAGCACGTTTCCACAACACTTGTTACTCAGCGGTCACTACACCGTCTTTATCGATTAAAAGTAAACTCTGTCAAAGCACAGTAAATATTACGACTGCACAATTTGAAGTATCAACGAGAACCAGTTACTATTTCTGGAATAACGCCACGTTAATTACAATCACCAGTCACAGAGTTGGTACATCCGCACTGTTCAAACTTTTCCTACAGAGTGCCGAGTTAATACATCCGTACTGCTCAAATTTTTGCTACAGAATGACGCTCTCCAGAGCTTGGATTACTGAGGAGGCTTCGGTGACGCTAATATTGTTGGGGTTCCCGGGTATCTGAACCAACCACCAATCAGAGAGTTCGTCATGTATGATGATACAATACTTATTGTGATATATTTATAAAACACAGCTCAAACATTAGCAAATCTCTTCCACCAATTTCTATAATACATTACCAAATATATCTAACTTCAGAAACTGTGGAAAACCGATTGTCTACAGAAACTGACTTTATCCACAGAGCATGTTGGTCATCCTGGAATTAATATATGACGCGGTGTAGCCTCCATGTTTGCCAAATCCATAAATTCCCATTGGCTGAAATATCTTGCTTGGTCAGCATGTAATACACGTGTCGATCCTTGCCAGCGCGTGGGTACGCTTACTTTCTCACGGTCATGCGGAAATATGAAGCAACATCCAGCGACTTACAGTCTTGCTCAACATCCGGTATTAACTATCTTGGGATACGATGCTTTAACATATTGTACTGTAACTTTTTATGAATAAAATTCACATGTATGGTCAAATAATATTCCAATTATTATTATGGGCCGGTCGGATACGGCTCACTATAGTGTTTCGTAAGAGAAAAAATCACTTGTCAATCCAGAAATATGTATACTGCATTCAGTCTGCACTGGTTCATCAGAAGGAACTTACATCTCACGGTATTTTGAGATTAAAAACGTAATTTTGTTAGGCTTTACTGCATTTTTCCCATAAGGATCATTGCTTAAGCATGTTCTCTTTAAAACTTGGTCCACCAAGCCCCATAGTCAATGAAATCTTCAAATGACATTTTCTTCACAGTAAACTTTCAAAGAATTTTTGAGGAAGTGTTAATCAAATCAATTACTTCATCAGTTTCATAACATCTCTCTTACTTTTCTTAGTTTTCTCCTTATAATTCCAATGTCACGGTCATTAGGCATACATGAATGTCTCCTAACAGGAAACACCGAATTTATATTGTCAAATCTCTTAGCTTCACAAAGAGCCATCATAAGTCTAACGAAGGTGTGTTCCTGTTTTGAAAGCACAGTTGTTACAAAAAAGGTGCAAAGTTTAACTTCACCTGAAATTTTGTTTTGTATGTACCACATAAGCATAGAGCATACTTCATTTAACCTTTAATCTTAGCATAAATATTGAGAGAAAATTGAATCATTTATCAGCTGAGAGTAGCTGCCACTAGCACAGCTGGTCTTTAGAAGAGTAAACAATGCTTTATAACTATTGTTTACAGCAGAAGAGGAACAAGTCCTGGACGTGTTTCCTATCTGCAGTAAAAGCAAAATTCAAACTCTTGCCATACCTATAAAAATGATGGCAGACGTTCCCTTTTTGCAGTAAAAGTCGTGTCCACCCATTTAGAAATGATTTGTGCTGAAAAGTGAATTTGTGAATTTTGTGGACTAGTTGCCTTTCTCAGTTAACAGTTCAGTCCCCTGGCAGTTACTATTAATAAAAATGAAATGTTCTCTGTATATTTGAATAAGTGACTGATTAATTAAATTATCACTTCAATAACGACTCAACAGTAATAATGTATTTACATTTATTCGGTTTCTTTTTCCCAATCATCCTTGTTTCTGTGAAAATGCCTTCTTATCAGTGCAAAAACTTGTAATATGCAATGAAATGAAAGTTCGTCTTTGCCTTCCCACCGGAGCGGGAAACAGTAGCTTCTGATGAGGAAGTGTTTCTGCTTCTAGCAGTTGCTCCAGATGATGCACGACGAGCACCCGCTGTAGCTTTCGCTGATCGTGAGAAATTTGTGAAGTTCTTTGGCATGCAAACAACAGTATATAGATACTTTCAGTATACATCTTACATGTATCCGTAAGTTTACGAACGGAGAAGTGTGTGAAGAAATGAAATGAAATGGCGTATGGTTTTTAGTGCTGGGAGTGTCCGAGGACAAGTTCGGCTCGCCAGCTGCAGGTTTCTGATATGACTCCTATAAGTAACCTGCGCGTCTTATTGAGGATGAAATGATCTTGAAGACGCCACATACACACAGACGCAGTGTCAGCGGAATTAACCAATTATGTTTAAAATTCCCGACTCTGCCGGGAATCGAACCCAGTACCCCTGTGACCAAAAGCCAGCACGCTAACTATTTAGCCATAGAGCCACACAATGTGTGAAGAAAAAGTCACAGACAGTGATGACTAAAATATTAATCCTGGCCAGGTATATACAGTTCTTTTCCTATTTCTTCCCACAACAAATCTTTCGTCCTTACATTGTTAAAGTCTTCATTACTCATGTCGTAAAGCATTGGATGTTTCGTAGTGAACTCTATCAATAGTTCAGTCGCCTTTGTCATTGTTCAAAATGAACGCAGAACGAGGGAACACGCTGCATGCAGCGAACTGCAATTCCGCCATGTAGGCGGGAGGGTGACGCTCCGGTGTGAGTGGACTCATATCCCGCTATACTCATAAAATTTGGCAACGGGATCGCTCCCACGTTCCGGGTTGGAGTGTCCAGGCCTTTAATGTACCAACCGTCACGTACACTTTTATCACATTGTGTTAAATCTGTTTTGTCAGTTTACTGCATAGTGTGTAACAAATGCAGAACTGCTCCCATTTAGGTATTTATCACTATGGTAATGACATGAATTGGCATCGTTGGTTTCCAGCACGTTAATGGAATCGTGCGGGACAAATTTCAGACACCCTGGCATTTAATATTTTCATTTCAATACAGGCAGAACTCTAACTGTGGCAACATCTCAAACGGAATGCAATTACTCCGTAACGAATCACCGCAGACCACGGGTCACCCACACCCAGAAGGCGTCCCTGAACAACTTCCGAAAGCTTCCTACGAAAAGAAAACCGAAATCACGCCAATAATGTAATCAAGAAAGTAATGAAGGAGAAGAACGTGAAACTGGTCGGTGATAGACACGGTCGAGACCTTTCAGCAAATCTAGCAGAACTGCGAGCCGACAATTAAAGTGACAATTTTCATTCAACCCTTTTCAGAAGTAGAGAATTCCCTCTTGAGGAATGCTGATAAACTCTTGTCAAACGACGTCATAGTTCTTGTCGGCGGAACCACCGACGTAGCAAGAAATGAAGCCCATCAGTTCGCAAGTATTCTGAAAAAGGACTGTAGGTAAGCTGACACATGCAAATGTGATAGTGACGAACGTGCCCCACAGACATGATATAACTGGCTGGCCATTTGTGAATAAAGCTGTCAAGGACACAAATGAGAATTTCAGGCATATATGTAGTTATTTCAAAAATGTTGCACTATTAGACATCAGTAAATTAAATCGAACTTCTCATACGAGCCATGGCACGCATTTGAATAGACCAGGGAAGCAATATGTAAGCAAGTTGATAAGTAAAATCATTACAAGTAAAGATCAGGAAAAGACTGTCCTAGAACTACCTAGTCCGGGAAACATGTGTTAGATTCTGGACCCAGTAACATTTCAATCCAGATTGTGGGTCAGGAATTAAATAATGACTTGGAGAGTGGGAATACGCAGTTCAAAATATTTCATCTGAACATTCAATGTCATAACAATAAAATGTTATAATTACAAGTAATGTTAAATTCAATACAGTACTGTTTATTGATGCTGATCATTACAGGCTATCCGCCCAAATACATGTTCCCGTTACAAAACATAAAATAAATAAAAATAATATAAGAAATAAAATAAAATAAAATAAATCTACCATGTGGACACTCAAATGGGCAGAAAATCGGGCCACAAGTAAGCGCCACCCCTATTCTATGTGGACACTCACATGGGCGTAAAACCAGGCCACATATAAGCGCCATCCCTAAAACTCTAAATATCCTAACTTAATTCTTTTACCACGCGAATTGGCCGTGCGGTAAGGAGCGCGCAGCTGTGAGTTTGCATCCGGGAGATAGTGGGTTCGAACTCCACTATCGGCAGCACTGAAGATGGTTTTCCGTGATTTCCCGTTTTCACACAAGGCAAATTCTGGGGCTGTACCTTAATTGAGGCCACGGCCGCTTCCTTCCCATTCCTAGGCCTTTGCTATCCCGTCGTCTCCATAAAACCTATCTGTGTCGTTGCGACGTAAAACAAATAGCAAGAAATCTTCTTTCTTGTGACCACTCACATATGCGGAAACCAATCCACACGTTAGATGCCACCCCTATATCTAGTGACCGGGCGTGAAATCCCACACTGGTGAGGAAAAAAGGAACCACCCTCCCTGGAACGACACGTCCGGCCCTGAATACAGTTGACAAAGTTAATATCCTCACCATTCCGTTTGACAACAGTCTACCTGTGTGCTGAAGCCCAGCTCCATATGTACCGTGCCTCACTCTCTCCTTTCTCGACCTCTACCTATTAACATTTGCCAACTATATTTGGAATAGGGTCGCCCTATCCCTCCCACTTATGACTTTCCCTCCCATTCCCCTTCCTACAAAACAACAATAAAAAGTAAAATATACTAACTCTACTGTGTGGTCACTAACATGGGCGAAAAAAAGCATGCCTCATGTAAGCGCCACTCCTATAATAACTTACTCTAGACTCCTAAAGTAATTTTGTGACCCCTCATACCAGCGATAACCAGACCAAATGTGAGGTGCCATCCCTAAAACTATTATGTAGTCACTCACATGGGCGGAAAAACCAAGCCTCATATAAGCGCCACCTCCATAACTAAATTACTCTAAACTCCTAACGTCATTTAGTGACCCTCACACCGGCGGAGACCAGACCACATGTGAGGTGCCACCCCTAAAAGTACTGGCCGTCCGTGCCGTCCCCTCTTGGCGAGGCACAACACGTCCGGCTCGTCGTTATAGTAACACTACCCATTCATCTCTCTCTTATACAACTACCTTAGCTCTTACACACATTTATTCAAGACTTGCCGTCCTCAGCAGAACACTGCTTTTCAAATCCGCTGGCTTAACATTTCGTCATCCGCAGCGCATGTGCCCTCAATCTTATTACCTATCGTCTTGATCACCTACTGACTTAGCAGTTCCTACTATTATTTATGCACTGACCTACGTCCAGATAAATTCCAGTTCACTTGTGCGTCAACAGTTGAGACATGTCTTTCATTATCTAACTTACTTACCACTACTATTTCAGTTTTACGTCCATATCTTGCCATATCAATATTAACATGTCCTATCTTTATAACTTAAAACTTCTAACATTACAATATCTTACCACTTTCTCTATTTTAATTACACTTCACAAATCTTCCACATTTACTACGTTTCTCCAGGTTTAACAAAGAGATATAATCGAACCTTCTAACTTTTTGCCCTTATCTTAACAATCCTATACTCACAGTTAACACACATTTATAACCATACTTATCTTACTTAACCGCCCTTAACAACTCCATCTCCTACAAATCCTTACATCTTTTACTCATCACTATTACACACTCCTCTAATTCATTCTCATTTTACACCCTTAGCACTTTACACTTTTTTTCACATCCACTTTCAAGTCTTATACATTCATGATTCGCCAATAAATCTGACCGGCGTCGCTTAACTTATTTCAAACCCAAATAACATTATGAATTCTCCTCTTTTAACTTTATTTCATAAACTCTCCTTACCGCACCTAAATACCTATTTAATTCCTCCCCGTTCTCCCATTCTTGGATAATCCAACCTAACGATTTTTCGCTCATCCCCTTTTCTAACAATTCCCGTTTATTGGCATTTCCGTATCTTTACAATTACATATTAAGTGTAGATCATTTCCTGATGCCCCACGTAATACGCTTAGTGACTTTTCTTTTCCCTTTGTCCATCCCTTATTCTTGTATAACCCTATCAGGCACAATAGTGTACCCGTTTAAGTGGTGCCTGATTGAATTTGGGGAAGCTGGAGTAATTTTTGTAACGGAACATTGATTTATAAGTGAGCATGCATCAGCTGTTACCGTGCCGTGCCGCTGCGGGCGAGTGTGAACTAGGTCAACAGGCCGGTGAAGGTCGCCACGTCACACAGGTACGTCACCTAGCGCGCCGACAGCCGAGAGGGGAACGATATTCTGGAGAAATCTACTTGCCGGTGTGAAGGGCGAATCACGTCACAAGGAGGTCAACAGCCAATGAAAATCGAGGAAGGTGCTGGAAGGTCTTAAGATCTTTATAGAAAGAAGTAGAAGCAGAGTCTCTAAGGAAAGGTTGAAGAGAATATTACAGTCTCGAAGGGAGAATCGAACAGAAGAGTATCTAAGGAGAAGTCAAGTAATAGAGTCTTCTGAAAGAACGTCGTATAATTTTAGCTTCGAGGGAGAAGATGAATGTTCGCGGACAGTGTTATAAACTGTCTATTTCTTGTATGGCACAACCACTGTTTTATTTGAGTGCTAGTTTAACTTTCCGTCAGCCTAATTCAGTATAGAGCGAGGTTGTTACTGCCGCTCATTTCACCGTGTGGAACTTGCGAAACCACAGACAGTTCGTGCGCTCATTTACGCCGAGTGTTTAAGTAAAAATCTATGGAATGTCTCATTGGAAAGTATAAGGGAAGAGAACTATCTGAAGTGAATATTCGAGAGGAAACCTGGCCTATAAAACATCGTAGTACCAGTAATAATGTTCCGTCAGCTTCAAGACTTACTGTAATCTTGTGAATGTGTTCGAAATTCGAAGCTTGGGGTAAAACTGAACCTGAGTGTACATCATTGTGCCAGTTAAGTGTCGTAAATAATTTAGTGGTATACAACTAGTGTGGATCCTATTTTCTGATACAAAATTTCAGTTTCAGCTACCTCTGTGAAGACTAGCCGACAGCATGCAACGAACGAGAGGAAAATCCTGGAATTTTCTGGAACATTGTTGGAGTGATTCAACGCTGCTGTACGTAGCCGTAGTCATGATGGGTTTAGCCAAAGTGTGCACGCCAGCGCGATGAACTTGTCCGTCTATAAGCCTCCATAGCGGAAGAAGAGGACGCCGACGCCCATAGCTGCATCCCAACGCCAAGGATTTCCATCGGAACCATAAATACCATTGTAAAATTTCTTCTCTTTCCGTAGATGACTAGTAGATTGTATTCTTGCTTAGAGGAGTGTAGTTTCTTTTGAAATGTTGTACTTAAATGGTGATGGTAGAGTATTCATGCATTCTTTGATTTATGGTTTCTACATTTTCTATCTTGGCATTCTCTTGGAATAATGTTTGTGTTTTTGATTCGGTGATAAGTAATCCCAGTTGCCAGTGAGTTTTACGAGGCCATGAATAATTAAGATCTTCAAAAGGAATTCTGGGGAATTAAGGCCTAAAAATAAGCGTAATAATAATAAGAATAAAATGTGGTCATAATAATCATGACGAGGAGGACGAAATTAAATATAGGAGTAAAATACTAAGAAATCGAAGGCTTAATGAACTATTAGTTTGTGATATGATTGATATCAGAAGGGATGGTAATTGAAGTGTACTAGAAGCAGCTCATCGAGAAGACGTTTTCTAGGAGCCATAGTAGGAGAAATAAAAATAATTATTATAATAATAATGAAAGTCGGGTATTTGACTGGTTGTTGAGAATAAAATTGAACGATATTGTGATGGTGAATTATGCGATGAAATTGACGATATGGGACCTCTAGGGTGCATGTCAGTTATAGTGATTATGATGAATTATAGTGATGATAGTGATTTATGGTGATTTGATAATATTTAGGGACTAATAATAGTTCTTTCCTTCGCTCAACAACCGATATTCTATAATGTATGAGTTACTTATTTTTATTCTTTCCTGGGGCTCACAGACGCATCTTTCCGATGATGGTGGTGATGATTATTTCTTCAAGATTAATTTAGTCATCCTATTTCGTCTTGTAATAATAGTCTTGATGAATTCTTATTATGATCGGTTCATGCTATAAGGGTCTTCTATAAAATTTAAGAGGAGAATATAATAATAATAATAAAGTATGATAGTTTCAACTGTGTGATAAATCTGCCTATAAACTGTTGGTGTGATTATGTTGTTACATGACAGTTATCCATGTCGTTCCAGGAATGCTTATTCTTTTCGTGTTTCTATGTGGTTTATTAGTCAATGATGTTGTTGTTTTTGTTGATTACGCGTGGTGTTACATGATGCTCTATCCATCCATAGAATTCTAGTCAGGTAGAAATCGTTGTTATGATTTATAAAGGAATACAGTTGAGCGAAATCTG
Organism: Anabrus simplex; assembly: GCF_040414725.1. Lineage (NCBI taxonomy): Eukaryota > Metazoa > Arthropoda > Insecta > Orthoptera > Tettigoniidae > Anabrus > Anabrus simplex. The sequence goes on from NC_090270.1 coordinate 267,873,544, forward strand.
TGAGAGAGGGGAAATACGCCAAAACATTTCTCAAGGAATTTCTAAAAATCGTAAAGCATTTCTCGAAAATAAGTTGTATAGAATTTCTCAAGAATAAGTTGTAAAGAATTTCTCAAAGGTGTGAGAAAATGATTTAGGAAGGATTTCTCATAAGTATGACAAAGTAGTGTCTCAAGAGAATTTTCTCAAAATATGGCAATATAAATTAGACAGAAAATTTTGTCAAAGATGTGCTAAAGAAAGGATTAATTAATGGGTAATTCGTAAAGATTAAGGAAGTAATGAAATATGGTTATTTCATGTTCAGTGTTACATTGTTTTGTTGCAATTATAGGGACAGTATCACTAATTACGTGATTGATCAAATGTTACAGAGAATGGTTTCGGTTGGAATTTCATTGAAGGTGTAATTGAATCCAATGAATTCGCTAAGCATGCCAAGGACTCATAGTCTTTTTGTTAACGAGAAGAATAATCAGTTGAATTATGTTGAAGAAATGTTATAATATTTTTTTTGTGCATTGTCCAGACTGAATTTTATTTTCATTTTAACAAACCAGTGTGTTATTTTGTTCTGATTCTTATTCCACATTATGTCTCCTATCCAGTCACCAATGGCCCTCCAAATATAAATCTTCTGAAGGTCGGTCCCGTAACAGGAAGTTGGCCCTGCGAACAGTCCACCCTTTTGGGACTCTCGCTCCGCCGACTGAGCGACCCCGAAGAAGGGGACAATAGTAATCCTCTGTTTAACCTATCCACATTCCTTCTAACTGACACATCCACTACTTTGTTAAACACACTACGCGATCCTCCGTTCCTACACTCTTCTATCAATTTTTGTTTTTAAATACCTCTGACCCTCCTTAAAATCACCCTCCGTCCCCTAACTTCCTTCTTCCTCCAAACTTCTTCTCACAGGTTCTTCATTCCCACCCTCTCCAAGTATAATATATTTTTTTCTAGCCAGCACTCGTTATAGATGGTTTTCTTTTGTTGTTCGTGCGCAGCCTAAAGCACCATCCCTCCTTCCCCTCTTCTCAAACCCATCCAGTATTTGACTACACTTTTCACACACTCATCCTCTATTTCTTTTCCGCACATTAATTCCACCCCAGCATTTCCTGAGCACTGGGGGAGCCCCACTACTGCCTTACCAAATTTACTCGTAATTTGTCTTAAGTTAACCCTCTTTTCCTCCAGCCCCCATACTTCTGCCCCATACATTACCCCGCCAAACACTACTGATCTTAAGACTAACCTCATAGTTTTATAGCTTATTCCTGGAAATTTAGCCACTAAATGTTTTACTAAGGCTAAGGCTGACATCCCCTTTCGGCTTGCTCTCTTAATTTGCACCTTCCGTGTCCCTCTTCTGTTTAAAATCACTCCTAAATATTCTACCTTATTTACTTGTTCTATGCTCTCTTCCTGGAGCATCCAAGTAATTTCTTTTTTTCTCCTTTTACGTTTCCGCTTTACTAACACTTCAGATTTATTCCCTTTAATTTTCATGGCTCATTCCTTTGCATATTCTGACACTGCATTTAAATTTAGCTGCATCCCACCAGCAGTTAAAGTCAACAATACCACATCGTCCGCAAAAATCAGACACGGTACCTCCATCCAATTTAGAACCGGTGCCGCTCAATTATTCCCACCGCATCCATCCAAAATGTCGTTAATGAATAAAATAATATCGGAGATAATTCACAGCCTTGTTTTAAACCCACTTTACACTGTAAATGCCTATTTTACCTGTTTTCCTCCAACATAACACAGCACCTGACCTCCTTATATTTCGCCCCAACTGCACATATCTTCTTGCCAGAAACCGCCATCCTACCCATGTTTTTACTAACGCACTTCTGTTTACCGTATCAAACGCTTATTTTAAAATCAATTGTTGCTACATAATCCTTGCCTCTCCCCATACTCATGTATTTATCTAAATTCATCTTCACTATCATTATGTCGTCTACCGTTCTTTTTCCTTTTCTAAAGCCCCCTTGGAAATCTGACAAAACCGAATTTCCTTCAGCCCAGTCTCTTAATCTGTTTGCTAAAACTCCTGTATAAATTCTACTTAGAGAATTTAACAGCGTTATACCCCTATTACCTTTAGTGATGTTTTATTACCTTTTCCTTGTATATTGGACATACAAATCCTGTTTCCCTTTCTTTTGTATACTTTACCCCCCTCAAAAACCTTGTTAAATAACGTCACTATGCCCTCTATCATCAGCTGAATTTGCTCAATTATTTCCAAAATTTATTATTAATACTACTGCATCCTCACGCAGACTTACCCTTAATTTAACATGTCACTTCCATAACTGCTTCTTCTGAAAATTCTTTGTCCAGTTCACATATCGATACCCCCTATCTCTCCAAATAACGTCTTCCCCGTTCTCTCTATACCATTCCTTCCCCCACCCCAAGCAATTCACTAAAATATTTCACCCACTGTTAATCCTTTATAGTTTGTTTCTCAAATCATCTTCCACCCTTGTTAATTCTGTTTATTCTCTCCCAAATTTTTCCATTTTATTCGTCCTACACTATTTATCGCTTCGTTTGTTCTTTCATCCATATTTTTTCTCTCACTGATTTCCCTTTTGTAGTCTTTCCTTAATTTATAGAAAACTTCCCTTTCTGTACTCCCATCTTTTTCTATACTCTCTTAAAGCATCTATAACCTTATTTCGCAATTCCTCACATCCTTACTGTATCAGCCTTCCTCCTCTCTCCTCTTACTCCCCCTGCCTCTGTCTATCTGAGCTACCCTTTTGATTAGGTATAAAATCAGTTTCCAAGGCTCTATCTATGTCTTTGTCATCCAACGCAACCTCCCACCCATACCTAATTGTAACTCCTCTTTTATTATCTTATCCAGTTTCCGTTTTGCTTTCTCTGACCATTTATGTTTAATGTACCCTCTCCACAGTACATCGCTGTTCTTTAAATTTCTCTTCTTGTCACCCCCTACACTCTTTTTTATCACCTAATTCCACACTTCCATCCTTACGATGTCTTCTAACATATCTTTTGAGCTTATTATTATGTCAATTACGCTTCCTCCATGTTCTGTAACATAAGTCAGCTTTCCCGTCCTGTCGCTTTCTTTCCAACCATTTAGAATATATAAATTTTCTGCTGCACATATTTCTAAAAGTTTATCTCCATAAATGCTTATGACTGTATCTTCACTTCTTCTGCTTTCCCTCATTTCCCTTCCATCTTATTTACTGTACACTGGGCTCTGCTCTTCTATTCTCGCATTCCAGTCCCCAAATAACAAGATACCGGTACCATCTTCTTCTTCTCCTTCAAACTTCCCTCTTATCATACTAATTTACAGCAATAACTCCTCAAAAATTCGTATTTGTGCATAACGAACTCCTAGGGTGGCAATATACAAATGCCAAACTTACATTCTTAATCCTCCCTTCTTCCCTCCTTATATTAAATCTAATCCAGATCACTTCTTCCACCTCTGTCTCAATATCCTCTACTAGTCTACTAATTATTTCCTTTATTAGAACCACTGTTCCTCCTGGTGTTCTTCCCTTATTCCGTTCCTGTTTGTTTTTATACTTAACCACAAACACTTCCCATGTCATCTCCTTCCCTCTTTTAAGCCATGTCCCAAAGAGTGCCACAATATCGTAACTTTCCACTACTTCTTTAACCTTTTTATTACCTAATTTGCCAAACAGCCCCTCATTATTCACAAACCCTATTTTCTAATTTTGTTATAGCTAACCCTCCCGCCCTTCCAGGATTCCTCCCCTACTTTTGCTTCTTGTTACCATCGCTCTCCCACTTTCTGTCTCCATTTTTTCCTTTCTTAATATTTCTGTCGCCCTCTTCCCTCATTCTCCTCCAAACCTTTATACCTTTTACCACACAAGTCTTTTAGACTCATAGTTCTTCCACTGCTCACAGCTCCCTTTCCTTTCTGTTCGTCACGCATATCACCACCTTTATTGTTCACTTGTCCACTGCAGTCTGCTCTTACGATGCTTTAGTCTCTCCCTCGCTCACCAATTCCCGACTATTTTTTTCGACATCCGCACTGCGCTGCGCACTTCCACTTCGGTAGCTCTCTTCAACTACCTCCCCGCGTTCCATAAGTTGCTATGCGTCCTTCCTTCCATTTTGCATTGCCATCACTTCCTACGCCATTCTGTCCTAATTGTCCATCGCTGTCAGTTTTGAAACCGACAACTCTCTAAACCATTTTCTATCACCAGCCGCTGCCCCCTTATGCGTGCCTTCATCCCTTGATGTCTCGCCCTCCATAGATGCTGCTTCAAATTTTCATATTTTCACTTCCTTCTTTACTCATATCTCTCTTAACCCAAATTTTTTGTGTCCTTGTAAAATACTTGTATTCCTTAACACAATTTCTGCCATTAAAGAAGATAGTAAATTTACTCTAATTGGTCTGCGACCTTTAGCTTTACCCACTCTTTCCACATCGTCTATATACCAAACCAAACCCCATGGCACTACAGCCCTTGAAGGACCTTGGCCTACCAAGCGACCGCTGCTCAGCACGCAGGCCTGCAGATTACGAGGTGTCGTGTGGTCAACACGACGGATCCTCTCGGCCGTTATTCTTGGCTTTCTAGACCGGGGCCGCTATCTCACCGTCAGATAGCTTCTCAATTCTAATCACGTAGGCTGAGTGGACCTCGAACCAGCCCTCAGGTCCAGGTAAAAATCCCTGACCTGGCCGGGAATCGAACCCGGGGCCTCCGGGTAAGAGGCACGCACGCTACCCCTACACCACGGGGCTGGCTCGTCTATATACACTTCACTAACATTTATTTTCATTTCGTTCTGGATAACCTCCTCCACGTTACAAATTACGTCCACCTTGCCTTCCTTCTCATCTTCCTGGACACCAAACAAATATGGATTCCTTCATCCTCTCCTGCTTGCATACTTCTGCTTCTTTCTTCGAATTCAGCACCTCCTCTTCTAGATTTGTTACTTTCCTTCTTAGCAGCTGTATTCCTTTCTCGTTGATACACGTTTTGTTCATCGTTTCTTCTGTCTTTGCTTCCAGCCATCTTTTCATATTCCCTATCTCCTTAAATTGCTTTTTCATCATTTCCTTCATCTTACCCCAATTGCAGCTTTCTTATATAACATCCCTCACTATCTCCTTAATTGCTGCCAACTCTTCCCAGCTGAAATTGCTGCTGGTATTCGGGCCGGGGATTGTTTCCATCCCCCTCCACCAATGACCAGAAGCATAGCTATCACTGCTGCCAACAGTACCGCTTCCCCCCATCTTTCCCAGTTCGTCTTTTCTCTCCAAACCATTCTTAGAAATCTTCCCCTGCTTCCACTACCACCTCCCGATAGCGGCCCGGTACTGTTCAACTCCCACCCACGGTACCTAGAAGAGAGACGGTAGGTGTCACGAGACGGATGCGCAGTTGTCTGCCGTGGTCGTGACGTTACTGGACCGTCGCTCCCATTACACTACGCATTGTTTGGCGCGTTAATATCAGTCTATATATTACATTGTTTCTTTAATTATTTAATTACTTTCTAGGCTTGCGATTGTCTTGAAAGCCGCGAACTTGTGCATATCGTTCGTGAATAAAGTGAATTCCAGGGTATATGTCGTACTTGTGCTGTTAAAATGCCGTGAATTGCGGTGGCAGGCTGTAGAAACCATCCCAGCCCAAATATACTTTTGTCAAATAGGGCTCCATGCCCTACTGGATATTCATTATTATTATTATTATTAGTGGTATTAGTAGTAGTAGTAGTATTGTATTATATTTTGTTAGCAATAAAAACAACAATGTTAGTACAGTACTTACTATTTTCCAGGGGTACGGCTCCGTGGCTAAATGGTTAGCTTGCTGGCCTTTGGTTACAAGGGTCTTGGATTCGAATCCCCACAGGGTCGGGAATTTTAACCATAATTGGTTAATTTCGCTGATACTGGGGCTGGGTGTATGTGGCGTCTTCATCACTTCATCCTGATCACGACGCGCAAGTTGCCTATGGGTGTCAAGTCAAGAACCTGCACCTTGCAAGCCGAACATGTCCTCGGACACTCCCGGCCCTGAAAGCCATACGGAATTTCATTTCTTCATTACTATTTTCAGGGAAAGTAACAACATGCAGTATTTAGCCTTGTGTATTTTATTTAGATTTTGAAAATTCGCAGCCAGTTTCGATTAATATTATTTCTTGATTGATAATCTCTGATTTATTTAATCTTGAACGTGTATAGGACAGCGAATTGTAATTGCTAATATTTCCGGTATATTGTAACATTTAAGAATGATTTTTAAACATAACTCCAAAAGGTCACACTATTCTGGATTTCAAAAGTATATCTGCTATAATTACCAAAGCACACAAACAAAATTATAAAAATAATAGTTCTATGCAACAACTTATTGGTTTTCATGTGAATATTTTGTTACAAAATAAACGCAATTGTGATTTAAAAAACATAAGCGGGGTGCTCGCCACCCTGATTTACAGTATGTTACAGCGCCTGGCAGACGGTCCAAGATCCGCTGACGTCACACGCTCTCGGCTGGCTGCGCCTGAAACTTACCGCCTCTTTTTAGCTACCGGTACCCTGCTCCCACCAAACTTCACGCCACGCACTATGCAACTCTCCGCTTGCTCAAATTAGACTGTGTAAATTCTATACAGAATGTTATGTTTATCTGTTTGGACAAACATTTGTGCAATAATGATGAACTTGAATTCATTAATTTCGAAGGTTATTATATGGCAAGTAATTAAAATCGAGTTAGTAAGGAGCATGGGCGAGTTTGTACTTTTGCTAAGTCAGGAATTGAATGTAAAGAAATGAATGTTCTTGAAGTGCATAATTATGAATTAGAATTTGAACTAACTACAGTGCAATTTAAGCTTCCGTATGGTAAAACGATAATTCTGTTAACCGTGTACCGTTCACCACATGCTGATGTGGAGATTTTCTTAGGAAAATTAGATCAAGTCCTTCATAATATTTTCGACAGTTATAGCATCGCAGAAGTAAAACTTTGTGGTGATTTTAACATAGATTTCGCTGAAGAAAACCTTCCGTCAACCTCACAACTACTGCATGTTCTTCAAACCTGTAATCTAAAACACTTAATTTTTACACCCACCTTGGTAACTGCCACCTCAGCTACAACGATAGACAACATTTGTATTAATTTCCATTGTTCTAAGATGCAAGCCTCCAATATAAATTTTGGATTATCAGTTCGTCATGCTCAAATTTTGCAAATAGAAATTGAGAATGTTAACAAGCATTCAACCAAAATGAGGCAAGCAAACCGCAGTGGTACGTATAGGGAGGCACATTCAGGGAAACGGGATGGCCTAGGGAGCGGTGATAAGGGAACAGGGAACTGGAAATCAAGTAGGGATGACATAAAATTGTTAGTGCTGAACTGTAGAAGTATTGTAAAGAAAGGAATAGAATTAAGTAATTTAATAGATATATATTTACCAGATATTGTAATAGGAGTTGAATCATGGCTGAGAAATGAAAAAATGGATGCAGAAATTTTCTCACGGCACTGGAGTGTGTATCGTAGAGATAGGATAGGAAAGGTGGGAGGGCGAGTTTTCATTCTGGTGAAAGAAGAATTTGTAAGCTACGAAAAAGTTAAAGATGAGACACATGAAATTCTAGGTGTAAGGCTCATTTCTAAAGATAATAGGCAACTTGATATATTTGGAGTGTACAGATCGGGAAAGGGTAGCACTGATGCGGATTCGGAATTATTTGATAGGATAGTCAGCTATGTGGGAAACGACATGGAAAGAAATGTGATTGTAGCGGGAGATCTGAATTTGCCCGATGTCAATTGGGAAGGAAATGCGAACGACAAGAAGCATGACCAACAAATGGCAAATAAGTTAATATGGGAAGGACAGCTGATTCAGAAAGTGATGGAACCAACCAGAGGGAAAAATATCCTGGATGTGGTGCTGATAAAACCAGATGAGCTCTATAGGGAAACTGAAGTAATAGATGGTATTAGTGATCATGAAGCTGTTTTGTGGTAGTTAAAAATAAATGCGATTGAAAGGAAGGTCTTAAAAGTAGGACTGTTAGGCAGTACCATATGGCTGATAAAGCAGGTATGAGGCAGTTTCTAAAAAGTAACTATGATCGGTGGAAAACGGTAAATAAAAATGTAAACAGACTCTGGGATGGGTTTAAAGAAATTGTTGAGGAATGCGAAAACAGGTTTGTACCTTTAAGGGTGGTAAGGAATGGTAAAGACCCACCTTATTATAATAGAGAAATAAAGAGACTAAAAAGGAGGTGCAGACTGGAAAGAAATAGTTAGAAATGGCTGTGGAAGTAAGGAGAAATTGAAGGAACTTACTAGAAAATTGAATCTAGCAAAGAAGACAGCTACGGATAACATGATGGCAAGCATAATTGGCAGTCATACAAATTTTAGTGAAAAATGGAAGGGTATGTATAGGTATTTTAAGGCAGAAACAGGTTCCAAGAAGGACATTCCAGGAATAATTAATGAACAAGGGGAGTGTGTATGTGAGGATCTTCAAAAGGCAGAAGTATTCAGTCAGCAGTATGTAAAGATTGTTGGTTACAAGGATAATGTCGAGATAGAGGAAGAGACTAAGGCCAAAGAAGTAATAAAATTTACATATGATAACAATGACATTTACAATAAGATACAAAAGTTGAAAACTAGAAAAGCGGCTGGAATTGATCAGATTTCTGGGGATATACTAAAGACAATGGGTTGGAATGTAGTACCATATCTGAAGTACCTATTTGATTATTGTTTGGTCGAAGGAGCTATACCAGATGAATGGAGAGTTGCTATAGTAGCCCCTGTGTATAAAGGAAAGGGTGATAGACATAAAGCTGAAAATTACAGGCTAGTAAGTTTGACATGCATTGTATGTAAGCTTTGGGAAGGCATTCTTTCTTATTATATTAGACATGTTTGTGAAATTAATAACTGGTTCGATAGAAGGCAATTCGGTTTTAGGAAAGGTTATTCCACTGAAGCTCAACTTGTAGGATTCCAGCAAGATATAGCAGATATCTTGGATTCTGGAGGTCAAATGGACTGTATCGCGATTGACATGTCTAAAGCATTTGATAGGGTGGATCATGGGAGACTACTGGCAAAAATGAGTGCAATTGGACTAGACAAAAGAGTGACTGAATGGGTTGCTATATTTCTAGAAAATAGATCTCAGAGAGTTAGAGTAGGTGAAGCTTTGTCTGACCCTGTAATAGTTGAGAGGGGAGTTCCTCAGGGCAGTGTTATCGGACCTTTATGTTTTCTTATATGTATAAATGATATGAGCAAAGGAGTGGAATCGGAGATAAGGCTTTTTGCGGATGATGTTATTCTCTATAGAGTGATAAATAAGTTACAAGATTGTGAGCAACTGCAACGTGACCTCGAAAATGTGGTGAGATGGACAGCAGGCAATGGTATGTTGATAAACGGGGCTAAAAGTCAGGTTGTGAGTTTCACAAATAGGAAAAGTCCTCTCAGTTTTAATTACTGCGTTGATGGGGTGAAAGTTCCTTTTGGGGATCATTGTAAGTATCTAGGTGTTAATATAAGGAAAGATCTTCACTGGGTTAATCACATAAATGGGATTGTAAATAAAGGGTACCGATCTTACACATGGTTATGAGGGTGTTTAGGGGTTGTAGTAAGGATGTAAAGGAGAGTGCATATAAGTCTCTGGTAAGACCCCAACTAGAGTATGGTTCCAGTGTATGGGACCCTCACCAGGATTACCTGATTCAAGAACTGGAAAAATCCAAAGAAAAGCAGCTCGATTTGTTCTGGGTGATTTCCGACAAAAGAGTAGCGTTACAAAAATGTTGCAATGTTTGGGTTGGGAAGAATTGAGAGAAAGAAGAAGAGCTGCTCGACTAAGTGGTATGTTCCGAGCTGTCAGCGGAGAGATGGCGTGGAATGACATTAGTAGACGAATAGGTTTGAATGGCGTTTATAAAAGTAGGAAAGATCACGATATGAAGATAAAGTTGGAATTCAAGAGGACAAACTGGGGCAAATATTCATTTATAGGAAGGGGAGTTAGGGATTGGAATAACTTACCAAGGGAGATGTTCAATAAATTTCCAATTTCTTTGAAATCATTTCGGAAAAGGCTAGGAAAGCAACAGATAGGGAATCTGCCACCTGGGCGACTGCCCTAAATGCAGATCAGTATTGATTGATTGATTGAACTCGTTTCTCTCTGCAGCTGCATCCGGCATTTCATTGAAAGTCTTAAAGTTCAGACCTGGGCTCCAATAACATTTGGTCGTAGCATTTACCAAAAGTGTAGAACTTTTTAAAGCAATTTTTACGCAATTTGAATTACAGTTTCTTAAAACTCTTGCAGTAATTATTAATGAAACTGAAAATAGCAGTGGATCACGAAGGGTATACTGATTTCAAGTCAAAAATGTAAATTACTAAATACATTAGAACAGCAGAGTTGTGACCTGGATTTTGTATGATAAAAGCTACAAATCAGACTATCGAAGAGTTCTTAAGCCGGATAAGATAATGCACAATTACAGGAAGAGTAAAGAGTCGTGCAATAAATCACGAACCATTTAGAATGTAATCAAGGGAGAAACCAACAGACACGCAGTTGGAAATAAAGTTGCTGCCATAAAAATAATAAGGGGATACAAATGAATGACCCTCCTCATCAGGATAATTGCATAAATGATTTCTTCCTATCCCTACCATACAAACTTGAAAATGCAAATGAATCAGAACTTCCAACCTTTGTGTAAAACTCTATGCAATTAACTCCAGTAACAGAATTGGAAGTCCCTAAAATCATACAGACTTTGAAGAATGAAACTACCACAGGTGTAGGTGTAATTCCCACAAAACTCATTATAAATATGCTCCTTTTATGGTAGACTATAACTCAACTCATCAATAATTCATTTTATAGTGGTCAGTTTCCTAATCTCTTAAAAATAGATGAAGTTATTTCAGTCTTTAAAAGTGGAAACTTACACGATTTACATAAGTAGTATAATACAGGGATTCGGCGGCCACCTCCCCCTCCGGCTCCCAGGGCCCGCTCCACCTCCTCCTCCCGAGGGGCCTTCCCAGGGGCCCGCTCCTCCTCCCGCGGAAAATTTGAATTGGTAAACAAAGCCACGTGCTTTTTATCAGCTATCATCGACAACAACGCGTCGCTAACCTCACTGATGCCATCTTAACGGGCCTAAACCTCAATGCTGCCAACTTAACCTCACTAGCGCGAGATTTGAATCGGTAAACAAATCCACGTGTTTTTTTTGACAGCCAAATGCTTTTTGGCAGACAACAACGTATCGCTAAACTCACTGCTGGTATCTTGACGGGCCTAAACCTCAGTGCAAGCCACTTAACCATACTAGCGCGAGATTTGAATCGGTAAACATATCCACGTGCTTTTTGACAGCTGTCATCCGCCATCTTTAAACAACAGAGCACCGTGCTGCACTCTTGCAGGCAATTTCGTCAAATGTCATCCGCCATCTTTAATCTACAGAACACCGTGCTGCCCTCTTTATGGCACGTAGTAGCGGGTAATTTGAAAAGTTCCGTTAGCTGTTATTCGCCATCTTTAATCAAGAGAGAACAGTGCTGCACTCTGTAGCTACTTACCTTTGAAATCTGGTGGCGGCAATTTCCACGTGCTCTTGTTTGGAAACAAACCTACGTGATTTTTTGACAGCTGTCATCCGCAATTTTTAATCAAGGGAGCACAATGCTGCACTCTTTATATACTTACCTTTGAAATGTGGTGGCGGCAATTTGAAAAATTCCACATTCTCTTGTTTGGAAACAAATCCACGTGCTTTTTTGACAGCTGTCATCCGCCATCTTGTATCACAAACTTCAGTGCTGCAATCTTTATCTTCTTACTTTTGAAATGTGGTGGTGGCATATTCTACGTGATTTACAAACTCACGTGCTTTTTGTCATCCGTCATCTTTAATCAAGAGAGCACCGTGCTGCACTCTTTAGATGAAATGTGGTGGCGGCAAATTCCACGTGCTTTACAAACCCACGTGCTTTTTTGACAGCTGTTATTCGCCATCTTTAATCAACAGAGCACCGTGCTGCACTCTTTAGTTGAAATGTGGTGGCGGCAAATTCTACGTGCTTTACACACCCACGTGCTTTTTGTCATCCGCCTTCTTTAATCAAGAGAGCACCGTGCTGCTATTTTAGTTGAAATGTGGTGGCGGAAAATTCAACGTGCTCTTGTTTGGAAACAAATCTACGTGCTTTTTAACAGCTGTCATCCGCCACCTTTAATCAAGAGAGCACCTTGATGCACTCTTTAGCTAGAATGTGGTGGTGGACAATTTGACTAGCTGTCATCTTTAATCAAGAGAGCGTCGTGCTGCAATCTTTATAGCATTAAACTTTATTCTTTGACATGTCGTGGTAGGTAATGTGCTTTCTTTCGACAGCTGTTATCCGTCATCTTTAATACCTTTGGCATGTAGTAGTAGCTAATTTTACAGCGACCTTCAACGATGTTCTAGCTAAGTCTATGTGTTTGCAACTTTACGCAGGTAATTTGTTAGGTGCTTGGACGGTCCCATATCAAACGGGTCTGTTTTAGGATTCGAGTTAAAGCTAATGCTGCTTAGCATGACTTGCACCTAACATGCTTTTGTGACTTAGCAAAAAATAAATCCCGATCATGTTACGTCAGGAAGGGCGACTGGCTAAATCCCGGTCCTTTAGCGTCAGTAGGGCATCTAGCCGTAAAATAATAGTTCATGACGTGAGACACTAGATACTATGATTTAAAATCCTAAAGGAGTATCCGACCGTAAAACAGATTCTTGCTATTTAAAATCATGCGTCAGGAAGGGCATCCAACCGTAAAACAGATTCTTGCGACTTAAAATCTTGCGTCAGTTAGGGCATCCGGCTGTAAAACAGGGCTAGGAGTAGGGGAAGCTGCAGCTAGCTGCTTCTTAGTGTAGTTCAAGCGTTATGCTTTGCGAGTAGGTATGTACTAGCACCGGGTTTCGAATAAGCAGGCTCTAGAATTCCTAAACAAAAAATTATCCGGGATGTGTGTTTTTAAAGTAAGCATGAAGCAAGCCTACGCATACATGCTACATCAGGCCGGCGACCTGCTGTTGGAATGTGATGCTTCAGCAAAGTACGAAGTTCACTGCACGCGTACAGTCCGCATCAAAATTATCAGCAGCAGCAGCTTGTCGGGCTGAGCTCAGAGATGTAGGCCTTCTAGTTTAATCGCGGTACGAATACGTATGCTAGCAGAACTTCTATATTTCAGCACCTCAGCGTCTCGTGTTGTACTTACCCTAGCGCAAAGGTTGCTAACAGGTAGGGGATACCGTAGATGCGGTCTTAGCTCAATGCCCTTGAAGATCGCTTCTTAGCCTAGCGCTCTCTATCTACCTACAGGCAAGAGACACCGTAGAAAAAGGCTTTTTGCTTAGCTTAGCACGCTGCTAAGTACAGGTAGGGGATACCGTAGATGCAGTCTTAGCTCAATGCCATTGAAGATCGCTTCTTAGCCTAGCGCTCTCTACCTACAGGCAAGGGACACCGTATGTGTAGGCTTTATGCTTAGCTTTGCACGATGCTAAGTACAGTTAGGGGATACCGTAGATGCGGTCTTAGCTCAATGCCCTTGAGGAGCGCTTCAGGCCTAGCACTGTCTATCTACCTACAGGCAAGCAACACCGTTGATGTTAGCTTTTTTGCTTAGCTTAGCACCCTGCTACGTACAGGTATAGGATACCGTAGATGCGGTCTTATGTTAATGCCCTTGTGGATCGCTTCTTAGCCTAGCGCCCTCTATTTACCTACAGGCAAGGAACACCGTAGATGTTGGCTTTTTGCTTAGCTTAGCACCCTGCTAAGTGCAGGTAGGGATACCGTAGATTTGATTTCAGCTCAATGCCCTTGAGGATCACTTCTTAGCCTGGCGCTCTCTGTCTACCTACAGGCAAGGAAAACCGTAGATGTAGGTTTTCTTCTTAGCTTTGCACCCTGCTAAGTACAGGTAGGGGATACTGTAGATGCGGTCTTAGCTCAATGCCCTTGAGGATCGCTTCTTGGCCTAGCGCTCTCTATCTACCTACAGGCAAGGAACACCGTAGATGTAGGCTTTCTTCTTAGCTGTGCACCCTACTAAGTACAGGTAGGGGATACCGTAGATGTGATCTTAGCTCAGTACCTTTGAGGATCGCTTCTTACCCCAGCGCCCTTGTCTACTTACAGGCGAGGGATACTGTAGATGATAGATTTTTGCTTAGCTTAATGCCCCCGTTTAATAAGTTCGGAGGTCGAAAATCGCGCGCTGGCCCTCCTAGGTTCGATCCGCATCAGCCTGCACAACTCTTAAATTCCGACACCTCGGCATCTTCGAAAACAGCACGTTCGATCCTGACTTAGTCCGATAGTGCTTAAATACGTCAGCCTGCAGAACTCAGCGTCTCTTTTAAAGGCACTCGGAAGAATTCTTGTTGCATAAACATTTCGTTCTAACTGTAGTGCATACGTTTGCAACTTACACATCCGCTTAGTAACAAGCTGCATATTTACTCGGGGCAGCCTGTGTCAAGAGCTCACAGTTCTTCGTGTGCGTTAATTGTTTGCACATCCTCTAATCTCTTACCTACCGTCTAACCACTGTCTGCTGTGAATATTATTCTTCGGTTTGCAGCCTTCAACTTAAGGAAAGCCTAAGCTATTGGTTAGTGTTTGCATTTTTGTTCGAAAGCAACTTCTACGCTAGCTTACCCTTTCATATCCTATCATCACAAGTGTTTTCACGCTAGTAAAGGAGGCTAGACTAGCTGACTTGCCCTTTCATATCCTATCATCACAAGTGATTTTACGCTAGTAAAGGAGGCTAGGCTAGCTGACTTACCCTTTCTTATCCGATCATAACAAGTGCTTTTACGCTAGGCGTTGAGTTTCGTGTTTGTAAAGATAGCTAGGCTAGCTGACTTACCCTTTTAGATCCCTACGCTACATTCATATATTTTTGTTCTTTTTTTAGGTACAACAAGAATATTATCTTTCGAGTTACTGGCTTCAACGCGCACATTTTATTCATCCGAGTAACAGTTTGCAGCGCGTACATTTTAAGGTATGTTTGGAACTCTGAGTTGCATGTTTGTAATGATAGCTAGGCTAGCTGACTTACCCTTTCATATCCCTACACTACATTCATATATATTTGTTCTTTTTTTAAGGTACAACAAGAATATTATCGTTCGAGTTACAGGCTTGAACGTGTACATTTTATTCATCCGAGTAACAGTCTGCAGCGCGTACATTTTAAGGTATGTTTCGAACTTTGAGTTGCATGCTTGTAAAGATAGCTAGGCTAGCTGACTTACCCTTTCATATCCCCACACTACATTCATATATGTTTGTTCTTTTTTTTAGGTACAACAAGAATATTATCGTTCGAGTTACAGGCTTAAACGTGTACATTTTATTCATCCGTGTAACAGTCTGCAGCGCGTACATTTTAAGGCATGTTTCGAACTTTTTTATCGATCTTATATGTTTACATTGTTTTAAAAATTAGCATTCTAGGATAGGAGAATTAGAAGGCATAGACATAGAAGAGGTTAATCTTGTAATTTCAAACTCACAACAATGCCTGACCTCTATAGGTCGAAACTTGGTTTCTGCCGAACATTGCAACTTTAGTCTAATCTCTATTGATAAATAGTTGTTCTATTCAATCCTCATGCTGGTTGATCGTTATTAATTAAATTTTCGTTCTTTCTTTGCGACTCGAGAGAAGGACATTGAGTTACTATATTTTTAACAAAAAGTGTGCTTCTACTTTGTTAGGTATAGAACATACATATATCTCTCTGTCTGCTTTTTAAATTTATGACAATGTCTGACCTCTGTAGGTTGAAACTTGGCTTCTTCCGAACATTGCAACTTTGGTCTAATCTCTATTGATAAATAGTTATTCTCTTCAATCCTCATGATGGTTGATCGTTATTAATTGAATTTTCGTTTTTTCTTTGCGACTCGAGGGAAGGACATTGAGTTACTATATTTTTAACAACAAGAGTGCTTCTACTTTGTTAGGTATAGAACATTCATCTCTCTCTGTCTGATTTTTAAATTTACGACAATGTCTGACCTCTATAGGTTGAAACTTGGTTTCTTCCAAACATTGCAACTTTAGACTAATCTCTATTTGATAAATGGTTGTTCTCTTTTCAGAACTTGAGGATACGATGTTCCTCTGCTCGCAGTGTAACAAAACGTACGGAAGACGGGATAGTCTGATGCGTCACTTAAAAACTAAACACCAACAGGTATCCGACACGTTACACTGCGAGCAGTGTAAGGCGAAGTTTATGAGGGAAGATAACCTTTCGCGCCACAAAAAATCAAAACCCCCTAGCATAACATCTGCTTTATGTGAAGTTTGTGGGATGTATTTCGCTAATGCGGGGCAATACCAGGCTCACTTAGTAGAGGTACATCACGTATCTACTTGCAACTATAACCCTATGGTAGTAGGAAAAAAGCGTGTAAATACGGATGTAGCTGTAGAAAGTAGTAGTAGTAAAAACCAAGGTAAAATGAAGAAGTTCAAACTATACACTGCGAGCACTGTAACACTAATGTACCATCTTCACATTTTCAGGGACACTTACGGAGTAATGCGCATAAAAGTAATGTCTGTAGAAGTGGTAGTAATACAAACATCGAGGAAATTAATACTGCATTTAAAAGCAGGATTTTTAGTTGCAGAATTCGTACTAGTCAGAAGTTTCAAAGCACTGAAAACTTTTTTAAATTGCGTTCAACTGGACGTACAACAGTTTCTTGACAAATCTTTGTCTAATCATAATTTATTTAAAGTTAATTTCGAACTTTTTGCGTTGTATATTAAGAGCACAGATGAATCTGAATTAACTGACATTAAATCATTAATACGAAGAATTTTGTAGTAAGTGATTCGACTAATTTGGTGATGTATTTAGGGATGTCTCGAACATTATTTCAACTAAGAGCGAGGAATTTTAGGAAAAGGAATCAGGGTGGGCTTTAGTTGAAATTTTGTATCTAGAAGTTAACATCAATAAGTACAATCCCATGCGAGGTTCATCGTACATCGAGCTGCCGACATGAATTCAGCAAAAGAAGCTGTTGTAAACATCCAAAACGATGACGAGGCGTGTTTTGCATGGGCTGTGGTGTCGGCTTTAAATCCTGTGAAATCAGACGTAGCTAAAAGAACATCATCGTATCCACACTATACAACGCAACTAAATTTAGATAGTATAGAATTCCCTATGCAGTTAAAGGACATTAATCGCTTTGAACAACTAAATAATATTGGCATTAATGTGTATGGTGTAGAGAAAAAGTCTGTAGTAGGTCCTCTGTATATACATGTAATAAGAAGAGTACTCATGTTAACTTACTATATATCGAAAACAGTGAGAAAAGCCACTTTTGTTGGATTAAACATTTGAGTATACTTGTTGGTAGTCAGTTGTCAAAAGAAAGTTGTAAAAAGTGGCTATGCGATGGATGCTTGCAGTATTTTAGAACTGAAGATCAGTTAACGAACCATTCCAAGAATGACTGCAATCATGTATGTACAGAGATACCTACTACAGGCAATAATGTTTTAAAATTTACGAATTATTACAAGCAGATGTGGGTGCCTTTCGTCATTTACGCAGACTTTGAAGCCATCCTCAAACCATGCAGCACATGCACGCCTAATGCTGACAACTCTTTCATTAATACTGCACATATGCATGTCCCGTATAGCTTGGCGTATTACATCAAGTGTAGTTATGATAGTACGCTTAAAAATTTAGAGCTGTATCGAGGACCTGATGCTGCTAAAGTATTTTTAGAAAGACTTGAAAGTGATGCAGTACGTCTTGGCAGTATTCTAAATACTAATGTTCATATGAAACCGCTCACCGTAATTCAATTATATGAACATAAAAATGCTACAAAATGTAGTATTTGTGATGGGGAATTTTCCGAAAATGACCCTAAAGTTTTAGATCATGATCATTTAACTGGCTTGTACAGATGTCCCGCTCATAATAGCTGTAATCTTAAGTACAGAGTTCCAAAATTTATTCATGTAATTTTTCATAACTTATCTGGTTACGACTCACATTTTATCGTTTCACAATTTGAAGCTTCAGATGAAAAAATAGATATCATCCCTCAGAACAAAGAGCGGTACAATGCATTTAAAAAGTGCGTAAAAGTAGATGAGGAGCATACTATAAAATTGTGATTTTTGACTCGTTCCGCTTTATGGCGAGTAGCCTCGGTAAACTTTCTAGTAATTTGCAGTCAGAACAATTTACGGAAATTCGACGCGATTTCCTGAAGAAGCGCAGTTTAATTTACTCCCGCGTAGGGGTGTCTTTTGTTACGAATATCTTGACTGCTTAGAACGCCTCGAAGAACGTGCTTTACCATCAAAACAATCATTTTACAGCTCGCTGAATTCAGCGGATATTAGTGATGATGACTATTTACATGCGCAACATATCTGGGAACAGTTCCACATTCAAACGCTATGTGAATACTCTGACTTATATTTAAAGACGTATGTACTTTTGTTAGCTGATGTTTTCGAAACTTTTCGCTGTGTTTGCAAGAAAACCTACAGCCTTGATCCATGTCAGTATTTTACAGCACCTGGGTTAAGTTGGGATGCCATGTTAAAATACACGCAAGTGAATTTGGAGCTGCTAACCGATATTGATATGGTGCACTTTATAAAATCGTCTATTCGAGGTGGTATAAGTCTTTGTAGTGGGCGGTATTCCCAGGCAAATAATAAGCACATGCCGAGTTTTGACTCCAGTCAAGAATCTCAGTATATTGTTTATCTCGATGCTAACAATCAGTATGGTTGGGCGATGAGTCAGCATCTACCGGTAAGTGGTTTCCGCTGGCTAACGCAGTGTGAAATTGATGATTTACAGCTGCACGCCCTAGACGATTAAGCTAATAAAGGCTATTTCCTCGAAGTTGACTTACATTATCCTAAAAGTTACACACTTCTCATAATGACTTACCGTTCTGCCCTGTAAATATGTAGTCTCCGTACATCATATCAACAACAAAAATACTAATTGCTAATTTGTGTGACAAATCTAAGTATGTCATTCATTATCGAAATTTAAAACAGCGTTTGCAGCATGGTTTGAAGTTAACCAAAATTCATCGCGTACTAGAATGTAATCAGTTACCGTGGCTAAGGACGTATATCGAACTCAACAATAATTTAAAAACAAATGCAGTTAACGAGTTTGAGAAAGATTTCTACAAGCTCATGAATAACAGTGTGTTTGGTAAGACTATGGAAAATGTTGACAAACGCGTTAATGTAAAATTGATTACAAACTGGGAAAATATTAAGAAAAGGCATGGTGCTATTTAATAAGTAAACCGAATTTCCATAGCTGTACTATTATACATGAAAATTTAGTTATTATACAGATGAATCGTGTTCAGGTTAAGTACGATAAACCTACCTACGTCGGCTTTGCAGTACTTGAATTAGCTAAAACACTCATGTATGAATTCCATTACAATTATATGATGAAGAAGTACGCTCATAATGCGCAATTGCTCTACACAGATACCGATTCGTTTATTTACCAAATCAAAGCTGATGACTATTACAATGATATAAAGCCAGACTTGGGTAGGTTTGATACTAGTAACTATCCTGAAAATAATCAATATCATTTACCGCCAGTAAACAAAAACGTTCTAGGTAAAATGAAAGATGAATGTGCTGGAAATATTATCGATTCATTTTTAGGTACTAAATCTAAGTCATATTGCATAAAACTCTTAAATGAACTACAAATACAGGGATTGAAAGTGATTAAAAAGAATGTAGTACAGAATCAGCTAAGTTTAGAAAATTATAAAAATTGTATTAAAAGGAACCTATTTTACATAAGCAAATGTCTGTCATTAGAAGCAAGAAGCATCAGTTGTACGCTTATTTAATTAGTAAGGCAGCCCTTAATAATGATTGTTGCAAACGGTTTGTCATTCCAAATGCTACCAACACTCTAGCCTGGGGGCATAGTAGTATTGATAGTTACTACTTCACATAAACCAGATGTGTGTGTGTAAACATTATGCTAGAGGTGTGTACTTTGTAATATATACGTTAAGCTGTCTTACATCACAATTCACTGTACATATTGTATAAAGATTATAAGAGGTACGCTGAGAGCGTAGTACAGCAAATGATTCAAGTTTAAACTTGTAAGATAAAGCATGCGCATACAAGAATTACGTCGAGAATAGGAGAAGTACGCAAACATCACTACGGTAAAATGATTCGAGATAAAACTTGTACATACAAGATGTAAATAAATAATGTAGAATTGGCATATCCTTTTCTTTTAGATTGGGTATTACTTTCTCCTCTTCCTCCCGCTCCTTATTTGCAAGATAGAGTTTTGTTCAATACTATATCACTCAAGGAAGAAGAGTAAGTATGTCAAGAAAGAAGGTGTTGAGCAGATTCGTAGGTATGTTATCGTCTAGCTCAGTAAGTATGTTGAGAAGAGAATTTTTTTTCTAAACAGTGTTTGATTCTAGGCTTGCAATGCAGTGTTCTACAACATAGAACTCTAGTATGTATATGTTTTTGACAGGTAGTATGTGTTCAAGGTAGTATGTGTTCAAGTCTAAACTTGCACACTCTTGCTTTTGCGATGCATGTTCTATAAAGATGTACCTTGACAGAGGAGGAAGGAAAAGAGCAGCTTAGTAAGTATGTTGAGATGGATTTTTTCTTTCTAAACTACTCGATTCTAGTCTTGCGATGCACTGTTCTACAACATCTAACTATGAACAGCAGTATGTGTTCAAGTCTAAACATGCATCACTGCAGGTACGCGATATGTGCACTGCCTTATGCATAAAATCGCGTTGTATGTTCGATAAAGCTATGCCTTAGAGTAAGTAAAGGTAAAGGAAGTTATAAGAGTTGCTATCTTGCGCAAGCTGTTCAGAAGTCTAGTTTTTTAAAATCTTAGAACAAAGGTATACACCAGATATGTTGTACACACATCAATCATTGTTCTGAACATATGTTGTATCGAGCACAATGTTCGATTATGTTCTTAATCACATCTTTTGTGATATGATCTTCTTAGAACAAAGGTATTCCTTAACATGTTCTTTTAAATTGTCCGCTACTACGATAAAGATAGCAGCACGGTGCTCTCTTGATTAAAAATGGCTGCAAAGCACATTACCCACCACCACATGTCAAAGAATAAAGTTTAGTGTTATAAAGATGGCAGCACGATGCCCTTTTGATTAAAGGTGGCTGCTTGTCAAATTGTCCACCACCACATTTTAGCTACAGAGTGCAGGACGGTGCTCTCTTGATTAAAGAAGGCTGCTTGTCAAGTTGTCAGCCGCAAAGGTAAGTAGCTATAAAGAGGGCAGCTCGGTGCTCCCTTGATTAAAGATGGCGGATGACAGCTGTTAAAAAAGCACGTAGATTTGTTTCCAAACAAGAGCATATTGAAATTTCCGCTGCCACATTTCAACTAAAGAGTGCAGCACGGTGCTTTCTTGATTAAAGGTGGCGGATGACAAAAGCACGTGATTTTGTAAAGCACGTAGAATTTGCCGCCACCACATTTCAAAAGTAAGAAGCTAAAGAGTGCAGCACTCAATTTGTGATGTAAGATGGCGGATGACAGCTGTCAAAAAGCACGTGGATTTGTTTCCAAACAAGAGAATGTGGAATTTTTCAAATTACCGCCACCATATTTCAAAGGTAAGTAGCTAAAGAGTGCAGCACTGTGCTATCTTGATTAAAGATGGCGGATGCCAGCTGTCAAAAAAGCACGTGGGTTTGTTTCCAAATAAGGGCACGTGGAAATTGCCGCCACCACATTTCAAAGGTAAGTAGCTACAGAGTGCAGCACTGTGCTCTCATGATTAAAGGTGGCGGATAACAGCTAACGGAACCTTTCAAATTGCCCGCCACTACGTGCCGTAAAGTGGGCAGCACGGTGTTCTGTATATTAAAGATGGCGGATGACATTTGACGAAATTGCCTGCAAGAGGGCAGCACGGTGGTCTGTTGTTTAAAGATGGCGGATGACAGCTGTCAAAAAAGCACGTGGATTTGTTTACCGATTCAAATCTCGTGCTAGTAAGGTTAAGTTGCCTGCACTGAGGTTTAGGACCGTCAAGATAGCAGCAGTGAGGTTAGCGATACCTTGTTGTCTGTCAAAAAGCACGTGGCTGTCAAAAAAGCACGTGGACTTCTTTGCCGATTCAAATCTCGCGCCAGTGAGGTTAGGTTGGCAGCATTGAGGTTTAGGTCCGTTAAGATGGCCGGAGTGAGGTTAGCGATGCGTTATTGTCGATGATAGCTGTCAAAAAGCACGTGGCTTTGTTTACCAATTCAAATTTCCTGCGAGAGGAGGAGCGGGTCCCTGGGAAGGCCTCCCGGAAGGAGGAGGAGGGACGGGCCCCTGGGAAGGACCCTCGGGCGAAGGAGGTGGAGCGGGCCCCTGGGAGGTGGAGGTGGCCGCCGAATCTCTGTATGATACTACTTACGTAAATAAAGACCTATATCACTACTTACTGCTTTTACAAAAATATTTGAATGTGGTATGAAAGATCGGGCTACTAAATACTTAATCAAATATAACTTGTTAAATAATGCACACCACGGTTTAGACCCGGCAGAAGTATTATGTCTGCTTTATCACATTTTACATAGTCTGTGGTAAATGCCCTTGATAGTGACGAATTTGTGATAGGACTACTTCTTGACCTTTCAAAAGTGTTTCATACTGTTGATCATGAAATATTGTTGCACAAAATTATATCAGACTGGGGTTAGAGGAATTGTTAACAACTGAATTAGGTCATACCTGGATAAACGATCCCAGTTTGTTGAAATTACACACTGTAACAGTAAAGGGCGTAATGAAACATATCACTCTCAGGTGGAAAACATAGACTTAGGTTTCTGGTGTCTGATCTTTTCTTGATCTAGGTGAATGCTCTTCCTCACATTAATAAAGTAGAAACTGCAGTTCTGTTTGCTGATGATACAAACATAATTATTAATAACTCTGGCCCTATGTCTACAGAAACTGCAACAAATGCAGCCCTGTCTAGGTTAGAACCATTGTTCAGGAAAATCAAATTAACATTGAACCTAAAAAAGATCGAATATATGGAAATCAAGGCATCTAACTACTATGAGAAAGCTGCAAAAATACAACCTTATATAAAATGCAAATGCAATTGAAAATGCGTCGACCACAACATTTTTGGGTGTCCATACATGTGAAAAATTGTGGGATTGTTATATTAAAAATAGGGAAGTCTCTGGGTTCTGTTTGTTTAGTAGTGAAGAATATACTAGAACAGGATATTTTGGATATATCCATTTAGTCATTACTTACGCTATTGGTCTCTGGAGCTGCTAGAGATCAAATTTTGATGTTATTTTTCGAATACAGAAACGAGTTATCAGAATTATATCGAGACGCAACAGGTTAGATCATTGCAGACCATTATTTTATATAAGAGACTAAGGACACCCCCAGTACCAAGAATATACATCATGCAATGCATTCTACACGTGAAAAAAGTATTGATCACTTCGAGAAGAATTATGACAATCACAATTACTAGACGCGAACATGAAATAATATTTTTAACGAGCACAAGTGTAAAACCATTGCCTTGAGATATGTAGACTCTGTTTGAATTAGATTATATAATAAGCTTCCAAATAAGATTAAAGATATTAATCCCATCAGTTCATTTACCACAGCTTTAAAAGACGTCCTGCTGAGTAGCTGCTTCTATAGTACAGAAGAATACAGGATGAAGTGCTGGTAATGATGCTATTACTAATTAACTTGTAAACTTTAATAATATCTTGTATACAGCCTTAAAATTATGTTAATGCCTCAATGTTCATGTACGTATTCTTAACACCACACTCATAGATTTTTTGTCTTGTAAATGTTCATTATTATTATTATTACCTAAAAATCAGGATGTGCTGTCCTAACATTGAGGTTTTTGGTGTTCTTGTTTTTTCTTCCTTTTTCTTCTTTCTGAAAATGTTCATTATTGTGTATATATTATTTTTAGTATTAGGAATTCACTCGACAAATCCTATACTGCTGGTATATTTCAAAATATGTAATTGTAAAGTCTATGGAGGTTAAATAAATGAATGAATGAATGAGTGAATGAATGATACTAATACGAAATACCGGAAAAGCTGCGGAAGTTACAACTCCTTATGATAATCTGCCTTTTTATGTATTATACCAACAAAAATACAGATATTTAAACATATTTTAAAACTTAATATTATTACCTAAATATTGCCTAAACCTGAATTCGAAACAAAGTACATCTAGCTAGCCTACTTATCCTGAAAAATGTACCGGTAATCTAATGAATCCAACTGAACTACTTTGGTATTGATGCGATTACTTATTAACATGTAAACGTTCTTAATATCTAGTATATAGCCTTAAAAATATGTTAATGTCACATTGATTATATACGTATTGTTAACACCACACTCATAGATTTTTATTTTTATTTTGCCTTGTAAATATTGATTATTTATATTATTGATTATTTTAAAAAATTAGGATGTGCTGTGCTAACATTGAGGCATTTGGTGCTATTGTTCCGTTTTATTTTTTTCCTCTCTTCAAAATGCTCATTATTGTGCATATATTATTGTTAGTAATAAGAAATCAGTCGATAACTCCTATACTGTTGGCATGTTTCAAAACGTGTAATTGTACAGTCTATGGAAGCAAAATGAATGAATGAGTGAGTGAATGAATGAATGATATCCATACGAAATACCGGAAGAGCTGTGGTAGTTACAACTCCTTACGGTAATCTGCCTTTGTAAGTATTATACCAACGAACCTAAAGATATTTAAAAAAATGTTAAACTTAAGGGTATTACCCAAAGTATTTCCTAAACCTGAATCGAATCGAGATACAGCTAGCTAGCCTACTTAACCTAGAAATCTTACCGGTAATCTACTTAACCCAACTGAACTACTTGTTATAAAATTCAAATAAATATCACCACTCCCAGTTTCTACCAACAAGCACTAAACACCAATATATAAATAGCATTAAATGGATCACACACACGCAAAATTGAAACAATTTCAATAGGTTTTAACTACTAAAAAGCAAGAGCACTCTCAAGAGCCGACTATTCACAAGCGCATCCAGCAACGCAATAACCAAGGCCCGCACATCTCTATTGACACCTTTCGAGATGTGCTCTATGGCACTGAGATAGGGGGTATTAAATCACTAATGCCCACCGAATGATATTTCGTACGCAAAATATTACTTTCAAATTACGTTATATCGATGTCACTTATGTTAAACCTACTAGGGTGGTGAACACATAAATAAGAATGCAAATAAAAGTATGATTAGCCGGAACGCCGGACAGATGTTCGTTTGAAAACAAGTTTCTTCACTAAAATATGATATATCTACAGAACGAGACCGCTAGGCGATGTGGGTCTCGTAGCATTCGAGGTGGAATTGAGCGACAGGGATTCCATTCTTACTGTTAGCACCCCTGAATAATGTTTTCTGCGATTTCCCACCCTCACAAATTGATTTAGGACTTGACTGCATCAGAGTGCCAAAAAGAAATAACAAAACCGTATATATAGATGATATCTTTCGCTTTTTATCGATGGCTGTAATTTGTTTGAACTGATACTCAAGCCTCAGTTTTTCTTCCGATACTTTTAAACAGGAAATCCCGCCTATCATCGTAATGAAGAAAGACTGTGAAAGTATTAATTCACATGCCCTGATAAAGGAAAGTATGGATCGTGATGTGTATGAAGCTGAGAAATGCTAAAGCTATGAACGTAGATCGAGCGTAACAAATCAAGGGACGACTAGATTGTGTGAAATGTCAATAACTGGTTTTTAACCCTTTATAGATTTTTGGTTAAATATTTAACCAAGGTGCAAAACGTCCAATAATTCCTAAAGTATTTTTATATTTCGATTTTTATCCTTTGCTGTAGTTTGCAGGAACGCTTTTTGTTCATATTCTTAACCACAATAGTGTTTTAGCTGCAGGTCAAGAGAGGCAGCAGTGCTTTGTTATTGTGGTCAAGAAGTTAATCACAAAGCCTGTGTGAATACTGACTAATACATTTGTGTTTTATTTTGAGGTAAGTGATCTCCTATATGCTGTCTCTGAGTATTTACTTGTCGTTTATTATTGATTGTAGTTCAGATTATTTATATAGTATCTCTGAGATGACTTAATTGAATTTCATATCTATATTTCTCACCATCTTAAGTGAAGCGTGATGATAAATTCAACCTAACCTCACTTTCTTCCTTTTGTAGGCTGTGATTCATCAGAGATTCTTTCAATTCTGAAGCCATTCAGTTTCACACTGTGACACATTCTTCACAATGGTATGTACACTGACTGACAGAGCAAATGCAACACCAAGAAGGAGTGGTCAGAACTTTATGCCAATTGCAGGGTAGACTGACGTCACTGAGGTATGCTCATGATGTGAAATGCGCCGCTGTGCTGCGCACGTAGCGAACGATAAATGGGACACGGCGTTGGCGAATGGCCCACTTCGTACCGTGATTTCTCAGCCGACAGTCATTGTAGAACGTGTTGTCGTGTGCCACAGGACACGTGTATAGCTAAGAATGCCAGGCCGCCGTCAACGGAGGCATTTCCAGCAGACAGACGAGTTTACGAGGGGTATGGTGATCGGGCTGAAAAGGGCAGGTTGGTCGCTTCGTCAAATCGCAGCCGATACCCATAGGGATGTGTCCACGGTGCAGCGCCTGTGGCGAAGATGGTTCGCGCAGGGACATGTGGCACGTGCGAGGGGTCCAGGCGCAGCCCGAGTGACGTCAGCACGCGAGGATCGGCGCATCCGCCGCCAAGCGGTGGCAGCCCCGCACGCCACGTCAACCGCCATTCTTCAGCATGTGCAAGACACCCTGGCTGTTCCAATATCGACCAGAACAATTTCCCGTCGATTGGTTGAAGGAGGCCTGCACTCCCGGCGTCCGCTCAGAAGACTACCATTGACTCCACAGCATAGACGTGCACGCCTGGCATGATGCCGGGCTAGAGCGACTTGGATGAGGGAATGGCGGAACGTCGTGTTCTCCGATGAGTCACGCTTCTGTTCTGTCAGTGATAGTCACCGCAGACGAGTGTGACGTCGGCGTGGAGAAAGGTCAAATCCGGCAGTAACTGTGGAGCGCCCTACCGCTAGACAACGCGGCATCATGGTTTGGGGCGCTATTGCGTATGATTCCACGTCACCTCTAGTGCGTATTCAAGGCACGTTAAATGCCCACCGCTACGTGCAGCATGTGCTGCGGCCGGTGGCACTCCCGTACCTTCAGGGGCTGCCCAATGCTCTGTTTCAGCAGGATAATGCCCGCCCACTCACTGCTCGCATCTCCCAACAGGCTCTACGAGGTGTACAGATGCTTCCGTGGCCAGCGTACTCTCCGGATCTCTCACCAATCGAACACGTGTGGGATCTCATTGGACGCCGTTAGCAAACTCTGCCCCAGCCTCGTACGGATGACCAACTGTGGCAAATGGTTGACAGAGAATGGAGAACCATCCCTCAGGACACCATCCGCACTCTTATTGACTCTGTACCTCGACGTGTTTCTGCGTGCATCGCCGCTCGCGGTGGTCCTACATCCTACTGAGTCGATGCCGTGCGCATTGTGTAACCTGCATATCGGTTTGAAATAAACATCAATTATTCGTCCGTGCCGTCTCTGTTTTTTCCCCAACTTTCATCCCTTTCGAACCACTCCTCCTTGGTGTTGCATTTGCTCTGTCAGTCAGTATATTTGTAATATTTACTTAAATATTACCAAAAACCCGTACGGCTAAGTTGTTGTGAGCAATTTTATTCGAGCAAGTGCTTTGTTGATCTAGTGACTATACAGCAAAGTATTGGACATGATCACGATTTGAAGTGTTGTAATAAGTAACTGGGGCATATTAGGGCCTATGGTTATGAATGTGGATAACATAAGCAAGAAAAGTTTAACTACGTGTACTTGTTGTTGATTTAGGGGTGAGGAAATACAAGGTCATCTGCCTGCAGTTCATCGAAGATGTCTAATAGACTGATGTTATTGTGGCGTTTGTACCAATGTGTACTAATGCAATGTTACAGTAATAATGTTTTTTTCTGGGTTAGTGTCTAAGTGGTTGGCATGCTAGGCTTTAGCCTAAAGGGTCCCGGTTTCGATTCCCAGCCAATGCTAATTCCTATTGCTCGGGGACTGGGTTTTCATGACCCTTGCATCATTTCATCCTCATCACGACATTTCATTTCAACATGTTTTCTTAATGTGGTGTCGTTTATTTCTATTTTTCTATTTTAGGAAGGAAATGGCTAATAGGAACAGAGTGGATGCCTCATCCATAGAAAAAAATTGGAAACTGTACATCCTTCCGATTCAGAGTGTGGTGGAGGCTCGGATGCGGAGGATGCCCTGCCATTGACATCCTCATTCAGAAGTGGTGATAATTTAACCAACAATGGTGATAACTGCTCACTGCCTATGGTTATTGACTCTGATGCTGCCATTTCTTGATGGATACAGTACTTTTGTATCCATCTCTTGGCACAGGCCAGAGTAAAGTGTAGCTTCCACCGAAGTCCCAGTCTCATCCATGGCTGTGACAATATGGAAGCTGCTGGGGTATGGGTGGTGCTGAGTAATGACATTCAGAGCATGACTAGTGCATGAGTGTTATGAAAGGTGTTGCTCATAGGGTCAGTCGTGTTGCAATAGCACTTTCTGACCCAGTGAGGAAAGCAATGGCAAACTACCTCACTCCTCGTCTTGCCTAGTATGCCTCATTTTGGTGCTGCCATTGGTTTTTGCGGTTTCCTTATAACCGCATAACCTTTGGTGGTGCTATTTGAGGATCCAACCAGCCTCTGGGCTGATGACCTAACAGACAACAATATATATGATCCGGATTATAATGGTAAGTGTGACGTACACCATTTATCATCTTCTGACGAGGAGTCAGAATCAGATCTGCCGACACCACCAGTGCCTCACAATCAGTACAACTTTTCCAAAGTAGGAATTGCTCCAAAGGTTATCAGAATTTTTCATTTTCACAGCCATTTGGACCTAATGTTCCTGTAGATTTACTGTCTCCATTGAAAGTATTATCCATTTTCTTTACTGAAGTTCTGTTGATGAAACATTTGTGTTGAATCAAACAGGCTTTCAATCCCTCAAGATTTCAATCTGTAGATGGTTGCTTTCAAAGGTTAAAGCAGCCTAAAACAATACATACCTCTAAAACCAATAAAGAGGGGTTATACTGTTTTTGTTGCATGTTGTGGTATGACAGGATTCATGCTAAATTTTAAAATGTATATGAAGGAAAAAAGAAGGTAGTGGTGTTGACCCTTTAGGAGAGAGGGTTATAATGGAATTTGGAAAATTATTTGAATTTTTGGGCTATAGAAAATTTTTTGACACATTCTCTTGTAGCAATCCATTGCTATCTAAGCTGGTATACAGAGGATTGTTTGGCTGTGGGGCAATTTTGTCCACTAGAAAGTTCTTTCCTAAATTCCACTTGGTAGCTGATAGTTCTACGCAATTGGGTGAAAGTGATTTTGCAATGGCAGGGGATGTTTCAGTATCTAAATGGAAAGATAGGGACAGGAAATCTGTTATTACTGCTAGTAACATGCACAATCCAGAGGCTAAAACTTCCTTAAACAGGCGGAATAAGGTCAGAAGAAATCCATAGAATGACCCCTGTCAGTGTTTGATTATAACCAGTATATGGGTGGAGTTGATAAATTTGATCAATACCACTCTAATTACAACATATCGTGGAAGTCACGAAGAGGCTGGATGAAGGCTCTTTTATTACATGATTTATTCTGCTATTGTAAATTCGTTCATTCTCTATAAGAAAACTAGTGAATTTACAAACATTAAAAGTATGAGTCATTTACAGTTCAGGAGTTTATTTTCTGATGAACTGATAGCAAAATTTTCCTCTAAGGTAAAGAAAAACAACGGTTCTGCTCAGGTAATTGTTACCAAAGAGAAGTTGAAGGTTAATTAGACATCTAAGTTTGGTGGAGGTCATCTGCCTATACCCAGTACATGTAGGCGATGTGCATATTGTAGTACTCGAGCAAAACCAAAAAGGACAAAGTTGGCTTGTTCTAGCTGTAAGGTAGCTTTAGGCAAAAAAAAAATGTTTTGAGCCTTACCACACTAATTTTTAGTCTTCAAACTGTAAATGTATGTAATAAAATTCAATTAAATAAACATGTATAACCATATATTACTGTTCTTTAATGTGTTTAATTTATTAATCACTGACCACATCACCACCTATGAGATCCCTAAATGCTTTGTGGTTAAGAAATAGCCTACTATTTTATGATTAAAGCTATGAAGGATGTTGAAATTCAATCTATATTAATGTTTTCCTTAATACGATGTCACTCAGGAATAACTCAAAAATAAAATAAAAATATCCAACAAAAGATTTCTGCCCTATAAAGGGTTAAAAAGGAACTTGACGTAAGAAGACCATAATCATGCCTAGTGATAGGAACATGGCAGAATACGAGGTATGTCCGACTAGTGACCAAACCATTGGACTGGATAGGTTAAGTCCGCCTAGTAACAAAACCAATAGGTTTGATTAGGTCTGGCTAGTGGCAAGACCATTCACTTGAAGGCAAGCAAAGAGGGTCTGGGGGCGTAAGCCCTGAGATTAGGTCCGTGAAGTGGCCAATAGAATTCTAGCAACACCTGAGACAGTATTGGCTTGTGACAAGTCAATTGTAATCTACCGAAAACCACTTAATGTCGACCGTAACAAGTGTTGGTACTTTTAGGAGAATTCCAAGATAACAATACAAATTTAAATGATTCCTTTCAGAATAAGATTCAATCGTGGTACACGCACGTGTATGTGGTTTGTTCAACATGCAGTTCAACTAAAGGCAGCACACAGGCTGACCAGGCTGATGCGAGACCAGCGAGTATACTCCTACCTTTTCAACGTCTTTATAAAACAAGGCCCGGCATTCAGCTTACAATACTCATAAGAGAAGTCCTCCTCCACCTCGAAAATATTCCAAATCTTTCAGTAAAATTGTTGAACATATTTTTAAGACATGTTTTCAGGCAATTGAAAAAAAAAACAAATACAGTACTAAACTATATTTTATGTGTTACTACATACAACAGTAAGATTTTTCAACGGTAGGCCATTAACAGATCTCAATTTAATACTACAATGTTTTTTCATACATGTAAAATTTGTGTAATGGAAGTTGTATGTTTTATACTTGTGTGTTTTGAATAGACTCTATAGTTTTTAATTTTAGATGCATGCAACATAAAATAAAAATATTTAATGTGATATATTTTGATCAGATCACATAGACAGGACCAGATACCAAGAATATCCAGTGTCTTCAAAGTTTAAGTATATATCCTTGTTTTCTTTTTGCTTTCTGAACTTCAATGGCTGAAGATGACCTTCAAAGTCGACGAAACATGTACCGTGATTTAATGTTATTCTGAAAGGAATAAATTTAATTTGCATTGCAAAGATGGAATTCTCATAAAAGTACCGTAGCACTTGTTAAGAGCCAGTCTAACTACATCTAGACTGTGGTACCAGCACGAAATAGCTCTGTTTAGCAAAATGGTAGCATTTCACTACAATTTTCATATTTGAGATTGTTGTATCCAAAAGCACAGGGCAGTAAGAAACGTATTATTTCACGGCAAAGTTGGACAACACTAAATCTCATGGAGTGGCCCTTACAGTGGTACATCTAACTCTTCAGCTTCTCCTGTTATTTCTTCTTCCTGTTCTTCACCTTTTTCCTTCTCTGATTCACAGCTTCCATAATGAATGTCTAGTTCTTCCAGTTCAGGAACACCTCTCAGCTGGTTATTATAGAACTCAACAATCTTCCCCTCGGGGTTTTCATTTCATTTATCCCTATCTCTGGTGTCAACTGTCGGATATATTGAAGTATCACAACCTGACACGTATATGATAAACTCCACTTGCCTATATACAATAAATAACATTTACACTTGATCAAGAGATTCTTTCCACACGGCTCCAGCTTGGTCCAATCCAGGGCCGGGGCTTAAAGCCACTGTTTTTTTATAATATTCCTTCACCACAGACCAGACTCATTGAAAAATGAGTGATATGGAAGAAGTCGTAGGAAAGTGTAGCCTTTATTACGCAGCATCTCATCAACAATATAGGCCTGCCTGGTTTAGTAAAACAGGACAATGTTGTTATACATATATG
This sequence comes from Anabrus simplex, assembly GCF_040414725.1. Taxonomy (NCBI): domain Eukaryota; kingdom Metazoa; phylum Arthropoda; class Insecta; order Orthoptera; family Tettigoniidae; genus Anabrus; species Anabrus simplex. The sequence continues at coordinate 267,906,052 of NC_090270.1, forward strand.
TAAGTAAACAGCATTACCTAAACTTAGGTTTAGATGCTACTGTATCCCTTTAAGTTACTTCGATTCATATGACACATACTTTGCAGCTCATCTTTGGTTGCATGTTCTGGTGGAGACACCCCATTCTTGCTTCAACCATGAATTCTTCTCAGTAGTGATTGATTGATTGATTGATTGATTGATTGATTGATTGATTGATTGATTGATTGATATACATATTGTTTTCACGAGACTGGCAAACCACGACCACATTGGATCACTTTAATCAACCCTTTGGTTTGTCGATTTCTCTCTAGGAACCGTCCGAGCCTTGCGGTCCTTCCACCACATCATCACGCGTGTTGATATTCTTGCCCTTCTTGTGCAGAGAATATTCATGTTGGGATTTTATTCTTTGTGAGTGTAAAAATTGGAAAGTCATATTTTTAAGTGTTGAGTTTGCTTTTCTCTTATCCACAGTGTCATCCGGTGTAAGGAAAATTTCTTTCAAATCCCACTAATTTATTTTATCTTTCTGTATCTAGATATAGTATCTTTTGAAGCAAGATTGTACTGCACTAGCAGTTTCAGAAGTCGTGAATCTGGCGTTCTCAGGATGTAGCCAAAGTTGCCTAGTTTTTCCTTGCGCATGGTATCAGTAGTGGGTTCTACTTTCTAATTTACATCGTTGTTAGTTACTATTCGCCATTGTCCATCATTTTGATAGCTTTTATTGATACAAGTTTGCAACCCGGCAAAAGATAAAAACAGGAATGATAATTAAACCCCATAAATATAACCAAATGAGCACGAGCAGCAAAAATACTTACCATCGGGCAGGAGCAGTATTAACAAAACCAGCGTGGAGGGCACAGAACATAAGGGAAAGGACAGGATCGAACTAACTACCTGAGGGGTTGCCAGGTCAACATTGCTAAATGAAAGCAAGATTAATGTTTAAATAACTTGAACTTTACTTAAAATTAGGAAAAATTTAAACAGAATTTACGAATGAAAACTGTAGAACAAATAATAAATTTGTAAATAATGTCTTTAAATTATAGATAAAAATCAATTTTTAAAGCAAAATATACTATGAGTGCGCACTCAGATAACAACGTAAAATAATTTTTATGTAGTAGTAAATAAGTAAATAGAAGAAAGATAAAAATTGTAATAATTCAACTCGTTAAATTAGGAGAGAAATGTCTATTTTTAGGATAATTAAAATCGTGAAAACACACTCAGATTACAAGCTACAGCTTGCCTTAGAATCAGTGAATGACAAATGTTAAAACGGATCCGTGCATTAAATATTAATTACATAACTGGCCAGCTTTTCTTTGTGAGTAAGTATACTACAATTAATCATAATAAACTGGAATTTGCTTCCGGAACCAGTACACAAGGGTTTCAATCACCCCGAAACACGGAAACACACAATATTTAAGTCAACGATAGCAGACCCAAAAAAATCCACACGTAAACAATTGAAAGGACACAAGAGAAAATCGCACGAACCCGAATAAAAAAATGTATCAAATAAACTACAAATTACGAAGGGAAACGCTTAAAATTCCACAGACAACAAAACTACGGTACACACGAAGCATACAGCTTCCCAAAACCGAAGCCAACATCCGACTAAAAGAGACAATAGACAAAGCCCACACAAAATTAACGTACCGGAGATAAGATAAAAACATGCACGCAATAATGAAAGAAGAAGGAAAGGAAAAACGGACGCGAATAATCTGAGGAGGGCAAGGTATCATCAAGAAATGGGGAACAAATTCCAGCTTATTATAACCAGAATATTACAATAATTTTGTATAGTCTTTTAAATTTAACATTTCTTTCAACCAAAATATTAATAAAGGATTTAAATGCCGGTTACTCAATTTTAATTTTAGGAGGCCTTGGAAAACGGTAATGCCCGATTAAGACCGGAAATAAACCATCCCATTAAGTAATTAAACAATGAGCCATTACGAAAACAATACTAGTACATAAAGTCTTTCAAAACATTGTCAACAGTCCACCGGATGCCACAAATATGAACCAAGAAAAGTAGAAATAATCCACCAACAAAATTAATAATAATAATAATAATAATTTTAAGAAACAGAAAAGGCAGCACAACGATAATCTCAGTTAAATAAAGTAATGGAATAATAGGACTCTCATCCGCGTATATAACATGTTCCAGAATTACTCCATTATAATAATTTGGATATAGAACATTACCAACATCACGTTAAATTAAATTTTAATATTTAGCAGATACAATTTATATCATTAAAATGTCCGATGAATAAGAAATTCCAGTTTAATTTAATGAATAAGCGGTGGTCGCCATGTCCATAAACTATAGGCCTAATTTCAATTACAGTAGCGGAGTAGAGACGAATTAACATTAACAGCGTTGCCAAAATATTTCTTCTAATATAATAGATGTCGCAGATAGCTTGATACACACGTTCTTCTCCAAATAATCCGGCAGCAGAACAGTTTCGGAACAATTAAGAAGATACTTGTACTTACATTTTTGGGTGTCCAATTTAATGTACTGTAATCCAATAGCTTACGTTCTAGCCCATTTTGTAACGAAGAACCCTCCTTCAGATAGTTCGGTCACACTAATATTAAAAAAAAACTGTAAATATGAAACATACAATATTATTGCGCTACAATTAAGGCAATGCCTTAACTAACGAGGCAATTAGCCTGGTTTATCAAACTCCACTCCAACAACTTTCAATCGCATTTTGTACACAACTTCTCCAAACGCGTCCATCTTGGCGAGCTGCCGGTAACAGACTGGCGTTCAGTGCAGTCACGCCGCGCGTCGCTCAGTTGAACATCGACACTGCACACGCTCAAGTCAAAATTTGCTTATTGAGCCAATCAGAATTTCGAAGTAACCGTCGTAACAATGGCAAGAAGATGCATTTTAAATTGCCACAGTTTCAGGCACATAATTTAACAGCAATGCAAATGCAACCAATGGCCGATAATTGCAGATAAAGTCCCACACACAAATACATATGTTCACTAAATGAGGGTATCGTAAATTATTCTCTCAAAGTTCACCGAGCTCGATAGCTGCAATCGCTTAAGTGCAGCCAGTATCCAGTAATCGGTAGATAATGGGATCGAGCCCCTTTGTCGGCAGCCCTGAAGATGGTTTTCCGTGGTTTCCCATTTTCACACCAGGCAAATGCCGGGGCTGTACCTTAATTAAGACCACGACCGCTTCCTTCCAATTCCTAGGCCTTTCAATCAATCAATCAATCAATCAATCAATCAATACTGATCTGCATATAGGGCAGTCGCCCTGGTGGCAGATTCCCTTTCCTAGCCTTTTCCTAAATGATTTCAAAGAAATTGGAAATTTATTCAACATCTCCCTTGGTAAGTTATTCCAATCCCTAACTCCCTTTCCTATAAATGAATATTTGCCCCAGTTTGTCCTCTTGAATTCCAACTTTATCTTCATATTGTGATCTTTCCTACTTTTATAAACGCCATTCAAACTTATTCGTCTACTAATGTCATTCCACGCCATCTCTCCGCTGACAGCTCGGAACATACCACTTAGTCGAGCAGCTCTTCTTCTTTCTCTCAATTCTTCCCAACCCATGAAGTTATTTCTTCTAAAAAAGTATTTCCTAAAAATATGAGATCACTCTATTCAGGGATATTAATAGACAAAAATTGTGATTTCTCTTGAATGATTGAATATGATGTCTGATTTTAAGTGAAACCAAATACAATGCATCAACGTTACCTGATTATGAAGTCAATGAATTACTACTTACCCTTATTTACCCCCAAACTTGTCATGAATGTACTTCCATTAGCATTTCTAAATTAGAAGTACATTATCACTTGTATTAATGATATAACTATAAACACTGCAACAACCCCTAACAATTTTAATAAATGACGTGCGTCATAGGGACGTGTGCACACACGACAAAAATTAAAAGTGCAGTAATTCATAACAAATCAGATAATAACACAACAAAACAAGGAAGAAAGGAAGCAAGGAAGGGTGCTGGAACCAACCCAATGGAAGGAGAGAGGAGGGGATCAAGTAACTACGAGGCAGTACAACATCAAAATGACAACAACATTTTCATAAAATTACAATAAAAATATAACTAATAAATAATAGTTTACATTACACTAAATTATGGAAAGAAAGAACTGAGAAACAATAATAAAATTGTAGGAAGCATAATAATTTGTCATTAAATAAATAATCTACATGAAAATAAGGTTAATTCTGAAGTAAATAAATTCATTACATTCTCCAAGCTACCCTGGGGCACCAGCCCCTTACCTTACACATTTTTGAAAATATCTACATTAAATAAAATTTAAGATGAACACAGGAAAAATGGGTTGTATGGCAAATCGAGGACCTTTGACAGCACCCAGCGGAGGGTAGGTCCCCACAATACCCACATAAATACGGTGACCCGACATATCACGTAAAACACAAGCGAACAAAAATCTCAACATAATGTCAGCACACAAGTTCCCACCGAATAAGGAGTGTAGCCCAAATAAAAATAATTTAAAATCTCAGAAGCAATAGAAGGCTAGGGCGATAAATAAGACGCAAAAACATGTTAAAATAGAAAGAGCCAGTTAACTTCACAGTACAGGGACTGAAAAACGAATATGGCAAGAGAAGAAAAACAATTCATTGTAATCAACACGGAGCACGTACAAGAAGGAGTCATCTCGGTCGATACCATACGCAATAATAATGAGTTACGTAACTGCCAAGCACAAGAGATAATCAACTAGAATATAAGATAAGACCAGACCCACTGATCTCTATACCTGGATGGCTGGTAGCTTGGGTAGCAGTAAGCCAAATAGAAGATGACTGGCGTCGTAAGATGGCAGCGAGCGCATGGTGCAATAGACCACGAGGAGCGCGCTTGCTTTGTTTATGCTTAGTTCAGTGACGCCAGGCCTCTTGATTGTAGTTTCACGAGTGTTCTGTGCTGTGTTATTGCAAAGTAAATAGTAGTGTATTTTACGAATTAAGGTTCGTTGCCTTGTAGTATGCTTGTGAATTACAAGATTAAATTTAAATATGTATGTGTTTATCTGAAATATGTATGAGGAAACATTCTACGGGGTATTAACATACCGCAGTATTCAGCTTATGGATGTACAAACAGAACCGATCAGCAGAAGAAGAAATCATTTCATCGGGTAGTTTTAATAATAATGTTATTTGCTTTACGTCCCACTAACTACTTTTTTAAGGTCTTCGGAGACGCCGAGGTGCCGGAATTTAGTCCCGCAGGAGTTCTTTTACGTGCCAGTAAATCTACCGACACGGGGCTGTCGTATTTGAGCACCTTCAAATACCACCGGACTGAGCCAGGATCGAACCTGCCAAGTTGGGGTTAGAAGGCCACCGCCTTAACCGTCTGAGCCACTCAGCCCGGCTCGGGGAGTTTTATGCTGTACATAAGAATCTTCCTAGGGTGGTATTTTGAGTTTTAGGTTTATTGTATCTTATTTCGCATATTCCGGGAGCAAAATGGCAATTAATTTTTGTAGGTTTCCTTTCTCGAGACCCGAACATCTAAGATCATCGATTAGGAGTATCAGGCGGGAGAATTGGGAGCCTTCTAAAACAGCTGTTCTGAAGATGGTTTTCCGTGGTTCCCCATTTTCACACCAGGCAAATGCTGGGTCTGTACCTTAATTAAGGCCACGGCCGCTTCCTTCCAACTCCTAGGCCTTTCCTATCCCATCGTCGCCATAAGACCTATCTGTGTCGGTGCGACGTGAAGCCCCTAGCAAAAAAAACAGCTGTTCTCTGCTCGGATCACTTAGAGGAAGACTGTTTTGATAGAAATGGACAAACTGTACACCTTAGAAGTGATGTACAGCCAACTGTTTTCAATTTTACTGAACATTAACTGCAAGTAAAGATTTACTTATATTTTTTTTATTTCTCATAATTAAACTGACGGTTTCGATGAAATAATTGACGTGACCTTATAACAATCTTAGAAAATGAAGTCTGGAGGAATTCTAGACCTTATTTACATCAGTAATTATTATGGGTTTCAGACACTGGAGTGGTGGGAGAAGGAAAAGTGTGGTGGGTGTTTGGAGCTATTCCATTATACTATTCGTGGTATTTGGGACTCTTTTAACTGGTGTTACATATTTCTGATGATGACTATCAATATCGCTTTGCTAGCTGAATTTAATTAAAGAGGTCTGTAATAGTACATTTAGCTGCAGGTAATGTGATATATTGACTAGTTTTGAATATTTGCTGGTTTTATAAATGTGTACATTTGCTTCAATGATATTTTAATTTGATAATATGCGCGTTATTTCTTGGAAACAGGAAACAGAAATTCATTATCAAGCACCGATTACGATATGTCGAATCTAGGCCTGTATATTGAGCTACGTTTATAGGTACATCATTTTAAGAATGCATAATTTCGTGGCATACATGTATACAATTTACAGCAATGTTTCCAGAAACTGGTTTTCACTCGTATTGTGTTACCGATCGCTAATTGCATGTATTCAGCACCTAAGTTAATATTTGCCGGCCGTTATTATACACTCACGTTTATTGCTATCTCGGAGATTTACTGACCTCGGAATGACGTGTCAGTGATCCCAATGTCCTTATGCTTTGAGTGAACATGTCTCTATATTTTTAATTATTCCAATGCGCCATTAATTGCGACTTAAAATGGACTATATTATCATTGCTTCCCCACAAGGAGAGCTCGAGGTTGGGTACGCCAACATGGCGAACCGCGTGTTCAACTTAGCGTACTTTCTCCTGCAGCGGAGACCTGCCATCAGCGATCCATGTATAGAGATCAGTGACCAGACCACAAACATCTCGCGCTAGGGCTGCCCAAACCCTTGAATTAAACCAGCAGACGTTACAAAGGCTTTGTTGAAATATGATGATGATAATATTACTTGGGATTACACACATAATTCAGTAAATATCACCTTAAATACCCGCAATAGAAATAAAACAAGGAATTCCAACCCAATTCAAGAAATAGGTAACGATGAGAAATAAAATTTATAAAATCAATAATAATAATAATAATAATAATAATAATAATAATAATAATAATAATAATAATAATAATAATAACATTTTAAAAGTTCGAAAAATTAGTGCAGCATAGCATTAGTTCGAAACACGGACAAATAAGGCCGAGATACACGAAAGAATCCACAAAAACCAAACAGAGAATCACAACACCAAACACCGGGGCAAACACGAATACAGCAACATTAGCGATACATACAAAATGTTTTAAAATAGTAACCGCACACGCATCCAGGAAATAACGCCGAAAACTTACACATATACGCAGGTAAACAAAAGAATACCATGGAAAACAATTTTAAATCAATGCAAATGCGAATTTCGAAATTTACGCAGACAATAATGACCTTCACTGCTACACAGGACGCTCACACACAATCACACTAAACTTAGATAAAATTCAAATCATAGTTAAAAACACAACCTATAATATAAATGACACACCCCAAGAAAACAACATTAACACAATAAATCAGAACGGCGTACTTACAGAAAGGCCATAAGCCTGAGTAACCAACGTGTTTCGAACTAACACTAATACACTCACTAGTAATTATATAATTAAAGTTACACACTACATCACACTATTCTAATATTAGAGAAGGATATTTAGACAAGCACAATCCCCTGCTGGCGTAGTGATACGTTCTTAACCAATACCCGAAGGTAGGTTCATTGTTTTCTGTGTCGGTAACCACTCCATTTTCAGCAGTCAACGTCCACTTCCATTCAAGCCCCTAGCCCCTGCGATCTAGCTATGGCTCCACCACGCCGAATACTTCCGAACAAACCCGAGAGTTATCGAGATGTAAGTGTGGCACTAACGCCGGCTACTCTCGCCGGCTACACTTTTGTCTAGCGCCTGACACTCAGGAGACGGCATCGGTTATATTCGGTGTCACTCGGCTCGTAGTGCCGAACGCATTGTGTCGTCACAAGTCCCGCTCATCTTTCATTCTTTGAAAATCTTTGAGTGAAATAATTTAGCTAGTGTATTATTTAATTCTATCGTGTCGTCACAAGTAATTAATTACGGTAGTGTATGAAATTTAATTCTAAAATAGAGGTGTGTGCAGTATCTTCTACCGGTACATCCTATAATTATACACAAGTCTTTCTTTCTTTTCTTGCAGTGTATGCATTCCCGAATATCCCGCGCGGAAAGATGCTCGCTCCCAATATGTAGCGTGCGGTAGTCAGATGAAGTTTGTAAAAACGTGGATTGAAGTTTCTTCTTTGAGAATTTTGGAGTGAAATTATTAAGCTAGTCAGTAGTCATGAATAACTTTGTGTGCACAGTATGTTCTACATCTTTTAATTATAGAAAAAACTTGAATCGTCATTTTCAGACGGAACATTCAGGTGATGCAGTGAAATTTACATGTGACTTCTGCAGTTTCAGCACTCATAATAAGTACAATTTAAAGTGTCATCTAAGTGCGATGCACGTAAATCCACGCACAGACAGTGTATTAGTGAAAGTAAGATGTCCAATTTGTTCAGAGTTACTGGACTCAAGAACGGATGCGGTGCAACATTATACGAACAATCATGACATTTCTATTTCACACGAGACTCTGGAATTCTCCAGTAGTGAGGAGTTTTACAGCTGGAAGGCGAACACTGAGAAATACCATGTCTGTGAGTACGTCACATGGCGCTCTAAATATGTAAGTAAAATTGACGGTTCTACAAAAATGTCTTTTGTTTGTCATCGCGATGGTTATTTTAGGACTAAGGGGCAGAACATACGGCATGATAAAATGTTGGGAACAAATAAAATAAACGGCCATTGTCCATCGAAAATAGATGTTACATTCAGCTCATCAGGAAAAACAGTTGCTAATTTCTGCAAAACCCATGTCGGTCACCAACCAGAACTGGGTGGTCTGAGGCTGACAAAATTAGAGAGGGAAGATATAGCAAGTAAAATAGCCATGAAAATTCTAAAATTCTTGATGATGTTCGATTTTCTATAGGTTGTTCAGATATAGATCGCATACATCTTCTCACCAGGAAAGATCTGTTTAACATCGAACAACAGTATAATTTAAAATCTGAGGCAGTACGGCATCGAAATGATTGCACGAGTGTTGAAGCTTGGATCCGTGAAGTGGATACACTAGGAGATGTAGTGCGTTTCTACAAGGCACAAAGCATTCCTTCCTCGAATTCGCAGTTAAACATAGAGGAATTCGTGTTTATTCTTATGAACGAATCACAAAGGGAAATGCTTGAAAAATATGGTTCTAACTGCATTTGCCTTGATAGCACACACGGGATGAATTCATATGGATTTGAACTGACTACACTGCTAGTTATCGACGAAAAATGCCAAGGTTTCACGTGTGCTTTCATGCTGAGTAACAGGTCTGACACGACAGTCATGGAAATATTCATGTCGGTTTTGAGAGAGGCTATGTCTCAAAAACTTGAGCCTAAAATTTTCATGTCGGACATGGCGGAATCATTCTACAATGCCTGGATGAAAGTAATGCTTCCTCCCAAGTTTCGACTTTTCTGTTCCTGGCATGTTGACCGCGCGTGGAGAAAAAATCTTAGTAAAATTAAAGGAAGGGAAAAGCAGGTTGAAACTTACAAGATATTAAGGATTCTGCTAGAAGAGAAAGATTCGGATGCATTTTCGAGGATGTTAAATCAGGCATTAACTGATTTAAAAAGTGACCCGGACACTCTGGAATTTGCCCTGTATTTCGAGCTGCATTATAAACACTGTGCTTCTAGTTGGGCGTATTGCCATCGCCTCCATGCAGGTCTCAATACTGCACCCTTGAAAATTGGTTATTGGTTTGGATGGAAAGAATATTTTATTACTGGGGTGGAACCATGCATAAAATTATCATCCAGGAAGGTGAGTTCAACTCTGCACTGTCTGCCAGCCAGCAGGGAAACAGGTTTTTCCCGTGCCGTGTAAGCGAGTCTGGTTTTTTTTGGTGCCTTGTTGAAGACAGCAGAGGGGAGGCACGTGGACAGGAACCCGACCAGATTAAAAGCGATCAATACTTTGAGATTTTGACGTCATGATATTTAACCAATTGAATCGCAAGGTTAGCCCGATCGCAAAATCTCAGCCAATTAAATTTAATTAACAAACACACCTACGTCTTGAAGAAATAAATACCCATGTACTTGGGAAAATCTTTCTCATTCTATTCTGCTCATTCTGCTCATTCGGCTCATTCTGTTCTGCTAATTTGCTCAGTTGCTCAGTTGTCTACGGGAATAATTGTATGAGCACATGTGTTATTGGAAACGACGTATCCGACGTGGAATATTACCAGCATTCATTGAGGAAAGACGATAAATTTTCTGCTTCTGAGGAAATTTTGTGACGCCGAAATATCGGAAACGCAGCAGTTCAGAATTCTTTAAATTTATAAATCTGAAGAAAATTTTCTAAAGTAGGTAAAACTGTGCCATCTTGAAGAATCGAGTGTGTGTTAGAAATTATTTCTAAGACGGATCTTTTAGATTCAGCTTTCACCAGAAGACGAAAGATTCCTAGCAGTCCTGAAATACTTTGGAAGAATGGAACTTCAGCATTACGACAGAGTTTGTATTTGTCCTAAGTCCTCGCCTGCTGCAGCCATGTATCATTAAAATGTGAGGCATAATTCAGCCCGGGAGAGAATAACATCGGAGATGGAGTTTGGTTAAATATTCACTGATCATCAACCGAGTCCAGAAGCCAAGTCTACTACAGCTAAGATTTTAAATTATATTTTTCTCTGTTTTCTGTTGTAATAATTATGTAGACGTAGTCCTTGCTTGAATATTTGAAATCATTTCTAATAGTCTTTGTAGTTAGGAATTCACTCTTCTTTCACTGGTGTTGGTAGATTTGATGTGTGTGAGAGTGTAATTGGGACCTATAATTTGTTCTATTTGAGTGAGTGCTTCGTGACATGTTCTCACTGTCCCATGATAAGTCTAGGAAAGTGTTAAAAATATTTGACCCACGCGATAATAATTATTAATTTATAAATTATTGATGGAATAATTTTTGAATTATTAGGGACAGAATATCGACGTGTTCTGTGAATTTAGGATTTTTCTTTGATGTTTTGTGGTTTACCATAGATTCGAGATAGAATAGAGTCATCTATGATTTCATTAAACCATAGCCTGCGATGACGCGACTGCGCGCGTATAATAATAATAATAATAATAATAATAATAATAATAATAATAATAATAATAATAATAATAATAATAATAATAATAATAATAATAATAATTGGCATTATTACGGTCTAATAGAATGTTTAAAGGTCATGAGTGTAATTGTTACTGTGCTTATAAGTGATTAATGTGTGCTATATTGAAGTAGATGTTGGCCTGGAATATTGGTCGTGGTTTGAATGTCCACAAATCTTGCATTTACTGTTATTGGTATTTTTGAGACTTGTAAATGGATCTTAAGATAGGATTTTATTTGTGTGTCCATTACATGAGTCAGTTAAGGAAGAGAGTGTGTTTTTGAACATAATTTCTTCTTATGCAGCACATGTTGATCAATAATTTGAAATAATAAGAGATTAAAAATAACGTAGTCGTGACTCATAGACCGTATGCGCGAATGTTTATTTATCTGTGACTGTAGGCAGATCTATGGAATTTTTAGTGATGATTTCTACTGTAAAATTATCCTGGAACATCGTTGTGAAATCTATTTCATTGGAAAAGTGATAATCCTGTCACAATCACACGTCAGACGATCGTAATGGTAGCCCTTGTCTGATATTGTCATCGAGAGCTTTCATATTTCAAATAAAATTTAAAAATAAAAATCAAGAGATAGGATTCGATAAATCTATTTAATAATATTACCGTGGACCAAAGCTTGAATGTGAGATGGATGAATGACTGATTTTGTTTATAATTGTGATTTCCATGGTTATATTTCGTCATGACATGTGTACGCTGAGCGCGTAAAGTTTCGATTATTTTGTTGTTTTGTGGCGAGCATATTTGGCTCAATTATGAATCTTTAAGTGATTTTATGACGGAATAAGATAGATTAGGATCTTTGCTTCGAGGGAAAATACTTAAGCAAGGATCGCGTCAATGAACTAAGCTCACAAAATGTAAAATATTTAACGCTACAATGCGAGAATTTTAAGTCTTTATTGTGAGTTGTGCACAACACTAGGTCAATTGATATAATATTAAGAATTTAATGAGTTGGATATTGGATCTCAAAATAATTTCATTATATAATTTGAAGCTTAAATAATTAATTAGAATAATATTTAATTAATAGAAATGATTTATTTGATTTTTCGTATGAGATAAAAATTTGACTCACGGGTAAAATGAAGCGCAGAGTATTGTTGATTTAAATAATAATTCAAAAAAGGGAAAATAATTCAGATTTTTGAGATTTTGAGACAGTATTTTCTCAAATAATAATTTATTTCATTTCCTAATACAATTTATTAAGACCCACTTTCGTATTTTTACAGAATACAACTTAATGGAGAACTGCGGGTGAATTCCAGCAGGGAAGAGATAAATATTTCATTTCAAGATTTTGAAAATATTTATAGAATTTGGAAAGTGCTGATATTTTATTTAATAAATGTTAAAACCCATTTCTTTTTAGTGTTTTCATTTGTCGTCAGTCCTTAGATTGTCCCTGCCCTCTATAATTTAGCGTTGCCTGTAAGCGAACGTTCCGCCTCTGGGAAATTTTGCTTACCGGCTGAGCTGCCCGGCAAAACGGGGGCAATACCAACATGCATTTGGAGCGAATGCATGGAATTATCAAGCACATTTATATGGGCGGGAAGAACCCGAAAAGGTTGGACATAACCATCGATGTCCTGATGCGGTTCATAAGAGATAAACTTTTTGAGCGTCTCATTTACTTACACTGAGGTAAAGTAACAAGTAAACTGTCTGAGATAAGACGCAGACATAAGAAAGCACTGTCTCTTTCATCAGAAAATGTTATCTACGATGGTGACTTGTGGAGAGTACCATCTGCCAATAGGCATGAAATATACGAAATTAGGAAAACAGATGAAAGAGACTGCAAGTGTAATTTAACATGCAGTGAATGTAAAGTCTGCATTCATGCATATATATGTAGCTGTCACGAGTCAGCCATCAAATTCAATATGTGTAAGCATATCCATCTGATAGTAATGCAGTCTGCTGAAGAAAAAAATACAGACAATTCCAGCACAGAAAATGACCTTGTTATTCAGGAACGCCCATCTAAAGAGGAAGAAGAAAGGCTCATAAATGAGATTCGCAATCCGCTGAAGAAAAATTCGGATAACGATGTACAACAAAGAAAAAGAAAACTTAGAGAAATGTTCGAACAAATTCTTGCAGAAGTTGAGGATATTGAAGATTCTGAAATTGCTGAAAAACACCTTCAACCTATAATACCTACAATACGGGCCCGGAAATCCATGACGGCACACAACACATCGTCTACACACATGCCATCTTCTTCTAAAAGAATAAATTTCGAACCGCAAAGAAGATTATTCTCCACTAAAGAAAGACCTTATCAAAGAACAGCCTCATCATTGTCAAAACCTACTGTAGACGAGCAAGAATTAATCTGTGCAAATTTATTACTCCGCTAAACTACATACCACAGCCATGTAATAAATATATGTAGTTGTATCTTCCCTAGTTTGTTCCACAGTGATATGTTTCTTATCTTTCGGATAATATAAATAGAAATCTCGTTGTTTACTGTATTTTATTAGTTAACATTTTGAGTGTGAACAATAAGTTATTTACAGAATATGTGCAATATGATAGGTGACATTGAAAACTGAACTATAAGTGTTGAAACTCTGGTCATAAGTCGTTCTACAGGATTGAGCGTGAACAATAAGTCATTTACAGAATCTGTGCAAAATATGTCAAGTGATATTAGGAATTAAACTATAACTGGGATAAAGATCGTTCGACAGGAACTATAAAATGAGTTTCAACAATCCTATTCCCGGCGCTTATGGAGATGTAGAACGAATTTGGTAAGCCTACTTTTATGATAAATAATTTTCCAGTATATGCCCAGTCCATATACAGTTGTAAGAGGAAGACGTCTCATCCTAGCAAAGAAAAGTTAAACGTTTTATCAGCTCGTTCCCCTTACAATATTATATGGGCCTCCATTATAACGATATGATATGAATATTTGTAAATAGGTATGCCTTTCATAAATTTTCTCTTAATATGTTAGAAATAACAAGTACCATTAGATCCCGTTATAAAATGGGCACGCAATAGCATTGTCATTCTGTTCACAATACACTCAACTCGAAGGAAGTGTTAATCCTTAGTTTTGAAACGCTCAAGCAGAGGGAGGATGTGGCTAAATATCGGGCGACGACGACCATGCACGAACTTAGCCGATGATGGCTCCTGAATGTCAGGCGCTAGACAAAAGTGCCGGCTACTCCTCATGTTACGGCAGTCAGTTCAAATTGTCTAAAATTCTCACTCGTTAGCAAGCTACTGTGACAAATACCACAAAAAGCAGGCACAAACACAGACAAGAAATTTTAAAATAACAAATATCACCAAAAGCAGTCTCAAACACAGACAAGAAATTTTAAAATGACAACTATCACAAAAAGCAGGCTCAAACACAAGCAATCAATTTTAAAATGGCCATACAAACACACCTGGTGAATTTGACGATGCTGCTTCCTGGGCTTCTAATTTTTCACATCGGTGTCCTTGGTTCGATAACAAAAGTTTCTTTCGATAGTCTGTACACGTCACATTTTTTATTATAATGCTGCTAATTACAGTAGGCCTTACACTCGAAAATAAAACACTTATCTTACAACAATCCACGCTACACACTACAAGTTATTATACTATATACACAAGACTGGGGACAGTCAGTTTCCCTGAAGTAAGGAAACAGCGATATTCTGTGCCTCTGTGCCGTCAGGTTTCCTCATAGCTGAGCACTTCTTTTCCTTTTTCCTTTTAGTGGAAACCAATCTGCTCTGTGACACTATGCATCTTTTGCTTGACAGAGGTACCGATTTGTCTCTCCTCAAGGGTTCGCAGCTTTCATTACAACGAACAGCAGCTATGGTCGCTTTTAGTGATGCCATATGGCGTTTAAGAACTATGATTTCACTTTCTGATCGTATTTCTCTAATTAACTGAGTGAAATCTTGTGTTAGTTTCTCTTTTTCAGTCTCCAAAGTTAGAGTAGATTGCTTATTTCCCTTCTTCGCGAGCTCTTCTATAATATTGTCCTTCTCAGTGGCACAGTGTTCATCTGTATGAACGAATAAGTCATCCTCACTGTTTCTGTCGCCATTATCATTATGCAGCGAACTGGACACTTCATTCTGGTGGTGGTGGTGGTGGTGGTGGTGGTGGTGGTGGTGGTGGTGGTGGTGGTGGTGGAGGTGGTGGTGGTGGTGGTGGTGGTGATTATTGTTTTAAGAGGAAGTACAACTAGGCAACCATCCTCTATATAACACTAATCAGAGGGAAAAAATGGAAGGGATCCGACACTTCGAAAAATGAAGATACCGGCCAAAGGAAGACAAGGGCCGCGAAGGGCGTGAAAATGAATGACTCCCTAGCCTTCGCAAACCGAATAGCGTCGGGGTCGGAAAAGAACAAGAGTTGACCAAGGGAGGTCGGATAGGATAGATGAAAGTGAGGAGCCTGGCACAAGTAAGTGGAAGCAATGCCAGGACTCAGCTAAGGGCCCCGTGGTCGCCAATGCACGCTCCAAAGTTCAGAGCCCCTGGAGCCCCTTTTAGTCGCTTCTTACGACAGGCAGGGGATACCGTGGGTGTTATTCTAACGCCCCCACCCACAGGGGGCTTCATTCCGGCTCCTTCTAAGCAAGCAAATGCTATGGATATGCTTGCACATATTCCATTTTATGCTGGAATCAACACAGGTGCAGGTGTATTGATGAATGCAGGCACTACATTCCTCGCAAACTAATTTGCAATTGCAGTTACAAACATTTTCTTGCACGAAATAGGTCTCCTTGACATCGGACGATGAAGGAATTATCCAGTCATTTGCTTCTTTAATTATCAGACCTGAATTTACCTGCAAACCTGCTTTGTGTCTGCTTCTAAGAACTTTAAAGTTTACTCGTTACTTTTCCTTTTGTAAGTACCACCAACCGATCAAACAACTTATCTCTTACGAAGGTCATCAAAGCATGAATTGCTTTATCTAGTCGCTTGACATTTCTACCATGTAAATATATATCTTAGTGTCCTATGCATTTTTTCGATGTGCATATTAGTGTTCAGGCCACTGTTTATTCTGTAACAATAAGCCCATGACTTTACATTTTTCAGATAATTTTCCCGAAAATATGTGGCAAATTCAATTGTGTCAGGATCCTCATTAAGTTATTTCATTACAACTGGAACCATGATTTCAAATGCTGCGATGTCTTTTTCCTGCATTAAGGTCCTAATAAGTTTGTATACCTCAGCCTGCTTCTCCTTTCCTTTCGCTTTTGAAATATTCTTCCTCCAAGCCCTGTCTACATGCCAGGAACAGAAGAGTCGCATTTCTGGTTGCTCCATTGTTAAAATCCAGGCCGTGAAGAAAGATTCTGCCATATCAGACATAAAAACTTTAGGAGTTAATTTTCCAACCTCTTCTCTTACACACTCAAAAAATATAGAAAGGACATATTGATCACTTCTATTAGATATGAGAAAACCACACGGGAACCCCTGTCTCATATCGTCTAGAACAAGAAGTGTGGTCAGTTCGAAACCGTAATTATTCATTCCATGAGTCCCATTGACACAAATACAGTCGCTTCCATACTTCCTCAAGATTTCTCGCTGGGCACTATTCATGATAATTAATACAAAATCACTTGCCATTAATCCTGGGTGTTTGTCATTCACTGTGTCTTGGGGTTTATAATATAGAACACATGGATTATCACTAGAATTTACTTCATTTACCCAAGCTTCAACGCTAGTACCGTCATTACTGTGTCTCACGGACGAGGAAGGTATGTTGAAGCAGTGTTCAATGTTGTACAAGTCTTTCTTTGTTAAGAGGTGAATCCGATCTAGTTTAGAGTCCGAAAGTGAGTCGTGGACCTTGTCTAGTATGGCATCAAACGAAAGTTTGTTGGCGATGTCTGTAGCCAAGCTTCTTTTTTCCATTTCTGTTAGAATCAAGTGAGCTACATCATTTTCATGCCCTACGTGTGTTGGTATATAATCAACTCTACAGGTTCCATCCTCAAACTCAAGTACCTGCATACTTGAAGGGCAGTTTCCATTCATTTTGTTGCTTCCTTGAGTTTTAATATGTCTAATCCCTGTACTTTCAGAAGAGTAATGTCCCGAACGATGGCACGTATAGTAATGTCTAGTAACATTGTCAGCGCCAAGGTGCGAACCACGCTTTTTAACATATTTAGCCAAGGATTTATTTTCAGTTTCTTCCTTCCACTGTAGAAAATCTTGAAATGTACGAAACTCGTTACGTTCCAGCTTAACGGAAATACAATGTTCTGATTCTAAGTGTTCATGAAAACTTTTCTTCACAGCGGTGTAAAACTGCACAAATGCACACTGTAACCTCTTCTCATTAAGATAAACAGCCCCGTGAAATTGCCGTTCATGCTGTTTAAAAACGTACTGGTTATTGAACTGTTTGTCGCAACTTTCACACTTATAAGCATATGTTTTCTTGCTGTTTTTAAGGGGAGCTACATCATCGAATTTGTCTGGATGTACTTTTGACACGCGTTTCCTAAGATTTTTGTTATAATCGTAGCTGTTTCCACATTCCGAACAGATATATGATTTTGGCATTTTAAAAATGATAGTACGAACCGTATAACTTAAGACACGTATATCACCAGTTAAAGATAATTTCTTCTACCGCTACAAACCGACCGTATAACTTACGACACATATATCGAGTCACTCGTATTCGGAAACACCACCAACTCGAGTTTGGACTCGAGTTGACGAGTCGATCGGATAGGGCAGGGAGAGCGAAACAATCGCAATATCTCGTGAAAGGAGCGAGTAAGGAAACTCGAACAACACCTCCTTGTATGCGCAGAGTTTACTGGAATCTTTGTTATGACTGTGCGAGTTGCACATTTGAGACATGAAAACGAAGACAATTGAAGACATGATTGCAAGAACTAGATAATGAGCACATTTAGCGAAAATTAGCTTTTGACTTCTATTTATAGCCTTAACTGCCCTCTATCAGTTACTATAGAAGTTAATTTCAGAAAGTGCCTATTTTTCTCGCTATATGGCCTTTAAGTTTCAACTGGTTCCTTTCTGAGTGCAAGACTTGGATAATAACCGGAATTATCCAGTTCTCGCTCTCAGTTGCCCTCGTGCTGAAGAAGAGTAAGGGAGGTGGCTGAATGCAGTGAGTTATTGAGTGCTGCAAATGCAAGCTTTAATTCAGACGTAGGTTCCATTAAGAGCTGTATTTTAGTGATAAATGTATAGAATGTATATTGCAGAATATTCATTTTAATGTTACATTGTATTATACAACAATATTTTAGACTAAAATATTATATTCAAATAAATGTGGAAGTTTGAAACCCACACTTTATGTTTTTTATAAATGATTGTAATTTTTAGATACCGCTACCAAGTTCTACTGATTCTTCTCCGGTAAAGAGTAAGAAAAGGACAAGAAAATAATATAACTGGCAAAGGAATGTTAGGAAACGAAATATGTTGAATGGAGGAGAATATATATATCAACAACAGGGAAACTTATGCCTGCAAAGACAGTTGCTCCAGATTGTTTTTTAAGAGAAAATGTACAGCCAAGTTCTCCAAAGATATTAAAGAACGAATTCTTAGGAATTTCAACGAAATGAGTGAGAAGAATGCTCAGGATGAATATCTCATGGGCTTAATAATCTCACATAATATTCAAAGGTAAGCTTTAAATAAATATTTTAGACATTTATTTGTAGGAGCATTGAACACACAACAATGCAATATATTTTTGTTGTAGAGGGCACCCTGATTTCAGCATGAAGTGGAGAAGGAAAGAGAAGCTTGCTGCAAGAAACAATGAAACTGAGAGTGAAGATGAGGATGAAGAAATAGGTGTAGAACCATTATATAGAGAACTACATTCTTGCAGGGCAAAACAAGAATATTTTGATGGTTCAGTACTAAAGTACACACTAGCGGCTTCGGGCAGATTGGTCAAAATATATCACCATTTTCCAGAACGTCGACATTCATTCATGCCCAGTGATCGTACCTTCGCACAGATTGAGAAGCTAAAACGAAAGAAAGAGTATGTGTTTTATCCCTCAGGAATGGTACTATATTGTTTCATCTGCTTCCCAAAAATTTGCTGCGCTGAAAGTACACCAGGACATGGTATTGGTGTCACATTTTAAGATAATAATAAAGAATGGTACCGAATCATTCAGAATAAGTAGGTACTATAAATTGGTTTATGAAGGGAGAGAGCTGTCTGTTTCTGCTGGTCAAAACACTTTTGTTCATACAAAATTTTGTCTGTTCAAGAGGAAACGTACTCCAATATTACATCCCGCCAAGTTGTACCAAACTCCACTGCCTTTGAATAACAAGAAGTGCAGAGATGTGATGAAATTGGCACAGAAGTATATTCCTCCTGTATACATTAAAATGGTATTCTGATCTCAGATGTGAACGCGAGGATGAAGAAAATGGCTATGAAAGTGAGGCATTATGCCACGAGTTCTAAAAACGGGTTCCAACCATATTTTACGTAATACTTATTATGTATGTCGTGCACTGGCCTTTCAAAACTCAATATTTCATAATTTAAACATTGAAACATGTAATGGCATTCATTCTCCAATTTCTATTCCCGTTTTTACATTCCTTAAAACATCTGAGTGCAAGAAATGGATAATTCCATCACACATTTTCTCATTTTTTCATTATTTTTAAATGGAGTAAAGGGTTAAAAATTGAAACAGTAGTGTATATTCACATATACTTTCACATTAAACTAAAACCTTTAATGAATTATAGGATTTATATAGTTTTAAATGTTTTTCTCATTTTTCTCAGAACTTAACTTTTGGTTATTAGCTAGTTCTTGCACTCAGGTCTTCAATTGTATTTGTAGTAGTACAGTAATTATTTTTTTTCAGATATCACATACTTATTAAATTAGCATAGGCTGTCAGCTGAAGAAAACATTAATAAATAAGAAAACAGAAATACCGAGTTCTTCTCAAACATAAACGAAATAATAGGCTCAACCCTGCATATAGAAAACTAATTTTGTAATATATTACACTAAAGCTAAAGGAAGAAGGCTTAATAATTTGTAAAAATAAAGTTAATACTGTAACGTGTTTCTTGCTTATGTTAGGAACCGGTCAAAGAATAAAAAGCATTCGACCGAACTCGGGGCTATTCAGGACATTTCGTTTCTTTCCCCTCATGTAGCAAATTACGAGTCAAATACTTCGTCAACTCAAGTAACTCGTATTCGGAAACTCTGCCAACTCGAGTTGGCGACCATCGCTATGTCTTGCGAATGAGATGGCATGCAAAAGTAAACAACTATTATTTTTATAATTGAATGGATACTCGATAGTTGAACTTGAGTTCACTTCCTAGCATTTATTAAAAATCGATCCGTCAATGAACAGAAATCACTCGATCTCACTCGCGATGTTTCGGGCGAGTTCGTGTCTCTGACTCGGGCAACTCGGGAGCGCGTCAGCGAGTGAGATCTTAAGCCCCATTCACAATGCAAACGTAACGTAACGTAAACTTAAAATTAACGTTAACTTAGAAGTTAGCGGCCATCTTATCTAATGGATCCATTCACAATGCGCCGACGTAAACTTAACTGCGAGTCCGTAAAATTAAGGGATTGCAAACTCCAAGCTCTTGCGGTCAATTTTACGTTAACTTTAAGAACCAGCCAATCAGAGCAGAGGTAAACATTGTGTGTTGTGCACGATATAATGACTTCTTTCGACGAAACACTTGTAATTCTCTTTCAAAATAGTCTTTGTGTATAGGCTATGTATGATAGAAGGAAAAAGAATTACAAATACGCTGTACCGAAAAATAATAGGTGGAAATTAATATCCTGTAGTAATGAAATCTGACAATAAATGGCGGGGGACAAGCTCGCAGCGCTGGCAAACGGACGAGAGACAATCCCTGTCATAAATAATACAGTGTCCCTGTATATTTCTTAACATTATGACGGACTACTAGTTTACGAAAACGATATCATCCAAACAAATAGATCCAAACATCTTATCGGGGTGTGATAGATAGGGTCATAGATGTCGGTAAAGGAGACCTTACATTTCTTTTTATTACAAAAGGGGAAGCAAATCGTAAGAAAGGCAAACAGTTCAAGTTTCATCCGCATGTCCAAAACGAACTGATGAGGGTCATTTCTTACAGTAGATTACCGAAATCGCCCTGAGATAACCTCCTTTGATTCAAGGGATGAACCCATTTTCTGCACCGTTGTTTAGATCGCTTTTTCAGGTACCGTAGGCCTACACAGCTCCCAGGAGCAAAGCAATAGATGTTTGAAGTAATAGGAATTCCGCTACCACGTTATTTGATTCCATCGAGGTATTGAAATATAAAACTGCGAGATAGCCCAAAACCTGACTTCCGTACTAAATAACATGGCAGTGTTTTGATTGGCTGCTGTGTACTCTTTACGTTAATGTTACGTTCCTCCATTGTGAATACCACAAATTTTACGTTAATTTTACGATTACGTTACGTCGTTAAGTTTACGGTTACGTTTGCATTGTGAATGGGGCCTTATCGCTGTCGGCCATGATTCATATGGACATCCGTCGATTTCTTTACTCGAGTTAGAACAGAAAGTCACTCGAGTTGACTCGAATACATGTTTGGCTCGAGTTAAACGAGTTGAAATATTCGACTTGTCACATCACTAAGGCACACTCAGATCTAGGCCACAAGGAGCGACACCACTGATCTCTATACCTGGATGGCTGGTAGCTTGGGTAGCAGTAAGCCGAATAGAAGATGACTGGCGTAGTAAGATGGCAGTGAGCGCATGGTGCAATAGACCACGAGAAGCGCGCTTGCTTTGTTTATGCTTAGTTCAGGGACGCCAGGCCTCTTGATTGTAGTTCCAGGAGTGTTCTGTGCTGTGTTATTGCAAAGTAAATAGTAGTGTATGTTACGAATTTAGGTTCGTTGCCTTGTAGTATACTTGTGGATTACAAGATTCAATTTAAATATGTATGTGTTTATCTGAAATATGAATGAAGAAACATTCTACGGGGTATTAACATACCGCAGAGTTCAGCTTATGGATGTACAAACAAAAGAGATCAGCAGAAGGAGAAATCATTTCATCGGGGAGTTTTATACTGTACATAAGAATCTTGTCCGCCTCTGTGGTGTAGTGGTTAGCGTGATTAGCTGCCACCCCCGGAGGTCCAGGTACGATTCCCGGCTCTGCCACGAAATCTGAAAAGTGGTACGAGGGCTGGAACGGGGTCCACTCAGCCTCGGGAGGTCAACTGAGTAGAGGTGGGTTCGATTCCCACCTCAGCTATCCTGGGAGTGGTTTTCCGTGGTTTCCCACTTCTCCTCCAGGCAAATGCCGGGATGGTACCTAACTTAAGGCCACGGCCGCTTCCTTCCCTCTTCCTTGTCTATCCCTTCCAATCTTCCCCATCCCCCGCAAGGCCCCTGTTCAGCATAGCAGATGAGGCCGCCTGGACGAGGTACTGGTCATTCTCCCCAGTTGTATCCCCCGACCAAGAGTCTGAAGCTCCAGGACACTGCCCTTGAGGCGGTGGAGGTGGTATCCCTCGCTGAGTCCGAGGGAAAAACCGAACCTGGAGGGTAAACAGATGATGATGATGATGACATAAGAATCTTCCTAGGGTAGTGTTTTGAGTTTTAGGTTTATTGTATCTTTTTTTTCGCATATTCCGGGAGCAAAATGGCAATTAATTTTTGTAGGTTTCCTTTCTCGAGACCCGAACTTCTAAGATCATGGATTAGGAGTATCAGGCGGGAGAATTGGGAGCCTTCTAAAACAGCTGTTCTCTGCTCGGATCACTTAGAGGAAGACTGTTTTGATAGAAATGGACAAACTGTACACCTTAGAAGTGATGTACAGCCAACTGTTTTCAATTTTACTGAACATTAACTGCAAGTAAAGATTTACTTATATTTTTTTATTTCTCATAATTAAACTGACGGTTTCGATGAAATAATTGACGTGACCTTATAACAATCTTAGAAAATGAAGTCTGGAGGAATTCTAGACCTTATTTACATCAGTAATAATTATGGGTTTCAGACACTGGAGCGGTGGGAGACGGGAAAGTGTGGTGGGTGTTTGGGGCTATCCCATTATACTATTCGTGGTATTTGAGACTCTTAACTGGCGTTACATATTTCTGATGATGACTATCAATATCGCTTTTCTAGCTGAATTTAATTAAAGAGGTCTGTAATAGTAAATTAAACTGCAGGTAATGTGATATATTGACAAGTTTTGAATATTTGCTGGTTTTATAAATGTGTACATTTGCTTCAATGATATTTTAATTTGATAATATGCGCGTTATTTCATGGAAACAGGAAACAGAAATTCATTATCAAGCACCGATTACGATATGTCGAATCTAGGCCTGTATAGTGAGCTACGTTTATAGGTACATCATTTTAAGAATGCATAATTTCGTGGCATACATGTATACAATTTACAGCACTGTTTCCAGAAACTGGTTTTCACTCGTATTGTGTTACCGATCGCTAATTGCATGTATTCAGCACCTAAGTTAATATTTGTCGACCGTTATTATACACTCATGTTTATTGCTATCCCGGAGATTTACTGACCTCGGAATGACGTGTCAGTGATCCCAATGTCCTTATGCTTTGAGTGAACATGTCTCTATATTTTTAATTATTCCAATGCGCCATTGATTGCGACTTAAAATTGACTATATTATCATTGCTTCCCCATAAGGAGAGCTCTAGGTTGGGTACGCCAACATGGCGAACCGCGCGCTCAACTTAGCGTACTTTCTCCTGCAGCGGAGACCTGCCATCAGCGATCCATGTATAGAGATCAGTGAGCGACACCGTCCAGCCTCGCAACACGCCCCGGGGGCTCCGTCAAAACACACATTGCGGTAGCAATACACACACATAGATAGCGTAAGAGTACATGTTGCTGTCCACAGTACGATCAAACACACTAGATATAACTTGCAGGAAAATTACGCGCTGATATGCCCCAATAGCCATACATACAATGAGAAGTTTTATCATCCAATAGTGTTGAATTCCAGTTTCAAATAGATAATGGTAATATTACCGCTCATCACATCGGCACTTTGTCAATAAAGCAGAGTCCAACAGTAAAATGCCTAATTCACAAAATGTTACTTGTGCGGATATTGCACACAGTTTAACAAGTGTCGCGTAGACAGTTGATACTCCAAATTATATTACATTATTAATGTTTCTTTTGCGTAAAAACGCCTCAACACTAATTTTAATACCTTGGAACAAATGTAATTGCTACGAACACTGAACCTATTTCAGGCATTAAGAATTAAGAAGCTTAGATGGTGTCCAACAGTCAGATATCATACACTGATTCAGGAGGAGATTTTCGAATACAGAATAAACCTAATAAATAGGCTTACTTACACTTATTTACCCTAAAATATGTTATGAATGTACTGCCATTAGCACATCTAAATTAGGAGTCCATTATCACTTGTATTAATGATATAACTATAAACACTAATGTTATTACCTTGGAACAAATGTAATTGCTGCGAACATGAACCTAATTCAGACACTAAGAAATAAGAAACTTAGACGCAGGAGATTTCCGAATACAAAACCAACCTAATTAATAGGCTTACAGTACAAGTAATTTCCTGATACCAATATTCAGTAATATTATATGAAAATGCACTGGAGAAATTTTAATTGAAGTATCTCTCTAATGTTAATTGTTGGACTAAAGTGAATACCTGCAGGTATTTTTAACAACAAAGAGATAGATCCCTTAACAGTGGAGAAGTCTATGTCAAGAACCACAGATACAGCAGAACCAAGTTGAGCAGTAAGTTATAATGCCAATTCCTATATCTGCCAATTTCAATGAATGAATGAATGAATGAATGAATGAATGAATGAATGAATGAATGAATGAATGAATGAATGAATGAATCAATCAATCAATCAATCAATCAATCAATCAATCAATCAATCAATCAATCAATCAATCAATTAATGGTATAACTTTACATAAGGCTCGCCAGGATAGATAACATAGTAATCATGGCTGATGGTGGGTGAATGGACTCTGTCTTTGGTTGAAGATTACGCCAATGAAATATCGTTCCCGTATTTCAAGACAGAACATCTCGCTGTCTTGAATTGTGGGGGTGATGTTTCATAGATAAAATCTTCAGCCAATGGCAGAATCCATTCGTGCCACCGCCGGCCATGATTTAATATGTATCTGAAACACAAAAAAGAACATGCTTAAATAGTTGAGAGGTAGCGGTGCAATAATTCTGGATTAGAGGTCTCGCCACTGTTAAGCATAGATTGCGCTGTTGTCAATCTTGGAATAATGCGACTTATGATGTAATACGTATGAATAAGAAATAGAGGCCTAAAACCGCTTCGCGGTTCCAAACCTGGGGCTTACGCCCCCAGACCCCCTTTCCTTGATCACATTCCAATGGTTTTTCCATAGCCGGACCTAACGAATCCAGACCAATTATTTGGTTAGTAGCGGACATAACGTATCGAGACCAATCGCTTTGTCACTAGTAGGACTTGACGTAGTCAGACCAGCGTAGCGAGACAGTAATAAATAGAGGCCTAAAGCCGCTTCGTGGCTTCTAACCTGGGGCTTACACCCACAGACCCCTTTGCTTGATCACATACCAATGATTTTCTCACTAGCCGGACCTAACGTTTCGAGACCAATGGCTCTGTCTCTAGAAAGATTATTTCATACACACACCGACATTGAACGTACAAAAATAAACATTTATACCGATATTATTATTTATGAATTTAGCGTACGATGCTACAGTTGACATTCGACTATGTACAAATCCTTAACAGGCACAAAATGACTATATACATAGTATATATTTATATACCGGTACATGTATACATTATATATATTATATATACAAACTCCACATTAGGAAGGTTAATGTGGGAGTCTATCAGTCTCTTAGAGATGAATGTCCAGCTCTTCAAGCCAGGAGAGTTACTCAGAGGTCACTCGGTAAATGTCCTCGATGGAACCAGCAAAAGCTCGTAGAGAGCAGTCCTTCAGAATGTGCATGATTATTTGCACTTCAGCACCACATTCACAAGCTGGAGAGTCTTTCCAGCCCCACTGATGCAGAGCAGAAGCACTTCACCCTACTCCGTAGCGTATCCTGTTGATTGTGGTCCAGGTGGAGCGAGGAAAGTTGACCCAGGCAACTTTGTAGTTGATCCCTGATGTTGACAATGCCATGAGGGTGTTTCCATATTTCATCAGGCTTGAAATGTGAATAAACTAATTCCTTTGCCGTCTTCCAGGCAGATTTGTCTCTCATTACGGCATTTTCACCTGTATGCTGGTGTATTGGGAGATAACTATTCTTCGCTATCCTGGTCCACAGTCTAACAAGGGCACTTTGCCGTCTGATGTGAGGAGGCTGAATGTACCTCAGTAATAGTAACCATTGAATATTAGTAAAGAGCAATGTACCAGATATAATTCTCATTGTGTGGTGCAGTTGGGAGCTATTGAGTCATACAGAGGAGCAATATTCAGCTGGTGAATATACTATTTCTAGAGCAGTTGTTCGTAGTGTGTATGCATCCGCGCCCCATGAAGTACCAGCTAGTCTACCCAGCAAGTTGTTACGGCTTTTAAGCTTAGCAGCCATTTTCTCAAGATGGCTTCGGTAGGTTAAGGACCTGTCTAAATTTACACCAAGATATTTTGGGTTGGCATTACACTGCAGTGTGTGGATTCTGAACCTGATCGTTGGTTGATAGTTTGCCAGTCGGTTATTTAGGTGGAACGTAGCTACCTCTGTCTTTAGCGGACTAGGATTCAGGCGCTATTTTTGAAATAATCACCCATCTTGTCAAGGTCTTGGGATAGAATGTCTTCTGCCTCATTGAAGTCTGTTGTTTTTATGGTGAGGTTGATATTATCTGCATAGATGAAATTGCGAGTTACAGTTTCTGGGAGATAGTGGATGTATAAGCTGAAGATAATGGGAGACAAGACTGATCCATGTGGCAAGCCATTATTTATGGAGTCTGCTACGGACATGTTCTGCATGAATTTGAAAAAATCTGTTACTGAGTATATTTTTTATCAGGGTGAAAATTTTAAGACATGGTATAGTCCTGATGAGTTTCAGGAGAAGACCTTATTTCCAAACGGTGTCATAAGCAGCCGTGAGATCAAGGAACATAGAGAAATTTTTCATTTTCCTCTCGAATCCTGCTTCAAGGAAGGATGTCAACGCGAGAACCTGATCACCGCAGTCTCGACCATGCCGGAAATCAGCCTGCTGAAGTGGAATAAGGTGTTCAATTGCAGGAGATATTCTATTGAGGATCAGTCTTTCTGTAAGCTTAGATGTAACACTTAGTAGAAAAATGGGCCTATAGCTTTGAAGTGATTGGGGATCCTTGCCTGGCTTTAAGATAGCAATAACTTTAGCTGTTTTGAATACAGCCGGCAGGCGGCCCGATTGCAGAAGATCACTGGAGAAAGAAGCAAGCCAACGTTTGGTTGCTGGACCACAGTTCTTTATAAGTTCAGGGTATATGCCATCTAGTCATGCAGCCTTAACATTTCTGAGTGTGTCTAAACCGTTTTTGTACGTCTTCTGGAGAAAATGGACTTGCATACTGGTCACTTGGCGGGGTGTCTTGTTTTGTGTTCCTCAGTTCCGGTTTAACCTGCTTGGTGAATTTATTATCCCCTGAAATCTGCGATGTTGAGACGAGGTGATTAGCTATGGTTTCCGCATTAATTGAGGAGTAATTTCTTGATGGTCTGGAAGTGGATCGAGCTTTTCTGCTGGAATGTGTGAAGTTGAGCTCACTTACAGTTGTTATCCAATTCTCTCTTCTAGCATTATCTAAGTATTTGAGGAGTTCGATTGCTTTCCCTTGACTACATACTTCTTCATATTCAGCGGACAAGCGACTGGTTTCCTCATTTCAACCTGGAATGTAATCCTTCCGATAGCCTTGAGGTATGGTTCTTTTTGCGGCAGATTTTATTAGTCCAATAAATCTACCGAATTTTCTGAAGTTGGAGCTATCCATCTAATATTGGCATCTGTGTGCAATGCATAAGCATTCCAATCAGCTTTTTGAAAATTCCAGCGAGGTTTAGGTATAGACCTAATGACAGGTATCTGCATAACAATTTTGTAAATTATGGGTCTATGTTAACTTCGAGGGAATTTTTTCAGTACCTGCCTATGTACTGGGGATATTATCATGAGATTGGAAGAAACGAAATGGAGATCGGGTGAATAGCCTTTATTCCAACAGCCAGAGTGGAACGTCCCTATGTCCTTAGCATCGTAGACTAGTTGAAAGTCTCTCTGGTCCATCCATTCAACCGACATGTCAACATTCTCATAACACTCATCATATTCCCATAATATGAATGGATGAAAACCATAACGGTATAAGTAGCATTTTGTTCATTCAGAGAAAAAGGCATTTAAACATCTTAACACTCATATAAAGCATGCTATTTGTAGTTATAACGCCCATCACTAGAGCGCAGAATATTACCACTATCACTTGTATCTCTTTGCTGGTGAAAAGATACACCCTCCTGGAGTTACATCCTGCACTTGACTCATTTTTTAAAAAATGTCACTTATACCGCTATGGTTTTCAACCATTCATATGTGTTGACTGTTGAAGTCTCCAATGAATACGTTATTTTCTATAGGTACCAGCGCGATGGGATCTTGCTAATTGACTGTAAGTGGATTATCTACATTGGTTATCGCATCATTCTGCACTTGTGTAGATGAGAAGAAGAAAGTTTGATTCACAGCATATTCAAGTACATCATAGTGCACTATATCTTTCCTGACGAAAGTGGTAATGCCATATTTACGATGATTTACTTCTGTGGCTGATTGGAATCCAGGAATTTTACCCCTACAGTTCAGTTGAAGGTCATCCTCTGTATGAGTTTCCTGAAGCACAACTACATCCACGGAGTGATCCAGATGGATTTTGGATACGTATTCACTTTTTCCTTACTGATTTCTTCGATATTAAGTTGGCAGATTGTTAACTGAGAGCCGAAGATTCGGGTCTGGAATGCGAGTCCTCAGAAGGATTGTTTTTATTGTTATTGAAATTGATTTCCCGATTGTTATAACCGCGAAGCCCCGTAGGGCTGTACAACGGCATCTTATTGTTGTTATTACTCTATTAGCCACACCCAGAGGGTACGTGTAGGGTACTTCAAGATTAAACCTACGGACGTTGAACAACGTTGTTCCCCTATACCGACATTGAACGTACCTCAATTGCAATGTCCACAAACGCCGACGTTCATTTTCAACAGTAACTTGTTGATTACCATAGCAACGAAGACATTGGTACGTCATACTAGAAACTAATCAATGACAGATGAATATTAAACCGCGGTTCTGCGCTGGTGAACCTTAGATAAAGTTGTACCCAATCAGTCAATCAATCAATCAATCAATCAATCAATCAATCAATCAATCAATCAATCAATCAATCAATCAATCAATCAATCAATCAATCAATCAATCAATCAATCAATCAATCAATCAATCAATCAATCAATCAATCAATCAATCAATCGATCGATCGATCAATCAATCAATCAATCAATCTATCAATCAATCAATCAATCACCTGCATTTAGGACAGTCGCCCAGGTGGCAGATGTTGTTCACCTAGATTTTTCTTCAATAATTGCAAAGAATTTGGACATTTAATGAACATCTCCCTTGGTAAATTATTCCAATCCCTAATTCCTCTTCTTTACAAACAAATATTTGCCCTAATTTCTACCGTTAAATTCCAAATTAACATAACCCTCGCCCGTATAAATAACGTAATAATCATGGCTGGACTCTGCCATTGGTTAAGGATTTGCCCGATGAAACTTCGCTCCCATAATTCAAGACAGCGAGATATTATGACCAACTTAGGTGGTATAAAATACATAAAACGATGAGGCAATGTTACCGAAGTCGAGAGGGGGAATGGAAAGAATAAGCATACGAAATTAATAACAATAATAACATCACGCTCTATTGAATTATGGGAGTGACCTTTAATTGGGCAAATCTTCAGCAGAGAGGCCATTGGTGCCACCGATTCGTGATTAATAATACCAATAACAAGTAGAAAAATGAACATATTTGAATGTTCCAGGGCTAGCCATACAGTAATTTCGAATATCGTCACTGTAAAACATAGATTGCACTGATGTCACTCCTGTAATTTATGGAACAAAAATCGTAGAAATGTAAATTTGTAAATGCTCCAGGCGAACCATTAAATTTCATCCGGAGAATACTGAACGTGTTAATTCTAAAACTCGACGCAGTGAGGTGTAGATTGCGGTGATGTTAAGAGATCTAAAGCCACTTCGCGGTCCTAAGGAGGGGGCTTTGCTTGATCACATTCCAATGGTTTGCCACTAGAAGACCTAACTTATCCAGACCAGTAGTTTTGTCACCAGCCGGACCTAACTTCTCCAGACCAATGGTTTTGTCAGGGCAAAAGTGCTGCACTAACTGAACTGTTGCCAGAATAATAATAATAATGATAATAATAATAATGATAATAATAATAATAATAATAATAATAATAATAATAATAATAATAATAATAATAATAATAATAATAATAATAATCAAAATGTTGAAATTGTCCAGGGCTACCCATAACGTTTCGTCCAGGGGAAAGGAAGCGTGATGATATTCATATTTGGCCACTGTAAAGCAGAGATTGCGCTGATGTCAGTCTTATATTTGATACGAGGGAAATTATGGAAATAGTAATAACATCTTTTTGACAGGAGGAATGAAAGATTCTGTGATTGTTCCATGACTAGCCATATTTTTGTAAAAATACTGATGGTCTAGGGTAGACTAAAGCTGAGAAATGATTTCATACACATACATAAACAAAGTATAATATACCGGTACCGTACAGAGGAAGAAGGAAGATTTATACCAAAATTTAGCATACCTTATTGTAGAGAACCTAAAGAATAATACGTTCCCTGGCCGACCTAGTTATCAGGCAGTGGTTAATATAAAACGACAAAAAATCTTCAAACTTACTCTAGAAATCATTAAAATCATTACTGTTGACATAGCGACCTCCGCATGGAACAACATCCATTTTAAACTTTAGCTTGTTGATTACCATGGCAACGAATAATTTATTTATGACCTAGCATGTATCGAGGAATAAATTAAACAGCGTGATGAAAGTTGGTACTCATACATAGGGTTTGTAACAATGAATAATATATCCAATGGCGGATCTACAAACTCTGATATTTACAATGATATAATCAGGTGACTTAAACAGTAAAAGGAGAGACATCCATATAGAAAGTGCAGAAAATAAAAATAAAATACCATTCTATAGTTCCTTAATTATACTAAGATACTTAAACTATTTTGTATCACAAGTGAGTATCAATGCAACAGAATTGACATATCGGGGCAAGTGTTTGTTTTAAACATTACCTATTTATACTTATATTTCTCCTATGAAGTATCTATTCCATAGATTTTCCTTTGCCTTTCGTTTGAAAGAGATTAAAGTAGGGGCAATATTTACGTCAGCAGTAAGTTTGTTGTATGCTTGAATTGCTGAGAATTTACAGCTGTTTTTCCCATATTTAGAAAAGTGGATGTGATACAAGGCCGAATCATCTGCATGTCTAGTTTGATACCTGTGGTTGTCTGAATTGGTTATTAAAGTAGTGTTGTGAAATATTACGTTTCTTTTTATTTTATACATTAGTATGACAGAATTAAGCTCTGTAATTGTGCTGAGAGGTGGAATTTTGGTCTGAGTGTACAGGTTTTTTACCGGGGTGTATAATGGTAAGTTAAATATGTTCCTTATTGCCCTGTTCTGTATTGTGCCGTTTCCAAGTGGAACGAGCGCCACAACGCGAGAGAAGACAGCAAGCACAAGGTCCGGAAACACGGCGCCGGAACAGTCTGGACGAGAACTGAACTATATACGTCGAATATGCGAAGAAGTGAACGCGAAGAGAGAGACTTCGCATTCTTTTTTGAGCGAAAAGACGTGTAAAAGTATGTATATAATGTTAGAGTTATTTAATTGTAGGATATAGAGTGTATAGCATAAGACGAAACCAAAGATCATACAAACAAGGCAATGTTATGCAAGGTAAAACATCGATGTTAGTTAAGAGTGACTGTGGCGACACCTAGGTATCGATGTAAGTAGGTACTTAAGATAAACTTCCACATCTAGTGTGTAATACTGCTATTCCATGTCTTGTTTAAACGAGAAAGGCGGAATACAAAGCCTTGCCATTATTGTCGATGTATTGGTAGCTTGCAGTTGATATACTGGAAGATTGAGAAAGGCTGTAGTTAAGCAAGCAGATTACTGGTATACATTAAGAGAAGTTAAGGCGTATGCAAATTGAGTGTGAAAAGAAGTTGTTATGTGTTACGTGCGCAGTAAATGAGTGCCAATAATGTGAAATAACACATATCGTACGACAAAACTAAGTACTTTGAGACTCGGCATCCTGGAAACCCCCCTTTGACGACCATACATAGAACGATTGGGAAAGTCAATCGCTTCCGGAATCTTGGTAAATGGGTCCACCCCAATGGTAGAGACGTCACATCCATCCTAGAAATGTGTAACAAACTCAATGCAGCGTACCAACTATCCCACAACCATTATAATAAGAGGTGAATTTCGAAAAATGCTAAGATCTGTCATTACAAAACTGTTGTCAGACCACAGTTTTTGTACGCCTCAGAGATCCTCCGATGAACAAAGAAGGCACCATGGATGATGTAGAGAAAGCCGAAAGACGTATCCTCAGGAAAATTCATAGACCGAGTTTGCTCCCAGATGGATCCTACAGACTTAAATCGAACTCTGAGCTGTATCGACAGTTAGAATCAGCCAATACCAGCATGCGACGTAGGAGGCTTAAGTTCTACGGACACCTACAACGAATGGACAGCAACAGGCTTACCAAGAAGATCTTTTCTTTGGTTAAAAACTACAAGACTGGAAGCTTGTTGCTTAATGAAGTACAGAAGGACTTGGATTCGGCTGGGATTTCAGACATTGATATGGAAGATCGTTCCAAATTTTGTGCTATGGTACAGTCTTGGACCCCACCACCTAGAGTTCCTAGAAATCGGAAGCCTCTTTCACAGGAGAGAAAGGAGAAATTATCAGCAGGGCTCAAGAGATATTGGGAACAAAGAAGAGCATCGAGGAAGAACTAGTCCTCAGCGCTCCTTAGTGGGCTTAAATCAATAATAATAATTGCGTGATATTGAAAAATTTATTTTTGATAATCGATATTTATTGCACATAATATATCGGTATGTTCAAACGATATCGATATATCGTTAAAGATAACCCAAGAGTCCAAGACCAACAACAATATCATCAGACCTCAATGCATATATATCAATATTGGTATTCTGCCTGTGCACGCAACTGGTTGGTTGAGATTATCATGCTTCTGGAATTCGCAGTTTAATTATCCATGGAATATATCCATCAACGGCTGCTAATTTCAGATGAGAACCAGCCTGCACGGTTGCTAGGGTTATACTTCCGAAACACGAATTTTTATTGACTCTCAGCCACAAGATATATGTATGTCAATAGGTGCTAGCAGTAGAGGCATAGATCCTGGATAATTAGACTTTTGAAAGAACTAAGTACACCTGTGAAAGAGAGTGAAAAATGTGTCAGTAATACTTAATGAAGTTCATATAAACCTAGTAAATTTGTAGGAATAGCCGAAAATATTTAAGAATTTGATGCAGAATCTACCGTGCAAGTATTTATCGCTTTATCATTGCATTCTGAGAATAAAGATTTCATTGGTCCATTTTCTGGTGAATAACATTAACTCAGACACTTAGGGTGCTAGAATTCATGGTTGAATTAGGTGTTGATGTTTTGTACTTTATTGTTGATACCATTTTACACAAAACACTTTGGTCATTATATTTGATTCTCTTAATTATCTTGTTTTTCTTGGAACTGCTGTGGTCCCCGTTTTATAGAACTTCAATATAATTTCAAATCCTTGTATTTTTGAAAAATATTGCACCCATAAGCCGATTAGCCTAAAGGAATGTTTTAATTAAATTATTAAAAATCATACATGTGAATATCTGATAACGAGGTAGAGCCAGCAGTTTCACTAAGTTCCAGGCTGAGACCTCACAAGATGGAAATATATCCCCAGAAACTCTTTAAAATCACGTACCGGAAATAGGGTGGCTAAAAGCTTTCTCCAATAAATGAAGGGCTTGGAAAAAGGGGGTATCCCTCCAAAGTGTAGTTTTGAGATATTTAGCATTTTATTAGATTGCCTGTAACTTTATCAAAACAATAAGAATCAGAAAATGTTTTAAAGATTGAGTAATGTAGGTACTGTATTAACTTCCTGCAAATGTGGGGGTGAATACGTTGATTTTTATTGTAAAAAACGTTCACTTGGCTATTGATATGTAGAAGATATTGTAGATAAAACACAGATTTTCAAATACAACAGAGAAAAAATAACTCTAATTAACATCATGAACATTAAACACCCTAAATAACATCAAGCTCACTGGTTTCTTCTATTTCATTTTCATTGTCTGATTTCAAATTCTGATAATAGCCATGGAGTACGGGAGGCACAAACTTTAACATGGACATTATATCACGCAGTTTAGCCGCTTTGATGAGCCTACAATTAGGGTACTTTGGTTCCAGAACAGTGTCATTTTCTTTGCCCTTCCCTTACCCTTCTACAGACTTATGGTAGTATATTGGCCTATATCACTGTATGTGAACCGTACATGCACTTTATGCCCTCCCTGGAACCTCATAACAGATGCCTCTCGGAAGTCCACGCTTTTGCCAGAAGGGGTTTTGTTTCTTTTTGTTAGCTTCTTTGTTAATGGAGTTATACTAACAAAATCCTCTTTCTGCATTTCCACTACAGTGAACGGTTTCTTTTTTCTTGCATTTTCGATCAAGTTCGCCCATTCTTGAGGGGTGTAAACGTATTGGTACGTCGCTTTAACTTTTCAATGATGCCAAAATCTGCATCCCAAGGCAAATACGTATGGCCAGGCACCAAATATCTATGTTCTATGCTCTCAAACCAGCCCATTTCAATCATGTAGTTCCACACACACACACACACACACACACACACACACACACACACACACACACACACACACACACACACACACACACAATGGGAAAGTTATTTTGTCCCACACAAGAATCACTATAAACATTAAGGTGTTTCATGTATCCTCTAATTTGGGGGATAATTTGAAGCAAAACTAACTATTTCATCCACTACACGTCCTGCCATACACTCTGGCCAAACAACCAAAAGGATACGCATTTTGGATATTTCGATCTCCTAATTTATAAAAAGCATTAAAACGTTCTTTCTTCCTGTCTTCTGCAATATCCTTGTAGTCACACCATTCTGTTTTACAGCACTGGATACTGGTACACACTTTAGCAGGTATAAACTCCCCTCCGCGCGCAATATATACGTGCCTTCTTCCTGCAATTATCTTCCCATTTTTCTGGATTTCTCTTCCTCTTTTTGCTTTTAATTTCTATATTTTCTTCATTTATAAACAAACCACTACTTTCTCCATGAATCATATTGATTATAAGCCCAGGTTTGCAACCTGCTCTCCCATTGGTTGGTTAGGTAATCATTAGCCAGTCGGAACCCAGACATCAGAGAGATTTGGGATACCTCCTTATTCCACTCAGAAGTGTGAGACTGCTCTGTAAGGCCTGTTATATTATCCTCTTTAGTACTGACATGGAGCAATCCTGCACTCTGATAGTTCAATAAACAGATGCCAGATGGACCCAGCTCACATAATATGCATTTTAGGTCAATTTTCACCAAAAGGAGGGATACCCCTTTTTACACTAAGCCCTTCAAATGTTTATGATACCGCAAAATAAGGAACTTTCTACATTTTTCTCACGGGAAACGGCAGAAAGGAATGCGGTGCACCTCAATTGTGCGACAAGGATAGAACGAATACCTGTCACCCCTTGACAGAATATGGTTTTACCCAAGCCAAGACAAGCGGCAAAATTTTAGCCAATCAGAAATTCCTAAATTCAACTGCCTTGTTCCAGCGGGAATATTTATCCAGTATTTCGTGATTTGGTGACGAGAGAAGTAGAAAAATATCGTGTCCTAATCTGGAAATAATATTTGAAAATTTATTTATTCGAATATGTGATTAATTGTTCTATAAATAATAAGTTATCAGTAGTGTGTGGAAGAATGGTTTCATCCATGACAATGACTGTTATGGCGGGAAAATGCCAGGGTGCGAGAGTAAATAGGCCCTATGACGCATTTCAATTTATAAATAATTCAACGATCATTTCGGGTAGCGGGGTGCAGCAGATAAATCGCACCAAATTTAGAAATCGTCAGAAGCCACTTACTGAATATTAAATCTACGGGCAATTAAAAACTTAGTCCAAGGTGTCGTATCACTACGCCACACCCCTCCAGTGGAACTACATGGGAGGCGGATCTTCCCAAATTTACAAAACTAGTGGCGACACTTGCCAATCTATCAGTCTTAGTTGCAATTCCCGAGTCTACAGTCAAGTCTACAAGTGCAGTGCAGGGTGATGGTATGTGAACCGGCTACTCATATTTTAGTCATCGCTTAGTGAGATTCATGAGTTAAATCAGCTGATGAAGATTTAGGAGAACTCTGATAATATTAGGAGATCAGGTTGTAGAAAATGTTGAATCAAATTTATACAGTCAAAATGTTGAGGATGTTATTTCCTAGAATGTTTTACAATGAACACTTAACGAGGTAAGCCGCACGGAGAACACTGACTGAACTATGGGACCTTTCTGAACATTTAGTTTCGCAGCAGTTTTCTAGCTCACATAACTCACACACTAGTAACTGAGCGAAGAAGGCATTACAATTCTGTAGGACAATATCATTCCATATAATTTTACTCTGTAACTGATCAGAAAAACTTGGCAATTAAATTTGCATATTGAATAAAAATTACTATTTCATTTGTGACATTCAAACCAAGCACTACTCGTGCTATTGTACAGGGAGAGACTTTTTGTACCAGTGGAATGTAACGGGAGAAGAGGTAGAGGTACACTTTCTATTTCCAAGAGAGGTGAATAACACTTTAATCCCTTATTCAAACAACGAAAGGGGCTAGCTTTGCAGACCTAGTGGGAAGGACGTCAACGAGCCAGGTGACTTGTTCCTGACAATGAACGCCAACTCAATGGATGATAATTCCGTGTATACTGTGTAAATTATATTTAGGTGTTAAAGTCAAGATCGTGCGTGTGCTTCGGAAAATCTAACGAGGGCTACGTAAAGTAATATGGATCCAAATCGTGTGTGCGAAGTGTTATATATTCCCAGCAAGATGATCAAGATGGATTAAGACCATGCAAGGGAGGCTGGCGAGGATGAAACCCTCCTGCCGGCACATAAAGGTAAAGAGCATGTTGTATTTATGTGATATGTAATTGAGGATGACATGAATAATTCGTGGTCAATTTTAGGTCTGTGATATCAGGTATCCTTGTATATATAAAAATTCACGTACCCAACCACCATCTCCGTGCTTGACAGGGAGATTAAATCAGAAATGGCAAAGCGTGACTCATAGTACAGAAGGTTTAAACGAACGGGTAATGCTAATGACTTTGAAAGTTACCGCGTTCTCCGCAACAGGGTTAAACAGTTAATCAGAAACAGTAAATATAAACGCATATGTCAAGTATCGAAATGCAAGAACTCGACAGAAATATGGAAACAATTACGAATGATGGGTATAGGTCGAAAGTTATTAAAGCAGGCGCCGAATGTATCCCTTGATGACTTAAACTTACACTTCACGTCGGCCGAATCCACTGTAAGAGCAAATAATAATAATAATAATAATAATAATAATAATAATAATAATAATAATAATAATAATAATAATAATAATAATAATAATAATAATAATAATAATAATAATAATAATAATTTTCGTAACTGTACAAGTAATAATAATAATTTTTATAACAGTAATAATAATAATAATATTCATTTTATGCCAATTCAAGATACATTTGTGTTTAAAGAGGTTAGTATAAATGACGTAAAACGAGTTATGTATTCTCTCAGATCAAATGCTGCTGGACACGATGGCATACCTCTGTCTTTCTACAAATATATCATTGGCGCCATTCTGCC
Source organism: Anabrus simplex (assembly GCF_040414725.1). Taxonomy (NCBI): domain Eukaryota; kingdom Metazoa; phylum Arthropoda; class Insecta; order Orthoptera; family Tettigoniidae; genus Anabrus; species Anabrus simplex. Next base: position 267,944,790 of record NC_090270.1, read on the forward strand.
GATCGTAACACACATTATTAACTACTGTTTAACCCAAGGAATTTTCCATATGGCGTGTCAGGATGCCCTCATCATCCCAATCCCAAAAAAGGATGGACCGAGTATTCCTTCAGATTACCGACCAGTTTCTATCCTACCACCCCTGTCCAAAGTGCTGGAACGCCTGGTACATGAGCAAATCCTTATGTACTTCAATAAATATGCTTTACTCGACTCTTACCAATCAGGCTTTAAGAAAAAATGTAGTACCATGACAACTCTGCTGAAAGTGACAGATGACATTAGATATGCAATGGACAACAAACAAGTGACAATACTTACTCTTTTAGATTTCAGTAGCGCATTTGATACTGTCGATCCTAGGTTGCTTCTTTCCAAATTACAGTCCTTAAACTTTGGCCAGAATGTGCTGGAATTTTTCTATTCTTATCTCACAAACCACCGGCAGTGTGTGGTTGCAAATAATAATAAATCAACGTGGCGAACAAAAAATATTGGTGTTCCACAAGGGTCGGTCCTAGGCCCTCTCCTATTCACTTTATATATAAATTACATCACCAGATCAATTAAGCACTGCAAGTACCATCTTTATGCTGATGATCTGCAAATTTATTACCACACTAGAACTAATAATATACAACAAGCAATATGTAATGTAAACGCTGACCTTGAGCAAATTAATAGCTATGCAATTAAAAACAACCTTAAATTAAACCCCCATAAAACGCAAGCCATTATCATCGGTACATCAAAGAATCTTCACATTTTAAAACAAAATTGCATTCCTCCCGTAACTTTAAATAATACTGTTATACCTTATTGTGAATCATATTCTAACCTTGGTGTTATTATAACGGAAACTCTAAACTGGTCAGCGCAAGTTAAAAATATCTGCAAAAAGGTTTATTGTGGCTTGCACCCCTTAAAATGTTTCAGAAATGTATTCCCTCGATCACTAAAAATGCAACTTGTTCGGTCATTGTTATTTCCCAATTTTGACTACTTGATGTAATTCTTACGGATATAACAAAAGATTTAAGCTTCAAACTACAACGCACTCAAAATGCTTGTCATAGATATGCTATGGATTTACGGTATGACGCTCGAGTTTCTCCCTACTACAAACAATTATCTTGGTTACGACTAGACGACAGGTGTAAACTACCTGCAAATACTCTTGTGTGCCAGGTACTTTCGGAAGACATCCCTGCTTATCTCTCCAGCAATTTCCGTCAACTTGGTTCTTTACATCTCCATGATACTCGCTCAGTGTCCCTCCTAGAAATATCTGTCCACCGAACCACCACATACCATCGATCATTTACAATCACCGCTTCGGGATGGTGGAATGCTCTTCCCAAAGACATCAAGGATGCTCCATCAAAAAGTATATATAAAACCTCCTACCAGCAGTTCCTCGTTAAGTGCTTCCAGCAAGGTACAGTACCTGTATGAGTGGAACGAGTGATTGTGTGTGAAAATGATATGAGATTATTGCAGAATAAATTAAATATTGGTTTAATATGATAATTTAAATTAAATTAAAAACATCCGTATTGTATTTACGAAGTAGAAGTAGTCTAAAAATAGCTAGTAGTAAGTACAGTATTTAACTAAGATCTAGTCTTGCAAGGATACAATTAGTTAAATTTCATTTAGTATTTTTATTAAGCTTACTAGTATTTTTACATTCGTATTTCTTTCGTTGTGTATTGATTTTTTTCTTCTTTTTCTTCCTCAAACCTGTATTATGTAGGCAGTTACTTTTTCTTTCATTCTTCTTTGCATGTATATATTAATATTTTTGTCTTAAAAATTAGTGTTATTTGTAGTTCTTGGTATTTTAAGTTAATCAATGTCATTGTATGGAATAATAACAATATGTGTGTGGTTAAATGTAAGAAAGGGCCAAGAGCCCTAACTTCGCCACAGAAAATAAAGGCTTTATCTATCTATCTATCTATTTTATTTTTTGTAGGAGTGAGACCACGGCAATTACATCTAACGATTCGGGATGTAAATGTCAGGGTGTCAGTAGAAACTCAATAATCATTATATAATAATCATATTTCTTTTGAGTTTCTCGTTAATCTTATTTGAGTCATTTTGGACAGGAAGTTTGTGTGATTAACGTATAAAATTATATATTGAACCCTTTGGTCCATTTTGAGGGATACCTACCCTTCTTACCTATCAGCAAAGTTCATGAGATCTGTCTCTTGGGTCGTATCGGGTTCTTCGTCACTTGCTGAGGTAAAGGTAGGGTTCAGTAATTCTAATCTATCTACTGGAATGAAAGGTCTATTTAAAAGATTCCTATTTATTCAGGAAAATTCTGAAGCAATCTGATATGTCAACGGTATCATAGAAGTTAACTGTGTCCACTGGACACCACAATCATTGTAACATAATGGTCAGAACACTGGTGTGAGACTTTAACGTAACTGCCTGATGGGCATTCTTACTAGAAACCATTGTCTCAATTATTAATCATTTAAGAAAGGAAAGTCTGGAAATCCTTAAATTCGGCTTCCATGCGAGACCACATGTACCATCATAGTGATTCGTTATGGTCCAGCCCTCGTAACACGAACTCTGGACTCTGGGTATAAATAAGGCAGTCCAATTGGTGTGTGCCACACAGTGGTTCTACGGCATGGACCCTTAATTGAATCGATGTGACCTGCGTCTATGTCATGGACCGACATCTAATCTTCTAAGTTACTTTAAAGTCATTGTGGATGATGACCGCAAGGAAATGAGGCTACAATGGCATATGGCCCTAATCTAAGTCACTGAGGTTGATGACCCCCTGACCATCCAAGTTTCTAGGCTGAAGGCTAAACACAATTAAGTTACATCGGTTGATGACCAAAGTTTCCACTTTACTATCCCCAGCACATTCACTGCTCAATCAATCAAAGTTCAATAATTACAACAATAGCAATGCTCACAAACTTTGTGGCAGAAAAATCCATTTCCTTCGGATATGTCCCCTTTGCCGCCAAGAATATTTCTATAAATTTTCTGACTTAACTAAACTGTAGTTTCAAGAGTTTTGAAAGTGACTACATGCTTGCTACATTTCTGGCGGTAGTGTTCATGGACATTTAAAATTTTTACGGGTTCGATTTGTGAGATGATTGACCTCCTTTGATAGGCACTATATATTTTTTGACTTTGCTTGGGTCACGCCATGTACACGCGCTTTGAAATAGTTCACAAAAATGACTTGAGATTCTTCCGCCGTCGACACGTGTGGCTGACGTCACGTACCCCAGAGCGTGGGACCGAAGGTAATCACCCCCTCGTCACGTGTCAAATCCATGCTATCAAGAATCCAACTTTTAAATGATTGTCGATTTATGCATAATGTTCTTAGGGCACAAAGGTCATGGGTTCAATATATTTTTACTTTACAGTAGGTGTTTCTTGCACAAGGTATTTTCACTTCTCATAATAATAATAATAATAATAATAATAATAATAATAATAATAATAATAATAATAATAATAATAATAATAATAATAATAATAATAATGGTAACAAGTATAATAATGATAATAATATTTTGATTTCTTATGGATGTTGCCGAGTTATTTTTAATTTCAGCTGATACGAATTTACTGGGTATTTTGAGTTATTGTTGTCTTATGTGATCACAGTTTGATATCCAGTCTTGGATATTCTTTCCTTTGTTTTGGTGGTTTAAGTTGTTAAATGCCCGATATTTGTTTTTCTTCGTGGGTACGCAGGTTCGAGTTTTCGACAGTTGAGTGTGGCAGGCAATCTTGTTTATATTTAATGTTAGAATTAGGAATCGTTGCCAGCCGGCTCTGAAATTCATGGCAGCTTATGAATATGTAATGAAAGATCGAAGTAACCGAGTATAAGAATGCAGTAATGTCCATGATAATAATAATGGTGAAATGGAAAATAGAGTCTTGTGGACCATGTCGTGTAATAATGTCGTATTTATGAATATGCGAACGACACGATGAATTAGTGAAGTTATTGAACCTGCGTGATAAATGAGCAGGATTTTGTTGACAGACGAGATAAATGCTACGTTGAGAATAATGAGATAAATACGCGAGAGTAATGAATAACACGTTGAGAGTAATGAGATAAATATGAGAATTGAAGGATAGTCAATTCGAATGATAGAGTTAAATATACGACAGTACATGTGAAAATTATAGGCGGAAGTTTTGAGTACGCGAATATATTGCCAGGGATGACATAACACTCGGAAATATAATAAAATGCCGAGTGGAGCCATGAAACGGAGCGAGCTTGCAATGTATAATTTTGAAAGCTAATTTGTGATTATGATGACGCGTATTTCTCACTTATTCAAATTCGAGAATATCGGTTTCAGACATTTACGTCTTCTGATTTGGGATTGCCGCCAAATTCAACTCAGTTGTAGCTGAGGTTTATTTTTGATAGCGATTGTTTGCATTATTAAATTTTCGAAATTTGGTTAGTTTGATAGGCAGTGATCACGTTATTTTTGAGAATATTGTTCCTTTCTTTTCTTTCCTTTTGATATTTTTATCTGACGTATTTATAGTGTAGAGGCCAAAGGTACGTGAATCTGATTTGTATTTGTTTGATTTAAATATAGGAGTAGTTAGGTTATTTTTCATTTGATTTCTTCTTTTGTTTGGAGCATTTGTTTCTCCAGTACTGTGTACATTTGTGTAAATACTAATTTTAAGTATTAAGTTAATGGGACCACGTGTTATTCATCGTCAGAATCAAATGAAACAAGTTCTTTACGCAGACATGAAGGCACCGTAACAAACAAATGAAATTGGAAACCACTACTACTAATTAATTATGCAAATGAAACGACCTCTGGTAAAATGTTATGTGATAAATGCCGCAAACTATCTAATTAAGATGAAATCTGCCTCCATTAACGGTAGAACAACACTGTTGGGTTATTTCTCAGTACAAAAGTAAACAGCGGCAGTATAAAGTAAATCAATATTTTAAAGAGGCGATTTCATTTGATAAGCGTAAGTACTGAGGCACTTGGCCTAATTATTTTAAGTGTCCAGAACTATCACAGGAGGTAGATGATGACATAAGAATCGATGTGTTCATGATAAAATTTGTGTTCTTGATAAATTTTCTTGGTTCAGCCACCAGTTAATTTTCTTTGTTGTGGCAAAGTTTATAAATAGTAACGAGATATTATTCTGCAGAATGGGAAGTGTTCAGGGATTTTCTTGTCTTTTCCACTTATTTTGTTCACAAACATTGATGTTACAGTGAGAAACTGGCAAGTAAATTAGGAGTTGTAATCATAAATTTAAGATACCCATTTTTTATTTGAGAAGGATTATTTAATAAATTAATTAATAAGTTATTAAAATCCCATTTAGTTGAATTTTCAGTTGAAATGTAAGTCATGGGATATTTTTTCTGTGTATGGCAAGTCTTGGCGGACTATTTGGTTCGTTTTATTTGAGTGTCAATGGACATTGGAGTCATTTGTTCGATGATGATGATTGTTATTTCAATTTGTGACCTTCAGTCAAGTTTATGAAAGATAGATTTTGATTTTTAATATAATTGAGTTTTGTGACTTTCAGTCCCTTTCATTATTTTCATTCCATTTTATTTCGATTCATTTTAAATTTCTGTTTTGCTTTCATTTTGCCAATTTTGTTAATAAATCTTCGTTCATCTAAATTTAATTCAGTCTTTTGGGTACCGTTATTTGTAGTTAGTTGACCCGCCGACATTTTTACTTCCTCGCCCCTCATTTTGCGTGGCCCGACCAAATCGAGGAAAGCTGAAGGACGGTACCACGATCAGGAGGTGGAGTCTACGTGAGGGGTACGTATTTTTAAATGTCTTTATTTACAGAAGCAGCCGGAGCAACAGTCAAGCAAGAGGTGTACCGCCACACATGCCTTGAAAAGTGCACAATATATAATTTGATATCGAGATATATCGATATTTTTAATAGTAGGATAATATCGGCATGTCGATATCGAAGGAAATATCGATATTTTAGTACGGTATATCGAAACGTCCCTAGGGGTTATCGGTGCCTACGAGATAAGTAAAGGCCTCTGCATGCACGGTCACTTCAAATACTAAATTGACAGAGTAGCAGCAGTTCAAATAGCGCCGCTGGATGTCAGGTTTTAACTCCATTCCTCAGCACGATTCCAATTGGCATTACGAAAATAACTTGCACATAAACGCACATTACAAATATAAGACATTGCGTTTTGAGTAGGAAAGTGATATTTCTATGACGTTTAATGAAGAAAAATGAATGTATCACCCAGCATTCAAGATGAGCTCATACGAATCAGGTAGTATCATTGCAACCGGAATGTTCACGTCCTCATAAAAATGAAAATACTCCATAGTATATTTTAAATCACTGCAGTATTCACATAACCTATGTTGATGAATGCAGAGTGGATATCGATCCACAAGTGACGACGGCTGGTCCGCGGTCCGACAGTTCTGCACTCCGACCGGCCAACCGAACAGAGGAGGGGTGGCCACGGCTCTACCGTAGCTCTTCACCTCTGTATTCGGAAAACGGGACAGGGCTGGACCTCACGGCTGGTCCCCACTGTCGACTGTCCTGAGAATGGTTTTCCGTAGTTTTCCATTCTCCTTCACTAAGGCGAATGCCGGAACAATTCCTAGTATAGGCCACGGCCACCAACCCCCTTACCTTCTCCGAGCATTTCCTTCAACGTGACAAATCTCCCGGCCTGAGAGACGGCGGCACCGTCTAAGAGGCCCGTCTCCTCCTTCAGGTGAGGAATGAGAACATTTTAGTTTTAGTACATAGCCTCAGTTTTGTCATGCAAATGTGATGGATACCCTGAAAAAGTGGGGGCATTGATTGCGGCTAGTTTCAGTAGAAATGCTAAAGAATGTGCTTTCAAAATGTTCACTACATACTACAGACTTCGAGGAAGGTTGCCACATGCTATTCTTCTCGTCACTCACCATGGTATAATTTTGACCCGTTTTTCTCCTAGCTCTACATTTGCTCGTGGAAATAAATGCCACTACCTTTCTGAAGTTAACTTTGGCAGAACAGTACACAGCAAGAAACCATTGTTTATCACGCGTAATAAATGTCCTGTGAATATAATGTTTACAATAAACTCTCTCAGCTCTTCTATATATTTATCAATATGCACAAAACATTTTCTTAATGTAAACCCTCAGCTGGTTCAGTCATTTGACCGGATCAGGAATGGAAATGGAACGAATGAAGCCCTATCTAGCGGTGAGGATGGGAACTGTGCCGGCTGCCAAAGCCTGTCGCACTTCTCTGGGGCAATGATTAATGACTGACAAATGAAATGATAGTGGAGAGTGTTGCTGGAATGAGAGATGAAAGGGAAAACCTGAGTACCTGGAGAAAAACCTGTCCTGCCTCCGCTTTTTCCAGCATAAATCTCACATGGAGTGACCGGGATTTGAACCACAAAACCCAGCGGTGAGAGGCTGGCACCCTGCCACCTGAGTCACGGAGGCTTCTATTTTCTTAATCTTACGTTTAAATATAAACCATTTACTCACCCCAAGCTGAATACACAAGTCAACGCCTCTTATAAATAATTGTACGGTTTATCTGACCTAAAAGGAGATTTCTATTGAGCCAGTGTCATCGGATTATTATTATTATTATTATTATTATTATTATTATTATTATTATTATTATTATTATTATTATTATTATTGTTACGGAGTTATCCGTGGAAGGCAGAGGTGAAAGAAGGTGCGGGCTGGAATGGGTCTAACTACTACTCTTAAAGATGAAGTTAAAATTTAAATAAAGGTTATATTTTCAACAGATAACATTTAACAATTTTCACTAGGTGAAAAACAAAGGAAATCAGGTACAATACAACTTTACAAAGAAAGCACAAGTTACCGGGTCTTTACAATTTCTGATCTATGAGCCCCAATTCGTCAATCCTTGAGCTCTCAGCTCACAACCACAAAATACCAAAGGGCAGAACGCCCCTCATTACATGGAGCACTTACTCCCAACTTCACATCTCAAGCCTCTCTAAGGCACTTTTACCACAACACCATAAAGAGCTAACCCGCTCTCGATCTTTCGAGCCTATAAAGGCAATAACAGACTATTACACTAAATTGCCATCAAGGCATAACTTATAAAGAAACAGGGGTATCTCGTACCCAATCTACTGGGCCTTAGTGGGAAAATACTAGCTTAATTTAAATGGCCCAAAATGCAAAAGGGATGGAGGCGTGAATTAGCACTCCTAAATACACATTTTCAAACCTAAGTGGCGCTAGGCCGATTACACAGGGGCTTATCCCAAACTAGGGAGGTGACACGTATTAGAAAACTTGAATACATTAAGGAAGAGAAGAAACGGTTATGAAAACGTAGTCACCTCAACTTCAAAATGAAGGGGAACTCGAGACGGTAAAGCACTCTCTATCCCCGCTTTACAGTTAAAGAGATTTGTAGTTTTTACATAGACTGAAATGGGATTTACATTTTAAAAAGGCTGGTTGCATATTAAAGGTTTCGAACCTTCCCCGCGAGTTAAACTGCTGAGCTAGCAAGAAAAGATGTTAAATGGCCATTACCTTGTTGAAGATCTGTTGCCCAAAGAAAGAGGCGCTTCCCGCTCCCTGCTACATATCCACACGCGAAGCTAGATGTTATTGAAGTGGCGCGGAGAGAAGAAAATCAGCAGTTTTTATACCCTCGCGGAAAATTCGAGACCTTTCATGAATGATTAAGACCCGCCCACAAACGTTTATTGGTTAACAGCGAAAGTTACACACAAATCGATGAAGAAACACCTAATTGGTGGGAAATTAATTACAGAAATTTAGGATTTGTTAAATTCAAAACAGGCGGAAAGAAAGCTTAATACTGCCAACCCCCAAATGAAAGAACAACATTTATAAAGACAAAACTTATGAATAGAAAATTTCTCCAAGAAAGTTCATTCCTTCGCACCAGAGTGCATTATCATAGTTTTTTAGTAGAGACACCTGTTAGAGAATGTCCACACTTCTTGATCAACAAAAGCAAATAAAAAATACCCAGTGACATCTTCTGATAAACAGGAGAGTTGATTCAGTTGTTACGGTTCAGGGTTTCTCCTGCAGAGGAGTTTCCATTGGCGCAAGATTTGAACTTGCGTCGTAGAGGTGTACCGCCCGGTACAATTATTATTATTATTATTATTATTATTATTATTATTATTATTATTATTATTATTATTATTATTATTATTATTATTATTATTATTATTATTATTATTATTATTATTATTATTATTATTATTATTATTATTATTATTATTATTATTATTCATCTAAAAGTATCGTAGTGCTGGTCAGTGAAAACTGGACCGATTGAGGAGGGGAAAGTGAATGGCGGGACAGCCCTGCCAGAGTAAAGTGTCACGAACCGCAACTATTTTCAACCTGCATCTCCTTCTTAGTCGCTTTACTTCTCTGTTAAGATATAGTGGTGTTTACCATTCATTACGACCTTTGAAGGTAGCTACCTCTTTTCACATTCCTCAACAATTGCTTTAAACCCTTCCCAGAGTCTGTTCACATTTTTATTTACCGGTACCGTTTTCCACTGATCATAATTACTTTTTAAAAACTCCGTCATGCCCCTCTGATTAGCCATACTACTTAATAGTCCTGCTTTTACGACCTTCCTTTCTATCACATTTATTTTGAACTACGAAGAAATCAGCTTTGTGATAAGTAATACCATCTACTACTCCAGCTTCTCCATAGAACTCATCTGGTTTTACCAGTTTGCGAGGCCTAGGGAGTCTTTCATTTTCACGCCCTTCGTGGTCCTTGTCTTTCTTTAAGCCGATACCTTTTCTTTTTCTTCGTAGTGTCGGACCCCTTCAAATTTTCCTTTTGATTAATGTTAATAGAGGGTGGTAGGCCAGTTGTCCTTCCTCTTAAAATATTAACCATCACCATTTTAACGTCGCAGTAACACATCGAAGATTTTCGATGACGGAAGGATGGAAACCGGCTCGCATTGATAGGCCTCGGTCTTAATTAAGATACAGCTCCAGCATGTGCCTGGTGTGAAAAAGGGAAACCATGGAAAACCATCTCCAGGACTGCCGACGGTAGGATTCGAACCCACTATATCCCGAATGGAAGCCCTCAGCTGCGTGACCCTAACCGCATAGCCATCTCGCTTAGTAGGTAAATGTCAGTAGGCACTTCAGTACGGTACGGTAGTTGTATAATCTCACTGTAATTCCTATATATTTATTACCGTACCTACTTTAACGGGATATAAATTGCATTTATAACTTTGTATCTAGGTACTTTATTTAAATGTATGTATGTTATTGAATGCTTTTATTTAATTTTGAATTGAATTTTCTGTAGACTGAACCAAACCAAACCAAACCCCATGGCACTACAGCCCTTGAAGGTCCTTGGCCTCCCAAGCGACCGTTGCTCAGCCCAACGAATCCTCTCGGCCGTTATTCTTGGCTTTCTAGACCGGGGCCGCCATCTCACCGTCAGATAGCTCCTCAATTATAATCACGTAGGCTGAGTGGACCTCGAACCAGCCCTCAGGTCCAGGTAAAAATCCCTGACCTGCCCGGGAATCGAACCCGGGGCCTCCGGGTAAGAGGCAGGCACGCTACCCCTACACCACGGGGCCGGTTCCTGTAGACTAACCCAAACAATCGTTACGCCTCTTTACACATACATTATTATTACCGAACTTTAGAATGGAATTGTTTGTGTAATTAGAACGTTTTTATACATCGTATTACGTGAATTGCTTCAAAATTTTGACTACCGGTACCATGATCTTGGAATCCAGAGACCGACACTATACAGCTGCGTTTACACTAGCGAAACTCCCTCGCGAAAATCCCTCGGGTGAAACTTACTCGCTTCGAGTGAAATTTCGCACTACCCAAAACAGAGCGCAATTCAGAGCGAAAAATAGCGCGAGTGGGGCGAGCCGCCTTCGACAAGCCTGAACCTTCTGTTCTTATTTTGCAGCCAACATCGAAACCTGTTTTGTTCCTCCAGCCGCTGCAGCCGCGTTTTCCATCATATCAATGTCATTTTTGATCAAGAAAGGAAAGAAGAAAAATCGGCGCCCTCGATGATGGTGGAGCAAACAATTATTCCTTGGAAGAAGCCAACATGGAAACAGCCTTATGAGAGAAATGGTACAGGAACCTATTGATGATACAATTAAGAACTTCGTCTGCATGAGTACCCAAGATTTTGAACAACTCGTTCCTCTGATCAGTCCAAACGTTGAAAAACCAAACACAACATTCAGAGAAGCAGTAACAGTGAGAGAAATGTTGGCTGTCACACTGCGGTTCTTAGCAACTGGTGATTCGAACACAAGTTTTCAGTATTTATTTAAAATATCGAAGTGCACAATATCAAAAATCGTCCCAGAAGTTTGTGATGCGTTGATTGAAACACTTCAGGATTATGTGAAGGTAAGGATAATAATTAATCGCATTTGAAACAGTAAATCGACTCTGTATTATATATGTATTTAAAAAAGTCAAATGAATAAATAGGGATGCTAATAATTAACTTACCGGGCGAGTTGGCCGTGCGCGTAGAGGCGCGCGGCTGTGAGCTTGCATCCGGGAGATAGTAGGTTCGAGTCCCACTATCGGCAGTTCTAAAGATGGTTTTCCGTGGTTTCCCATTTTCACACCAGGCAAATGCTGGGGCTGTACCTTAATTAAGGCCACGGCCGCTTCCTTCCAACTCCTAGGCCTTTCCTACCCCATCGTCGCCATAAGACCTATCTGTGTCGGTGCGACGTAAAGCCCCTAGCAAAAAAAAAAGAATTAACTTAAAATCACACACTATTAATTTAATTTAGAAATACATTTCGTATCCAAACCGCACCCATTTAAAAATAGCGTCTGATATATTTGTTAATTGTTGTGGATCAATACAAAAATGGGTGAAAATGTAAAATAAATATACAATAATGGAAGAAAAAATAAATCACAAACCAAGTAAAATTAGTCGCAAGCGCAATAGCCCATCTAAATATGACGAATCCAAATGTTCAGGGCTTGTGCGTTTTGAATGTGGTGTCGTCTACCCACTAGTGGAAGTTCTTCACAATGACCCAAGAATGCTTCAAAATAGGTATCGGTAGGTTCAAAAAGTAATGAAATGACACACTTCTGCATTATAAACCAATAGTAATAGCTTACCTGGTCCTGTGACTCTGCTCTTATTTTCTTTCACTTCGATATGATCCCAGTAGCACTTTCATCTTCGCTTTCACTGTAGAGATAGGAAAGTTTAGTTGAGAACTAATTTCCTTCCACGCATCTTCTCTTTTATTGCGATTGAAATAGTTTTTGTTTTTCGGACTCCACATAAAATCTCTATTTTTGTAGAGCTCGATGAGCTGCAAGCACTGTTCTTGATTCATCCCTCGCGCAACTACGGGGACCACGTTTACACGGAGAGAAATCCGATTAGCGAAACCCTTTGATGCGCGGACAAAAACCGCGAGGAAATTGCGCTTGGTGTAAACGCAGCTTAACACTGATATCTCCTCTTAACGTGAGGGGAAAGGTATGTGCTGTGTTTGGCTGCAGTAACTATGAAGTAGAGTAGAATGCGCGGTCTTTCTTCCGTTTCCCTCGTGACAAGAAAATGTAAGTAATATTGTGTTTGCATATATATATTCTTCCAGTGACAAAGAGATTTTTATAGTACTTCATAATCTTCTGACCTGCTTGACCCATATTTTAACTGGCTTAAAGTATAATACGCATATTTTATTATATACTGCAGCAGTTGACCTTCAATGCCGATGTGTTGTTGTAGGTGTGATCTGTGGGTTTGGTTTAATTCAGGAAAATGCATACGCGTATGAGTGTGGCTGGTTGTGTTCCAAGTTACTCCATCTGGAATGCCATAATGCGTTGTCAAGCACTGAAGAAAATATGGGTGATTTAAGAAATGCACACATTTTGTGGACACAATATGATGATGCAAATTTGCGTTACCCTAATGTAATGGCATTATGGCAAGTGTTGCTTATAGGGAAAGTTTGAATGTTTCTGAGGCTAAATTTATAGATTTTCTTTCTCTTAGTAGGCTTCAAGTTAAAAGGAAAATTGTCCAACTCGTAAATGTAAATTCATTGAATCATATGTGTAAGGAATGTGTCGAAATTTTTGTTGACAAATGTTTTAATATGATGATACAATGCTTTTAAATGAGAGAAAAAGAAAAAATCTAGCCCTGAACGTTCAGGCAGGAATTCTAAAGCTGAAAAAGTAATGCATAAATGAAAGATCAAGCCCTTGCACAGGAGTCCATTTCACATCTTGATTATATGTCTAATTTCAGTCTTTAAATAATAACCTGTTAAATAATTCTTCGTTCATTTATTCAGAATTATTTTGCAACTTTGAAGTTAATATCTTAGTAACACTTTCTTTCTAGACGTAATTTATTTATCCATTTCCGAATATACATTTCCATTGATATTTGAATTTAGCGCGAATCTGTGCCTCTTTACCACATTGTATATTTCTCTTTATTTATCATGGCATGTATGTTACTGTTTTATCCTTTGTTACTGTAAATATGATTATTGACGTGTCCCATATCACTGTATGATCAGTTGGACGAAATAAAATACAATACAATACAATACAATACAATTTTCAGGTCAAGCCACTAGGAGCGCCACTTGCGACTTGTCTCCCATTTTAACAAGGCTAAATCCGGAAGTGTCGGGTATTGTCTCTATTTATATTTTTATGTTATCTCACACTGTGGCCACTACCCTTCGAGACGAGAGTATTTTAAAAGGACTTCAAGGAAATCGATATATGCCTAAGGAGTCAAGAAATGTATGTAGGCCTTCATAGTGCGTGTGGAAATTCGGCGGTGATGTAGTGGTTAGTGTGAATAGCTGACGCCCCCGGATGTCCGGTTCGATTCCCGACTCTGCCACGAAATTTGAAAAGTGGTACGAGGGCTGGAGCGTGGTCCACTCAGCCCCGGGAGGTCAAATGAGTAGAGATGGGTTCGATTCCCACCTCAGCCATCCTGGAAGTGGTTTTCCATTGTTTCCCACTTCTCCTCCAGGCAAATGCCCGGATGGTACCTAACTTTAGGCCACGGCCGCTTCCTTCCCTCTTCCTTGTCTATCCCTTCCAGTCTTCCCATCCCCCACAAGGCCCCTTGTCAGCATAGCAGGTGAGGCCGACTGGGCGAGTTACTGGTCGTTCTCCCCAGTTGTATCCCCCGATCCAGAGTCTGAAGCGGTGGAGGTGGGAAGTTTGGAAGGGATATGTAGCCTACCATCCCGGCATTTGCCTGCAGGAGAAGTGGGAAACCACGGAAAACCACTTCCAGGATGGCTGGGGAGGGAATCGAACCCCTCCTCTACTCAGGTGTCCTCCCGAGGCTAGTGGACCCCTTTCCAAATTTCGTGGTAGAGCCGGGAATCGAACCCGGGCCTCCGGGGTGGCAGCAAATCATATAACAAACAGTTCTGATGACATTGTTTTTAACAATGAGATATTTGTTTATACGGAATTGGATGTTCGGTCGAAGGGGTGTTGGGGGAGGGGTTCCGTTTAACCAAATACAGTAGAGTGGTTTAACCACTCGTTTAACGAGTTCTCTCCTTGACTTTGAATTCGACAGAGGTTTGGGGTTGAAGAAGTCAGCCTGCTTAATCTCGCGTCACTGAAGTAATTGGTTCCGGCATTAATTTGGTGATACTGACGATATATCAACAAATCATGAAGTCGTATGCTATAAATAGCTTGTAGAACCACCTCCTAAATGTTGCTTCTCCATGTTAAAACAGTAATGCCAATCTCTGAATTTATTGAAGGATTCAATCAAGAATTATAATTATTGTTTTTTAATTTATTCTGTGTAACGAGTGAGAATAATTTGTTATAAAACCAATCAGGCGAATTTTAAGTTCTGTGTTTTTTAGTACTTTATAGCAGGGGTTGTCGGATTTTTTTTTGTCACTGCATAGCTCGGTTTCCAGTACATTTTCAGTACACATGTACTTAACTTTCGCTGGCGATAGGAAAGGAGGCGTTCACTTAGTGTTGTTTAGCAATGCTGTGAGATGGCTGAATGTGTCGTCGTTAAATTTTCAAGCGAGTCTCTTGGTACGCAGGTTGAAGATTTTAGCAGCAATACACAAGATGAACCGGACAAATCGACAAAGACCCCGATGTTTGGGGTTTACCACATTGTATGCCTAACACTGTCAATAGCCACCTATCTGTTAGATATTGGTTTTGATTCTTGGCTGGCATACTTTTACTACATTCAAGGACAAGGAGCTTATTTTGCGTTGACAATTACCTTCATGATTATTCCAGCCTTAATTACAACAGCTTTTAGCATGAGATGGTTAGTAAATGCTTGTTTGTTTTGCTTAAACTAGAATTTCAGCTGAATGCCAGCTTGAAGTGTCAGATTTTACTCCCTGTTTCTGCTGTTTGCAGTCGTACTTAAACTCAATATTGTTCAGTTCTAATGTTTTAGAATTGATTGTTCTCAGTTTATCCTTCCGCAAGGTCAAGTTTATTAATTCTGTGACTAAATATATGATGCTATCTGTTTGAAAATTAATTTAGGAGTTCCTGTTTGCTGGTAATACCACCTGTCTTACGATATCTAACCAAAGTGTGGAAGTTCCGTTTTGGTTTAGTGCGACAAGAAAATTCTGACCAAGTTGTGAAGTTTGTGTTGTGGATTTTTTTTTTTTGGGGGGGGGGGAGTCTCAACATAATCAGCTACTCCAGATAGGGTATATTATTATTATTATTTTTTTATTTTTTATTTTTACTTGAGAGTATGAATTGCTACTGATTTTGTCACTTTGTTCAGACTGACATCTGGGGATCAGACATTCACATAATGTTTGGTATCAGTAGGAAAAGTTTTGAAAATTCTAAAAACATATTTTCTTGAAATAATTTTGTTAACCAGTTAACCTCTAGGATTATGTGACCTGAAAATACTGGTACCAAAGAAGAAAGCAATATTTCCTCGAATATTCCTTTCCTTCTCCTCCAGTGTGGGGACAGTCTGCTATAGTGACATATAGAAAATTGACTCTGTGGTGGAAAAGACATCAAATGGTGAGAAAAACTTGTTAAAATAAGGCATAAAGCAAATAATTAAGGGAATTGAAGACTGTTTGGTATGAAGTTTGTGAAGTATGCATAGGCCTACAAGGTCATACATCACAATCTGTAACCCAACTTGTTAAAGTTTCCAGCCTTGCTGTTGTACATCAGCACACCAAGCAACAAGTGGGCACTCTTTTTAATCTTCTGCCAGAAGTGTTGTTTGAAGACTGGAGTCATTCTTCAGCTTATCCCAGTTTGTTCTGGGGTCACTGAAGCCACCAGGCTTGTTTTGGAATTTTGGCAGGGGATTTAAGACTGGATACGCTTCCTGATGCCACATGATTTTTTGGGTGAAAATTCCAGGCCATGTTTCACAGAGAATCGAACTCTACCATCCAGGTGGAAAGTTAAAGGCTGCTGAATCACTACGTTAATCACACCCTCTTTTTGAGGACTGGATGACAGTTGGTTTTCTTACAGAGTCTAGCATATATTGTTGGTTTTGAAATAAGTCACTAAGTGCACATTTGGCTGAAGGTTTCAGATCGTAATATTCATTTTTCTGTCTCAAGAGGTCATCAAGTTCATAGGAAGGCTCCATCCCATTTTAGAAGAAATCACCAGTTGCATTTCTGGTTCAGTTATGCCAGGAAAAAATCTACATATCTCAGGACCATGAAAATGTCACTTAGTTTTTACCTCTAATCCAGCAATAAATTATATGGTTCTGTGCATTGTGACCATCCAAGAGGAAACAGAACTAGTCCAAAGGAAAGACTAGGTGAACAACTGGTAGAGTATCTGCCACATCAGGGATAGCATCAAATGTGGATCAGTGGTGCTTGATTTTGATTGATTTATTACTTTTTTTATATAGCATATTTGATACTGATTGATGTGAGTATCCCTGGCATAGTTGAAGAAAGTTGGTCGTATTTTGTCTTTCACGTAGTAGTGCCTGTTCGTTAGTGATAAGCAGGACAAAATTACTTCAGTTGTGTAGTAGTTGACATGGCTTGTAATTGGAGCTCCAGAGGCACCGCATTATTTCAACTATGTAGTCGATTGTACTGTAGGGAAATCGTATGATGCAGTTAAAATCCGTTAAAGATGTGTTTGAGTCATCAGTCCACAGACTGGTTTGATGCAGCTCTCTATGCCACCCTATCCTGTGCTAACCTTTTCATTTCTACGTAAGTACTGCATCCTACATCTGCTCTAATCTGCTTGTCATATTCATACCTTGGTCTACCCGTACCGTTCTTACCACCTACACTTCCTTCAAAAACCAACTGAACAAGTCCTGGGTGTCTCAAGATGTGTCTTATCATTCTATCTCTTCTTCTCATCAAATTTAGCCAAATCGATCTCCTCTCACCAATTCGATTCAGTATCTCTTCATTCGTGATTCGATCTATCCATCTCACCTTCAACATTCTTCTGTAACACCACATTTCAAAAGCTTCGATTCTCTTTCTTTCTGAGCTAGTTATCGTCCATGTTTCACTTCCATACAATGCCACGCTCCACACGAAAGTCTTCAAAAACATCTTTCTAATTCCGATATCAATGTTTGAAGTGAGCAAATTTCTTTTCTTAAGAAAGCTCTTCCTTGCTTGTGCTAGTCTGCATTTTATGTCCTCCTTACTTCTGCCATCGTTAGTTATTTTACTACCCAAGTAACAATATTCATCTACTTTCGTTAAGACTTCATTTCCTAATCTAATATTTCCTACATCACCTGCCTTCGTTCGACTGCACTCCATTACTTTTGTTTTGGACTTATTTATTTTCATCTTGTACTCCTTACCCAAGACTTCATCCATACCATTCAGCAACTTCTCGAGATCTTCTGCAGTCTCAGATAAAATAACAATATCATCGGCAAATCTCAAGGTTTTGATTTCTTCTCCTTGGACTGTGATTCTCTTTCCAAATTTCTCTTTGATTTCCTATACTGCCTGTTCTATGTAAACATTGAAAAGGAAAGGGGACAAACTGCACCCTTGCCTCACTCCTTTCTGGATTGCTGCTTCTTTTTCAAAGCCCTCGATTCTTATCACTGCAAACTGATTTTTATACAGATTGTAGATGATTCTTCGTTCTCTGTATCTGATCCCTATCATCTTCAGAATCATAAATAGCTTGGTCCAATCAACATTATCGAATGCCTTTTCCAAATCTACGAATGCCATGTACGTGGGGTTGTCCTTCTTGATTCGATCCTCTAAGATCAGACTTAAAGTCAGGATTGCTTCACGTGTTCCTACATTTCTTCTGAAGCCAAATTGATCTTCTCCCAACTCAGCTTCAACTTGTTTTTCCATTCTTCTGTAAATAATACGTGTTAAAATTTTGCAGGCATGAGATACTAAACTAATGTTGCGGTAGTTTTCACACCTGTCAGCACCGGTTTTCTTGGGAATAGGTATAACAACATTCTGTCGAAAATCGGATGGGACTTCTCCTGTCTTGTACATCTTGTACACTAAATGAAATAACCTTGCCATGCCGGTTTCTCCTAAGGCAGTCCGTAATTCAGAGGGAATGTCATCAATTCCAGTTGCCTTGTTCCTATTTAGGTCACTCACAGCTCTGTCAAACTCTGACCTCAAAATTGGGTCTCCCATTTCATCAGCATCAACAGCCTCTTCATGTTCCAGAACCAAATTATCTACATCTTTACCTTGATACAACTGTTGGATATGTTCCTGCCATCTTTCTGCTTTGTCTTCTTTCCCTAGAAGTTGCTTTCCATCTGAGCTCATAATATTTTCATACACCTAGATTTCCTTTCTCCAAAGGTTTCCTTGATTTTCCTGTATGCAGCATCTACCTTTCCCAGGACCATACAGCTTTCGACATCCTTGCACTTCTCCTTCAGCCGTTCTTCCTTAGCTATCTTGCACTTTCTATTCACTTGATTCTTTAATCGTCTGTATTCTTTTCTGCCCTCTTCAATTCTAGCATTCTTGTATTTTTGTCGTTCATCCATCAGGTCTAGTGTTTCCTGAGTTATCCACTGATTCTTAGTTTATCTTTTCTTCCTTCCTAACATTTCTTCAGCAGCCCTACTGACTTCATTTTTCATGACTCTCCACTCTTCTTCTATAGTGTTTCCTTCAGCCTTTTCATTTAGTCCTTGTGCAACAATGTTCCTTGAAACAATCCCTCACACTCTTTTCTTTCAACTTGTCTAGATCCCATCTTTTTGCATTCTTCAATTTCTTCAATTTCAAATGGCATTTCATGACCAAAAAGTTGTGGTCAGAGTCCACGTCTGCTCCTGGGAAAGTTTTGCAATCCAACACCTGGTTTCTGAATCTCTGCCTAATCATAATGAAGTCTATTTGATACCTTCCAGTGTCTCCAGGTCTCGTCCACGTATACAGCCGTCGTTTGTGGTGTTTGAACCAAGTATTAGCAAGGACTAAATTATGATCAGTGCAGAATTCAACCAGCCGACTTCCTCTTTCGTTCCTTTGTCCCAATCCAAATTCTCCTACTGTACTACCTTCTCTTCCTTGGCCTACCACTGCATTCCAGTCTCCCATCACAATTAGATTCTCGTCACCTTTTACATATTGTATTAAATCTTCTATCTCCTCATATATTATTTCAATTTCATCATCCGCTGAACTAGTAGGCATATAGACCTGCACTATTGTGGTGGGCATTGGTTTGGTGTCTATCTTGACGACAATAATTCTTTCACTATGCTGGTCGTAGTAGTTTACCCGTTGCCCTATTTTCTTATTCATTATTATACCAACTCCTGCATTTCCTCTGTTTGTTTTGTGTTGATAATTCGGTAGTCGCCTGACCAAAAATCTTGTTCTTCCTGCCAACGTACTTCACTTATACCAACTACATCTAACTTTAGCCTACCCATCTCCCTTTTCAAATTCTCTAACCTACCACAACGATTCAAACTTCTAACATTCCACACTCCGACTCGCAGAATGTCAGTATCCATCTTCCTGATGATCACCCCCTCTCGTGTAGTCCCCACCCGGAGATCCGAATGGGGGACTAATTTACCTCTGGAATATTTTACCCGGGAGGAAGCCATCATCAGTACATCGTTCATACAGAGAGAGCTGCATGTCCTCGGGAAGTAGTTACGGCTGTAGTTTCCCGTTGCTTTCAGCCGTGTAGCAGTATCAACACAGTTAAGCCATGTTGAGTATTATTACAAGGCCGTATCAGTCAATCATCTAGACTGCCGCCCTTGCAACTACCGAAAGGCTGCTACCCCCCTTTCGATGAACCATTCGTTAGTTTGGTCTCTCAACAGATACCCATCAGATATGGTTGAACCTGTGGCTCGGCTATCTGCATCATTGGGACATACAAGCCTCCCCACCACGGCAAGGTCACATGGTTCGCAGAGAGAGATAATCAAAGGTAAAGGTATACAATTTCCCTTCAACATGAAGTACACAGTTTAGGAACGTGAATTTTAGAATTCTTTCCTCGTATAATAGGTAGGAATGAGAGTTGTGTACATTGCCAGTGCTGGGTATCTATCAGCCTGCCCCAGAAATTTGTTTACTTTCATATCAAAATATCAGGAATCGTCCAACATTTTCCAAATATCCAGTGTCGGATTACCCATAGGCAGAGTAGTCTGCCGCTTATGAGCCCCGTGCTGCTAGGAGCCCCAATCCAGCAGGACGAATTTAGACCCCATGGTTGTGTGAACTGCGGATAAGTTTATGAACAAATGTTTGAGTAGTTTCTGAATTACAGTGGTGAGCTGAGTTAAAAAAAAAAGAAAAATTATTGTCGTGTGAATAGCACTGGTCTTTCATGCAGTTCATTGAGTATAGATATGAAAGGTAAGACGCATGTAGTTTGTCACCTATTGCCATGGTTGACACATAAGGATGCCCCTACTAGTCAGTTTTACTGTCCAGATTTCCTTCGGTGTCATATAGCATCCTTGTTTTAAAACAAGGTGCAATCAGTATTTCCATATGTCTTGACATTTAGGAATTGTAGGCGTTTCATGATAAATGCTTCAGCTCAATGGACATTTTTCAATTAAAACTACCTAAGGGCTGTCATCGAACTTCATTGGCCCAAGAACGACTAAATTCTCTTGTCATTATTTCTACTGAATGTGAAACCTTGAAAAAAGAAAAGAGAAAAAGACTACTTTAAAGATAAACTCTATTTCATTGTACAAAACAAGGAAAGAGAATGTTTAAAGTGATGTTAGTTTGTTTAGATTTACCATGTTCGTTTCTTTTTTGTAGTGCTGTATTATATTACATTGCATTACATATATTACATTATCTATATATTAAGAGTTTACTAAAAACAGTTTTGTCAAATCCGTCCGTCCGTTTTTCTAGACCGATTTGCTTCATTTTTGTTTAATTCTCTCTGGAATTATCTGCCGGTGAATCATGTAACATTGTTAGGTCTCTAGTTTACCCAACTTTGAGTAATCATAAAATCAAATCATTAAATGATCATTCCAATAATTGCAGGTGAAGGCTTACCCTAATCTGCAATACATTCTGTACTAGTTTGCTAAGTGACTAACTCTTCCATTAATATTCTGATATATGTGATTTCACCAGGGACTTAGTATTCCGTTGAGTTTCTATGGGTTCAGCCTACTATTGTATTATATTACAATATCTGGTAAGTCGACGTCGACGACGGTCACTACTCGTTTCCGAGTGTATGTTTTCACTTGCAATTCATGTACAGTCCGTTTTGTGTAAATAACGTTGATGACTCATCAGGCCAATTCTTGCATAGAACATGCGATCACATTTGGCACACCTGAGAGAACGGGGTGGACGTGGTTGTGTTTGTCTTCTTCTAAGACTAGCCTCTGTTTGCAGTGTTCGATGCTCAGTTTCAGAATGCAATACAGCAGTGGATGTGATTGCGCGCCAGCGAGGGCGATCTTCAGCAAGTGTGTGCCAATTACTGGGGTCAGTGTTTATGCTCTTCAGCGTTTTTTTTTTTTTTTAGCTGATCCTTGTAGCGTTTCAGAGGTGCACCACATGGCCTCCTGCCACGTCGGGGTAGCCTATTGTCATCCATGTGTTGGACATGACCAATCCATCTAAGCTGGTGACCTATGATGGAAGCTTCTATACTGTTCATCTGTGCCCTTTCAGGTACTACAACATTGGAGACATAATCCTCCCATTTGATATTCATAATGATCCTAAGCTTCTGCTGGTGAAAACGTTCCAATTTTTTTGATGTCACAATGGTATAGAGTCCGCGTTTCACATCCATATGATAAAATTTAGTGGATATATTTAGGTCTTTATTAGAAAAGTCTTTGCAAGATAGACGTCCAAAAGCACTATGAGCAGCTCGTATTCTATTTTTTACATCCATCTCCGAGGTACACCGAGATGAGAGAATACTCCCAAGTAAGGGGAAGAAGTCTACCTGTTCCAGAGATGGATCTGAGATGGTAATGTTGAAGTCGGCAGACTAGTTACTGGAGCAGGTTGTGCTAAAACCTTAGTTTTCTGAATGTTGATAGATGGGTCAAAATGCTCATAAGCAGCCTTAAAGCAATCGACTGACAATTGCATGTCCTCCGGAGAATGAGATGGAGTAGCATTGTCATCTGCATATTGCAGTTCAGTAAGCTGGGTGAGATGGGTAGGTCTTTTATGAGTCTTGACTGATTAAAAATCCCTCATCAAATCTGTAACTAATTTCTATACCTGCATTGTTGCCAGATGTCTCATAAAGCATACATGTCAGGTACAAGGCAAACAGTGTAGGTGCAAGCACACAACCTTGCTTTAGTCCATTAGTAATAGGAAATTCTTCTGACGCATTGTTTTGATAGAGAACCTGACCAATCATATTGTCGTGAAGAGCCCAGACGAGTCCAAAAAAATGTTCGGGGCAGCCAAACTGCCTTAACACCATCCACATAGCATCTCTAGGCATAGTATCGAAGGCCTTTTCCAGGTTATAAAACACCAAGAACAAGGGTTTCTGTTGTTCTCTGCATTTTTCCTGCAACTGTCTTGTACAGATCAAGTCAGTGGTACTCCTGGATGTGCAAAATTCACTCTGCGATTCGGGGAGTAACTTTTCAGATAGAGTTTGAAGCAGACTCAACAGGATCCTGGCTAATATTTTACCTACTATAGACAGCAGGGATATGCCACTGTAATTACCACAAATACTTTGATCGCCCTTTTTGAAGATGGTGACTATGATAGAGTTCTTCATGTTGGCAGGTACGTATTTGGTTTCCCATATCCTTAGGATCAGAGAGAAGAGCCTCGTTTTGAAAGGTAGGCCTCCTTTAAGAATGAGTTCTAGAGGAATATTGTCCGGTCCAGTAGCCTTTCTAGGTTTGAGGCTGAGAAGAGCTTTGTTACATTCATGAAAGTTCGGAGGAAATGACATCCAAGGTTGCATAGGATGTTGTGGGACATGCTGAAGAAAAGTTTCACCAGCAGTGGAACTGCAGTTTAAAAGTAAATTGAGGTTCTCTTTCCAGCATCTCAGAATGTCTTGATTGTCTGTAGGAATGGTGGTGTTGTCGGCAGCTTTCAAATTTCCCGATGAAGCACGGACAGGTCCATAAGTCTGTTTTAGTCCAGCAGAGAAATTTTGCAGGTCCCTGGCATCTGACAAGTTTTGTAGTTCTTTGGCTTTTTGTTACCATCAGTTGTTCTTTATTTCCCTAATTTTGGTCTAACATTTCTGCTTCAGCTCTTGAAAACGTGATCTCTTCAACTGAGAAGATGGATCTTGTACGGAGGATAAAAAGGCATCCCGCTGGCATTGATAATGTTGATTATGGCTTCATTATTATCATCAAACCAGTCTTGTCTTTTCCTTTTCTCAAAGCCAATAGCACATTCTGCTGATTGCTTGATGATTTTTTTGTAGTGTGATCCATTCACAATCTATGTTATTATTGTTAATTGGGTTGTGTGACAAGTGGTTTAAAATTGATTTCTGGTATTCAGAGGCAACAGCCTCATTCTGAAGTTCAAGAGTGTTGAATTTTCTTCTAGAAGGATGCACGAAATGAACACGTGGTTTCTGATGGATAGTAACCCTGAGTCGACTAAGTAGTAGTTTATGGTCTGTCCAACAGTCATCAATGTTTCTAGCAGTCTTTGTAATCAGAATATCTCTTCTGTCGCATTGCCTGGTAATGACATAGTCAGTGAGATGCCAGTGCTTGGATTGAGGTTGCATCCATGTAGTTTTGAAGCGATTGGGAAGTCAGAATTGTGTATTTGTGATAAACAGTTCATGTTCAGCACACAGGCAAAGTAGTAATAGACCATTTAAATTGAGATTCCCAACACCTTGATTTTCCATGACATCTTCCCATAGCCGGTTATCGTTACCCACTCTAGGTTGAAGTCGCCAAGCCATAAGATGTTATCTGTTGCAGGTATCTTGGTGAGAACTGAGTTCAGATGTTGGTAGAACTGATTCTTTGTATCTTCCTCATATTTTAGAGTAGGAGCGTAGGTGGAAATAAATGTAATGGCACTATCCCTAGAAAGAGGCACACGCAGGGTCATAAGGCTTTCATTTACTGCAATTGGTGTGAGTTGATGTTCATAGACTAACTTTGTCTTGACCGCAAAACCAGCACCATGAATACAATTTTCTCCTTCCTCCCTTCCTTTCCAAACGATGGTGTATCCGCTACTTGCCTTACTGATTTGTCCTTCACCAGATAGTCTTGTTTCGCTCAGAGCAGCGATGTCAATATTTAGCCTCGCTAGCTCATGGGTAATAAGAGCTGTCCTTTCGGGCCTAATGTCCTTCAGGTCAAGTAGCATTCTGACATTCCACGTGCTTACAGTTAAAATTGTGTTCTTCATTTTCAATTGATTTCGACCGCATGAATTGGGGCGACTCTCTGATTGCGTTTTCCCAGATGGGTTCGAATGTGACTACAGATATTTAGCCCACATTTTCCAGGGCCTTGTGCCTTCAGGGTTGACAGCGGTGATCCTAAATATGCCTGCCCAGTCATAGATGCAGGACCGGATCCCTAAGTAGTCACAAGGTCTCAGGAAGGCGACCATCACACATCTATCGCCAACGTGCAGGTCCAGACTAGAAGCTCCCAGTTTCACCCAAAACCTGCTCCCACCATCCTTATCCCATCGTCGTTGGACTTTTGAATAGCAAGTGAAATTGCCATCGGCGTGACGTTAAGGTGGACTACAACTTGCCGGGAAGTGGCCCACACACTATGATTCCAGAGCCATTCATCGCAGCACATATAGCATGAGACATGCGGGATCAAGCACCGAAACTGCAATGAGCTGCCGCAGACTCCACAAAGCACAGCCGTTGGGAACCAGGGTTATTATAATGGTTCCTCTTCCGTCTACTTAACCGTTGGGTGATTTTGTACTTGTATTAATCCCCAGTACGTGGGCTGCCTCATCCGTCATCTCCACTGTACCAAAGCACATCTTCTCCACCATAGATGCCGTTGAGGTCTTCACCCATAACCCAGGGCGGGCCCTCCATATTTATGACCCCTGGAGGGAGGGTGTCCCAGTACTGTAAAGTCCCCAGGAACTAGGCTACCTGTTGGTCTGCAGGTTGTATTGGGTATTTCAACCAGATCTATATACTGTAGGGGCCTCCTATCCGCCACCTGGGGACACGCTCTGTAGGGGTCAGGTTCCCCTGGTTACTTATTCAGTAATCGGGAGATAGTGGGTTCAAACCCCACTCTCGGCAGCCCTGAAGATGGTTTTCCGTGGTTTCCCATTTTCACACCAGGCAAATGCTGGGGCTGTACCTTAATTAAGGCCACGGCCTCTTCCTCCCCATTCCTAGGCCTTTCCTGTCCCATCGTCGCCATGAGACATGTGTGGGTGCGACGTAAAGCAAATAGCTAGTAGGTTACTTGTTGGACGTTAACCCCACCTACACTGGCTGAGGTTATTTGCAGTATATATCTGTTAAATTACTTAATTCTATTCCGTTCTTTACAATACTACTACATACAAATATTAGTGTTGAACTGCAGTGTTCTCCCTAGGACCCATTTGTTGGGCTCACCGCTCTGCCGTTTTTACAAACCGCCCGGTTAACATAATCGAGATATGTGCAACTTACGTAATATTACATATTTGAGCCATTGGGTGCTTCAAATTAAAATGTAAATACCCAACAACTGTTTATTTAGATGGTACATTTTCATTATTGTCTGCATAATTGCATCAATTACAAAAGAGTTTAAACGTTAGTTTGACTGTCGCGTAGTGTTGTGTGCAAGCGGTGTTGGATTAGCATAGAATGGTATGCGAGTACTCGATTCCACATGATGTTACAACCCGTATGGCACTCCACAATAACAGAGTGGTAAGTCCCTGTGTTACATGAAGTTCAAAATGCCCTGTCTTGATTGTGATAATAACACTTAAATAGTTCAGTTTTGCATTTAATGTTTACCTGTCTGATATTATTGTTAATGCTCTGAGGGGAATAAATTGAAATTTTATCATAATATATTCATTTTTTACATAGTATTCCCTGCCCAGCTACTCATTCCTGCCACTCAGCTGACGAAAATTTCTGGGGAGAACACTGAACAGTAGAAGTATTGTAAAGAAAGGAATATAATTAGTTAATTTAATAGATATATACTTACCAGATGTTGTAATAGGAGTAATAGGAGTTGAATCATGGCTGAGAAATTATATAATGGATGTAGAAATTTTCTCACGGAACTGGAGTGTTTTACAAATTAAAAACTTCATACTTTGTCCGTATTGAATTTGAGATACCCTAAAATAAAAGATTTGAGGATTTCCACCTTTTCATTACAATACAATGCAGTGATCTTCCCAGAAATTTTCATCAGCCAGGTGGGGAATTCTACTTAAGAAAATGAATATGATAAAAACTCAATTTATCCCCCTCTGGGCATTGAGATTAATATCAGACAGGTAAACATTAACTGCAAAATTGAATTATTTTAGTGTTGTCATGACCAAGACATAAGAGTATTTTGATCTAGTGTTCTACTGTTCGTTCATAATTATGTGACTCCGGTACTTATCACTTGGTTGCTGTGGAGTGCCATATGGCTTTGTAGCGTGATGTGGAATCGAGTGGTCGTATGCGATTCCACGCTAATGCATACACCGCTCGCGCATGACACTACGTGATAGTCAAGCTAAACATTTAAACTCCAAAGTAATTGATGCACTTTTTCTGACAATGAAGATTATTAAATAAACAGTTTTACAGTATTTACGTTTTAATATGTAGCAACCAACAACCCAAATATGTATTAATATTATGTAACTAGCGTATGTCTAGGTTATGTTAGCCGGACGGTCTGTAAAAAAGGCAGGGCGGTGAGCCAGTTAAAAAGGTCCTAGATAGAACACTGCAATACATTCATCTCTAAAGATAATAGGCAACTTGCTTTTTTTTAGTTTACAGACCGCTAAAAAGTGGCGCAGATGCTGATTTGGAATTATTTGATAAGATAATCAGTTATGTGGGACATGATATGGAAAGGAACGTGATTGTTGTGGGTGCTCTCAATTTACCAAATGTCGGTTGGGAAGGTAATGACCAACAGATGGCAAATAAGTTAATCTGGGAAGGACAGCTGAATCAGAAAGTGATATAATCAACTGGAGGGAAGAATATTCTGGATGTGGTGCTGGTAAAACCAGATGAGCTCTATAGAGAATCTGAAGCAGTGGATGGTATTAGTGATCAAAAAGCTGTTTTTGTCGTAGTTAAAAATAAATGTGATAGAAAGGAAGGTCATAAAAGTAGGACCCACCAGGTGAGTTGGCTGTGTGGTTAGGGGTGTGCAGCTGTGAACTTGTATCTGGGAGATAGTGGGTTCGAACCCCACTGTTGGCAGCCTTGAAGATGGTTTCCCATGGTTTCCCATTTTCACACCAAGCAAATGTTGGGGCTGTACCTTAAGGCCATGGTTGCTTCCTTCCTACTCCTAGGCTCTCCTATACCATCATCACCATAAGACCTATCTGTGTTGGTGCGACATAAAGCAAATTACAGAAAAAAATAAAGTAGGACTATTAGGCAGTACCATATAGCTGATAAAACAGGCATAAGGAAGTTTTTAAAAGTAACTAAGATCGTTGAAAAATGGTAAATAAAAATTTAAAATTTAAACAGACTGTGGGAGGGGTTTAAAGCAATTGTTGAGGAATGTGAAAACTGGTGTGTATCTTTAAAGGTGGTAAGGACTGATAAAGACTCTCTACTTTATAACAGAGAAATAGAGTGTCTAAGAATGAGGTGCAGGTTGGAAAGAAATAGTTAGAAATAGCTGTAGAAGTAAAGAGATTTTGAAGGAACTTACTAGGAAATTGAATCTAGCAAAGAAGTCAGCTAGGGATAACATGATGGCAAGCATAATTGGCAGTTATACAAATTTTGGTGAAAAATGGAAGGGTAAGTATAGTTACTTTAAGGTTGAAACATGTTCCAAGAGAATTAATGAATTCAGATGAATTTAGACTTTTGTTGCTTAGTCCATATCAACGCCGAGCATTGTTGACATGGAAATATTGTTCCATTATGTTAATTGGCGATGGATTTTGTCATGATTGTCTTAAGGTGTAAAAACGCATGGTCATCGGTCTATATAGACAAGGACAATTGTGAAGATGATTATAAAAATGAGAAAAAATCATGAAGGGGAACAATCGCCTGAATAATAAAGGAAGATCCTGCGGAGAATACTGGGACCCATAAGAGAAGAGGGAGGCACCTACAGAATTCGGTACAACGATGAGCTATCCAAAAATCAGAAAGACATTGTTACTTGTGTAGGAAAAAGGTGCCTGGTCTTCTATGTGCACCTAACTCGCATAAACCCTTGCAGACTTACCAATAGGATCATTGCTGTGGCAGGTGGAGGGAAGGCATCCAGGAACAAGTGGATCTCTTCGATCAAATCAGATCTGGAACAATTGGGATCCCGCATGAGTCCATACATGACCACGCACAGTTTCGGCATGCTATCCAGCAGGGAATTTTTCCAACGTCACTTACGGGTAGGAAGAACACAGGAACCAGCAGACGTGTGGACGGAGGAAAGAAAGCTGGTTCACAACCAGGAAATGAAGGAATACTGGACGAAGGGAAAACAGAAAGCCCAAGTGACGAGAAGAACCAAGCCCATCATTAGGCCCAAACAAGAAAGAAAGAAAGGCAAGAGGGAGTCATGGAAAAATGTAAGACTCGCTTTACATTAGATGCCCTAATATTACAGTCTGAAGAAAACTAAATATGAAGGCCTACAGTATAGAAAGCTCGTAAAATTGATCAATGATAACATTACACTGACCATTGTTTGTTGTGATGTGCTTTGTGTCCTCTGAGCCCCAGGGGCTCTAAACTTTGGAGCGTGGGTTGGCGACCACGGGGCCCTCAGCTGAGTCCTGGCATTGCTTCCATTTACTTGTGCTAGGCTCCTCACTTTCATCTGTCCTATCCGACTTCTCTTGGTCAACTCTTGTTTTTTTCCGACCCCGACGCTATAGTCCATCTTCGTAGTAAGCGTCTTTCTGGACGACCGGAGGTGTGGCCTAGCCTCGTGTGCGAGGAACTATGGGAGCGTTCGCGCTGGTGGTGGGGGAAGAACTTGAACCTTTCCTCCAGCTGACACAGTCGAGTTCAGGCAGCGGACGTAGCCCTGGGAACTGACTGAAATAGTGTGGAAAGCTTAGGTGCGATACGTTCCCGGGTCGGGGTGGTCATTATGCAATGGCTCATCGGTGTACATACATCACACTAACTCAAAGGTGTAGGAATTACTTAATATGATAAACTAGTGAAAATAAAATAGTACCGTACATTGTACAAATCGAGTCTTATATTTCGATTGTCTGCCTTAAAACCTTGTCACCGGGCGAGTTGGCCGTGCGCGTTGAGGCGCGCGGCTGTGTGCTCGCATCCGGGAGATAGTAGGTTCGAATCCCACTATCGGCAGCCCTGAAGATGGTTTTCCGTGGTTTCCCATTTTCACACCAGGCAAATGCTGGGGCTGTACCTTAATTAAGGCCACGGCCGCTTCCTTCCAACTCCTAGGCCTTTCCCATCCCATCGTCGCCATAAGACCTATCTGTGTCGGTGCGACGTAAAGCCCCTAGCAAAAAAAAAAAAAAAAAAAAAAAAAAAACCTTGTCAATTAACTACACAGGCCTTTGAGCATAACATTCTAAAATTTCAGTTCTATTCCAGTACGGAAATACTTCGTAACTTTCGTCGTAAATGTTGGTGACGTCAAAAAATCAGAGGGTTATGCCTAAAAGAATTCATATCGGATGTTGCTTTCGACACAACGTGAAATAAATCTCAGTGTATAGCAAAAGTGGAGGTCAATATTTTGGCACTCTGTAGCCTTTAATTTATTCTTATACATTCTTACGAATATGAAATCTGTTATATAAAATTGAAAGGTTTGAACCATTTGGTAGAAAATCAATTGAACATAAGACAGTAACTTGCAACTGGTAATACTGCGAATAAAGGAAGTTCGTTTGAAACTGTACTGTACTGTATACCAAGGAAAGGCGCATCGGTACGCGCTATCAGTTCATCAATTGCCTAACGAATAGGAGGAAGTTGTTTCCACTGACAGCCTGGAGATATCATCTACTTAACGTGATTTCTAGTGAAATACGTATAAAAGAGATTAATTAATGCAAATTTGTCGGGAAAATGCAGAGAAGAAGCATTAGTAGAAATACTTCAGCTACTTTCATAATAACATTAACAATGTCTACTTTTCTTGTCCATCAGAAGAAATATAATAATATATAATACTCTTGAATAACCTGCTATTGTTATGACTGAGAGAACAGGTCTCCTACAGCAACAGCAGCAACAAAAACAACAACGAAAACAGCAACAAAATGCTCCGGAACAATAGACAATATAAATCTGTCTCATAAAATCAGAGCAAAAATATTATCGGACTTCTTACGTGTTCTATGGTCACGTTTGTTTAATATTCGGAGTTCAGGGATCGTATTTACAAATTATTCAGAATAACCTTCACTCTCGTCTGAATCAGTGTCATCTGAAGTTTCACCGAGGTTGATGTCGGACTGGTCGAATTCTAATTCCTTATGCATGGTGTTGTCACGCTCCCAGTATTCCTGCTCAGTGTCTTTTACGTGGTCGCAACATTTTTTCCGTTTGTCTTGCGAATACTGTGCAAGCAATATCCGCAAAGAGCTTCCTTTTTGTCGAGTGTGTCTGCTGTCAAGTCACGAGTGATCTATAAGACAGAGAAATATTTCGTACAGAATAAGCATTTTTATTTATATTGGGAGTAGGAGCGCCCCATTTATGAACAGTGAAGGCATTAGAGATGCTATGGCACACATTTTTATGCTAAAAAACTAATTATGCTGTATTACTTTTAATTGAGATATATTCTTTTTTTTTGCTAGGGGCTTTACGTCGCACCGACACAGATAGGTCTTATGGCGACGATGGGATAGGAAAGGCCTAGGAGTTGGAAGGAAGCGGCCGTAGCCTTAATTAAGGTACAGCCCCAGCATTTGCCTGGTGTGAAAATGGGAAACCACGGAAAACCATCTTCAGGGCTGCCGATAGTGGGATTCGGATGCAAGCTCACAGCCACGCGCCTCTACGCGCACGGCCAACTCGCCCGGTGAGATATATTCTTATCACGGACCTCTCCTTTGATATCTCCCCAAACCGACTCAGTGTGATTGAGATCTGGATGATATGTTTCATATGTTCACTCATGGTATAAACACTTTCACGTGCCTAGCCTCGCAGTGGTCTCCCAGATTTAGAAGAGGACCTAGAAGCCATGCTCGTCACTTCAGTAATTTCAACTTAGCTCGCACGTAACAACACGCGCCGCTTGAAAGACGTTTTCACTTCAGCGCTAGCCTGGCGACTGGACCAGCTGTAGGAGTGGGGGGACGATAGCTCCCACCACTGCATGCGCAACCATTTCTCGCGCAGGACGCTTTCAACCAAAACGGACTATATTAGGTTTGCGAGGGCTAGGGAGTCTTTCATTTTCACACCCTTCGTGGCCCTTGTCTTTCTTTGGCCGATACCTTCATTTTTCGAAGCGTCGGATCCCTTCCATATTTTCTCTCTGATTAGTGTTATATAGAGGATGGTTGCCTAGTTGTACTTCCTCTTAAAACAATAATCACCACCACCACCATTTGTGTCTTCTGCCGTCACTCATCTCCGATAGATGAGATTACTGCAGCGTACCGAGTATAACAGCCTGCCTGAATATTGGCTAGAAGTAGCTGTGAAGTTAGATAAATTTCTTCTTTAGCGTGCCATTCCTCTGGTTCATAAATTTTCTGATAGTACTGGTACGTAACACAGGGGTTCATCATGGTATTCCACCTATTCGATTCCTACTCTGAGGCACTGATTGGACTGATCATTATGCACACTTAACAGAATAATAGCAGAGGAGTGTTCACAGCTGCCTGAGGCCTGGTCATTCCACCTGTGGAACTTGGCACTGTTAGAACGGCAGCATAGTACTGTTTGTTAAAAGTGAGAAAATGTGCGGTTTTTCATTTGATAGAGTATTTCATATGAAAGCATTGCTTTTAATTGCATCATTTTTACGGATGTCATTGTAATGACCTATGTTGACAGCTGGGAAAACCACAAAGGCAGTTTTTCTGAGCATGTAAAAACGACAGGTGAAGAGTGTGTGTCTGCTATTATAATGAAAACTGCCCAACTTGATTCTGACTGGCAGTAGGCTAGTGGGCCTGCCATCATAATGAAAACTCCCCAACCTGATAGTGACTGATAGTAGGCAAGAGGGCCTGCCATTAAACTGAAAATTACCGAGCTTGATTGCTGCAGTCGCTTAAGTGCGGCCAGTATCCAGTATTCGGGAGAGTAGGTTTGAACCCCACTATCGGCAACCCTGAAGATGGTTTTCCGTGGTTTCCCATTTTCACACCAGGCAAATGCTGGGGCTATACCTTAAGGCCACGGCCACTTCCTTCCCACTCCTAGCCCTTTCCTGTCCCATCGTCGCCATGAGACCTATGTGTTGGTGCAACGTAAAGCAAAAAAAAAAAAAAAAAAACCTGAAAATTCCCTAACCCAGTCTTCGCATGTGAAAAGACGTATGGTGACTTCCCCATTCTGGGGTATCATTAAGAGTTATGCAGTTTAATACAATCTGACTCCCAACATGTACACTACTTAACCTAGAATTCTGTATACAGTGTAGAATTCCTTAGCAAAGCACGGGTACATCAGCTAGTTTTTATATATAAAATAATAAGAAAATATAAAGGTCCAGTAATACTACCCTGCAGGGTAAACCCCTCTGAATCATTACAGGATCAGATAACACTTCACCTACTCTAATTCTCTGAAATGTAACCACCCATTCAACCACTCTTTTGACTAGTCCAACTAGTCCAACTTTTCCATACTCCTTTGTATATTTAATTTCTACAATATAACTGAAAGTTACTATTCATTTTCTGTGTTTATTTGGTAATGCCGGGTGTCAAATTTCTTTCTGAATGTGTGTGTACAGAATGCATTTAGCCTGATGTTTCGAGACACCTGTATGGTAGGATAAGAGACAAAAGAAACATGAGGGAATTGGGAAGGTTTTCATATCATCGTCATAATGCAGTTTCCAGCTGCTAGCTGAATCTGCTTAGAAGGTTTTCGTGTGATGTTTAAAAAAATTTATGTAAGTGAGATGAGAGTGAAATGAGGAATTTGCATCCAAAGAGTTTGTTGGCTGCAAAGAGTTGAATGTTGGACAGTAGGGTCTTACCACAGTTTAACAATAGTTATTTATTTCATTCTTTTCTCTTAAATTGAGTACACTATTAGTGTCCAAAATTAAAGCACCATATGGAAATTCTTTCCTTCTGTAGGCCTATTATTTTTTTAAATTCTCTGCTGTGCACATGCTACAGGGTGTACACATACAGCTGGTCGCCAACAGTGAAATCCTCTCTGTCTAAGCATTTTGTACACCATTTCCCTCGATTCACCTGTTGTAGTGGCGGTTGTGAGGTCAAATGCCACTGCTGTGTAGTCCTCTTTTGGTCTTTAGGACACAGTTTTGGACTCTTAAGAACTGGTGCCACATCTGAGAAACAACAGGATGATGCACATTAAAAAAAAAATCACAAAATAGTATCGGGTATAGTCAAATATAAAGTATTTACAAAGTAAACACTGTCCATCAGTATGAAATCTGGGCCCACAGCACCTCGAAAAAAGGAACATGAGGTGTCAAGATCTCATCGTGTTCCATGTTCTTGCGAGATGCAAATCCGTTTTGAATCATCCTGAAGATTGAAATGGAATTTATCTCCAAACAGAAAATTGGTCCACTGTTCAGCTGTCCAGGGGACATGTTGACTTCACTAGACATCTTCTGCAAACGTGCGTCAGGGTCAGCTGGTCACCGACATTGTCCTCTCTGCCTAAGCCATCTGTTCACCGTTTGCTTTGATTCAACTGTTGCATTGGCTGCTCTGAGATCAGATGCGACTGCAGTGTAGTCCTATGGTTGTACCGTCTCGCTCTTTTGGCCAAATAACGGTTCTGTTTTTTAGATGTCACTCCTGGTCTTAGGGACACAGTTTCCAACTCTAAAAGCTGGTGCCACATCCGAGAATCGATAGACTAATGCATATTAAGCCATGTGCCCACTTCAGCATGGGATTCTCCATCTTCCGCTCATCCAATTGCCCTCCACCGCAGGAAGTCGTCCAGGCGTCTTCTGTGCCATACCTGAAATCACAGTGAACGTGGAAGTTTGATGAATGTGACGGTACACACTACGTACACAAGCTGATAGGGGCACTGATGTCATCACTTTTCATGATTGGATGAAGAGAAGCATGCCATCTGCCAGGCAGAATACATGTCTAGTATAATTTGTTTACACGTTACTGTCACCTGATTTTATTATGTGGTCAAATGGACACGGGAGAAATAATTTCAGTTTGTTGCTTTAATTTTGGATACTAGTGTACTTCGGGTTCAAAGCAGAACCATTTCCTCAGGAAACTGTTTATTACCATAGTAGTATGTAAAGTTGTATAGGAAAACATAATAATGTAAACACCGTGACACAGTATGTTTGTTCCTTTCCATTACTTGTATGATAGTAGTAGAACGAGTTGATAGACATATAAATTATTTTTTGTGGATTTCTGTTTATACAGTAGTTACTGTACCTAATTGTCTGTGAGAACCATTATATAGAATGAGGATCATTGGCATAAGCAATAATTATAAAGGAACACTCTCGTTTCTGAAGAAATAAGGATGTTCCACTGGAAACTTGGTAACTTTTATGGTGGAAATAAAAAAAGTGACTGTGAAAGGTGAGGTGGGAAACATATACTGAAGAAACTGTGCCAAGGGAATTTGAGTGACTTTCGGTTGCAAGCCCTTAGTGAGATAATGGGACTGATAATCATGTTGTTTTGCCCCTTAAAACAATAATCATTACTACCTTAATCTCAGGAAGATCACCTGTTGCTTAATTTTATCCCATGTTTCTCTTTCAGCTGATGCTGCTTTCTGTTAAAATGAAAATAAGTTGTGTCCTTTGTATAGGTACATCATCGATGGAGATGAGCAGTCAGTGCCTAAACCTCCACTGTGGAAATGGGTCCTAAGGATTGTCATGTTACTTCTACAGTTGGCACCAATCCTCAGGTATTGATATACAGGTCTCAGTTTCACAAATATAAATAACATTTGATCTTTTTTTTTTTTTTTTTTTAAGTTACAAAAAATTCACATTGTATTTTAAGGTGGCCACTCAGTTTGACTGGCAGAAATACCCAGTACTTTAACACTTTTATTTATTTTGACATTATCTTATCGACAATGATGTAAACCTGTCTGGTTTTATTTATTTATTTACAAACCACAAATTAACAAAATAATGTAAACTTTCATAATAAAATATAACAAACATAATAAATTAGTAACAAGATCAGATACACAGCCTACTAATAACTGTCCAAATCAAACACCATGAGAATCCATGTTTATAGCCAAGTCATCGTGGGTCAACCACTACACATAAACTTATTCTGAAGATATTGTTTTACCGGACGAGTTGGCCATGCTGTTAGGGGCGCGCAGCTGTGAACTTGCATCCTGGAGATAGTGGGTTCAGATCCCACTGTCAGCAGCCCTGAAGATGGTTTTTCGTAGTTTCCTATTTTCACACCAGGCAAATACTGGGGCTGTACCGTAATTAAGGCCACAGCCGCTTACTTCCAACTCCTAGCCCTTTCCTATCTCATCGTCGCCATAAGACCTGTGT
The DNA here is from genome assembly GCF_040414725.1 of Anabrus simplex. Lineage (NCBI taxonomy): Eukaryota > Metazoa > Arthropoda > Insecta > Orthoptera > Tettigoniidae > Anabrus > Anabrus simplex. The sequence goes on from NC_090270.1 coordinate 267,981,316, forward strand.
CGGTGCAGTGTAAAGCCACTAGCAAAAAAAAAGATTGTTTACACCCCTCTGGAATATACTACACTGAAACCCCTCAAATCAGAACTAATTTGGGCTGTGGCCTGTTCGGATTTCAGTTTGTTTGGAATAGCCAAATAATGTTCATAACATAATAACCAGCCCTCGTTACAATACAGGACTGTACATTGAGCAAGTCAGGCTGGATTATAATACCAATATAAATGGTCCGTTATTGGACATTATACATTTTCCAGCTTACTCATTCCGGTTGCCAGCGTTTCACTCCAGTGTGCTAAGTTGGGCTCATCAGTTGGTAAGTAGCACACCCACCAAGACGCATGGCTAGTGCATACCGTGGAGGCCACTGCATAGGCTACTTAGAGCCACCGGCAGTGCCAATGCATACTAGAGACTTTGTCTCATTACCAAAAATTGATGCCTGCCTGGCCATCAGATGATATAGATGTTGATTCCCATAGGGAATCAGAAATATTTGTTCCGAATGAGTAAATTTTATATAAATATAAATGAGTAAATGTTTATAAATATAAATATGGGAATCAACATCTATATCATCAGGCTGGATTGGCATGCGATGAGCGAGGTTAGTGACCTTGACTGGTGGGCATGTAGCCAACTATTGTTGTTTGGCAGGCCTCCGCTAAAAATAGAACACTACCCTTACAGTTTAGTTAAGTCAGCTCCAGTCTGTTGTTCTGTTCGTGTCTGCTGTCATTGCATAATTTATGTTTTTCTTTTTGTTAGAGTTGTGTTGTTGTTGTTGTTGGGATTTTATTTAAGTGAACTGTGTTGATTAATATTTTGATTTTAAGTTCTGGCAAGCAAACGAAAACACAGTTTTTATACTGTAGAGCAAAATCTGAAAGCTTTAATCCTTTGCCGCTCCTGTCTAAGGACGGATGCCTGGCCGTAGTTATCGTGTTTACAGACAGTCCTTTAAATCACAATAGACACAGCAGCATAAATACCACTCTTTAAAAGAAAATAGAAGTCATACGAATAAAGATATAAATGTAATTTCTTTTGCATTTCGTTCTTAAATGATTAGTGCATATAAATGTGTGCTCACCTTAATTTTGAATATTCACATTTTCCTGATGGTATTCCAAAATGCACTCCCTCCTGCACAGTGGTAGATCGCACTGCTTACGTTTCAATGTTGTTTGTTTGCCCCTCCCAGAAGCTGCCTATTTTTCATTTATAAACACAAAGCGCACATGAAATATGTAACCGTTACTGCAGCAGTTACACTAAACAAAACACCAAACACAGTAAAGGGAGGAAAATAAGTGCAATTACACACTACCAAAAACCACTACACACTTAGCGAAACATCGGCTGAAACTATGCGGAGCTCCGCCGATAACAACATTAGTAAATGTCAGTAGGGCAACTAGATAACAATAAACCAGGAAATTGGGAAGGAGCTGGGAACCTACCAAGGCCATGGAGATAGGTTGCAGTTTCCGAAATAATCAACCGTGATCCTTAATTTTCAAAATATTATTTACAAATGGTCTTTACAAATGAATTCTGAACAAATTCAGCCATGCGGAAGGTACAGACACACAACTCGTAAACTACGAATTACATGTTCTGTGATACACACAACTTACACGTTCCTTGATAATAGCTTCCTACAAGTTCAAAGAGTCAAGCCAATACAATATATCTAGTTACCAAACAGTTTGTACAATACAATTTAGAAGGTAGGAATAAACGTAATATGCAATTACAATTTACAGTGAAGTTAAACGTACCTTTCAAAACTCTGGCGTACATCAAGTGACATGGAACTACTTGAGGCAAAACCCCGAGGTAAATATATAAAACTACAATTTACATGTTTAGTGAAACAAGGAAAGGGGAATGCCTTGGAAACAAACAGGCAAGCCCAGCTGAAAAGCTAAGGCATCCAAAATAATTGAGTGGCGAATCTAGGTGAGGTTAGGGCAGACTCCTATATGAAAAAGCAAGCGAACATTATTGGAAATTTAAGGTGGAACGTAAATCAAGAGTGCTTACCCCAAAGTGGCCCATCCCGGTAGCGAGACGACGTCAAAACTTCGGACAACCAGACAGACCGCTCACAGACCACAGACAGACCACGAAATGCTGCCTGGCTCTCTTTAAAAGGGAAACCCTGGCCTTGGAGTAGCCAATCAGAACGCAGGGGCCTGCCTATCGTCACCCAGATTCACCAATCACAACTCTTACTTCAGTCGCAATGTTAAAATACTTTCTCGAATACATACGATCGCGAATCTTCCATTTCCAGAATAGTCAGAAAATACTTTCTAGAATACATAACCAACAAAAGGCAACACACCCTGTTCAAAAATTCATGTGACAACTTTCTGGACATTTCCAGTAAATATAGAAATGAAATCTACTAGTTACCAAAATATTACACTGTACAGGTTAGGTCGTTACCTGGCATACAAATAAAACATTATACCACCACACTTCAGATCATACAGTAAGTACTACGGAAGGTTTACAAATAAAGTCTTCAATAAACACTTTCCACTTCCAATACATTCTACACCTGTGACATCTTCCTCCTCCCGAAAGTCGAGCCACGCTCGATCATTAACATAATTGTACTGGGGAGAAAGCGATCAATTTATAAAACGTTCTCACATAGTATAGATAGGAAAGATACATGACCCTAACAATCGTGATTCCTTGAAGTTGACTTTCCAACAATAAACAAAACAAACTGTCGCTACACTAAAGGTCCTTTTAGTAGCCTGGAGTTTACGGTTTACCAATAATTTTCAAAAATAATAAAGGTGTTCATAGATCCACCTATTCAATAAATATCACATAAAGGTCCACATGGATAGTCACACTACACTTCAAAATGCCTTCAGAACCTTTTACAATTGCTTTGACAATTTCTACTCTGTTCACCAAAGGATGTACACTCATTCCTTTTGCCCATTGTTAATAATCCAGAACCAACTCGCTTTCTAGTCAGACAGTGTTCTAGGCCTCCTTAGTCAAGTTATGGACTAAATATTTTGCACCACTTTTTCACACCAGTCACAGCACAGCTAGCCCACAGGTTCTTGCTGCCGACACGGCCGTTTTGTCGCTAGCCTCCATTCAATTTCAGTCCAACCCAGGTAGCTATGTAAATTGCAGTCCAATGGTATCTTGCACCAAATAAGCAGATGGGTGAGACACCAGACTGCCACCATTAGGACGTTCATCACAGATCGTGGTGCCGGATGGTAGCGCCCAAGGCACAGAGAAACATATCAGATATAAAGCTTTTCAGGCGTTTGCTCTATTAACCAGCGTTTAGTCTTAGGTCTGACACTAGACTCGTCAGAGTGGGATGTGTCAGACCCTACCCACTGACGCTGGGTGTATGCAGGTGATTATTATTATTTTTTTTTTTTTACGGGGGGCCCCCGTAGTCCGCTCCCCCGCCGTGACCATCGACTCAATCTACATGGCCTCCGACATGCTATTAATTTCTAAGTAAAAAAGAGATAGCTGGGTAGAGTGGGAAGTGATACAAGGAGTATCTGCCTGCTTCCATGTCAGACACTTTACCAGGCGAGATTGTGTTAGGTATATGGTGTTGAAGTATGGTATTGAAGGGTCAGGGAAAAACCACATAGGCAGAAAGAAGAAAGAGCCTACATGTAAAACCTGACTTCTTTTGATAGCACATGCAAGGATGTGGGCTGGAGATAGACCAGAGGTTGTGTTAGTTAGGATTATGTGTCATGCAAACATAACCATTTCCTTGCCATTTTCTGTTATTGAGGGGATCAGTCCTTCTTGTCACTGCCTGGTGCAGCTCGGGTCTGGTAGCGTCTGGGCTCTGGGCCACAGGTTCGTCCCATTGCCCAGCAGCCAGCAGTCCCTGGTGCGAAGTCTCCTTTTGGAGAGGGGGGAATTAAAGCCAAGCCTTACGTAATGCAAGGGGCTATCTTCTTCCGCCTGTTGATGTCCCTCTATGCGGTGTTATTGGAACACACTTGTCTCTGCAACAATTTGTACATATATACATTTAAAACTTTAGAGTGCGAGCCGCTCTCTTCCGCTCTCGTGTCCTGTAAAACAAGTACATCGTATAATTAAATGATATTATCAGGGGTATGTTATCTGTCCACTCCCTTGTCGCTGGCAGGGGGCGGGGGTGGATTGGGTCGTCCCTTATTAAGGCTGAGTTGCCTTCGTCTTGATATATTTCTTATCTCAATCCTCCCTCGCTTGATTACCGGTGGTGGCTAGGTCTGTAACATAACATAACAAAAACATAACATAGCATAATAATAGTAGTATTGCTTAATCTAGGATATAGGTGATCAGGTATGTACATATATACAGGTGCTGCAGTGTGGTGTGTGGGCGGAATGTTAAGTGGAGCGGTATAGTGGGTAGGTGTCAGCTTAGGAGCGAGGGCGGCTTTGGCCCCCCGGCCTCCTAACCCTGTAGCTGAACAGAATGTGTTTCGGCGTGGGGTATTTTGTGTATAGGTCGACGTCATAGCGTCCGATTCCACTGACAAGTGGGTTGACCTTACTACCCCATGACTTCTTGTACATTCGGAGTGTTTGTTTTCGTATGTGTTGCCTTATCGAGCTGACTTTCGCAGTAGAGCGTAGATGGCGTATTGGCGTGTCGTACGGGAGTCTAGCCGCTGCTCGAATGCATTTGTTTTGTATTAGCTCCAGCTTATCCAGATTTGTCTTAGCAGTGTAGCCCCAGGCGGGGGCTGCGTACGTTATTATTGGCCTAATTAGGGCCTTGTACATGTTGATTGCTACTCTCTTGTTAATACTGGATCTTTTGTTCAGTATGGGATAGAGCTGTGACAATCGTGCATGTGTTTTCCGCTTGATCTCTTTAATGTGATATAGCATGGTTAGTTTTCTATCTAGGACTACTCCTAGATATTTGACCTTGTCGTGCCATGCTATATCACGATTGAATAGTTTGAGCGGTTTTATATTGGCTGGCCTGTGTGTGCGTCTGTTCTTCCTAGTGAACATTACAGCTTGGCATTTGTCTACATTGACCTTGATACGCCATTTGGTTAGCCAGGGCTCGAGGGTTCGCAGTGCTACTTGTAGTCTCTTTCGGGTGCATGCTAGTTGAAAGTGCTGTACTGTGATAGCAGTGTCATCCGCGTAGAGGTGCGTGGTAGTGAGGTCCGCTGTCGGCATGTCATTCGTAAATAGAATGAACAGGATTGGCCCTATTAGTGACCCTTGGGCTATGCCCGCCCTGATCGGTCGCGTGCTTGACAGTGTGTTATGAACGTCTACTTGGAACTCTCGGCCTTCCAGGTATGATTTAATTATAGGACCCGGGTAAGCAGTTGCGGGGCGGAGTGGCCGTTCCTGAAACCGAATTGTTCATTTCGAATGATTCCTCTTTCCTTGATATGTGCTATTAGCCTTTTCAGCAGTATTTTCTCGAATACTTTGCTGAGGGCGTCCAGGAGACTGATGGGCCTGTAGTTATTAGGGTTAGATTTGTCCTTGCCTGGTTGCCAAATACAAGGATTCTCGCCTTTTTCCACTGTTCTGGATAATACTGCAATTGGAACATTGCGTTGTATATTTTAGTGAGTAGTGCGAGGGCTTTCGGAGTTAGCTTTTTTAATATTATGTTCTGTATCTCGTCTGGGCCGGGTGCCTTCTTCGGGTTAAGGTGGTCTATTATCCACTTAATTTCGTGGATATTAGCCTTCTTAACCTCAGGTTTAGGTGCGTTTGCTAGGAATTCCGCTACCTTGGCCTCTGTTTGCCTAATGAAGGCGGGGTCTGACGGTTCGTCATTGGGCGAAAAGGCCTCTTCCAGTGAGTCGGCTATCACCTCGGCTTTATCTTGGTTTTCGTATACTGGTCCGTTAGGTCCCTTAATTGTTGGGATCACGTGTGGTTCTCGTGTGAAATATCTCGCTAAGTTCCAAACCGGCCTGGTATTAGTGTCAAACGTACTCAGTTTGTTATTCCAGATCTGAGACCTATACTCCATTATTCCGGTTTCGATTTCGACCCTGAGTTCATTTTTACGTATCCGGTCTTCATCGCGGTGGTATCGGGCCCAGTTACGCTTGTGTCTGTTGCGCTGTCGTATTAGATCTTTAATGTGGGCCGGTAATTCAATGTTAGTGTTTTGTCTAGGTTTGTGAACCGGGATGCTCGCAGTTGTGGCTGCCTGGATCGCATTTATGAGTGTTTTTAGGGATTCATCCGTTTGGGCTGGGTTTACTATTTGTATGTCCTCAGTCCCCTGTAGGAGTGAATCGAGTTTTCTTTCAAATTTACCCCATTTGGCTGCTTTATAGTTGAGTCGGCGCTTGGGGTTATTCTCATATTCCTCCGGGTTCGCTGCCAGTGTAAATATTACTGGTTGATGCCTCAACCCTAGGTCGTTAATGACCTTTATGGTGTGTCTTTGAGGAATATTTCGCAGTAGGGCTATGTCTAGAATATCATCGACTTGTTCATTTGGCGCTAGGAACGTGGCTTCACTGGGGGCTGTTACCATATAGTCCTGGGATAGCATGTGGTTGTACAGCCTTGTGCTGTCTGGGTTAGGTTTCAGGCATCCCCAGCTGGCGTGTTTCGAGTTTAGGTCTCCTCCTAGTATCGTGTTTCGATTTAGCCTTAGTACCGATTCGATGTCTTGTGTGTTTAGATGTTTAGGTCTGGAGTATGCCGATATGACATTGACGAGTGTTCCTCGCACTGGCATGGCAATTCCGCATGCCTCCAGCTCGACCAGTTCTGGTAAGTCTATTTCCATATGTTTAATGTCCTTCCTTACCAGAACTGCCACTCCTCCGACTTTGTTTGCCTTATAATACCAATATAATGGTCCGTTATTGGACATTATAAATTTTCCAGCTAACTCATTCTTGGTTGCCTGCGTTTCGCCCTCGTGTGCTAAGTTAGGCTCGTCAGTTGGGACTTAGCACACCACCCAAGACGCAAGGCTAGTGCATACCGTGGAGGCCACTGCATAGGCTATTTGAAGCCACCAGCAGTGCCAATGCACTATGAGAGCTATGTCTCATTTCCAAAAATAGATGCCTGCCTGGCCATCAAATAGGTTCCTTATGGGAATCAACATCTACATTATTTGTTTGCCTTGTCGCTACGGTGTATTTTATAGCCTCTTACGGTGAACTTCTTCCCCGGTGGGAGCAAGGTTTCTGTTAGGAGAGCTATGTGTATGGTGTTCGTGGCTAGGAATGCTTCGAGTTCATATTTCCTAGACCTGACGCCCTGGCAGTTCCATATAAGAACTCGAAGCTCCTGCGTGTTGTTATTATTATTATTATTATTATTATTATTATTATTATTATCTTCGTTGGGTTGTTCAGCCATCCGGGGTTAGGAGTTCGGAGATTGCATTAGCCAGGTCCCTTAGCCAGGGGTAGGGGAGCATGTTGGCCATCATAACACCAGTGGTTATGGCTACCGAGAGGTTCAGGTTCGGAAAGAAGGTTTTCAGGATTTCTTCTATCCTTTCCCTGAACGCCTTCACTGCCATGTTCCCCGCTGGCTGTTGTGCCTGTAACTGTGTAGTTGGTGTGATTGGTGTGGTGGAGAGGGGGTGGCGAGGGGGGGTGGTGGTGGTGCGGATGCTGATCGGCAGGTTCTCTGCGGGGGGCGGAGCTGGCCTGGGGCGGGCCCTCTAGCAGCTCGGGAGGTGCTGGCGTGGACTTAACCTGCCTTTGTTTATTTACATGGGGCTGGGCCTTCTTGTTGTTGTTGTTGTTTGAGGTCTTAGTTCGGATGGTGGTGGAGGCTGGTTGGGCTGAGGGCCCGGGGTTGTGTTTATCTACCGTCCGTATGGGCTTGAAATTTTAAGATGCCTCCACCTGATGGGCGCTGGTTGTCTGAAGGACCTTGTTTTCGGCTCTTTGTGCCTGACGGGCCTGGAGGACCTGAAGGGTCCTTTTTACCTGAGGGGCCTGGGTTCTTTTTGCGTGAAGCGCCTGAGCCTGAAGGGCCTGCTTGGGCCTTAGGGTTGCCACGCTTGTTACCCTTTGGCCCTTTGCCTTGATGGGCGGCTTCGTAGTCCTTGCGGCTAGGATAGTCTTTAAAATTGGCCACGTGTTTTCTCCCGCAGTTAGCACACTTAGAGTACGCTGGGTCGTTGCCGTGGGGGCAGTCGCGGGACAAGTGGGAGGCTGCGCATCTGCGGCATCTGGGCTCCAGTCGGCACGCCGCCCCTGGATGGCCATGCCTCTGACACACTCCACATTGGGGGCCAGTGGCTGGGGGGTGGTATGGCTTGACTGACACCAGCATGTTCGCGAGCATCCGCATTTTGCGCAGATTGTCCGCGTCTGGGGTGTCCGCCACGGCAACTAGGAATAGGTTGCCCTTGGCTGGCCTATTCCCTGCTCTCATCCGCACAACGGAGAATGCGGGGATATCCTGTGCTTTCAATGCAAGCTGGATTTCGTCCGCATTACTTCCGTTAACGGGGGTCCTCACTACGAACCGCTTCATTGTGCTGTTGGGCAATACTTTTACAAAATTAATATTTAGCCCTTTTAGCACGCCGATAGCAGTTTCGTAGCTCTCAAAGGTTTGCATGTGGAGCCGGATCGCTTCGTGCGCGTCAACTCTCGGCCTGGAGAAGTAATACTGTCTCTGGTCATGCGGTAGCCTTTTGAGGAGCTCCGTTTCGAGTGTCTTTGTGTTTGTAGTGTAGACCGTAAGGGGTGGGGGGGTTGACCCCTTACGGGTGACCTGTTTCTTTTGTTGTGGTGGTGGAGGTGGGCTCTGCCGAGTCTGCCTCTTGTGTGTGGAGTGCTGGGGTTGGGTTGAGCCGATAGATGTATCGGTGCTACTATCGACTCGGGTACTTGGCTTATTTCTCCCACCTGCCTGGGCCTTGCGGCTCAGGGGCTGGGTTACTTCCCCTTCCCCCTCCTTCTCCCTTTTGCCTCCCTGAAGCCGTCACCCTGGTTTCCCGGCTGGGTGGCTGGGACCTCGGGTTCGGTCACCCCGTGCTGGCTGAGTCTCTCTCCCTCGGAGCTCTCAGATTCGGCCTCCTGGGATGCGCCTGTAAGGTCGATCACCAGTGAGGCCTCGTCCGACTCCGAGTCCGAGTTTCCCGCTCACCCGGGTGGGGTGGGCTCTGCCGAGTCTGCCTCTTGTGTGTGGAGTGCTGGGGTTGGGTTGAGCCGATAGATGTATCGGTGCTACTATCGACTCGGGTACTTGGCTTATTTCTCCCACCTGCCTGGGCCTTGCAGCTCAGGGGCTGGGTTACTTTCCCTTCCCTCTCCTTCTCCTCTGCGCTCAGGTTGGCGGAACTGGGTCCCGCTTTCCCGGCGTCCGGCTGGCTGACCACTGGGTTGGGTGTGAGGGTTCGGTTCTTGTTAGGGGGAGAGGTAGCCTCCAGTTTGTGTTGGTGTTGCTCCACAGTCACTGACTCAACGGAGGCATGTGACTGTTCCTTCCCGTGCTCGGGTTCCGGCACTTCGGGGCCTAGCTCCGGTTCCCGTTTGACCGAGCACAACGTCACGCACCCCAGCTCGGCTTATATGCAGGTGAGCTTATCAGAAGTCTTATATGAGGCACAGTCTGATAACTGCATAAGGGAGATATATTTCCACAATGGAATTATTGCCCGCCTAGCAATTCCGAATGGAAAATTCTAAATTCCCGTAGAGGGAATTAGATATTTTTCACCAATAGAGCAAAACATATCAGATGTAAGGCTTTTCAGGCATTTGCTCTATTAACCAGCCTTACATCTGATATGTTTTTGACATGCTCTATTGGTGAAAAATATCTAATTCCCTCTACGGGAATTTAGAATTTTCCAAGGCACAGAGTGCGCCTCCCAACTTGACACTTCAGGTTGCCGTCAGAAGAAGCTGGTCACTGCAGCCACTGTAACATAAACCATCCGCAGCAGACAGGGGAATACTCGAGGTAAAAGTATGCTGCTGGGCTCAAAGATCTTGCGTAGTCACCCAATGGGTGGCTTAATGAGTATGCAGTAGGGGCTCTCCCTCGCACACCAGGGATATTAGGGCACTAGCCCCGGGGTAAGCACTATCTATAATTCATTCATTTGACAAGTTTACGGTTGGGGTGAAAGGAAACTACAGGAGTTTGGCCTGAATCTGAAAGTAAGGGGAATAAATTCCAAGCAGTGACCCTAAACTAAAACCTACCTAACTTATAATATTAAATCCATTACACTAGAGGATACCTACAGTATTTACCTACACAATTACTTACAACTAACTTACAACAAAACTTATTATTACCTTATAACTAAAACCTTATAAATACCTTACAATAAACTTATCATTATCTTATAACTAAACTCTTACAAATAGCTTACAACCAAATCTACATGGTCACCAACAGTGGTATTTACCCCTCCCTACCTGACTTAAGGTACCTTCACATGGGAGAGATGGACTCTGCTGATCCTTTTCCTTTCGGGTGCCCTTGTGAAAAGGGCGGAGTACAAGTTAGGTTAGGACTAACGTTAGCCTGCAACGTTACGGCCGCAGACAACCTCATTTGGCAGATTTACCAATCACCATCGATGGAAGCTTGTTTGATCCCGCAGCGTTACTGCAGGTTAAACCTGTAAGATGCAACTGCGTTCATCTTAAAACCTGGCGCAGAAGATTCCTCTTGAGAAGCAAGACTTTTATTGGGAAGGGCTTTAAAGTTCAACACAATCTCGTCTTCAATGTAAATTTACTGTGGTGAATAGTTTCCTTTGTCAAACTACAAGCTCTTTAAGAATATGAATATGAATTCTCTCCCTGTGTATTACAGGAATCAAAACAAGGCATGGATGACTAGTTCTCTTTTTAATGAGTGGTTTGCCACAAGTAGTTTGTTCCTTCGGTGAAAAATTTTAATGAAGAAAATGGACAAACACTTCGAGCCTTACTTCTGACAGACCATACCCCTTCTCACCCACCAGACTTGTGGTTGGTACGCGGGGGGGACATAAAAGCAGTTTTTCTGCCTCTTGATGTGACATCGCTTCTACAGCCTATGGACCAGGTTTTCTACAGAATATAAAACTAAGCTACTGAAAAATGCTCTCATGATATCTTATTGTAGAAAATGGTTCTCTTACTATCCTTGAGAAGCTGAAGAATGTTACAATAAAAGACGTTATTTACTGAGATGCAGAATCTTGGCAAAATACAAGTGTGAACTTACTGTGGAGATCTCGGAAGAAGCTTCGGTCTAGCCTCGAGTTTGAGAAAACACCTACCCCTACACCTGTCACACAAGATGATAACACTGAGCTCCTTCATTTTCTTCAACAAGTACCGGGTTGCGAGGATGCTGGAGAAGGTTGTCTAGAGGAGTGGGCAGTAGTTGATGTTAATGAAGAATGCAGCAAACATGAAATAGTGAGTTTGGTCCAAAGTCACCATGATGGCAATGTAGCTAGTGGCAGTGAGGAAGAAGAAACTTTGACGGACAATGTGACTTATACTGATGCTGCCTCTGCTATTGACATCGCATTGTGCTTCGTAGAACACCATGCAGCAGCCATGCCAAATGATGTCATGCTTATGCGACACTGGCACGCAATTGCCTTTGCGGGAAGGTTTTCGTCACTTTGACAGTTGAAGATAACTGATTCAAAGTGGAAGATTAAGTTATATTTTGTGTGGTTCTATTGTTTTTGCAAAGTGATTAATCTAAAGAATTTCAATAAACAACTTTTCCATTTTTTCAATCCTGGATGACATAAGTACTGTATGTAGGCACATTTACACTTTGTTAGGTATACTAACTGTACTTCTTTGTTAGTTCTGAATGAATAAAATGTATAAACCCAATAATCGCTAAATCACATGAACTTTTTAATCATCGGTTACATGAACATGCATTCAAACTGGTTACGTCACACCTTCAAGAATGGCCGAAAGAATAACAATCAGACACATTTTATAATTATTAACAAATTATGACAAGCCAGTGATTATATAATTTAAACAAGTAAACATCAAACTATGTACAAAGAAAAATTGCAACTATTTATTAGATCTTCCTACTTGAAAACAAACTCTACTCTGCGGCTTCTCTTTACAAAACCATCAATAACTTCATCATAGAAAGAGGACTGTAATCTAATTTTCGCAAGCAATCCTTTTTCAATCGACAACGTAGCTAATGATGATAGCCTCTCTTGACCTTGAGTCGATCTGCAATATGTATTAATGCGTCTCAGTGTTGAGAAAGAACGTTCTGCAGAGGATGTAGTAGCAGGAATTGTTGCTACAAGTTTGATGAGCTTGAAAATTTCTGGCATACCCATGTACAATTTATTAGTACGCATAAAATGCATTAAGTCTGAAACACTTTTCTCTTTAAAATCAGAAGATGAATACATCACACTTAATTCGGTTTTTAAGCGAACAATGTCGAAAAATGACCCATAGGTCTTTTCTAGGGCAGTAACATCACTGTCTGGAAACATATTTCTGTGCTTCTCAAACAAATCACAATCCAACAGCGAGAAGAACACAAATTTCTTTATGCATTTAAAACGCTCTCCTATTTGGACAAGTACATTGTCAATAATTTCATTGAATAGACGTTTGTAATTTGATTTTTCTTGTTCATCACTAATTCTTCGATTTTTAGAGCACGGCTGTCCTCCATAAACATCAATTTCAGTATCAACATGTCCATACAAACTATCAAAATCTTCATCTCTCATAGACTGGATATTTAAAAAGAGCTCCTCAACCTTCTTGCCACAGTACTGAATATCCAGACTTTTTGTTTGTAAAATATTGAACACAGTATCGGAGAATGAAAGAATCTTGGAGAACACTGCCAGCAGAAATCTAGTGTTGAACTTAAGTAAGAAGAACAAAAATCCTTGTGCCTTCAATGTAGTGTCTTCATCCCAGTCGTCTGAAGTATCCTGTACATGTTGAAAGAATTTCACCAGCGTATCATAATATTCCTTTACAGTATTAATAAGACGTGAAGCAAAATTCCATCTCGTTGGTACTACTGTTGGCAACTTCTTCTGAACAAAATCTCGAAGAGCAGCTGTTCTCTTTGTAGACTTTGAAAAAAAAGCAGCAAGTCCTGACATTGTTTGGAAGAAAATTGTACATTCTTTGATTTTTGAAGCAGACTGCTGTAGTGTTAAATTCAATAGGTGGCTATAACAATGCACAAATGTCGCGTATGGATACTGGTCTTGAAGTAGTTTATTAAGCCCATTCACATGACTGGCTAGGACAGCAGCTCCGTCATATGTTTGAGCCACAATCTTTTCCTCACAATTGAACTCTTTTAAAATAGCACGAACATGATTTAAGAGGGCTCCAGCAGTGCGATCTTTACTAACGTCAGCAAAACCAAGAAACCTCTCTTGAATTTCACCACTTTCATCTACAAAACGGAGTAAAGTAGAGAGTTGTGACTTATTAATAATATCGGACGTTTCGTCCAACATTATTGCCACAAAAGTTGCTTGTTTGAGCTCCTCCTTTATTCTTCTCACAATTACTGAACTTATTTCTGCTATTAAATCATTTTGGATTGCAAACGACGTCCCTCTAAAAATGGTGGAGTCTTTCAGATGAGCTGCCAGAAGAGGATCATATTCACTTATCATTTGTAGAAGTTCGATGTAATTCCCTCTGTTTACGGAAGTTGCAGACTCGTCATGTCCGCGAAATGGTAGTTCCTGTTTTGCTAAAAAACACACTGCATCGATCAGTCGTTTAAGTATGTCACGATTTTTCTTTACCTTTTCATTATGAAGTTGGTCACTGATGCGTTTCTGTTCATCCAGCTGGTGGTCGATCCTTGTACGCCCAAAGCTATTTAACTGCAAGAAACACTTCACATGGTTTGCAGATTTCTCATGTCTTGTAATGGACAGTGTCAGGGTGTTCAAATTGTCAAAGCCACTTTTACACCATACACCGTTATCAGCAGAAAATAGTAAACACGGCCAGCAAAACAGTCTATTCAGTTTCTTGGACCCTGTCAACCAGTGCGTATTATTATATTGAGATACAGAGAACGAACGTACATATTCTCTATTTTTCTCCCTGTGCTGTGTCTTTAAATCCGGCAGCGCCGGACAGGGCCTGCCATTCTTAATAATGTCTGTTTTCTCTTGGATATTCCTCCGAGAAAATGGATTTGATAACAAGCTGTCAATAATGCACGGTTCGGAACCCATTGCAGCACGTCAAATCATTCAGAATGGATGATCAGGACTGAAAGTACACTACTCACTGACACAACACACTAGCTCTGTAGCTCTCAGACCAGAGCTTCCAACTACACACTACAAACGTAACAGCTTGCAACCGGCCTTGGAGAGAAGAAACCTGCGCGCGCATACATTTCTCGCTGTGTCGACAGCTCCGCTGAAGCTCTTCAGACACGAGCAAGCCTCGCTGGACTCGCCAAGATATATGCAACATGCGATTTGTATAATGCAGATCTATTACAGATACGGTACATATTGTAATTTTTTTAACTCGCCTGCTTAAAAAAAATATTGCGCTTGCACAGCAAGCATAGCATGCTCGGAGAAATCGCCCCTGATGTTTAGGGCAGTCGCCTGGGTGGCATATTTCCTGCCAGTTGTTTTTTTACCTAGTCTTTTCTTAAATAATTTCGAAGAATTTGGAAATTTATCAAACACCTCCCTTATCAAACACCTCCCTTCGTAAATTATTCCGGTTCCTAATTCCTCTTCCTATAAACATATACACTCGCCGGCAAAAAAAAAAGTGAAACACTATGTACACCCATGTTCATGAAAACCAGAACACCTTGAAAGACTAGAGATAGGAAGTTCACATTCACAGGACATTTGCAATAGTATGTTCTGAAGAAATGATTAGCATTTGAACCATGTCGGCTGCCAGGTTCAAGGTCCACATCGATATCTTGGTATACCACCACCGACTGGTAAAATGTGCCTGCGGCTCTCATTGTCGCTATAAACTGAAGTTAATGGATCAGTGTAACTTGAGCAGACATGCAGGATGCCTCGCAGACGTATGTGAGAACCATACTGTCAAATGAGTGAGTTTGAAAGAGGGCGCATTATTGGCATGAGAGAACGTGATGCATCCATCCGGGAAATTGCTGCTCATGTGGGACGAAGTGTGTCGGCAGTGCAATGGGTGTGTACAGAATTGTTCACAGAAGGCCATAGAACATGACGAGATGGGTCTGGTCGCACCACACAGACCCCCCCCCCCGAGAAGATCGACATCTCATCCGAATAGCATTGCAGGACAGATCTGTGTCCTCCTTGGCTCTGGCGCAACAGTGGAACAGCGGAACATATCGTACACTATAAGGAGTGCCAGTCCGTCGCCGTTCATTATGGTCTGGGTTACCGGTGCATCGTCCACTTCTCCGCCTACCTTTGACTAATGTACATAAAAATGCTGGAATGGAATGGTGTATGGAATGACGTCACTGGGGGCAGGAATCGCAGTAGATAGTGTTTTCGGACTAATCCAGGTTCTGTTTGTTTGAAAATGGTCGCATTTTGATTTGCCGCAGACAGGGGGAGAGGCATCACATTGACTGCATTCACACAAGACATACAGCACCAACTCAAGGCCTTATGGTGTGGGGTGCTATTGGTACAACCACAAATCACAGTTGGTGTTTGTCCAGGGCACTGTGACCAGTTTGACCTATATGAATGACATCTTGCGACCCGTAGCCATACCCTTTCTGCACGACACCCCAGCAGGACAATGCGCGACCACATGTTGCTGCATGAACATGTGCCTTCTTGTTGTCACAGGATGTCAGACTATTGCCCTGGCCCACCCGATCACCGGACTTTTCGCCAACCAAAAATGTGTGGGATATGGTGAAACGACAGGTGTGGCGCTGTAACCCAATGCCGACCATCAAAGATGAACTGTGGAACCAGGTGAATGCAGCATGGATGTCTACACCCCAGGACATCATTCGTGCCTTATACGCGTCGATGCCATCACGTATGGAACAAGTTGTCGGTGCCTATGGAGTACCCAGTGTGTACTAGGCAACAGGACACATGCTGAACCTAGGTGACCAAAATGCTAATCGTTTCTGCAGAACATACTAATGAGCGTGTCCTGTGAATATGAACTTCCTATCTGTGGTCTTTCAAGGTGTTCTGTTCTTTAGGAACATGAGTGTATTTCAGACAAAATTAAATGTTAGTCCATTTGAAACCTTGTTTACCGAGCTCAATAGCTGCAGTCGGTTAAGTGTGGCCAGTATCCAGTAATCGGGAGATAGTGGGTTCGAGCCCCACTGTCGGCAGCCCTGAAGATGCTTTTCCGTGGTTTCCCATTTTCAGACAGGTTTGTAGCTGTGAAGTCTCATGCCGCTTATTTTTGTGGGCATTACAGCTTGTCTAGAACAGTTGGTCTCTTTTCTAAGTCAGGTCATAATGCCTCTTTCACCTGAAAACGCTGCAAGGGCCATGGCATTAGTGGGCGATGGGCACAGTATACGCTGTGTAGCAGATGTCTTGTTGTAATGTGTACAGAACTCTTAAAAGGTACAAAGAGGACAATATCTGCATTAGGAGGCCCAGTTCTGGTCGTAGGAGAAGCACTATTGAGCGCGATGATCGCTTTCTCGTAATGCAAGTTCTTCGTGATCGACACATAACAGCTGTGGAGGCCAGAAATCATTTGCAGCAAGTACGGGGTATGAAGATCGGTGAAAGGACAGTAAGGAGGAGGTTTTACAATGCGGATTTGAAGTTCAAGAAGTCCGCCGCAGGACCTTTGCTTACATGTGAGCACTGCACCTCTTGGATGCAATTTGCCAACGTCCATCAAAACTGGACTGTGGAGCAGTGAAGCTCAGTGCTGTTCACGGATGAATCCAGATTCTGTTTTAGGGCACCAGTTGGAAGGGAGAGAGTACGAATAAGGTCCGAGGATCATTATTCAGCCTGTACCTTCTCTGGAAGAATACCGTTCAATGGATGGTTTGTGTTGGTGCACGGAGCTTGTGTTCATTGTGAATGGAAGTCTGACAGCCCACCGATACATCAGAGATTTTAGTGGATCATATAGTGCCTTTTGCACCTGTCATCGACGAGAACTTTATCCTGATCCATGAAAGTGCTCGCCTACACATTGACGTTTGTGTACATGAGTACCTGGATGAAGTCGGAATCGAGCGCATGGTTTGGCCTGTTTAAAGATAAAAATTTCATAATGTTCCGTATTGAAATGTATCAATTAAATTGAAATAATAAATAAGGTAGTTCAACCTATTCAATACAAATAAATACGTGCTATGCTGCTGCTCAGAAGATTGCGCCTTGCTTCTTTTAAGTGACTTACCTTCTACTTCTTCTGAATTTTACAGTGCCTGTCCCCGTTGTTTTACATTGCCTTTTCAACTGTTTTTTGTGGGGACTTGATCTTTTATTTTCTTTCTTTCCCACCCATGCATTGTTTTTTGCATTTTATTCGGCGGATGATGACCCGGATTGGGGTCGAAACCGGTACCGATTCCACTTATAATTAAATAGGAATGTAACACTACATTTCGTATTTATTTGTATTGAATAGGTTGAACTGTCTTATTTATTATTTCAATTTAATTGGTGTGGCCTGCTCGTAGTCCTGTCCTAATCCTAATAGAGTATGCCTGGTTATGTTTGGGAGACGTGCTAGGAGTCATTCCTCTGACACATTGGCTCAACTTCGGGCTGTACTCCAGGCAGAATGGCAGATCATACCACAAGAGAACATTCGAGATTGCATCCTGAGCATGCCTGATTGAATCACAGCTGTAACTGCAGCTAGGGGTGGTAATACCCGTTACTGAGGCAGTGGAAATGTGTTAAAACATGTGGACAAAAGGACTGCATATGAAACTGTGAAGAGCTCCAGATTTTGACATTTCCAAATTCATGTAGAGGGACTGTTGTGATTGTCACCTTTATCAGTTATTGCACTGAAACTTCTCAAACGGGCTAATTGACTTATAATACGTAGCCATATTGTTGTAATGTCATATTATTTTATTTTTACCATGTTTCAAATGGGCTAACATTAAATTTTGTCTGAAATTCGTAATTTTCCGTTTTTTTTTTTGTTTTTTTTTTTACGGTGAGTGTATTTGCCTCAATTTGTCCTTGTTTGAGTTCCAACTTTATCTTCATATTGTGATCTTTCCTACTTTTGGAGACACCACTCAAGACTTATTAGTCTACTAATGCCATTCCATGCCATCTCTCCACTGATAGCACAGAACGTACTGCTTAGTCGAGCTGCTTATTTCCTTTCTCCCGACCGGGCTGAGTGGCTCAGACGGATGAGGCACTGGCCTTCTGACCCCAACTTAGCTGGTTCTATCCTGGCTCAGTCTGGTGGTATTTGAAGGTGCTAAAATACATCGGCCTCGTGTCAGTAGGTTTACTGGCATGTAAGTGAACTCCTGCAGGACTGAATTCCGGCAACTCAGCGTCTCCAAAAACCATAAAAGTAGTTAGTGGGACGTGAGGCTAGTAACATTTATCTTTTCTCCCGAGCCTTCCCAGCCCAAGCAAAAGCAAAGTCATCTCCCTACAGGCCATGAAGGCTCTTGGAGGGGTGGAAGGTAAAGGCTTTCACTCTTCATAACCTCGGCACTTGTTTGGGTAGAGTGGTTAGCTCTATGCCCGGCCAACTTTGCCGCCAGAAATTAACCTGGTACTCATTTTTGGTGTAGGCTGACTGAAGCTCATGACCATACGCACCTCAAAAAGTTGAAATCTCACTTAAATTTTTCAAATTCCTGACGGGGAATTAAACCCACGTCCTTCCGGGTGGTCCGAGCATGCCTTTACCACCTTGGCTAGGTAGCCGTTTTCCCATCCCAAACTTAGAAACATTTCGGTAACACTACTCTTTTGTTGGAAATCACTCAGAGCAAATCAAGCAGCTTTTCTTTGGAATTTTTCCAGTTCTTGAATACAGTAATCCTGGTAAGGGTCCTGTACGCTGGAGCCAAACTCTGATTGCGATCTTACCAGAGACTTTTATGGCTTCTCTTTTACATCCTTACTACAACCCTTCCATCATAACCATATGAAGAGATCTGTAACCTTTATTTACAATCCCGTGTATATGTGATTACCCCAATGAAGATTTTTCCTTATGTTGACACCTAGATACTTAACAATGATTGGCATAATGTATTTTCAAGCAAGTTGGCTGAATGGTTAAGGTCGCATAGCTTTAAACTTGCTTTCAGGAGATATTGGGTTCTAACCCTACTGTCAGCAGCCCTGAAGGTGGATTTCCGTGGTTTCCATTTTTCACACCAGGCACGCCTTAATTAAGGCCACGGCTGCTTTCTTCCCACTTCAGTCCTTTCCTGTCCCATCGTTGCCGTAATTCCTATCTATATTGGTGCAGCATTAAAAAAGAAAGTAAAGAAGAGAGGGAACTTACACCCCATCAATGCAGTCTGTTTTCTAGAAATTTAGCCACCCATTCCGCAACTCTTTTGTCTGTTCCAATAGCCTTTATTTTCATCAGTAGTCTCCCATGATCTACCCTATCAAAAGTCTTACATAGTTAAAATGCAATACAGTGCATTTGATCACCTGAATCTAAAATACTGTATCGTGTATTAGACCCCCCTGGCTTTTTGAGATGAAGAAAATGGAAAAAAATCTTGCATACAAGACCCTCCCAAGCATAATTCGTCAGAGAAAAACAACGATTCTGCTTCAAAGCGGGTACAAGTCTTACTGCAGCTCTGATGATATCGCACAAATTTGTGAACAGTTTCGACTGTACGACCTATGCAGTGAAAACACGCATTGAAGTAATGCTGTACATCTGTGTTTCGTAGTGAAGAAATGTCCACCCCCATAGCGCAGACCTACTGCAACTCTGATGACGTCGCACAAATAGGTGAATAGTTTCGTGTTCAACCTGCGCATTACAAGCATGCATCAGTCGTGCTATATGTCTGTGTTTTGTAATTAAGAATGCTAACCCTTGCACTGGCGGACACAATTAGCTGCCGTTCTCGGGAGTGTGGGTTCGATTCCTGGTACCATAGTGTCAGAGATTTACAAATGGCAGGAAGGTTGATATGCGGTAAAAATGGTACATATAACTCCTCTTCACTGGGGACATGTCTAAAAAGAGCTGCACCACCTCCGGATGAGAAAACGAGTTTAGTTGAGAAATATTTACGGTTGTTACCGGTACTATTAATATAGCAGGTGAGATCATTAACAAAGTGATTGTTTAATATCTCGTAACTCGGGCCAATATAGGTATTTTATGGAGAGGAGAAGGTTTAAAACATGATAAAATCTACCCAATCATAACCAATTATTTTACTCGCCAATGTACCTAACTAATAATAATAATGACGTGCACAAGCAAGACTTTTTCAGAAAAAACATTGTGACTTTTGGGACTTTCTGACATGCGAAGTGGACAACAGGTGTAAAGTGGTCGGATGAACGCCATCCTCAACACAATGACCTAATATAAACCTACTGGATCAGTCGAAAACCGAGTAAATGCCAGAATGTATAATGTAACCTATCGTGGTCCCTAGTTGGCCGATCAGTGAATAATAATAATATTTTATGTTTCCACTTGCGTCTAGTGATTTTCGGATGCGCCAAACAAAACATACTACCGTAGGGTATGCGTTAATAAGAAAATGGAGACAACGAACGTACAAAGTTAAACACCATGATGATTAAACGCATTACCGCTACACCTGCAGATATCCATAAATGCAGCAAACTTTCCTGTTCTTTATTTTTATTCTTTTTGTTATGGAACTTTCCTGTTATTTATTTTTATTCTTTCTATCGTGAAACTCTTGGCATTATCCGGGCGATAGCATACCTAACCTAAACAATGTCGTCTCTCTTATCTCATTTACAGCTGTTTGGGTAAATCCTGATGTGATAAATGTAGAGAACAAGCATGAAATATACTTAAAAATAAGGGTCTGGTTTTCAACGGCCACAGTTATCAAAGGAATGCTTCCAGTCACTATGTATTACATTCGGAAGTACAATTCATATTGTACGCTAGTTATCAGCTGGTGGTTTAGCACACTTTCTGCACGGCTTTATTAAAAAAGAGTGGCTTCTGCTACACATACACCAACTGGGAAAATCAGAGACTCTCCAGAAGCCATTTGGGAATAGATTCACACTGTTTGGACTCTATAGTCGGGAACGAAACTATTTTTAAAAGATCAAAAAAGACGGGACCTCGAATGCTCTCGATTGTAGTGCCTGGCTGATGAGATAGCGGTGAAGATGACGTCACTTGTAATGATGACACGCCGGTAGCAGGGAAGTTGGCGGCGCAAGACGATAATTCAAATGAAAGCAGTGATCAGATTTCCTGTGTGGTAGGCTACTGCTCAACTCACAGAGACAAATGACTGGCTATTATTTTGTATCAATATTGCATAATATAATAATAAGATACCCTTCTCGTTTTTATCTACGGGGTTGAGTATGAAGTGAGACGAATCTTCGTAGCAAGTTTTTACGGTATGCCCTTCCTGACGTCGACCTCATCAGAGAAATTAATGAGATGAAACAAATGATGTGATATGAGTAACTAAAACAGATTATATTTACTTTATATGTAGGCCTAAAAGTAGTGTTCACCATTTATTGATCTTTTACTGTACATTTAGAAATACTGCTTTCCAATGAAAACAGCCAGTATAACTCAAATACATTCATAGGTTTGTTAAAGAACAGTGCAGAATGTTTACATCTACAATTTATAGCTCTTTATAGCCTAGAAGTCATGTGTTTGCTGCACAAAATTTGAGGTTGTCGTATATTGGACCCTCCTTTACTTATTTTTCTTTCTGTAAAAGTGGGGGGGAAAGGGGTCTAATACGTGAGTAAATATGGTATCTGCTATATCTTGCTGGAATCCTAAAAGTTGAGCTTTAGTGGAATAACTTCGCCTAAACTCGAACTGCCTTCGCAAACCAGTTAGTAATTTCACAAAGATGTCTTAATGTAATCAGAAAGAAAGCTTTCCCAAAGCTTACATGCAACACGTGAAGTTGACTGATCTGTAATTATTGCCTTTATGTTTATCACCCTTTTGTTTGTACACACGGGCTACTATAGCAACCCTCCATCCATTTGGTATAGCTCCTTCATGCAAACAGTAATGAAATAAGTTCTGCAGATAGGTACTATATCCCAACTCATTGCCTTTGATATATCCCAAGAAATGTTATCAATTCCAGCTGCTTTTCTAGTTTTCAACTTTTGTATCTTACTGTAAATGTCTTCACAATAGGTAAATTTCATTAGTATTAGTAGCCTCCTCTACCTGGACATCATCCTATTAACCAACAATCTTTACATACTGCTGAATGAATTAATCAGGTTTGTCCTGTTTTAAAATAATAGGATTAACAGTCTAAAATGAAACTAAGCAAATGTAGTCCCGCTATATACATATTATTATTATTATTATTATTATTATTATTATTATTATTATTATTATTATGTCAAAATGATTACACAAGGATTACGTAGCAAGGCTAAATATGTAGACAGGTTGATGTTGTTGTTTCCTACTGTGCTCTAATAGAAATGAAAGTGAAGTATCAAAAGGATTACAAATGTACCAGGAAAGATACTACCTAATCAAATCTGTACACTACAATTCTCAACTGCACTTAGGCATATCATAATTATAACAGGTTAACCTGAAAATAGAACTGGAGTTAAAACTAAATGCATGATATGTAGATGGATTTTTTCTACGTATGCACTAAAAGAAATTAAAACTGCCCTTAATTGCTGAAATATTGAAAATGAATGAAAATACAGAGTAAGAAATCTAGAACAGTGACTCATTAACTTTTCTCAACTATGCCTGAGAATTGAAATACAGGTGTAGAGTTCCACGAATCAGCAGGTAGGGACCATCCTTGGAGGCAGCCCTGCCCAGGGAGTGACGCCTCTGCCTATATGAGTCCCAGAGCACACTGACCAGGAGTGTATCATCTGGTAAGGGTCCCAACTCAGGGTTACGAGTGAAGACCTCAACGGAAACCATAGTGGAGAAGATGGACTTTGGAGCGGTGGAGATTGTGGAAGAGGCACCCCAGTGTTCAGGCAATAGTATGAGTATACTATTCATCAGCAGCGTTTTTTTTCCCCCCCATTTAAGGAGCGGCTGCAAGGGCATCTGTGCCCCATGTAAGGGGCGGCTTGAATAATTGCTGGCAGTAGCTCTAAAATGCCTTCGGGAGTGGCAACCCCATTGTAACAATAGCCTAAAAATGAGTGATGGTAAATATCAGCTTCAGAAAAGGTTATGGCGTACCCTGCTAAAAGCATCGCACAGTTCTTGTGCTGGGGGAGCTGTGGTAGCTGGGCAACCAGGAACTAATATTGTGAGGGTGGGAATAATAAATGTTATAACCCTAACAGGAAAGTCAGAAGAATTAATTTTCTTTGTGGAGAAAGAGAATGTTGCAATTATGGGACTGAGTGAGGTCAAGTGGAATGGAAAGGGAGTGGAGGAGGCAGGGCAAAGAACGGAGTAGGAGTGGTTCTTAACAAAACCAGGATGAAAATTTGGATAAGGTAGACTATGTTAGTGACAGAATATATATATTTTTTTTTTGCTAGGGGCTTTACGTCACACCGACACAGATAGGTCTTATGGCGACGAAGTGACAGAATAATCAGAGTACGACTGAGGGCAGGAGTGAAGGACTTCATCCAAGTTTATGCACCCCAAACTGAAAACAGTGAGGAAAGTATAGAGGAATTCTTGAAGACACTCGAAGAAGTGATCACTATGTGGAAGTTATAGTAATGGGAGACCTTAATGTGCAGGTTGGAAATGACAGAATTGAGAAAGAAGTGATTGATTGGTCCTTTTGGTTATAGTAAGAAAAAAAAAAAAAAAAAAAAAACAGCGAGGGAGATAAATTGATTGATTTTTGTGAAATGGAATGATTGTGGGTAATACTTGGTTTATAAAGAAGAGTAGTAGAAAGATCACTAGATATGGCTGGAGTAAAAGAACAAAAACAGTTAAATTATTTTTTGGTTGAGAAAACAAATCGTTAACTATTAATGGATATAACAGCACTACCAGATGAGGCATTTGATGGAGACCACAAAGTAGTGGTAGCAAAATTGAAAATGGGTAAAATTGTGAGAGTAAAGAAATAAGACAGAAGAAAATAAAAGTTTGGAAATCTCTCTATATAAAATAACATGCCCTGACTGACTGACTGACTGACCGATCGACCGACCATCGCCGAGCCAAAACTACTGGACATAAAGTAATGAAATTTTATATTGGAGTGTAGGTGCTCGCTAAGGGAGGTTTTTTGGATATTCCGTCACTAAGGGGGGGGGGGGGGGAAAGGGGGATGAATTGTTGAAATGAGTATATCTGTATTTCAATAACTTAAGTTTGCAGACATGAAAATTGATATTTGGAATCTCCTTTTGTTTTTGGAAAATCTATGATGATGATGATGATAGTGGTGATGCTTGTTGTTTAAAGGGGCCTAACATCGAAGGTCATCGGCCCTGGAAAATCCATTTGGTGGATGGGGTGGGGAGAGTAGGATGACAAAGGGGGTGAATTTTTAAATGAATATATCTCAAAATCGTGTCGTTACAGATGTGAAAATTGGTATTTTTAATTTTAAAAATAGAGAAACTTGTATTTTTTGCTTTTGGAAATACCACTTAAGAGGGTAAAAAAGGAATGAAAAAGGAGTTTAATTCTTTTTATTAGGATACTGATATCTCAAACCTGAAGATGTTACAAATGTAGGTGTTTGGAATCTCCTTTAAAAATGAGAAACACATATTTGTTTGTTAAAAGGACTGAAAAAGGGGTTGAATTATTTTTATGTGGATACTTATATCTCAAAAATGGATGCTAAAGACGTTATAATTCATTTTTGGAATCTCCTTTAAAAATAAAGGAACTCGTATCTTTTTGTTTTTGGAATATCCACATAAGGGGGGTGGAAAGAAGTTAAAAATGGAATTGAATTCTTTTTATGAGTGTATATCTCAAAAACTGAAGATTTTACAGACTTGAAAATCTGTATTTGGAATCTCCTTTAAAAATAAACACATTTTTTTGTATTCTTTTGTTTTTGGATAATCCACTTAAGGGGTGGAGGGTGAAATGAAGTGAAGGAGTTGAGTTATTTTTATGGGGATACTTTTGTCTCAAAAACTAAAGAATGGTATTTCGAATCTCCTTTAAAAATAACCATGTATTAATTTTTTGTTTTCGGAAAAGCCACTTACAGGAGAAGGGGGTGGGGGGAGCTGAAAAGGAGCTTGAATTATTTTTATGAGGATACTATCTCAAAAAACTGCAAATATTAGGCATGGAAATTAGTATTTTTTTTTATATTCTTAGAAAAGAAACATTTCTTTTATTTTATTTTGATTTGAGAGTGGTCTGTTTCTCACAAGGACAGTTCTACGGTGCGTGATCCAGAGTTAGCTCTGTCAGTAGTCCGGTCATCTTAGCCCCAAAAGGCAATACCACAAGTGTGGTTTGCACAGCGGTACTGGGGTAAATGAAACTCGGTTTTTCAGAGAGTTTTTATACCTTACGAATTTTCAGAAAATGCCTTAGTGCAGTAGCGAGGAATGATTAATTTTATCAAATTGTGAAATCCACGCGAGTAAAGCTGCGGGTTACAGCTAGTTAGAAGATAAATGAACCCTGGAGGAATTAAAATGGCCTAGCCCTGTATCAAAAATGGAAAGTGTAGATGAAGAATGGACCAAATTTAAAAACACATTTGTAAGTTGTGCTGAAAGATTTGTGGAATAGAGACAGGAGAGAAGGAAGTAGTATTAAGTATCAGCAAATTATAACTAAGTGTAAAAAAAAAAGTGGTAAATGAGGAAAAGAAGAAATGTTGGGAGAGATTCACAAAAGAGTGGGAAAAGGATGTAGATGGTGGAAACAGGATGTTGTATGGATTGATTAAAAATAAGAGAAAAGAAAAATCTACACAAAATAAGTGAAGGAAGAGAGTGGAAAATCCCAGAGGAGATAGAGAACAGGTGAAAAAGGTTATTTCGATAAACTCCTGAATGTGAGAAATAATGCAGGAGAGAGTGTGGGATGACCCAGAAATGGAGAGAGATATTGTAATGGCAGAGGTGGAAATAAATGGCTGTTAAACAAATACAGGAAAAGCAGCAGAGATAGATGAAATACAGTATGTGTGGAAATGATAGAGGCAGCAAGACCTATTGGCCTACGTTGGTTATATAGGCTGCTAAGGTGTATATGGAGGGAAAATAAAGTACCTGATTGGTGTAAAGGTGTAATAATACCAGTATTTAAGAAAGATGACAGGGAGGTATGTGACAATTATCGAGGAATGACATTGTTGCCACAAGTAGCCAAAATATTGGAGAGAATAATAGAAAGGAGGATGAGAGGAAGGCTGGAAAGAAATTTAGAAGAGAAGTATGGATTTGACAGGGCGGGCCAACGATAGACCCTATATTTACCATGAGATTCCTGATGGAAAAGTAGTGGGAATATGGAAAAGATCTGGTGATGGTATTCCTTGATCTAGTGAATTTCGATCAACAGAGGAATACTCATATTCAACGAGCAATCGCTAAATATGAAAGACCGTTAATTACCTTTTACCTTTTTTAAAAAAAAAGTAGGCTCATGTTATGTGGATGAGGAAAGTTAATGTTGGAGAGTAATGGACTCTGCTATAGAGATTTAGTGAAGTAGATTTTATCACCTTATTTTGTCAGCTTATATGTCGGATGTTTTAAAACATCAGGATCTCTTGCTGTGTCCATTGCCAGAACTCTTCCTATAAATGTTTATTCAAAGAACAACACGAGATAGCAGCATCATTTAAGCTTCTAGCATTTCTTGGCCATTATGTCTATAAAGTAGCAGTTATCTTTCAAATAGCTTCTTCCTGTCAAGATAAGGAGTCACTGAACAAAAAACCCCCATATTTCATCTAGCCACGCACCAAGATTACAACAGACTGTGCTGAATATAGTAAGACAGGACAAAGGAGAGAACCCAGCTTTTCTTCTTTCCTGGCCATTATGTATGATCCTTAGAGATTACTCCCTGCAATTGTATGTCTCTGCCACTGGAATGCAGTTTCTATTCAAGGCCTTTTTGACTGTACGCCACCACGTTGCTCTCGGACGTCCGTGTCCACTCCTTGGTTCCTCGATTCCAAGAGCTCGCTTAACGGGATGATCTTCATCTCAACGTTGCACGTGCCCGTACCAGTGCAACTGATGCTCCTCCAAGTAATCACTGATAGGGGCCATTCTAAATGATCCTTCAAGCCGTTTGCGTTGAGATGTGCTACACGGAGTAAAAGTTAATGGGAGATGCCTGCATATAAATTCTACATTTTCTGCTTTAATGTAATCATATAAAGCTTGAGATTAGTTTTTGTCGTGTCGGAAGCACAAAAATTGGCTGCATATTAAAGACAATTTTTTTTAACAAAGACTTACATACATATTAACAACAAAACATAAATTAAAAAGAAAGAAAGAAAGAAAGCCCAACGTGGTGAATCTGGGCAGTGTAAGTGACTCCATATCAACCAGAGCGCTTAGAGAAGATGATGATGCTGCTGCATTCGTGTGTTGACTCCTTAATGTGAGGCCTGCCTTCAGAGGTGTACCATTCTGACAGAACAAATCTAACAAGTGTGACGAACATGGCGGATGAATAATCTTAGAGTTGCCGACCAGAAATGAGTGGCTTTCAGTGTGTCCATTGTTGTATTTGTAAGATCTTCCATAATGCCTGTTGTTGGGCACAATGTGCATTGAAGATGAGGTGTTGCCTGTGACCCAGATTCACATAACATTTGAGTCTTTTGAAAAACCGCACATAACAGATTAGATTTGCATCTCAGAACACCTGAGCACAGTCTTTTGAGTGCTTTCTGTGTCAACTCTCCTTCTGTATGACCAGGAGAAATTTACTCGCTTGGTGTCATCCATTCTTCCAGGACTATTGAGTCTTCCTTGCGATCTACAGTCAGGCTTGATGTGCTGTCCCTCCAGGAGCCTCTGTTATTAGGATATGTTTTCTAGAAGCTAGGCATGGGCATGCTGGCTGGTGTCCATACAGAGGTAAACTTCAGATGTGACAGCATTTTTCTACTCCCTCATTGCTGCTATCTCCTGATGGAAGTCAGAAGGTGTAATTCCAGGAAGGCAGTTAAATTTTTCCAAAGGCGTAGCCTATAGGCAGCCCGTTATGGTGTGGTGCGTCTCATTAAGTGCAACGTCCACCTGTCTTGTATGGCTAGATCTGTATCACACTGGACACGCATACTCAGCAGCAGAATAGCACAGCATGAATGAGAATGTCCTCTCCATTTGGCGCGGTCAGTTTAGTATGGAAACATTATAGCCTTAAGAACAGATAGCAATCCCATACCTTTCCATAAAAATATACATGAGTAGAGTTATGTAACTACCATATTTACTGGACTACTAAGGGTTAATGTCCTTTTAAGGTAAGAAAGGAGACACAAGATGTCATAGTGCTAACTGTGAAGGGGATTAATGTGTGTTACAACCTTCAAAAATTGGTCATTTAAAATAATTTAATCTCAGCCCCAAAGACATATACAATAATGAAACTTTCTAAATATAGAAATGTTATATTCATACAGTTGACTCGTATATTTCATAACTGACAGGGGCATTATCAAATGCACTAAATATTATTCAAAATGGTGGCTTTTTACATGTCAGTATTCACTGCTTCCTTAATTGCTGGGCCATTTATTAATATATTTGCATTCTGCTTCCTTAATTGTGTTGCATTAAGTCACAGCTCCAAAACTGATCACTTCTAGAAATATGTTTCAAAAATTAGAAATTTTTAATTTTGTGTTATTTAATGTAACTTATTTTGGTCAAATTAAGCATGCAGATAATATTTATCCTAACAGCTATCTACCATAAGCACCGACTCTGGTCAGTTTTGTAGATATTGGACCTATGAATACAAGGAACAAAAAACATAAATATACAACTCATAGTTTAGAAGATATGAGGGAAATGGTTTTGAAAAATCTAATTTGTAGGAAGTGAGCGATAACATTTTCTCAGACCTGCACTAACACACTATCCTTTCAGTGATTGTTAGAAGGAATCATCTTACTTTTTAATTCATAACATCAAAACTAATGTTTTATTTATGCAATCATTTCTCCAGAATGTACTGCTATACTTGGGCTGAAAATAAATAAAATAGTTTGAGAAATACAAATTATGAAGGCTTGAACATATACCAGTCCCCTTAATAGAGAAACGTGGAGGCTGTTTTACCATGCAGGAGTTGTAGACTGATTAGTGAAAGGCAGCATGGTCTATAAGAGTATGTTTCTTGTATAAACATTTTCTCATATTAAATTGTAAGAAATGTAAATAGCCTATTCACCACATCAGTTTTATGAGTAAGTAAATGAAGAAATAATGAACCAAATTCTGTAAACACTTCCATTAAATGCAACACTCACATATTGGTGAATTAATTTCATATACATACATATTTTTGAGATATACAGGTATTAGAGAGAAGATTAAGGATTGTTGTGTTGCTGCAGATATTGTGATGCTCTGGCATACGGCTGCCGAAGTCTGGTGGCCGGCAAGGCTGGCAACTCCATCAGGCAGGAGAACCTCTACAGAAAGATGTTGGACGAGGATTCTGATGCATCTCTGCTGAGGTTATTTCACTGCTTTCTTCATGCTGCTCCTCAGGCCATCCTACAGTTGATGATTCTCATTTCACTAGCCAACCACCAGCAGTACAGCTCCATTCAAGGTACTGTTTTGTATTCAGGAATCATTCAAGGCGAATATTTTCGCACTACAAGATGTGTGGTTAAGGTTATTTTTAATATGTATAACTCTTGCTTTCTCAACGATTCATTTGTTTCTATATTTGTCCCTGTTTTTATCTCCTTGCAAGATGTGTATTGTTTAATATAACGCCTTGTGTAATATAAATGTCTACATGCTAGCCTATTTCCCACATTTTGGCTGAAGATGACGCCAAACAGCGTCGAAACTAGTTCCAAATGTAAATATATGTTGTAATAAACTATAACAATTTTGTATTGAAAAGGTGGACCGTTTTAAGTTTCCTACCTCTGAACCATTTAAACATGTCATTATTTGTGTTTCTCGTTGATATTGAATCATGAGTGTCAGTATTGCGCAATCTATCTGTACAGTGTGCAATCTCGTAATTACTGTCTCCCTACATTGGTCTGGATATGTTAGGTCCGGGTAGTGACAAAGTGATTAGTCTCTGAACAAGCAAATGTTAGAAGCTGCGAAGTGGCTTTAGGTCTCTATTTCTTATTAATATTAAATCATAAGTGGACCGGGCGAGTTGGCCGTGCGCGTAGAGGTGCGTGGCTGTGAGCTTGCATCCGGGAGATAGTAGGTTCGAATCCCACTATCGGCAGCCCTGAAGATGGTTTTCCATGGTTTCCCATTTTCACACTAGGCAAATGCTGGGGCTGTACCTTAATT
Organism: Anabrus simplex; assembly: GCF_040414725.1. Taxonomy (NCBI): domain Eukaryota; kingdom Metazoa; phylum Arthropoda; class Insecta; order Orthoptera; family Tettigoniidae; genus Anabrus; species Anabrus simplex. The sequence goes on from NC_090270.1 coordinate 268,011,934, forward strand.
AAGGCCACGGCCGCTTCCTTCCAACTCCTAGGCCTTTCCTATGCCATCGTCGCCATAAGACCTGTCTGTGTCGGTGCAACGTAAAAGCCCTTAGCAAAAAAAAGAAAAAAAAAATCGTAAGTGGCACAATCAATGCTTTACAGTGTTCAGATCCGTAATTACTGCATGGTTAGTGACAAAGCGATTGGTCTGGGTAGGTTAGGTCCGGCTAGTTACAAAATCATTGGTCTGGATTCGTTAGGTCTGGCTAGTGACTAAATCATTGGACTGTGAACAGGCAAACATTAGAAGCCGCTTCTAACCACTGTTTCTTATTAATATTCAGTCATAAGTCGTGCGGCTTTAGGCCTCTATTTCCTATTCATATTAAAGCATAAGTGGTGCAATCTATGCTTTCCATTGTTCAGAATCATAATTACTGCATCGCTACGTCTGAACAGTTTCATCATGTTCTTATTTCTCTTTGGTGTTCATATATAATCATGGCTGGTTGTGGTTTGAATGGACTCTGCCATTGCCTGAAGATTTGCCCTGTGAAACGTCACTTATACCGTGTAAGTTGGTCATAACTTCTCGATCCTGGAGAGCCTTATCGGGAGTTATTCTGTAGTCTTGCACTATTCTTTGTGTATTCAAGGGCGTAGGTACAAATCAAAATTTACAGTCTTGATGAGATGTGGAAATGGGGATATATGCATAGTGTTGTTGTGGTTGAGGAGAAAAAGACTTTTGATATTCTTATCACTGCAAAGCGTAGATACTCTTTAAAATAATTCACAATCTTGATTAGATATAGAATTGAGCATATATGCAAAGTATTTGGTTGGAATGTGAGATGAACAAATATATTATTGCAGTGGAAAGAAAATTCTATATAGTTGTGTATAAAGAAAACAGTGTAAAAAATATTAAAGGTATCCATGGAGATTAATGACTTTAAAAATGAAGGTGAAAAGGCACTTGAAGATAAGAATTGTTTAAAATATTTATTCTTTGTATTAAAATGGTGGAATGTATTCTCATCTAATGTTGATATAAAGAAAGGAAAGATAATTAGAAAAATGTAGGAAATATTGATGAAATTTAAGGAATATAAAATATTAAATGAAAAGAATGAAAGAAATAAAAGAAAAGATAACTCAAAATGTGGCTCGTCTTATGTAACCAAGTGTTGGGGATGTTAGTAAACAAACTTAATAAGAAGTAAATGACAAGAAAAAGAAAAAAGAAAAATAGAGATTATAAGGAAAAATGGTAAGGAATTCAAGAAGGAAATAAAATAAAATTGTGTAAAAAATGAATGTAAAAGTAAAAGTACGAGATGGGAAACAAGACAAAGATGGATAAAATTGAAAGGAATAATGAAATGAAAGGTGAAATGATGAGAATAGAAAAGAAAGGAATTAGCGAAACGTTAAAATTAAATTATGTTGAAAAACAAAGGATGCTTCAATATATGGGCCGCTGAGAGCCAAAGTGGTCTAAGTCAAGAAATGTAATTTTTTGAGTTATACCACTCAATGCACTTATAACGCATGGAAATTTGTTGTGAAGAAGTGGTATAACAATAACTCCCATGGCAGACGCTTGAGAGCACTAGATGTATTCTTCCCATCACGCCAGAGTGGAGGGCATTTACAAGAACAGTGGTATAAGTCAAGCGTCACGGCCACGCGGTTGTGTTGTTCTATGTTCATTATCATTATTTATGTTCTAAAAATCTCTACAAAAGACATAGAGAAAAGTGTAACATTTAGAAAGATGAACATGCAAAATGAAAAGTTCAGTTGGCTTCGTGTTCAATGGCGTCGTTTTCAGAAAGACTCTTCTCGTCTCATTCTCTACAAGGAATCTCTCGTTGAAGGAACCCCTTTCAAAACTTTGGACATTTCTCTTTCACATCGTGTTCGTGGCCGTCCTCATTTTTCTGGTGTTCAACTCATCCCTCTCAACAACGCTGTGCGACCTGTCACCGAGACTAAGAAGACACGATGACCCTTCTCCCATACATCCCTCCGGTACACTGCACTTACTTCAATCAACTGTTACTATGAATTCAGCTGTGAAGTATGGACCTGATGATGTCGACCCATTACAAGAGGAAGATGACGTAAATTGTGAAATTGAGTAAACTGGCATCTTCCATTATAAAGTCTGTTTAAATTTCAGCATGATAATTTAATTTTCAGAAATTTTTACATCTGGGCAAAACAATTTATTTATAATTCATGAGTGTCCGTACTGCTGAACTATTAGACCAGGTTGCGTAGCTAGCATTTAACAACAGAGTAATTATTTTAACTCAGTCTGTGAGAGAAGAAGTTGTAATGGAAGCCGTACGTGCAGCTTCACATCTACTGTACAATACTATGTTTCGTTAAGTTATTGTATAAATACATTGTCATATTAGAGGTTAAAACACAACTTATACATTTTCCTTTTACTCAACTTCACCGAAACATTTTTCAGAAGAGTGGTACAACTCTTGATTTGTACCACTTTACCTTTTACTATGAGTAAACTGAAAGTGGTACTCCAAATTTTAGGAATGATAAAAAGCAATTTAAGGAACAAATAACTAAAATGTCTTTATTAAATATAATTTTAATATATCATCTGCATATTTCATAAAAAAATCATGAATTCTTGCAAAGCCTGAATTTACATGAAACGAAACGTGAAATCTTTAATTTCTCAGAATGGGAAAAAATTGACTTAGACTTCTTTGGCTTTCAGCGGCTCATATCTTCTTTGAGGGGAACGAGAGGAAGTATGAAAGAGGAAAGGATAAGAAATAGAAAAGGAAAATGGAAGAATCGAAAAAAGAAGTGATAAAATACTAAGGTTTAAAAAGTTGAAAAAATACAGTACATAGTTATAATGAAAGGTGTTGTGAATGGAGAGAAAAAACAACTTAAGGTGGGGCTGAAGAATGGGGGAAATGGGGTAAAAGTTTAAGAAAGGTGAAATGAATAGAATGGAAGATTGAATTTAGATGGGTTAAATTAAAAATTTTAAGAATAATGATAAAAATGTCAAAAAGAATGTGTTTTTTTTTTCCACATACTGTATTGTAATTAGAGTTAAAATATTGAACTAAATGTATGAAAAAATTCTCTGGTGTATCAAGTATTGGGCCTTTGTGTAATGTTTTAAGAATTTTTAGGTCTTGTTGAATATCGGTGAAATTGTGGTTATAGTCATGCATATGTTGACCTACAGCCAAAAATTTGTTTTTTATGGCATTCTTATGTTCTGAGTATCTAATGAAGTTTCTCCCTGTTTGTCCAATATAAGAAAAATTGCAGTCATGACATTTGAATCTATAAACACCGTATGTAGAGAAACAGTTACATTTATTAATAGAGGTGGAGTTGTATAATGTCTGAATTCTTATTATTAGTTGTGAATGCTATATTTATATTGTATTTTTTAAAGGTATTGGTGATTTTGTAAACGTCCTTATTAAAAGTAAAGGTTGAGATTATTGAAGTGTTAGGTTTATCTATTATTAAAGTAGTTGAAGGGCGATGTCTCTATTTATTAATTATTCTAATAATGAAAAAATTGTTGAATCCATTTGATTTTGCAATGAAACGAATGGTATTTAATTCACATTTTAGACCTTGTTTGCACATCGGAACAGTGAAAGCTCTATGAACTAAACTGTTGTAAGTAGCCCGTTTGTGGGTTATTGGGTGAGTTAAATAATGACGGATTGTGGAATTAGTTTGAGTAGGTTTTCTGAAGATTTTATTACCTTAAGAGGGAATGAATGTCAAAGTAAAAGTATGAGATGGGAAAAAAGACAAAGATGAATAAAATTGAAAGCAATAATGAAATGAAAAGTGAAATGATGAGAATGGAAAAGAAAGGAATTAGGTTAAATAGTTAATTTCTTGTTTTGAGTTCAGATTCAAGTGTACATTTCATGTGGGAGGAGATTATTATAAAGATTTAGAAGAGTGGACTTCGCACTAGAAATTTTTTCATCCAAAATAACTAGGACATCATTGACATATCTAACCCAAAAGAGGATATTGTTTAAATTTAGGTTATTTTCAATCTTGTTGCATTCCATGAAATCTGGGTAAATTTCAGCTAGTATGCCTGAAGCGGGTGAGCCCATAGCCACACCTTTTTGTTTACAGATGACATTATTCAAAGTGAAGAAATTGTTATCCAGAACTAATTTCAAAACCAAAATGAAATCTTTGATTTCTAATTTACTTAAATGACAGTGTTGATTTAAATTATTTTCAATAATGGGATAGAGTTTGATCTACAGGACCCAACAAACTTAATTGAGGTAGATAAAGTTGATGTTGGATTTAGTAAGATAAAGGTACTTTAAGAACTAAAATTGTCAAAGAGAGAAATTCTAGGTTTTAAGCATGAATGTCAGAAAATGTTAGTGGCAGTTGTGACAAAACTGTTGGATAAGTATCCTTTAAAATATAGATTTGTGAAAGGTCTTAAGAGTTTGAACCCACATATAATATATCAGCAACCAAGTTTTGGTCAGACCCAAATGGAATATGTCTTGGAAGTGTTGGATGAAGCTAACAGTCTGTAAAATGTGACTGATAGGGCTAAAGCACAACACATTTTACTGTGTTGTGAATCAGAGGAAGCTTTGGAAACTAAATTCAAAGAACATATCTCAATCTCTGATGATAGTATGGGTTTAGACATTTTCTTTGCTGACATTATAGCAGAAAACAAACAGTATATAGTGAACTTTGGCAAGTAATAAATCTTTGTCTTATACTGTCTCATGGAAATGCTGCAGTGGAGAGTGGCTTTTCTATAAATAAATCAATGTTGTTAGAAAACATGCATGAGGAGTCAATTATTGCACAAAGACAAGTGTACGATTCCATTTTGTACCATAGAAGCGTCAGATGCATACCAATTAATCGTAGAATGTTGTAATCAGTGAGATGTGCTCATAAGAAATACCAGGATTACTTGCAGAAGACACGCCTGAAGGTCAAGGAAGAGGTCAGAAAAAAGCTGAGAAATGAAGAATCAGTGATGAAATAAGAAAGTTGGAAGGTGAAAAGAAAGTTAAAAGGAATGCAGTCTCAAGAATGTGAAGCCAGAATTGAAGATAAAATATGCCTACTTGAAACCAGAAAAAATAATGAGTGTAATTTTGTTATTGTGCTGCATTTTTTAAAAACATTATTACCAACATTGTGTGTTCATTAGTAATTTTAATAGTAATACTTTCATTATTCATGTATAAATAAAAAGTATTAACATTTATTATTATCTGGCAGATCAATATTAAATTGTACATACTTAACTGTTCAAAATGTTGTATTTCCTGTGTAAGTAATAAATATCGTGTACAGGTGTGTGTTGGACAGCTAATGGGGATGGAGGAGGCTATTAAACATTGTGCAAATGCCAAATTTTAGTCAGGGAAAATTTCGGGGAAATTAGTTTGACTTTCTGGCTGGGAACCCTGTTACAGACTATGAATCTCATTGTTAAATCCGTATTGACGGTTTAACTTCTTAGAAAATTGTACAGAACTATTTTAAACCTCCTTGTCAGTACCATATATTTTTTACGTCCCAATTAAGACGAAACTTCACATATAGACTTTTCGACCTGGCATTTGGTCATCCTTAGTAAGACATGCATGATGAATTAAAAACCTAGGAAAAACACAAAATAAACTATTAGTTAACAAGTTATTTAAAAAGCAAGTTAAAAGTAAAAAAAATGTGAAATGTTGATCGATAAAATAGTCTTAAGCTGGAAATCTTTCTGTCAATGTTTTTTGTTATCCTTTGGTGTGGTTCAACTGGTATCTGTATACTATTGGCTTAATTCTTGTGTTCCAATATGGGCTGATATACTTAAGCATTATTGAAGTTGAGCCGTCTGATTTTAGTCTGTAAAATGGGTAATACAAATCGAATTAAGGTTGAAAAGTTGTGACTAACAGGAACAATATTTAGATTAAGTTATGAAGAATGAGAATTAACTTATGTTACATGGCCCGCTTGTATCACCCGTGTTCTCTGACTATGGAGTCCAGCTCTCGAGTGACTTGCTCCCACAGTCGAGATACAAGACGTGTTGCTACAAGAAAGTGGAGTGGGGAAATGGGGCAGGGCTTGCGGGAGAATGGGAGTGTGCGGAATAATGGCGGCGGTGACTGAAACAGAGTGTGATAATTGTGAGTTCTTATGTTCCTGTTTTTTACTACAGATGATCAGAATATGAATTTCCCATATTACATTCTTTTTTTCATTAGTCTTGTTTAAGTTGAGGGCTGGGTTTTTATATTGATCCATACTGATGTAAAACTTCTCTAAAATGTTGAGTAGTGGACCTTTTCGTTCACGTTGTAGAATTTTTAGATCTTGATCTATTGTTGTATAATTATGATTATAATCTTTGTGATGGTTACTCATGGTAGAGAAAAGGTTATATTTTAAAGCGATGTGATGTTCTGTATATCTTATGAGGAAGTTCCTACCAGTTTGTTCGACGTAACTTGACCCGCTTCCCTGACATTCCAGTTTACATATCCCAGAATTTTTGGTCAGGCGACTACAGGATTATCAACACAAAATCAAACTGGGGAAATGCAGGAGTTGCTTTAATCGTGAATTATTGCTGTCAAGATAGACATCAAAGCAATGCCCACCACAATACTGCAGGTCTATATGCCTACTAGTTCAGTGGATAATGAGGAAATCGAAAGAATGTTATGAAGAGGTAGGAAATTTAATACAGTATGTAAAAGTTGATGAGAATGTTATTGTGGTGGAAGACTGGAATGCAGTAGTAGGCAAAGGAAGACAAGGTAATACAGTAGAAGAATTTGGGTTGGCACAAAGGAATGAAAGAGGAAGTCGGCTGGTGAATTCTGCTCTGATCATAATTTAGTCCTTGCTAATACTTGGTTCAAACACCATAAATGACGGCTGTATACGTGGATGAGACCTGGAGACATTGGAACGTATCAAATAGACTTCATTATGATTAGGCACAGATTCAGAAACCAGTTGTTGGATTGCAAAACTTTCCCAGGACCAGACGTGGACTCTGACCACAACTTGCTGGTCATTAAATGCCATCTGAAGTTGAAGAAATTGAAGAAAGGAAGGAATGCAAGGATATGGGATCTAGACAAGTTGAAAGAAAAGAGTGTGAGGGATTGTTTCAAAGAACATGTTGCACAAAGACAAAATGAAAAGGCTGAAGGAATCATAGTACAGGAAGAATGGACAGTCATGAGAAATGCGGTCAGTAAGGCTGCTGAAGAAATGTTAGGAAGGAAAGATCAGCTAAGAAACAGAGTGGATAACTCAGGAGATACTAGACCTGATTGAACGACAAAAATACAAGAATGCAAGAAGTGAAGAGTGGAGAAAAGAATACAGGCAATTAATGAATTAGAAAGTGCGAGATAGCTAAGGAAGAATGGCTGAAAGAGAAGTGCAAGGCTGTTGAAGGTTGTATGGTCCTAGGAAAGGTAGATGCTGCATACAGGAAAATTAAGGAAACCTTTGGAGAAAGGAAAAGTAGGTGTATGAATATTAAGATCCCAGATGGAAAGCCACTTCTAGGGAAAGAATACAAAGCAGAAAGATGGCAGGAATATATCCAGTAGTTGTATCAAGGTAAAAACGTAGATGATTTGATTCTGGAACAAGAAGAGTCTGTTGATGCTAATGAAATGGGAGACCCAATTTTGAGGTCAGTTTGACAGAGCTGTGAGAGACCCAAAGAGGACCAAGGCACCTGGAATTGATGACATTCCCTCTGAATTACCGACTGCCATAGGAGAAACCAGCATGGCAAGGTTATTCCATCTAGTGTGCAAGATGTATGAGACAGGAGAAGTGCCATCCAATTTTCGGCAGAATGTTGTTATACCTATTTCCAAGAAAGCCGGTGCTGACAAGTGTGAAGACTACCACACCATTAGTTCAGTATTTCATGCCTGCAAAATTATAACACGTATTATTTATAGAAGAATGGAAAAACAAGCTGAAGCTGAGTTGGGAGAATATCAGTTTGGCTTCAGAAGCAATGTCGGTACACGTGAAGCAAACCTGACTTTACGTCTGATCTTAGAGGATTAAATTAAGGAGGACAAGCCCACGTACATGGCATTCGTAGATCTAGAAAAGGTATTCGATAATGTTGATTGGGCCAAGCTACTTGAGATTCTGAAGGTAATTGGGACCTGATACTGAGAATGGAAAATTATCTACAATCGGTATAAAACCGGGCGAGTTGGCCGTGCGGTTACGGGCACACGGCTGTGAGCTTGCATCCGGGAGATAGTGGGTTTGAATCCCATTGTCGGCAGCCCTGAAGGTAGTTTTCCATGGTTTTCCATTTTCACACCAGGCAAATGTTGGGGCTGTACCTTAATTAAGGCAAAGGCTGCTTCCTTCAAACTCCTAGGCCTTTCCAATCCCATCGTCACCATAAGACCTATCTGTGTCAGTGCGATGTAAAGGCACTAGCAAAAATCTGTATAAAAATCAATCTGCAGTGATAAGGATTGAGGGCTTTGAAAAAGAAGTAGCAATCCAGAAAGGAGTGAGTCAAGGCTGCAGTTTGTCCCCCGTCCTTTTCAGTGTTTACATAGGGCAGGCAGTAAAGAAATCAAAGAGGAATTTGGAAAGGGAATCACGATCCAAGGTGAGGAAATGAAAATCTTGACATTTGCCGATATTGATATTGTATCTGAGACTGCAGAAGATCTTGAGAAATTGCTGAATGGTATGGACGAAGTCTTGGGTAAGGGGTATAATATGAAAATAAATAAGTCCAAACCAAAAGTAATAGTGCAGTCGAACAAAGGCAAGTAATGCAGGTAATATTAGATTAGGAAATGAAGTCTTAAATGAAGTAGATGGATGTTGTTACTTGGGTAGTAAAATAACTAATGTGGCAGAAGTAACGAGGACATAAAATGCAGACTAGCACAAGCTATGAAGAGCTTTCTAAGAAAATAAATTTGCTCACTTCAGACATTGGTATAGGAATTAGAAAGATTTTTCTGAAAACTTTCACCTAGAGAATGGCATTGTATGGAAGTGAAACATGGATGGTAACTAGCTCAGAAAGAAAGAGAATAGAAACTTTTGAAATGTGGTGTAACAGAAGAATGCTGAAAGTGAGATAGATCGAATCACGAATGAAGAGATACTGAATCGAATTGGTGAGAGGAGATAGATTTGGCTAAATTTGATGATAAGGAGAGATAGAATGATAGGACACATCTTAAGACACCCAGGACTTGTTCAGTTGATTTTTGAAGAAAGTGTAGGTGGTAAGAACGGTAGGGGTAGACCAAGGTACGAATATGACAAACAGATTAGAGCAGATGTAGGATGCATTAGTTACATAGAAATGTAAAGATTAGCACAGGATAAGGTGGCATGGAGAGCTGCAACAAACCAGTGTATGGACTGATGACGAAAAAAAAAAAAATCTTCAATTTATATTGAAATCAACAGCAAACACCAGTCCCACACAGTCCACACACGAGCCGGCCAGACAACGGAGAGAGAGAGAGAGAGAGAGAGAGAGAGAGAGAGAGAGAGAGAGAGAGAGAGAGAGAGAGAGAGAGAGAGAGAGAGAGAGAGAGAGAGAGAGAGAGAGAGAGAGCTAAACGGGGTGGAGAAAACCTTTCACATACCGATAATATATTGATCGCACGAATTGTCCAACTATATAACAAACATATTGAGTGATTCCACCTAGAAAAACAAGCCCTGTTTAACCAGTCGCATACGTATTCAAGCTTCCAACTTGAGATGACATTGACCTAATTTAAAGATTTAATTCTGATTTTAGAACACTGTGATCATCACATTAATTTTTGAGTATCAAAACTCAATGGGACTTTCATCATTTAGTAATTGGTCTTAAGACAATTTTTAACAACATGAACTGTTTTTATAACTATGTTTACATATGAAAGATTGAGTCATCTTGACTCAAACATTTTAAGGATAAGTCATTGTATTTTAGTGTTAAGAATATCATATGTTTATCATTATAATGTTTTTAGGCTGAAGATGTCTCACTAGGAAGAAACGAAACATGTCCCTTTTTAAAAAGTAAAAAAGGAATAACAGTGTACTGTATTGTAAAGGTGGAGTCACTCAATTATTAAGACTTTCTATCTTGTTGAGGCTGACACTATGGATTAATTATGAAATTTATTTCTTGTGGTATTTGAGATTCTCATTTTCTGAGTTCTTTTCAATCACCTTCAAAGAAATTGTGTCCTGAGCGCACAGTATCCATTCACAAAGGAGATCCACTGGTGGTTGAAGCTTGTGGAAAGGGAAGTTTTCACACAGTGACAAGAATTTGTGCTGAGGTGAAAGAGTCGCTCCAAAAAAGGATTACTCCGGTATTCAGGTCTCCTACAAAGAAATACGACGTGCAGAAGTGTGCCACTTATCTCTGATTTTGAAAAGGATGTTTTGCTTTGGACTTTTTTCCTTGGTATTATGATCAGGGGAATTTCCTGCAGCAAAGAAGCTTACTTTAGAAATGGAACAAACGATTAATTACACAGGCTCAGTGTCTTCTGTGTATTCAGTGCTAAGAAGACAAATGATGGTCGGGAGTTCCTCCTGGAACGTGGGGATGTAGTTACTGCACAAGTTACGTTCTTAAGGGCAGTACATAATATGAGTATCAGGAAATGGACACTCTATATTTTACCCAGATGAAACATGGGTCAACCAGAACCACACACAAAAGAGGAAAAAAATGAAATTTGACGGAAATCGGCTGGGAAGAGAGATCTGAAACTTCCTCTAGGGCAGGGCCTCTGAAACGCCCAAAATCTCACACGTGCAAACTGAGGTGCAGAGGTCGTGTGCACAGTGCATTGGTCCCATTCGGTTCGGCTCGGACCAGTGCGTTGTCTCGGGGCGACTCGGCTAAGCTCGGCTCAACTTGGCTCTGATTTGGAGCGCTACGGAGCAAGTAAGGAAGAGGGAGACGGGCGTGGGGAAACAGAGACAGCGCTATTGTTCCAAATCGAAATCGTGGAGTGGGGGTCTTCACTCTGGTCAACCAAATGAAGTCGTCTTTTGCACCATACACCGTGCAATGCACTGGTGCATGCACCCTGAGAGGCCCTGCTCTAGGGAATGGAAGCAGACTTATTGTGTGTCATGCAGGTTTGGCAAAGACAGATTTCATTAAGTGGAGAAAGTGCATATTTGGTTCTCAACCATACTGTACTTTTGCAGTTCAGACTACCATCCAAAACTAATTCAAAAAGTTTTTAAGAATGATTTCAAAACAGGACTTCTAATAGGGCCTCGTGGTATTCCGACATTCTTGGAATCATTTCGTAACAAATTTAGATTACCTTAATCTTTACAAGACTAAGTTGTCACAGTAGTGCTATAGGAGACGGTTTTCAAATAAAATAAATAATAGAAGTATCCATAATAATAGACAATGCAAGTTATCATTCTGTAGTGTTGTAAAAAATACCCAACCGTATATCAATGTAAAAGATATTCAGGACTGATTTCATGAAATAAATATTGATTTTCACCCCACTGAAACAAAATCAGAATTATTTCTGCACATTGGGCCTTTTTAAACAGCAGGCAAAGTTTACAAAATTGATCAGATAACAGAAGAGATGGACCATCATATCATTTGACTACCTCCCAACCACTGTCAGTACAATCCTGTTGAATTGATATGGGCCAAGGTGAAAGGTGAAGTTGCCGATTGTAATTCTACCTTTCGAGTGGCAGATATTGAAAAATTATTGCACGATGCAATTGGCAGAGTTATGAAGGAAGACTGGGTTTCACGTGTTTATCACGCAGAACAATTGCAAGAGGGGATTCGAAAAAAGAACTTGTCCGAGATGAGACTTTGCATCCATTTATTGTTAATCTGAGCGATGACTGTGACGAGTCAGGTTTAAGTGATATCAGAAGTGAAGGGGAGGGAGAAGACAAGAACGACTTAGCAGTTGCATTATAAATCACATGCACGTGGAATATCTACTAACGCAGTGACAAGCTACGAACAAGATTTACGATAAGCAATGATTTACTGCCTGAATATAACTGTCACATTATGCATGCTGCTGCTACTGCTGTACTGTTTTATTATTTTTGCATATTAACGAACAAACTCTGGTCCAATGCCCACCACTAAGCTAATTAGTGGTAACATTAGTGTGAATTGATCACATGTCTTTTACATAAGGTACTAGTTTAGGCACTTATATCGTGCCATCATCAACCATAGAGGCAAATTAGGCAATCACAAACAATCTTAAAACAATTTAAAACACATTATAACACCTGCATAGATGAATATTAAATAAAATTATGGTACAAGATGATGTTGCACTGTAATATAAAATCCTTTTAGAAATGATGATGACTCTGTTGTTTTATACACATAGTGTATAGTCCGGCTTGTATATGTCTTTAGTCTTGTTGAATATAAGCAGCAGAATTTTATATTGCCATGTGAGGTTGACACTTGTTTATTCTGTGGTTCAGGTGGTTCCAAAAGAATAAACTGTCATGTGATGATCTTAGTTTGACCCAAAAATTACTAATTCGGTTTTTAATTTTGTTCTTCAGGTTCCAAACCACATATTGAAGTGGGAATGTGTTTTAAATTGTTTTAAGATTGTTTGTGATTACGTAATTTGACTATGGTTGATGATGGCACGATACAAGTGCCTAAACTAGAACCTTATGTAATCGACATGTAATCAATTCACACTAATAAATGTCAGTGTATTGAATAGGTGGACCCTTAATAATTTCAATTTATTGTAATCCCACTTCAGTATGGATCAAAATGAAATTTCTAAATATCAGTGAAATTATGAAGGAAGCAAGATGGTATGGTCGTATAATGCAAAGGGGCGGGAAAGAGGCTATTAGAAATGCGTGCAAGTTATCTGTTTTGGGAAATCATCTAAAGAAAGGCAGTGAAGAAGAAGAATTTTAAAGAATTTGTATTGATGAAACTCTGACTTGTAGTTGATCTTAATCACTTTGTAAGCAAATTCTCTTGGAATTATATTTTCATTCTCTATTAGAAACCTCGGTATTCAGAATTTTGCAATCTAGTGAGAGAGTGGGGAGGGTAGCTCAATTTGGAAAATTATCCCACATATTTGGGAAATAGTGAAGGAATTTGACATTGGTCTTGAAAGGTTATTGAATTAGAATAAAGTTTTAAATGTTTAAAAGGGAAAAATGTACCACTGTTCCCAAATACTGTACTGTTGGTTTGTAACGATGTATACTTATGTAGTTTTACAGACTTGGGCTGTAATCTGTTCTGTCGTGTCAGTCGCCTGGTCTCTTACCTCATATCATCGCTCAGTGCGTTTTGCTCGGGATGATAAGGAGAACCTGTCGTGGCAAGGGGCAGTGATGCAGTTCTGTTGGCACCTCATGAGCACAGGTAAGTAGACATATTGCAGACAGAAGAAAAATATATCATAAACTATTAACAAATAAAATGATACGTTTTGTTTTTGCACTTCAGATTTTTATTTCGTACTACTGCTATGTCTTTGTTGTTTTACCTGTGTCTGTGAAGACATAAAGGGAAAAAACAGCTTGATAAAAAAAAATTGGAACAGAGTATTTAAGTTGAGGGTTAGCTGGGTTTTACGCTAGTCTGTACAGTAATTATCACCATTTCAGACTAACAGGGGATGAGACCTAGCTAGAATTTGTGAAAGTCCGAATTATAGAAGTGTCCTATAAAAATTGATCTCTAAAACTATAAGTGTTATAATAATGACTTAAACAGAAACTACTCAATAATTATCTCAGTACAGTATCTAAATAAATAAAATACGGGTTTTTGTAGTTCAGGCATAATTTTTTAAACGGTATTTGTACGTTGGTTATGTGCATAAGAAGGAAATGCAAATTTTAAATTGCAGTTATGTCTGTCCATCCATATGCATTATTGCCTCAAAAGTAACTGGCCCTTGAGCAGTCTCATAAGAAGCTGAAGAGAGAGTCTTCTTACTTAACTTAGCAGGCTGTCCTGTGTCGTTTGCTAATCTCCTTGTTGGATGTCGCCCTACAGTTATCAGAAGTACACTCAGTATCTGCAGCAATTCAAGCTCACAATTTTTTTCACAAGATAACTCACTATATACCATAATTTATTTTGTATGTTAACTACTTGGGATAAATAGTGGGCACGCACACACATACATATATATTGTGGCATGTTGGCTGGGTAGATTAATAAGCACAGAAACTGGTACCGTTCTACTTAAATTTATTAACTAATTATTTGGTCTACACATTAACACTCACAGGCATGCTGAGATCACAACTTATAGTTCTCACTGTTCATTCACAATTCAAAGGTTGATCAAATATAAACGGGACTTTTGTTCCTGAACATCAACAGTTGGTAGGACTGGCCCTGCGCTTCTGCTATGCTTAGGCGGGACCGTTAAGAGTGGGGAGAATGTGCTGTTAGATATTTCCCGCTGGTATTTCAGTAACACTCACTATGTCGGAGCACAGGTGCACCCCTCCACTGTGCAATGCATAATTATAAAATTTCTTGCTCGTGAAGGAGTTACAGTGGCAGAAATTTGTCGGAGATTGACTGCACAGTTCGGTGATCAAATGTTGTCAAGGATGCGTGTGTTTTCCTGGCACGAAAAGTTCAAGGAAGGATGAGAACGTGTGGAAAATCAGCAACACGATTGCCGTCCTCGGACCAGCATTACAGACGAAAACATTTGTGCAGTTAAAGATATTATTGATGACGATCGACGGCGAGAGTATCAGAAATTGCAGAACAAGTTGGAATCAGTTATGGGAGCTGTCAGGTAATTATCACAAACAACCTACACTTCTATAAAGTGTGTTCCAGATGGGTCCCTCACCTTTTGACTGAAAATCTGAAGTTGAGAGACGTTTGGGGGTCTGTCAGAGGCTTACAGCGAGGTTTGCGGAAGAAGGTGGTGTATTTTTGAGTCCGATCGTCACCTGCGACGAAACATGGGTCCACCACTACACTCCCGAATCCAAACAAGCCAGTAAGGAGTTGCAGAGGAAAGGGGAGGCAGCACCAGTGAAAGCCAAGACTCTACTGTCAGCTGGCAAGGTTCTTGCAAAAGTTTTTTTCGATTGGCGAGGCATTTTGCTGATGGATTTTTTTGCATGAGCAATGCACAATCAATGCTGCTTACTACTGCGAGCTGTTGAACAAGGCGATGGTTGCATATCGCCGCAAAAGAAGAGACAAACCGATTCGACAGGTCATCCTCCTCCACGACAATGCGTGGCCCCGTACTGCAGCTCTGTCTTCAAGCTACAGGAAATGCACTGGACTACACTTGATCATCCTCCTTACAGCCCAGACTTAACGCCCTGCGATTTCCATTCGGTTGGACTTCTTAAAGAAGCTCTAGGAGGGCAGCGATTTGAAGATTACGAGAGTGTGGAAGACTGTTCTTTTTACGATGAGGGCATCAAAAAGCTGCTCATATGCTGCGACAAATACATTTCTGAAGCAGGAAAGCATGTGGAAAAATAAATTGTAATTGCCTTGCATTTTTCAATAAATGAATTTGAATAAAAAATAGAATCCCGTTTATATTTGATCCCTCCTGGTAATTCACTAAGTCTAGAAATGAATTTTTCAAAATATATCCTCCTTTCAAAACATAACATAATTCCATCATTAGATGGATTAATAAAATTTAAATATGCTTCGAATCGTTTGGGTCATCTTCAGTGAAATAAGTGGGGTTAAATTTATTTGCATAATACAAGCTAAAAATGTGCAAAAAACATAATGAAGAAAGAAATTAAAAACAAAAGACGCATGACAGAAATAATAAACAATATTTCCATCATTAGACAGAGCAATAAATAACTTGTTGAGACAAATTCAGTGAAAAAAAAGGTTAATACTATACATAATTGAATCTGAAAAATTGTGTTAAACCTAAGAAGAAAAGAAATGAAAACAAATGATACAGACAGAAACAAACAATAAGTGCTTAATACTGAGGTTTGCGGACCTCTTAGTCTAAAAATTTTGCAGTTTGATACAATTCAAAAAACAGGACAATATCACTGTGTTGAAAATTCAGAACTGACAGTCTGTCTTTGTAGAGTCTTGTTTGTCTTATTTTAAATGGTCAGGAGGGCAGCGACAAAATTGAAGCTGTGTTAGAGAAGATAACAGGTGCATGGTAAACTGTCCGGGACCATAGTGGAAACCGTTAATGAAGTTCCAATCTGTAATGGAAGAAATGAGGTTGTGTGAGAAACTTGGGCTGATAAGTAAAAAGTGTAAAATGAGTGTGGAAAAACTTTAAACTTATGGTACTTAATAGGTGGTTGTCCTCTCAAAACAGCCTGGCCTTCTCAAAGTTCACGGTCCCATTCTAGCGATCGTGTCTCTTGTTGGCTTAGCTATGTTTGCGAGGATGGGAGAAGTGGAGGGGGAAGGGGGTGCAAGGCTGGTGGGGAGGGGTGGGGAGTTGGAGAGATGGAGGTGGTGTTTGTTTTTATTATAGAAGTTCTGACAAATATATGGAATGAATGTTTCAAGTAGAACTTTTTATTTTTAATTTTTTTTTATTGATTTGATTTAAATTGTGAGAGGGGTTCATAAACTGATGTAAATCGATGTGGATGCTCTTGAGAACGTTGAGCAAGGTGCCTTTTTGCTCATAATGCAAGATCTTAAGATTTTTATCTATTGATGTGTATTCGTGGCTGGATGCTGTATGATGTTCAGCGTATCTTATGACAGAATTGTGGCCTGTTTGACCTACATAGCTGGCATTACAAGAAAACTTCTCTTTAGGGGCGGAATCTTTTTCTAGGGTAGTCTTGGGTCTGGTCTTTTATCTATTGATGATTCTGTTGATGAAGGATCTTCTGAAACCATTGTGTTCTGCAATATTGTAAATAGTATTAATTTATTTTTTTATAATTCTTGCGAGATAAAGGAACAGTAATGCTCTGAGTACCATGCAGTTGTAAGCTGCTTTCTTATATATGTCTGGGTGCACAGAAGTTTGTTGGATGGTATTGACGGGTCCGTATGGTGTGGGGAGCACGTCTAGGGGCACTGCTTCGACGCCCAGCAATGCTATTGTGGGACAGTTTCCGCAGACACTTGGTGGAAGACACGAAGAAACGTCTTCAGGAAATGAAAACTGATCTCGTAATTCCTGGTGGACTCGCGCATAGTCTACAGCCCTTAGCTGTTTCCATCAACAAGCCCTTCAAGGACAACATACGTGAATTGTACGCCAAATGGATAGCAGGAGGGGAGTATGATCTGACGCCAGCAGGCAAAATAAGAGGCCATCAGTTGAACTCGTGTATGATTGGGTTATGCGGGCATGGGTTATGGTGTTGACAGACGTTATTGTGAAGAGTTTCTTGAAGACGGGCATCGCAAATGTGTTGGACGGAAGTCAGGACGATGCAGTATGGGATGGTGACCAGAATGATGCACGTGAGAATAGCTTGGAGACTGAAGACAGTGACAATGAATAGGGTAAGTATGCCAGTTGTCTTGTTTTAATAGCCTAATGCAAATTCTACAAGTTTTTTCCCTGGGAATACGATTTTTTGCACACAAATCCCCGCATATGTCACGCACCGAAAATGTTCACACTTTTTTTTTTTTTAAAGTGCGAGTTACATGTGCGCAAATATGGTATTTTATGCACCGGGCGAGTTACCTGTGCGGTTAGGGGCGCGCAGCTGTGAGCTTGCATCTGGGAGTACTGGGTACGAATTCTACTATCGGCAGCCATGAAGATGGTTTTCCGTGGTTTCCACTTTTCACACCTGGCAAATGATGGGGCTGTACCTTAAGGCCACGGCCGCTTCCTTCCAACTTCTAGGCCTTTCCGATCCCATAGTTGCCATAAGACCTATCTGTGTCAGTCTGACGTAAAGCTACTAGTAAAAAAAATAATAAATAATGTTATGCAATATTGATACAAATAAACTTAATGGCCAGTCATTTGTCTCTGTCAGTTGAGCAGTAGGCCTACCACCAGTAAACCCGGTCTCTGTTTTCATTTGAATTATTGTCTTGTGCCGCCAACTTCCCTGCTACCGGCGTGTCGTACCAGATGACGTCATCTTCACTGCCATCTTGTCAGCCATGCACTGCAATCGAGAGCATTCGAGGTCCCATATTTTTGAAACTTTTAACCTTTATCGGACGAGTGGTCAAAATATCAACCAGAGAATTACACCTCGAAAAGGACGAGTGGTTGAAATTTCAACCACACCCAAACTCTTCCAAAAGGACGAGCGGTTGATATATCAACCACATAATTTTCCTCGCATTTTGCTGTTAATTCTTGCTTATGAAAATGATCTACTCGATTTGTTACTAATATATGAGTCACTACAATGGCACAATAATGCGCATAAGAATTTGGCGGCTGCTCTTCCTGCTACAAATAAAGCAGTTATTTCCTTATAAGCAGTGAACATGGCTAGACGTGCAGGAATGTTACGTTTCGTTACTTAGGACGAAGTGCGGGAAATTTTTATGGACTCAGATTCCGATGAACTTTTCGGAATACTTCTTGCAGAGACAAACAGTTATGCATTTCAGACTTTAGGTACAAATCATAAACAGCCGGAAATTCAGTTGCATGAACTGTACCATTTCTTGGCCATAATTGTACAGATGGGTCACTGCCAGAGAGACAGTTTGAAGGATTACTGGTCTACGCAAGAGCAGTATTACACGCCTTTCTATTTGAAGACTATGAAGTGTGAATGCTTTCTCCACATTCTTAGAGTTCTACATTTCGAAAACAGTGACAACGCCTGACAAAACTGACCCCATTTATGATCGACTATGGCAAGTACGAAACGTATTCAATTACCTCAATGACAAATTTTCTTCCGTTTACAACCCAACAGAACACCTGGCAGCTGATGAAGTGATAGTCCTATTCAAAGGTAGAGTGATCTTCAAGCAGTACATACGAGGACGGTTTGAAAAGTTCTTGGAATCACTGCTAGATGTCAGTGCTAGAGCAACGAGGTTCCCGCGCAATAATCACACATCCTTTGTGAGTGAGCACATGGCGCGTCAGTGCTGTAGCTGCAGGAGTGTGGTAGTGACGACTCTTTGTTGTTGTTTCTGCGTAGTGATTTGTGACAATGGAAAAAACTGAGATTCGAGCTGTGATTAAATACTTTGTAAAGAAAGGTATGAAAGCAAAGGAAATTCATGCCGACTTTCAGAACACACTGGGGGACTCTGCTCCTTCATTTTCAACTGTTGCCAAGTGGACCAGCGAGTTTAAATTTGGTCGGGAAAGCTTGGATGATGATCCGCATAGTGGACGGCCAAAAAGTGTTACGACCCCAGAATTTATCGCAAAAGTGCATAAAATGGTCATGGAGGATCGTCGACTGAAAGTGCGGGAGATTGCTGAAGCTGTAGGAATGTCTTCTGAATGAGTAAATTATATTTTAACCGAAGAATTGGGTATGAAAAAATTATCCGCAAGATGGGTGCCGCGGCTCATGACATTGGACAATAAACGCACCAGATTGCAAATGCCCGAACAAAGTCTGGCCAGTTTTCAGTGCAACCAACAAGATTTTTTGCGCTGGTTTGTGACTACAGATGAAACTTGGGTCCAGTACTATACCCCAGAGATAAAACAGCAGTCAAAGCAGTGGAAACATGCTGATTCACCACCACCAAAGAAAGCAAAGGCAGTGCGTTCGGCCAGAAAGGTCATGGCCTCAGTTTTCTGGGATGCAAAAGGCATTCTGATGATAGATTATCTTCCTACTGGCCAAACAATTACGGGGCAATACTATGCAAACCTCCTAGACCAACTACAGGAAAAGATACGCGAAACAAGGCCTGGTTTGGCAAGGAAAAAGGTCATCTTTCATCAGGACAACGCTCTGCCGCACACAAGTGTTATTGCCTTGGCAAAACTTCATGAACTGGGGTACGAATTGTTGCCATATCCACCTTATTCACCTGATTTGGCACCATCAAACTTTCATCTATTCCCCAAGCTGAAAATTTTCCTCGGTGGACGGAGATTTTCTACAAGGGAAGAACTGACAGCTGAATTGGAGAGGTATTTTGCAGGTATGGAGGAATCTCATTTTCGAGATGGGATCAAGGCATTGGAACATTGCTGGACCAAATGCATTAGTCTACAGGGAGACTATGTTGAAAAATAAAAGTAGTTCCACCGAGGTAAGATACTTAATTCTAGTACATTCCGAGAACTTTTCAAAGCACCTACGTACAAAAAAAAAAAAAAAAAAAAAAAACATGAGAATTTTGGTGTAAAACTGTACAAGCTCTGCGACAGAAATGGTTATTATAAATTTTACAGCTAACTCATTCCTGGTTGCCAACGTTTTGCTCCAGTGTGCTAAGTTGGGCTCTTCAGTTCGTAAATAGCACACCCAACAATTTGCGTGGTTAGTGCGTACCGTGGAGGCCATTGCGTAGGCTACTTGGAGCCACAGGCTCCACCGGCAGGTCCAATGTCCAATAACGGACCATTTATATTGGTATTATAAATTTACTCATTCGGGACAAATATTTCAGGTTCCCTGTGGCAATCAACATCTATGGTTACACATATGATATGACGGTCTACCTTGGGAAACAACGGCAAAATGCTACAGCAAACATCAATTCAATGCATGGAACATTTTTGCAGCTAACAAGGGAAGTGGAGGGTGTAGGCCATAAATTGTTCATGGACAATTACTTTTCCTCTCCTGCCCTCTTCAATGATTTGCATGGAAGAAAAGTAAACGGCTGTGGCACTGTCCGACATAACCAGAAGGACATGCTGAAAAAATTCAGACCTAAAGATTTGAAACTGAAGAAGGGAGATATTATTAGCAAAGTGAAGAGAAACCTGTGCGCAATAAGTTGGAAAGATAAGATGGAAGTGTATTTGCTAACTAACATGCATAACCCACCACCGTCCTGTCACTTTATTGATGACGATGGAATTGCACCGAAACCTGCAATAATCGAGAGCTAGAATGCACATATGGGTTATTCTGACAAGAGTGATCGTATGGCCAATAGTCACAATATTTTCCGCCGAACGTGGAAGTGGATAAATAAACTGTTTTGCCATCACCTGAACATAGTTATTTTGAATGCCTTAATCATTCACATGTCGTGTGAAGGAAAGCTCTCTCAAAAGGAGTTTCGTGAGCTACTTGTTAGGAATCTGCTCAAGACATGAATCCAGAACTACCATCCACCAACCTTGGCAGACTAGTTACCAGTGTTGCACGTCTCTCTCGCCTTGAAGTGAAAAGTTCTAAACATTGGCATAACAAGGGATCATCCTGCAGATGCAAAGTGTACTCGGTGAAGGGAAAGACATCAAGGTCAAATTTCCATTGGGAGGAATGTGATGTAATGCGTGAATCATAGCTTCAAAATGTACACTGTACATCTGTAACAAGACAGCAGTCCACAATAGTTCACTCCTATGGTGTAAAAGTGTTCACAACTATAAACAGTTCAATGCCATCGTGTGAGGATTACATTCATCATTCCGTGAGAATAATCATTCACAGCAACGCACAAATAACATTTCTTACCATTCACCTACGTTTCAAGCTATTTTAATGGTCATTAAATGTTTTAATAGACATTATATTTTTACTGATCATTTTTATATTGTTGTAATTGGTTTATCATTGTATTATTAGACTTTTTACGTTATATGTACTGGGATCAGGGCCCTGACCTACCTTGAATTAGGTTATTCTGGCTGATGATGCTCACAAAGTATGAGCGAAACATGTCCTAATTTTAATACCTGTTAATGGTTTTATCCTAAATATAAAGTATTACTATGTATTGGGAAGGTGGTTTTTATTAATGTATCAACTTCTTATTCTGAATTCCAATACGGCTCTACAATGAGATTCATAACTTGCAATGTAAGTGGTATGTTCCGAGCTGTCAGTGGAGAGATGATGTGGAATGACATCAGTAGACGAATAAGTTTGAGTGGTGTCTTTAAAAGTAGGAAAGATCACAGTATGATGATAAAGTTGGAATTCAAGAGGACAAATAGGGGCAAATATTTGTTTATAGGAAGGGGAGTTAGGGATTGGAATAACTTACCAAGGAAGATGTTCAATACATTTTCAATTTCTTTGCATTCACTTAAGAAAAGGGTGGATAAGCAACAGATAGGGAATCTGCCACCTGGGCGACTGCCCTAAATGTAGATCAGTTGTGACTGATTGATTGATTATCAGATTATATAATATGCTTCCAAATAAGGTTAAGGATATTAGTCCCTTCAGTTCATTTACAACACCACTAAAAAATTCTCCTGCTGAATAACTTTTTCTATAATACTGAAGAATACATGGAGAAGTGCTGGTAATCATGCTATTATTAAAATTGTAAACATTAATATCTTGTAAATAGCTTTAAAAAGTGTGTTGTCTCACTGGTTATGTACTTATTGTTAATACCGCCTTAATAGATTTATATTCTGTCTCCTGTGAATAGTGATTATTGGTAATTGTGCTATTATTAACTTTTAAACATTCTTAATATCTTGTAAATAGCTTTAAACATGCAGTTGGTGTCTTTTTGGTTATGTTCTTACTGCTAATACATCCTCATAGATGTTTACTTTGTTTCTCGAAAATATTAATAATTATTATGTTCTGTTGTAATGTCAAGATGTTCGTTTATTTACAAAGTATTCATCATTGTACATAGATTATTGTTAATTTTAGGAAATCACTTAATTCGTATACTGTTGGCATATTTCATATGTACCTAATTGTGCGGTCTATGGAAGCTACATAAATGAATACCCTCCTCCCCCC
Source organism: Anabrus simplex (assembly GCF_040414725.1). NCBI lineage: Eukaryota > Metazoa > Arthropoda > Insecta > Orthoptera > Tettigoniidae > Anabrus > Anabrus simplex. The sequence goes on from NC_090270.1 coordinate 268,034,841, forward strand.
CCCATGGAAGTAAAATTTTTCACAAACTTCCATATATCTTTGCAATAGTTCTAAAATCTGCACATGACAAAACTGGTAGAGAATGCAATTTCTGATCCTTTATTTTTGATACATTTTTACTCTTAAAACCATAACAGAGATATTAACAGATGTATGTTCAGTACCTCAGCCTAAAGGCTGGTTGGATCCTCAGCAGCTCCACCATTAGATGTCATAGATGGTCTAGGCATCGCTGAATAGGTGTACTAGGGAAATGAGGAGTGAAGTAGTTTCCCATTGCTTTCCTCACTGAGCTAGAAGTTGCTATTACATATCAGTCTACCAAACCTACTAAAATGCATGCACCAACTGACCCTGTGAGCAACATTTTCACACCATTCATAGAAGGGCCTGGCTGCATAAGGAATGGCATTACTAGCATCACTCATACCTCAGACTTTTTTTAATGTCAAAACCAAGGGTAAGACTGAGACAGATCAATGAAAGTAACAAAATTACGCTAGCCCATACCAGAAGGCATAGTGCACTGTAAACAATTTAAGATTCATATTGCCAGTCCATCAATGGTAAACATCATTAACATGGAAGAATAGTTGTCAAAACAAGAGAAATTATGAAAGAACTATGGTTCCAAGAATTAGACAGTAAGGAACACAAAGGGGGAGATGTGGATTGCGTGACAAATTAGGTTTCAGATGCCCTAATATCACTGAAGTAGAAGAAATCATAAGTAACCATGGAGGCCAATAGGAAATATGTGAGGAGAAAGCAGAAGCTAAGACATGCTTGTTTGTATCCTTGGGATGAACAGTAACATTACTTTGTTGTTAATTGAGGCATGTTCTTTCTCTCCTCCTCCCACTTATCTCCACTAGATGATGTTACTTCTACAGCTGTACAGAATTTATTCCATCAGCAATAGGTAGTCATAAAAGCTAGCACAAATTTTAGCCAATTTTCCTTAATAAGAAAGAATACATTAGCTCATAAGAAAGGTTATAATATACTCATGAGGAAGAGGTGTGTAGTAATACTCTGCTTGGAAGGTGGTTTCAACGATGGATCACTGTACTGGAAACATTTTTTCAGTCCTTCACCAGCAGTCATAATTTGGGTAATTGTTAATCTTATAACTAACGTAAAAGTTTTAACTATCAGATGAAGTGAATTTTTTGTGATATAGGTATAATTGCTTTTATGTACATACTTTCAACACTTATGCATGATCTTAAGTTATAAAACATTGTGGTGGTTGCTCATAAAGGAGCTCCTTTTTTTGAGTTTTAATTTTCTCAGGTTATCACTGAATATGCCATCAAAGACCTTTCATGTGCTTATAAACATGGTGTGAAAATGGCCTTTTTTGAGCCCTTAAAAAATTCAGCCCAGTAAACATCTTGATAAAGGCAGGCAGAAAGAGATTTTAATAACACACTAGAGAAGTACACAAGGTTGAAATAATTTCTTCCACTAAAAATGAAATATTTGCTTACCAGTTTCAGCAAAGGAATGTAAATAATAATGTATAATGCAGTCAGTTTACATCAGATAGAGCTAAATTGTATATAACCCAGAATGATTTTCTGTTTCAGTATCTCGTGTGTTGGCACTGAGCTTACTCGCTTCACTGTATCCAGCCTGGATGGGGACAATATGTGTTTGTCACTGGGCTGTGATGTCAGCTTGGTTGGCTCTCGGGCATCAGCAGACTGCAGTGTGCACCAGTCGCTGTGAAGAGGTCTTGTTTAGTGCAGTTCTTGGTCTGGCCTATGTGGTGGCATTTATTGCTCCCAGAGATGGTCCTACTCGCTATTCGTATCTCGCATACTACCTCGTCTTTTTTATGGAGAACACGGGTGCTCTTGTTGTGTGGTAAGTGAACATTGTATTCTCAGAACTTATGTTCAACAAAAACAGGCCATGTTAAAAGTCCTACGGTACATGCTGGTAGATAGTATTTGGGTTTCTCTGTTAGTCTATTCGAGAAAATTTTTTTGATATTTTCCACATCATGTAAATGTAACTCTGGCAGACAGAACCTACCCAGACGGAATATCTTTTTTGAAAGTAGAATGATGACAAGGGGATTGTAGAATTACTGTTTGTATTGTCCTTATGCATGTACGGGTACTTCACAGTATTTCTTGTTTATTTCTTCTTATTAATAAAAACATTTTGCCAGAGAACAAAAAACTTATTCCTACCAAAATGTTAAAATGCATCTTTTGTACTGACAAGCTGCTGCTATTCTTCTTGTTCTTCTTTGTGTAGTTTAATAGCTGGGAATTTCTTCCCATTAAACTTGTACCTGATTAAGGACTTATAAGTCTGCTGTATTGTTGGAGCTCATGATCTCTTTGTTACATGTTACTCTTCTCAAATAATTTTCAACTCCTATGTTTTTTCGACTTCTTGTTAAATCATTAAACTACTTTATTTGGATTTTAAGAAAGGAAAGAAGTAAAATTTCCAATTTTTGTTAGAATAATTTTTACTCCTGTGCTCCCCTGTCCAGCCATTCACTCCACGCGCTTCCTCACCTCCGAGGTCTACGATAAATACCTCTAACCACGCTCTGCCATCACTTGTTACAGGGATTTACCATGGACCGCAGAGGTGAGGAAGCGTGTGGGATAAATGGCTAGACTGGGGACCGCTTAGAGTAAAAATTACTCTAACAAAAATTGGAAATTTTACTTCTTTCCTTTCTTAAAATCCGAATAGAGCAGTTTAATGATTTAACAAGAAGCAGGAAAAACATAGGAGTTGAAAATTACTTGAGAATAGTAACATAAACGAAGAGCTCGTCAGCTCCAACAATACAGGGGACTTGGAAGTCCTTAATCAGGTACAAGTTTAATGGGAAGAAATTCCCAGTTATTAAACTATGTATTAGAGAGCACAATTGCTTCTAACAGATACAACATTATAAAGTCTGAGCTCTAATTACATATAGGTTAGCCTAAATAAAGCAATATATCACTTGCTACCTTCTAAATTACACTGGTTAACAAATTTGGTGACACAATTACATAGTGTTCATAAAGCAGTTTGCCCCATGATGGGCTTTACATTTACAAAATTTCTCGAACAGTTGGAGTACAGTTTCCCAAGGGGACCTAAATGTAGACACGGTTAGCCGCAAAACCATAATGCGTATACAGGGGTATATTACCCATCCTACTAGGCCTTACGAAAAAAAAAAAAAAAAAAAAAAAGGCAAAACATCAGCACTCCTTACAAGAATATTCTGGAGAAATCAAGAACCTAAGGGGGCTTAAGGCCCAACGACACAGAGGCTCATCCCATGCTAAAAAGGATGACTAAAAGGGGAACATTTAAAGGCTGAGACTAACTTCCAAATTTAGAGGTTGAAAAACTTCAGTTGCCCCGCTCAAAGGTAGAAGAGGAGAGTTCCGAGGGTAACCACTCATGCTCCCTCACATAGAATAATTTTCCCAGTAGGGAATATAAAGTGAGTTTGAAGACTGCGCAGAAGGTTCTACATTACAGTGAAAAATGAAAAGCTTACATGATATATTTAAAGAAAACTGCTGAAATCTTTTCCTCAGAACACATGCCGGCACAATCACATATTTAGGTTAATTCTGGCCACCCCATGCCTGGTGCCCCCCCTCCAACCTCCGTCAAGTCGCGCACACAATCACCGGAGCAAATCAGACAAGACGGCCTAAATCCACTCGGCTGAAATAGATCCCCAGGGGAAAGTTCTGGACTATATTAGAATCCAGAGCACTGATTGGCTAAATTTCCGTTCACTAATCTGATTTCTGATTGGTTAGAAAACTTCATTACAGGCATATGATAGGCAGATTACATTAACACTGGAACGGCGGGGAATCTGACATTCCTAAACAGCAAGGGGTCATTTTGACCCATCATAAGAAATGCTTGGAAATGTTCACAATAGAACACAGTAAAACATGTATTTTCTTCTACTAGGTTTCTACAACTTTATTTTACACATTAGGACATGACATTAGTGTATGGACCTCTTATATTACTGATGGACACATGAATAATCACAACTGCACCATGTTTCTGTTTCTCTAAGGAGTTTTTGCAAAACCAGTTGAACACATTTTCTTTGTCAGTCATCCACACTGCAACAATTAACATTTTCAGTAATTCTTTAGGGTGCGGCCAGTATCCTGTATTCGGGAGATAGTAGGTTCGAACCCCACTATCGGCCGCCCTGAGGATGGTTTTCCGTGGTTTCCCATTTTCACACCAGGCAAATGCTGGGGCTGTACCTTAATTAAGGTCACAGCTGCTTCCTTCCCACTCCTAGCCCTTTCCTGTCCCATCATCGCCATAAGACCTATCTGTCGGTGCGACGTAAAGCAACTAGCAAAAAGAAAAGAATTCTTTAGGCAAATTAAAAACATGCTAAACACATTTTGCACACGCAACTTCTATTTTTCGTTCACATTTTCCGCACACTGCTTTGAGGCACTTGCTACAGGCATCGCTAGACTTGTTGCCTTTACACAGACCAACATGGCGCTTCTTCCGCTTTTTAGATGGACATGGTCCCGCAGCCTCCTCCTCTTGTTTTTGTTGTTGCCCTTGCTCATCCCACGTTATTTCACTTGCCAGCTGGAGGATGAACTTCTTCCGCTTTATCTTCCTACCTGTTACTTGCTTGTAAATGACCCAAGCATTGATAGCTGTTAGGTCTAGGATATTGTAAAAGACATGCATTGGCGACCTCGTGCGTACACCCTTGGTGGTGTATATACGGGACAGTTGGTTGATCACTCGGGCTTGTTTGTCATAAATTGGGTAAATCTGCACCTGGTTTTGCTGGGAAGTAATTGTTCATCGACTGTAATATTTTCACTTGGGCGATAACAGTGAAGGCAATTTTCCACGAATTTGTCCCAGATTTCAGAGACGAGCGAACTTGTTAGCTTGCAGGCGCTCCGCTCAGGTTGATTTCTCGTCGAAGCGGAGGAATCTGAGAAGCTCTCGAAATCTCTCTCTTGACATTGTGTCCTTCATGAATTACTGTCCACAAGAATGCAACCATAGTTCATCCACAGACACACCTTTCGAACACAGAACACCGCGGGTATACACGAAGGCAATCATAGCTTCCAACTCCTCGAGCGACACAGTCCAGTCCGTGAAGTTCTTTCTGAGCGTTTGATTCTGTGTGTCGTTTCATTAGACGAAGCATCGATTCATCAAAGAGGAGACGAAATACACTAATTGCAGTCGTAAACTCGGTGGTAAGAATATGTTGTGGGACCTCCCTGCTCTCCCTCAGGATGTTCACTGAAGTCCGTCTTCCAGATGAAGAGTTCGAAACCAAGACCTCCCACTCGGTTCTGTCTCAGGCAACCATCTTCACTGATGAAACACCTAACCATGACTGAGACATTTGGGGCGAGTTCGGAGATAGATTAGCATTTTCAACTTCTCCTGCGGATAATTTATCCTCTGTCTCGTTGTGATCTTCATCCTTACTTGTCTCTCTTGTCTCAAGCAAAAAATCACCATCTGAATCAGGTAGTTCACCTTCAGACTCAACGTCTGAATTTTCTAGCATAAGAGACACCACCTCGTCAGCAGAAAGATGATCGTAGCACAACATGACTGTAGGGAAAACACTTTCTAAATGATGAGATGAATACAATAATCCCGCTAACTGGAACACTCATCTGACAGTAATAATGTTATTTGCTTTATGTCCCACTATTGCTGTTTTCGGAGATGCCGAGGTGCCGGAATGTTGTCCCACAGGAGTTCTTCTACGTGTCAGTAAATCTACAGACACAAGGCTGATGTATTTGAGCACCTTCAAATACCACCGGATTGAGCCAGGATCGAACCTGCCAAATTGGGGTCAGAAGGCCAGCGTCTCAACCGTCTGAGCCACTCAGCCCGGCTCATCTGAGAGTAAGAGCTCAACAATACTAATAATAATGGCCAGAAACACACTGTTGTCTGACAATGCAAACTGCTGTAATAAGGAATATCGTACAAGTGTCAAAATGACGCCTCCCGCTGTCCAGGTGTGCCATATCAGAAATCAATAAATATTTTGCAGGGTGCGATCCAGCACCGTGAACGGGACGAAAAACGATGAAAAGTCGAGATATTTGAAGAGAAATGATACAAGAGTGCGCACGTTATTAAAGAAAAATTGAAGGTGTGTGTCATTTTGATCCCTTCTGCTGTTCTAGTGTTAAGGGAGGAACCAGGAAAAATGTTTACAACTTAAGCACATAAAAAGCAATAAGAAGAAAAAAGGTTTACCAACTATAACAAATTAAATTTCTCAGTAGATTCATTGGGGCTTAGCCCGGCAGAGATCACTAGAAAATAGATGCCAGAGCCATCTAACCATTGGAGAAGAAAGTTTTATGAAGTCTAAAGCATTCTTAATCACTGTCAGTGATGGCCGTAGTGGAGAAGGTGTACAATTTAAACACCTGGGGAAGATGTTCCCCTGGTACTATTATTATTATTATTATTTATTTATTTATTTATTTATTTATTTATTTATTTATTTATTTATTCATTCATTCATTCAACTTCGCTAATCGGCCAACTAGGGACCATGATAAACCTCACTTTACATTCTGGCATGTTCATTTTTTGCTTGATCCACACCGTCTTCATTAGCTCCCTGTGTTTAGCACGACGTTCTTCTGTCTATTTAGCACCAGTTGCCCATTTTTTCATCCCGGAAAGTCCCAAAAGTCTTGATGGCTGCTCTGAAAAGATTTTGGTCTTGTGCATCTTCTGCTTGTAGGCCCAGTTCTTTAAGACCTTTCTTGACATTAACGTACCATGGCATTGCCGTTTTTTGTTTTGAGTCAAATATACTGAAGATACGCTTCGTCCATCGAGAGTCATCATCCGTCATATATGACCGTAGAAGTGAACTCTGCCTTTACACATTGTGTCCGTGATTTTCTCTATCTTAGAGTATACTTCTTGCCTGGATTTTCTAATGTAGATGCCATTTTTGTAGTTTAGACCAAGTATGGTGTGTAGGATCTTCCTTTCTTTCCTCTCTAAATCCGCAAGCAAACATTTCTCAGACAGGATAAAGCATTCAGATGCATACAGCGATACTGGTTTGATGACAGTGTTGTAGTGGCGAAATTTTGTGTTCAGGGAAAAGCCCTTTTTGTTGTAAACGTTGCGGGTGGTTTGGAAAGTGACTTCCAATTTCTTGATTCTTGCTGCTATGGCCTCTTTGTCAAGTCCGTTTTGCTGAATCCATTCCCTACAATAAGATACAAAAGTTGAAAACTAGAAAACCGGCTGGAATTGATCAGATTTCTGGGGATATACTGAAGACAATGGGTTGGGATATAGTACCATATCTGAGGTACTTATTTGATTATTGTTTGGTCAGTGGAGCTATACCAGATGAATGGAGAGTTGCTATTGTAGCCCCTGTGTATAAAGGAAAGGGTGATAGACATAAAGCTGAAAATTACAGGCCAGTAAGTTTGACATGCGTTGTATGTAAGCTTTGGGAAGGCATTCTTTCTGATTGTATTAGACATGTTTGTGAAATTAATAACTGGTTTGATAGAAGGCAATTCGGTTTTAGGAAAGGTTATTTCACTGAAGCTCAACTTGTAGGATTCCAGCAAGATATAACAGATATCTTGGATTCTGGAGGTCAAATGGACTGTATCGCGATTGACCTGTCTAAAGCATTTGATAGGGTGGATCATGGGAGACTACTGGCAAAAATGAGTGCAATTGCACTAGACAAAAGAGTGACTGAATGGGTTGCCATATTTCTAGAAAATAGATCTCAGAGAGTTAGAGTAGGTGAAGCTTTGTCTGACCCTGTAATAGTTGAGAGGGGAGTTCCTCAGGGCAGTGTTATCGGACCTTTGTTTTCTTATATATATAAATGATATGAGTAAAGGAGTGGAATCGGAGGTAAGGCTTTACGCGGATGATGTTATTCTCTATAGAGTGATAAATAAGTTACAAGATTGTGAGCAACTGCAACGTGACCTCGAAAATGTGGTGAGATGGACAGCAGGCAATGGTATGTTGATAAACGGGGTTAAAAGTCAGGTTGTGAGTATCACAAATAGGAAAAGTCCTCTCAGTTTTAATTACTGCGTTGATGGGGTGAAAGTTCCTTTTGGGGATCATTGTAAGTATCTAGGTGTTAATATAAGGAAAGATCTTCATTGGGGTAATCACATAAATGGGATTGTAAATAAAGGGTACAGATCGCTGCACATGGTTATGAGGGTGTTTTGGGGTTGTAGTAAGGATGTAAAGGAGAGGGCATATAAGTCTCTGGTAAGACCCCAACTAGAGTATGGTTCCAGTGTATGGGACCCTCACCAGGATTACCTGATTCAAGAATTGGAAAAAATCCAAAGAAAAGCAGCTCGATTTGTTCTGGGAGATTTCCAACAAAAGAGTAGCGTTACAAAAATGTTGCAAAGTTTGGGTTGGGAAGAATTGAGAGAAAGAAGAGGAGCTGCTCGACTAAGTGGTATTCCCTCCATGGGAACTTAGAATTTCCATTTCTAAGTGGTATGTTACATGTAATAAATATCATTTTTGGTCCGTATTGATGATATTTGATTGAAATAATAACATTAAGTTATTTATTAGACCACCTAATCAATACAAAATCGTCTTGGATGATTTACATAAATTTGTTAGCTAATAGTGGTACATGTTTCGCCTTCCCTGAAGGCATCATCAGCCATAGTCTTAACCTTAAATTAAAAATAAGCGTCTAAATAACATGTAGTAATGAAATGAATTTTAAAATCTTGAAGAGATTTGAAGTAAAATAACATTAAAAATAACAATGATGGTTTGAAAATACAGTGTGATGAGATACAATAGTGGAAGTATTAACAAAATTAACATTAGAAGGCTGCTAAAATAAGTACAATGGATAAAACAACAGATTGTTATACAACAAGTAGTAAGATTGCATAAAAGTAAAGTTGATAGTCTGGCGGTTATAATTGGACGATGGCGAAAAATCTTATATAATCAAAGTAAAGAAGAGAGAATAAAAGTCAAAGTTAGTCGAGAGATCCGAAGTTAATCATGATCTTGAAGATAAAAGACGAAGTCAGATGCATATGGTGAAGTTGTAGAATACGTTGAGGATATGAAGTTGGTGAATAGAAGTTGAAGAACAGTTTCAAATAGGATCACTATGGACCATCTCAAAATTTGAAGTGATGTTCAAATGTTGTAAATTGTGAGTTTGTAGATATTCTAGTTGAAAAAGCATATATAAGTGGAATCTGTAAATGGAAGCAAGAAACGTAGAGTTAATTGTGTGAAAATATATTTGAAAAATATTGAAGTAGAATCGTATGCACTTACCATTTGACGGTGACAAAGATAGCTTGTAATATTATGAGTTAGAAGTATTTGCAACAGTAGACTTCTTGCTACGTGTGTTATAACTGAAGTTTTGTGCTGGAGGGGGATCTGTTTGCGTTGACGTAACTATTGGAGGGGGGCTGCTATTGGTGGGAGGGAAGGAAGAGAGTGTATTACTGCGCGTGTTGTAACGGTGTAAGGCTATTGGAGGGAGCGATGTTACGGTGGGTGTGGCTATGGGTTTATTGGTTGTATTTGAATTAGAGGTACTAGCGGCGGGGGGAAGGGAGGGGGGTATATTAGCTGTAGGGGAGGTGGGAACTCTAATTGATGTGAGGTTGAAAACAAATTCTTAAAAATCTTCAACCTCACATCAATTAGAGTTCCCACCTCCCCTACAGCTAATATACCCCCCTCCCTTCCCCCCGCCGCTAGTACCTCTAATTCAAATACAACCAATAAACCCATAGCCACACCCACCGTAACATCGCTCCCTCCAATAGCCTTACACCGTTACAACACGCGCAGTAATACACTCTCTTCCTTCCCTCCCACCAATAGCAGCCCCCCTCCGATAGTTACATCAATGCAAACAGATCCCCCTCCAGCACAAAACTTCAGTTATAACACACGTAGCAAGAAGTCTACTGTTGCAAATACTTCTAACTCATAATATTACAAGCTATCTTTGTCACCGTCAAATGGTAAGTGCATACGATTCTACTTCAATATTTTTCAAATATATTTTCACACAATTAACTCTACGTTTCTTGCTTCCATTTACAGATTCCACTTTTATATGCTTTTTCAACTAGAATATCTACAAACTCACAATTTACAACATTTGAACATCACTTCAAATTTTGAGATGGTCCATAGTGATCCTATTTGAAACTGTTCTTCAACTTCTATTCACCAACTTCATATCCTCAACGTGTTCTACAACTTCACCATATGCATCTGACTTTCGTCTTTTATCTTCAAGATCATGATTAACTTCGGATCTCTCGACTAACTTTGACTTTTATTCTCTCTTCTTTACTTTGATTATATAAGATTTTTCGCCATCGTCCAATTATAACCGCCAGACTATCAACTTTACTTTTATGCAATCTTACTACTTGTTGTATAACAATCTGTTGTTTTATCCATTGTACTTATTTTAGCAGCCTTCTAATATTAATTTTGTTAATACTTCCACTATTGTATCTCATCACATTGTATTTTCAAACCATCATTGTTATTTTTAATGTTATTTTACTTCAAATCTCTTCAAGATTTTAAAATTCATTTCATTACTACATGTTATTTAGACGCTTATTTTTAATTTAAGGTTAAGACTATGGTTGATGATGCCTTCAGGGAAGGCGAAACATGTACCACTATTAGCTAGCAAATTTATGTAAATCATCCAAGACGATTTTGTATTGATTACGTGGTCTAATAAATAACTTAATGTTATTATTTCAATTAAGTGGTATGTTCCGAGCTGTCAGCGGAGAGATGGCGTGGAATGACATTAGTAGACGAATAAGTTTGAGTGGCATTTATAGAAGTAGGAAAAATCACAATATGAAGATAAAGTTGGAATTCAAGAGGACAAACTGGGGCAAATATTCATTTATAGGAAGGGGAGATAAGGATTGGAATAACTTACCAAGGGAGACGTTGAATAAATTTCCAGTTTCTTTGTAATCTAACAGGAAAACAACCGATAGGAAATCTGCCACCTGGGCGACTGCCCTAAATGCAGATCAGTATTGATTGATTGATTGATTGATTGATTGATTGATTGATTGATTGATTGATTTACAAGGTATTTAAATTTACTAACATGGTTTATCGTTCCATATTTGGTGTTTAGTTGTGCCGTATCATCTTTGATATTTGACATTACTTCTGTCTTTTGAAAGGAAATTTGTAAACCTGTTTGTTCTGCTACTTCCTTCGACACATTGATCTGTTCTGTTGCACTTTCAAAATCTTCTGTCATAAGGGCTATATCATCAGCGAACGCTAAGCAATCTATTTCCATTCCATTTTCTTTGTCCCAATCCTTACGGGTTTGTAAAGGTTTCTTTCTTTTAACATCTTTCGCCACTCCTGTATTACCTTCTCAAGTACGCAGTTGAACAAAAGAGGTGACAGCCCATTATTTCTTCTTCTTCTTCTTCCTATTATTATTATTATTATTATTATTATTATTATTATTATTATTATTATTATTATTATTATTATTATTATTATTATTATTATTGCTCCCTGTTAGGATTGGATCTAGTAATAATGGGAAGGGTGCGCAGCAAACAAAAAAGTGATATGAATAATAAGAACCTGGTCTAAAAGACGCAACACGACCTCGTGCGGGTTTAATTTAAAACCTACTAAACAGTAATCCATACAGATGAATTTCAAACAACCAGTGTACAAATTCATGTTTGTAATGTTGTGTGAAATATTACTTTTTAAATTAGTGAAAACCAAAAAATGCCATGTAAACAATAACAATGTATCCGAGAACAGAAAATAAGTAATAAATAATAATGCACTAGTAAATGACAGTAGTACAATAGAGTAATGTTTCATTTCAAACAACCCGGTCCAAGAGACCCTGCGGGACTTCTCGTGGGCTTACCCCCTGTGGGTGGGGGATGCAGACGAAGAATACACCCACTGTATCCCCTGCCTGTGGTAAGAGGCGACTAAAAGGGGCGGCCAAGGGTTGATCAAATTAGAACCATGAAACTACTTTTGATTAGTACCATCATGCAGGGAACACCATGGGTCGCTTTTACTTGCGTGTCGTACCGCTATGTTGGGTACCAAATAGGTTTGTCATTAGTAGCAACCGTGAGCGCGACAGCTTTTACAGTACCTGTGATTGGTAACACTATATGAGCGACACCATGGAATGACGGAACACATGGTTCTGACTTGCCTATGATTAGTACCCACTTTGTGAGGAACACCACGGGATAGTACGAGTCCTTGTGGTTATTACCCTTATGTGATGAAAACCATAGGTTTGTGTTGCCTGTAAATGGTGCCGCAATGTGCGAAACAGCGTACGCCTGTAATACATCTGCAAATTTCATTACCTGTGGGTAGTACCATAATGTGTGGAATACCCCGAGTCTACGCTACTCTTGATTAGTACCGCAACATGACAAATACCATGGTTCTACTTTCCTAGCGATAAGTATCATTGTGAGGGGCCGCTGACTTGGATTTTGGAACCATTTTGACTACCATTATCATCGATTCAGTATTGTGCTATAGAAGCAGTACCTTGGTCAGTAATACTATTGTTCTACGTCAGCTTCTGTGCATGTGAGGCACTGTGGGTCGGTTCCATTGATTGTTTTAAATTCAGATCCATCCATTCATTCTTCGTCTTCTCGTTTTGAATTGTAGTTGGTGGACGTTGTGGGGCTTTTAATTTGTCATTTCATTTCGTCTCATTTTGTACCATTAGGGGCCGATGAACTGGATGTTAGGCCCCTTTAAACAACAAGCATCATCATCATCTCGTGGGTTAGCTGCCTCTGCGGATCAGTGGTAGAGTGTCGGCCTCCGGATCCCAAGATGGCGGGTTGAAACCCGGCAGAGGTAGTCGGATTTTTGAAGGGTGGAAAAAAGTCCATTCTACACTCCATGTCGTACGATGTCGGCATGTAAAAGATCTCTGGTGACACATTTGGTGTTTACCCGACAAAATTCATTAAATCTCAGCCATAGACGCCCAAGAGAGTTTCGGTTTACTCGGTCTGCCATCTAGTGGGCCTAGAGTAAAACGGAACATCGAAATTGATGAGCGGACAGCCAGATTGCGTCAGATTGAAATGTCTGCACACGGTAGCTGAGGCCGTACGATTATTATTATTATTATTATTATTATTATTATTATTATTATTATTATTATTATTATTATTAATATTATTATTATCGAAATTAGAAAGATGTTTTCGTGTGGAGCGTGGCATTGTGTGGAAGTTAAACATGGATGATAACTAGCTCAGAAAGAAAGAGAATAGAAGCTTTTGAAATGTGGTGTTACAGAAGAATGCTGAAGGTGAGATGGATAGATCGAATCACGAATGAAGAGATACTGAATCGAATTGGTGAGAGGAGATCGATTTGGCTAAATTTGACGAGAAGAAGAGAGAGAATGATAGGACACATCTTAAGACACCCAGGACTTGTTCAGTTGGTTTTTGAAGGAAGTGTAGGTGGTAAGAACGGTAGGGCTAGACCAAGGTATGAATATGACAAGCAGATTAGAGCAGATGTAGGATGCAGTAGTTACGTAGAAATGAAAAGGTTAGCACAGGATAGGGTGGCATGGAGCGCTGCATCAAACCAGTCTATGGACTGATGACTTAAACAACAACAACAACAACAACAAAAATTTTAAAGAACAAGAAACTTGATTCTTTCACCATTTGGGGATGATTAACTCTCCTCAGCTACTGCCTGCAAATTTCGTGGCTAGCAGCTGATTCTGCTGTCATCATCTCTGATCTTGGTTGATCATCTTGGGCTAGATTAGGTAATCCTGGGCAGTCCGTTCCCTCATCATCTTAGAAGTATTCCATGGCGACAGGCTTGTTCATATAATGACAAAATACAATTATTATCAGACAGTACATGGTGATGATGTTCTTTAAGTCTTCTAGTTGATTAAATATTAGCCTCTTATAACTTGCTTGCTTTGGTCTCTAGTTTTCCTACAATTGTTTCTTCAAATATCTCTGCGGTGTTTAATGAAATTGATGAAGACTGGATTTGTTTTATGGGCTATTACGATATTAATGCGTAATTCAAATCTTTCTCTTCTTTGGAGGGCTTGATTGAATCCGCGTATAGCGTTCTGGTCTACTTCCGATCCTTTTTAGCAATTTAGGTGAAATTATGTGTTTTCTATCCTTATTTTTCTTTGTCTATCGATAACTTGACAGAATATTATCACTGATATTCTCGTGGATCAATTTTCTTCTTTCCTTGCGAAGTTTCATTATAATATTTTATCCTCTTGGCTTAAGTATTTCTGTACATTGAAACTGCTGATAAAGAAGTCATTCATTTTTCTCTAGTATTGTCTTGTTTCAATAATCCAGATCCCATTTCTTTGTCTTGTGCGCGGACATCGCGATTTTGTGTATTCTGCTATTATGTTAATATGGATTTCTGTGATACATTGTAAGTTCATTTACTCTGTTTAACGTCGCTGCTGGTAATCGCATTTACTCCGGTCTCGTTAGATTTCCACTTTAGGAATAGCATAATGATAGAATATATACAGTAGAAGTCCGCTATAGCGACTACAGTATATAATGAGAACCCCATTATAACGTCAATTTTTGTATGTCCCTTCAAAATTCCTATATTAAACTGTGTGTTATCTTTCGGTTACAGCGAGAGCCTTATCATTGACACATCCGTTATTGCAAGCGATTAAACGCACACGATTTTTTCCGTTACCGATATTGATGCACCCCGGCGATTATATTGCATGCAATTGATCACCTTCGGTATCCTTTCCTCGCTATGTCCAATAGCGAGTTCTCTCATCGACATTGGAAGGCAATGTCGAAGTCTATTATTAATACCTGTCAACTGCTGTTCCATAAAGAAAATTCAAAATGAAAGAGAACTTTTTTCGTAATAAATGCGTGAATAACATGTTCGATTACAGTTGTTAACTCATCAAAAATAAAGGCTGAATAAACGATCACTTAATTTTAATGCAAAATACGGCAATTAAGTAAGAATGGGATACACCTGAAGATATGGCAGAATGCAGAGGTTAATTGATATTTTCTCACATCTGTTATCTTACGGAAAGGCTATTATCACATAAATTTATAATGAGAAGGTTATCATTTCTCTACTGGCTCTTGATGTATGTATAGAACAGTAAAGTTGTATCAGTGACTCTGTTTGAATAAGAAAACTGCCGGGCTGAGTGACGGTTTAGGCGCTGGCCTTCTGACCCCAACTTGGCAGGTTCGATCCTGGCTCAGTCTGGTGGTATTTGAAGGTGCTCAAATACGTCAGCCTCGTGTCGGTAGATTTACTGGCAAGTAAAATAACTCCTGCGGGACTAAATTCTGGCACCTCGGCGTCTCCGAAAACCGTAAAAGTGTAGTTAGTGGGACGTAAAGCAAGTAACATTATTGTTATTATTATTATTATTATTATTATTATTATTATTATTATTATTATTATTATTATAAGAAAACTGAAATGTTGGCCACAACATGTGATAGATCATCTTCGGTACGGACTAGTTTTCTCGCTATGTGCATTTGCAAGCTCTCTCGTCGATATTCGAAAGCGATGTTGGGGTCGGTTAATAATACCAGTTGACTGCTGTTCTCTAAAGAAAATTCGAAATGGAGGATAACATGTTATCGTAATAAATGCATAAATAACATGGCCGACAGCAGTTCTTAACTCATTAAAAATGAAGGCTGAAGTAAACAATCTCTTAATATTAATGTTATATACTGCAATTAAGAATGTGATACACCTCAAGATATGGCAGAGTACACCACTGATTTCAGAGGATAGTTTATATTTTCTCGCATCTAGGTAAATTTTGGAAAGGCTATTCCCATGTAATTTTTTAGCAAGGAGATTATCATTTCTCTACATGTGTTTGAAATATGTTTTAATGATACATATATGGTTAGGTTAGGTGACGCCGTTTGAAGAAGAAAACTGAAATGTTTGCCACAGAAGCCTCTGGATTGATAACATATTTCTCCGAATCCAAGATGACTGTTTTTTCTCAGAATCTAATTTAAATAATCAAGGGTCGCCTTGCATTCACGGCCTAACAGTAATGGCATCTACCGCAGTAACCACGTTGCTTCTTTTCGCCCACCACGCGTGCGCACACAAAACTCGTTGACAATAAACGACCGCCTCTTTATTATACATTGCTAGCTGCAGCAACCAATTGTACAGTGCCTATAAGTAACGTCACTGGATCTCGGGAAATAGTGAAGGGAGAATGACCTTCTATTAGCCTCTATAAAAAGGTTTCTCAAATCTGCAGAATGGCATCAAAATATGCGAGCCTTCGAATTCTTAGAAAGGCCACCTATACTAAGTAGTGGAGTTATAACGCGTCTATATACTGCACCTGACACTTAGTAAAATAAAGTTTTATAGACAGCATGATTATTTTCATAATGGATTGTCATATTGTAAAGAACGTAGAACAGGCATTGCCGGCAAATTTTCAATGGGTTCTCGTCAATGTTTTGATTTTAAGTTAAGTTAATGGTTTGTGGATTACTGTAGTCACGTCCTAGTTCGTGAACCATGGGCAACGGCTGAGTGGTCTAGTAAGTGGTCCTGAGAGTCGGAATACCAGTTACTATGGAATGGGAGTGGGCATCTCGGACATATTCTGAGTCATGGCCCTCCTTATGCTCAGGCGGGTAGGACTATACAATTCACCGGTGGTCCATAACCCGTTAGAGGAGAGATCCTCACTTGGACTATGTGCAAGTAGGGTAGCATCCTGCTTCATGAATTTACCGAGCTCAGAACATTTTAAGCAAGCCTCGGACCTATGGGAGTAATGGAGTCCCACCCCCATTTGACAGGCGAGGGACTCCTTGGAAACAACTTGGCGAACAAAATGGAATTCGATGGGGAGCTATCAATATTAATGGGGCTTATGGAAGAAAGAAGGTAGAACTGGCTGAGTCAGCAAAGAGGATGCATCTGGATGTGCTAGGAGTAAGTGATATTCGGGTAAGATGAGATAATGATGAAGAGATAGGAGAACATAAAGTGTACTTGACGGGGCTTAGAAACGGAAGGACAGAGTCTGGGGTAGGGCTCTTTATCAGGAATAACATTGCACGCAACATAGTTTCTGTTAGGCATGTAAATGAGCGAATGATGTGGGTAGATTTGTCAGTTGGAGGAATTAGGACAAGAATTGTGTCCGTGTATTCACCCTGTGAGGGTGCAGATGAGGATGAAGTTGACAAGTTTTATGAAGCATTGAGTGACATCGTGGTCAGGGTCAACAGCAAGGATAGAATAGTGCTAATGGGTGATTTCAATGCGAGAGTTGGGAATAGAACTGAAGGATACGAAAGGGTGATTGGTAAATGTGGGGAAGATATGGAAGCTAATGGGAATGGAAAGCATTTGCTGGACTTCTGTGCTAGTATGGGTTTAGCTGTTACGAATACATTCTTCAAGCATAAGGTTATTCACCGCTACACATGGGAGGCTAGGGGTACCAGATCCATAATAGACTATATCTTAACAGACTTTGAATTCAGGAAATCTGTTAGGAATGTACGAGTTTTTTGCAGATTTTGCGATGATACAGACCACTATCTGATCTGTAGTGAACTAAGTATCTCTAGGCCTAGGGTAGAGAAAGTGAAATCTGTATGCAAACGAATAAGGGTAGAAAATTTCCAGGACGAGGAAATTAGACAGTAATACGTGGATATGATTAGTGAGAAGTTTCGAACAGTAGACAGTAAGCAGGTTCAGGATATAGAAAGTGAATGGGTGGCATACAGGGATGCTGTAGTAGAAACAGCAAGGGAATGCCTAAGAACAACTGTGTGTAAAGATGGGAAAAGGAGAACATCTTGGTGGAATGATGAAGTGAGAGCAGCCTGTAAACGTAAAAAGAAGGCTTATCAGAAATAGCTCCAAACAAGGGGTGAGGCAGACAGGGATTTGTACGTAGATGAAAAAAACAGAGCGAAACAAACAGTTGTTGAATCCAAAAAGAAGTTATGGGAAGATTTTGGTAATAACCTGGAAAGGCTAGGTCAAGCAGCAGGGAAACCTTTCTGGACAATAATAAAGAATCTTAGGAAGGGAGGGAAAAAGGAAATGAACAGTGTTTTGAGTAATTCAGGTGAACTCATAATAGATCCCAGGGAATCACTGGAGAGGTGGAGGGAATATTTTGAACTTCTTCTCAATGTAAAAGGAAATCATCCTGGTGGTGTTGTAAACAGCCAAGCTCATGGGGAGGAGGAAAATGTTGTTGTTGAAATTATGCTTGAGGAAGTGGAAAGGATGGTAAATAAACTCCATTATCATAAGGCAGCAGGAATAGATGAAATTAGACCTGAAATGGTGAAGTATAGTGGGAAGGCAGGGATGAAATGGCTTCATAGAGTAGTAAAATTAGCGTGGAGTGTTTGTAAGGTACCTTCAGATTGGACAAAAGCAGTAATTGCACCTATCTATAAGCAAGGGAGCAGGAAGGATTGCGACAACTATCGAGGTATCTCATTGATTAGTATACCAGGCAAAGTATTCACTGGCATCTTGGAAGGTAGGGTGCGATCAGTCGTTGAGAGGAAGTTGGATGAAAACGAGTGTGGTTTCAGACCACAGAGAGGCTGTCAGGATCAGATTTTCAGTATGCGCCAGGCAGTTGTGTTTATGTTTCGTAGATCTAGAGAAAGCATATGACAGGTTACAGAGGGAAAAGATGTTCACTATACTGGGGGACTATGGAATTATAGGTAGATTATTAAAATCAATCAAAGGCATTTTTGTTGACAATTGGGCTTCAGTGAGAATTGATGGTAGAATGAGTTCTTGGTTCAGGGTACTTACAGGGGTTAGACAAGGCTGTAATCTTTCACCTTTGCTGTTCATAGTTTACATGGATCATCTGCTGATAGGTATAAAATGGCAGGGCGGGATTCAGTTAGGTGGAAATGTAGTAAGCAGTTTGGCCTATGCTGACGACTTGGTCTTAATGGCAGATTGTGCCGAAAGCCTGCAGTCTAATATCTTGGAGTATGGTATGAACATTAGCCTCTCGAAGACTAAATTGATGTCAGTAGGTAAGAAATTCAACAGAATTGAATGTCAGATTGGTGATACAAAGCTAGAACAGGTCGATAATTTCAAGTATTTAAGTTGTTTGTTCTCCCAGGATGGTAATATAGTAAGTGAGATTGAATCAAGGTGTAGTAAAGCTAATGCAGTGAGCTCACAGTTGCGATCAGTAGTATTCTGTAAGAAGGAAGTCAGCTCCCAGACAAAATTATCTTTACATCGGTCTGTTTTCAGACCAACTTTGCTTTACGGGAGCGAAAGCTGGGTGGACTCAGGATATCTTATTCATAAGTTAGAAGTAACAAACATGAAAGTAGCGAGAATGATTGCTGGTACAAACAGGTTGGAACAATGGCAGAAGGGTACTCAGAATGAGGAGATAAAGGATAATTTAGGAATGACCTTAGTGGATGAAGCTGTACGTATAAACCGGCTTCGGTTGTGGGGTCATGTGAGGCGAATGGAGGAGGATAGGTTACCTAGGAGAAAAATGGACTCTGCTATGGAGGGTAAGAGAAGTAGAGGGAGACCAAGACAACGATGGTTAGACTCAGTTTCTAACGATTTAAAGATAAGAGGTATAGAATTAAACGAGGCCACAACGCTAGTTGCAAATCAAGGATTGTGGCGACGTTTAGTAAATTCTCAGAGGCTTGCAGACTGAACGCTGAAAGGCATAACAGTCTATAATGATTATGTATGTATGTTATTAAACACTCAGAAATGTAGAATTATTGTGCAGCCGCAAGAAAATACAGCATAAGCCTAACTAAAGCCAATATTTGGCGTTAGCATGAAGACAAAGATAGCTTAAAAATGCGTACTGTACACAAAAAAATGCGTTCAGTGGCCCGCAACAAGGACGATTTAAAGAAGTCGGAGATGAAATTGTGAGGTATGTGCACGAAAAACGCTAGTGCGGAATTGCCATACTGCGGTTCAATAAATTCGTTTGTTGACCTTCAACGTCCACGATCAGGCCTACACATCGCTAGTCGCTGAAGTTGACCGAACCCAGCAAGGGAGACGTGCGTGTAGCGGCAGCCAGTTATATCTGAAGCTGAGTTAACAGAATATTTTCCTGATGGATCGTAGTGTTTTAGAGACCCGTGGAATAGGTATTGCCAGCAAATTTTCAACGTGTTCTCTTCTATATTACGATGCCAATTTTAAGTTAATGGTTGTTAAACTCGCTGAAATAAAGAATAATTGTGCAGCCGCAAAAAAATACAGCATAACTAAAGCCAATGTTCGGTGTTTAAAAATAGTCTAAAAATTCGTACTGTATAAGAAAGGCATTCATATAATTTTACAAAGCACTTTTTAAACCTGATTTAAATTTTTTGAAGGAGAAAGTGCGGGTTGTCTTGGATTTGGAGAAATACGGTACTATAATTTTTTTCAGAATGAAATTAAACTCAAACTTTCACGTAGTATTGGATTTCGAAAAAAAACAAGTAAGCCGTGGTGTGGATATTATCCACGAAAATGCAAGTTTTGAACAAACTGATTGCCGTTTCATACTGATTTTTAAAGTGTATGGTGGTTTTCCCGGCTTTTACAAAAAATCGGATATAACGACAACCCGCTATAGCAAGTAAATTTTTCGCTGTTGTGAATTCTTGCTATAACGGACTTCTATTGTCTGTGTATATATCTGCCAAAGCTACACGTGCCAAACAAGCAGACACATCATCTCTGTCAGTGCAACATGCTTCGTGCTGTAATCTTGTTGACACCCTCCCTCTGGAAGGCATGGTGGTTTGCCTGCTGTGGATCTATCAAGGTGGCCCCATCAGTGAGTGTTGAATAATCTGAATATGGGGTGCAGAAATTGGAGCTAAAAAGAAATGTTGGGAGAAGAACTGGGATTTATGAGGAAAAAGCTTGTCTACTTCAAGATGGCACTATATGAAGATGCAAAGATTCTTTGTCCTTTTGTGTTTTCTTGTTTGACTTTGTCTCCTCTCTGTTTCTCCCTCTTCATTGTGTTTATCGTATTTTGTGTTACCATCTTTCTAGATATTATGTAGTTGTAAGAGAAGGTTGTTCTAAATTCTGTGGCTTGGTTCTAAAAGGGCCAATGTCATTTTTTATGGAAATTGAGATATTAACTGATACAAACACGTTATATCCTGGCTTACAACATGTTAAAAGGGCCAATGTCTGTTAAATACTAAACGAACAGTTAACGTTTAATTAAATAAGCCCTTGCAAATGATGTTAGATTACCAATAAAGATTAGAGACCTAGCAATTTTTAAAGAACACGGTAGAAAAAATGAGCGTTTAATCACGTGACTTCCACAAAGAAAGTATAAAGTTGTTTAAAGTTGGTTGTTGAAAAAATAGTTGGAAAATGATAGGCAAAACTTCAAATGCTCATAGCTCAAAAACAAGTTTTTTGACATTGGCCCTTTTAGAACCAAGCCACTGAATTATGCTTGTCTGTGCCTTTGTTAAATTTTAAAGGTTTTTAATTTAATTTTTAGGTGTGTTGCCAGCAGTTCTGTGACCAACCCAGTGTTGTACTATGGAGCTGTGGTGGCTCAGACTACATCTTTCTTCCTGGCTCTGGGCTTCATGCTCTCCTACTACAGGCACTTCCATCCTAGCGGTACCTCTACCACTCTGAGCCGCAGTGTAGACTTGGATCAGGATCTCGGGAAGCAGTTCTCCACAGTCATGTAAAAAATCTTTACCTGTGTAGCTTTCAAGTGGGACCAAGACAAAGCCTTTGACGTCATTTACTCTTGCAGCCGTCCGCTTCCATTGTCTCGAAGTAATTGGTTTATTTTTGTTTTCATTCTTTCAGTTTTTTAAACCAATTTACAATTGCCTCCAGAGGAAGTTAATGTTAGTCATGTCTGGTATTCATTCCAGTTATAAGTGTAAACAGTATTAAACTCTGAGACTGGAAATATCCACACAGGTGATCAGCAGATCAGCATATGAAAGAAAGAGGAGGTCATACATACTGTATCTCCATTAACTATATTAATATTGAAAGATCAGCAAGTCATTGCTGTATTCATTTAATGATAGTCAGTTCATCACATAATGGTTATCATGCATTTTTCTCTCTCATAAACTGCTGTAGGTGACGTGAAAAATGTAACCCAGGGTGGTTGGTGGGAGAGATCGGACTGATGAAAGACCTGCTTCGTAAAGTTCTGGGAAAATCTTCCCTGACATCTGAAGAAGTAATGACTGTTTTATGTGAGTGTGAAGCAGTTATCAGTAGCCGACCCTTGACTGCAGACACAAAAAATCCTGATGACTTGAGACCAATCACACCAGCGAGGGAATTAACATGAAAACAAGAATATATATTCCTCCAAAACCACTTTACTTATGATAACTAAATTCCAAATGGCAGTATTTATTTTAGATCCTGGGTGTAAAATAGGAAATATTTTAAACCATTTCTCCCCTAAGGGGTTAAATAGGGTTAGCTTCGGAAACAAAATGATTTAACCCTCCAAAACAGTTTGATGTTCAAAGTTGTAATTTTAGGAGTTGTTCTTTTATGTTCGAGGTGCCAGGTATCATATGCTTCAAAATACTTCTCCCCAAGGTGTTAGATTGGGGTTGACTCTGAAAATCACAGTATTCATTCTTCTGAAACTGTTGCAAAGCACAGGTATTTTGGTAGTAACCATTATGTGATGAATTTACTATTATTCTCTACTTTCTCACAGGAAGTATTCACTGGCTGATCTTTCTTGACTTCATTTAATATCACACATGAAATTGAGTATAATGCCTGAAGTTGGGTGTCTTGGAAAATGTGCTCCGTAGCATGATTGGTTGGGTTCTCACATAGTGTGCTACAGGCTGCAACATATAATCTTGACTCAGATGATAGAAATTTAAGCAGGCTGACATGAAATACTTCTCAGTAGATTTATTGGTCTGTTAAAAAATCCTTTTAGTACGAAACTGTGGCAACATGTCTTCTCTTAAGATATTTGCCAGTTTAAGCCATAGTTAAGTAAGTATTCTATAGTAGCTGGTAACTACTTCATAAAAAAGACAAGGAGAGACAAAATGAGACTTGTGGTAGTCTACCAACAATTTTGTATAGAAAATTCAGCTAGGTTTACTGTACTATTTTTATTTCATGCCAGAACTTGCTGCGCATTCAATTGTGTTATTTTCTATTGGCAAGGAATAAGATTATACAAGGGTAACCCCAGAAATAAGGCCTATATTTTTATAAATACAGAACTCTGTTCATTTGTCTGTTGGTCACAATATTGTGAAGAGTGTTTCCCGCGCTCACATAAACATGCACACACCGCGCTGAGGCATTCGGTCTTGGCTTGGCAGCCATTGAGAATGGAGCTCCCGTTGGATGTTACCGCCAAGTGCAAAGTGTGTGCAGTTGTCCAGTTTTAAACGCAAAAGATACTGAACCGATTGAAATCCATCGCCAATTGACGGAAGTGCATAGTGAGTCGTGCATGGAAGTAAAAAATGTTCGTAAGTGGTGTAGAGAGTTTGCAGCCGGTCGGACTGAAATTCGCGACGAACGAACAAAGGAGCGGGAGACAGTCAATTTCCATCGAGACAGTCGTGCAGGTTGATCAAATCGTGCGTGAAGATCGGCGGATCACCCTGGATGATCTCTGCACTTTGGTTCCTGAGGTTTCCCGAAGCACCGCTCACAACTTCCTGAACAGCATGGCAGCGAGCTGGTATGACATGGGCATACAAAAACTGTCACAGCGTCTACGAAAGTGCATCAACCAAAATGGTGATTATGTAGAAAAATAGCTAAACATTCAAGCTGTAAAATGATGTAAACCATTGTAGAAATAAACAGTTGTATGTATTTATTTAAAAAAATAAGGGACCTAATTTTTGGGATTACCTTCATACAAATGGCAGAAACTTAAAAGATAAAAGATTGAAATATTGCAAGTTCATATTCAAGATAATAGAGCAATTAACTATTCATTGCAAAGTTTCATGTTTCTTTTTTTTTACATTGACTGACTTAGAACAAACAGCAGAAGAAACATTTTCATTGAAGTCACCATCTAATAATTTGTATTCTCTCATGATGGTCTTTTGTAACTTTCTTTTATAATCAAGTTTGCATAATGTACAGAAAGTATCCTGATCTCAAAGAACATGTTTTCACTGTTTCTGTTATTGATTAGTTCTTTATATAGTGCCTGTATGGCCTTATTAAATCCCTCAGAATTGGTGTTCAGTATGACTACAGTTACACACACTTTACAACAGGAATATTACTTTCTATGTTCAGGTAAGAAAGCTCACTGGAGCATATATATGAAACAGATGGAGATAAATAACACTGTGAAGGACACATGGATAAATTGCATTCTTACATGGCAGATCACTGCTTTCCAAATATGATTTTCTGTTACTCTTTTCATTCTACATACAGGATAAATAATTATCTCTTTGAATGTTACTTTGGTCACTGTTGCATATTTTGTAGACCTGTGGTATTAGAGCAACTGTTAGCTATTGAAAATGATAAATGAATTAAGATTATTTCTTGGCTGTTAGTTAATTATAAGATTCTTATATTAGAAATTATTTCCTTCCTTTATATAGGAAAAAAATTTTAAATGGTAATCGAAATAGCCTTTCAACCTATTAGATTGTCTGGTTGGCCATTTTTGTTCTGTACTTAACATCTCTTCAACACGTACTCCATGTACGTAGCACAACCTAATAGGTTGAAAGTTGATTTTTATTACAATCGTGAAAATTCAAATTCATAAAAGAAAAGTCTTATATTGGAGAAATACAGTAGATGAAAGGAAGTGGTAAAAATATTAACTTTTGTACTGTTGTTTACAGGGAGATAGCTTCTTTAACTACTCCAGAAATTAAGGTATCTAACTAGCAGTAATCCAAAATATACTGCTGTAACAAATTCTTTGCTGTATATGAGAATTCTGAGCCAAACAATACAAATTAACATCTCAGGATTATATTATAAAAACATGGTTGCTACTGCTTGTATGAATTTTCAGAAACTATGTGGAAAGTGTACATCTGTAGTTAAATATTTAAATTGCTAACATGGGATTTGGAGATATTATTTTAGTTATCAAAATTACCATGATACTGAAAGCCAGGGCTGGACAAATATAAAGGGGGAAAATCTAGGAGCTGCGCATAAAATAAAATCACTTTAACCAGTTCAGCCATCAGTACTGCTTCCTTTTTATTTACTCCTCCAATGTGTCCATATCTTTCTGTTTGAAAATACTAGTGTTGTGCTGGTTTTGTTGGTCGAGAATTTTCTAAGCCTGGGTCATTCATATTGATCATCATAAGATGATTCAGCTATCTCTTAACAATGAAGATCTCAACCTATTTTTGAAGATTCATAGCTGTTGAGGTTGGTGGTATTGGAACAATGCTGATGAGTTTCCTGAGAAGAGGAAATCTTTTATTCTTTGGCAAGTGGATCATGTAGTGGTAGCTTCTGTCCAGTTATTCAAAATTCTACCACTTTATAGCTTTCAGCTTTCTTCCTCTTCTTTTGAAGCCAGCTTTGACTTGAAGCAAGTCCAGTAAATTCTGCTCTTCATTACCAAAATTTGTAAGGACACTTCTTATTGGCCAGTGTAAGTGTCTAAGAATCCTCTTGCTTGAACTACCTCATCCCTTTCTTTAATTATTACTTATAAGTCTGTCCTGTAAGTGCTTTATGTCTACTTCAATAATTCCTTCTCTGCCTGCTGCCAAATAAAATGTTATGTTATTATTTTTAGAGTGGCAATAAATCCAGAAAATATTGTGTTGCCCTCAGACTAGAATTCTAAGCAGTCACAATTAGAAAACTTTTAGGTGCCTTCACATTTTTTGTCATCATGGCGACTGGGCACCTGGGATTTTTCTTTTCCCAGGCCTGCTGATGAAAGCTCTTACTGTATTTCATTATAAATTCTCAACTTTTTGTTCTCTTTTATTGAAGATATTTTCAAAGTAGCAATTTATATAATGAATAATGAAGATAGCACTCCAAAATAAGAAAGTGTGGATATTTCCTGACTCAAGTTGTAATAAA
Organism: Anabrus simplex; assembly: GCF_040414725.1. NCBI lineage: Eukaryota > Metazoa > Arthropoda > Insecta > Orthoptera > Tettigoniidae > Anabrus > Anabrus simplex. The sequence continues at coordinate 268,061,118 of NC_090270.1, forward strand.
ATAACTTCCACTTGAAGGTGATAAGATGGTAATCTCCAGTAATATCTCAATTTTATTGTACATATAGTGTTTCTTCTTTTGTACATAGTAATTCTTCCAGATACAGAGCAAGAATATTTTTATCTTGTCCAACAAGTACAAATGTATGATCCCTTTTGAGGCAGGAAGTGTATAAGAGTGATTATTGAACTGTTGCCTTATTAAGATATTTGTGCCAAATTTTGTCATTTTTGAGATCACAGAGTCAGTTGTTCTTTGTGAATGTTGTAAGCTACAAGAGCCTGCTCTCAGACAAGGTGCTTGTGTGACAGTACTTGAGTACTTCATGATTATGTATAAGATGATAATTTCATTAGAGTTAAACTTCAATCTCAGACAATACATCCGAAGTAAGTTTCTGTGTACCTTATGTAGGTTGAGATTTGGTCATATGAAGGTATAGATTTTGTCCTCTTGGGAAGCAATGGAAGGATAAATATGTGCTTTGTTCTTAAAAGGTGTGTGGATCTAGGCTTCCTCTTGGACTTGAATTGTTACTAGCCTTGTTTGTGGCAGAAATTATATTTGAAGCTGTAAGAAAACTGTGAAATATCATCCTAGCTTTTATAAAGTGCAGCAAGAAATATTAAGATCTGTATGAAACATATGTTAGTCAAGAGACTTCGTCCACAGAGAATTTTAGAGAATTCTCTAGACCTTAGCTTTATTTTCAAACCAGTTCAAGGTATGGGAAGATAGTGTCAGACTCAGAGTTTTGGGCTCTAACATGGTGAATGAGGCTTATGTCAATTTCCAAGTCTATTCAGAACAAGTGAATCCATGATATCTATGCTTCATAGGGAATTGTATTGTTTGTGATGAGAATCTTTTATTAGACTGTTGGAATCAGCTGATTGGTAAGAGAAATGTTTTATGTATGTTTTAAAACAGCTGACTCACTGGTAACAGTCCTGCTTCTTAAGAAGTGGAATGGAAAAGAAGCAGCTGGTGTGAAGTTTAAACATCACCTATCAGTCACACTTGAACCTGTTTGGAGGTTTTTTTCTTTTGGAAAGTGCTCATATTGGCCACACACACATACAAAAAAAGAACAAATATTCTTGCAGCTTACATCTTCTAGTGTGATCCTCTTAAGGCATTCATTATATCCAAGGATGTTTAGTAATCTTGAGATCTGCTTGGCAGTGTATTTAATGCACGTAGGATTGGCCTAAATAGGTGTTATCTTAGGTTGAGCCATTTTCCTGTTGCCAACAAAAATGTATGCATTCCATCATTGAGCCTTTACTTGTGTGCTCTTTTGTATAACATGTATATTTTTGTAATTTTTGGTATTAACTTTTTTTTTAAATTAGTGTATCATAGAATATTGTATGCATTGAGATCTACATTTGATTATCTCAGGTAATGTCTTCCTCTGACAGAACAGGATTGGACTTTGTATTCTTTAATGTATTGAGTATGATAACTGCCATGAAATGGGAGCAATCCCTTGATCATCATATGCCAACATCTTCCCCTTTAGCCTGTCTAGTTGTTTCCAGGATGTTAGCTTGCCTCAGGATGAGACATCCCACTATCCATGTCTATTTCTCATACACATCCCATCATCATCATCATCTTACCTTTAGGCTCTTGATGGCACTGCCCACCATTTCGGATGTTTTAGGATGAGTAGGCTTGGTGCGAGGCTTCTTCAGTGTGGAAGCTTTGCTCTTCTTGGACGAAGCCTGGGCTGGAGCCGAGGCATGGCCTCGATTAGTCTCCTCCTTTGCATCTCTCTCTTCTCTATTTTCTTTTAACTTGGATATTAGGAATTCTCACTGTATGAATTCATGTCATATTTTAATGTCTTGCATATCTTTCATAGAAGAAGGTAATGTCATTCGGTTTATAATGTATGTACCCATACCCATTTCTTTTCATTGAATTATTTTGACCTTCGATATATATACCTATTAACCATCTTCAGGTCTTTTATATTTCTGACCTTAGATAACCTATTTGCTCAATGAACCTTACATATTGTGTAATATCGTTTTATAATTTCCTTTATTAGGATATGTACATAGATGTACATAGATTTGTCTAAAGTACAAATATCTGAACAGTATTCCCATTGTGTAGTGTACATAGACTTGTACAGTTTGTGTATATATATATATATATATATATATATATATATATAATTAGCAATTTGAATTCAGAATAATAATTTAGTTAGTAAAGAAATATATTTATTCTGCAGACTTGTAAAATAGGAATAACTCGATGTTACATTCTGTGAAACTTGTCTGCTGAAAAGTTCCTACCTACCTCTAGATTCTCGTCTCCTACAAACTGTTGTCAGCTACCAAAGGCCCCTGTGTTAATTTGACCATTAACAGAAACTGGATCAAATTCATTCCACTGTTACTAAAATTAGGATTTGCTGTTGTAATTACTTTACATAAATCAGTTGTGCAAGGCAGTATATATAAATAATTTCACTTTTATATTCCTTCATCAAACTAATTCCTTCAGTAAAATTATACAGATTATATAAATAAAAAGGTCTTTAATAAGGCCAACAGCTTTGGGCAGAGGAACCCCTTTAGTTGGATGCTTGTCCACCAGGGAAGGAAATACTACCGAAATCCAGCAGGCAGCGTCTGTTCTCCAGGTTAGGGGCGGCCTCATTGGAACCTGGCAGTTAGGTATAAAATGCTTTTAGATGTGGCAAGGTAAAAATATGCAAGAATGTTTAATTTGGTCTGGTGGGTAACAGAATTTGATTTATAAAAACATTATTTTCTTGGAAGCATTTTAAATTTTAGTCTCTCATAACCATGTTTGAATGTAGGCCTTGTCCATGACTGTGAATTCATTCTTTATGAAATAATTAATGCTGTTACCAGTTTCAATTGTTATTTTTTTTCCATAATGCGTTACAGAGCTTATACTCTATACTCTTCTTAAGAATTGGAATGGAAAAGAAGAAATTAGTGTGAAGTTTAAATGTCTTTTCTATCAGTCACACTTGAACTTGTGTGGAGGGGTTTTTCTCTTGTAAAGTGCTCATATTGGCCACACACACAGAAAAACAAATATTCTTGTACCTGATGACAGAGTATAAACTCTGAAACATGTTGTGGAATACAACTTAATAAAAATTGTGCAGTATTAATTATTCCATAAGGAATATATTGAGATGCATTGGTTCTTAATGTAAAAAAAAAAGAGGTGATGTTAAAATGAGTACTCGTTTATGCTAAAGCATCACATGCATAAAGTACTTTTGGTTGAATTATTTTAAATTGAGAAGAGAACCAATGTAATGACCTACCACACGCTTTTTCTAGAAATGTATGCAAATGTTTACCTGTGCTTAGGACTGAGATGGATGCACTAAGATTTGAAACAAGCTATCCCAGCATATATCTGGAGTGAACATCCAAGAAATCCTGAATGACACAACAGCTGTGGCATAGTATCAAACCATCTTTGGTTCGGTTCAGGTAACATGCCCAGGCATACTTAAGACAGAAATTACCCAAATCAGAAATACGTTATTTCAGTGTCATTTTTGTCTGCACTTAATTTTAGGAGAATTGAAAAAATTACCTTTAGGGAGACATTTGATATAAATATGACTAGAGATTCTCAGTTGAATTCTGTAACTACAAACATCCATTATTGATGTGTATCAAAGCTGGGTTGAGGTCACAATCTGCTGATTAGTTCTAACCCTACACCTGATCCATATGGTCTGTTGGATTAGAAAAATCTGCTCTACCTTGTGAAATCCTTCGTGCGTAATGATAGTTGTGGGTTCCTAAGATGATGTTTTTGGGACATCAAATTTCTCAATGGCAGAATTTATCAGTCACTACTACAGGACAATGAGTCATTGGACCATATACTAAAATACTCAACAGCATGACCAGGAATCTTGGAAAATTGTCTTGAAAATTTTATTCAATTGTCCATTCGTTCTTGATAAGGAATGTTTTGTGTTATTCTTGCAGAACGATGAGTAGCAGTACATTTTGTTACCATCAGTAGACTGATCGGTGTGGAAAAGGAAGAAAAATTATAAACCCACATGCTTACTGTATTGTGGGGGATAAAATTTCAATTGCATGGATTTATTTTGAAACAAACATACAACTTGAACACTTAGATTAAATTGTTAAAAAGTAGAGATAAAGAAATTGTCTTACAAACTATCACAAGTCTGCTGAAATTCACAGAGTTATAAGAACTCAACTGTATTATTATTATTATTATTATTATTATTATTATTATTATTATTATTATTATTATTATTATTATACAATCTTCATGCAACAGCTGCAGGTTGCCCAAGGACAGAGTACCTTAACAACAATAATATAGATACAGTAGATAATGCGATCATACGATAAGTGTAGGCAAACGAGTGAGGCACGTCAAACATTTATTTGAGGTCCGCCAGCATGGTTCATGAAGATCATGATGGACTTCTTGAGTGTGGTAATCGCGATGTTATTGCACCCGCCCCCTACCCTATGGTATATGGCGTTAAATCTAGAGGGTAGTTATTGGGTTAAAATCAAGTGGGCATCAAATATAAAAATAACTTAGTGACATAAAAGGTAGGAAGTTATTTGTGATACTTTACATTACATGATTCAAAAATAAAACAATACCATCACAATCACATAAATTGTCCCATGCTGCAGAGCAGCTTGTGAGTGCAAGTACAGGACGACAGTCATTTGGAACGTTTCTCTCGAGCCACACAAGGCAGACTACATGCTTGACCAGTGCGCAGAGTTCAAAAATGTGATGCTCTTACTGCCCTCTAGTGAGGGTAAGAGTTAACTTCAGAAGTATTTTACACTGTTCTCCCTAGTTGGCATCACCCAGTATGTGTGCAAATTTTCAGCACGATCTGCAATTTTCCAGTTCAGATGCTTCCCTCTACAGTTACAATTAGGTCAATAACCTTGTCATCAATAAATAATTAAGAAAGGTATCAAACACATTGTCAAAGCCCTTTTGAATCCCTCTGGTTGACCTGTGATAGGTAGGCTACTTGTTTGTAGTGTTCAGATTGTCACACCACACCCTCTGTAGATTTAGAGGCACTAAATTATCGTATTCATCTTCCTGGATTGCTGACTCTCTTCGTCTAAATCGTCATTCGTAAGAACATGGGATAGCCCAGTCGTAAACTCATGGGGTTCTCCTCCCTACAGGATGAAAATGCGCTCTATGTAGTTTATGCTGCCTTCAGTGTAGGTGGCAGTAGCAGTGTTCTTAATATTTAGATTAGTTCATTGGACGCTGAACAGGTGCAGTTTTACTTTGATGGAATTCACTGATCGATATCAAATTTCCCCCAGTTCCACAGATGGTAAGAGAAGGATAACTTAGAAGATTGAAACTTCACAAAGAATGCGTTTATAGGAGCATTGGCTTATGGCATATAAAGTCTCAATCATTACACTGCTCCAGATGTATGTCGAACTACCAGTATGGGGAGCCAGTGCTGGACGTACAAACTGGCTTAAAGAGTTAATGGAGAAATTTGACATGTCATGTTTTGGTCCCTTTAACCCGTAAGAGGGTGCTTTGAATGTTCGAACGTCAGAGGTTGCTCATGGAGTTTTCCTCTGTGATCATGAAAAAGACAAAATGTATCACAATGATATTTCTTTATAGCTGGAATATTACATTAATATAAATACTCATAGGCATCATACGTAAGCATTTACCAATGTTTTCATACCTTTTTTTCTAAAATTAAACCCAGAATTATTAAAATTTATTCTGACAACAGAATTGTTTTCAAGGTATGCATATTTTACAGAAGTAGTAAGACGTTATTAAAACAGCAAGAAAACACAATAATTACCTACTGTATAAATGCGTTATATAACTGATCATAATTACACTGGCAGTTTTCCACAAATTTCTCTATGTATATTATCAAATCTAAGATCTCGTAGTAAGTAGGCCTACTTGAAATGCTTGAGAGCCATACAGTTTCGAAAGAATTTCACACCAGTACCATCTGATGCCAAATAATCTTCCAAATTCAGAGGGGAAGCTTTCAGAAATCCTGAAAAATACAAAAGACCAAGGATGGCTTGAATTTCTACAGTCGTATTCACAGCGGGTCTTTCCCAAGAGTAATTACTTCGATTTTTCTCTTTCCATATGTTTGTAAATTTGGTTATGTCACTTGCCATATCGTCGGTGAAAAATAGTTTCCACACATTTTTTTTTTTTTTTTTGCTAGTTGTTTTACGTCGCACCGACACAGATAGGTCTTATGGCGACGAATTCCACACATTCAATGGAGTCCATGCTTCAACGGCTTGTCTCCGCAATTGAGGTAAATGGGTTGATATTTTATTGTGAGCTAGAGTCCTAACATTTTTAGGCCATGCATGAACGTTCCGCTGTGTTGTCCCATCTCTTCAAGTATACTTGTGTACACAGGTTGGTTTATTGCATTTACTTCCGTGTCTAGTTCACCTAGTTCCTGTAATTCATAAACAGAAATCTTGGAATAAGAGTCGTCTTCCAACACATCGGCGGCAGCATCATTTACCCCATCAATTTGCGTCTCTTCAGCGAATAACTGTCTTCAAAATGAACCTTCCCCATTTTCATTTAGCAGTTCCTGCTGCTCCTCACGTACCATCATTGTCCAACAATCTCTGAATTCTTTCGTTTCCTTCCTCCATTTAAACCTAAGAATTTCATTTTTTGTCCGTATTGAACTGAGAAGGATGATAGGAAAAACTTAAAACGGTCCACCTTTTCAATACAAAAAGTTATATTTTATTTATAACATGTATTTGTACTTGGAACTAGTTTCGACGCTGTGTTTGCGTCATCATCAGCCAAAATGGGAAACAGGCAAGCATGTAGGCATTTATGTTACACAAGGCGTTACATTAAACAATACACATCTTACAAGGAGATAAAAACAGGGACGAATATAGGAAACAAATGAATCGTTGAGAAAACAAAAGTTATACAAATTAAAAATAACCTTAACCACACATCTTGCAGTGCAAAAGTGTTCTTCTTGAATGATTCCTGAATGTAAAACACACGCGCACACATATTTCTGAGGAGCCAGCAGGCAGGACAAAGTAAAGTGAAACCTTAAGAGTTCTTCTGAGAAGAGTTCATCATTTTTCTATGTTCCGACTAACTAATGAAGTCTCCCTTGAGTTCCTGATAAACATATACAACAGGAAATTCTCCTTCACTCTCCACACTAGCTATAAAGAACAACGGTAAAATTTTAAATATTGCGTAGAGACGTGAAAGCATGATTTTGAACATGATATAACTCCTTCAGATAACCCAGTTTTTACACAAGGTGTTACATTAATTAATACACGTCTTACGAGGAGATAAAAACAGGGACGAATGTGGAAACACATGCATCGTTGAGAAAGCAAAGTTATACATATTAAAAATAAGCTTAACCACACAACTTGCAGTGCGAAAATATTTGCCTTGAATGATTCCTGAATACAAAACGCACGCGCACACACTTCTAAAGAGCCAGCAGGCAGGAAAAAGTAAGGTGAAACCTTGAGAGTTCTTCTGAGAAGAGTTCATCATTCTTTCTATGATCTGACTAACTAATGAAGTCTCCCTTGAGTTCCTGATAAACATACACAACAGGAAAATTAAACAATACACATCTTACAAGGAGATAAAAAACAGGGAAAGTTATACATATTAAAAATAACCTTAACCACATATCTTGTAGTGCGAAAATATTCGTCTTGAATGATTCCTGAATACAAAACACACGCGCATACATTTCTGAAGAGCCAGGAGGCAGGAAAAAGTAAAGTGAAACCTTAAGAGTTCTTCTGAGAAGAGTTCATCATTTTTTCTATGTTCCGACTAACTAATGAAGTCTCCCTTGAGTTCCTGATAAACATACACAACAGGAAATTCTTCTTCACTCTCAACAATAGCTATAAAGATCAACGGTAAATTTCATTTTAAATATTGTGTAGAGACGTGAAGCATGATCTTGAATATAATATAACTCCTTCATTTAACCCAATTTTTTACACAAGGTGTTATATTAAACAATCCACATCTTACGAGGAGATAAAAACAGGGACGAATGTAGAAAAATGCATTTGTTTCTACATTCGTCCCTGTTTTTATCTCCTCGTAAGATGTGGATTGTTTAATATAACACCTTGTGTAAAAAATTGGGTTAAATGAAGGAGTTATATTATATTCAAGATCATGCTTCACGTCTCTACACAATATTTAAAATGAAATTTACCGTTGATCTTTATAGCTATTGTTGAGAGTGAAGAAGAATTTCCTGTTGTGTATGTTTATCAGGAACTCAAGGGAGACTTCATTAGTTAGTCGGAACATAGAAAAAATGATGAACTCTTCTCAGAAGAACTCTTAAGGTTTCACTTTACTTTTTCCTGCCTCCTGGCTCTTCAGAAATGTATGCGCGTGTGTTTTGTATTCAGGAATCATTCAAGACGAATATTTTCGCACTACAAGATATGTGGTTAAGGTTATTTTTAATATGTATAACTTTCCCTGTTTTTTATCTCCTTGTAAGATGTGTATTGTTTAATTTTCCTGTTGTGTATGTTTATCAGGAACTCAAGGGAGACTTCATTAGTTAGTCAGATCATAGAAAGAATGATGAACTCTTCTCAGAAGAACTCTCAAGGTTTCACCTTACTTTTTCCTGCCTGCTGGCTCTTTAGAAGTGTGTGCGCGTGCGTTTTGTATTCAGGAATCATTCAAGGCAAATATTTTCGCACTGCAAGTTGTGTGGTTAAGCTTATTTTTAATATGTATAACTTTGCTTTCTCAACGATGCATGTGTTTCCACATTCGTCCCTGTTTTTATCTCCTCGTAAGACGTGTATTAATTAATGTAACACCTTGTGTAAAAACTGGGTTATCTGAAGGAGTTATATCATGTTCAAAATCATGCTTTCACGTCTCTACGCAATATTTAAAATTTTACCGTTGTTCTTTATAGCTAGTGTGGAGAGTGAAGGAGAATTTCCTGTTGTATATGTTTATCAGGAACTCAAGGGAGACTTCATTAGTTAGTCGGAACATAGAAAAATGATGAACTCTTCTCAGAAGAACTCTTAAGGTTTCACTTTACTTTGTCCTGCCTGCTGGCTCCTCAGAAATGTGTGCGCGTGTGTTTTACATTCAGGAATCATTCAAGAAGAACACTTTTGCACTGCAAGATGTGTGGTTAAGGTTATTTTTAATTTGTATAACTTTTGTTTTCTCAACGATTCATTTGTTTCCTATATTCGTCCCTGTTTTTATCTCCTTGTAAGATGTGTATTGTTTAATGTAACGCCTTGTGTAACATAAATGCCTACATGCTTGCCTGTTTCCCATTTTGGCTGATGATGACGCAAACACAGCGTCGAAACTAGTTCCAAGTACAAATACATGTTATAAATAAAATATAACTTTTTGTATTGAAAAGGTGGACCGTTTTAAGTTTTTCCTATCATCCTTCCTCCATGTCGGCACAGAATTTGAGAAAGTACTTGACTGCTGAAATATTTACACACTGAGCATAAAGTTTGCATAATTTCTGTAACATAAGAGGTCGCACATGGATGAAAACTCTGGCTCTCTGAGAAACGTGTGGGGTCTCACACAGACGAATGCTCCAGGCATTCACGAAAAGCATGCTCACACTGACATAATTGTTGCCTAGCTAAAACTTCCTCCCCTACTAGTCAACAGTTTGAGGAAACTGTATTGAGAGGAACAGCCCATAAGCACAATTCTATAACATTACACATTCATAATTATTTTGAGCCCAGATGAAAACTCTATAAGCGACCTCTCACCGGTTAATGTTACTCTGTTGCTGTAAAGTAATCAATAATACATCTCCTCTCCCTGAACTTAAATACGGGGTTTCGAGAAACCCTTCAAAAGTGTTTCCTTGCCGTGGTGTAAACAAATATCAAACAAAAGCAGTACTAATTGGTTTTGGATGAACAGACTGATCTCTGTATAGTTCCTTTTCCAATAACAAAGGAAAAGGAATATGACGGACTTCCAGTACTGAACTGCTTATCAGTGCACCATGCCTATTTCCAAAGCCCTAATTATCAGTAATACTGTTGAGGACATAGACCCATTGGAGGATGTACTACATGAAAAGGAGTTAAATGGACTTAAGCTTTGTACACAGAAACATATAAAATATTGGTCATTTAAAGTAAAATGACCTAAGTCATAATCTTAGACAAAGTGGTGCAACTGTTCCAGCACAAAGCCTTTAATTCAAATCACTTTTAAAAATGGAAGTTGGTTAAAGGCAGCAATAATGCACCTTCTTAAATTTTAGTTATCTGCAGTACTAAAATATTAAATGTTGATATCCTACATATTTTTTATTTTGAATTCTTCGTATTCTAAATGCAGGTTAATGCGGAGAGACAGACTGCCAATACAAGACTATTGTTCTGATGTCCAACTTACAAATAGTGTGGTTGTATTAGTTTTCAAAGGAGTGGTGTCTCAATATTTCAGTAGGCATCTTAGTACAGTAATTGTTGTATTGTCTTTGACAAAAGCCTTTGATAACCTAACTGCTTGCAGAAGTTTTCAAAGAAGTTGAGTGGGTAGTCAGCCACCAATCACCAAACTTGATACTGTAAAACCATATTGGCCTGAATATAAGAAGATTCTGAATTATTAGAAGATATTAGAAAAAGAATAAATTAAGGTAATTGCAACATATTCAAGCTCTCCTAACTAATTTAATGATTCTGAATTATTAGAAGATATTAGAAGAAGAATAAAATAAGGTAATTGCAACATATTCAAGCTCTCCTAACTTAATAATCTCTAAAGTAAATACAAGAAAAAACAATTTAAAATTTTGTGGCTTTCCTCAATTTTATTATGTAATGCTAATAGGTGCACAAATTTATAGACGTGATCTGCCTGTAGACATTGTGCAGTAGTAGTGTGATGTCATAAATACAGTCCAGAATGCTGCATCTCATTTGTTTATACAATTCCCAGCCTTTTCTTAAATTCAGTCAGACTGATGCATTTTTAAATGTAACCATTTTTATGGAAATGAATGCAGTGTTTTATTCTGTTCACCCCAGCTAGATCACTTGTCAAATAATTCAATTATCTATGCATTAAATGGAGCAGGTTTCCAACCTGCTGACTGCACAATGTATTTTTAATGTAGTTACCTTTGCTCAAGGGCCTCAATAGACTGTTGTGTGCATTTTCAAAGTCATGACAATATTAAGCATAACATCAAAAGCAATTATTGATCAATCTAGTCACTCATACCCTGCGTTAGTTAACACGCATAGCCACTAATAGATGCACCCTTTACCAGAAGATTATGGGCTGTGACGATCCATTTGTCTGCGGTGTGAACTTAAGGACAGCTTTGTACTTCGATATTGTGTGATAACGTCCATAGCGTCTAGCCACGGCATTTATCACACCACTGTGTGCATATTACTTGTGTTATTCAATGGATAACTGTTACATTGAGAAACTTTCCCTGAAAGTTTGCAGTCTTCTTAATTATTACAACATAGAATGACGACTTTATCAATTCACAAAGGCATAAATGAGTCGTTATTAACGACTCATATCACTCGGAGGGTTAATAAACATTCAGTCAATGCTAATTTACGGGGAGAAAGATCTGTTTTCTTACCCATAACCTCACTTTTGCAAGAAGATACAACTTAATTCACCGCTTCAAAAACTCACTAGGAAACAAATTCAAAACCCAACTTTATCCCAAACTTGGATTACACAGACATATATAAACAATATAAAACATCTGGCATAGGAACTCAACACACTATTAGAAAAAGCTATGGAAAACTACATTCAACAATTGCCACATCAGCTGATTTGATAAACAGTATTAGAAACCTCTACAGAGAGGGAAATGATTTTCCCTCAGATATCCCAAAGATCCATCAGTGGACTACATGAGCCAAAGAATACATAAACAGATTGAAACATATTTTTACATTCATATGTATAAAGGTTTTTGTACTAAATGAGGGAAGAAACACAAAATTCATGCATTATTCTAATAATTTGCATATGTCTGTAGGTGTAGATGTATTAGTTACACAGAAATGAAACGGGTAGCACAGATAGCTGCATGAAACCGGTCTATGGATTGATGACTCAACTAGAGTACATAGTGTCCGAACATTCTTTAGTTCATATTCCTGTTGAAATGAAAGTGCAGGATCTCTTATATGAAATGGATCACCTTTCTCTTAATTCACACAGTTGGAACAAGATGTCAAAAGTCCCATACATGGAGAATTTAGCAGTATTTGCAGTATTAAAAAATAGGTGGGAGGCAGAAAATGCACATACATGGCCATCTGTGCACCTTCTCACTGCACCCTTCCTTGCTCCCGTGAATGCATTATATCCTTGGTGATAGTAGTACTCACAGACACGATATTATAAATCCTTAAACTTAACATCTTATTCACACAATAGTTATTTACATTACATTAGAAGGCCAAAAGTGAGGTTTTACTTTTATCTGTCTAACATTTCATACTATGTTCAGTTTTTTTTAAATGTAAATAATATTAAGATGAACACTTCTATACAGCTGGCCCCGTGGTGTAAGGGTAGCGTGCCTGCCTCTTACCCGGAGGCCCCGGGTTCGATTTCTGGCCAGGTCAGGGATATTTACCTGGACCTGAGGGCTGGTTCGAGGTCCACTCAGCCTTCGTGATTAGAATTGAGGAGCTATCTAACGGTGAGATAGCGGCCCCAGTCTAGAAAGCCAAGAATAACGGCCGGGAGGATTTGTTGTGCTGACCACGCGACACTTCGTAATCTGCAGGCCTTCAGGCTGAGCAGCGGTCGCTTGGTAGGCCAAGGCCCTTCAAGGGCTGTGGTGCCATGGGGTTTGGTTTTTTGAACACTTCTATGCCAGGTTCAGGTCTCAATGACATAGAAAACTACTTCCCATACCACACTGGATATGATCTAGTGTAAAGCTTCACATATACAGGGTGGCCCACTTAAACCTTTCACCGCACATATATTTGGAACAACAAGATATTGAAAAATGACTTTCACAGGCATGAAGGCAGGGAAGGGGCTAATTAAAATAAATACTATGAGCCCGTCAAAAACGTAGGAAAATAGTATTTTCAACATCAAATTGCGTCTTTAAATGGACATCCTGTATTATTTCGTGCGCAATCGTTAACATGAAAAATCACATAAGTAATGGCGTTTGTTTCATCGCAATAGGTCAACTACATCCCGAGATATTGCAACGTGAAGTTGACGCTTGAGATAAATGAAACACGCAGCAGTTGCTATTAAAGTTTCTGTTTCATCATTTACAATTAAAGATTGTCATAAGGAATATGCTTATTTAAAAAATTGGAAATTGGATTTTCAAAAATTTCATTGCATTTGTAAGTCTCATTGACCAAAATATGTTGTCATACATATTAAACACCATCAACATTATTCGTTAAAAAGCATCATTATAAATACTCATTTTTCTGCCTGAGATAATCACATGTGTGTTGACAGTTGAATCAAAGCACAGAAGTATACAGTGAAGGATTTATCACTTTAGATTTATTTTTTTATGTGTATATCTTTTTGTAACCATTGTATATGCACAGAAAACTGCAGAAATGCTTTGGCTTCTATCTGTGAAATTAATATATTTTGTTACGTTTGTGTGGAATGTATGATATTTTACCTTACATTTACTGTGACTATATTTGTAAGAAATACAAAAAGTGAATCTCAACAGCAGTTTTCTTTTGTCCCTAGTAGACTGGTAGTGTTTAGAATGGTGACCTGAAAATGTTACTACACTCTGTTAAAATGGCCTATTCTCATTATTTCCAAGGATATGGTAGAATGTAAAGTTTAAATTCTTAGCCAGGCTGAGTAGCTCAGACAGTAACATGCTGACCTTTCCAGCTTTAGTTGTTTGGTTTGATCCTAGGTCAAACCAGTGGTATTTGAAAATGCCTCCTTCATTTTTAACACTCCTATTAATACACATGCAGATGAGACCTTGTCTTTCCCGTGGACGAATGAAAACTTAATACAGGCAGCAGAAATGATTTGGATAAGCACGTTAGAGAAAAGGAGATAATATTGTGAACGCTAACACTCTTCGTTTCAGTTCTCAAGAATTTTAATTTACGGGTCCAGATTTCAATACTTGACTGGCTGATGATGACCACAATAGATCGAAACATGTACCAAAGAAAATATGAACATTTCTCTCTTAAATTGTGTTAGTCTATCAAGTATTGAAAGGTGAACCTATAATTCAAAATTCTTGAGAATGGAAACCAAGAGTTTGTAAGTCATTACAGAACAGTCAGAAGTTTATTGTTTGCAATACAATGTATATGCATATAATCCACACACCCTAATTTTAGGAGAGAATTTTGTTTTTTTAAACCTGAAATATCTTCCCTTACAAGAAATGAATCCTACATAATGATTTACTCCAAAAACTGAATACAGTAATATATAAATTTGTTTTTAGAAGGAATCACCATATGCTGTAGGGTAGGCAACCTTATCAGAATTGTCATGCAGTTTGCTTATCTTCCGCTAATTATTTGTAATTAGCTGGTTTGGTCTATGTTGTTGTAACACGTGTGCTGTCCAGTATTAGTTGTATATGAATGTGGTGCACAAAATGCCCAGCAATTACTATTTGTTTTGTTTAGTTTTTTACCAGTCACGAGTAAAACTTTCTCTGACATCGTACGTTCTTCCTATGTTCTCTACATCTTCAGTAATCCTAAGCTTAACTATAACTGTGAATGAGTGATTGCAAGAACTTATAGCCATACTTAATACGAGGTTCATATTTAATTTCTACTGTGCTACTGATGTCGCACAGACCAAGGACGAACAGCGCTCTGTATAACAGGACCCATTGTTTGAGGTGAAGCAGCACAATCTTATTTCAAATGAGCTCATTCAAAGAAACACAACCTGATAAAGAGTCCTTCCGAGGCTGGAGGAGGGGGAATATCTCTTTCAAGTCACAGAACTATAATATTAAGTTACTACCACCAGACAACATATTCAGTGATCCATCTTGATGTTTTCATACTGAGATCAGATATCAAGGTCAACTGCATAAGATAAAAGGAAGTTCTCTCCAGCCTATTATGACCTTTTAACTTTTTTTTTCTTGCTAGTGGCTTTACGTTGCACCGATACAGATAGGTCTCATGGCGACGATGGGATAGGGAAGGCCTAAGAGTTGGAAGACAGTGGGATTCGAACCCACTATTTCCTGGATGCAAGCTCACAGCTGCATGCCTCTAACTGCACAGCCAACTCACCCGGTGACCTTTTAACTGGCACTGGTTCTGCTTATTATGACACTTTCACACTGTCACCATTGACCAATTTAATTAAGAAGATATACTCAAGATGAAGACACTGTGTGTTTTTTAATGTCTTAAAAAAAATGTAATTTTAATATTTTTATGAATCATAAGACATCTTCCATAATAATTTATTAGCTGAAGATGACCCAATAAGGGTCGAAACATGTACTAATATTAACATGACTCTATAGACCATTTAGATTTAAGTGGGTGATCTAAACTTATATTGAATAGGTGGACTATTGTAAATAAATTCTTATAAAGAATGATTGCCATAAATTGTCAAGTCAATATGGAATCGAATGACATTTATTACTTGTAATATTAATCTTCTGCAGCATTAACCTGACATGCTCGTCTGTAAGTAAATGTTTTCTCCCAAATCCATAGACACAGCACTGATCCTGTTGTTGAAATTTTGCCATTAGCAATAAATTCTTATTATTAACAAAACAGTACACTTTGTTGGAGAAGGTTTCTGGAACTCTTGCTTCATATTAGGCTCACTGCTATGGCCACTTCTGAATAAGAGGAAATAACATACAACAACAACAAAGGACTTCTCACAAATATTCAAGGCCATTATGTTTCTCCTTTCAGCACACCTTTACAAGAAGCAGTGTTCAACTGGAGCTTTATTTTCCTAAGTCTCCCCTGTTATCAACTGTATACAATGTTGCCGAATTCCTGTACACTTCTCTTTCGTCCATACTGTAATATGCCATGGAGATGATAATAATACTAATTTTGTGTGGCTATTTCTAGCCGAGTGCAGCCCTTGTAAGGCAGACACTCCGATGAGGGTGGGCGGCATCTGCCATGTGTAGGTAACTGCGTGTTATTGTGGTGGAGAATAGTGTTGTGTGTGAGTTTCAGGGATGTTGGGGACAGCACAAACACCCAGCCCCCGGGCCATTGGAATTAACCAATGAAGGTTAAAATCCCCGACCCAGCCAGGAATCGAACCCGGGACCCTCTGAACCGAAGGCCAGTACACTTACCATTCAGCCAACGAGTCGGACATGGAGATGATCGAATTGTGATATAGGCATTGGATTTCTATGAGCTAAAAAATGTTCAAAATATGCATGCATTTATGAATTGAAACATTTAAATAAGACCCAAAACAACAAAAACTAGTTCTTAAATTTAATTAATTTATTCGACCTTTTATACTAGCTTATTCACATCTACTGTATTTTCCATCTTTTCACAAGGGGAAATTTTTTTCTCCACCTCTTTAATATAACAGACTGTGACCTGTGTGGAAAATACCATCAGTAAGATAGTTTAGTGAAACTGGGAAAATCATTTACAGGAATAAGATATTCATACTTGGGTTAATTTTGAATTAATCACTACTGATCTGCATTTAAGGCAGTCGCCCACGTGGCAGATTCCCTTTATGTTGTGTCCTAGCCTTTTCTTAAATGATTGCAAAGAATTAGGAAGTTTATTGAACATCTCCCTTGGTAAGTTATTTCAATCTAACTCCCCTTCCTATAGACAAATATTTGCTCCAATTTGTCCTCTTGAATTCCAACTTCATCTTCATATTGTGATCTTTCCTACCTTTCAAGATACCACTCAAACTTATTCGTCTACTGATGTTATTCCACGCCATCTCTCCAATGACAGTTCGGAACATACCACTTATGATAAATTTAAGAAATTTATTTTCCACCTATTCAATACAACTCAAAATGTTAGAGTTAAATCCTCATTAAAATGAGAATTGGGACATGTTTCGCCCTATCGTATGGGGCATCATCAGCCGTATCATTACCTCAAACCATATCAGGTACCTGGTTAAAATGATCTAAAATCTACTACAAAATTGAATACATTAAAAAACTTCCAAACCATATCAGGTACGTTGTATAAAATTGAAGGTGGTTGTTCAGGTGGCCTTCGCCAACTGACCTCCTTCCCGGGGCAAGCCTCGCTTTCATAGAGGTTGGAGGCTTGCGTGTACTGTGGACAGCACTTCCCAGGAAGGACCGTCCGCCTGGTTATCGGCAGAAGCGATGGGCCACCACGAGAGGGTTACCCCTCTCTGTGCTACTAGCTTTATTAGCTCAACATACAAAGAAAGTACATAGTTGTTATCATGGAGGACAGCTCTGCGGCCCGACTGCAAGGTGTATCAGGGCCAAGGAGCTATTGGTATATACATTGTGGCGTTATTAAAAATAAAAACTCTTATTGTGTCATATACTTTGGATCATCTACTGTTATTGGACAGTTATTTAAATTGTCTATTTTTGACACTTCTAATTATTACTCTCTGCTATGGACCTTGGGTTCCCAGCCTAGTAACTGTGTTGAACTATTATATTACCACGTTCATGTGAGGCTGGAGTTCTACTGTACTTAAGTATTAAATTAAGAAAGCCTTCGTATTTCGTGAACTTGGATTATATCTGCCCTAGCAACTTGGACGCTCGACTACTAAGTGCCGACTCTGTGTGTTGTTGTTCTAAACGTGTAATTGCACTGTAGGCCAGCTACAGGGACTGCTACGCTATCTATCTGACTGCATGTAGTACTAATGAGTGTGATGTGACTGTTGCTCGCCAGGGCGCGTATCTAGTCTTCCATGTGTCGCTCCTTGCGGGGAACTTGGAAGCGCTGCATTTTGCGCAGGAAGTCTTGGAGGCTGGTTGTAGCAATGATGGCTGCGGAGACTGTTACCAGAACGATGTGTACTCCAACTGGTGTTGGATGATACACAAAAAAACCACATCGAGTGATGGGAGTTTAAACATTTTATTTTGGTGTATAATATGTGTGTTAATTTGTAAATATGTAATTATATAGGTAGTTTTATTTGTACTTGTGGAGTGATAAATGTTAGGTCAAACTACGAGGTGAGTTTATCTTGGCATAAGACCTGCTTGTAAGTATTTTAACGTATCATTGATTAATATTATTTTACTGTGTGTGTGTTCTATTCGAATTGGTGTGAAATATGAACATTGTGGACATCTAAGTTTTAGTGATGCCGTGTTCTGCTCCAAGTGTACGTGCGGTATATAACGGTAGGCCATCCTTGTGCTAAGATAACATTTTGAAAATTTTTATTGTGTCCTGGTTTTAAATTTGTCATTCTCTTCGCTCGGGCTTAACCTTTCGGTGTTTTTGCTTGTGATTTTCCTGGTAATTCCGGTATGAGTGTGCCGCTTTTCTTTATCCCTTGGCATTTTATTTCTTTTCTTACGCGTTGCTTTGTTGGCGTATATTTGTGTTTCGGCTTTTCTCCTTGTGCGAATTGTGTTGCTTGTCACATGTTTTGGCTATCCTGTGCCCGTATTTTGACCTAACACTGCACCTACATTTCTCTCTATAATTATCTTTAATATTTTATTTACATTATTATTATTATTATTATTATTAGTCACCTTTGGTAAGTTGAATTATGCTTAATTTTCTTAGTGAATACTTGAGTTGAGTCTGGTTTAGTTATATTCTTTCCCTTTGAGGGCTTTAAATTAAATATCACTCCATTATTGGTGTAATATCGTATAAATGTTATCAGTTTCAACAATACAAGTAACGTTTAGTAGGTCGAGGGTTGGACAGCCCTGGAGAAAAGGATGGTTCCTTATCTTATCTTTTCGTGTGGGTATTGTTGTTATTATCTCTTCGTTCCTGACAGTTACGTAACATTATTATTGTGAAGTGAATGTGCATTGTGTCTGCCGCGATGACGTATCGTGGATTCTACTCCATAAATGATACGTTGTTTTGATTTTTCTTCTGAATCTGTTGGTTCTATATTGTGTTCTGGGTTATGCTAAGTGATCTGTTCGTGCTATTTCCTGATGTTACTGTGGCTCATGTTTACGTTGTTTACCACGGTTTGGTGATAGAAAATTAATTGTAACTTGGGATGTATTTCTTTTATTCCGTGCCGTGTGGGCCATTTACTTCTACCGGGTGCTGTCACAGTCCTCAATTTGCTAACCCCTTTCTCCCCTTTCGGGCTTATATGTTAAAGTTTCATTTAATTTTAGAATACCTCAAACATGTGCGTACCATGGTACTTTTTTCCTGATGCATCAGTATATAGGTATATAAATATGGTGGTTTTTAAAGAAATGAATGATTTTATTTATTAGAAATGAATTTCTTTCTACTTACATTATTCATTGGTTTTCTGAATATTTATTTTACCCTAAATGTTGGGTGCTAATTGTAAGTTCAATACTTTTCTCAGTTTATTTAAATTTTATCCAAAGGTTTAAATTGTAGTGTAAAAAGATTTATTTATTATATTTTATTTTAAATTTTTGAATATTTCTGGTGTCATTTCTTGATGTGTTTGCTGAGCAATTTCCTTATCCCGCCCTCTCTCATTAAATGGGTAGGCTCCTGGTCCCTACATGCTTCCTCTTGTCCGTTTCTTTTGGTATGTTTCACTGTCTTAACTTATTTTTTTTGCTCTGCTGAAAATTTATTTGTAAGCGCTTGTCCCTATGACCATCGTCATTTACTCATACCTATTAGGGGCGTTGCAACATGGACATGATTAATAGACAACAAAGGCATATCAGTCAATAAATAAAGAGGTCCAAGGATGGCTGCTGTTGTTTCTGCGACGTTAATCCTTGTCGGTCGAGCGAAGGCAACATAAATAAAAACCTAAATAATGACCAAATAATAATTTTATTTAATAAGTTAAATCTTCAAAACAAAAAATTCTTCAAAGTATTTAAGACAGTGTCAATAAGCACTCCCAAATAAGCCGATAAACGTGTCCCGCCCCTCCTCCTCTCCGAACGCACGCAGCTCCTCCCCATGCACTGGCCACGTGCCCATAGCCCCGCCTTCTCAGGTCCACTTCCCTCCACCAAGACGACACACTTACAATACGAGGAGCAGAACGTTAGTGACTGCCAGTATTTCAAAAACCTCTCACCCAACAAGACAACGGTCCAACAATACTAAAGGTGAGCGTTAACACCAAAGATTCTAAATTTAAACGCAAATCCTCCTCTCTTTTCTATCAGTTTTTCAATCAAATTAATAATGGATTTCTCCTTCCTTTCAGAGCTTGTTTACTTTGGACAACTTAACATTTAACAACTTATACCACATTTTGAATGCCCCTTTCAACTGTAAACAAACATCTAACACTCTAACAACAGAAGCACACCATCAACATAGAATATTGTTCAACAGAAGATAATCAATGGCATTTCAGCAGTCCTCATTAAATTTTTAATTAACTATTCAACATAAGTTCTCGAGTAGAATTATGGCATGAAATTAACATCTTTCTGTGCTAGGCACACTGTCAACACAGAATATTGCTCAACAGATGAAGATGGTCTAATGACATTTCAACAGCCTCATTTAGTTGGTCTCTAATAAACTGTTTAACATAGGTGCTCAAGTAGAACGACGACATAAATATCACTTTCTGGGCTAGATAAATCTAAAAAATAAAAAAAACCTTATTCACTACTCTTGAATAAGACTATATTAAGTACACATGCCAAGGTCGAACATTATGAAAATTGGCACAGTGTTGGAGTGAATTTCCTTATTATTTTGTAAACAATAATTTGCATGTTTTATATACATTTTCATCATTTTGTAACAGTATCCTTAAACTTTCATTTGATATTCAACACTGGCTCTAGGTCATCAATATTGTTAATTCTCTCTTGTACTTAAATCAAGTTAATCATATAAGGACGGTTTCCTTAAGTGAAGTTTTTTAATATATTCAATTTTGTAGTAGATTTTAGATAAATTTTAACCAGGTACCTGATATGGTTTTGAGGTAATGATATGGCTGATGATGCCCCGTAGGAAACGGCAAAACATGTCCTAACTCTCATTTTAATGAGGATTTAACTCTAACTTTAACATTTTTGAGTTGTATTGAATAGGTGGAAGAGAGATAAATATCTTACATTTATCATAAGATACTCTCAATACGATTTTGCAATTATTTTCATTACTTGTAACATACCACTTAGTCAAGCAGCTCGTCTCCTTTCTCCCAAGTCTTCCCAGCCCAAACTTTGCAACATTTTTGTAACGCTACTCTTCTGTCGGAAATCACTCAGAACAAATCGAGCTGCTTTTCTTTGGATTTTTTTCCAGTTCTTGAATCAAGTAATCCTGGTGAGGGTCCCATACACTGGAACCATACTCTAGCTGGGGTCTTACCAGAGACTTATATGCCCTCTCCTTTACATCCTTACTACAACCCCTAAATACCCTCATAACCATGTGCAGAGATCTGTACCCTTTATTTACAATCATATTTATGTGATTACCCCCAATGAAGATCTTTCCTTATATTAAGACCTCAGTACTTACAATGATCCCCAAAGGGAACTTTCAACCCATCAACACAGTAATTAAAACTGATAGGACTTTTCCTATTTGTGAAACTCACAACCTGACTTTTAACCCCGTTTATCATCATACTATTGCCTACTGTCCATCTCAGAACATTATCAAGGTCATTTTGCAGTTGCTCACGATCTTGTAAATTATTTATTACTCTGTACAGAATAACATCATCTGAAAACTTTATCTCTGATTCCACTTCTTTACACATATCATTGATATATATATAAGAAAACATAAAGGTCCAATAATACTGCCTTGAGGAATTCCCCTCTTAATTATTACAGGGACAGATAAAGCTTTGCCTACTCTAATTCTCTGAGTTCTACTTTCTAGAAACATAGCCACCCATTCTGTCACTCTTTTGTCAAGTCCAACTGCACTCATTTTTGCCAGTAGTCTCCCATGATCTACCCTATTAAATGCCTTAGATAGATAAATCGCGATACAGTCCAATTGACTTCCTAATCCAGGATATCTGCTATATCTTGCTGGAATCTTACAAGTTGAGCTTCAGTGGAATAACCTTTCCTAAACCCAAACTGCCTTCTATCAAACCATTTATTAATTTTGCAAACATGTCTAATATAATCAGAGAGAATGCTTTCCCAAAGCTTACATGCAATACATGTCAAACAGACTGGCCTGTAATTTTCAGCTTTATGTCTATCAATCTTTCCTTTATACATATGGGGTACTATAGCAACTCTCCATTCATTTGGTATAGCGCTTTTATGCAAACAATAATCAAATAAGTACTTAAGTACTTCAGATATGGTACTATATCCCACCGCATTGTCTTTAGTATATCCCCTGAAACCTTATCAATTCCAGCTGCTTTTCTAGTTTTCAACTTTTGTATCTTACTGTAAATGTCATTGTTGTCATAGGTAAATTTTAATACTTCTTTAGTATGAAGTCACCTCCTCTATCAGGACATTATCCTTGTAACCAACAATCTTTACATACTGCTGAATGAATACTACTTTTTTTTGAAGATCCTCGCATACACACTCCCCTTGTTCATTAATGATTCCTGGAATACCATCTTGGAACCTGTTTCTGCCTTAAAGTATCTATACATACTCTTCCATTTTTCACTAAAATTTGTATGACCACCAATTATGCTTGCCATCATGTTATCCTTAGCCGACTTCTTTGCTAGATTCAATTTCCTAGTAAGTACTTTCAATTTCTCCGTAATTCCACAGCCATTTCTAACAATTTCTTTCCAACCTGCACATCCTTGTTAGTCTCTTTACTTCTCTGGTATAATATAGTGGATCTTTACCATTCCTTACCACCTTTAAAGGTACAAACCTATTTTCACATTCCTCAACAATTGCTTTAAACCCATCCCAGAATCTGTTTACATTTTTATTTATCATTTTCCACCGATCATAGTTACTTTTTAAAAACTCCCTCATGCCTGTTTTATCAGCCATACAGTACTGCCTAATAGTCCTAATTTTAATACCTTCCTTTCTTTCATATTTATTTTTAACTACCACAAAAATAGCGTCGTGATCACTAATACCATCTATTACGTTGGTTTCTCTATAGAGCTCATCTGGTTTTACCAGCACCACATCCAGAATATTCCTCCCTCTAGTTGGTTTCACCACTTTCTGAATCAGATGCCCTTCCCATATTAACTTATTAGCCATTTGTTGGTCATGCTTCCTGTCATTCGTATTACCTTACCAATTGACATTTGGTAAATTGAGATCACCCACTACAATCATGTTCCTTTCCTTATCATTTCCCACATAGCGGATTATCTTATCAAATAATTCTGAATCAGCATCTGCGTTATCCTTTCCCGGTCTTTCATCGGCAGCAAAGTTAGTCGACAAAGACTTGCATTTTCATGTCGAACTTGAAGTTTCTTCTACTGTCTGACAGGATGCTCTCATGCCTGGAGAATATATGCTAGACATCACACAAGGTTTTGGAAGTAAATATGAAATCAGTTAATTTATCTGGAGAAAATTCTGGCAAAAACTCTGTAAATTTTGCTTCATTTCCACAAAGAATTAGGCCTTGTAGGAGCAAACCTTGGAGGTACAGGAATGCATCTCACAGGCATAAAATTGGTCAGATAACATGCAGATTTTAGGTCCTGGAAGGCAAAACCTCCCAACAAGATGGAACTCTGACCACACTTTGTCAATCATGAAAATTATGACTGAAACTAAAATCATAAAAAAAAGCAAAGAGAAGATCATATAAATATGCACTGAAAAGATAGAAACACTATATATATGAAGGAGACATGGTGGCAGAGTTGCACAGTTGTCTTCTCTCCAAGATTATGATTCAACAAAGCATGTAGGATTTTCGGAATTAAAATTCAAGACTCAGTAATTTGGATTGCATTTAAAACTACAAACATGACGAATATAAGAACATGTGTGAGGGTTCCTCGTGTTGAAGTGCACCCCGCCAGGCAGTGCTAGAGCGGGCAAGCTCCACAGTACCGATCAGGTGGTCTTAGGAATGATGCCAGAGGAAACGTATTACTCGTAACTGTCTTTTAAAAAAAACAATGAACCATTACAATTAAAATACCATGGCAGGGTACAAAGGAAAAATATCGTACATGGAAATAAGAGCTATGACCTTCATCACATGTTGCGGATAGCACAGGTTACTGGACTGTACGCTAGAATGACCCAAATTTCGATCAACATCAGACTGACTTTTAATTCCACATTCGCTGCTGCACTCCCATCTTTAATCTTCTTTTCCTGATAGTGTCAATGGTTCTTTTTCCTGTTGGGAGTTTTACGGGACTTAATCTCACTTGAAAGGTGATTCGGCAAATTAGGGATAATTTGAGGCACTGCTCCTGGACGTAATTTCCATCTCACACGAGATATCCACTTTTTACATCATTCGCTATATTACTGTATTATCTGATTTTACTATCAAATCATCAGAGAAATGAACATGACAAATTCTGCTATTGCAAGTAATCAGCTTCATTTTCCGTATCAAAATCTAATCACAGAGAGTTACAATAATTGAAAATCTTCCACCTTTTTGATACTTTTTATTTGCTTATTTGCCTCCCTGAAAGGAGGAGCAAACAACGGAACACACACACCATTACTATACTAGACGTAAAGCAGGGTCACAGTAGAATTGGAGTCTAACAACAGCAAGGTAAAGAACCATTATGTAAAGACACATGTTTTCATTACAAAAACAAATTCCTATTTCCTCATTTCATTTCATTTCAGAAATTGAGACGAAGCTCCCTTCCCAAAATTGACCAGCAATCAGCTTCAAAGTTCCGCATTAGACTCAATTTAGGGCACTTTAAGCAAGCTCATAATAAATAACAGCTTACCTGGAAGGAGTGAAAGAAAAAACATTCAACAACAATTTGAACAGTGTCATGAAGCCAATAATTTTTAAAACCTTTTAACTGGAAGACAGACATTTTTAAAGTAACAAAGTGAAACTTTTAACAACTATTCTAATGAATATAGTTTTTAAGCTGACCAACTATGTAATCATCCAGTCTCATTTCATTAATCCATTAACCCCCACATTGTTTTAACATCATTTTAATTTAATCTGTATTCTAGTAGTCTTTAAGGGAATCAATGTACTTGCAAATAACTTGTTAAAAAACTTAGCGATCCACCTAAGCTTAACAACAGCTGAAGAGTTCCCAAGTGAGAATGAAACATGTACTGTTTACAAATAAAAATTTGCTAAAAAGCAAATAAAAAGTATCAAAAAAGTGGAAGATTTTCAATTATTGTAACTCTCTGAAATTCTGCTATCACTTGTTAACTCAATATCCTTCCGTGGAATAGTGTAGGTCTGGCCCATTTTTCAAATTTATTTCTATGCTTCGATGGTGAAAAAAATTGCATATCATCAACTAGTACCAGTGTGACTTACATACAGCCGGGCACAATACAGTACGACATGCTGAACTATTAAATTAATCAAACTACATAAGATACATGCTTGAAGTACGCAGCACACAATGAACTGAGTTTGGGAACTGAAAGCAAAGAAAATTCAACTTATTCACTGAAATTTCTCGCGCAGTAACATTTCTCGCACTTTTCTATACCCGGCTTTCCGGAACTACTGGAGCACGTGTTGGATATAACAGTAGCAGGACCACAAACTACCACGCGATAATGGCTGAGTCATTACACTTGTTCTTATATTCATCAGCTACAAGCTTAATGTTACTAAAGATTAACAGGGGACATTCCTGTAAGATGACAAGTGATATAGTACTGAAGGTAAGTTTAAAGGAAAATAGCATACAAAGATGCTTTGGAAACTGAAAGGAGAGGATAGTTCTTTTTCAAGTGGTATGATTGGGGGAAAGACAAGATCTCAGTGAAATTAATGTACAACTTAGAAACATGAACAGTTTCCTGCCTTTATCCAGGTTTGTTGTTGATTCTGGAGTAAAGTTTTACAACCCCATACCCTTGCTGACACCAACCTGAAATTATCAAACCTAACTGACAGATATGGAAGTAAAACAATCCAGAAAATCCACGCTAAAAGAGAGTGCAGATAATTGCCATTTGAGCAGGCGTAACATCAAGGTCATTACCCTCAATTTAAAAATGAGATGGACAAGCCATGTATAGCATTGAAAAAGTTGAGAAATACCTTGTACAAACGGTATACTGACCCATTTTGCACCATCATCTGGTAAGAAAATGCTTCTATATCTGAACTGTAGAAGGTCTCAATGGAGATTGAATGAGATGCTTGGTTGCTTCGCCTATTACATGTTATAAACTTCATATTGGTCCATAAAACTCAACTAACAAGTTAAAAAATTCCTCCTTTCCACCATTTAAGTAATCTTTGATTATTCTTACATTAAAAGAACATTAATCTATTTAAAAACGGTACACGTTTCATTTTCTTCTGAAAACAACTTCAGTCGTATTCATAGTTCAAGATTAAAATATACACAAAGCTAGTCGATGACCTAGATGTTAGGCCCCTTTACAACAGGCATCATCATCAGTGATGATAGGACGGCAGCTGTGAATGCAGCAGGTAATCAGGTGTGAGTCAGCTGGAAATGACATGGGATTTGGATGCACACAAAGATTCTCTTTTAATTCAATTGGTCCATTTCCTTCGGAAGTCACACGTCATTATTTATTATCTGAATTAAGAAATTTTCCCTTTCCACTCTCAGCAAGTAACCTGCTAAACTCTCTTTTCCTGTATAATTGTATATAGTTGTAATTCCTCATTCTTCAGAAGGTTACTAAAATAAGTTTTAAGATAAACAATTAAGTGGATTTCACGTGTAACGTGCCTTTACGAACAAGATATATCACATGCTCCAAAACTCTTAGTTTTTTACGCCTTTCCTGCGATTAGGACAAGGTGTACTTAACAATGTGTTGTTAATTGTATCTATGAAACCTGTACTTTGTGTGTATTTTAATCTTGAACTATGAACACTGCTGAAGATGTTCCAAAAGGAAACTAAACATGTACTGTTTTTAAATAGATCAATGTTCTTTTAATGTAAGAATAATCGAAGATTATTATTGAAGTGGTGGAAAGGTGGATTTTTTTTAACTTGTTACTTGAGTTTTTAACATGCTTCATATTAATCAAAATCCTTCTAGACAATGGAGAAAATTGTTCAATGGATATTTATGCTTGGCTTTCAAGAATTCTAACAAGAGAATTGAGTGATTAATGCTTCTTGTGAATTAATGAATAAACAGTGTGAACTGAGTGCAGTGTCAAGATTTGGTATGTACAATATCAACATTTACTTTGATCCAGGGGGGTGTCTTCCCACATAGCGCTCACTTGTTTCTCTCCCTGGCCGCCTTCGGCATGACGCCATGTGATATGAAGACAGCACTCGCCGTCCTGCTGGCGAAACACGTGTTTCTACTGCCAATCTTTTCAGTTAGTTCTGCTTTGTGCTTTGGTCTGGTGTGAACCTGTGCAGTGTAATGATGAGTAGAGACGTTAAAAGTTGTGCTGTGGCGCAGTGTCATAATTATGGATTTAAATGTACCAGTATTATGTATCACAAGTTTCCAAAAAATGACTAGTTGAAGCGTTTGTGGATTTCTTGCTGTAAGCGAACTGATCAGTTAAATCCGGACAATTCTCGCGTATGTTCTGCTCATTTCCTTACAACAGATTACAATCGAGATATGAAGAATGAGCTTTTAGGTTTGCCCACCAAGAAAATACTATGCCCAGATGCGGTACCATCTCAATAACTGGCTTGGAGGGCCTAGTACAAGTGAAACTACGTCACAGGTATGTATTCTTTACTTCCATATCTGTCCTCTAATCTATTGGTATAAGCTGCTTTGAGAATTTTGGTCTAATGGTGTCCAAAACATTGTTCTAAAGCACGTATGTATTGTTATTCCACAGGTCTCCATTGAACGAGATATACGGCGTGAAGCTCGAAATATCAGGAAACAGGTGATGTGTACTCTGACTACATTATCCCCTAAGAAGAGGAAACTCGACCAGTCAACTATTACAGACACAACTGAAGATAATAAGGACAAGGAGATGGAAAAATTTCAAAGACAAGTCGAAACATTAAAAAGGAAGCATGCTGCTACGTTGGTGATGCTGAAAGCCAAAAAAGACGTGTTTAAAAAAATGTAGAGGTCCAAGGTATGTCATATCGGTCAAAAGACGACCGTCACCACCCTAAGTGACAACATGTTATTAAAAAAAAGTAGAGAAAATACTATCAAAATGTTTTACACTGGGACAGATATGATGCCTTGTAAGCGCGAAGAAAAGAGTGAAATGGTCCTCAGAAGACATTGCGAGTGCTCTTACATTAAGGGCACTTTCTAAGAAGGCTTATGCATACCGTAGAAAGAGAAACATGCCTTTACCTGCTAGATCAACATTGCAGAAGTGGATACGGAAACTGAAATGCAGACCTGGTATTTTGAGAGGAAGGGCACCATTCATTAAAGTCTTGTGCAGTAAATTTTCAAGGCCTAGAAAAATATGCTGTTTTGAGTTTTGATGAAGTATTTGTTATGATTCAACGGATGATGTAATACTGGGTCCGTACAGGAACGTCCTTGTTGTCGTGGTTCGAGGTTTGTTTTCTCAATGGAAACAACCTGTGTATTTTATGACGTTGACAAGACCATGACAGCAGAACTTCTGCAGGACATTATAACAAACACTGAAGCTTGGCACATTATTGTGGTTGCCGTAACATGTGATATGGGAGGGGAAAACACTGAAGTGTGGAAAGAGCTGCATGTAAATATAACCAATTTTTTTTTTTTTTTAATAATCCCGTGTACAAATTAAGAAAAATGTGGGTTTTCTGTGATGTGCCTCATCTTTTAAAGCTTTTGAGGAATCATTTCTTAGATGAAGGTCTTGTGCTGCCCGACGGAACTGAATTATGTAGTGGTATGATACCAGAATTGTTAGCATAACAAAGTGGTGTAACGGTTCAAATCCCGTTACAAGATGATATCTGTATTTTTATTATTTTATCTGTATTATTATTATTATGATGTCCGTATTATTATTATTTTATCTGTGAGATTACTATTATTTTGTTATAATTATTATTCAATTCGATTTTACAATGCTTGTCGCTTGCAGGATTGTACTTAGATGTATGCATATATACGTATATGTAGATTAACATTAAATACCTGTACAGTGAGAGTTTCGATGTATCAGATGTTGGATATGACGTTGTTATATTTTGCACTACTGGCGATTCTGCCAAGTCATTGCTACGTCATCGTGAGCTTTTAGAAATTCGCTCAGAGAGTCGGCCGCCCCAGGGGATTTCACCATTACATGCAACGGTTTGAGGCGTTGTGGGAGTATGTCATTGTTATTTCTGGAGATTACGTAGCTGTGTCAACCAACATCTATATAAGGTGGATGCATATTGTAGCGTCAGTCATTAGTTAAACGGAAGCTGAACAGTGAAGTAGTCTACTAGATGAAGAGGCCTCAGTCGGTCAGTCAACGAGTGTGAACGAGAGATGGAGAAGACTCAGTGAGCCATTAATCATTGGTCATTGAGAGAGTGAGGCCAAAGGTTGGTCGGTCACTTAGTTGAAGACACAGATGCAAGGGCTTACCATGGAGTCAGAGAGGGCAACCCTGGACCTGCCATGAAGTGATACCATATTGACTTACAAAGAAGTCAGATGATATGGAGAAGAAGCAGTCACAAGGATGTATCACCAAGTTAGGCGTGACACATCTACAGTAAACACCAGATCAAAGGAATACGTCGTAATTACACTAAAAGTGTTGAAGGTACAGTCAAGTGAATCAGTGAGGGAAATATTTCGTATAAATTGTTAAATGTCCGGTCAAGAAGAATTCAAATTCATGCCTAGTTTCTTTCAGTTGCAATGTCATAATTTCATATTCGCATCTGTTTTATTGCAACAAGACTCTCTATTTTCTATATATATTATTTAAAGAATATATATTGTTCTATCAAACGAATTCATAGTTTTATTTCATTGACAGTAAAATATCTTAACCTCAAAATTAATGGGGAAACCGAACGCCAATCTCCTTTTCCCAGAATTTATATGGTATGTTGTCAAAAGTAAGCTTATTACCCCACACCCTAGAGATAGTCAAGAGTCTCATTCTATTATTGCTGCACTGAGTGGTAGCTGGCGCCCTTCAAATAACGTATGTGTAAGTAAGCAGGTAACAAGCAAGTGTGAGTACAAGGTCCGACGAGTGTGTATTTTATTTAATGAATGTTAATTTTCATAATTTCATTTTAAATGCAGATATTCAGATTTTTCAAATTAAATGCAGATTTATATAATATTTGTAAAATCAGTCAGCGACTTAGGAACATTACAGTGGAGACTTAACACCAACATATCAGTGATGTTCACCTGAGTGTAACTGGATGATATGAAAATGTACGATTAGCTACACAGCTGTTTTCTCGGCGTACTGCTAAGGCAGTCAAATACTTTCTGTATAAGGACCATGAAAGCGAGTTCTTCCAGTTGGTTAATGACATATTCGATGTATTAAATTCTAGAATCCCCAAGGACCATAAAACTCCACTCAGAAGTGGCTACGAACTTAACTCTTTCGCTGCGGAAGTCGACTTTTGTGACTTACTTCCCTATAGCATTCACTGCAGTAATCGACTTTTGTCGACTTGGTACTTTCCTGCTATAGTTTCCGCGCGCTTCTTTAATAAAGGCGCATTTAATAATACAAACAACTATAGTCATGTATTGACTATGTACTAGGCATTGTTTAAAAACTTTGCCGCAAATACCGGACCTATGTTTATTTGTTATCTTTCACCCGCCCGCCCACCTGCCAACATTCCCGTCAGCTGTCTGGCCGATAGCAGGCTTCACTCAGCAGCTATGAGCGCGCGGAACAACATTAGTAATGACTAGAGACGGGAATTTGCCTATTTGCCTATTTTATTCCTGTGTTCAGAAACGTAGGCTTTTGAGATATAAATCCGTTTTAGGGTCTTTTAAGCTAGATTTCGTTGGTTTGATTGTGCCTATAAATGCCTATTTCAGGGGTCTGTGCCTATTTGGACTATAATTGCCTATTTGATGCCTTTTGAATCTATTTTAAAGCCGATTTTCTTCCAGTGCATTATACTCTAACTGATCTGCTCAACAGTATTACCTTCTCATTTCTCAAGATCTGTTTACCCCACGACAAAAATGGGAATTCTTGGAAGTCACCAGAAATAGTTCTTGGGAAATTTCCGTCAGGAGAAACAAGGAACAATTTGACCTCGAAGCCTTCAACCCCTCCAACCTTCTAAGATATATGCCAGAACCAATCAATGTCGAACCCTTATACCTCCTTCTCGATGTGAACTGTTGTACGCGTACGCTTTATCTTCAGAACGTGTTGTGATTTATTGTGAAGAAGTGTGTCTATGGCAATGCCCAAAGAAAAATCACCAGGCGAGTTGGCTGTGCACTTAGCGGCGCACAGCTGTGACCTTGCTTTCGGAAGATAGTGGGTTCGAGCCCCACTGTCGGCAGCCCTGAAGATGGTTTTCCATAGTTTCCCATTTTTACACCAGGGAAATGCTGGGGCTGTACCTTAATTAAGGCCACGGTCGCTTCCTTCCCACTCCTAGGCCTTTCCCATCCTATCGTCCCCATAAAACCTATCTGTGTCGGCGTGACGTAAAAAAATGTAATTGCAAAGAAAAATTGTCGATGTCCTACTGGCTGAAGCCGTGGATCACAGGGGATCCCAATTATTTCACTACGGATGGAAAGGTAGTCTTCTGCCAAGCTTGCTGTAAGGAGGTAAGTTCGTTTGATCCTTTTATCTTTTTTAGTGACTAAACTACGATCGCATCTCATTGTAGCATTCATAGGCCTATTAATTTACGTATTGTGGAAGTTGTTTTGTTGCAATGCTGTATGTTGTGAACTTTCAATAATTTATATTGCTAAAATGTAAATAATCATTTAATTACTGAACGAGGAGTTAGAACACCGGTGGTCGCTTGTGACAGAGTGGATGAAAATTAAAAATCGGTATTTTGAACTCTGATTCAATTCCCGTGAAAATAGAGATTTACAACGGAAATATTTTCTTTCTTTCTTTCTTAATCTGTTTACCATCCAGGGTAGGTTTTTCCCTCACACTCAGCGAAGGATCCCACCGCTACCTCCTCACGGGCAGTGTCCTGGAGCGTGAGACTTGGATTGGGGGATACAACTGGGGAGGAGGACTAGTACCTTGTCCAAACAGCCTCACCTTCTATGCTGAACAGGGGCCTAGTGAAGGCCTGGGAAAACTGGAAAGGACAGGCAAAGAAGAGGGAAGGAAGTGGCCACGTCTGTAAGTTAGGTACCATCCCGGCATTTTCCTGAAGTGGGAAACCACAGAAAACCACTTCGAGGATGGCTGAAGTGGGAATCGAACCCACCTCTACTCACATGACCTCCCAAGGCTGAGTGGACCCCGTTCCAGCTATCGTGCCACTTTTCAAATTTCGTGGCAGAGCCGGGGGTAGAACCCGGGCCTCCGTGGTTGGCGGCTAATCACGCTAACTACTACACCACAGAAGCGGACTACAACTGAAATGTATTTTTTTTTAAATCGTGAGTAAGTTTCACCAGCGCTATGTGTAGGCTCTAGTGAACTCTATTACGCTTCTGCTAAACCTTCGCGAAACATAGGGCGAGTTGGCTGTGCGGTTAGGAGCTTGCATCCGGGAGATAGTGGGTTCGAATCCCACTGTCGGCAGCCCTGAAGATGGTTTACCATGGTTTCCCATTTTCACATTAGGCAAATGTTGAGACTGTACCTTAATTAAGGCCACGGCCGCTTCCTTCCAACTCCTAGGCCTTTCCTATCCCATCGTCGCCATAAGACCTATCTGTGTCGGTGCGACGCAAAGCTACTAGCAAAAAAAAAAAAAAAAAAAACATAGGTTGAAGATCAAATGTGGTGCAGCTAGAACGATGTCACAGCGTGTTTAACAAGGCTATCTTTACAAGACCAGGCAGTGAGAAGACCGTTGGCGAGGTCCGGTTAGTAACCGTTATGCTGGCGGGGAGGGCAAGCAAAGAGAGTCTGGGGTGCATAAGCTCTAGTATCCTATCTAGAGTTTTGCTAAATTGTGACAAAAATAAGTTTATGGGCGCATGCCACGACAATTTCAAATCACGCGGTTTTCTAATTTTCAACGAGGGTGCCAGCCTTGTGGGCACACATGATGCAGGATATATTGCAGGCAACAGAAAATAGTCTTCATGACAGCTGACTTGGCTGACCAAAGCTGGCGAATAGCAACATATAAAAAGAAGAGGGACGGAAGTGGCCGCGTCTTTAAGTTAGTTACCATCCCGGCATTTTCCTGAAGGAGAAGTCATCAAGTAGTTGACAACTTCTGAGTTTTATAGTGCCTCCGTTTTTATTCCTCTATGTAAGTAAGAATAATGCTAGGGGCAGGTTGGTGAGTCCCTGGCAAGCATATAGGAAGGATCTCTCCTCTACGCTACTCAGGTATCGCTTCAAGTCATTTTTATTATTTTTTTAGCCGGTGAACTCGACAGGAAACTGCCAGATTATAACTGAACCTTTTTTTGAGGATATATTTCCATGTAAATGACGAATTCTCTTGTTCCTACTTTAAAGTTTTGTACTTCTAGAAACATCACCTCTAATAGTCTCTTTTTTTTTTTTAATGAAACAAATGCATGTTTATACTGTCAGACTCATTGACTGAAATGTCAGCGTACTGGCCTTCGGTTCAGAGGGTCCCAGGTTTGATTCCTGGCCGGGTCGGAGATTTTAACCTTAAGTGGTTAATTCCAATGGGCCGGGGCTGGGTATTTGTGCTGTCCCCAACATTCCTGCAACTCACACACCACACTTAACACTATCCTCCACCACAATAACACACAGTTACCTACACATGGCAAATGCCACCCACCCTCATTGGAGGGTCTGCCTTACAAGGGCTGCACTCTGCTAGAAATAGCCACACGAAATTATCATTATTTTACTGTGAACAGCGACCAACAACAATTTTCTATAGACCTGTGCACTGCAATGGTGGAAGCTAATATCCTCCTGCATAAACTGGAGCATCTTCAAACTTCACAAGCTGCCAGGAGCAATCACCGAGTTGGAGACGAGTGGCTTTCCCCCGGTGGAGTCATTTAGGGTTGTGGAAGAAGTCAGGAGAAATTTTGACCGAACCTCTGGGAAGGTTGCTGCTGTCAGCAAAAAAGTTCCATAAGAGTCCTGCAGCAGAATCCATGATGGAAAACGACGGTAAAAGTAGCCAGGGTGCTGCGAGGTGAGGTAGATGAAGCAGTTGAACTAAAACCAGATGAAGTGGCTTCATTGAAATTTTGTAAAATCACTTCCTGTGATGTTGAGAGATTTCTCTCAGAACAAAACATTCTGCCCGACAGGAGAATAAGATTGTTACCGGGAAGCAATGAAACGTTGCTTGTGGTAAATTCCTTTTATAGTAATTGAGCGTGTTATTAAATTACAAGTATTTTTCTTGCCTATTTTGTTGCCTATTTTACACGTTAGTGCCAATTTTGGCTAGTTTAAGAGCCTATATGCCTGCCTATTTTAACTGTTTTTAGTGCCTATACTTCTCGTCTCTAGTAATGACTAATGACAGTGAATAAATCTTCAATCTTTTAGTGGCCGATTCTGATTCAGACTGTTCAGTAAATTTGGGCAATGAAACAAGTGATGATGTGCATAGTGACTGTTCGGAAGAAAGTGCCAACAAGAAAGATCTTCATTTTGTATCGAAATAGCGGGATATTAGTGATGACATCGAAACTCCACTAATGAATTGGAGAATGTTGTACAATAAGCTTCAAAAAAGGGCAATTACTGCTCCTGACTTCAGAAACTCTGTCATAATGGGACTTCTACGAGAGTATAAGTGCAGACCGCCAGCAAAACGACGGCCTTCTGATTACATACCTCAAATGCGCCTGACAGAGAGGCATTTTCTTGGAGAGCAGCAGGACAAGAGTCAATAACCAAACTGTGTTGTTTGTTGCAAATTAACAGCAAAATGTTCAAAGAAAGGACAGGGACTATGCAAGAGAAAACAGACAGTATTTTTTTTTTTTTTTTTTTTTGTAAGAATTGCCCAATACAGCCTGCAATGTGTCCAGTTCATGTTCAGAGATGTATCACAGTAATGTGTGTTTCAAGGTCAAATGTCACAGTTAGTTTGCCAAAGTTAGGTTAAAAATGGTGCAGTTGGTGTTGAATGTCACTAACCTAAAAAATTAAGTTTCAGTTCATTTGGAAAATACGAAAAAATTACATTTTTCTGTAAGTGTTCTGTTTAAAAATAGCTCAGCGAAAGAGAACTTCACAGCCAAGAAAGTACCCTGAAAAGATTTCTGGACATGATCTCCCAAATAAGGGTGGGCAAAAGAAACAGTCTACTACCTTTTCAGAAAGGATTTGTAATTTCAATTAAGTCCTTACTGAAAGAACCTGAAAGGTCAAGGTATTTCTTACATACTAACATCGCGCCTAAACCGGGATTGTTTGAACTTTATCTCTCGTGTTTGTGGGTTGGGAGCTTTTTATAACAACCCAACTCCATTTAAAGTGAGAAATAGAATTAGGCTGCTGTTATTATCGGGAAATGCAAATTCGACTGCTTTATCTGGAAGCATGTCGGTCGGAGAAGACTCGATGGCCCATCAACAAGTATTGTGGAACCCGAGCCCAAAGAAAATTTAATGCTCTTTGTCACAAATGAGCTGTGCATTGACATTGTTGACGAGTCTTCAGAGGCTAAAATGTTCGTTGAGGACGTCGAAACCGAGTTGGTAAGGGAGGAGAGTTTATGTCAGTCAGTAGGAGAGGAGGATGTCACCCAAGATTCCCTAAAATACCTCGCGGGTTATGTAGCTTTCAAGTGTTGCTCGACTGACGAAACTCTTAGTGCCTCAAAAGAAAACTGTTCACTGCCGCGAGAAGAGATCTGTAACTGAATCTCTGTTATTTCAAAAGGGAGCCTCACACGTCCCAGTCATGAGTGGTTAAAAAACATAGCCCAGTTCAAAATTACATTTGGTGTGTTTCACGGTCAGAATGTATCCAGATGCAAAAACGTAATGAAAACTCGTATTTCTATTATTAAGTCAAAATTTCCAGTATTCCATGACAAAATAATTTGTCTCTATGTAAGGACCTGGACATTTATTAGGATACGGCATTTAAATGCCAAGAGTAAGGAGCTAGCACTGAGAAAATATGCCAATAAGAAGGCTAAGCTTTGGGCTGGTTCATCAACTAATTAAGTCTCCTAACAGGTAAGTTTTAATACTTTAATATAATTCCATAATGATGTCGATATGATGCATATTTTTCTATGCCATTTATATCTAAATATTTACTTCATCAGGAAAGAAATTAATCATTTTACGTTGCATGGCAATATTTTATTTCTTATCATGTTATATGTCATGTATTTGATAGCTGATGTTTTACCTGCTCAGCATGTGACGAAATTAAACACATTTTCACTCATCTTATTTTTAAAATCTATTGGAAGTACAGTTACTTATCGAATTGGACTAAACCAGATTATTATTTGATGAAAGATTGGGAAAATATTTCACAGGCGCTAGAACCGACAGGCTTGCTGTACTGCGACTGTGTACCTTACTCGCTATCGTTCATATCGCGTGACGTCATAGCGCTCCAGCCAATGGGAGCTTCAACTGCAGGAGTAGCCTACCTAGTAGTGTAGTTACCTTGACTTTGACAATTACAGACTTCAAATGAACTGGCAGTAATTTTAAATGGAAAGCATATCAAAATCTCATGCAATTTAAAATCACTTCTTTTGAGAATCAAGTAGCAATGGATACAGCTCAAAATCATCACACGTCAGGTCACTCAGCTTCTGTTTCATAATTATTATCACACAAGGTTTAACGCTGCCTCCTAATAGCAGATGGCCCTTCCCATCATCCACAGAGGGTTGCTTTTTACAAAATTATTGGTGCAACTCATCAGTCAGTAATTTCTACACAGTGAATAACACAGGAAGTTGTTCTGTCAGAGGTTTCACCAGAAGAAAAACTTTAATCCAGAGCTTTAGAATAACTGGTGAGCAGGATTGGTGGATAAAACTTTTTTTTTGTAATCATTATAGGAAATCCAGGGATCCTTTTAGTTTAAAACAGTTAAAATGGAATTGAAGGGACTTAAAATACCTTTTCCCTTGGACAAGCTTCTGTTACCTACAAATCCAGATAGGCAGATAAAAGAAAAAAAATTCTCCAAAAAGCAGAAGATAGTAACCATATTCTAGTCATCAAAATTATAAAGAACTCAAACACACGTTCCAACACAGTATTTGCAAACCACATCTACTGCTCTTTATTGAATACATAAAATATTCACACTATTTCTCATACTCTTCATGTAAATGTCTTAGGAAAATATAACGTATATACAGTATATGATTATGAACTAAAAAAGGTAAAAAAAACCACCAAGTTTACACACAAACTGTGCAGTATATAAAAACACCACACTGACTTTGCTGGTCAAAACTATTATTTTCACATGTTATCGATCTAACTTGTTACTTAGAAACCAAATATTTTTCAAAGCTGTCTGCTGTACAACAGTTCGAAAAGCCTAAATGACACCCTAGGGCCCATACGTGTAGCAATCACGGGCCTTTAGTGAATCTTGCATTGCTTCAGTCTTCTGCCAGCCAACTTGTGCAAATTCTTGGATC
This sequence comes from Anabrus simplex, assembly GCF_040414725.1. Lineage (NCBI taxonomy): Eukaryota > Metazoa > Arthropoda > Insecta > Orthoptera > Tettigoniidae > Anabrus > Anabrus simplex. Next base: position 268,099,221 of record NC_090270.1, read on the forward strand.
TTATCCAAGCCTAATGGTATAAGGATTGGAAAGTCAAGAGCCTTTCATGGCACTTCCTTTCACTTGTTTGATATACTTCCTCCAAGGGATCAGATTCTTCCTCCTTTTTCTTTTGTTTTGGCCCTTCAAATAACAATACATTCAACACTAGCTGAGGTACATTTGAATGAGCTACAACTAAAGAGCAGTTCAACAAGTTAAATTTTCCTTAGGCTTCTTCATTCTAAATTTCTCATAAAGCATTTCACTTCATTTTCAGATACATAACGTAACAGCCAGTTTCTGGTGCCTTTAGCTTCCAAATGCTTAAATGTTCAAAACAACAATTGCACTCATACAGATTTAGGAGTGAATGTACCAATCAGGGCATATTGTTATTTCAAGTAAAACGTTAGTACATTGGTTGTAACTTCCCCGTAGCATCTCATTTCAAACTACAACAGAGAGAACCAAAAATATAAGAGCCTCCAGTGTCTACCACACCAAATCTATTATAGTCTGAATTTGAGTTAACCAAATTTTTTAAACCATTGGAAAGTTTGGAAAAAAAAAAAAATGTGTGTGTTCATGTATGAAGTGTGTGGTAATTTTTCGTGTTCATAGAAAAATATAATTTATACAAAACAAGTATTGAACTTGACTTCACCTGATCTTAAGAATCAGAACCCACAGGGACATAAAAACGAAGAAGGTATTTACAATGGGCAATCCACAGTAAGAAATGTAGCGTTATTGATACAGTCCGGGTTAAATGTACCATACAGCAAATGGTTAAAATAAATAACTGTAGTAATAGTAGTAGTTAAATGTCCTGTCAACTGTCACATTCTTAGACACGGCAGGGTGAGAATGGGTTAGATGTAGGACATCACATAGGTTTCCAGGAGCTAGCCCGCTGTCGTCGATGGAGAGGAGGATTCAGGGTATTGTTTAGAGAAGGTCTGCAGTAATAGTGTCCACCACAAGAATGAAGAGAAGTGATAGTGCTCAGCCCTCATGGACACCGACCATCAACAGACACTCCTGCAGCGGCTATCAGACACTGTATAAAGCAGCTACATTTACTAACTAGGTATTTCAGTGCAGGCGAAATGTTATAATGTGGTATGTGACTGAGGTCTTATCAAGGTCTTTTTTGCTACTTGCTTTACGTCACACCCACACAGATAGGTAGATAGGTCTTATGGCGATGATGGGACAGGAGAGGGCAAGGAATGGGAAGGAAGTGGCCGTGGCCTTAATTAAGGTACAGCCCCAGCATTTGCCTGGTATGAAAATGGGAAACCTCGGAAAACCATTTTCAGGGCTGCCGACAATGGGGTTCGAACCTACTATCTCCCGAATGCTGGACACTGGCCGCACTTAAGCGACTGCAGCTATCGAGCTTGGTTTATCAAGGTCTAGGAGAGCAAAGTAGAGAAACTTATTTCATAGTATGTCTCAACAAGAAGCCATGCAAAACTGCATTGCTTGCAATGCATTTTTTCACGAAACTATCTTCATTTTTGGTCATTTTTTATCAAAAATGCAGTCGGAACCCTTCATCATACAGCTGAGAGGTTGGATTGGGGAGTAATTAGCAGATTCAGTAGAATCGTCTTCTCCATTATGAATTACCCAAGGCAGGGGGAATGAAGTACAAAGTGTTGGAACTCGTGTAGTTCAGCGTTAACACCACAAGGCAGTGCTAGTGTCACTTGGTCTTAACACGACTTCATAGCATAATATGAAACAGTTGGACCTGGAGTTTCTCGGAGCTATACTGCTAGACTTCTGCACATAACTGAAATATAGATTAATGTGCCTATTATAGGGTGTTCTATATAACTCAGTGCAGTACTGTTTGCAGAAAGAAATGTTTTAAAAAATGCGAGGCAGAGTATTAAAAATCATTGAAAATGATCACCTACAGTTGGAAAGAAACTTAAAATACAGGGTGTTTCAAAGAGAATATACGTATTACAAAGTATTATTTTGTCCAAAATATTGATTGCTGCATCTCGGCTCTGCTATTGGAGAAACGAATGCATAGTCTAGTTTATATTAATAGCCGCTAGATGTCAGTTGTCTTCTGTTTTGCTTGGTAACCGTCGTATGTTTAAAATGGCTACTCCGCAGCAGAAATCATTTTGTGTTCTCGAGTTTGCAAAGTGCAATTCCGTGATTACACTGCAAAGACATTTCAGGTTAAGGTACCAAATTGATCCTCCGAATGGGTGGAACATTCGCAGATGGTATCAACAGTTTGTAGATGCAGAATGTGTATATAAAGGAAAGAATCCTGGCCGCCCTCATGTTCCTGAAGAAAATTTTGCACTCATTGAAACTGCTTCCCAACCTAGTCCTTCAAAATCAACTCATCGTGCCAGTCGAGAGTTAAAACTGCTTACAACAATTTGGCGTGTTTAGAGACGTCGGTTGGTTATAAAGTCGTGCAAGATACAGCTGTTACAAGCTCTGCGTCCTGATGACAAATGCAAACGTGTAGCATTTTCTAACAAGATTCGCGATGCTCTTGACAATGATAACACTTTCGCACAACGCATCGTGTTCAGTGATGAAGTGACTTTCCATGTTAGTGGTCAAGTGAACAAACACAATGTTCGAATTTGGGGCTTACAGAATCCACATGCAGTCATTGAACATGTACGAGATTCGCCCAAAGTCAATGTGTTTTGTGCGATATCCCGATCATCTGTTTATGGCCCATTCTTCCTTGATGGAAACATGGTTAACAGTCAGCAGTATCTCATTATGTTACAAAACTGGTTGTTTCCAAGGCTGCATGAAGACAACTTCATTTTTCAACCCCTTCACTGGAGTCGTCAAGTGCGTGAATATCTGAATAAAACTCTACCAAACCGTTGAATTGGTCGGCAAGGAGCTGGCAACTTAGCATGTCTCAGCTGAGCTCCACGGTCACCGGATTTGACACCCTGTGACTTCTTCCTGTGGGGTTTCGTTAAAGACAACGTTTATGTACCACCACTCCCACAGAACCTGGAAGAGTTGAAGAACCGGATCCGTACTGCCATAACATCAGTGACGAAGGATATGCTTGCCCGAGTATGGGAGGAATTTGAGTATCGATATGATATTGTTCGTGTCGCTGATGGAGGACATATTGAACATCTGTAATCTGAACTTGAGAGGTTCGTAAATATGTGGGTAAAGTTTCATGTTCGTATGTCTTACAGTTTATTCAATATATGCATTTGAAATACGTATATTCTTTTTGAAACACCCTGTATTTTGATGTACCAGTCTGAGCCCACTTTAGACACCCCACCATAACGGTACAAAATGATAAGATCTCTGAAGCACCAGCGTACACATCTATTATGGTATAGTAGACACCTGGTATGTCAACAACCAATTTCTCCAAAGCTGTAAATTTATTTTCTAGCTACTGTATTGGGACTTCCAACTAATCCTTTCAAATGTATCAATAACCTCAATATCTGACCCTGAAAAGTTTAGACAAGCTTTCACTTTGACATATTCTCATTCCAACAATTTTCTTCTCTCTACCCCTTGCTATTGCTAACTATCCCTACTTGTGGCCTTTAAAGTATAATGTTGTACCAACACAGAATTTTACTCAACGCTTGTCTCTATTTCTGCTACTACTGGTGAAGATCAACATTGAAATGCCATATTATTTTTCTGAAATGTATTCAAGTTTCTTCAGCTTCTAGGTATTACTGGCATTGCTGGGGCCATCCTGGCTTGTTTTGGCTGGGAGTTTAAGGTTGAATGCACTTCCTTGGTACCACATGATTTTACAAGTGACAATTCGAATTCGGTATCCACTTGGATTCAAACCTCCGCTACTCCAGTGTAAAACTAGTACCTACGTCCTATGCTAAATCATGCCCCCGGGAAGGTAATAAATTTATAATAGGTATTCCCTCCTATAGTAAGCTGCTCTTCTTTGTACATTTTTTTGTTATTTGGAAGAATTCCTGATTAAGCCCATCGGGGCTGAGAAGAAATGGCTGTAGAAAAACTGAGACTGATGAGGAGAAAGCCTATCTATTTGATGACAGCAGTGTATCAAGATGTGCAGATTGTCCTTGTCTCCTTTCTCTCACTTCTTATTCTGACCTGTCATTGCATGTCCCAGTGCATGTTCCATGTTCTTATCTTTCTATATATTGATTTGTAACTTATTTGTTCCTTTCTACTGATTAAGAATTAAAGGTTACAGTCTGCTCGCATATTGCTTGTTGGTCCACTTGTCTTGGTATCATATTTACAACATTTTACAGACAGAATCTGTAAGAAAACTCCAGTAGTTCCCCTAATATTTGAAAAATAAATTTATCTCATTTTGGAATTCCAAAACTTGCCAAAAACCATTCATACACGAGTTGCTATGAACTGTCTTTTGCATTTATATGAACAAAATGGGGAAATGTTTTATTAAGAGAGTAGGTAAGGTAATAATTATGTTACTATTTGCAACAATTTCTCACTAACAATAATATTCTACAGACTGACAGGGAATCATTTTCATTCAGCTTTCTTCACATGTGCATAATCAGCCAGACCATTTGACTCAATTTCATCTTAGTCATGGATTTAATGCAGATCCTCTCTCTGACACCATAGGATGTTTACGTTGAAAATTTCAACTCAAGAAGATACCAGATTCAAACTCAGGACAATCTTAAGATGTCAGCAGATAGCCTACTCCACCACCATATTCCTATCACGGACTGGCAAGGCAAAGAACAAAATTCTGAGCTTAAGAGGGGCCCACAGGTGATAATTACCATATTTCTCCAAATTAAAGACAATGTTTATCTCAAAATTTAATGTGAAAAATCACGAGCCGCCATGCATTCCCGACATAACTGTAATGAACACCATTGGCAGCTACCACGGTAATCACGCTGTTACACTTCACCCCACCCCCCGCGTGCGCTAAAAAGCTCTACCTTTAACATCCGCGTCTTCACTAGCCACGGCAGTCGATCATACAGTGCCTCAGTGAAACATCACTGGTTCTCGGAAAATAGTGAAGAGAGAATGTCATTCTATTAGCCTCCATAAAAACGTTTCTCAAATCCAAAATGTTAGGCCTACGGTACTCTCTCCAGCTAATTACAAGTTCGACCATAATGTACCGTACTTCTCAGCCCCAGCTGCGCAAGAATTGTCATTCAAATTGGAATAGCAAGGTTGCGACCCTTACAACTCTTAGAAAGGCCACGGTTACTAAGTGACAGAGTTATGACGCATCTACTGTACCTGACGCTCAGTAAAAGTAATCCATTTTGTACACAGCAGAAATATTTTCGCAATGGATGGTCGTATTGTAGAGACACGTGGAACAGGTATTGCCAACAAATTTTCACTGGGTTTTAAGTTAATACATATTAAACTCGCAGAAATTAAGAGTAATTGTGCAGCCGCAAGAAAATATGGCATAACTAAAGCCAATGTTCGGTGTTGGCATGAAGCCAAAGAAAGATTAAAAAATGTGTACCAGTACTACACAAAAAATGCATTCAGTGGCCCGCAACAAGGACACTTTACAGAAGTCGAAGACGAAATTGTGAGACGTGCGTGAAAAATGCAAGGGCAGAATGGCTGTATCACGGTGCACAAAAGTTGCTGACCTTCAACGTCAATGCCTTTATTATACTGTACATCGCTAGCCAGTGAAGCCGACCGAAACTGGCAAGCAAGACGTGTCTAGCGGCAGCCGATTGTACCCAACGCTTGGTAAGAGTTTTATAGACATCAGGAATACTCTTGTGATGGATCGTCGTATTGTAGAAATGTGTGGAACAAGTATTGCCGGCAAATTTTCAGAGTTCTTTTCGACAGCATGATGCCAATTATACATTAATGCTTATTAAACATGCGGAAATAAAAAATAATTGTCAAGCCACAGGAAAATATGGCATAACTAAAGCTTATGTTCAGCGTTGGCATAAAGTCTAAAAATGCATACTGTACAAGAAAGGCATAGTGGCCCACAACAAGGAACACGAAATAGTGAGATATGTGCGCAGTAAATGCAAGATCGGAATGGCCAAAATACGAGATGCTATATGATTCCATGCTCGCGAATAAGAATTATCTGAACTTTCAAAATCAATATCAGACACCTCTAATGAAAATAAGTATGGTAGCATGTAAGATTTACTAGAGTGTGTTTATTTTATTTCACAAATTAAATTTGAAATGAGTTATAAATAAAAGCACTTTTTAAGACTAATTCAGTTTTTTTGAAGGAAAAAGTGGGGATCGTCTCGCATTCAGAGTTTTCTTGGATTTGGAGAAGTACAGTAATATCCCCTCAGCTGATGCTACAAAAAAGTTGTTTCTTTTCTTCTTATTCTTCTTCATCTGTTTACCCTCCACGGTAGGTTTTCCCCTCGAACTCTACGAGGGATCCCACCTCTATCGCCTCAAGGGCAGTGTCCAGGCGATACAACTGGGGGATGACCAGTACCTTGCCCAGTCGGCCTCACCTGCTATGCTGAACAGGGGCCTTGCAGGGGGATGGGAAGATTGGAAGGGATAGACAAGGAAAAGGAAAGGAAGCGGCCGTGGCCTTAAGTTAGGTACCATCCCGGCATTTGCCTGGAGAAGTGAGAAACCATGGAAAACCACTTCCAGGATGGCCGAGGTGGAAATTGAACCCACCTCTACTCAGCTGACCACCCGAGGCTGAGTGGACCCTGTTCTAGCGCTAGTACCACTTTTCAAATTTCGTGGCAGAGCCAGGAATCGAACCCGGGCCTCCGGGGTGGCAGCTAATCACGCTAATCACACTAACCACTACACCACAGAAGTGGACGTTGTGTCTTTTAACACTTAAAAATAAATTTACCTCATTCTGGAATTCCATATCGACGATGATTATGACTGTTGTTTAAAGGGCTTAGCATCTAGGTCATCGGGCTCATAGAGAACTCCAAATCTTGCCAAAAATCCTTCATATTAAGTTGCTACGAATTGTCTTTTATATTTCTATGAACAAAATAGAATAAAATTTAGTCCAGCTCCTATATAATATGAAGGCTGAGATAAAGAAGTATTAAGCAAATATGTAGTTGTTAGGGTAGCCTCCATCCACCCCCATCATCTCTTACAAGGATACATATTGGTCTGTTGCCTTACTTATTTTTACCAATGAAGATCTAACTACAAGATATATAACAGCAAGTCAAATGGAAACCTTGAAAGTGTAATTCAAATTCAAAATGTTGTGCCATAGTTCTGTCCATTGGCAGTACTGTTACAAAGGCTTTAATGAATATCCTTTAGGCAGCAGTACTGTGACAACCACCATCAAATACCAGTGCACCAATAGACGCCCCACTTCAGACATACATGAAAGGAGAACAGCAGTCTATTAGTTGGTTTTTGAGCTGTGAAGCAGTGGAACCTATTGAAATTCATCAATGAATGATGATTCAGTATGATGATGCACATCAGTCACAGCAGCAATATCACAGTACTTGACTACATGCTACCCGTGCAACAACTGCAACCATCTGCATTTTGAGTGTCTTTCACATCCACCATATTTACTAGAACTCTACCCCAATCGTTACCACATGTTTGGGCCATTCAATGGGGTAACGAAAGGAAAGACATTCCGTTCAGATGAAGATTAAAGGTGGTGCATGAGTGGCTGAGCAGACAACCAAAGGAACTTTTTCTAGAGGAATCCAAGCAGGTAGTATGTGCTCGAGGATTTGCATTAAGTGTGAAGAAGGCTAAGTGACATGATTTGCTCAATACAATAAACCGAAAAAATATTTAAGGTTTTTATATTACTCATCCTCGTACTTTAAATGTTGTCCTAGTCTGTACAGTGCAACTCCCTTACATCCTTGTCATGCAAAATTAAACTTTTTTTTCTTTACTTTATTAACAATAAAAACACCACAATTAATATTTAAATGTCCATGAAACATAAGAGCAGAATGGATCGGACTGAAATTAGCAGTGCCACTCAAGAGACATAGTTAAGATGTTTGAGATGCAGGAAGTTCACATAATAAATTTGGGCTACAGCAGAAAATATGAACAGCGACCGAGTCAGTAAGTCGGAGGCACCAATATTCATCCACATTACACCCTTCTCCTTTCCGTATACCTGGGAACAGAGGACATTGGAAGCAGAGACTCATTCATATTTATACCTCTTCATCTAGCTAAAGATCAACGGAAGAAGAAAGTCACTAGCCACAGTGACTGATATCATGGAAACCACTCACAGTGCCTTTCTGAACACACAGTAATGCCATGATGTGTACATATATATCTTGAACAAACTCCACAAGGCAAACGAAGTTGCATCAAGAACATCACTGATTTGTGACAATAATCTTGTTTGCATCCTTTCCTTAGGCACTGAAGATAGTTGGTCCTCTTGTACAGCCAAGAGGCCCCACTTCTAACCTTCATACAGTCACAACAAAATCACTCAGTTGTTGATTGTTTTTTCACTTCCTAGGGATCTAAACAATGCAGAGTTGATTCATTTCATTCTGGTTCAGATCCAGTGCCAGCAGTGGCCTGTGTCAGGTAAACCGGTGTTGCTCCACCTGACTGCTGTGCAACCTGTTGAAATACATGAAGGAAAAAAAAAAGTTTAGACTTCATCTTATTATACACTATCACTGAGAAATGCATAGATGATGTCACACCTGTATGATCTGAGGTTGTGCCTGAATGGGTGCCGTCTGGATGATAATAGGTTGGTTGGTGCCGTTCTGCATCTGCATGCGGATCATTTGAAGCTGAGACTGAGTGAGCTGAATCTGCAACATTGAGAATACAGTGTTGTTCATAATGATAATGGATGAAATTTTGAAGGAGACAAAGGAAGAATATGGGAACAGCAAAGTGAAGGTGGTGTTTGCAGATAACATTGAGGTGTGGGGAGCAAACAGAGAGAAAGTACAAGGTAAACTGGATATGTCAAGGGTGTACATTGGTAACTAGCAATTGTCGTGGCTCCACCAGCATTGAAGCCAGACTTCATTAGATTTATGCACTGCTGGTAACAATAGTGATCAGTCCTATGATAACTTACCTCTATCAAATCAGTCTCTCCGCTTTGCCCCTACATCAATTAGCTCGTCCAAAGCTGTAGCCAGAAAACATGACATTTTCCAAAACCTGTACTTCTAACAGATTAGGGAGTGAATTATCTTTTAAGAGTCCTCATCCTAAATTTTCTTCGTCTTTCTCCAAGTTTTTTTGCATTGCCCTTGCCTCCTACGTCAACTTTCCCTCATAGAGAGAAAAAGTACGACTGTTGGACTCCCACCCTTAACCACCAAGCTGCACTGGGCCACATGCTCAAAATGATTCTTTAACAAAGTAAAAATGCAAATTTTCTGGCAAACCATTGAAGTTACAAACAAAAGCATTTGCATATTTTTCTATAGGAAATTAAATTATCAATCCTGCCTGTGTTCCTATTTTGATACAACTAACAGTTTACCCTTTATTTTTGTTTTTATTGGATAAGGCATGTGTCAAAACATACAAAAGCATTTGAGCATTATTTTTCTGGAAAACTGTTGGAGTTAGGAAGAAAATACATCGCAACTTTTTGCAGAAAATTACTGAATGGGGATTTATTGTTTTCACCCAGTTTGGCTAAAGAGCTGCTACAAAAAAATGATCGGCATCCAACAAAATCAAACTATATGCATCATTACAGGCACAGTGAATTCCACTCTAATTTTCTGGCTGCCAGCTCTGAGGCATATTCCTCAACCTCACCCGAAAAGGAAACGGCTCTAGCCAGGGAGTACAAGAAGAAACCTGTCAATCCTACTCTGCTTATCTACGAGGATACTGCAGGCACCGAAATAAACAGGCTTCGGAAATTCTATTGAAAATACAAATACAGTTCCTCGCTTGTGCGATAGAGGCCAACTTGTAAGTAAGAGCTGCACTCTATGGGCACAAGCAAAAATGTTAACAACCAACAGAATATGGTGCTCTGATTATGCAACTCAAAAAAGTAACAGCTGACACTGAAATGTATTTATATGCTGTTTGTGGCATTTTAACATTATTTGGCAATATCTAAGCTATTTTTACGGTATATAATGTTATGAACTAAAAGTGGTAGCGATTTTTATATTACTGAAAGTGATATCTTCAGTGATAAAGAGACATCAAAAAAGTGAACACAAGTACATCTTTGGAGTTCATTGCTCATCAAAGCATGGCTAGTCCTGTGAAAAGTTCTAGAAGGCTCACCCAGGCTCCAGAGAACTTTGCACAAAACAAAGGAAGACAAAGTGGAATGCAAAACGTGGTTATATAGGAGTGACCAGCAAAAAGGTTGAAGAAAGGAAACTTGGAGAGATCTGTTCGTAAAAATCAAAATGTACGGAGACTATAGGATAGGTAGACATACATCATACATACATCTTCATTATAGACTGTTAAGCCTTCAGCATTCAGTCTGCAAGCCTCCGTGAATTAACTAAACACTGCCACAATCCTTCATCTGTGGCCTTGTTTAGTTCTATACCTCTTATCCTTAAATCGTAATAAACTGAGTCTAACCATCGTTATCTTGGTCTCCCTCTTACCCTCCCTAACAGAGTCCATTATTCTCCTATCTAACCCATCACCTCCATTCACCTCACATGATCCCACCAGCGAAGCCAGTTTATGTGCACAGCTTCATCCATCGAGTTCATTCCTTAGCCTTTATCTCCTCATTCTGTATATCCTCCTGCCATTGTTCCCACCTGTTTGTACCAGCAATCATTCTCACTGCTTTCATGACAGTTAATTCAAACTTGTAAATAAGATATCCTGAGTTCACCCAGCTTTCACTCCCGTAAAGCAAACTTGTCTGTAAACAGACTGATGTAAAGATAGTTTCGTCCGGGAGGTGACTTCATTCTTACAGAATACAGTTGAATGCAACTGCGAGCTCACTGCATAGCTTTACTGCACCTTGATTCAATCTCTCTCACCATACTACCATCCTGGAAGAACACATATCCTTAATACTTGAAATTATCTACCTGTTCCAGCTTTGTATCCCAAACCTGATATTCAACTATCTTGGATTTCTTACCTACTGACATCAATTTTGTCTTAGAAAGGCTCATTTTCATACCACAGTCATTGCACCTATTTTCAAGCTCGAAGATATTCGACTCCAGGCTTTTGGCACAATCTGCCACTGCGGCCGATGACCTTAGATGTTAGGCCCCTTAACAACAAGCATCATCATCATCATCATCATCATCATCATCATCATCATCATCATCATCATCATCATCACAATCTGCCATTAAGACCAAGTCATCTAACCCCTGTTAAGTACCTTGAACTAAGAACTATCAATTCTCACTGCAGCCCAATAATGACGAATATGATATTATTATTATTATTATATTATATTATATTATATTATATTATATTATATTATATTATATTATATTATATTATATTATATTATATTATATTATATTATATTATATTATATTCATCAGCAAGTGAGACAGAAGCATCTGTTGAAAAATTGTAAGTGGCCCTTAGCACCGGTAGGTATTGGAAAGATTGTATTCATGACAATCAAGTTTATGCTTGTATTCACGCCTTCATGTTGTTGGCTTTATATTATTACCACTTTGGTTTTCCACTAATATTTTATATGAACTGTTTTTAATTAGAATTTTAATAGAAGAAGTTTTAGTCTCCGACAAGATTATGGTTTAATCATAAGACAGTTTTCCATTAGCATCTTTATATATTGTATTCACTTTTCACATTTTTATGTTCCGAATTTTAATAACTGACTAAACTTTTAACTTCCACTTTTAATTTAGTTGTATCGTTGATGATTGTCTTTAGGCTGAAGATGCCCTTAATAGAGGGCGAAACATGTCCCATGTAACTAAGAAGCTATTTATGTAACCACTATAAGTGAAAATATAAGTATTGAATAGGTGGAACAAATTTAAACACCTTCATGAGCCAAGTTTCCAGCATGTGCAGATACACGTATCCTACAACGGATTTTTCGCAGAAGAAAAAGGGGCTGTGCACTTTAAACCGTGAGACTGCACAAAACACATTAACTTTCGGTGAATTTTGAAAGTGCTGCATGATAGTGTGAGGATTCTCTACCACCCCCCCCAGATTCGCACACTGTGTCTGTTCACTGCACCATTAACAAAATATGTTGCTTCATCACTGAAGAAAGTACCAAATTCATCCTCTTCCATACACTGTTGCAACCACGCCAAAAATTCAAGGTGTTTGACTTTGTCATCGGGAGTCAGGGCTTGCGGTAAGGCTTCTGCTTTATTCCGTAAGATTTTTCAAATGGTCTGCTGTGGTATGTTCAGCTCTTTGCTTGTTCTCTCCGTCGACTTCTGTGGGCTACGCGTGAAACTTGCCCGCACGCGATCAACTGTTTCTTCAGTCACTGCAGGCCGACCCGTTGATTTCCCCATACTGAGGTATCCAGAAGCTTTAAACTGCACATATTATCGCCGAATGGAGATAGCAGTTGGTTGATCTTTGTGGTACTTCGTCCTGAAGTGTCGCAGCACTGTTATGACTGACTGATGAGACTGCATTTCAAGCACAACAAAAGCTTTCTCGGCTCCTGTTGCCATTTTGTCTCACTGCGCACTGCTTACTGCTGCTGCGCTCTTGTGGCAGAAATCTGAAGTGTGACTTCAGCAGACCAAAACTGAGTTTTTCTACATGATTGTTGAGTTACGTGACTATATGTCAGTTCCTTTGCTGGCGGGACCTAGTGTTTATAGTGCACTATGTCTTCTGGTATGGGCTAGAGCAATTTTGTTACTTTCATTGATATGTCAGCTTTATCCTTGGCTTTGACAAAATGAAAGTGACTGAGGTATGAGTGATGCTAGTAATGCCATTCCTTCTGCAGCCAGTCCCTGCTATGAATGGTGTGAAAATATTGCTCATAGGGTCGGCTGGTGCATGCATTTCGGTGGGCTTGGCAGACTGATATGCAATAGTAATTTCTGGCTTGGTGAGGAAAGCAACGGGTAACTACCTCGCTCCTCATTTCCCTAGGCCATCTATGACAGCTGATGGTGGAGCTGTTGAGGATCCAACCAGCCTTCGGGCTGAGGACTATACATACATACATACATACATACATACATACATACATACATACATACATGTCAATTCATGGAGCTACAGTGAAATTATGAAATCACTTCAATCATTTGTAATAACCCTGTATTTAAGCCTATACTCATTAATTTAGTGTGGTGCATTTCCAAACCAGTACAAACCTTTGAATTTGAAAAATGTGTCTGAGCCAGCTTAACAGTATATTCCATGGAATTGAAACTGAAATGATGTTCCACAGCTGACAAGGTTAATCTTAACTCAGGAACGACTGACTTTAGTAAAGGGGAACTTGAGTCAATTTAGTCATAACTTTCAGTTACTTTTCTATGCCCTACAGTGTTCTTGTGCTTCAACTGTTGAATTTTACTGACATTTAATATCTGGTCACAACATATGCATGCACGTAGCCTTAAATGTATCTTAAGAAGTCAGCCAACCCCAAAATTAATTTTCCTCTAACCATTTATTTAAAAATGCTTGTCTTCTCCACACTTTTTCAATCTTTAGATTGTTTCCAAATTTCACATACCTTTTTATGTGTAAATGAGCATTACTGTTCTTCAGGTGACATATATGGTACTAAATTAAATTAACAGACAAAGAAAAAAACTCTTTCAAATCATCAAAATGAACTAAAACACACAACTACAGTACTAGCAGCGGGAAATACTAGCAGCCAATAAGTGGACCAGTGAAGCGCCGAGTCAGCACCGCTGATTGAACTCTGGGGATTCACAACCAGCAAGTATGCTAGTGGCTTTACGTCGCACCGACACAGACATGTCTTATGGTGACGATGGGATAGGAAAGGCCTAGGAGTTGGAAGCGGCCATGGCCTTAATTAAGGTACAGCCCCGGCATTTGCCTGGTGTGAAAATGGGAAACCACGGAAAACCATCTTCACGGCTGCCGACAGTGGGATTCAAACTCACTATCTCCCGGATGCAAGGTCACAGCCGCGCCCCTAACCGCACGGCCAACTTGCCTGGTCCAGCAGGTATGACAACTTTGCCACATATTATCTAACGCATATCCTACATTGCAAGTTGTAAACTTCATATTGGGGTCCGTATTGAACTATGTATAAGCTCATGAAAGAAGTGTTTAATAGAAGTCCACCTTTTCAATACATACTGTCATTTATTGAAAATCAAAATCGAAGTTACATATTAAAGTAATGGGAGATGTGTCACCAATAATATAATAGGCACGTTCAGCCATATTGTCCTTAACGTTAAAATTAATGTGGTAGACTAGACTTAAGGTTAAACTTAAAATGCTACATAAAGTGACTTATAACCTTAAAAGAACTATTACAAAAACACACTTATTTAGATAAATGAGCATTTAAGTGAGATTGACATTTGTGGAGTATTATTAAAATATCACACTGGGTAAAATAACGTTATTGTTGGCCGTGTTTGATAGTTAAAATTTGAAAGCACTCAGGTACACTTGTATTTGTTTTCCTAAAACTTGTATCTTCTTAGGATAAAAATGTTACTGTTGAATAAGGCCGTGATTGTGGCAATTTAAAATCGTGAACTTGTAAGTCATGGTAGCTGGGCTTGATTTGTGTGCATCTTGAAGACAGAGCAGCCGTATATGGCTAGAGTAGAAGAGGGGACTTCATGAGAAAGTTCTTCCAGTAGCTGGAAATGTTTTAGTGCAAAAAAAAAAAAGGTCCAGTTATGGTGGGAGAACAGTCTGAAAAAAAAAAAAAAGGAAGGGGAAATACCTTAGTTATAAGCTCGAGGCAAATATATGTGGGGAGGAATATGACGGAGAACTGAGAATTAGCATTAGGGTTATCCACTTGTTGTCCACTCTTTGCTGCTGACAGCCTAGGTGCTGCAGTGTATTGATCATGCAGTGGCCAAGGCTGCGTGTCTAATATTGTATCTGCTGTGTGTAGACGGGTAGGTTGGAGAAGGAGAGGGAGGAGGAGGGGGGGGGGAACTAAGGTAGTAGGGGGAGGCGGCCTGTTGGTGGGCGAGGTTGATGACAGAGAGGGTTGATCTGTGATCTGAGAAGAAATCTCTCCTAATTTTAATTTATTTAGAAAATGTGGAAGCAGTCCGTAGAGGGGACTACATAATTCAGTGACATAGTTCAATGCTAAAAACTTTATAATTGGTCCGTATTGAAAAAAGATTTACAATTAAGAGATGAAAGTATATGATTTTCCACCTGTTCAGTACAAATTCAAATGTGATATACAATGAAATGTCACATTTTATTCATAAATATTAGGGACCGGTTTCGGCATGTCTATGCCATCATCAGCCTAAAGTTAGATACACAAGGACACAAGTAAATTACACATGTCAATACACAAATAAACTTTCTAACATATTGGCAATTCATAATAGCGTTGATATATACAAAATACACAAACCGGGAGATCCTTCAAAATTAGGTACAACGAACATATTAATGCCATCAAATACAAAAGATTCTCAGCCATAGGACAGCATACGCACGATTACAAACACAGCTTCTACGGGATTGACAACGATTTAGATATCATCGAAGTTATGAATAAAGGGCTTCTTTTAGACCTTACAGAGCAGTGCTTTATTAATTTAGACCAATATTACAACCCTAATTTTAATCTCAGTGAGATATCTGAAAAACCGACCATCTTATTCGACGTCCTTATTTCAATTATTAATAAGCTAAAAATGCCTAAAGATCAGGCATTATATAAAACAGTTAGCAACATGTTAGCGTATTACCCCTACCGAAATCCACGCCCTCCCGACCCCTACTCACCTCTGCCTGCAACCTCTTCCCCTCCACCTACATGACATGCCCCGATTCCCCGCCAGTACTTGCGGCTTGCTGCCTGACACATCGCTCGCTAGTGTCCCGCATTAGTACCTCTTTAGCCTTCTGCTGGTATGTGGTGCATGAGGTGAGTTTATATTTCAAAATTATTTATTTCTTTCGCGTTCTTTTTTACGTTATATTGATACAGTTTTCAATCTTTTTTAGGTCCGTTCTGAAACAAGATCTCTAGAATTGCATTTCACCACCTGATGACATAGTGCTTTGTGAACTCCTACTCGTCAACTACGGCCTCAGCCACTCACATGTACTTTATACTTCTGAGATTTAGAAACTTAAAACCATCTGGCAACCTGACAACTAAGCTACCGCTATTTCAAGCAAGATTTATTTGATTCTTAAAGCCGCTCAATTTAACTTGGCTTACCGCCTATATTCTAATGAGGAACTATTTTAACAAACATTAAATAACGAACAGCTATTCTCTTTTACAATGTAACAATACTGGACACTGTTATTAATTTTATTTACATGAGTATTTTTACGTGATAGAACGTCTTAAATTTTAATACTATAGGAATGTCAATACCCCAAATTTTTATTAGGTGTATAAGCTGTTCAGACAGAAGTGTTTTAAAAGACATCTTTTGTTATTTAACACACAATTGTAACACAAAACATCACTAGGTAATAGATATCACAGAATTGTAAATAGATCATTTTACCTTTATCGTAAATTTTATAAGAGGTATAATTGAGAGTTTTTATACATTCAAAATTTTGTATATATCAACGCTATTATGAATTGCCAATATGTTAGAAATTTTATTTGTGTATTGACATGTGTAATTTACTTGTGTCCTTGTGTATCTAACTTTAGGCTGATGATGGCATAGACATGCCGAAACCGGTCCCTAATATTTATGAATAAAATGTGACATTTCATTGTATATCACATTTGAATTTGTACTGAACAGGTGGAAAATCATATACTTTCATCTCTTAATTGTACATAGTTCAAGTTGCGATCTCAGTTGCTAAGGTGATCAATGTAAACATAGATATTTTCGTACTTGTTCATTAACCTACCCTTTTTTAATCTCTTTAAAATAGTTAAATCCTGCTCTACGGTAGTATAAGTATGGCCTGTTTCTATAATTATTCATAATTACAAATATATGCTTCACGCATTAACGTGTTGCTAAGTTAATTGCTGTCCGTATTCGAAAACAAAATATTTCTACAAACATCCCAAAAAACAAAATAAAACTTAAATTCTCACACACATGCATCTACATTCCAGAGCAGCCATACTTCCGCAAGAGTACCTAATAAACACGAAACAGGGAAATCTACATACCCCCACAACACGGAGGTCCAATAGAGGTGAAGTATAAGGGTTACAATCAGGGGTGTACCTACTTGTAAATTTCCTAGTACAAGAAAGTTCGATTATGTATTACAGTATCGTTCTACGTTGCGATTTTATTTGACGTAAATAAATATCACACGAGAACACGTTCACTTCCTTGTGCACTATGCGTCACAACACACAATTATACACAGTAGCAAATGACACTATATACAACACTCAATAGCGGCGTACCCTGAAGTCGATTCTGACAAGTACAGACATCAACAACACTGACGCGTGCACTATAACATACTCTCTCTTGAATTCACCGCCTCACTCACTTTTGCTTGAGTCCAATACTCTGTCTGTCTCACTGACTGACAGCTCGATATTTATACTATTCGATCAACCATCTAGAATGATCGAATTCTGGAAGAGTTCTTACAACACTCTAATGGAACAAGCTCGAAACATCGATCGACCAGCTAGTCGAATGGGTACTCAAATTTTCCTGTTTAATATATATTAATTATAGTTTATTTAATGCTAAATTATCTTTTATTAAATGTTAAATCTTCTGGATAATAAAATCTTACAGTAAGTTTCCAGAACCTTTCATATATACCAAATTATACTACAATAAGTCTAAACATACAAACATTATGGAATTTTCTACCGCTTTCGACTATATGGATTTTGAGGTTAAACTTATACACAATACGTATTTGAGGTTATACAATTTTATACTACATATTTACAGGGAAATCATATATTAATTGTATTTAACATTTAATAAAAGATAATTTAGCATTAAATAAACTATAATTAATATATATTAAACATAATAATTGAAGGTTTTACACCAGTTACAATGTCGTACGTACGACAATTATCCCCCCCAAAAACCTTCAACATCTATTCTGTACATTCCTTATTCGAGGTCTTAAATTATATCTAGGTGTCCTTATATCTATGTCTTTCATCTCGCTTATCCTCCGAGGTAGGTATCGGTGGGTGCTGATCCTCCATGAAGTCCGCATTCTTCTGGGGCCCCGTAGAGAGCGTCGACTCCTCGGTCTCTCCGACTTCTTGTAGGGGTTGAGGTAACGCCTTCAATTCCAATGCATGCACCTTTGTCGGTGGTGTAGTCTTAAGGAGATGCACACCATTCCCCAACTTCGTATCCACTTCGAAAGGTCCGAGCCACTTTGGAGCCATCCCAGCATGGAACTTCTGAAGTTTGTTGCTGAGGGGATGGTTTCGACGAAGAACTAGTGTTCCAGGTCTGAACTCCCTTTCCTCTGGCTCATCGTTGTTGTCGGCTTCTCTCCTTGAATGCTTTTCGGCCTGGCAGTGCACCAGTTGAATCTGCCGCTGGTTCCGTGTATGCCAGGTATCAGGATCCTCCGGTCCCTCTCTTTGTCCATGGACAAAATTCCAGTCACCAGTTCTCTTTATTGGACGTTCAAGGAAAAGTTCTGCAGGTGAGAAACCCGCGATCCGGTTAACCCATTGTCTGATGGCCAGAAAGGACTCGTGTAGGTGTTGGTCCCATTTGGTATGTTCTTTGTCGACCAAGTGAATCCGAAGCATCTTCTTTGGCTCCTGGTTTCTCCGTTCGGTGGGATTTGCTTGTGGATGATAGATCGGTGTA
This sequence comes from Anabrus simplex, assembly GCF_040414725.1. Classification (NCBI taxonomy): domain Eukaryota; kingdom Metazoa; phylum Arthropoda; class Insecta; order Orthoptera; family Tettigoniidae; genus Anabrus; species Anabrus simplex. Next base: position 268,118,156 of record NC_090270.1, read on the forward strand.
GGCCAGTGATCAATTCCCCATTCCGACAGAGCTTGCAACCACTGTCTTGAGGTGAACTGGCTGCCATTGTCTGTGAGTAGACACCAAGGATACCCATACCGACTGAAGACTTCCATCCTTAAGAGCTGAATGATACGTCCCAATGTAGCTTCAGGGATGGCGAATGCTTCCACCCATCTGGTGGATAGGTCAGTCACCACGAGGATCCCCGTCTTTCCCCAAGATGTCCTAGGGTAGGGTCCCATAAGGTCAAGGGCGAGAACCTCCCAAGGCTGATGTGGTCGACGTCCTCTCATGCTGGTACTCACCTTCTGGTTGTTCGCCTTAGTGCAAGCACAGATTGCACAGGCTTGGACAATGTGTACCCAGAAGAAACGTCGCTGAATTGACGAGTAGGTTTCCTCTTGACCAGGATGACCGGCTTCTGGATTATCGTGATATTTTCCCAAAATCCTCGCAGTCTGCGACCTCGGAATGACTATGACCGTGGAAGATCCAGGCAGGTGGGAAGTATACTTAAGTATACCGTCTTCAAGTCAGAAGTTCTTGTAGCACATCTTGAACTGAGCTGGGACAGATCGACAATCTGTGCTGCGTTTGCTGATGCAGGATACCATTCTGTTACAGGACATGTCCTCAGTCTGCCACTTCCTTGTTAAATCTACATCGATCTCATTGTTTCCTCGTTGGATAGCGAGAAGCACAGGGTCGATTTGGGATTTCTTAGTTGGCTCAGGAATCTCTCTTTCTGGTAAGTTCGTGGTTGATTTCTGTCCGTCCTCAGGATTTCTTGATAGACTGTCAGCAGCTTGATTGGCTACGCCTGGATCATGACAAATTTCAAAGTCAAAATCGGCAAGGATCAAGGCCCATCGAATCAGTTTGGACTTAGTTCCAGAAACTCGATTCACTTCCGTACCCGGTGTGCGAAAGTGAGGTTAGACATCCAACATGGCGTGACACGGGCGACGTCACATAACACTCGGGAGGCTTGCCAACTTACGCATTCTTGGTGACAAGACCAGAGCTTGGCCTGGATTTGCAAAGATAGGTTAGAGCTGCTAAATTACATTTCTTTTCTTGCCATGCGGGCAGTATGCGCCGCGGCCATAGCTGAAGTGAGGAGTTGTCTGTAAAGATTCTGAACTTCCTTCCTTCCTTCTAGATATCCTCTGACTTCCCGACCGCTCATACAACCGTTAATGCCTCCTTCTTGGCTGTACAATAATTTCTCTCGCAGGCAGAGAGTTTCCTACTGGCATACTCAATTATATTCTTGCCTCCACCTTCCCTTTCATGGAACAGTACAGCCCCAAGACCAATGTCACTCGCATCTGTCTGCAAGCAGACCTCCCGGCCTGCATCCAGATAAGCTAGACTTGGGGCGTCACAAATAGATCTTTTTATTTCCTGGAAGGCTGTTTCTTCCTTTGGGTCCATTTAAATGGTATGTTTTTATTGAGGAGGTCGGTTAACGGAGCAGCTTTTGTTTCATAGTGTAGTAAACAGCTATTGTACCACCCACAAAGGCCTAAAAATGACGTACCTGGCGTTTTGTGCGAGGCCTCAATAGCCCTATTCTTCTCAGTCTGTCTCTCCAATCCTTTGTCCGTCAATACATGACCTAGATACTCAACTGAGTTTGATGCGAATTGACATTTCTTGACTTGGCAGGTAAGTCTGTGAATCCTTAACCTCTCTAGGACCCTAGCTAGGTGTTCCAAATGGTCCGAAAACGTCTTGCTGTACACGCGGATGTCGTCCAGATAAACCTGGCAAAATTCGCCTGTGTATCCAGATAAGACCATCCATCAGACGCATAAAGGGCATGACTGAATTGATAAGAATCCTCTTGGGGTGGAGAAAGCGGTCATCGGTCAAGACTCTTCTTCGACTTCTACTTGCCAGTAGCCAGAGTTCAAATCGAGGGTACCAAAGACTTTTGCCCCACTCACTTGCTTTATCAGATGTCAGAGATCCGGCATGGGGTAGGCATCTGATACAGTCTTGTTATTTACCTGACGTAAGTCTACACAAAGTCGATAATCACCATTTTTCTTCTTAGGTAGTACTATTGGAGAAGCCCATCCTGATGCTGAAGGTTCAATCAATCCTTGGTTTTTCCATTTCCTTGACTTTCTCTATTACAAATTTTCGTTTATATGGGTTAATTGGGTAAGGCCTTTGTTTAACTGGGGGATTATCCTTACAAATAATTTTATGTTTCACTGTTGTGGTAAATCCAATCCTATCAGTAATGACCTCAGGGAACTTCTTCAGCAACTTCTCAAGTTCTTCCTTCTCCTCCACCCTCAACCGCCCCGTTTTCAGTTCGGCCAGTACATTGGTTTCCAACGTTTCCGACTCAAAGGCTTTATTTTCTACCCATGCCAACTTAATTCTGTTCTTACTACCAAAGAATATATCGTTGGCTGTATAATCTATCACTATCCCATATTTAGTTAAGAAGTCGTGTCCTAATATTATGTCAGGTATCAAATCCTTGACAACCTTTACCGGTATATCTATGACTTCAGTAGAGCACTTGGCTTGAAAGAAGGTACAACCCTCAATCTTGTAATGTGTGTCATGGGTTGCCCCCTTGATTGTTGTCACCGTAGCAGGATGAAGAGGATTTAATAACTTTGCTACATTCATGTTCACAAACGAGTGTGACGCTTGAGTATCCAGGATTGCAATGGAAGGCCTGTCCTTAATCGTCAAGTTAATAGCCGGGTGGGGTGGATTTGGTCCACCATCACTATAGATTTGGCCAATATGTTCACCTTCTAGCCAGGTGTAATGTCTCTGGGGCTTCTTCATTCTTCCGGAACCATCCTTGCCCCAACTCGAACGGTCCCGATCTAGTTTTCGGGGCAGTGGTCTTTTAGATGCCCGGTCCGCCCACATCGGTAGCATTTCCGGGATTCTTCCGCTGTTGAGACTTTCGTTTTTGAGGCGTGGTAACTTGTTTCTTCGTCTAATTTTGCTACGATGTGACAGAGCTCTTCATATGTTTTTGGTTGCACCTCCTTAACAAGTGATCGAACCTTATCATGTAGCAGTTCAACTACATAGGAGACACTCGTGTCAATATTTTCCCCTTCGCGGACTCTCTTAAAGAGTTGGAGTTTTTTAAATACGAATATTCCTGCTCTCATTCCGCTGGGTTGAGCTTCAGTTAGGAACTTCTTTTGTACTGAAGTTTGGACAGCCTCCGAGCCAATCTCTGGACAAATTCTTTGTTGAATTCCTCCCAGTCGAGGCTGAGCCCTTCAATGTTCTGCCACCAAGTCCCTGCTGACGCTTTTAGTTGCAGGCTGACAATTTACAAGTATATTTGCGTAGGTATATTTGTCCTACCCAGTAGAGACTCCGATGTCTTTAGAAATGTTTTAGGACACTCCTCGAGCCTCCCATGAAATTCTGGCAGGCTGTCTTTGATAACTCTGGGATCAACCAGTATCCCAAGGGAGAGGTCCATACTTCTGCCAGGTTGACTACTGCCTATAGAAATGTTTTTCTCCAGGGATAAAATTTTTCTATTAACCTTGGATTCAAACTTCGTAATTTTCTGGCCTACTTTGGTTTTAAGATCGTTAGATTCCCGCTCGATTTCTCCAATCTTCTCCTCGACTTTGTTTTCCAAGCAGTGCATATCATTTACTGCTTTATCTATGTCTGATTCTAAGCTGCTGAATTTATCATTAATTTTTGAAATATCTTCTTTCAGACCTTTGATGGAGGAACTGATTTGGCCCTTTATTTCTTGACTAGGCCTCAATTTTACAATCGAGTTTTTCAGATTGGGCCTGAATCATCGCAGTTAATTCTGCAAATATATTGCTTACCCGGTCGTTGGTTTCTTCCTCCGAGGTGATTTCGAAGTCAAAACTGCCTGGGTCCTCCTTGTTGTCTATCAAATCCTGGCACAGCCTCTCTGTAGATCCGCTTTGTTTTCAGCCATTGGTAAACCTCGGGATGCCAGCGCTTTCCGTAACATCGCCACGGTCATTTGTTCGATCTTCATTGCCGAGTCTTGAAGTGTCCTGTCCTGTCACGGTCGCCAATTTATTGTTCTTCGTTGTGATTTTATTTGACGTAAATAAATATAACACGACAGCACGTTCACTTACTTGTAGAAATTACTTTATTTACACTGTACGTCACAACACACAATTGCACACAGTAGCAAATGACACTATATACAACACTCAATAGCGGAGTACCCTGAAGTCGATTCTGACAGGTACAGATATCAACAACACTGACGCGCGCACTATAACATACTCTCTCTTAAATTCACTGCCTCACTTACTTTTGCTTGAGTCCAATACTCTGACTGTCTCACCGACTGACAGCTCGATATTTATACTATTCGATCAACCATCTAGAATGATCGACTTCTGGAACAGTTCTTACAACACTGTAATGGAACACACTCGAAACATCACTCGACCAGCTAGTCGAATGAGTACTCAAATTTTCCTCTACTATTTACAAATGTACATGGAAATATCTACAACATTCACAATGTCTCTACATATATCTGGATAATAAAACCTTACAGTAGGTTTCCAGAACCCTTCATATATACCAAATTATAGTACAACAAGTCTAAACATACGAACATTATGGAATTTTCTACCGCTCTCGACTATATGGATTTTGAGGTTAAACTTACACACAATACGTATTTGAGGTTATACAATTTTATACTACATATTTACAGGGAAATCATATATTAATCGTATTTAACATTTAATAAAAGATAATTTAGCATTAAATAAGCTATAATTAAAATATATTAAACATAACAATTGAAGGTTTTACATCAGTTACAAGGTCGTACATACAATAATAGTAGACCACAAGAACATGACAATGTTATGAAAAAAGAATCCATTCATTCTGATGTTTACCATTGATTACAGCAAATATTAACTTTTTTTTTTGTGAATTATATTCTCAATTACTTATTTTTTTGCAGTTTGGTTGTGTGTTCAGATACCAGTGCATCCCTGATTGCTAGACTATGAAAGTCATACTTGAAATCAAGTGTGTGTGGTGCCGGTATTTTCCGGTGACGTTGCCGATAAGCGATAACTTGCAACATTGTGTATTTCAAGTAAGAACTCATAACATGTAAGGGGTGTATAAACTCTACACTGTCTCGCGACCACATAGTCAAATACCGATATTCCATGCAACGCATGTATACTGGTTCTATTTATTTACACATGGTACATCTCGCAAATGTGACTAGGTTGCCGAATTGCCAATAAGCCATTTACGTATTTAAATTGTGCATTCGTATGCAACTTATATTGCAGTTCCTTTTAACTTTTAAACAGATCGATGAACACAATTCGGACATGGGACAATTATGCGGTGAACTACGGTATAAGAAATTCCTGGAGGAGGTTGCAGATTACTCGGTAAGAGAACAAGAGGAACATGGAGGAGAAAGAGAAGCAGAAGAAGAGGATTTGATGGAAGAAGTATGAAGACCAACTCACGTACTGCAAGAATCCTGTTGGAAGAACGTCTGCAGATGTGAAGCTTCATAAAATTGAAGCAATCTTAGGACCGAGAAGGAAAAAGTACCCCTCAGAAACCCTGCAAAACATGCACTGTGCACAAGAAATGTGAGGTCATAAATGTCTCTCTCTCACACACACAACACACACACACACACACACACACACTGCACACGCATGCACACACACACAAAAACAAGTACTAGAATCACAGGTAAGTGCTCTCGCCCAGTTTCAATAACTTATCTCGTGTAATTTAAAAGTTATTAGTATTTATGTTTTGTCCTACTTTTCATGCTAAGTGTGCTTCGCTGGTCCAGTCCACAGGAAAAAATGGAGCAACGCATGCCTGTACAACAATGTGTTAAAATGATCGACCATCTTGAAGGTGAAGTCGTCTATCTCGAGGGATTCCTCTTGACCTTGTCTTCCACCTAATTCCATAAACTCCAATCTTAGCCCAAATCACTATTTCTCCACCTTTCAGTGCACAACTGTCTCCTTCATGGTACATTTGATTCACTTTCTGTTTTGATTCAATGAGTAGTGTTAAATCATCCATTACGACCTAGCTGCATTCCACTTCACTCCTGTTGCCTGCATTCTCTCATCACATTGAACAACACACACAAAAGAACATCCCCGTGTCTAGATTTCAAACTTGTGCAAAATTACCCCCATGGAACCGCACTAATGCTCTTGACCCCTCCATACAAACTTTACCATTCTCACTAGCTTCCCAGGGATCCTTAAGTCACTCAGTGCATTGTACAGGCTATCTCTGTGGATACTGTTGTATGCATGTTGAAGAGCTCATAAATGTAATAAATGTTATATTCCCAGTGTTTCCCAAACAATTGTCTCGTGTGAAAATGTGGTCTATGGTTGATCCATTAGGCATGAAGTCAGCACGATAATCCTGGATGATCTCTAAGAAGAGGTACAGTTTCTTAAGGATAATTTTAGACAACAGCTCGAAGGTCATGTTCAGGAGGTTGATTCTTGTGTAGCTGCCACATTCCACCTTTCTTTCCTTGTTATAGATCAGGCATATTATGCCAATTTCCATTCTAAAGGCAGTGCTTCATCCATCTGTTCCTGACTTTGTTGACCTACAAATATGCCTTCTTTCATCTTCATCTCACTATTTTAAGGAACTAAAAACCTTATCCAATGCAATCCTCTGCTTTTCAGAAGTGATTCATCACACTAACTTCCCCTTGAAACAGCCTTCATTACCACCACTGCAGGTGGAAGCTCTTTACCTTCAAAATGCTTTTGAGATCCAGTATAATTGAGCCATCATCAGTAACAGAAATCTAGAAATTAAACTTTCAGGTATTGTGCAAACAGCCTCCACCTTCTCTTTTCTCTTTAGCTTTAATCAATCCTGCATGTCTGTATTGGCAAGAAATGTAACTTAAAAGCCTTTCAATCTTTTGAGAACACTATTTAAAACATATATAAAACTATAAAATACGGTACCAAAAAAAAAAAACACTTTAAACAAAGAATGATGTTTTGTTTTACAAGAACATCCTCAGATTCTATCAAACCACTTGAAATCATGTGCATATATGTACAATACTGTTTACGTTTCTCAATGATTATGAAGTGGTAATGAAAATGAAAAAATGAATGTAGGAATCCTACACTGTCACTTTAGTAACTTACAGAAATGTATTTTTTATCACAAGCCCTTTACCTTCAAAATACATGCAAGAAATACATGCACTTAGTACATTAGCTACTGATGAAATCAATGAACTGGAACTTACTGGAATTTGCTGTATCTCGCCATTGGGAGTTACAAGCTGCTGGACAATCTGGATGCCACCCTGTTGTGTCGAAGTTGTCTGAGCAGGTTGTTGTAACTGGATTACCTGGGCTGTATGTTGCTGCTGTTGTTGCTGTTGTTGGGATGCCTGCTGAGTTTGTTGCTGAGTCGTCACTGTATTTGTGGCACTATTGGCTATGGTTGTATTCTGAAAGGGAATGAAATTAACACCAGTTGTGAGCAATAACAAACATCACTTGATATGAAAAGAAACATGTGTTTTTAAATACACTAGCAATATGCCATCCCTCTGCCTGCACAGGATTTGCTTATATGACAAATGATCTCTGTTTTAACACAATACACTCAATCTACATTTCAGACAAAATTGTAGAGGAGTCAGTGCCAACTTAGATATCAAGCTTCCAAAATTTTGAAAAGCGCTCAAAGCACGTAGGGTTTCTTTTAATTTTTAAAGAGATTATGCACAGAAAATCACATATACACCCTTGAGATGTTGGTATTATTTAGAAAACAAAACTGAGACTTTTTTTACTTCTATATGATCTACATTACCAAAAATCTTCTCTTGCCCTTAGCCTACATCATAAAAGAAGTACTCTCCAAATTTCACGTTTCTAGGCACAGTAGTAAGGGCTAAGCACTGATGAGTAAGTCAGTCACCGAAGTGGAAAGCATCTGATGGATGGAAACATGGCTGTTAATAGATCTTGGCAAGAGGACTGAAATGTTGCATGCTACGCCTCTGTACCTTATCCAATTACACAGGAATATCAATTAATCTGTCAAATGTTCACAGTGATGTACTGCATTAATAACTCAGAACACGAAGCAGATGACTGTAGAACCGCATAACTATAAAGTTTTTGAACAAAATATCACGTCTTCCTTTTTTTTAGTACCATCAAGCATTCGGCTTTAAGTAAACAAAACCTTTGGCATCACGTGCACCAGGCATGAGCACAATCCTCAGGGCAAGGACATTGAGAGGCTCTTCCCTTTCTTTTCCAGATATCTTCATTCTTTTAAGTGTTGGACTACTTCTATTTTCCCTCTGGTTAGTGTTAAGAGAGGATGGTTGCCCAGTTATAGTTTCTCTGAAAACAGGTAATCACCATTACAGCCACAACCACAACCACCAACACCACCACCACCATCTTGGACATGTTTTGAGTTGCGGTTATCATGTTTAGATGATAAAGACTACACAATCCATAAGAGGTCTGTGAACTTAAAGAGTTATAAGCTCATCCCAACTCTAGGAAAAGGAAGAAAATGCAGGGAATTATTAGTAGTTCTAAATTATTAAAAGCGGTAGGGAAGAATATGGAACAGGTCTGCACAGCACAAATACTCTTGTTCACATACACAAGACATACATACATTACATACATTACATACATTGAGGAAAATTATGGAGAACAGCCCCTTATCATGTAAGCAAGTGTGGATAGAGTACACATAAAGACATGTGTCCAAAAATTTGTACTGCAGCCTTTGTCAGTGCAGATTAAAATAGTACCCAAATGTTCTGTATCTGAACTTCATAAAAACAATGTCCATTAATCATAAACAACAGCTGGATATTTAAAAATAAAGTAGATAAGTTGAGTGTTGTGATTTAAATGTTGTAAATTTGGGATTAATGTACCCATAGAAGATTACAATCTTTACTCAAGACTGTTACTACCCCCAACGATCTGCAAATTCTTAATTTTCATTACTTTTTTTTTTTTTTCTTTTTCTTTTCCATTTTTAATTTTCTCGAGTATAGACAATAACAAATCTTAATACCCTTAGTTTGTAACGTGGCATTTTTTAATATTACAATTTATGCATCAATAGACTAAGCGCCATTTGACAAAAATTGAGATTTTAGCACTATCTTGTAGAGGAAAGCTTGAACTATTAATAATAAATTCCCCACTGTCTTACAAGAGGGCATTAGTTGTCAGTAAACTGAAAACCTAAGCGACATAGCAGGAATCATTTAAACTGTAAATTGCAACAGTAGACTATGCAACAATCCATTCTGCATCATTAGACTAAGCGCCTCATTCCTCACACTGCGTCGTGGATGACAGCGAAGTAACCCGCGTTTTCGATAGTGCTAAGTTATTGAAGTGGTGATACATTAAGTGGTTTATCAACTGATAAAGTTCAGCGATGTATCAAGTACTTCGGAATGTACAGAGAAGGACAATGTCACTAATGCAGCTTGCTACAATGGTTACGTCGGAGAATCATTCTCTACAAGAACTTTCTAAGATTAGTATCAAAATGAGATTGTTGTACGGTATCTAATATGGTAGTCTGCAACGTAAATAATATTTCTGTAACGACATATTTATTTGAAGAAGCTGCACAGGCTTCACTGTAACAGTGTTTTAACGTCATGCTAGGTAATACCACCCAAATCAGTGAATTTCACATCAGAATAATGAATGCAGTGACTCCGCAGATATTTAGCATGCCCTCAAATTTCATCAGCGTTTATACACAGCAGAGGACTATGTAAACGAAATTAGGAACTGCAGGCGAAAAAACCCATTGTTGTTTGCCAGATAGAAAACAAGCTGTTCTTCATTTCAGCAGAACTTGAAAATCCGATTGTGAATCAGGAAATGGAAGTCCATGGTTGCAAGATAAACTAGCAAAAACTAACAGAAATCCAATTCTTGAAATCGCAACCATTTAGTATATACGCCAAATCTACATTTGATGGTGAATATGTGGAAGTAAATCTAAATACATCAAGATTGGGACAACCATAGGAAACTGGAGTTCCCTTTAATCAGGCATTAATACCTTTGTGGCCAAATGAAAAACTTATCTCTTGCAGATTTCAAACAATTTTACCAGAAGCTTCAAAGAGATTCTGACATCGTGGATGGCATAGATGGATTCAATGGAGATCCTGATTTCGAGATTGAAAGAACTGAGACTAACAATCTTATTAACTGTCCAGTGTTTTGTGTGAATTTATGGGAGCAAATATTTTTTAAACACAACCTCTGTTCCTATTAAATTTGAATGAGATAAGTAATTAAAGTCAATACTTTCTTTCAGAATCGCTTTATTTTTCTTCAAATAAGGTAATCATAACCACATATACCGATCTTCATATCCTTTAATTAGTTTAAGGGACTGCCATTCTGATGATGATAATGCTTATGCTTGTTTAAAGGGGCCTAACATCTAGGTCATTGGCCCCTAATGGTATGAGAGACTGCCATTCTACTTAGTAACTAGTGTGTGTCTAAAGCAGAACAAAACTTACCCTTAGGCTTGAAAATATCATGTCAGTACTGTACTCTCAGAACAGAATAAGCCTATCGTGAAGGAAAACCCATAGAAATATCCATTGCATTGTACAGACTACAATGGCTCACTTCTTACCATTTGTAATTGACTCAGATCAGTTGAAATTCGTCAAACCACTGAGTGGTTATACCAATGACTTGACGGAATAGCTCCCCTTCTAGAGTTTCTCCATCTAAAACTTGAATAATGTGCTGGAGTTGTGGCACGGCTCGCGATGGTTCCAGCACTTAGTGCAGTAGGAGATTCAGGTTTTAATTACGACTGCGATCACTATTTTTGAAGTCTAACTCAGTAGACACTCAACAGTAAGGTGTTATTGGTGTAGCATTGTGATGCATTATTCGCACGTGAGAAATACATTAAATTGCATCAGTAGATTAAGCATCATTTTTTCAAAGCAAATCTATGAACTGTGAGTATAAAAATCTTGAAATTTGGTGAGAAGGTGCAATCTATTATCCTACAACACCAGGAATACCATGTTTAACACAATTCTGATTCCATGAATTTACACACAAACCTAAAGTTAAACATGAATATCTCAAAATCAACTTTTGGCGCTTGGTCTAATGATGCATAACAGTATCCAATTGTAACATGTTAACTTCAGATGTTTTTCATGTATAATGTATTTATCAGTGTAATCCCTGTATGAAGATAATGTTTCAGACATTTGACCTACCTACAGGCTGATGACACCCTTAAACATCATCACCACCACCACCACCACCACCACCACCATCGTCGTCGTCGTCGTAATCCTACTCCAGGCGCCTAGGTGTGCCCTTAACAAGGGGCGAAACATGTCCCTGAGAAGTGTATATAGTATTATGTAGATTTCACCCAGGTAGCACGTGGCTTGTTTGAATAGGTGGTAATAATAGAATAAATAATTTTTATGATAAACTACTTATATACTGCTCAGTCGAGCAGCTCATCCCAAGTCTTCCTGGCCCAAACTTTGCAACATTATTGTATTGTTACTCCTTTGTCGGAAATTACCCAGAACAAATTGAGCTGCTTTTCTTTGGATTTTTTCCAGTTCTTGAATCAGGTAATCCTGGTGAGGGTCCAATACACTGGAACCATACTCTAGTTGGGGTCTTAGCAGAGACTTATATGCCCTCTCGTTTACATCCTTACTACAACCCCTAAATACCCTCATAACCATGTGCAGAGATCTGTACCCTATATTTACAATCCCATTTATGTGATTACACCAATGAAGATCTTTCCTTATATTAACACCTAGGTACTTACAATTATCCCCATAAGGAACTATCACCCCATCAACGCAGTAATTAAAACTGAGAAGACCTTTTCTATTTGTGAAACTCACAACCTGACTTTTAACCCCATTTATCATCATACCATTGTCAGACTTGTTGGCTGAATGGTCAGTGTACTGGCCTTCGGTTCAGAGGGTCCCGGGTTCGATTCCTGGCCGGGTCGGGGATTTTAACCTTCATTGGTTAATTCCAGTGGCTCGGGGGCTGGGTGTTTGTGCTGTCCCCAACATCCCTGCAACTCACACAGCACACACAACACTATCTTCCAGCACAACAACACGCAGTTACCTACACATGGCAGATGCAGCCCACCCTCATCGGAAGGTCTGCCTTGCAAGGGCTGCACTCAGCTAAAATAGCCACACAAAATTAAATCATACCATTGCCTACTGTCCATCTCACAACATTATCAAGGACATTTTGCAGTTGCTCACAACCTTGTCATTCATTTCTTACTCTATACAGAATAACATCATCTGCAAAAAAAATTATCTCTGATTCTACTTATTTACTCATACATTTATATATATACAAAAACATAAAGGTCCAATAATACTGCCTTGAGGAATTCCCCTCTTAATTATTACAGGGACAGATAAAGCTTCACCTACTCTAATTCTATGAGTTCTATTTTCTAGATATATAGCCATCCATTCAGTCACCCTTTTGTCTCGTCCAATTGCACTCATTTTTGCCAGTAGTCATCCATGATCTACCCTATCAAATGCCTTAGATAAGTCAATCGCGATACAGTCCATTTGACCTCTTGAATCGAAGATATCTGCTATATCTTGCCGGAATCGTACAAGTTGAGTTTCAGTGGAATAATTTTTTCTAAACGTGTCTAATATAATCAGAAAGAATGCTTTCCCAAAGCTTACATGCACTGCATGTCAAACTGACTGGACTGCAATTTTCAGCTTTTTGTCTATCACCCTTTCCTTTATACACAAGGGCTATTATAGCAACTCTCCATTCATTTGGTATAGCCCCTTCATGCACACAATAATCAAATAAGTATTTCAGATATGGCCATCATTTCATTTCCCGTTTTCAGCTTCCCGGTTTGGGTTGTGAAAAAAGGACCTCCATCACAGCCTGTCTCTCCACTACTAGTCTCCTTTCTTAAGCACATCTTCTGGTTTTTCTCCCTTCTTCTCTATGCACTCCCACACTGAATCTGACTATCTCTTTTGTGTCTCCCTCGTGGTCTCCTTCTTGTTAACTTTTCTGAAAAAACTTTTTTTGGCACTCTTTCTTCTCCCATTCTCATCATATGCCCATACCACTTTAGCTTTGTTGTTTTTATCCTGTCTTGAAGTTTCACAATTCCTGTCCTTTTCTTTATCTCTTGATTTCTAATTCTATCCTTTCTGGTCTTTCTCGCGATACCTCTTAGGAATTTCATCTCCACTGCTTGTACGCTCGTTTTGCTGTAGTCCATGATCCAGCTGCATAACTTAGTATGGGTTCATAATAGGTTGACCGAGCTCGATAGCTGCAGTCACTTAAGTGCGACCAGTATCCAGTAATCTGGAGATAGTGGGTTTGAACCCCACTGTCGGCAGCCCTGAAGATGGTTTTCCGTGGTTTCCCATTTTCACACTAGGCAAATGCTGGGGCTGTACTTAATTAAGGCCACGGCCGCTTCCTACCCATTCTTAGGCCTTTGTTATCCCATCGTCACCATAAGACCTATCTGTATCGGTGTGTCGTAATACTTTCTTACATTTCTTCGGGGCATCTTGGTTTCACAAAATACACTCTGGTAGAAGCAGCTGCTTTTCTAGTTTTCAATTTTTGTATCTTATTGTAAATGTTGTCGTTATGAAGGACATTATTCTTGTAACCAACAATCTTTACATACTGCCGATTTAATACTTCGGCCTTCTGAAGATTCCCGCACACACACTCCCCTTGTTCCTGGAATGTCCTCCTTGGAACCTGTTTCTGTCTAAAAGTACCTATACATACCCTTCCATTTTTCCACTAAAATTTGTATGACTGCCAATTATGCTTGCCATCATGTAATCCTTAGCTGACTTCTTTGTTAGAGTAAATTTCCTAGTAAGTTCCTTCAATTTCTCCTTACTTCCACAACCATTTCTAACTATTTCTTTCCAAGCTGCACCTCCTTCTTATTTTCTTTACTTCTCTGTTATACTGTAATATAGTGGGCCTTTACCATTCCTTACAAGCTTTAAAGGTACAAACCTATTTTCACATTCCTCAACAATTGCTTTAAACCTACTCCACAGATCTGTTTACATTTTTATTTACTGTTTTCCAACTATCATAGCCATTTTAAAGACTCCCTCATGCTTATTTTATCAGCCATATGGCACTGCCTAACAGTCCTACTTTTAAGACCTTCCTTTCTATCACATTTATTTTTAACTGACAAAAACAGCTTTGCGGTCATTAATACCATCTATTACTACGGTTTCTCTATAGAGCAAATCTGGTTTTACCAGCACCACATCCAGAATATTCTTCCCTCTAGTTGGTTCCATCACTTCCTGAATCAGCTGCCCTTCCCATATTAACTTATTTGCCATTTGTTGTTCATGCTTCCTGTCATTCGCATTACCTTCCCAATTGACATTTGGTAAATTGAGATCAGCCACTATGTTCACGTTACTTTCCATATCGTTTCCCACATAGCTGATTATCTTATCAAATAATTCCTAATCAGCATCAGTGCTACCCTTTCCTGGTCAATACACTCCAAAGACATTAAGTTGCCTATTATCTTTAGAGATGAGCCTTACACCTAGAATTTCATGTTTGTCATCTTTAACTTTTTATTAGCTTACAAATTATTCTTTCACCAGAATGAACACTGCCCCCTTCTAACATTCCTATCCTATCCCTACGATAAACACTCCAGTGCCGTGAGAAAAATTTCTGCATCCATTATATCATTTCTCAGCCATGATTCAACTCCTATTACAATATCTGGTAGGTATATATCTATTAAATTAATTCTATTCCTTTCTTTACAATACTTCTACAGTTCAAGACTTAACATTTTTGTGTCATCCCTACTTGACTTCCAGATCCCTCTTCCCGTATCATCGCTCCCAAGACACCCTGTTTCCCTGAATGTAAAGCCAATGTGTGTCCAACCCTTATCTTGTTTCTCTACGGGGTCAGTATGAAGTGAGATGAGCCTTCCTAGAGAGTTTTTAAGACCGGATGCCCTTCCTGACGTCTACCTCATGTACATGTACCACTGCAGTTTGAGTGAAGGCCATTTGAACATAGATCCCTATCTCCTACCCACCCATTAGGATCTAGAAATCTCACTCCCAGTTTCCCACATACCCATTCCATATACTCATTTAAATTCTCAATCACTCTCCAGTCAATATCCCTCCTACACAGAATTCCACTGATAAAATCTCCGCTTCCTTAAAATTCACCCATGCTGCATTTAGCGGTTGATGGGGAGATCGTCTGTCGGATGGGGACGTTAGGAAATGAGCAGACCCCACGGAGCTATTCGAGTAGGTTATGTGCCAGCACTGGGCTTCATCCTCTCCCTTCCTACTATCATGTATTACATCATTCATTTCATCTCATTAACTCCTCTGATGAGGTAGACATCAGGAAGGGCATCTGGTCATAAAAACTCTCTAGGAAGGTTCATCTCACTTCATACTGACCCCGTAAAGAAACAAGATAAGGGTTGGACATATATTGGCTTTACGTTCCACAAACTACTTTTATGGTTTTTGGAGACATCGAGTCACCAGAATTTTGTTCTGCAGGAGTTGTTTAATGTTCCAGTAAATCTATCTATTCTAGCTAATCAGCCTGGCTGCTAATGATTTAACGTTTGACTAACTGGCAACAATCGCACAGGAAAGCGCTAGGACTGGAATGGAAGCAACCATAGCCTTTATTAAGGTACAGTCCTAACATTTGCCTGGCATGAAAATGGGAAACCACAGAAAACCATGTTGAGGGCTGCTGGCGCACAGTGGGTAATTTCTAGCATCCAGCCTTCCAAAAATAATATTTTCCACCCCTGTCTTTGGTGTGCATTTTCTGTGAGACGTGTTTATAAGACTCTTGTGTACAGTAATTAAGTACTGAAAGGTCGCGTAGTCTGGTTATCTTATCTCACCGAAGGCCTAAAGTGGCTCTTCGCTGTTAGGGGAGAATATTCTGGCGAGACAAGCGCACAGTTGTTTTTAATCAACAAATAAATTTAATAACCATCTAATCGATACTTTATTTTTGCCTTTGGAAAAATTATAAATACATTAGCACACGCAGAATATGTTTCGACCACTTATCTTCAGCTGTATATAAATAGCTTAGATGAAAACATTTGGAAAGTAAGCACATTAAACCTTAAAACTATGTCCCATGATATCCTAAAAACTATTGCTCTAGGTGCTCTAAATGATAGGGGGGGGGGGGGGAGTAAGGTAATATGTGTGAATGATACTTAAATTACGATTCACATCTGCACTTGTGTTTAAAAACTTATTTACTAACTAGCTGATGTACCCGAGCTTCGCTACGGGATTCTCAGAAAGACTGATATTGTGGTTTTCCTAACTGAAATCAACAAAGGTCATTACAAAAACGTAAGTATGAATGTAGCGATTAAAAGCAATGCTATCACATAATTTTTTTTTAAATTTTTTTTGCTAGTTGTCTTAGTCGCACAGACACAGATATGTCTTATGGCGACGGTGGGATTGGAAAGGCCTAGGAATGGGAAGGAAGCGGCCGTGGCCTTAATTAAGGTACAGCCCCAACATTTGCCTGGTGTGAAAATGGGAAACCACGGAAAACCATATTCAGGGCTGCCTACAGTGGAGTTCGAACCCACTATCTCCTGATTACTGGATACTGGCCGCACTTAAGCGACTGCAGCTATCGAGCTGGGTATCATATATTAAAAAAATACTCGATCAAATGGAAAGCCGCATGTTTTATCACTTTTAACGAACAGTGCTGCGGTTAGATTGCGATGCCAATCTAATAGTCCAAAGTTCCAGAGCTGGGATGACCAGGCCGCAGATTGCCATGAACACTCATCTGTCATTATTCCGCTAAATATGCACTCTGTTCATTCCAATCAGTGCCTCAGAGTAGGGATTGAATAGCCTGAATGCTATGATGATCCAGTGTGTTACGTACCAGTAGTATCAGAAAATTTATAAACCAGGGGAATGGCATGCGAAAGAAGAAAGTTATCTAACTCCCCAGCTACTTTCCATCAATATTCAGGCAGGCTGTTACACTCTGTACGACTGGGCGAGTTGACCGTGTGGTTAGCGGTGCGCAGCTGTGAGCTTGCATCCGAGAGATAGTGGTTTCGAACCCCATTGTCGGCAGCGCTGAAGATGGTATTCCGTGGTTTCCCACTTTCACACCAGTCAAATGCTGGGCCTGTACCTTAATTAAGGCCTAAGGCACTCCTACCCTTTCCTATCCCATCGTCGCCTTAAAACCTATCTATGTCGGTGCGACGTAAATCAAATAAAAAAAACTCTGTACACAGCAGTAATCCTATCTACCGGAGATGAGGGGCAACAGAAGACACAAAGCACATCGCGACAAACAATGGTCAATGTAATGTTATTGTTGATCAATGTTATGAGCTTTCTATATTGTAGGCCTTCACATTTAGTTTTCTTTCGACTCTGTGATTTGTAAAATATTTGATGCCGTAAACTGTAGTTTCTTATTCTCTGACTTGACATACAGATTTTCATTAAATACTGTTTACCAATTTTCTCGTAACTCGGCGCTGATATGGACTTAGTAACAAAAATCCAAATTCATGAATATCTTTGTGATCATAGCCAGTACGGTAACAATGTATGAAACATCAATAATAGGAAATTTAATACTATATAACCTTAGTTATGTAGCATTCATCGACTACACCTCTAATAAGAAATATTTGAGAATTACATTTTAGGCCTTCCCCTAAACTACCATTTCACTCAGCGTGAATAAAATAATTTACAGTCTAGACTATAGCGACTTATTTCCTGACTTTGCATACCGATTTTCATGAAGATAGGACTACTAATAACAACAACAATATTTGAGAATTAAATTTTAGGCCTTCCCCTAAACTACCATTTTTCTCAACGTGAATACAATTATTGACAGCCTAGATTGTAGAGCCTCATCCCCCGACTTCACATACCGATTTTCATTAGACCACTAATAACATAAATAGTTGAGAATTCAATTTTAGGCCTTCCCCTAAACTACCATTTCACTCAGCGTGAGTAAAATGATTTATAGCCTAGATTGTAGAGGATCATCCCCCGACTTCACATACCGATTTTCATTAAATTCTCTTCAACCGTTTTCTCGTGATGCGTGTACATACATACATACATACATACAGACAGACAGACAGACAGACAGACAGACATTACGGAAAAGTAAAAAGTGCATTTTCTTGTTACTATGGACATGACCGATACAGAAATACCATTATTTTCAAATTCTGAGCAATGTACAGACAAAACTCTTATTTTATATATATAGATATACATGTTTAAATGTTTTAAAAGCGTCTATGGTGATACACTTTTTTTAATAACACTAGGTAGTATGAACAGAAAAGTCAATATGTGTAACAGTCTTCAGGTATTTGTGAGAAGAATACTTAAATTAAAGTTTTTGAACATCATTGTAGACACAAATTTTAATTTAAGTATCCTCCTCACAAATGCCTGAAGACTGTTACACATATTGACTTTTCTATTCATACCACCTAGTGTTATTAAAAAAAGTTTATCACCATAGATGCTTTTAAATATTTTAAATATGTATGTTAGTAAATAAGTTTTTAAACACAACTGTAGACGCGAATCGTAATTTAAGTATCATTCACACATATTACCTTACTCCCCCCCCCCTATCATTTAGAGCACCTAGAGCAATAGTTTTTAGGATCCCATGGGACATAGTTTTAAGGTTTAAGGTGCTTACTTTCCAAATGTTTTCATCTAAGCTATTTATATACAGCTGAAGATGACCACTAAGTGGTCGAAACATGTTCTGTGTGTGCTAATGTATTTTAAATTTTGCCAAAGGCAAAAATTAAGTATCGATTAGGTGGTTTTTAAATTTATTTGTTGATTGTACTCATCAATACGGTCATGACAGCTTGCAATACAGTTGTTTTTATGCGAGTGCTCAGTAAGGACGTCAGAACTAAATATTTCTTTAACGTGCAGTGTGATATTAGATGAAGGTATGTATTTTATATATTATATATTATTTGTTGAAAATCACTATATTATTGTCCGGAATGTGCACTTAAAATTCAGGTACAGGGTGTTAAAGCGCTATCTAATTATAAAAATTTGAGCTGACTTTCAGAAGGGGTTGCCTTCGATTTCTGTAATTCAAGTTTTTGGATGAGTTATCTATACTTTAATGAATAGAAAACTGTGATTTTTTTGCTGCGACCGGGCGCGACCATGAGAGTAATTAATTTTTTTCAGAAGCCATGTACTCTCTAACCCGGAGGTCAGTTTTCGAGCAGTGGAGGAACAGCAGGGAATATAAGCAGAAGGACGATATTGCGAATGTTGTAATTGAACATTTAGGCCTTGAGGATTGTTCTGAGCATATATCCAAGGCAATAAGGAAATCTATCAGTATTTTTTGTGCTAAAATTTGATCATGGTGGACAAAATATAGTAGAAAACAGGACAAATTTTTGAACTACAACAAAAGTTAGATGGACCAGAAAGTGAGCCTTGCAGAAGGGTATGCATTGCAACAATGTCAGGATGAGCTTGCCAGTACTAGCACTCGAGGATGTCTGGGTACACTGTTTGCAGAATTGAGTGAACGGTCTAAGCGAAGGAAAACTAGATCACTTCTTGAAGAAAATCACAAGAAGGGATAGTTTCTGCCACTCAGATGAGTCTTCGAGCTTCTGAGAAAAAGGATGCCGCTGATATTGTTGGTGAACTATCATTTGCCTCTCCTCAACGTGCGACAAAAATGAAAAGGTCACGCAATTTATTTTTGCAGGAACAACCGACAATGTCACCTGGTCAGACTCTCACTATGATCATTGATTTGCAATTGTCATCTAATCAGTACAAGGAACTGAGGGAAAATGCTAAAACATATAGCTGTAACTTGTATCCTCCATGTTAACAAGTGAGAAAAAGTAAATACGAATGTTACCCAGTGATATTTTAATCACTGTTTCATCTGCAGAGGTCCGATTACAAGCGATTCTTGACCATACAGTACGCCAAATTTGTAAAATACAAGAGAATATGTTGAATTTGGCAAATCAAGAATGTAAATATCACTACAAACTTGTAACGAAGTGGGGCTGTGATGGCAGTTCAGATCAAAGTCGCTATAAACAGAGATTTTCACAGGGTCGATCATTAAGTGACGAGTCTCTGTTTTGCATTTCACTTGTGCCCCTTCAGCTTTTGTTTGGCTACCCAAACACCGGAAACCAGGATACAATTTGGCATAAACCTAGACCTTCATCATCTCGTTACTGCAGGCTCATTAAATTAAGAGTTCCAGAAAGAAACAGTCGACTTAATCCATGACGAGGTGCAATGTATCACTGCCCAGGTAGAGAAGGTGTTGCCTAATACAGTAGTCCTGAATGATGATAAAACAATAGTGGTTGAACATGAGCTACATTTCACTATGGTGGATGGAAAAGTCTGCAGTGCATTGTCTTCCTATCAGTCTTCCCAAAGGTGTTATATATGTGATGCGTCCCCTAAAGAGATGAACAATATTCCTGAAGTGACAGAGAGTACTTAACCCAACAACACTTAAGTTTGGGTTATCACCATTTCATGCATGGATTCGATGTTTCAATTGCCTTTTACATATAGTGTACAGACTTGATATAAGAAAGTGGCAAATAAGAGATGCAGAAGAGAAGAAACTGGTTGAAGAAAAAAAGAAGAATATACAGGTTCGGTTCAGGGAGGAAACGGGTCTATTGGTTGATAAACTGAAGCAAAGTGCTGGCAATACTAATGAGGGAAACACCGCTAGAAGATTCTTCAGAGAGGCTTCCACTTCTGCGGATATTACTAGAATAGATCTCAATTTAATGAACTATCTACGTGTCATCTTAGAAACTCTTTCGCGTGGGTATGCCATTGATAGTGACACTCGGCATGTACGCAAAGGAAACTATACAACTGTACTTACAAAAATACAAATGGTACTACATGCCTGTAACTTTGCACAAACTCTTGGCTCATGGAGAAGAAGTCATTGGGCACTGTATTATACCTATTGGACAACTCTCCGTGAAAGCCTAGGAGACCAGAAATAAAGATAATAGGCGTTTCAGAGAAGTATTCACCAGGAAAACCTCCAGAAAGGCCACAAATACTGAACTTTTCCATAGCCTGCTTATATCCTCGGACCCTTATATTACCAGCTTAGGGAAATCAAGGAAGAGGAAGTTTATTCCTCTTTCACAAGAAGTGTTCAACTTACTGTCTGAGCCTCCTGTATCTGGTTCTGCCCAAGGAGATAATGACAGTGAAGCTAGCGATTCTGATGGAACTGCATCTAATGACTAAATTGTTTGGTAAGTACATGTATTCCTGTATCTGTTTTTAAACATTCTAAACAGCATGTCCCACTAATTAACATCTATTTAATTTCTTAAAGCTATAACAAAAAATGATTCAAATTACAAAAATTACTAATTCTATTCTTGGTGTAGTAATCTGTATTTTGTACTTGATTGACCACAACCTTAATTATCTCCAATAATAGCAGTTACATACTAAGTTTTATGTAAATCGGTCCATTAGTGTCCGAGATACAATTCTTGGCCGGCTAGATTCCTGAAATTACGCACTGTGTGGCGGTGGGATTCGAAACCCTGATATACCGTAGGAAATCTAACAGCTATGCAGCCCGCTCACTTTGTTAGCCTTTTCTAATTCCAGCATATTAAACGGTGAAGGATAGTCATGCCTCTCTTCTAGATATTCCTTTTGTAGTTTGAGCCTTCTAGCTTCCATTAATAATAATGGTCTTGGCTTTACGTCTCACTTACTAATTTTATAGTTTTCAGAGATGCAAATGTGCCAGAATTTAGTCCTGCATGAGTTCTTTTATGTACCAGTAAATCTACCAGCATGAGGCTGATGTATATGACCACCTTCAAATTCTAGCTTCCAACAACTGCTGATGTTCAATCTGGTTTGCAGTTATATTAGTGTGGCCTGCACTCTTCAATGGATCATTATTAAGACGTATCAATAGCCTCCAAGCTTTATGGCTGTCTCTTATCAGATTCATATCTTTTATGGTTTACAGTAATTCAATCATAGTGTCCACAGAAAAGTTCTCTCAAGTTTCCCTGTCTTTCCCTGACCTACTAAGAAAAATTTCCCTGACTTACGAAAAGTGAGCTACAAGTTAATTTGCCGAACAGCATTTTTTACAAGGGAAAAAAAAGGAAATTCCAGCCTTCACCATTTCCCTTAGCTGGCCTAATTCTCTTTCCACTTTTTTTTTTTTTCCAATTCTTTATGGAAAAACAATTACACTGATGGTACTTTAAAGGTAGCATGTAGGCCTAACATATACCTTTATCTCATCATTTCCAAGGAATAAAGTACGACTAAATTATTAACAGAGTATTTCAAATATGAAAATTAAAACTATTTTACCACAGCAATCTAATATTATTTCATGTGGATTTAAAGCACTCTAGAGATCAAAAGTAATTATCTTGTGTTTCTAATGTAGGCGAGTATAATGAATTCCAATTAGTCTAGATCTATATTCAAAAAAAGTTTTTAAATTTGAAGACAAATCAGTCATAGGCACCATAGGTTTCTGACTTTGAAATCTTCTAAGGATAGGTTCAACATCTGGCAAAATACTTCTAAAAGCAAGCTCTTAATTTTGTCTTAAGTAGTGGATTCTTAACAGCTTCTCTAAGGTATTGAAGGTAGTTTTTTTTCCAGTGTACTCTTTCACAGATTTGTCGATGTGATCGTATATTTTAAGAGCGTTATCAACAAAGCATCCATTTTGCAACCATCTTATTTCAGTGAACTTGTAAGGAAATGCGGTGCTTGTTTTTATGTCTATGTATTTAGCATGTTGAGCAGGGCTATCTTTACAAAGATTGTGCAGAGATCTGAAAAAGTTAAAAAGGTACAAGTTTTTTGGACATCCCTGTTTTCATGGCTCAATTCACTGTTTGCAAACTGCATATGCCTATATCAAGAAGATATTTGGCCTTGGGATTTAGCACTCGCAAATGATTTTAAATTTTTAAAAAATAAAACTGAGGTTAATATTTGGCCCATCCACTGAGACTTGCAAAATATTGCCCAAAGGTAAGGACAGTTCATGTATAAACCCATCAAATAAGTAATCTGTAGTTGCCCTGCCCAAAAAATACTGTATTCCAATACCTTGTTGCAACTTTTGAAGATTTACATGCCTAAACCTTACACACAAGTCCATTTGTCCTCTTTAGACAAATCTGTCTAATGATTTATCAAAACCAACAACATAGTCACAGCACTGTTTTAAGTCATTTTACAAACTTTCTTTAAACTATGGGGCTAATCCATTGCCTTAGACTTACCCATAGTAAAGTTTTGAGCAATTTTACAGTCTGGGAAAATTGTTTTGAATGCTGCAGAGGTTTCATCACAATAGTTGAGAAATATCCTTCCAGTGACAACCTGGAGAGCGCATATGGCTTCAGCCGATATAACATCATCTTTATTCACATCGCAAGTCTTTAAACTCCTTTGACTTCTCCTGGCACGGCTAATTCCTTTGTAGATGTGGATGTAGTGCTAACTCTTGGCTGCGTATCTTCAAGTGAAGATGGAGTCGAGGTATTCTTTGCAAAGAAAGATATTGTTGGCTCAGAAGACTTAGCTTTCATGTATTTTATATGAGTAGGTCCTTTAGCATGAGAAGCGACTGCTTGTTTGCCCATATTACTAAGTTTGAATGATTTACAACACACTTTACAATATGCTGAAGCTGCATCATTTACCAATATGTCCAACCAACCACTCAGTTCAGGAAACACTTTACTGTCTAGCCAAAGTTTATTAAATGTACACTGCTTGTTAGCCTTTGTCATAAGTTTCAAGAAAGCATCCTAGAACTGAAATAAAGAAAAATAACAAAAAAATGGTTGAAAGAAATGACACTAGGGCACAACAAAGAATTGTTATGCACTTCTTATAAAAAAATACCTGAAAAAGAAATGCTACAATAGCCTGGGTTACAACAGACCGGAGCCTAAAAATATCCCCTCAAATCCATCATTGGGGAAGATTTCCCTGACTTTCCAGATTTGTTGTCCATTTCCCTGACTTTCCCTGACCAAAATTTTTTCCCTGACTTTCCAGAATGTGGACACTATGCCCAATGTTTATGGCTGGATTTAGGAAAGAAATACGTTAATTTACGGCTTTCATTGCCTCTTCACCCAAGGGATCTTCTTCAAATAAAAGTCTGTGTTCTGTAAGCTAGGCAGTGAGGTCCGAGTTTACACCGAATACACACCCACAATGTCTGACAGCCATGAGAAATGCACCATCCGGAGCTTCTCTTTACAGCTGCAGTGAATCTATGTACATATATATAAATGAATGTTCGTTTGTATGTATGTCTCGAATAGACTCAAAAACTACTGGAGCAATCTGACTGAAAATTTCACAGTTTGTTCTTATTACTCCTCGGAGGGTTTAGGAAGGGGTTTGAACGAAATCTGATGGGTAGTTCGGCATATGGGGTGAGAAGGGTGGGAAAAATAACTAGATAGGGGAAGGTAAGTTAACTGCATGACAAGTCAGATCAGAGGGTTGCCTAACCAACAGTATGCAAAGATTATGATGTGTTTCTTAAAACTTATCTTCTTTTTCTTCTTCTATAAAAGGTATATAAAAATGAAAAGTCCAAGTTTAGTCCCCATGGCATAGAGGGTGAGAAAGAGTGAAGAAAGAAAATGTTGAAAATGACAGATTACGGGTGAATGTGTGTGTGTGTATGTTTCAGCAGAGCTCTCAACCAAACTAGATACACACAAAACTTACTATCTGGAAAAATTACTGTAGGGGCAAGAACCCCTAAAGGAAGGGGTGAAATGTAAAAATCTGAAAAATGGCTGATATTAGTGGCGAGTTCATAGTTTTTGGGATAGCTGAGATGAACCGTGACACTCGGAATGCCGTTTGAGCCAAAGTTCATTCCCAATCGGGAGAAGGGGTGAAAGGAATGTCCAAAATGACCAAGATCATGGATGTACGTGTACATGTTCCAGCATAGCTCTCAACCAAACATGATACTCATATGACTTACTGTTTGGGAACTAAAACTGCAGGGCAAGATACCCCTACGGGCGGGAGTTGAAAGGGGGGGTGAGATATTAAAATAATAGAAAACTACCAATATTAAAAGTGAAATTGATGTATGCTAATAAAAACAGTTTTTCTTTTGCATTTAATTAAATGGTTTAGAAAAATCTAATAAGGTTGAATTAATTAACGCGGGCGAAGCCGCGCGCACTTGCTAGTGTGTCATCAAATTCTGGGGTTGAACCTTGGCATCCTAAATATTTGGGAGCTTTCACCACTTTGCCTTCTTGAAATTGTACGTTGTATGGAAAGGACCTATCTACGGTCTGATCGCAGCATATATTTGATACATTACTGTTCTGTTCTATGTGTTTGCAAATGGGATGCAGGCTTTCTTCTTATGTTTCTGGCAGATCTTACTTGAGATGAATATCAGATCAGGATTATAGCCCTCCATCAATCTACCACTGTTAAATGAACAGAAATGATGGCATACTACTTTCTACAGTAAGCAATTTCTTACCTGGTCCACAGCTGGGTTGGCTACACTGACAGTTTGGACCTGGGCTGTTGTAGGTTGCACTATTTGAATGGTTGGCACTCCAGTTGCTTGACTTGTAGAGCCAGACTGCTGAGCTGTCTGCTGTAAAGCTGCTTGGTGTTGCTGAGCCAGTTGAAAGTAATAGTGAACTTGATCCGGGTTCATTGAAGCAGTACGGATATTAGGATCATCTCTCCCTTTATTGGGCTTCAGTTCATCACGAGGAACAATGTCGATAAGAAAGTCAAACTGATCAAACTTGGTTATTGCCATTGCAATGTCATTCCTCTGGAAAAGAAAATGAATTTAGGATATGATTACAGTTCAAATAGTTCCTGAAGAATTTTGAATTTAAGGCTATCAAAGACTGAAAACTGAAAGAAACACAGATGTCTCATTTAAACAAAGTGTTCTTCTTTTTAAATAAACCATCTTGGTTTTTTAAAATGTAATTTTTAATTACTACTAGAACTTTCCTCATTTACAATACTGTAAAGTTAGCCAAATTAAATGATTCAATAATCTATTCATATTAACCTAATGAGTATGAATTTGTATTCCAAGAAAAACCCTTTCAAAATGGGTAATCGCTTTCCAAATGTGAATTGGCATTCCAAGGAGAATTCCCTTCCAAATGCTGATGTAGGCTGTGAAGTATGGAACTGGAGTAGTTTATGAAGTTTATTGGCAGAGTGTACATGTGGTTCTTGTTGGGCTTTGGCTTACACTCAATTCAATATGACTGGTAGAACTTGATATTATTTGTCTTACATTTGATGAAGTTAAGAGGAATCAAAAACAGGGGTGAGGTCAGCCAGCGACTCAACACCAACTGTCATGTGGCGGGAAATAACATAACTGCCCACTCTCCCCCTAAGGTGATGACCTTGGAAGGGAATTAGGATACATTAATGGACCCTCAGTAAAGGAAACGCAGCAGAGATGTAGCTTCTGTAGCCCAGTGGAGCAGGCTACCTCCGAAATCGTGTATTTGCCACCATAATAAGGGAACTAGTGCATGGCTACACAAGGTCACGTCTAGGTGTGAGAATGTCCCATGTTAGCTACTGACGTGAGGAGGTCAAGCATACAAAGATCAATACTGGTTGATCAATTGCTCAATAATCCTCCCCGACTACAGAAATATGGAAAGCCCCAGAGGGTGTCACAGGTATTCACATCTCCCAGCAAGAGAGAAGGAGGAGGCAACCGAGCGATCATATCTTGTAGCTCATGTATGTGAAGATTGTAATTTGGTGGAACATACATACTGCACACTATCATAATCTATGATCTTCATTTCCGTATTGATTGCTAGTACAATATAAAAATAATATAGAAGAATCCACCTTATCAATACAATGTTTACTTACAAGATGCAGTAAATTCAGTACCAGTTTCAACCCCTATCCTCAGCTGTTATACATTAAATCGGTTTCAAGAACATCACAGAAGGACTAATGTTTTTATATCACTGACCCAGTTTGACAGATCATGAAAAAGTAAATATAACAGTAGTATAATGGATCTTTTCTCATTGACTAGAAAGTTGCTCATTATGTAAAGCGTCATCTCATTGTAACCCGAGTGTAGTAAACATCAAATAAAGTTTACAACGGTATATGTGGAATTATTACATATTTACATATATATTATTGGAACATACATTGTCTATTAAAAACGAATATATACACATAAAATTTGACTTGCTATAACAGGCCGTTTAAAAGTGGATGAAATGATAAAAATAAGATAAAATGGGTCCACACTTAACTCTAGTTTGTACTGGTTTGTTGTTGCTGCATTATTCTGGTAATATGGTAAGTACACAGTGTTTGTATTCTAATGTTTAAGCTTGTGATAGTTTTTGTTCATTCCGATGTTTTCTTGATTAATGCTCTTATAATATATTACAGTTGTCTTGATGTACTAAATTATTATGAGATATTGTGTGCACCATTGCTAAGTTAAGGTGATGCCTATTATAAACTGGAGTATTAAGTAATGCCGTGCATCTTGGGATTAAAACTATGTCGATGTCAACCAATATACATAAGTTCTAGGTGATAACATGAGGGCTTCCTTTATATTGTAGACTGTAATATCTGAAATTAGAGATAGATTGTGTAAGAAACGGCATGTAATGGGCTAAGAAAAGTGTAATATATGTATGATATACTTACGTTGAGTGTTGGCACTGTGTATGCTGCACGGCGAGATCTGTTACGTGTTATTCTGGGGCTGTAGTTCGCGGATACGGAGGGGAAGTTTGGAGGGATGGGAGGCACATCTGTGGAGAGAGCGGAACTAGGGTAGGGAGAGTCTTTAGGTGGTTCATTTGCATGTATAGGCTGTTGTTTTTTAATTCTTTTCAGATAATGATTTTTTAGAAAGGGAATGACTGTATCGAAAAGAATGTTAGTTTTTTCTGTGATTTCATTTAGATTGAAATTTGGGTTGACGTATTGATCTAAATTAATGTAAAATTCTTCCAAGATGCTGAGCAAGGGGCTTCTGGGGTTTGTATTCAGAATTTGCATGTCATGGTTAATATTTGTAAACCTATGTTTTTGGTCATCGATATGTTGTCCCATAGCTGAAAAATGTCTGTGCTTAACTGCATTTATGTGTTCGTTATATCGTATCTGAAAGTTCCTTCCGGTATGTCCTATGTAGCTGGCCTCGCAGTCATTACATTACAAGTGGTAGACACCTGAGTGGTTGTATTGATTTTTATTGTTGACGGATTTAGAATTGTGTAAGATGTTGGCGTTGCTATGTGTAGTTCTGTAGTAGGCTATTTTTAGGCCTTGTTTTTTAAAAACGTTTGTTATGGGATGTATATGTCTATTGTTATAGGTGAATAGTACGTAGTCTTTTTTATCTTTCTCGGTTCTGGTTAACTTTTATTTTATTAATAATCTTGTTAATCATTTCTTTTTTGTATCCATTCTGTCTGGCTATATCAAGGATTAAATTTAATTCTGTATTTAGATCTTCTTTTGTAAGTGACATGTTGTATGCTCAGTAAATCATACTGTAATACGCAGCTTTCTTGTGTGTGTGGGTGGGTAGAGTCTATTTTTATTGTATTGGATGTATGGGTAGGTTTTCTGTATATTTTATATGTTATGTGGTCATTATGTCTAATTATAGATATGTCTAGGTAATTTATGGCATTGTTGTTTTCTATTTCCATAGTGAATTTTATATGAGGATCTATTCCATTTAATTGTTCTAGGATTTTGTCTTCATTGGTATGCCTATTGTCTATTATAACAAATACATCGTCAACAAATCTGCACCAAAAGGGGATATTATCTAGTTTTTGGATTTCTTGGTGTTCCAAGTAGTCTATATGTGTTTCTGCCAGTATACCTGATGTTGGAGATCCCATGGGTAGTCCTTTTTGGTGATATATGGCATCGTGAAATTTAAAGTAATTATTGTTGATGGCAAAGTGTAATAATTTTATGAATTCCTCTATTTCTAGCTTTCTAAGTTTGCTATGATTTTTGAGATTGGATTCTATGATTTCTATGGTTTTCTGTGTAGGTATGTTGGGGTACATATTTATTATATCATATGATGCTAATCTGTGGTACTTTTCTATTTTTATATTTTTAGTGATATTGCAGAATTCTATTGAGTTTTTAATGACTTTTTTGGCTTGGAATACATTATGTTTTTTGAGATATCTTTGAATGAATTGTGATAATTTGTAGGTGGGACTTGGTGTATAATTTATTATAGGCCTCATAGGTATATTGTCTTTATGGATTTTTGGGTATGCTTAAGCAGTGGGTAGTCCTGGGTTCATTGTGATAAGTTTTGTGATTTCCTGTTCGTTTAAAAGAAAGTGAGTGTTTTTTAGTAAAGTTTTTAAGTTTCTTTGAATACTGTTAGTGGGATCCTTATTTTTTATTTGAAAAGTTTTGTTTTGGAAGCAAGTTTTGGTTTCAGTTATGTATTCATCTTTATCCATGATAACCGTTGTGTTTCCTTTGTCTGCTTTGGTTATTAGTAAGTTGTTTTGATTAATTTTGTTTTTGAGCTTTTTGTGTTGTATGTGGTTCATGATATCTTGTTTATTGTTCTCTTTACTGATTCTATAAATATATTGTGGTAATTTTTTCTTGATTTCATATCTGATTTCATCCTGTTGTTCATGTGGTATTTTGTTTATGGCATTTTCAGTTTCAGTAATGATAGTAGTAATATTATGGAATACTGAGTCATTTCCCCAATTGTGCTTGGGTCCCTTGCTCAGTATAGTGGATTCAGTTTCACTGAATTCTGTATTAGTTAAGTTTTTCATTGGAGGATGGAATACATGCTGATCATTGTCAGTAGATCTAGCCAAGTGTTGTCTGTTGGGTGTGTGATTTCGTATGTGCTGATTGTGTGATTGTTTTAATACATTTAGTTTCTTATTCATGTTTGCTATTTTTTCATTGGTTATTTGTTGAAAATTGTTCCAATAAGTGTCTGGTAAGTCACGTGAGGCTTTCAGGTGTGTTTCATACAGTTGTGTATTAAGGAGTTGTTTTTTCTTGTACATGAATTTAATTTCTTTTTTAAGCCAAATTCGGTTCGTCTTTTTCTGTATATTTCGGGTTTGGTTGGTGTTCCTATGTTTATTATTGTATTTTTTAAGAAATTTTGGAATTAAATCGTTTAACAAACATTCTTTCAATAAAGTGATGTTTTTGACAACGCTGGTAATTTTGATTTTCAGGTTTTGGTATTTATATGCTATTCTTTTTGCCTGGTTGGCTGTTCTATTATAATCCATGAGCTTCATTTCCGTATTGATTGCTAGTACAATATAAAAATAATATAGAAGACTCCACCTTATCAATACAATGTTTATTTACAAGATGCAGTAAATTCAGTACCGGTTTTGACCCCTATGGGGTCATCCTCAGCTGTTATACATTAAATCAGTTTCAAAAACATCACATAAGGACTAACGTCTTTACATCACTGACCCAATTTGACCGATCATGAAACAGTATATATAACAGTAGTATAATGGATCTTTTCTCATTGACTAGAAAGTTGCTTATTATGTAAAGCGTCATCTCATTGTAACCTGAGTCTAGTAAACATCAAATAAAGTTTACAACAGTATATGTGGAATTATTACATATTTACATATATATTATTGGAACATACATTGTCTATTAAAAACGAATATATACACACAAAATTTGACCCGCCTATAACAGGCCGTTTAAAAGTGGATGAAATGATAAAAATAAGATAGAATGGGTCCACATTTAACTCTAGTTTGTACTGGTTTGTTGTTGCTGCATTATTCTTGTAATATGGTAAGTACACAGTGTTTGTATTCTAATGTTTAAGCTTGTGATAGTTTTTGTTCATTCCGATGTTTTCTTGATTAATGCTCGTATAATATATTACAGATTACAGTTGTCTTGATGTACTAAATTATTATGAGAAATTGCGTGCACCATTGCTAAGTTAAGGTGATGCCTATTATAAACTGGAGTATTTAGTAATAAACATTGTATTGATAAGGTGGAGGCTTCTATATTATTTTTATATTGTACTAGCAATCAATACAGAAATGAAGCTCATAGATTATGATAGAACAGCCAACCAGGCAAAAAGAATGGCATATAAATACCAAAACCTTAAAATCAAAATTACCAATGTTGTCAAAAACATCACTTTATTGAAAGAATGTTTGTTAAACGATTTAATTCCAAAATTTCTTAAAAAATACAATAATAAACATAGGAACACCAACCAAACCCGAAATATACAGAAAAAGACTAACCGAATTTGGCTTAAAAAAGAAATTATATTCATGTACCAGAAAAAACAACACCTTAATACACAACTGTATGAAACACACCTGAAAGCCTCACGTGACTTACCAGACACTTATTGGAACAATTTTCAACAAATAACCAATGAAAAATTAGCAAACATGAATAAGACACTAAATGTATTAAAACAATGACACAATCAGCACATACGAAATCACACACCCAACAGACAACACTTGGCTAGATCTACTGACAATGATCAGCATGTATTCCATCCTCCAATGAAAAACTTAACTAATACAGTATTCAGTGAAACTGAATCCACTATACTGAGCAAGGGACCCAAGCACAATTGGGGAAATGACTCAATATTCCATAATATTACTACTATCATTACTGAAACTGAAAATGCCATAAACAAAATACCACATGAACAACAGGATGAAATCAGATATGAAATCAAGAAAAAATTACCACAATATATTAATAGAATCAGTAAAGAGAACAATAAACAAGATATCATGAACCACATACAACTCAAAAAGCTCAAAAACAAAATTAATCAAAACAACTTACTAATAACCAAAGCAGACAAAGGTAACACAACGGTTATCATGGATAAAGATGAATACATAACTGAAACCAAAACTTGCTTCCAAAACAAAACTTTTAAATCAAAAATAAGGATCCCACTAACAGTATTCAAAGAAACTTAAAAACTTTACTAAAACACTCACTTTCTTTTAAACGAACAGGAAATCACAAAACTTATCACAATGAACCCAGGACTACCCACTGCTAAAGCATACCCAAAAATCCATAAAGACAATATACCTATGAGGCCTATAATAAATTATACACCAAGTCCCACCTACAAACTATCACAATTCATTCAAAGATGTCTTAAAAAACATTATGTATTCCAAGCCAAAAAAACATTAAAAACTCAATAGAATTCTGCAACATCACTAAAAATATAAAAATAGAAAAGTACCACAGATTAGCATCATATGATATAATAAATATGTACCCCAACATACCTACACAGAAAACCATAGAAATCATAGAATCCAATCTCAAAAATCATAGCAAACTTAGTAAGCTAGAAATAGAGGAATTCATAAAATTATTACACTTTGCCATCAACAATAATTACTTTAAATTTCACGATGCCATATATCACCAAAAAGGACTACCCATGGGATCTCCAACATCAGGTATACTGGCAGAAATACATATAGACTACTTGGAACACCAAGAAATCCAAAAACTAGATAATATCCCCTTTTGGTGCAGATTTGTTGACAATGTATTTGTTATAATAGACAATAGGCATACCAATGAAGACAAAATCCTAGAACAATTAAATGGAATAGATCCTCATATAAAATTCACTATGGAAACAGAAAACAACAATGCCATAAATTACCTAGACATATCTATAATTAGACATAATGACCACTTAACATATAAAATATACAGAAAACCTACCCATACATCCAATACAATAAAAATAGACTCTACCCACCCACACACACAAGAAAGCTGCATATTACAGTATGATTTACCGAGCATACAACATACTACTTACAAAAGATCTAAATAAAGAATTAAATTTAATCCTTGATATAGCCAGACAGAATGGATACAAAAAAGAAATGATTAACAAGATTATTAATAAAATAAAAAACCAAGTTAACCAGAACCGAGAAAGATAAAAAAGACAACATACTATTCACTTATAACAATAGACATATACATCCCATAACAAACGTTTTTTAAAAACAAGGCCTAAAAATAGCCTACTACAGAACTACACATAGCAACGCCAACATCTTACACAATTCTAAATCCGTCAACAATAAAAATCAATACAACCACTCAGGTGTCTACCGCTTGAAATGTAATGACTGCGAGGCCAGCTACATAGGGCATACCGCAAGGAACTTTCAGATATGATATAACGAACACATAAATGCAGTTAAGCACAGACATTTTTCAGCTATGGGACAACATATCGATAACCAAAAACATAGATTTACAAATATTAACCATGACATGCAAATTCTGAATACAAACCCCAAATGCCCCTTGCTCAGCATCTCGGAAGAATTTTACATTAATTTAGATCAATACGTCAACCCAAATTTCAATCTAAATGAAATCACAGAAAAAACGAACATTCTTTTCGATACAGTCATTCCCTTCTAAAAAATCATTATCTGAAAAGAATTAAAAAACAACAGCCTATACATACAAATGAACCGCCTAAAGACTCTCCCTACCCTAGTTCTGCTCTCTCCACAGATGCCCCTCCCATCTCTCCAAACTTCCCCTCCGTATCCGCGAACTACAGCCCCAGAATAACATGTAACAGATCTCGACGTGCAGCCGTGCAGCATACACAGTGCCAACACTCAACGTAAGTATATCATACATATATTACACTTTTCTTAGCCCATTACACGCCGTTTCTTACACAATCTATCTCTAATTTCATATATTACAGTCTACAATATAAAGGAAGACCTCACGTTATCACCTAGAACTTATGTATATTGGTTGACATCGACATAGTTTTAATCCCAAGATGCACGGCATTACTTAATACTCCAGTTTATAATAGGCATCACCTTAACATAGTAATGGTGCACGCAATTTCTCATAATAATTTAGTACATCAAGACAACTGTAATATATTATACGAGCATTTATCAAGAAAACATCGGAATGAACAAAAACTATCACAAGCTTAAACATTAGAATACAAACACTGTGTACTTACCATATTACAAGAATAATGCAGCAACAACAAACCAGTACAAACTAGAGTTAAATGTGGACCCATTTTATCTTATTTTTATCATTTCATCCACTTTTAAACGGCCTGTTATAGCGGGTCAAATTTTATGTGTATATATTCGTTTTTAATAGACAATGTATGTTCCAATAATATATATGTAAATGTGTAATAATTCCACATATACCGTTGTAAACTTTATTTGATGTTTGCTAGACTCAGGTTACAATGAGATGATGCTTTACATAAGAAGCAACTTTCTAGTCAATGAGAAAAGATCCATTATACTACTGTTATATTTACTTTTTCATGATCTGTCAAACTGGGTCAGTGATATAAAGACATTAGTCCTTATGTGATGTTTTTGAAACCGATTTAATGTATAACAGCTGAGGATGACCCCATAGGGGTCGAAACCGGTACTGAATTTACTGCATCTTGTAAATAAACATTGTATTGATAAGGTGGAGGCTTCTATATTATATTTATATCATACTGCACACTGCTGTCGTTACTGGCAATGGAGTGTGAACTGCAACTGCATCCAGCTGAGTAATGTAGTAGCACTTCTTCACTGAATATGGCATCCTCTCACAGTCATGTCTGTTCAGATCTCAGATTAGATTCCTGTAGAAAGACTACAGAGGCTGCATAGAAGGATATTAGCTGATGTAACTCAGCTATTTTGTCATTTGTACTATCTGAAGCCATCTCTTTTAAGTTTCAACTCAGTTAATTTTAACTGTTAGGTTCTTCAGTCTGCCAAAACCAATGTTGAGTAATTATACCCATCTCTAAACTCCAGCAAACCTCCAAACCCCGCTAAATCTCCTGGCCAGAGAGAAGGCGTAACCTTCTAGGTGGCCCGCAAGGGAAGGGGAATGAAAACATTTCCCTTGGTCCTTGAGTAATTATTACACAAAATTAGTTTCAGTAGACAGAAAACTTACTGAAAAAGTTACTCGCCTAGGTGACACTACAGTTCCAATGAAAAGTGCCATTGTGTGATCAAAAGGGTGATGGAATTAGGATCATTGCTTGTCCTTTTGTCCAGTTGTTGTCGTCATCACCATCTAAGACTATTGTTAGCCCTCCCTCCATGTTCTCAACAGAGGGAGGCACAGTGACTGAGCACATTGCAAATGGTGTGCTCCCTCATCAGGAACAGTAGGCCTTCTTCCTGGGAGATCTAGGTTCCCCAGACATGGGTCAAGCAAGGGGATGTCGAGGCCTCTCGCTCTTGCCCACTGTTTGCATACTCTTTGGAGGAATGTTGACAGGTAGACTTTTCCCTCTTTCTTCTTGGTCTGGGCATTGGAAGAAGGGATTTCCAGCCATAGTTGGGAAAGTCTTTCCCCCACCCAGCTGGGGGAAGATTTCCCATCCGAGCATGCCTGGGAAGAGTCCTTCCACAGACGGTATTGGCAATGATATGCTAGACTGTTTCCCAGGAGATACAGGTACCTTCATGGGATCTTCATTTAATTTACTTACTCCAATTTGTTGGTGACTAGTTGACAACATACCTAACTGTAAACTACTTGCTGCAGGTACAAAGCTCTCAGGGGAGTTCTGCAGTGTTGCAACCTTTGCAGCAAACGAAACTGAGAACTCCAGAGCAGCCATGGATTTAAACTTTCTCTGGGCATCTTAATAAGTAAGTTTATCCACAGTTTGAATCTCCTGGATCTTTATCTTCTCTCTGAAAGTGAACAATCCTTAGATAACGAAGCACATACACCTGTCCAATTGATACACACAGGCACACATCCCATAGGTCGACGAACATTGACAATGCAATGAGGTGTAGAAAATTTCTCGTAGATGTAACACCTCACTGCAGCTGATGTATATGGGCGAACAGTCAAACACTACACCGTGATTTTGATTTGTTTGGACAGTGACTGATCGCTGAAGATCAGGATGCAAGCACCCTACTGAGTAGCTTATCAAGCTTATCAATGACATGCCTCTTTAAACTCCTGACATCAGTAATGTCCCAACGTGTAAGGTTCCTGATCGTATCATCACTGGAGACTTAAACAGATCCCTATGGATGAGAACTCCTTTGTATTTTTCAATCTTAACAGCCACATTTCCAAAACCTTTGGCCTCAAGTAGCCATCTATTCAGTTCAGCCGTCTATGTCTTTAATAAGCATGGATCCATTACTCGTCAACTTCACCAACAGTGTATTCAACTGCATTGCCAATTAAGAAAAGACTCATCCAAGGAACTTTGACCACTGATCCTGGAAGCAAACAGGAACTGAAGCAGCCATTCATCACGTTTGCTATTTAATGCAATTGGAATACATCTTTTCATTTTGTTCCCAATCAAGGATGCTGTTTTGTGGATGTGCCGTGGGAAGTCTTCCCCGGCCGTTTGTATTTTACTGTGTAACTTTATATTTGTAACTGTTTTCTTGTATATGTGTATATATGTTTATGTATTTCCAGCCTACCTTCCTTCCCTTAATAAAGTGTTATTCTTTGATTATTAACTATGGCTCCAGGGGAAATGGATATTTCCCACTCTGGGAGCGTTTCCCAACTTCTCATGCCTCCATGTCTTCAGGCTACTTCCCCTGTCCCTCTCGGCGGATCCAATCGTTGTTGACTCGCCCGGCACGTGACCTCGCCCCTGCGGCAAGGTCACGCTTGACCGAACTCAGAGAGAGGATTCTGCTTCTCGTGCCTGAAGGCGATACACTACGAGCCGGTGCTGTGTGGAGGTCGAACTAGGTTCCACTGACATGGAGGTAGGATATACAATATTAAATAGAAGGAAGGATCCACCTTTCAAAACTCTGATGTTAAGTTGAACCAACATCAACTGGAATTGCTTCGGCATGAAATAGTGTTAATTTTCTGCCTGTGATCATTGTGTTAGTTGTTTTTAGACCTTTATGACTTAATTTTTGCACCGTTTTGCTCATTGGCTGATGATGACACTTCAAATGTGTTGAAATGAACAGGTTGTAACTTCTATTTGGTTCAACTTAACAACGGAGTATTGAAAGGTGGATCCTTCCTTCTATTTAATATTGTATATTTTTCTATTCAATACGGAACAATCATGAAATTTTTAACTTTAAATGGAGATAGGAGTTGAAATTTCTATAGTTCCCTGATGATTTACCAAGTAAGAAAGGGTATGAGGTGGCTGGACCCCTTTTAGTAAAGAAATGAAATCAAGGTGTTTGGTTTGCTTAAAACTCATTTGTAAAAGTCTAGTCGGTGCGTTTACGTAGAGCTAATGCTCGTTATTTCTTGTAATATTTTTCACTTCTGCCATGGCAGTTTGTTTGATGAGGCATGTCGTACCCCTTGCATGGGGATGTTTAAATTGTAAAGTCATAGGTAATGTTTTTTTTGAGGTTCCTTATGATGAAGTGGCAAGGTTTTAAGCACCTTCGTGTAATGCCAAGTAAAGTGTGTATTAAGTTGCATCGGTTGGAAACAAGAAGAGTTTCTTCGCAGTTCTAAGAGCTGTTTAAATGTTATTGTAATTTCTTGCTTACCTAAAGTGTAATAGTTTATCAGATTGTTAGACACATTATTTTCTAGAATTACCTGTTGGTAATTGGCAATTATATGAAGTGGGATACCCTCCTCTTTAAGCTTGTATTAACTGTATTTTAAAATTACCAGGGCTGGTTCCTAGGTTACCTTGTGTGACATTTGTAAATTATATATTGTACAAGAGTGTTCTTATTATATATTGGATAAAGAGTCTGACAGAGTTTAGGATTAAGGTGTGAAGCAAATGTCATCAAAACAAGGCAAATTTAAATCATTTATATAATAAAGTTTTGGCACTTTGATTCAAGTGCTTACCTGTCCAGCCCCATAGGCCCATCACTTCCTTCTCTTTCGCTACGCTTGCCATAGGTAGACACAGCCGGTACCACCTTTTAAAATTTTTTATTTTGAGGGTTCAGTTTTTTTGTTCCCATGAGCAATTAGGCGGGCCGCTAGCAACTACTCTCCCAGTAGCCATTTGATGCCTCAAACAACAAAGCTTGTGACTGGGGAAGGATGAAACCTCCACACATGCTCAAAAAACAAACATTCAGGACTTCAAGCACAAGAAACTCACCCAGCCATGCAACCTGATGTACTCCGCCACCTCAGCTCATCCCAGAGCTGTTCACAGAAAAGAAAGGAATGACAGCAATAAAATCAGTAGAGAACAATAAGGCTTACGGTCTCAATGAAGTGTACAATGAACATTTAAGGGCATTCACCCCTAAGCTGAACTCTGGCATAGTAAATTCCCTCAATGAATGTTTGCGTCAAGGGACTATTTTCTAAACCTGGAAGAGATCAATGGTGAAAATGTTTTATAAAGGGAAAGGAGACATCAGCGACATCAACTCTTACGGGGAAGTTGCGCTGGAATGTACATTGTTCAAATTTCTTACCAAGCTAGTATCTTAAAGTCCGACTGAAGTAATACCGAAGCATATTCCAGAAGAATGATTTGGATTCAGAAGAGGCAGAACCACAACACAAATCATCCAGTGTCTACAGTCAGATATACAAGACACTCTGTCATCATTACCAGTTGGGAAATTGCATGCAGTGTTCCTAAACTATACAAAGACCTTCGACACTGTTAACAGAGAAATTCTAGTTGGTAAGCTGGAAAATCTGATATAAGAGAGCTGCCTAGCTAGCTTAATAAGGAACATATTAAGTAGTAACTATGTGGAAATCTGCAACAACAACAACAACAACAACAACAACATGAGATCCAACTCCACACAAGACGATAGGAGTCCTTCAAGGGGCCCCATTGAGCCCTATTCTATTTACTGTCGCTACAGCAGATGTCAGAGCAAACCCAGAAAATGTGAAGCTGTACATGTAAGCAGAAGACATGGTGTTGGCCTCAAGCAGCCAAGAAGAGCTTCAGCAAGCCATCAACAGAGTGAACGCGCAAGAAGAAATGAATTGCATATGAACGAGGCTAAGACAGTGATGGTGACTTTCAGAAAAGGAGGTAATTAAAGGTGGGCCACTCTTGCTCGTTCCACACTTCAGGTATATAGGGGTAATTACGGATATTCCATAATTTGTATGGACGATATGCTAATATTCAGAGTTTTATTGTTAGGGCAATTTTTTTTATCAAAAATCAAAAGGCTTTGTTACTTTCCAGATTAGAAAATGTTCAATCTGGGGTGATACTGTGATATCACGATGCACAAAAAGCATGCAGGATTTCCTATCATGCCTTTTCTGGCTATCTAGTTGGTCTTTGTTCTTGCCTTTTCTGGCTCTGCAATATGGTACCACATTAATTGACAGTGATCACTAGAGGGCGTATTGTGGCATTGTAACCGTATAACGGGGTTACGGACTTCATTAAGCATTCATTATAATTATCATTATTGACCTGATTCATTAAATTTTATATTCTGAATTTCACCATTTAGATTGTAGTATTAATTAGGTATCATGGACCTCATATCATCTAATCATTCGACAAGGGAATTCTGTTTGTAATCATGAATGTAAATAAGTAGTGAAATTTGTTGATTTAAAAACAAAGTCATATTTTACCTTGTAACTGTACACAAAAGATCTGGCATGACATTGGGCAACCACGGCTATGTTTAACCAATGTTACATTAGGCAAGAAAGTTTCCGTTGACACAGACAGTTTGTAACCGTTCATATGCGTGGGGAAGCTAGTAAGCCACATGACAAGTTTTGTATCGCGTGTGGCTACGTGGCTTCGAGCTTGCTCCCATATTTGCTAGCTACCGTGTATCGGTGTGGAAGGGACGACGCTGTAGAAGGGAGATGCGTGGACATGATGAGTTTATTTAAGTCGATGCAAGGATAGTAGAGTTGTCTAACATGAGTGGTAATTTGTAATGATCTGATGGAGAAGCAGCAGAATCTAATTGTGAGATAGAACCTATTTCAGTATATTCACCATAGGCTTGGTGCTGATGTCTATAGACAGTATATATCTAACTTAATAGATATATGCAGTTAACAGTCGCGAGTGTACTTTGAATTCATTGAATTCCATTATGTAATTTGCAAACTTTGTTTGAGAATTGAATCATACGTAGATGCATCTACCACATAGAACTGTTGTATTTATATCAACAGTCCCTATATTAGCTATCAGGACGTGTGAAACTAGAGTAGACAGCATGCCTGAAATATTGCAGGTTCTTCAGCAAAGTCTTCCAATTTTTGACAATGAATATGAGTGGACATGACCACATGGAGGTCATTCACTCGAACAGGTAAAGTAGGCCAACTTCAGGTACGCAAGAAGATGAGATAGCAGCCTACAGCTTCCAACTACAAACCAAACGGGGTAGTTCCAGGAGTACAAAGTTCAACAGCAGTGGTTGCAGACATAAGGTAATTACAGCATCGGACATGTTACGTTGTTTACCTTCAAAGTAGTTCTTGGTTCTTAGCTAGTTCACCTATATATGGGACGACTCCGTTGAATTGACTGTGTAATGAGCTTGTTCTGATAATCAAGAAGTTAATATAAAGAACCACCTAATCGATACTTTATTTTATGCCTTAGGCAAAATAATATATTAACACTTACAGGACATGTTTCGACCACTTAGTGGTCATCATCAGCTATATAGAGTGAAATGATTATGACTTGGGTTGTGTGAGGGCGGCTTACTACTATGAATCTATTTTGAGTTGTAACCCGCGTTCCTCTTAATTGATCCATGTAGTTTTCGTGTGATCTGTCAATGTCATGTGATCTACAGGTTCTAAAAGCTTGGGTGAGGTGTGTAATTTGAGTGTAGTGAAGATATGAGCAATATGGCTTTAATATACCAGCTTTAAATGTGTGTAAGCTTATTTCTTCTAACTCTCTTAGTTTTAATTCTTTTTTTTTTTTTTTTTTTTGTTAGGGGCTTTACGTCGCACCGAGTTTTAATTCTAAGATTTGGTCTCTATAGTTGATTTTACAGAGACTTTTGTACCGAAGGCTTAGCGAATCTAAGCATTCATGGTAATCAGTGTAGGATTCAATAGTTTTCTGAAAACAATTCGAGATTTCCTGTATTAAGAGACGTTCGTCTCTAACATCTAAATATTTTCTTACTAACGTCTCTTTAAATCTCTCGTAACTAGTGTTGGCATCCAAATCCAAAATGCTACATGCGTCTCCTTTCAATTTAGATTTTACCACATTGAATTGGAACTTATTAATGAGGTCTGCATATGGGACTGTAGCAGCTTTCTTAAAATTATTTAAGAAAGAGTTGCACCTTGCAAGAAAATAATCTAAGCTACAGGAAGTACTTCCGTTAAATTCAGGTAATAGTTTGATATTAGCATATTCAAATTTTGAAAGAAGTTCCTGCTCAGACACATTGAATTATTAATAAGATGTAAACGAGATAAAATGAATTTATAAGCAAATAAATTATTAGTTTATTTCAATGGGTGGTGAAAAGCAAAGAATCTATTGGATCTTGCTAGTTCGCATTCAACTGAAAGGCAAAAAAGAAAAAAAAATTGTATAATAATAATTATTATTATTATTACGGATATCAAAGTAAATACTGTACGTGCAATTAATGAGATTGTTTTAAAATTGCATGTCTCTTAGCCTTATCCGAGAAATAGCATGTGGAGGTCCCCATATGTTTTTTCCAATGCAAAGTGTGGGTTGCGGAGGTGTGATGATAACGGCAGGCTTACTTGCCTACTGCCATTCACAATCGATTTGGGGAGTTTTAGTTACAATGACAGGCCCCTTTCCTAATTTCAGACAGATTACAGTTGAGGAGTTTTTATTGTAAGAGCAGGCAACTTCCCTACTACCAGTCAAAATTGAGTTGTGCAGTTATCATTATAATGACAGACCCTTTTCCCTGCTGCCAGCCAGCTTACTGCCAGTCACACAAAATTACTGAGTTTCAATGAAAATAGCAGGCCACTATGCCTAATGCTAGTCACATTGTAGATTGGAACATTTGTTTATAATGGCGAGCATCCTGGCCTAGAGCCAAACACAATAGGGTAGGGGACTTTTGAACAAAACTGCATGCTCCCTTGTCTTCTGCAAGACAAATCGAGAAGTGAATTATTCATTACAATGGTAGGCCCTCCTTACTAATGCCAGTTACATAGAAGTTGGAGAAGGACCCCATTCCTACTGCCAGTCAAAGTCAGTGTAGGGAGTACTGATTAAAATAGCAG
The DNA here is from genome assembly GCF_040414725.1 of Anabrus simplex. Lineage (NCBI taxonomy): Eukaryota > Metazoa > Arthropoda > Insecta > Orthoptera > Tettigoniidae > Anabrus > Anabrus simplex. The sequence goes on from NC_090270.1 coordinate 268,160,805, forward strand.
ACACACCCTTTCTTGATCGCTACAAATCGACATCAATGAATATATTTAGATGGACATACGAAAGTATATGCATGTTTACAATATTGTGACCTTCATTTACAGATTAACTGCTGCTAAACGGTACGTGATATCGACAAAGGATTGCACCTTAAGGCGCATAATTTAGCGATCTAAATGGCTGGTCCTATGATATTTGCTTGCATCTCATTATTCATGGGTCAGATTGAGTCAGAAACGTTGAATAGGTTGAAATTTGTGTAAGATTATCTTACACTGCATTACTTTTCGAATAATTATTTGACATAGCATTTGGCTTACATATGAGTACTGGGTGGGCCAATGTTCGTGTAGAGTTTGATCTTTCCTGTAAGTGATTGAAAGTATGAATTCTGCAGGTAAAAAGTCTAAATTTACTTAAAATTGAGAGAAATAGAGAAATAGAGCGCTACAGATACGACAATACAGATACGACAAAAGGTCATAAGACTAAGGTTGAAGATCACTTCTAATTCAATTAAAATTGTGCCATCCGTTATATGATAGGACTTCCCGTTTATCCCACGAAATACCTCGAAACGAAGGTTTGCACCATCATTAAAATTGCCTCCATATTTTGATATTCTTCGGGGATAAAACATGAAAAATTTAAAGATCTTGGAAGTTTTTCATCCGTTACAGGCTGAAACGTATAATTTTGCCAAATTTCATTTTTCTTGCTCATCTGGCAGATTATGCTGCAATCTGGATTTTGGGTGAGGGGGTAAAAATTAGGACTTTCAGGAAATTAAACCAAAAAATATGCAGATGATCATTATTACCTCTCAAACGGGTATCTGTACGAAAATTTCACCAAAATAGTCAATGTACAGTCACACACAGTTTTTTCGATTTTATTTATATAGGTAGATGGGGAATCTGCTCCACGTACAATACCTTTTGGCTACGTCCGCTGGACTTAACCTGCAAAACCAATCGTTCATGATATCTCACTTATTAATCCTCCTGACAACACATTCACAGGAGAAAAAAGTTTTAGAAACTGATTTCCATTAAGGATTGTAGATTTCGATTAATTTCGGATGTGCATATTTTGAGGAAGTGCAAAATCATGGGTCCAGTTTTGGATAAACCCCCAGTAAATTTAGATATTCAGAAATAATATTGGCCCTAAAACCTACACAAGGACAGGTGGATTCTAAATATAAAGTTTGGTAGAAATATATTCAGTAGTTTTCAAGTTATAAAAACTCATACAATCAAACCAACAAACAGACACCAAACTTAAGAAATATGCAGATGGTCATTATTACAACTGAAACGGACAACTGTACAGAAATTCCGCCAAAATAATCAGTGTACAGACAGAAGGTCATTACTATTATATTTATATAGATGACAGATAAGCATGAGCACGTTTGTAAGTGCAAACCTTCATTTCGAGATTTACTGCTCCTAAACGGTACATCATACCAACAAACGGTTTGCACCCTCAGACGTCCCTTTTATCGCTCTACATGTTTGGTGTTAAAACATATTCTCGTATTCACATATTTATGGGTTCGATTGAGTTACGATATTTGAATGGGGTGAAATTTGGGTACATTTTTATCATTTTACATTATTTTTCACATACTTATGTGGAAGCTAGTCTCATGAAATTTGGTTCGCATATAGCCATTGGTTGTGTCAATGTGCGTGCCAAATTCGATGACTATCTTTCTTATGAATGTGTGTCAATCTAAGTAACAAACGTGTAAAAAGCACAACATTGATGAACAATCGAAATACACAGCCAAATCTACCCTATAAGGGAGAGAGAGAGAGACGACAAAATATCACAGGACCAAAGTTGTAGATGACTCGAAATTGAACGAAGATTGTGCCATCTGTTTTGTGATAGGACTTACTGTTTAGCCGCGAAATACCTCGAAACGAAGGTCTGCACCGTCGTTAAATTGCCTATATTTCGATATTCTTCGGCATAAAAAGTGAAATATATAAAGATCTTGCAAGTTTTCCGTAGGTTACTGGCTAAAATGTATAATTTTGCTTAATTTCAATTTTTCATCTCGTGTGGTAGATTGTGAGGCAATCTTGATTTTGGGTGAGGGGGGGGTAAAATTTAGGACTTCCAGGAAACTAAAGCTAAAAAATATGCAGATGGTCATTATTACCCCTTAAACGGAAAGCTGTACGAAAATTTCGCCAAAATAGTCAATGCACAGACACATGGTCGTTGCGATATGATTTATGTAGATAGATAAGGAATCTGCTCCACGTATAAATCCTTTTGGGCTATGTCCGCTAGACTTAGCCTGAGAAACCGACCTTTCATGTTATCTCCCTTATTAATCCTCCTGTTGATAAATGCACATGAAAAAAAAGAAATTAGAATTGGATTTCCGAAAAGTTTGATCGATTTCCAGTCAGGTTGGTCTTGTACTTTATATAATGTGGGAGAGTAAAATCACCATTTCGGTCCCCTATAAAACCCCAGTCCATTCCGGAAATTTTAAATGGTATTGACCTTAAAACCTACCCTTGGACAGGCGGATGCTAAATATAAAGTTTGGTTCAAATATCTTCAGTAGTATTCAAGTTGTAAGAAATAAGCTTTACGCGCACCCTCTCTAGCGTTAAGTCCAGTGGGACTTGTACCGAAAAACGGTCCGTTAATGATATCTCCCTTATTAATCCTGTTATCGAAATGATGCACGTGAGAAAAAAAAGTTTAGAAATTCATTTACATTAAGGCAGGTAGATTTCCATTAAGTTCAGTTGTGTATACTCTGAGCGAGTCCAAAATCACTGTTTCAGTTTTGTAAAATTCCCCACTCAGTTCAGGGATTTAGAAACAATATTTGCGCTAAAACCTACCCAAGCACAGGTGCATTCTAAATATGAAGTTTGGTGGAAATGTATCCAGTAGTTTTCAAGTTATAGAAGGACAAACAGACAAACTGGCAAACAGACAGACAGACACCAAAGCTAAAAATTATGCAGATGGTTATTATTACATGTGAAACGGATAACTGTGTGGTAATTTTGCCAAAATAGACAATGTACAGACACACGGTCATTACGATTTCATTTATATAGATAGAAGATGAGGAAAGCGGATAACCTAATTGATAGATCTCACTAATGCACTCTTTTACTTTGTGTGGCAGATTTTTCACGTACAGACTGGAAAAGATGAACAGCGGTTTCAGCATCCCCCTGTCCGGGTGGTGATCAGCTTGGCGTCTTGTCCTTGGTGAGTCTGGTACAGCAGCAGTAGAACAGATAGGCAACAAGCGTATCGGCAGGTAGTTGGAAAGGCTGCTCGTGGAAGTTGTCACTCACCTCTAACAGCTTTGTAGTCTATCTGGCTAAGATGGGCAGCTTGTCTATCCCGGACAGGTCCCCAGTTAAGGTTTTTAGCTTTTTACGGCTAACGGTCCCTCGAATTCAGACCATGTCTGCGTGTTCCTTAACTCAGAAAGGATTGAAGATGTTTTTTTAGAATAACTTTTTATCTATTTTCTTTTTGCCAGTGGCTTTACGTCGCACCGACACAGATAGGTCTTATGGTGACGGTGGGATAGGAAAGGCCTAGGATTTGGAAGGAAGTGACCGTGGCCTTAATTAAGGTACAGCCCCAGCATTTGCCTGGTGTGAAAATGGGAAACCACGGAAAACCATCTTCAGGGCTGCCGACAGTGGGATTTAAACCCACTATCTCCCGGACGCAAGCTCACAGCCGCGTGCCCCTAACCGCATGGCCAGCTCGCCTGGTAATCCTCTTCATCCGAGTCCATTGTCCTTGTTTGAAAATACTAGACACCACCTAAATGTATTACCACAAAGTGATATAAACTACCTGTATATAGAAAAAGGAAGTCAAGTTTAACATGTTTATTAAGTGTGGACACAATGTTAAATGAAAGTGTATGCAACATTTAACATGTTAATGGCGTCACCAGTTAACATTTAACACTTTTAACATTTAACATGTTGTTAAATGTTAATCAGTGCAGACCAGCCTTGAATTAAGTGATGGGAGCAGAGGGTCATAATTAGAAAGGCGCGATAGCCGAGTGGTGGAGCTGATGGCTTCTCACCAAGCCAACACTGTTCGAATCCCAGCCAATGCATGTGGCTCTTAAATGAAAAATCGCATCACTGTGTACTGGATTCTACGTAAAACTGGATGCCCCTGGCTATGATCATGCTATCAACAGTCACGTCAAACTAGAAGCTTAGCTTAGCTCTTCATAATTTCAGGTTCACCAATGTTCATAAAATTTTCTCGATATATTAACATTGGGGGTACAGTCCTATCCAGACTCTTTGGGTGTTTAATAATAATAATAATAATAATAATAATAATAATAATAATAATAATAATAATAATAATAATAATAATAATAATGTTATTGGCTTTACATCCCACTAACTACTTTAAGGATTTTTCAGAGATGCTGATGTGCCGGAATTTAGTCCCGCAGGAGTTCTTTTATGTGCCAGTAAATTTACCGGCACAAGGCTGATGTATTTGAGCACCTTCAAATACCACCAGAATGAGATAGGATTCAATTGTCTGAGCCACTCAGCCTGGCTTTGAGTGTTTAGGACAGCCTAAAATGCAATATCATGGGTTATTTTTATAGTGTGTTATATATCCTTAAAACTCAAGTTTCATAACAGGCCATAAAACGCGAACCACTTGGTATATACGTGTAATTTTTTTTTCTATATGTTCAAAACATTGTTTGATTTCATACTAACCATATGCAGAGTCCTTACAACAAAAAACTTGTCCGAGCACACGTGATATTTGATGTTGAGTGTTAGAAGTGGCAGGAATGACTGCCCATACACGGCAACGCTGTGTTTCACATCATCGCTCTCTCCCTCTGCACGGCCAGGGGCCATCAACGCTGACGCCGGCCATAGTTTGTAATAAAATTGAATAACTGGATTGGAAGGAAAGCAGTGTATCTTGCATTTATCTGATTTTCTGTTTATCCCTCACTTTCCACATCAGGAATGTGAAGATGGCCCCTAAGTAAATGTTGAAAGCCTGCCCTCCTGATGAAGCTGGGAAGCAGGAATGAGTTTGTTGTGGATTGAAGAACTGGGATTGATGAGGGGAGAACCCATCTATTTGAAGACCGCACTGCATGAAGAAGTGGAGACTGTCCTTGTCCTTTTGTATTTCCCTTCCATTTTTCTCTTCCTACACTACCTGTCACTGTCTTTATACTACTGTGTGCTCCTACTTCCAATGCTCTCATTCTATATTGGCCTATGGCATGATATACATTTGTTTCATTACTCTCGGATGGAGTAAAGATGTTTCCTGGAGCCTACACATATTAGACCTATGTATGTGAGAATACTCCTTTCCTTTATCAAAAATCAGTTTATAATGTATTCTCTATATCTAAAATCGATCCCTGAATACAAACAAATAAAATATTCACTACTGTCTTTTGATGTATGCAAATGTTTTCTCCACCCCATTTTGATTCCAATAAGATGATACAAACTGTACAATATGAAAACAGAGATGTCAGGAAGTTAACAAACCTGCAAAGTTCTCCTCTTGTTATCTTCGGTGTGCACCCAGGCTCTTAATGTCAGCTCATGGATAAAGATCTCTGCAGCCTTAGCAAACAGCATAGGGGCTTCGGCACTAATCATTTTAACATCATCATCTAGCTTCATAATCTTCTTTATTCTGGCTAATGGAAGCGCTTGGGCCTTTAAATCCAACTAGAAAAAAATGTTCCAATTAATCTCATCAATTCCATCCATTCCATCATTACAACCACAATTAAAAATAAATTAACAAAACTTACAGTTCCAATTTTCCTTATTTCTTCAGTCACCCTGGGCCAAAAGGTTGCCAGAGCCTGCTGAGCTTCAGACTGGCTCTGAGATATGCCACCTGCTGTGGTCTTGGTATCTGCCTCTACCTCTCCATCTGTCCTACATTACAGACAAAATTGATATTAAACCGAACCTTTATCTCAGAAATTATAAAATGAATTTATTTTCCATAAAAAAATGTAATTAGAAGTCCTTTAAAGAAACTTCAGAAATGGGAGGTATTATGACCTCGTGTCCATCTCTGTAGCATAACGGTAGCGCTATTATAACTGCCATCCTCGGAGGCCCCGATTGAATTCCTGGTACTGTCAGAAATTTGTACCTGAAAAGAGCCCCACCACCTCAGATACAGACACGAATTTACATTAAGATCTCATAGCCAAAACCGAGCAGCCTATATAATATACTACAGTTTGTGAAAATTGTAACACTATCAAGGAATCATGCATTTAAAATAAAATTCATACAGTATTTCTGATTTTCCAGTCTGCCGAATACACAATCTTAATACAAATATTATATATTAGGCCAAAATACCTGTAAAAAACACATTATTAAACAAGAATAAAAACACACTATTAAACAAAGAATGAGATGTTTCGTTCTCAAAAGAATATTATCAGATTCTATCAAGTCATATTGAATATTTGGAAATATGTTTGTTTATCTCTGTCCAAACATTTATGAATCTGAAATTTGGAACTTATCTCAATGAAACTCTGCTTTGTCACTATTCCAGCATACACTGCGAGGTGTTCGAAAAACCATTGTCTTAATAAAGCCCCACTTTGTCACGATTGCAGCATATGTGTCATTCTTCGTTTAACAGTGTGTATTTATTCCTTGTTTAATAATGTTTCTTTAGAGGTATGTTACATTGTAATATTTATATTGAAATTGTGTGTTTGGTAGGCTGGAAAGCTTTCAATTTTACATTGAAATTGAGTCAACACTGAAAAGTATGGCTTCCTTCTTAAATTTTCAAATGTCAACAACTGTTAAGACGAAAAATCTAAATCTTGTAAAGCCACTGCAAACCCCTATAAGAGTTATGCTGTAAAAGTGTATTGAAAATGCTTTGGATTATGCCCTGGGAATAGCTAGCCAGGTAGTTTGTATACACATCCAGCAGTCATTGGTAGAGACTACCGGACGAAGTCTAGTAAGTTAATCTAGTATAGTGATCATGTTTCATTCAGAAAACACAAAAATAATCAATAATAAATAAGTGTATCATTTACTGGGACACATGTTATGTAGATGACACCTTTTTTAAATCTCAGATCAACAATTTTCAGAGAGATTAGCACTACTAAAGTTTCCTAAGTCCATAGAACCTATCACCAAATTCACAAAAAAATTAGATTTTCTTTTTACAAGTTGCTTTACATCAAAGAATGGGCAAACTGTACGCGATGTGTGTACAAGTACAACACGGTTCAACCCGGAAATTAAATTAAATAAAGAATAATATTAGATTATAAATTCCACCTATTCAATACATACAAGCTTTTTATTTAAATTTTATTTAAAATTTAACACTACCATGGCAACTAATTGACATTACAATAGTCGAAAAGATAAATGAAATTACAGACAACATATTTTCTTCAACTCACCCCATCTTTAACCAAATTAACATCACAACTGCCAAAGGGGTAAGTAATTTCACACACATTGTTTTTTTCTTCGTTCTCTCCTTCTCCTTTAATTTGATTCCTTAACATTTCACTCTCCTCTTGTTTTAGATATAACACCACAAACTCTACTCAACCTCGCACATTTTCCTTTTGACTTTTAACATAAGAAGCTACAACCACGTATACCTGCTAATATAAATATAGCTAAGTTTCTGACGAGTACTTGTCCTCCCTCCTAAGTGCTTTAAAAAGTTTGCCGTCTTATCTTTTCACATAAGATTAACGACTTCAACAAACAACTTTGGATTTTAATTTAACCATCACTGAGAGTGATTTTTATTCCAAATATTAAGCGATTATAAACTCCTTACACCATCTTCAGAATAAGGCACCATATTTACCCGATTTCTTCTCAACGCAGCAATTTACCTATTTGTTTTGAACTTTTAACTCACTACTTGTTACCACATTAAATACAGGACATTCGTAAAACATCTATAATAAGGATTGATTATAAGACTTTGTCATAAGAGTACTTATAACTACTGTCTTCCACTTGCTACTCTTTTCTTAGACATTTATACCTACAGCAATATCATCTTATTTATATTTTAGACCTTTGTTAAAAACTACAAATTTTTCATTCTTTCAGGTATGAGATTTTAAGGCTGACAATGACCTCATTATGGGCGAAACATGTCCCTATATACAATATGTTAAGATCTATTTCTTAAATTTAAATAAAAAAAACTCTTATGCATTGAATAGGTGGAATTATAATTTAATATTATTCTTTGACTTTAAATACATTTCAATATGGATCATAACATGAGATTTGTAACATGTAAGTTGCTTTATGTCGCACTCAGATAGATTTTATTGCGACGAAGGGATAGAAAAGGCTAAGAGTGGGAAGGAAGCAGCCTTAATTAAGGTACAGCCCCATCATTTGTCTGGTGTGAAAATGGGAAACCACGGAAAACAATCTTCAGGGCTGCTGACAGTGGGGTTCAAATCCACTATCATCCGAATGCAAGCTCACAGCTGAGCACGATTCCACAAGCGGTGAATAACTGACGGAGAGATATTGAGATCCACAGCAACATGACGAAAAGTCCATCCTTCCTGGATCGAAGCGACTGCCCTTGCGACTTCAACCTCGTTAAGATGTTTCATGGGATGTGCTGGTTGACGTACGTGTTCAAAATGACCGCAGTAGTCTGTGTACCTCACAATGACACACGGACGCACCGCTATTCCCTTTGTTTTGAGGGGTGATGCATGGCTACGCCTGCAGATAGAGTATAACTTCGATTTGACATACCCTGAGTAGCTAAGGTCTCAAGGTGTGTTGTACAACCATTGGAACCCCATCTGACAAATTAACGTTCACATACCAGACTCACAATTGAAATATCAAAGAAGGTTCAACCTTTTCAATACAAAACGTGTTGTATAAGAAGTTCACAACATAATATTTATTGAATAATTAGGACCGGTTTCGACGCTCACTGCGTCATCATCAGCTACAAAGATCAACAAATAGGCAAAGTACATGTCATGAATGATTTACATTAATAACTCTTGTATGGCTGAATACAAATGGTAAACTGCTTTGTCATAAAAGCTAGGAGAAACTTGAGTAAAATATGATAATGTGATGTGACACATAAAACATAGTGGTTTGATGGGTAAAAATTATGCATAAAATTGAACTGATGCTATGAACATGAGAGTCTGAATATGGTGATAAAACTATGTGGTAAAAATAAAATGGTAAAATTGTCCACTCTTCTGTTGTTCACTTCAGGCACATAAGTCCAGGTCCGATGTTATATAGTCAAACCAATAAAAAGATTTTTGTCGAGGCCGGGACACCTGATGTTGGGCGATTGAATAAGGTTGCTCTTCGAATTAGTCTCAGCTCAACAGGGTAGTAAATCTTTAAGAGAGGAAAGAAAAACTAAGTTAGTGAAATGGAAGTCTAAATCGAGTCGCGGTCAAGGGTGATAGAATATGAGACTCACCTTGTTTGGCGTGCTGAGTGTGTGGTGTAAGAAGAGTTCTGGACTAGTGAGAAGGTGTGACTGAGTAGCGAAGTTAGAGTGAGAGGGGTGGGGGGGGGGAGGGGAAGTGGAGAGGAGAGGGGTAGGGAGGCGGAGTTTAAGGTGGGTCAGGAGGGCGGAGTGGCAGTGGTGTGGGACGTAAAAGAGTACTGTGGAGAGCGTGAAAGATCGATTTTTCTCTCGTGGTTTTTATACCTCTAAAGACTTCTATTAGGTAGTCGAAAAGAATGCTGGATTTTTCTGAGATTTCGTTAAGATTTAAGTTAGGGTTAAAAAATTGGTCTAGGTGAATAAAACAGTTCTCCGTAACGTCGAGTAAAGGGCCTTTATTTATGTTTTTGAGAATTTCTAGGTCTTGTTCTATGGTGGTAAAATTATGCTTTAAGTCATGTATATGTTGGCCTATTGCGGAAAATCTATTATATCTGATGGCATTAACGTGTTCCAAGTATCTAACTTTGAAGCTGCGCCCGGTCTGTCCGACATATGAGGAAAGACAGTTATTGCATTGAAAACGGTAAACACCTGACATTGCATAAGTGTCAGACCTGTTAACTGATTTGGAATTGTGAACTATATCTATGTTTCTATTGCTGGTTCTGTAAGAAATTTTAATATTATGTTTCTTGAAAATATTCGTTACACTGTGTATATTTTCATTAAAGGTGAAGGTGGCGAATAGGGCAGGGTTATGTCTTTCTTTGGTTAATGTTGACTTCAGTCTATGTTTACATTTGTTAATGATGCGTTCTATGAATGAGGCATTATAACCGTTAAATTTAGCAATGGCCCGAATGGTGTTCAATTCCTTCTTTAGGTTTTCCTTGGATAAGGGTATTTTTAGTGCACGGTCTACCATGCTATAGTAAGTGGCACATTTATGTGCATGTGGATGTGTAGAGTCGTTTCTGATAGTGGTCGCTGTTTGGGTTGGTTTTCTGTAGATATTGTATTCTAAAGAAGAAGGATGTCGTTTAATTGTAAGGTCTAAAAAATTGATCGAGTAATTGGACTCAGATTCTAATGTGAATTTTATATTAGGATCAATCTTGTTTAAGTTATTAAGAGTAGTGGCTGCATTAACCGTTCTATCATCTAGAATAACTAGAGTATCATCAACATACCTAGACCAGAAGTGTATATTTGAAAAAGTGTTACTGGTGTTAATTGCAGTGTCTTCTAGGAAATCTATGTAAATTTCAGCCAAAATTCCTGAGGCCGGCGACCCCATAGCCAGTCCGTCTTGTTGGTAAATGCATTTATCAAATGCGAAATAGTTGTTATGTATTACGAGTTTTAGGACCTGCATAAAGTCTTGGATCTCTAGTTTACTTAGCCCACTATATGTTTTTAGGTTTTTTAGTATTATGGGAAGGAGTTTTTTGGTGTTGATACTGGGATACATATTATTGATATCAAATGAGTGAAGGGTATGAAATGGCAGTATTTCAAATTTCTACATACTTGAACAAAAACAAGTAACACATGAGAAGAAACTCAACAACCTTAAAAATAACGCAAGGCTGAATAGTCCAACTACAGCATTTCCTAACGAATCGAGTACCCGTAACCTAGAGTCTTTAATAGAACATTTCCATCCCCCAGTAGTTAACTTAACAGAAATAACACTTTCAGACAAGGATAACGAGATCCTCGAAAAAGGACCAAAACACAATTGGCCCAATTCAAATAAAGTTAACATCGCTACCACACTAGTCATAGAATCCGAAACAGCCATAAATAAAATACCTTTAGATGCACAAGATGAGGTTAGATTCGAGGTCAAACGAACTTTAAACAAAATCAATAACCTAAAAAACAGAACAACTGCTACTAATATTATTTCACATAAAAAAATCTTTGCAGAACGAGAACACATTAAAAAACTCGCGGATAAAATTAAAGTTCATAACCTTATCATCACAAAAGCTGACAAGGGTAATACAACGGTCATCATGGATAAAAACGATTATATCGAAAAAACAAAAAGTTTTTTCAATACTGGTTCTTTCTCCTTAGTCAAAAAAGATCCGACACAGCAAATCCAACGTCTCCTAAAACAAACTTTAAAAAATACATCATTCCTTTTTACAGAACATGAAAAAACGAGATTAATTAATATGAATCCCGGCCTGCCTACCGCTAAAGCTCTCCCCAAAATCCATAAGACCGACGTCCCCATACGCCCCATCATTAACTACAGACCTAGCCCATTATATAAACTGGCCCAATTCATACAAAAATTTCTTAGTAGAAACTATAAATTTCAGTCGAAAAAATCCGTAAAAAACACCATCGAACTAATCGAAAAACTGAATAAATTTGAAATACTGCCATTTCATACCCTTCACTCATTTGATATCAATAATATGTATCCCAGTATCAACACCAAAAAACTCCTTCCCATAATACTAAAAAACCTAAAAACATATAGTGGGCTAAGTAAACTAGAGATCCAAGACTTTATGCAGGTCCTAAAACTCGTAATACATAACAACTATTTCGCATTTGATAAATGCATTTACCAACAAGATGGACTGGCTATGGGGTCGCCGGCCTCAGGAATTTTGGCTGAAATTTACATAGATTTCCTAGAAGACACTGCAATTAACACCAGTAACACTTTTTCAAATATACACTTCTGGTCTAGGTATGTTGATGATACTCTAGTTATTCTAGATGATAGAACGGTTAATGCAGCCACTACTCTTAATAACTTAAACAAGATTGATCCTAATATAAAATTCACATTAGAATCTGAGTCCAATTACTCGATCAATTTTTTAGACCTTACAATTAAACGACATCCTTCTTCTTTAGAATACAATATCTACAGAAAACCAACCCAAACAGCGACCACTATCAGAAACGACTCTACACATCCACATGCACATAAATGTGCCACTTACTATAGCATGGTAGACCGTGCACTAAAAATACCCTTATCCAAGGAAAACCTAAAGAAGGAATTGAACACCATTCGGGCCATTGCTAAATTTAACGGTTATAATGCCTCATTCATAGAACGCATCATTAACAAATGTAAACATAGACTGAAGTCAACATTAACCAAAGAAAGACATAACCCTGCCCTATTCGCCACCTTCACCTTTAATGAAAATATACACAGTGTAACGAATATTTTCAAGAAACATAATATTAAAATTTCTTACAGAACCAGCAATAGAAACATAGATATAGTTCACAATTCCAAATCAGTTAACAGGTCTGACACTTATGCAATGTCAGGTGTTTACCGTTTTCAATGCAATAACTGTCTTTCCTCATATGTCGGACAGACCGGGCGCAGCTTCAAAGTTAGATACTTGGAACACGTTAATGCCATCAGATATAATAGATTTTCCGCAATAGGCCAACATATACATGACTTAAAGCATAATTTTACCACCATAGAACAAGACCTAGAAATTCTCAAAAACATAAATAAAGGCCCTTTACTCGACGTTACGGAGAACTGTTTTATTCACCTAGACCAATTTTTTAACCCTAACTTAAATCTTAACGAAATCTCAGAAAAATCCAGCATTCTTTTCGACTACCTAATAGAAGTCTTTAGAGGTATAAAAACCACGAGAGAAAAATCGATCTTTCACGCTCTCCACAGTACTCTTTTACGTCCCACACCACTGCCACTCCGCCCTCCTGACCCACCTTAAACTCCGCCTCCCTACCCCTCTCCTCTCCACTTCCCCTCCCCCCCCCACCCCTCTCACTCTAACTTCGCTACTCAGTCACACCTTCTCACTAGTCCAGAACTCTTCTTACACCACACACTCAGCACGCCAAACAAGGTGAGTCTCATATTCTATCACCCTTGACCGCGACTCGATTTAGACTTCCATTTCACTAACTTAGTTTTTCTTTCCTCTCTTAAAGATTTACTACCCTGTTGAGCTGAGACTAATTCGAAGAGCAACCTTATTCAATCGCCCAACATCAGGTGTCCCGGCCTCGACAAAAATCTTTTTATTGGTTTGACTATATAACATCGGACCTGGACTTATGTGCCTGAAGTGAACAACAGAAGAGTGGACAATTTTACCATTTTATTTTTACCACATAGTTTTATCACCATATTCAGACTCTCATGTTCATAGCATCAGTTCAATTTTATGCATAATTTTTACCCATCAAACCACTATGTTTTATGTGTCACATCACATTATCATATTTTACTCAAGTTTCTCCTAGCTTTTATGACAAAGCAGTTTACCATTTGTATTCAGCCATACAAGAGTTATTAATGTAAATCATTCATGACATGTACTTTGCCTATTTGTTGATCTTTGTAGCTGATGATGACGCAGTGAGCGTCGAAACCGGTCCTAATTATTCAATAAATATTATGTTGTGAACTTCTTATACAACACGTTTTGTATTGAAAAGGTTGAACCTTCTTTGATATTTCAATTGTGAATCTCAGTTCAATACGGGAAAATGAAGTTTTTAACTTATAATCACATACCAGACGTTACAAAACATGTTCCCCTAATTTTTTGAACTGTGTAGATAGCCTCAGTAGAGCAATAACAATGGTATCTAAAATGGGACAATTAATGACTGCATGAGATCTAAACTGCAGGATAGATCAAACGACATGGAAATCTAAGACTGTACTAGAGAACCTTGAAGGTGAAAGTGTATCGCTACTGAGTAACCAAGATGATAAAACATACTTTTGTATAAATGGTAGCAGTGCCATACACATACATCTTTCTGGGCAACATGATAGGAATAGAATCATTTAATACCAGAACCCTAACGAACGTTACCATCAGAAAACACCTAACAATAGAGATAAATCTCTATCTGTATTTGGAAGTACCACAACGCACTAAACATAGAACTACTGTGTCCAGGAGTATAGATAGGCCTATATGGTTAAGCTACAAACTGTTCGAAATCAAGTTCCAGAGAATATGCAAGAAACTGACTGGGCTAACACAAATGATGCAACAGTGAAAATGGAGAATGTTATAAAAAAATGCCATCATAACTAGGAATGACCGTAACAAGAGAACAAAACCGTGGTTTGCCTCAGCATGTTTTGCTGCTAGAAAGAAAACCATATCAGCCTTACAAAGAATAAGAATGTCTACATCCAAGAACGCTTTGACAGAGTATTCTGAAAAAAAGAAAATGATATAAAGCCATCGTAAAGGAGGCCGAGACTGAATTCCCCACGAAGAGGAAAGAAAGATGTTACAATTTGCAGAGCAAGATCCATTCTCAATATTGAAAAAACGACAGCCAAAGTTCCCTAGAGACACTGGTATGGATAGAAGGGAAACACATTTCTCATAAGTATTACAGTCTACGGACACTAGGCTGGAGTTAATTCTCGAACTAGCACCAATGAACTTGAACCATTCACTATGGAGGAAGTAGGAACAATAATGCTTCAAAGTAAGGAAAGGAAAATCAGCAGACCCAATGAGATCCTTCATGAACATCTTAAAACTAGTTGGCCCATACACAAAGAAGTGATAACATGCCTGCTATAACAATGTCTTATTCAGGGAAACATACCAGATAGATGGACAGAAGCGACACTCTAAGTACACTGAAGAAAATGGAAACTGCAACACCCAGAAGGAGTGGTGCTACATTGCTGCAATTGAACATGCAGGACGAGTGTTCGGTTGTGATTCGATGATTACACTTTCAGGTCCCTCTAACTGCAAGTTTGGACAACAATCAATACAGGATGTGCCCACCACGAGCTGCAATACATTAATGAATTCTTAATTTATAATAATATAAGAAATTTATTTTAACTCAACCTATTCAATACAGTACAAGATGTTAACATACCAGTTAAATATCGTTAAAAATCGTTGAGACATGTTTTGCCCCTTCTGTGGGGCATCATCAGTCATATCAAATACCTCAAAATTCTACCAGACATCTGGTTGGAAATGATAAAAATATGTTACATGAGTGAATACATTAAAAAACATTTACAAGATCTTATCATTATCAAAATGTCAAATTAATTAAAAAATGTTACACTAGTGAACACGTTGGTGAATTTTCACTCAAAACAAGGCCGTCATAAGTACAGTATTGACAATAATGGTAGTTAAACTCTTATTTGGTGCTAAGTTCAAAGGCAGTTTAAAATTTATATACAAATGTTGAGAAAGAATGCAGAATAACATAATTGCAATTAACTGTATGCGTATTTTACATTGTAAAATAATGTGGAAAAAAATTCCAAATTTGTATTAATTTCCATGAAAAAGAATTTTTTTTTTTTTTCCGGACCTCAATATTACGGTCCTGGTGCAGTCTAATCAAAAATGGCTTCAAGATGTGAAATTTTGTACGTGATTTATGACCAGCTCATGTAAAAATGTTGCATTACGTCGTAATTCAACTTGGATGTTTATGTTGAGTAATTATATTTCAGACAAACTAAATAGTTCGTCGAAGTATCCGTGGGCTAATCACCTCCGTTGGACACTCTCTATGAAGACGGAGTGCCTAGTGAATGTAAACAACAGTTGATATTTGATTCAAAACGAACCATGTTGAAAAAAGTTAAAATAATGGCTTGAATGAGGACAGTTGAAATGTCGTTAAATCTTCCCAACTGACTAGAGTTTTTAAGTTTTTCGTGTGTTTATGTTGTTCAAGTATGGGATTTCAGTTTTATTGGTTGAATGGGCGACATTCGAAAGGTTGTCCGATGTAATTAATGTTGAGTTGTCTTACGTATGTGAAAATCTGAAAGGAAGGATAAGTCCTTAATTAGCTGAGTGAAATGCCTAGAAAAGAGAAAGAATGAATGCGTTGGAGAATTGAGACTGTGAAGTTAAAACTTACCTTAAGTGTTGTTGGGCTGTTACCTTATTGCTACGAGGTTTTTAAAGCACTGGCTGTCACTAACGTATTGCTCCTCGTATTGTACGTGTGACGTCTTGGTGGAAGGGAATGGGCCTGAGAAGGCGGGGCTGTGGGCCTGTGATTGGCCCATGGGAAGGAAATGTGTGTATTGGAGGGAGAACAGGAGCATGATAAGTTGAACGGGGTGCTTGAAGAGGTTGTTTTGAGAACGTCAACTAATCTTTTGTCTTTCAGATTTAACTTGTTGAACGAAATTATTAATTGTTCATGAAGAGGGCTTCGGTTGTCTATTGGATCATTTAAGTTTTTATTACTGTTGTATTACTGGTCCAAGAAAACGTACAAATTTTCGAACTCGGTCATGAGTCTGCCTTTATCTAGTCTTTTTAAAATTTGGAAATCTTGTTCGATTGTGGTGAAACTGTGTCCTGTGTCCTTCATATGGATGCTAATTGCTGAGTGTTTGTTGTGTTTATGGGCATTGAAATGTTCTGCATATCTAGTTGTGAAGCTTCTTCCGGTTTGACCCATGAACGAACTATTGCACTCAGCATATTTCAGTCAGTAAATGCCGGAACCCGAAAATTTATTGTTGTCCGAGTTTATCTTGTTGTGGTTGAAGAATAACTTTTGATTTGCATTTTGGGTCTTAAAGGCTATCTTGATATCATGTTTCCTTAAGGGGGTAGCGATTTGATGTATGATGGGATTAGTATAGGTAAAGGTTGCGTACTTTGATTTGTTTTTTTTTTTTCCATTGGGGAGAGGTTCAATTTCAATTTATTGATTATTTTATGTATGATTGAGGGATTGTATCTGTTGAAAATAGCTATTTCTTTTATGGTATTTATTTCTTTTTTCAAGTTGGCGGTTGACATGGGAATTTTTAGCGCTCTGTACACTAAGCTGTAAAATGAGGCTTGTTTGTATGACTGTGGGTGAAGAGAATTTTGTTGTATGGTTGTAGGAGTGAACGAAGGTTTTCTGTAAATTTGGAAATCGAAATTGTTTAAGGTCCTGGTAATTGTAATGTCGAGAAAATTGATTAAATTATTGTCCTCATCCTCTTTGGTGAACTTGATGCAGTTGTCTAGGCTATTTAAGTAGGTTAGTATGTCTTCGCTATTGTTGCAACCTTTATTTATTATTGCTAATGTGTCATCGACATAGCGTAGCCAAAGACACAATCCATTAACACTACTTGTTATTTTACTATTTTCGAGATTATCCATGTAAATTTCGGCGAGTATTCCCGAGATGGGATCTCCCATGGCTAGACCTTCTTGTTTGTATATCTTGCTGTTGAAAGTGAAATAATTATTATGAAGAATGAAATTTAGCAATTTTAAGCATTCTTCTATTTGTATAAGACTTAAGGTGCTGTATTTGGAAAGATTATTTCGTATGATTTCTATAGTTTCCTTAGCGGGAATGTTCGAATACATGTTGGTAATACCAATATAATGGTCCGTTATTGGACATTATAAATTTTCCAGCCAACTCATTCTTGGTTGCCTGCATTTCGCCCTCGTGTGCTAAGTTAGGCTCGTCAGTTGGGACTTAGCACACCACCTAAGATGCAAGGCTAGTGCATACTGTGGAGGCCACTGCATAGGCTATTTGAAGCCACCAGCAGTGCCAATGCACTATGAGAGCTATGTCTCATTTCCAAAAAATAGATGCCTGCCTGGCCATCAAATGATGTAGATGTTGATTCCCATAGGGAACCTAAAATGTCGAAAGAACACATTATGTGGTTAGGTTGTAAATTAAATTTATTTAGGGCCTGTACGACAGCCAGATAAAAGTGCGGTATAAATGTATTTGGCAGTTTGGACATTTATCTGGAAGTTTGGTTGAAACCACGTACTACGACTTTCGTTTATGTGCAATCTGGGAAAATATTCTCGAGTATAGCTATGCCGAAGTTGGAGAGCTGTTTACGCTCTTAACTGGGACTTCGCTCTTATCGGGGACGCTACTGAAAAGAATCAAGATGGCTACTCATGAAGATGAATCTACATCTGCATGATGCTGTGCGAAATTAAGTTGTTACAATGTAATTTATGTATATATTTATAAAGTATGTCATGCTTCCTGTCCAGCTATCACAGAATTCTTAAAGATTTCCCAAGCTAGCAAGTTGTTGCTACTGAGTATATCAGTAGCACACAAACAGTCACCCGTAAGCTTCATGGGTAGCCGTGGTCGTTAGGGCAGCATAGTTTGCTGCTAAGCAGTTTTTCGTGGGTTCGAGTCCCAATAGTCTGACATTTTTTTACTTTGTAAATGGTAGTCGGTAGGGTACTAGAGGTGATAGTACACATTTCCTAATCATTAAAATGTGTGTCAAAAGCGTGGGTTCTATTCCAAATTTATCCGCGACGCACATATGGAGTAAAGGTATACGACGTTGTTCATGGCGATTCGTCCGTCGAATGAGGATGTTTAAGGAGGTTATATTTCTTTTACTTCATAACGACTTGCTACAAAAGTATTTACGCTAAAGATAGATAAATGCTTGCCAGTTACTATTGTATTGAAAAGAAAGAAACAAACTACTTATTCAATGACAAACAATAAACTGAAATAATTGAATTAATAATTAATTGAATTAATAATAAAATTAATGATCCCACGCTGCATCAGTGGCATAAATTACGAATATAAACTTTACATTCGTCGTAACACGCAACCTCGTAAATAGTACTAGACAAAAAAGATTCATTACCTGAATCTTAACTTTTGCATCCAGGTTACATTTTCAATCTTTTTATTTTCTATAACAGTTTCAGTTTCATTATACAGTTAATTAATTTTAACATTCCTTCGTATGTGCATATTTCAGTCCTAATTCTGTTTTTGACCTGGACTTCCACATTATAGCTTAATAAGAGTCTGATATTGGATTCAGTCAAACAATTTCAAAAGGAATAGAGCTAAACAAACGAAAACACCAGGCAACACGTATACCACCGCACTAAATTTCACTATATTTTCAGTAACCTTATTACCAACCCAATAAAAATGTTACTACATTTTCCGCATTACAATATTGTCATTAAAATCCGTTGGTAGTACACAAGAAAATATTTAACTTCTAGTTTGCAAAACTGCAGCCTACGTATCTGGCTGATTATCTGACAGTCATAGTACAGGCCCTTAAGGTTTTGCATAGTTCTATTGAGTTTTTTATAGGATGTTTTTTGTGGAATGTAAAATGTTTCTTGAGAAATTTCTGACGGAATTGTGAAGTTTTGTACGTCGGACTATTTCGGCTATTTATGAAGGGTCGAATGGGAACGGCCTTTTTATGTATTTTTGGCAATGATCTGACGGTGGGTAATTTGGGATTCATGTTGATGAGTTTATGATATTCGTGTTCATTAAATAACAAAGGTGAGTTTTTTAGGAGTATTTTTGGACTACGTTGAGTTTTTAAGGTAGGATCTTAAGAGATTATTGAGTAAGAATTGTCGGAAAAGAAATCCTCCGTTTTTTTAATGTAGTCATGTTTATTCATTAGGTCTAAGGTATTGCCTTTGTCGGCTTTCGTTACTATAACATTATTGGTGTCCATCTTTTTTCTTAATTCATGGGTTTGCTTTAGTGAGGTGAAATTATTGATGTTAGAAACTTCTTTTACAAGAGTGGGTAATTTCTTTTTTATCTCATATCTCACGTCGTTCTGTTTGTCAAAGGGAATTTGTTTGTTTATGTTTGATTCGGCTTCTGCTATTGTGGTAATTATGTCCTCAGCTTTATGTGGACTAGGCCAATTATATTTTAGGCCTTGGTCAAACAAATGTATTTCATTGTCCGAAAATGTGGTGTTGGATAAGTTGATCGTGGTTGGAGTGTTGTTCCATGAGGAGATGGAAGTTTCTCTGTTTCTGTTTTGGTTTAATGATTTAACTTTCTCTTCCATTAGGCATGTCAACTTGTGGCTTAAGGTTTTTTTGCTTTTTGTCCAATATGTTCTGTAACTTGTGTGCGATGTGTCTTTGGTATGAATTTCATTCAAGAGGTGATAATGACTGAGCAGTGGTCAAATGTTCCCGGTAAAGATGCAGGTTTAATAGGGATTTCTTTCTATACATTCGTTTTATTTCATTTCTGAGTCAGATGGTGTTGACTTTGTTTTGGATGTCTTTAGATTTGTGTTTTGGAATGTTTTTCCTTTGGGTTGATTTTAAAAACTTTGATACCAGACCTAGTCTTAAACATTCCTTTAAGAATAGAATATCTTTTGAAATTTTACTGATTTTGATGTTTTGACACCTATTTTTGGTTTTATTACCCTGGTTGGCCATTTTTTAATAAGATTGTAATATTGAGGTCCGGAAAAAAATATATATCTTTTTCATGGAAATTATTACAAATTTGGAATTTTTTTCCACATTATTTTACATTGTTAAATACGCGTACAGTTAATTGCAATTATATGTTATTCTGCATTCATTCTCAACATTTGTATATAAATTTTAAACTGTCTTTAAACTTAGCACCAAATAAGACTAACTACCATTATTGTCAGTACTGTACTTATGACGGCCTTGTTTTGAGTGAAAATTCACCAACGTGTTCACTAGTGTAACATTTTTTAATTAATTTGACATTTTGATAATGATAAGATCTTGTAAATGTTTTTTAATGTATTCACTCATGTAACATATTTTTATAATTTCCAACCAGACGTCTGGTACAATTTTGAGGTATTTGATATGACTGATGATGCCCCACAGAAGGGGCGAAACATGTCTCAACGATTTTTAACAAAGTTTAACTAGTATGTTAACATCTTGTGCTGTATTGAATAGGTTGAGTTAAAATAAATTTCTTATATTATTATAAATTAAGATTCTTTCAATACGGAGAAAATGATTTTCATTACTTGTATTGATGAATTTGTCAAGGCATAGAGTCAATAAGGCCCTGGATCGCTTCCTGAGGAATCGTGGCCCATGCTTGCTGCACTGCACGGGTCAGTTGTTCCAGAGTTGTGGGTGGCTGAGGACGGTTGGTCAGTTGTCGACCCATCATGTCCCACACATGCTCAATAGGACTGAGGTCCAGGGATCTGGCGGGCCATTCTAAAGTTGTGATGTCGTGGAGAGCTTCTCTGAAGATGCGTTCAGTGTGAACCCGGCCATTGTCCTGCTGAAACATCCCATTAGCAATGTTCGCCATCATAGGGACAACCACTGGATTGAGTGCCCTATCAACGTACTTCGAGGAGTCATAGTGCTCTCAACAAGCACTAATTGTGATTTCTCATTAAAGCCAATAGCTCCCCAGACCATAATGCTTGGTGGTGGCCCTGTGTGCCTCTCAACAATAAGATTTGGGTGGCCCCTCTACCCGGTAGGTAGGCGCACACGATTCCGGCGATCACTGCGGGCAAGACAGAAGCGTGATTCATCACTAAAGACGACCCTACGCCATTCATCGACCCACGTCGATCTTTCTCGACACCAGGCCAGCCTTACACGTCACTGCTGTGGGGTCAATGGAACACCTTCTGCAGGGACACGGGCTCGTAAGCCAGCTGCACGCAGGCGATTACCAACTGCTTGTTGTGTAACTTGGGGTGCCACAGCTTCTCGAATTTGCGCTGCTGTTGCACGGGGTTCCATCCGGGCCATCCGAATGATGCAGCGATCCTCTCTCACAGGTGTCTGTCGTGCTGGGCCTGTGCCAGGTCTACGAGTGTGGGTACCTTCATTTGACCACTGCTGCCATACACGTTGTACCGTAGATGCCTGTCGGCCAACACGTGCAATGACAGTCCTTAGTGATAATCCAGCTTATCCGAGTCCTCTCAAACGGCGACAGTTGTTGAGAGCGTGCTCTTCTCTGTCGTTGAGGCATGTTTGACAGGGAACACTTCACTGCACAGACTGCAATGCTACACCAGAATCCGTATACTGGAGTTGATTCCTCCGCAACCAATCACGTGGGGAGACCTGTAGCAACAATCCAATGGATCTGAAACTTTGATCGTTTACATACCTACATGGCATCGTTCCATATCTTGAAAATCAACACAAACGACCAATGCCTTCATGGTGTTGCAATTTCCATTTTCTTAAGTGTATTATATATAGGAAAAGGTGGTACTAGTAATCCAAATTCATATCAAAGTTATAGCCTTGGAATGTGTGTTAAAGTTCTGATGAAACTACTTCTAAAGCGAATATAGCTAATTTCAGATCCAAAAATTTGGGAGGAACAATTTGGTTTTCATACAGGAAGATCTACACAACAAGCAAAGAGATACATACAGGACGAGATAAGGGAAATGTTGAGGCATCCATGCTGAAAGCTGTTTGCTATATTTATAAGACTTCTTTAAGGCATTTGATTCCATAAATAGAAATAAACTGCTGGTGAAACTACAGGAAGTAGGGATACCACCCTACATCACCTAACCACTCGGAAACATCCTATCAGAAAACTATTTAGTCAGAGACCAGAGACGTTAACATCACGTCTTCCTGCCCTTTGCTACAAATAGTAGGCATACTTCAGGGGGATCCACTGAGCCCTACATTATTCAAAATCGCAAACTATGATGTGGTGTAACAGCAACGAGGACTGAGGAAGTAATAACATACAGATGATATGACTCTGAATTTGACAAGCCAAGAAAGACTTCAGGAATCCTTTAATAAACTTGGCAGAGAAGAATAATCTCATGATCAACAACAAGAAAATTGCGATCATGATGTTGAGCAGAGGGGAAGACCATCCAGGGAAGATGCTTTTTACTTGAAGGAAAGGAACCTGGAATTAGTGAATCAGCTCAAATACCTGGGCATAATATTCCAAACCTGTGGGGAATATTTTGCAGTTCACAAGCAAGAAAGGGCCACGGCAGCAATTATAGCGATAGGCGACATCCCTTGCCTGAGTCTTATCTTTAGAGACCGCAATGAAGCTTTTCAGACTCAAGATAGTCCCAATCGTAACTTATGGACTAGAACCCACCTCGTACTACATAACCAAGAGCGACCTGGTAAAAATGGAACAAGTAAAATCCATGTACTTAAAGAGAGTCCTTTGTGTCTTAAAATATTCCCTAGCAAGATCGGTTTACAAGATGGCAAGGGAGCCTTTCTTCATTGAGAAATTGTTAGGGGCTTTACGTCGCACCGACACAGATAGGTCTTATGGCGACGATGGGATAGGAAAGGCCTAGGAGTTGGAAGGAAGCGGCCGTGGCCTTAATTAAGGGACAGCCCCAGCATTTGCCTGGTGTGAAAATGGGAAACCACGGAAAACCATTTTCACATTGAGAAATTAAGATATGAAATGACATTGCCATATACGCAGCAAAGCAACACACTATTGTAGATGCTATATGAAAAGAAGAGGAACAATCCTATAGACTTCTATGCCACGGAAGTTATGACATCAAATGAATGGAAAAGTACAAACTATGAATCGAGACACACTATTACTCATTTTGCAGTGCATGAATTTCACTTTAAAGTGTATACAAATAAGAAATTCCATGAGCAGGCTTCAGACTGCAAGTGTGAATGGTGTGGGGAACCATATGACAGACAGCATTCTCTAATGCGTAATAACAATACAACTACCTTGCAGCGAATGACAGTTTAAAAATTGTAATAATATGTAACATGCACATTGTGTGCTTTTCTATTGAATAATATGATCATCTAACATATAACATTTTCAGAAAACCCACTCAAACTGTAAATGCTTTAAGACAAGATTCCTTGCATCCAGACCCTCGCAAAAAGGCTAATTGTTATAGTTTAATCCCTTGACGCCAACCTCCATACACGTACAGACCTCTTTATATTCACATGCTGCTGAGTTCCTCTCAATACCTCCCTTATTAATCCTACCCAGTGTCAATAATAAAACAGGCTACAGAATGAAGATTTTTTCCCCTACCTAGAAAGAACCTTTCCCTTCCACCTCTTTCTACAGCCGTTGTTCCCCTTCCCTCCACCAAGCATGCAGACCATGCGAGCACATACAGATACAACACTATGAGGAAAGCAGCGTTGGGCGCAGAGAGAGGCCTAGTGTGAGCCGTGTCAGGTGGTGAGTAAACTCGAAGTCTTAGTAAACAGGACAGCTAAATCACTTTCGCTATCAAGCTCCAAAATTTGTTCTCCTTTCCAGATTTGCTATCCATCTTGAACACAATCAGGCCTAGTCCATTTCATCTGGCAAGAAAATTCCTCCTTTCCATCACATCAAGATTGAACGTTACAAGAACTTGCATAGCTGTACACTACCGTTTTATTTTTATTTATTTTTACAGCATTATAATAATTTATTTAACGTGCACAATGTGCAAAGAATTACTATATAAAACATTAGTCTTCATTGCAAAATTTCACCAGTGATTCTGATCGCTGTTTACAATTTAAAACATGGTACCTAGTACAGTGTGCACCACATCTTAAACATACACAGTTCAAACCTGGTTCATGATAACGCTTTATATTACACAGTTTATAATGGAACCCATGAACGGAGAACCTTGCCAGCAGGTGTCACAGTTCATATCCACCTTGAACCCATTCGCAATTTAGCATGGCATCGGTAGAGTAGAAATCTTCCCAGATGTCAGCCTTCTTCGATCGTAGGTCTCGAAACAGATGTATATAGGGTGTTGTTGCTAGAAGTAACAACTGTAACCTTAGCTCTTCCACATAAAATCCCTCTCTGGATAGCTCATACACGAGCCGGGAAGGAGAATATTTGGAGAGGCACAGAGCCCGTTTCAAGTAGATTGCCTTCAACTTCTTGATTTTATCTAACTGTTTCATACTCAAATGTTCCCAAATGTTTTCCAAGCCATATGTTGCTATAGGGCTGATTTTTAGATGAAAGAGTTTTATGGCCATTTCTAAAGACAAGTTTCTCAGGTGCTTAATGTCAGATATTGCTTTCATAGATGCATTTAGACGGTCTATGAGATGGTGGGTGAAAACATTACCTTGGATTTGAAAAATTACACCCAAGTATTTAAAATGCTTTA
The DNA here is from genome assembly GCF_040414725.1 of Anabrus simplex. Taxonomy (NCBI): domain Eukaryota; kingdom Metazoa; phylum Arthropoda; class Insecta; order Orthoptera; family Tettigoniidae; genus Anabrus; species Anabrus simplex. Next base: position 268,186,283 of record NC_090270.1, read on the forward strand.
CGGACTTAAGTTCTTGGTCTTCATAACAGAAGATTCCATGAGGTCCCCCTCTTCTAAACGTCATGGACACTGTTTTTTCTACATTCAGTTTGAGCTCATTTTTCTTTATCCAGCCTACTATTTGGTTGAATGATTCCTGGAGTTCCTTCTCTGACGTTGATGTTAAGACCATATCATCAGCGTACATTAATAGTTTGACGCTTTCCTGTTTTACCAAATCTACTATGTCTGCTGTCGCAATGATGAATAATAATGGACTTAACGGGTCTCCCTGTAATACCCCGGTTGTTTGTTCCAAAATAATAGATTTGGTAATGGCATTATCTACTTCTATTGAATTGTTGAGCAGTAAGTTCCTAATCAGCGGTATAAGGTAGTTCGTACTACCAATGAAACTCTCCAATTTTTCTAACAGTATGGTTCTGCTTATGGTGTCAAAAGCTTTCGAATAATCTATAAAGATGGCATGCAATTTACCCCCTGGTTTCTTTAAGGCTTCTTCTATGTCATTCTGGAGACAGCGGATAGCTAAAGTCGTTGATTTCCCTTTTCTAAATCCGAATTGCGACTCCGGTAGGTTATTTTCCACCAGTTTAATGAGACGTTTACCCACTAATGAAGTTAAAGTTTTTAGTAGAGTACACTCTAGCGCTATTCCTCTATATGAGTTGGGATCTGCGGTATCGCCTTTGCCTTTATATAGCATTTTAATAGTGGATTTTCTCCAGTTGTCTGGTATCCTACCTTACCGCAAGCATTCATTCATTAGGTGAGTGATGGATTCACCCAATTTTGGGAGAGCAGCTTTAAGATGTTCATTAAAAATGTGATCTGGGCCACATGCCTTGTTATCTTTAGATGCTGTAATAGTTGATACAACCTCATTAATTGAAAATTCGTCAATTTCAGAGATTATTTGAAAAACTGGCACGAAATAATTAGTAGGTCGTGTCTCTCTCTCTTGAAGCACTGCACTCAAGTGCTTTTCCCAAACTTCCATTGGTAAGTTCCTGGAGAACTTCGGATGTCTAGGCTTCAGAGACAGGTAAGGATCTAGACTGGCACGTTCTATAAGTTTCTTTTCTTCTTCCTCTCTATAATGATTTTTTGCTTCTTTTAGCAGTAGTTTGTATGCTCTCCTTTTACTGGCATATATTTCAAGGAATTCTTTTGTTTTCTCTCTTCGGGCTGTATGTAATGCTTCCAGCACATCTCTACGACATTTATAGCATTCATTGGTGAACCAGGGTTGAGATTTCCTGACCACAGGTATTGTTGGTAGAGTAGCATTCTGGAGCAGCACTTCTAGATATAATGCAGCCTCATTAAGATTACCCTCTCGTAATAGGTTAAGTATCGTTTGATTATCTTCACCACAGATAAGAGACGGATTACTTTTTCTACTTATTTTTGTACAGTCTCTAACTGTATCAAGCGTACTAGGCCTATTCTCCAGCTGTAAGGAAGTTGCAACTGGTAGGTGTTTCCGTTGCGCCTCGAGAATAACCTCCTGCTTGATCGACACAAACTTAGAGTTCATAAACACCAGATCTATTGTGCTAGCACCATTATGAGACATGTAGGTATTCATATCAGAGGCATTCACCAATCGAAGACCTTCCTCTTCTAAGAAGTCCAAAACTTCCGTTGATTTTCGATGTTCTGCATCGATGCGACAATTTAGGTCTCCGGCAAGGATAATGGCATCATCCCTAGTAGTCACAGTTAAAGCTTTACTAACTTCCTCAATAATCTCAGTTGATGAGAAATCTGGCTGGAAATATACACATACACAAACACACGGCTTGGTTCGAACTACTAAAACGTTCGTAGATCTGTATTGTACACTAAATGGTGAGAACTGATCAGTGAACAGACATGCAATGCCTCCTTTGGGCCTCCCTACTGGAGGTTTTTCTGCCATGACGAATGTTGAATAATGTCTACTAGTTTGCCACGCATGTGTTAAAAATGTTTCCACTAGGATTATTACATCAAATTCCTGTATCATCTCTTCTAGTGTGTTTGTCATGCTCAGCAGTCCTTCAATATTCCATAATAGTAGCTTAATCTTTGATGTAGGCAAAATGTCGTCCTTATCGGGATTTGGTTGAGAGCATTGTACCCGAGTCGTTATGGGGTCGAAAATTATACCTCCTCACCAAAATCCTCCCTGGCCAGAATTCTGGGTTATTTACTTTTTCTAGGTGGTCAAATCCAATACCACTTCGGAACGCCTTCTTTGTACCTTTTGTGTCTAATTGGTCACAAATAATGTCATCAGATATATTGTTATCTCAAAGGAATTTAATAATATCCTCCCTCTCCGTGTTCTGATGAAGTTTGCCTATGTACAACCAGGCTGTTCTATTAGCCGCTCTTAGGTTGCTTATTTCATCAGCCTTTCTCGAACCTATGATTACCTGTCTACGGTGCCGGTTTCGCTTCACAACCTCCGTCCAAGTTCCCTCTTCGGTGTTATCAGATGACGTTTCTTTGTCTTCAATTACTCGAATGTTCTGTTCGCGGCTATTTGACTCCACTTGTGGTGGTTTCGGGGCCAATCCTTTCTTGGCAGTGATTTGAGGATGCTGAACTATAACAGAAGTACTGGTTCCTTTAGAACTGTTCTTATGTTCTTCATTTTGTCTAGGCATCGCTTTATTTATCTCTTCCGCAACCGTTTGTTTGATGCTTTCCTTAAGACTTCTTATTTCTTCCCATATTGCTTTTAATTCTTCTTTTCCATGTCTTAACATAATTAAATCATCTTTGCATATCTTGCACATCCATAGCAATGTAGTGCTAGGCTTTTTGAGAGTCGCGAAGTCACCCACATTAACTCTAGAACACTTCTTGTGAAACCACTTATGACAGTTTCCATCACAGCCCACAGCAGCACTGGTCTCTGTTATCTGTTTTCCACATTCTCCGCACGGAGTGTTGTCTCCTGTGCTCTCAGTATCGTCCTTCCCTGGCATTAGGAACACACCCTCGAAGACGTTGCAGAGCAGAGCAATATGGCTACCACACTAAAAGAATTTTGAAGTGCTCGTTTGGCTGATATTTACTCCACTACACAAATAGACTCGAAGATAACACTTATTCAGATAGAAGTTCACTATAGAAAATAAACTTTACCGTATCTGGATACACTGGATCAGTTTTGATATCTGGTAGGCCGTGATTTCAAATAGTAAACCGTCACTATCGATATACTTGTTTAAATCAACAATCGCGCTCGCTCACGCAGTCTTTAATGCAAGGATATTCGCACTAAGTCGTACACACTTATCATGAGTAAATAATATAATGCCTAAAATTAGTTTATCCTCATATCTACAAAACTGAAACACTCGAATAAGGTGTAATTCTCTTGTGGTTTCCAAATGTTCACTTTATCAGATGAAACACACACTCAGATCGATGGATAATCACAAGTCGCATTAAATTTAAATTGATATAGGCCCTATGTTTTCCAGAAAATTGAGTACGTCTCTATCACATACACCAGTCACAAATTTTACACTGCTCTTGCACAATTATATCCTCACATTATAATTAACAGACTATATACAACACTGAACACTATGATAACACGACAGGGTATTCAGTTCCAATACTTTAAGAATGAGACACTTTACGACACTATTAACTATATTTTATGATGGTTACTAAAGATGTTCGCGAAAATTTTATCTCACATTCACGACAGAACAGACAGCATAGATATTTCACACTCGCGAAGCCCACTATGCCCACCTGTGGAGCGCGATAGAACTTATCTAGCCGATATAGATTTTTTCCTTATCCCAAAATCTCCCACCTGGGCATATTTTCCTCCATTCTTCACTTTATCTTAGAATAGTTTTAAGTGGCTTTTCACGAACATATCTTTTACCATTGACTCTTTAGATATTTAAACCTTTTATCTAGTCAAGGACAAGTTGTTTTTAATATTGTGTTTTACCTATGTTACTTGTGGTTTTTTTTACATATTTTAACTGTCATTCAAGATCATGTCTGAAGATGATTTATTTTTTAATATAAATTAATGTTATTGTTATCTACAAAAAATGCAAGATTTTAAAGTGGTGGATAGGTGGAACTTCCCAAACGTACAGGTTGGTTGTTATAAAACTCCACCATGGATCAAGATGAAATTGATTACTTATAATTTTTAGAGTTGTAGAGATTGAAATAATATATATTTGAAGGTGAAGATCTCTGCCGTCCTTGTATGTATGAATCAGGCCAAATCAGTGTTTCTTTTTTTCCTTCTAAAGAGTTTGAAATAGTTTAACCTCTTTCCTATTGAGAGCATATAGACTTAAATTTCTGCTGAATTCTAGCAGATGTATGTAACATTATACATTGTTTCCTTAACGTAGATTGGTAGTATAAACCACAATCTTTTCACTGATATGTATGCTGATATTTTCTGGTGAGGATTCCTAAATTCTTTCAACGCCTTGAAACCTCTTACAACTCTTAATTACTTGACTTGCTGTCATTTTGAAATATCATACTGCATGGTGCACAAGCATGGCACAGTGCAGTTTGACTGAAAGAGAAGTATTTAATTAAGTTTTAATAAATCAGACCATAACAGCACTACACCATACTGAACTGAGTAAAGCGAGAGTGGACTCATAACAATACGGAATGAGAGCACGCACGCCAAAGTACATGCCCTCTTCCTCATGAACTAATCGTCCCATTAACCTGAGATTTGTGCTAAAGAATTATAGAAATCCTCACCAAATGACGTCAACATGCATATCAGTGAAAAGATGGTGATTTATACTATCAATCTACATAAGGAAACACCATATAGTGTTCCCGGTTCTTCCGCTCAAAGTTTTCCAGGTAACGATTACCCTAGCATTGTGAAACAACCCATGCAGATAAAAGAACGTTCACTTTCATTCCGTATAAAATTTGTAATGTCTCTTCTCCATTAGTAGACTATAAGGTAAATATAAAGGAATCCTTCAATCGTCTTGCATCTGCTTGCCATTGAACATATTTCCTAATCGTCAAGTAAGGTGTGTTTGTTGATGTGCAGCAACACTTTCACTCTAAAAGAATTAACGCACAGCAGTCTTCCAACAACTCATGACTTCTTCCAGAAGTCCTGCAGCGATCAAGAAGTTGCGATGAGGGCAGGAGTACAACGAGGTAATCATCCTCTCTGAACAAATAAGTGGAAAAGAAATTTAAAATATAAAAAAACTTATTTATTCAACAAAGGAATTTGGAAACGCAGTACAAAATAAAACAAGAATTAGGCCAAAAGGATTACTAACGTATCAAAAGAGAACGCATGTTCCCTGAGTAACAGTACACTTGTAATTTATATACCCTTGATAAGTCCACTGTCGCACATAAAGCGAATGACGAGATCAGCAGTAGTCGCGTCATCGGCTAGTATGCGTTCGAGTGTTTCCTGCAGGCCGAGGCTCTGTCTTAGGCCAGAGATTGGCGCACTCTGTGAGGATGGGGGCCACGGTGAAGTCGACACCACAAAAACACTGGGGGTTCTTCCGTCTTTAGGGAATAAGAGTGCGTGGATCGTAAATGACCTATCCTCAGCCTGCACAGTACTATGGCCTCTCTCCGTGAAGATCGGAAAGAGGACCACCACACGGTAGTTGTCTTCTTAATTGCTCTCAGCTTGTTGGAAGTTTGGATATCTAGCCACTCCGATTCCCAGGACGCCAAGATGGTTCGACGTAGCTGAGAACAAATATCCTTAGCCGGTATATTGACTGGTCTTGGAGGTAAAAGTACAGCTTCCTTTGCAGCTTCATCCGCAAGTTCGTTTCCCGCAATCCCAATGTGGCTTGGAAGCCACGCGAAAGTGATTCTGGTGCTAACATCCCCTAACCTGGCTAGAAGATCATGTATATGCTGTACCAGTGGGTGTTGCGAGAAACAGGTTTCAATAGATTGCAGAGAGCTTAAGGAATCGGCACACATAAGAAAGTGGCTTCTTTCGTCACACAGTGCAAACTGCAGAGCCTCTAAGATGGCGCAAAGCTCTGCAGTATACACACTACATACTTTAGGGAGCGAGATCTTTGTGCTCATATCATCAATTACGAAAGAGCAACCAACATTATCTCTGATTTTAGAACCATCCGTGAAGATAAGTCTCGCAGCCGGATATTGGTGAACGAAGTCCTAGAAATACCTCCGATAAATGGAGGAATCCGTGTTCACCTTGGGTCCACGGAGCAGATCTAGACGTATATCCGGTCGCGGAACCAACCACGGAGGTACCTCGCTAAGAGTTCGTTTAAGACAACTACCGATATCAATATTCAAACCATGACACAAGCTATCAATCCGAAACCCAACCGGCCGTGTGGTATTCGGCCAGTTTTGGCACCGCTGGTGGTATTGAGTAGGACAGATGCATTTATAGCTTGGATGTAGCAGCATTTCACGAATTTTGGCAGCGTACGTGAGGGGTAACTGCTGCCTCCTTATCCGTAAAGGTGGAACTCCTGCTTCAGCGAATAGGCTGGGAATGGGGCTAGTACGGAAAGCACCCATTGCCAGCCTTACTCCACTATGGTGAATACTGTCTAAAAGGTTCAGAGTAGATTTTGATGCTGACCCATATGCCGCACTTCCATAGTCAATCCGGGAGAGGACCGTAGCAGTGTAAAATCATAGCAGTACCGCATGGTCAGCCCCCCACGAAGTGCCGCTGAGAAACTTAAGCATCTATTCATGCAGGCAACCTTCAACTGACGGATGCCACGTAAGTTTCTTATCAAAATGGAGACCCAGGAATCTGCAGGTAAGACAATGTTTCGCAAGCGGAGCTCTGGTTGGGGATGCACAGGCCGACGTCGACAGAAGTGTACAACAGAAGTTTTCGCTGCTGAAAATCGGAAACCGTGTTGCAGGGCCCATCTGTCGACTCGGTTAATAGCTTGCTGCAGCTGTCTCTCAGCAAACGCCACCCTTCCAGAGCTGTAATGCAGAGCTAAGTCATCTAAATACAGCGAAGGAACGACTGCGGGCCCAGCAACGGCAACTATGCCGTTGATGGCGATTGCAAACAGCGTGACACTCAGTACCGATCCCTGAGGTACTCCATTTTCCTGAACGTAATATTGAGAAAATGCGTTCCCTACTCGGACTCGAAAGAGACAGAGGGACATGAAGTTCTCAATAAACGTTGGCAAATTTCCCCAAAATCCCCACTGGTGTAGTGTGGAGAGAATCCCATATCGCCAGGTAGTGTCGTAAGCTTTCTCCGGGTCAAAAAACATGGCGACAAGGTTTTTCTTCCGGACAAAGGCCTCCTGAATGGCGCTCTCTAGTCTGACCGTATGATCAGTGGCAGACCGATGAGAGCAAAAACCACACTGGTAGTTAGACAAGAGACCCTCCTTTTCCATGGCCCACACAAGACGCCGGTTAACCATCCTTTCAAATAGTTTACAGAGGCCATTCGTAAGGCATATTGGCCTATAACTATCCAGAAGTTTTGGATCTTTACCTGGCTTGGGAATTGGGATCACAATTCCCTCACGCTATTGAGATGGAAACATTCCCTCACTCCATATTCTGTTGAATAGGGTGAGGACATCCTTGAGACATTCTGTCACTCAAACGCTTAAGCATTTGATTATGGATTTTGTCCGGTCCAGGAGCCGTATCTCTGCATAGCGCAAGTGCACTCCGCAACTACCACTCCGTGAAGGGCACGTTGTAGGGATGCGAAGCACTAGAGGCAAAAGAGAGATGGTGTGCCTCTGCTTCGCGCTTAATTGGAAGAAATGCAGAGTCGTATCTCCGAGAGCTGGACGTATCTGCGAAATGCGACGCAATGTGGTCTGCAATGACTGAAGGAATCGTAACTATATCTCCATTAATGGAGATTCCGGGGTACTGAGGACACATTCTGTACTCCAACAATACAGTGGAGTTTTGTCCACACTTGTGATGACAGAGTATGAGCCGTGATGGATGACATACTTTTCCCAAGTAGATTTCTTAATTTCTCGAATCAAAAAACGGGCCTTCGCACGCAGACGCTTAAATGTGATATGACTGGCCGTCGTAGGATTCCGACGATAATGCTTAAAAGCCCGTAAGCGATCACGTATGGCTGCTGCAATTTCGTCCGTCCACCATGGGACCTGTTTCCGGCGACGAATACCGGACATGGAAGAAACTGTTTCCTCTGTAGCAGCCAAAATTCCAGTAGTAATGGAAGAAACATGGTCAACAGACTCCAGCATATCATCAGCCATCACTGCGCGTTTTGTAAATTCTGGCCAATTTGCCCGCCGAAGTAACCAACGCTTGGGTACTTCGGACTGTCTTTGATTCAAGAGAGACAGAATTATCGGGAAGTGGTCACTATCACAGAGGTTGTCGTGTACTTGCCACCGTAGCAGGGGAACTAGCGCACGGCTGCAGAGAGTGTTATCCAGGTGTGAGAATGTGCCATGTGTGCTGCTGAAATGAAGCTTTTTTAAAATCCCTGTTTTGCACTGAAGTATTGTATACGGACAGCCTAGGCTTCTTTTAATAATCCGTGACATAAAAGGAATATTATAATTTTACGCTGGCATAATAGTTTCACGGTCCAAAGTTGTTCACTATGGCAAAATATTCAGTACCCACAAATAGTTACAGAAGAAGACAACTGTCTCCATGAGTAATAAGAAAGTTCCACTCTATAACAATAGCGTACTGGTTTTGGTAATTCTTGACGTTAAAAGCATTCCTAGTTGAGAAGCTTGTCTTGAGGGATTGAGAAGGCAGATAAACTGACATTAAAGGGAGCCACATGGCCACCTAGCACAGCACCAACAGGCAAGAATGGAACTCCCATTCTGCTCACCCCTTCTATATTTCTGGAATACTCAGAAAGAGGGTACATGCCCGCCAGAAGCCTTAGCGCCTGTTGTTGAAAAGTTGACCGTGCCTCAAAAGAGAGAATATTAAAACACCCACAGACCCCTAGGACCAATACCAAAAATCTATTTATACATGCATCTTAATACTGCCCCCTTATATTCTGCAAGGGCATAATCTAGCTAACTTCACTATTAATGCTACATAAATTATGCTGATTACGGAGTCATAACCATGGGAATTTTCAAAGGCCTTTGCCGTTTAACACATCAATTTCTGGGAATTAACCCTGACTATCTGTGATTGGTTAGGCACAGAGGACACCAAGACCAAAACTGAAATACTCGTGAAAGGGTGAGGACACAAATTTGATCTTAACTTTTGATTGAACAATTGGTTATGGATCAAACTAGGCTGAGGTCAACATCACATCTCATACAAGTGGGCCACTACTACTTCTAAATAGTCAGCCGCAGGATCAACCTCTGCCTGTCAACGCACTGCTCCTCATGCCGCAACTAAGAACAGTACTAAAGTATTCGAAGTGACGATGCTTCCGGGTGTATTCCATATCATTTGATGTCAATTCAACTGTTAATTCTGCCACAGCTTCAGCTTTAATCGCTGCTCCCTCATGTGTAATATTAGCCCAACATTTATTCACTTGGTCATTCCAGGTATTTCTGGAATCGCTTAAGTCCGCCCAGGCTCATTTTGGATTTTGGCCAGAGGTGTAAGGCCGAATGCCCTTCCTGACACTGCATGATTTTTCAGATGAAAATTCCAACCGGTAACAACTGGGAATCGAACCTAAGGTGTGCAAGTAGGAAACGAGTGGCTAAGCCACTGTGTTTATCACACCTCCAATACTGATACTGACTGATGTGTTAAAATAGTTCTTCTATGTCACTTTGATTTATCCATCATCACCAATTATAACCTATGTCAGGAAAGTTCCAGGACTGAGGTCGTAAAAAATAGAAAAGTTTCACTTACCAATGAATGGTCTTACCTCTTGATATACAAAGGCAATCCGGAAAGTGGTACCTGTTTGCGCAATAAAGACACAGGAGTAAATATTAAGAAATATACACATCTTTATTGGAAAGAGCATACTTTACACTACTTCTCCACATAATCTCCAAGCAAATTTAGGCATTTGCCATAACGTGGGACGAGTTTTTGTATTCCAGCATCATAGTCCTCCGCCGCCAGCGTATTGAGATACGTGGTCACGGTTCGTTTAAGTTCTTCATCGCTGTCAAATCTTTTTTCCGCCAGAAAGTCTTTAAGCTTTGTAAAGAGATGAAAATCCGAAGGGGCCAAGTCCGGGCTATTCGGGGGATGGTCGAAGGTTTCCCACTTGAATTGCTGCAAAAGTTGTGTTATCGCAGCTGAATGAGGCCTGGCATTGTCATGAAGGAGAATGACGCCTGTAGACAACAGACCTCGCCGTCGATTTTGTATTGCCCGTCGTAATTTCTTTAATGTTTCACAATACTCATTACCATTAACTGTGTGTCCACGGGCCATAAACTCAATGAGCAGTACACCTCGGCGATCCCAGAAAACAGTTGCCATGAGTTTCCTGGTGGACAGAACTGTATTGAATTTTTTTGGTTTGGTTGGTGAATGAGCATAATGCCACTCCATTGACTGTCGTTTACTCTCAGGTGATGCATAACAAACCCATGTTTCATCCCCAGTAATGATGCGACTCAGGAAAGAGTCGCCTTCCCATCCGCGCCTAACCTTACAACAACGCTCTATCTTCCACCGTCTCCCTACTTACAATGATCCCAATAAGTAATTTTTTTACCCTATCAACGCAGTAATTAAAACTGAGAGGACTTTTTCTCTTGCCATCCACAAGACTATCATCTTTGTGTCAGCAGAAAATGACTGAATTTTCTGTAATAATGAATGATGCAAGACACTATATAATTTTCACAGTTAGATTTGTTGAGCGTTAAATTTATTGATCTGTATCATAGGTACATGCAGTACATCTGATGTTTTAATGTGTAATCCAAAGGCATTTTAGTCTCAAATTTCTTTGATGACTTTCATTTCACAAATTTTTGGGTTCAGAACATCCAGGTTTTTGGACTGGAGGGATTTGGATTAGTGGGGCTTCACTGTAGTAAAATAAAATATTCCTCTTACCAACTATATCATTTTTCAGTTGGATACTGCAGTCATGCAAGCATTTTTTTTTTTTTTTTCCTTCTTTCATGCAATCCATGTTGACTGTTTATAGAACTCTTTGTTCTCATTAATGGTACCCCTACTTCAGTTTCTGAGATATTTTCCACAGGCATTGTTCTTCCTCAGCACTCATCTTTGGTACTATTATTCTACTATGATGTCTTTCCATTTACACTTTCTGCTCAACAGTCCATGTACTCTAACAATTATCTTCACAAAGCATTCAAATTTCTTTCTCAATCATTCCTATTTTACAGTTCCTACCTCAGTTGTAAGCAAGTGCTGTCTCATGTAATATAAAAATTCTTCCATGTTTTTCTAATCTCACACTATCCACATCTTGGGTTTACTTTCCTGAACAGTTCTTATCATAGAGGTTCCCTGAAAATTCCTTAGTAGCCAAAATTCAGGATGTGCAAAAATATAAATAAACTAACTGCGTATCCTAAGAAATAAAAATTTGAGCACTGAAACATTACATTACATTATGTGTCATGTTCAAAGTAAAGGGATCACCCGAAATATATTAAGAATTAAAATTCGCAGAACGACAAAAATTGCAGAAATATAATTATAAACAAGTAGTCCAAATATAGGCTAAGATCAGATAACCCCCTCGGGATTCCCTATCCCCAGATAATGAAACTATTTTTCAATTGAACTGTATTCTAAGCACATTATAATTACAATAAAAAGCCATCCTCAAAATATTTCGGCACTGTTTAAGCACAAATTATGATTAACTTGTAAAACTATGTTTTTACAACTTTAACCAAGTTTTAACGATGTATGAATCCAATTGAAGCCAGACGAACATACTTACGCATTTACAAAGAACACTGACATGTTTCCAATGATTACGCGTATATTCTACCACTTAAATGGATTATAATTAAAGAATTTTAAATTTCCATCACTAGCTGAAATACATAGAACCCGCGTTATTAAAGAACTGTCCTATAACCAATCGCTGCAACACATTTCAATCACTAAACAAGATGGACACGACACAACCTCATCTATGAATTCTTAATGGTCAAAGAAGTTCCCCAATCTTCTTCTTCTTCCCCTTCGTTTTTTTTATTGGTTTCAGCCGAAGATCTTTAACCAGTCACCAAGTTCTTTCAGTTCTTGTGGTACTTGTTGAATCGTCGTGCGGTACGGTACCTTGTTTGTGCGGGTCAGTTGAGCGCGGCACTGGTGATCAATTGTGTTTAGTATATGTGTGGTGAAGTAGTGGTGAGCTATGGCTGCCGCCAGTGGAGGGACGTTAGCATTGTCTGGGTCTAATTTACGAGTGGAACGTGAGATTAAAATACCCATGGATTAGGAATCCATGACTGATTCACCCATCAATACGAGGCAACAGCAGGGATCTCAGTCAACTGGGACTGATTCGCAACGTCTTAATACGGATGTGTCAGAACGTTCTAATACAGAATAACCCAACCAACAATCAGAGGTGTCACAAGTAGTTTCCCCTCCGGAATATTATACCCGGTTTCACAATGGTCCATATTTTGTATTCGTGGAATCCACTAACGATCAAAATATAGGTAGTTTACATCCTATGGCACTTGGTCGCCGGTACTGTGAAACAAAGTTAAATGTTAAATCTATCCAACGTAAAGGTCGCAACATAATTCAAGTCACCTTCCATACGGCTGCTCAAGCGAATGCGTTTTTGAACAGCTCCATTCTCGAAAAACTAAAAATCAAAGCATATATCCCTTTTTCAAGAGTGTTGCGAGTAAGAATAATTCGCGGAGTCGAACAAGGTCTATCTAATGAAGATATCCTACAGTATTTAGAATCTGACGTACGGTACCGGTCAAAAGCGTCCAAAGACTCAATCGTCGGGGGATCCAAGATGGTGAAATGCAATACCTCCCCACGGGTTCTATTAAAATAGTTTTCCGGGCACAAATGCCCCCATCATATGTTGCCTTATATAAGGTGTATATGGAAGTAGAACCCTATATTTTTTCACCTATCCGCTGTCGCAAATGACAGAGCTATGGACACACGATACGACAATGCCAGGCCAAAATGCAGGGACAGTGCTCAGTTTAGCTCATCAGGTGAGCAGGTCCTGAATGTCTGGATGTCTCTATAGCATTTGTGGACTACAATAAAGCATTTGACACCGTGGAACGAGAATGCGTTTTAGAAGCAATGAGCAAACAAGGCATCCAGAACAAATACATCAGACTTCTGGATAAACTCTACGAAGGCAGCGAGGCCAGAATAAAAACAGAAAGAGAAGGAAAGAACATCAAGATAGAAAGAGGAGTTAAGCAAGGGGACCCTCTCTCACCAAAATTATTCACGTGCTTACTGGAGAATCAGTCCAGAAAACTAGATTGGGAAAAAAATACGGCATCAAAATAGATGGAGCAAGACTAACGCACTTACGATTTGCAGACGACATCGTATTGGTGGCAGAGTCGGCAATGGAGCTAGAACAAATGATAATAGAATTAGCCAACATCAGCAAAGAAGCAGGCCTGACAATGAATCCAAGAAAAACAAAATTGATGACTAATGCACTGGAAACTCCAGTTAGCGTAAACGGAGAAATACTGGAATACGTAGAGGAATTTGTATACCTTGGCCAGAACATATCATTCTCAAACTGTTCAGAAAAAGAGGTCAAACGGCGAATAGGACAAGCATGGAAGAGGTTCTGGTCCCTAAAGTTCAAACTGACAGACAAGACTCAGAAACTCACCCTTAAAGCTGAAGTCCTAGAAAAATGTGTGATACCAGTCCTACTACATGGATGCCAAACCTGGGCGCGAACACTAAAACAAAGGAAAATGATCCAGATATGCCAGCGCAAAATGGAAAGAAAAATACTCCAGGTCTCATTGAGAGACAGAATACGGAACGAAGATATACGAAGGAGAACCGGCATGAAAGACGCTCTGACGACAGCCGATCAGCTAAAGTGGAAATGGGGAGGACACGTAGCGAGACTGGAGCAAAATCGATGCACCTACAAAATGACAATGTGCGATCCCAGACAAGGAAGACGGAACGTGGGAAGGCAAAGAACTAGATGGGCAGACTGGTTTGCAAGATGAGGAGGAAAACAATGGACAAGAACAGCAAAGATAAGGCAAGAGTGGAAAGAGCTGGGAAAAATTGTGTGCAGAGATCACTGACCTTACGGGATACACCTTTGCTCAAGCCCTGTGATAACATAGGTCGATCAAGACACATATTATAGATATTATGCAGCAGTGAAATATGCAACAGTGCGCTTCCACAAAGAGACCTGGAGATCACCTCTCTGATCACTACGGCATAATACAGTAAAATCGATAAAAAGAGGTTTTTATGAAGTGGTGAATATAAAATTATCATCCTCGCGTACACTGCGGAAAGAAGCCGTGCAAGTGTTAAATAACACTCATATCAAATTGTAATTACGCTATAGACATTCAGTTGTTTTTTCCGGCATGTTGAGAAGTGGCACTTCTATACGTTCCTGGAGAGTGTATCCTGCCCCAAGAGTTTCATTTCGTCCCATTCTTGTTAAGTGTATTACCTTTGTGCTAATAAAGTTCATTAGGATATCTGTGTATTCGACAAGTGCATAAAGTGTAATACTTTCATGGCTCTACACACGAAAGACCGAATAGTACTTTTTCCTCTTATATATATCTAAGTACATTTGTGTCTAAAACGGTCATTAATGATGTGAACGTGAGCTAACGTGATGCAAGTGAAATATTAAGTTGGACTTGTGACTGGGAAATAGCATATTGAATCCCAAATCAATCTCCTCAAGACAAGACAAGACCAAGTTCTTTGATTGCGCTGACAACTTTTTACATGACCCTTACCAAGTCGTTGCCTAAGCCCCATTCACAATGCAAACGTAACGTACCGTAAACTTAAAATTATCGTTAACTTAGAAGTTAGCGGCCATCTTATCTAATGGATCCGTTCACAATGCGCCGATGTAAACTTAACTGGCAGTCCGTAAAATTAAGGGATTGCAAACTCCAAGCTCTTGTGGTTAATTTCACGTTAACTTTAAGAACCAGCCAATCAGAGCAGAGGTAAACATTGTGTGTTGTGCACGATATAATGACTTCTTTCGACGAAACACTTGTAATTCTTTTTCAAAATAATCTTTGTGTATAGACTATGTATGATAGAAGGAAAAAGAATTACAAATACGCTGTACCGAAAAATAATAGGTGGAAATTAATATCCTGTAGTAATGAAATCTGACAATAAATGGCGGGAGACAAGCTCGCAGCACTGGCAAACGGACGAGAGACAATCCCCGTCATAAATAAAACAGTGTCCCTGTATATTTCTTAACGTTATGACGGACTACTAGTTTACAAAACGATATCCAAATAAATAGATCCAAATATCTCATCGAGGTGTGATAGATAGGGTCATAGATGTCGGTAAAGAAGACCTTTTACATTTCTTTTTATTACAAAAGGGGAAGCAAATCGTAAGAAAGGCAAACAGTTCAGGTTTCATCCGCATGTCCAAAACGAACTGATGAGGCGTCATTTCTTACAGTAGATTACCAAAATCGCCCTGAGATAACCTTCTTTGATTCAAGGGATGAACCCATTTTCTGCACTGTTGTTTAGATCGCTTTTTCAGGAACCGTAGGCCTACACAGCTCCTAGGAGCAAAGCAATAGATATTTGAAGTAATATGGATTCCGCTACCACGTTGTTTGATTCCATCGAGTTATTGAAATATAAAACTGCGAGATAGCCCAAAACCTGACTTCCGTACTAAATAACATGGCAGTGTTTCAATTGGCTGCTGTGTACTCTTTACGTTAATGTTACGTTCCTCCATTGTGAATACCACAAATTTTACGTTAATTTTACGGTTACGTTACGTCGTTAAGTTTACGGTTACGTTTGCAATGCGAATGGGGCCTTACGAGATTCACAAGGCCGGGAAATACATCACACTAGACTCGTCCTCGAGATACTTCCGGCAAGTGCCGCTAGAGTACTCTTTACAGATCTGCCTCGCCCGCTCATTGCAACACGTTCGAATATGAAAAACTATAAAAATTAATTAAAACTAGTAACTTCAGAAGGCAGCAAACAGATATGAGATCAAAGATAGACCAAGAGCAATTGTTTGACTTATTTTCTCCAACGTATTTCTTACAATATGCTTAAACGAAGAAATTCACGAAAGAAGCAGAGAAATCTGATAGCGAGTTTGTCACTTCTTACCGATTCCTTTAATTTTGCTCAGAGTATCCAATAAGCGGATCGAGATTGCGGTCATAAATAACTTTGGGTTTAATCGCCCTTTCACCAATTATCAGCAATCCAATCTTTTCATCCGCACATCTGATATTTGACATTCGTATTGAAGCCGCTGTTGGTGAGAGATATTATACCCGTTACGCAAATATTTAGCGACGTTTCACCGTATTTCTCTTTTTTCTTCCCATAAAATTAAATGTGTGTTCACCTCTATTGTGTAGTGGTTGGTGTGATTAGCTGTCACCCCCAGAGGTCCGGGTTCGATACCCGGCCCTGCCACGAAATATGAAAAGTGGTACGAGGGTTGGAACGGGGTCCAATCAGCCTCGGGAGGTCAACTGAGTAGAGGTGGGTTCGATTCCCAGCTCAGCCATCCTGGAAGTGTTTTTCCGGGGTTTCCCCAATTCCCCTCCAGGCAAATGAAGGGATAGTACCTAACTTAAGGCCACGCCCGCTTCCTTCCCTCTTCCCTGTCTGTCCTTTCCAATCTCCACATCCCTCCACAAGGCCCCTGTTCAGCATAGCAGGTGAGGCTGCCTGGGCGAGGTACTGGTCACCCTCCCCAGCTGTATCCCCCGACCCAAAGTCTGGTGCTCCTGGACACTACCGTTGAGGCGGTAGAGGTGGGATCCTCCGCTGAGTCTGAGGGAAAAACTGACCCTGGTGGGTAAACGGATGAAGAAAGAAGAAGAAAAATCCGTTCTAACAGGAATAAAGCTCCTAAATGACCCATTTTAGCATGATGTTCAATTTGGATTGCTTTTTTTTTTGGTCAAGTTCAGATATCGTAAAACTTTATTTCTCTGATTTCATTACCCGTATCTTACTTCTCAGTTTACAGATTGCTTTCCTACAATCTGGTATTTAATTTTCTCATCCGTATATATATATATATTGAACCCTTTGGTCCATACCGAAGGATACATACCTGTCTTACCTATCAGCAAATTGCATGAGATTTGTCTCTTGGGTCGTATTGGGTTCTTCGTCACTTGCTGAGGTAAAGGTAGGGTTCAGTAATTCTAATCTATCTACTCAAATGAAAGGATTGTTTAAAAAAGTTCCTATTTATTCAAGTATTTCATGAAGCATTTCTGCTTTATCAACGGTATCATTTAACTTAATCGTGTCCACTGGATACCACAATTACTTTTTATATAGAGGGTCAGAATACTGGTGTGAGCCTTTGACGTAATTGCCCGATGGGCGTTCTTACTAGAAACCATTGTCTCAATTATTAATTAAAGAAAGGAAAGTCTGGAAATCCCTAAATTCGGCTTCCATGTGAGACTACATGTACCATCATAGTGATTCTTTATGGTCCAGACCTCGTAACACGAACTCTGGACTCTGGGTATAATTAAGCCCGTCCTATCGGTGTGTGCCACACAGTGGTTATACGGCATGGACCCTTAATTGAATCGATGTGACCTGCGACTATGTCATGGACCGACATCTAAATTTCTAAGTTACTTTAAAGTCATTGTGGATGATGACCGCAAGGAAAGTGATGCTACAGTGGCATAAGACCCTAATCTAAGTCACTGAGGTTGATGACCCCCTAACCATCCAAGTCTCTAAACTGAAGGCTAAACACTTAAGTTACATCGGTTGATGACCAAAGTTTCCACTTTACTATCCCCAGCACATTCACTGCTCAATCAATCAAAGTTAAATAATACAACAATAGCAATGCTCACAATACTTTGTAGCAGTAAAATCCATTCTTTTCGGATATGTCCCATTAATCGTTACATTAACATTTACACATTCCCCAGAAAACAAACTAAGATTTCCAGAATGCATCTCCAAGTTATTCGCTTGATTTGAAGTTATTTCAAAATATGGTTTCCACTGAATTTAGTAATTAAATAAATTTAAACGATTTAATGAAATCTTAAGGAACAACAAATTCCATCTCCGCGGACTAATGGTTTCTTCACAAATTCCTACGCAATTGTGACGTAAAATTTTTAATCCTGTGATATTTATCTGTTGATTCCGATAGCTGGAAAACAACTATTACATCATTCATGTCCAGTTTATATCTTGTTTCATGACCTCACACTTTAAATCTAATATAACCCTAGCCATTATTAACACTTGGATAACCCTAATAATCTACGTACAAACCAAAGTAATTCACCGTACAATGTAAGCCAATTACGATGTCATATCTCATCATAACATTTTATAAAGTTTGCGCACCCCTCACAGACAAACAATCATCACTACCATCGCTCTATATTTTGGACAACCCTGAATTTGGCTAATCTTGTTCATTATACTCGTGGTCTCAGATGCACATTACGTTCTCAATTTTTAAAAAATACAGTATCTAATAACACACACGTTATTCCCGGATGAAAATTTCAACTAAATCCAACATTTAACGTTATCCCCTGCTGAGAAATGCAATCTCAATTCAATGCGTAACACACTCTGCCTGTCCCGTTATCCGATTGGCGAACCCCAACCCCGCTTGGCAGTGATATGAGACATCTGGTCGTTCTACCTGACTGGCCTCTCAGAATGCAACCTTTAAACTCTGCCGACATAATTACACAAATACGTTATTCTAACCAACAAAATGCACATAGATTATACTTCAAAATGCCCACAATAATTATATACATCGCAAATTAATACCGCCACGGATTCCCTACTTCTACTTTCCATCCCCAAACATTATACAACATCTTCCTCGGGCTTCCACAAGTCCCGGCTTCATTGACAGGTCTCCAACCTGATTCACCAATCTCATCTCGACTCACACGACAAAAGTAACCTCTGTTTCCCAAACTCACGACTATCACTGACAAAAGAACTGGAATAAAATCCTCACTAGAATCCACGACGTCTAATAACGCACCGTGCTTTAATAATGAACAACTTTGATAAAATGATATCGTATTTCAATAACTGGATTTTCACGCAAATGACTGTAAAATTCTACTAAATCTTTTTATTGTCAGTCAGACACAGTTTAAATGGGCCTAGAAAAACGTTTCACTCCGTGACAAAATTCATCACACTATACACTCACCCGACAGCGCGTTTCAACTCGATTGAAAATGGGTAACTATGGATTTCTTATATTATTTACGTCAAAATTCCGACAGAAAAATTATACGTCGAATGAACATCTTAATTTGACGCCACAAAATATAGGCACTAAACACACGGAAATGACGATCTACATTGGACGTGATATCACTTCGAAACCCTATTTAAGAACATTTTACAACATCATACGGCTGTCGCAAGACTTCAAAAATTTATCCAAGTGGAAAGTAAAACAAATGACCCATTTTTCGTCGTATTCTGACATTTACAAAAACCACATAGGCACGACCAACTGCGTCGAATACACTCCCTTCAATTACATATATTTTAGACATTATGAAACAAGATGTAATAGTTGGTAAGATGGTAAGTCACATACCTTAAGTTACGCCATCGTTCATCATTGTGCTCACCTGTGACCCTGGCTATTTTATTTAGCCATTTTTACATTTTGGGCTGTACAGATCATTTTATTCTTACGGTTTCCTGGAAATAAAGCATAAAAAATGCCCTTCACTTGTTCTTGTTGAGCGCACACGATGGACTGTAATTATTTCCGTACACGAAATACTTTCTTTATCACGTACTACTTTATTCGGTACTTTGACCGTCCTATTTGGTACAATTAATTCCACTCAAGGAAAACTATCTCCACATGGATTCAAGACCCCAGCCACAACGGCTAAAATCTGTAGGTTGGACTTAGTCTACTTTTGTCGTTCGATTTTACAGAGTAGCTCAACCCTCTGTCTTCAGCCTCGTGATACAAAATGCAGGGGCTTCATCACGGCGTCACTTCTTATTTATAGAACCTTCCGCCTCTCACCGGGCATCTCCCCTTGCCGCCAAGAAAATTTCTGTAACTTTTCTGACTTAACTAAACTGTAATTACAAGAGTTTTGAAGGTGACTACATACTTGCTACATTTCCGGCGGTAGTGTTCATGGACATTTAAAATTTATACATATTCAATTAGCTGGATAAATTACCTCATTTGATAGGCACTATATTTTGTCGGCTTGGCTTGGGGCAGGTCATACACACGCGCTCTTCTGAAATAGTTCACAAAATGACTTAAGATTCTTCCGCCGTCGACACGTGAGAATGACGTCACGTATCCCAGAGCGTGGGACAGAAGGCAACCACCCCCTCGCCACGTGTCAATCTCGTGTTATCAAGAATCGAACTTCTTATCCAATTGACAATTTAATACATAATATACTTAGGGCAGAAAGGTCATGGGTTCAATATATCTATATTAGATTTAACAGAGATACTCGTAGACTTTCCTTGATATAGAAACGAGACTTGTACTCATTTTTTGTTTGTGGCTGACGTATGAAGATATATGTACATCGTTATCTGAATCGGAACCTTTACTAAATTTTGGAGGACCGGGCGAGTTGCCGTGCGGTTAGGGGCGCGTGGCTGCGAGCTTGCATCCGGGAGATAGTGGGTTCGAATCCCACTGTCGGCAGCCCTGAAGATGGTTTTCCGTGGTTTCCCATTTTCACACCAGGCAAATGCTGGGGCTGTACCTTAATTAAGGCCACGGCCGCTTCCTTCTCACTCCTAGGCTTTTCCTATTCCATCGTCGCCGTAAGACCTATCTGTGTCGGTGCGACGTAAAGCCACTAGAAAAAAATTATGGCAATACATCATTTTTGGGACTGGACGCTTCCTGCGTTTGACATTTTCCTCTTTGTGAAACGAATACCCAATGAAAACAGAAGGAAGTTTGATTGATGTGCTTAAACTGAAATTTGTTTTATGAGAAGAATTGTTAGTTATCTAAAGAGATAGTTTGCTTCCATTTCTCCCTTAAACCACACTCGGAAGGGAAACTATGTAACGTCAATTTTCCTGCTTTTTAGTATCATACGAAATATAGAGAGGTACACAACCGTGCACCTTCTTCTCAATCTCACAGACACTCACCGACAGAAACAATATTCACGATAAATTGCACAAAATCAACACAGAAACACAATTACTCCGCATATCACAATGTTAAAGTCCGCCAAGAACAGAACGGAAACCTGACATCTAGCGGCCATTCAGCACTATGGAGTTCAGGGCTCAAGAAAAAGTTCGCGTACTATAAATATTATATAAACGACGGTTATTTAACATGATGAACGTAACATCATGGAAAAAATAACCTTTAAACATATGAAAACGTTTCGCCAACAAGTACGCACCACATATAATAAACTAGAATCACATATATTCTACTAGAAAAGAGACCAACAAGCTGATTATTTAGAAATTCCAATTAGTCAAATAACGTTTTCTCAAGGATTTCATTTCGCTGGATCGATGAAAATACATGAAATGGAAATGGCGTATGGCTTTTAGTGCCGGGAGTGTCCGAGGACATGTTCGGCTCACCAGGTGCAGGTCTTTTGATTTGACACCCGTAGGCGACCTGCGCGTCGTGATGAGGATGAAATGATGATGAAAACGACACATACACACAGCTCGCGGGCCAGCGAAATTAACCAATGTTGGTTAAAATTCCCGCCGGCCCCTTGGTGTAGGGGTAGCGTGCCTGCTTCTTACCTGGAGGTCCCGGTTACGATTCCCGGCGAGGTCAGGGATTTTTACCTAGACCTGAGGGTTGGTTCGAGGTCCACTCAGCCTACGTGATTAGAATTGAGGAGCTATCTGACTGTGAGATAGCGGCCCTGGTTTAGAAAGCCAAGACTAACGGCCGAGAAGATTCGTCGTGCTGACCACACGACACCTCGTAATCTGTAGGACTTCTGACTGAGCAGCGGCCGCTTGGTAGGCCAAAGCCCTTCAAGGGCTGTAGTGTAGTGGGGTTTGGTTAAAATTCCCGGCCCTGCCGGGAATCGAACCCGGGACTCATGTGACCAAACGCCAGCACGCTAACCATTTAGCCATGGAGCCGGACGATGAAAATGCATGAATGTTTCAAAATAAATTAAGGTGCGAAATTCATCGATTTATACGCTTTCATCAGAACTGTAAAATATAACTTGTTGCCTTAGTTTTGAAGTGGTGGAACAGTTCTTATATTCAGCAACCAATGAAAAGGAAGTACAACGAAATAACGTTGTTGGCTTTACGTTCCACTAACTACATATTTTACGGTTTTCGGAGACGTTAAAGTGCTGGAACATAGTCCTGCAGTAGTTCTTTTACGTGCCAGTAAATCTACCGACACGAGGCTGACGTATTTGCGACCCTTCAAATACCTCAGGACTGAGCCAGGATCGAATTTTTCGACTTGGAGTCAGAAGGCCAGAGCCTTAACCGTCTGAGTCACTCAGCCCAAGTACACCCTAAATGATTGTTAACCCAATGAACGGCCCTGGTAATGCTAACATAATATTGACATATGGCATAGCAGCACATCACACAATGATTAACCTTAGTAATGAAACGTTCAGACACTAAATATTTAATAGGTTTTTACCCATTAAAGAACATGAGTGCGAAAACACTATAGACTAAACAATCACATGGACGAGCTTCAGTTCGGCGCAGTCTGCTTGATAACAGATAACCACAGGATGAATCGGAAGGTGCTGGTAGTGTAAAACCCCATGTTACAAACCCAGCTAATCTCTCTAAGTCACTATTTCTTCTGTGTAACAGTATACAGATTGCTCCATCTATCACATAAGTTCTGTTATACTTCAAGATCCAGCCAAACATTTCCGCAGGCAAGCATAGATTGTCGTAAACCGGGCGAGTTGGCCGTGCGTGTAGAGGCGCGCGGCTGTGAGCTTGCATCCGGGAGATAGTAGGTTCGAATCCCACTATCGGCAGCCTTGAAAATGGTTTTCCGTGGTTTCCCATTTTCACACCAGGCAAATGCTGGGGCTGTACCTTAATTAAGGCCACGGCCGCTTCCTTCCAACTCCTAGGCTTTTCCTATCCCATCGTTGCCATAAGACCTATCTGTGTCGGTGCGACGTAAAGCCCCTAGCAAAAAAAAAGATTGTCGTAAAATACATTTGCATCTAAATCACTCGACACTTTGAAGCACATACACTGAAAAATATAACAATATCAATTATATTCTATTTAAATTAATATTTTTCGAGGATCACAAATAGTTTGAAAGTAGAGAAATGTCCTCCCTAACCTCAGACTCATTCACAAAATGATGCATGCACGCTACAGTTTTGTCATAGACTTCAACATAATCACGATGTATATTCCTAATCCATTCTCTCTTAACGTTGTATTCCGTGGGAAACTTAAGAATAATTGTATGAGAGGCATTGCCATAGTTAGACTAAAACCCGGTCCACCTAGTGCACTCATGTTGTTTAATGGGTAAAAACACGTTCAAAACAAGCACATTCTCACATTACTGCGTATAATTACAGATCCTTTGTGTCCATTGACTCATATAAATACACTCACACATTTATATTCTACAAAGAAACTAATATTTGTCGTCAACTTTCATAAAATTACGCCGACTACAAACGATAACAACAAACCAGAACAAACCCACATTTCCAACAATTCCGGCTACTCGATTCGCCATCTTTGAACGATCGAGAGTAGCATTAAGGTATGAGCAAGACCAACCTTAGCCTACAATGAATACAAAGCCTGCTCACTCGCAGTGCTCTCTTCAGAAACAGTGTCCGCCTGGCAGTGCGCGCCTTGACCGCTGCAGCGCTAGTATACCACCTCACATCAGCACTTTACTAGCATTGCTACCGGGAGTAGAAACCAACACAAACTTATCTCTACACTATACTTTATGTATATTATATACGTTACTGATCAGAATGAAGTAGAACATAGTAAATGTTCACCTTTTACCCCTAGGAGTTCAATTCAGCTGTGGATTTTCATTTCAGATAACACATATAACTGTCGAAATCTATGTCTGGCATTTAAAAGGATATAACGTCTGCACTAGATTTTTTTACTACCGCACCATAGATTTTCAATGAAAAGGAACGACTTTAACTATTTTCCTTGATATTTTTATATCATAAATTGTTTTTCTTCTCGAGAAGTAATTTCGGCGATACTCATCTGGCATGCCATTAGCGTAATTACGACAGAGGGGTGCAGAAACTTCTGCAGTATTATTCTGCTTAGTTCCTCAGGATGATCACTTTTTCCACACTGTAGAATAGGATTTTTAGCAACACGTGGCAACAGTATTTCGGTTAATATTTGTGCTATTTTTGGACTGCCCAGCGTTACCGATAACATTTCGTCCCTTACTTGCCCCAGTTTCATCAGCAGTGAAACAAAACTTAGCTTTGGATATCTGAGACGTGAGACACCTCTGTCTTTGATTTTTATTAATGACGTTAGTGGAGATGGGCTCTGGATACTACTCATTTTATCAACACACTCTTGACATGGCATGTTGTCTTCGACAACTCTTACCAAATACCCTCCAATATATGCCATTGCAGCACTCGACGGGCGGTCACTAGGGTTCCATAACTTATCCTTGGTACCACTTACACAACAGAATAAGGAAATTATCATCATCAGAACAGGAGCAATAATAATAAGTAACCTAATTTTTGGCGTCACATGGTCTGCGTATTTACTGTACCATACCTTGTCTGCTTCTTGCTTTAATCCATAATTTCCTAGTTGGCTTTTGGCAAGGGAATTCATGGAAACTAGTTCCAGGAACTTTATTTCTGGAGCCTTGTTTACAACACGGTACGAAACAGTACACCATTGTAATATGATTGACGTATTTTAACAATACCCTGTTCCCATTTGGTGAGTGTGTGAATAAAGCCGAAAGGTGTCAGGTTCCAATTCATCCTCAGTTTATAAGAGTTTACCCGTTTCACATCGGATGGTAAAATTATATTCTGCGACGTTTGCAGCAAAGAGGTGAGTGGAACTTGTTTTATATTTCCCCGTATCGAATTATAATCAATTTAGCAAAATCAACATGGTGTTTTAAATAATGCATATTAAGATACGTAAAACGGCAGCTGTCTAAAAATATTGTAGAGCCTATTTGAGAGTCTGTTTTAGGCAGCTAAAAATAATATTTTAGCACCTAAAAATCCGAGGTCTGGTAATTACTATATCAAGTTCCTGTGCTGGTTGGAAGTGTAGTGTGTTGTCTGAATATGAAAGGAAAAGTGTTGGAACAAACACAAACACCCGTCCCCGAGCCAGAAGAATTAATTAGACGTGATTATAATCACCCATCCGGCCGGCAGTCGAATCCGGGACCTTCTGAACCGAAGGCCTCAACGCTGACCATTCAGGCAAGGATTCGGACAAAACAAAATCATTATTGAGTTTCATTATTTCTATCAGTATTAACATTCAACTTTCGTAGTAAACGTCACCAGTAAGCATACAACGTGTAGAAATACCGCCAACCGAGGTGTTCATTTGAGGTTGAATTGCAGCGCCTCTAGCGGCAAGCATAGTATCCACAAGGCGGACAGCTATGAGTGGCTATTGGGCAGGCTTTGTATTCCTTGTAGGCTAAGGACCAACTTCAATATATCAGACCTTAATGCTACTATCGATTGGGAGGGATATGGCGCCTTCGTGAGCAAGCGTTTAAGACATGTGGTTGGTACATATCTGTGTTTACATTCTGTTAAAGAGTGTTATTGAAGCGTAAAGTAATCTATAACGGTTTATTAGTATGTTGTATTGTTAGGAGTGTATATGATGGTATTTTTAGTGTACAGTCAAAGACCAAACTGTCGTATGTGTGTAACCAAAATTTGTGGTTAGGGAAATCTCTTTCCAACGGAAAATGGTGAGCCTATTCGTTTTCGTTTTCTTATTCAGTCGGTGTAATTTCATGAAATTTGACGGTAAATATTAGTTTCCTTATAGAATATAAGTGTGTGAGTGTATTCATATGGGTCAGTGGTCGCTTAGCATCTGCAATTATGCGCAGTCATGTGAGAATGTGTTTTTGTTCATCGTGTTGTGAACCGTATTTAAATCGAACTATGGCAATGCCTCTGATACAACCATTCTTTAGTTTTATAAGGAAAAACATTAAGAGAGAAGTGGATTAAGAACATACATCGTGAATATTTTTACAAAGCAGAAGTGTGCATATCTCATCGGAGAGTAAGTATGAGGTTAGGGAAGACTTTATTTATAATTCTAAGTGGTGGACCTATTCGTATTCCTCGAAAATAATGCATTTGGATGATAATTGATACGGTGATGTTCCATCAGTGTCTTGCGTGCTTCAAAGTGTTGCGTGATTTAGATGCAATCGTATTTTGCAAGAATCTTTACTTGCCTGCAGAAACATTTGGCTGGATCTTGGAGTATAGAAAACTTATTGTGTGACAGATGGAGCAATCTGTACTACACCCTACCGGGCTTCGAATGGATGACCCACGCATAAGAATGCCTCCACGTAACGGGGTAAACACCCACGGATGAGATTGGATTGAAGAGCGGGTCGAATTGCTTAACGAGCTTCGGACCGCTCCCCTTCCTACTTTCTGTGCCGGCCCGGCAGCCTGAGCACTTGGGGAAGTGGTACGTTCAAAGAAAAACAAAAACAACAAATACTTAAGGTGGAGTCTTATGTCTATAATATGAAAGTAGGATCTCTGGGTTCAAATGCCTAGTGGATACTGCTTAACACTGCTACAAATGACAAGAATCATAAAATAGGGGTTACGAATATGAATTTATTCAAAACATGACAATTTAAAGAAGTTGATACAGCTCTCTATACAATGACTCTCCACATCTGGGAGGAAAAGAAAATAATAATCACTTTAAAAAAAATACGAATCGCCCATGGGCGTCGCCTGCATAACGGCATGATTGAGGTTTTGCGACTTGCTATCGTTCATTTGTCCTCATTAATTCATACCGTTCATGAAATTTTGTACATTATTCTGTCGGTCACACCGTGAGATGATCTGATGTCCCTATACACAAATATTACTAGCTGTTCTAAGCACGGACATAACCGGGGCCTACACTACATAATATCATATTAAAAGACACATTTGCATAATGCATAAACAAACACAAATACCATTTTTACTAAACCCCGGACTCCTCATCTGTCACCAAGACCACACAACGTGCACATAGGTTCTGTTTGAACTCAAAAATATGTGCACATAATTACGAAACATACACAGATATATGGATATATACACTTCATGCACACAGGAGGGCCATTCCTAGAAAAAAAAACATGGTTATCACTGTCTCCGGCCCAAGGCGTACGCCTGGAGCAACCCGCTCAAGGGCGCCATCATAATCCGGGGTCGAACTGGCCGACTCCCGACCGAGAGGTACTGTGGGTTTCTGTAGATCCCGAGAATAGCTACTCTCATATCGCCGGATATCGGGGGGATCCCTACTCATTTATTAAATACCTTTAAAGGAAGTTACCGTGATATTATCATTATACAAGTATTCTTAGCTAGGCCATTTAAACCAACCGAGGGGAGCGCGAGGTTGACCCAGGGCTCCAAGTTAGTCTTAACACAATGGTTTAAAGGGATCCCTCTGTCACGAGGGCGAGAGCCTGACATTCACAACAAAAAAAAAACAAGGAAGGGAAGGCGGTCATTCACTTCGCACGGCCGTTCTGATTCTTCTCTCGCTCACACGTCTACCCTCTCATCTCGGGGACACGCATATCCATGGCCCGCTTCATTTGCTTATTCATATCATTATGGAATTCCCATGAAATACTCTTTTTATTCACTCCCTTCTCATTATTATCACTGAGACTGTGGGCACGATCACTCCTCAATCATCTCATCGTAAATTCCTATTCGGCCTTCTCACTACGTCTCATATCGCGTATCTTCTTCCCTTGGGCCTATGGCTCTCACGGCTCCTCGTTCGTACCATATAAATACACTTATATTTAAACCTTCTGACCAAAGATTAAGGGCTCCCGCCTCTGGGCCTTACCCCGGCTATAGATTAAAAGAAAACACTCCAAACCATTATGGCCAATTAATCAAAAATCACGGGAGACTTGCACATGGTTCCTCACACTTATCCAAATCACACAATATGTACCTCTCCCGGTCGGGATCTTCTTTCTTGCAGTCCATGCACTGATTATATCTGTAAGCTAGGCATGCATTGTCTGACTGACCCATGAGTTTCCCTGGCATATTTGACAACCTCGTGGGACAGTGACTACCAATATTTCGACATGTTTCCCTGCTTGCCAGCACTATTTTTCCAACCTCCCCTACGGGAAACTCAAATATTCTCCTAACCTTGTTCCCATATTTGCTAGGACATTCTACATATTACTAAAAATATAACCCTCACGATAAGCTAATCATTAAGAAAGAAATATGAGTCGTCCGGGAATTTAGCCCCCTTGAATTTACTTCAACATTATAAAAATCAATAAAATTTCCATATAGGACATGCATTAACTTACAACATTTTGATATTTACAAAAGAACGCTAATCCTATCCCCGGGTTATGTCATGCTTAGAAATTAAATTTGGACATCACTCATCTGTTTGGTGGCCGTTGTTTATCCTTCCACGGGAGACCCATGGTGAAGTTCTTAGTACTCCATGACCACTCGGTAGGTGGCGGGCGTGCAGTCCTTCATCCCTGGTCCATACAAGTCCGACATCCTGGGGGGCTCGTCACAGCTGAAATCTTACAGTAATCCAAGTGGGTAACACTTTTACACTCGTCACACGTCCTCTATTTCAGAGTTTACACCCACGAATAAGACGGTCTTTCAAACCACGGCGGCGCGTTCACAGTAAGAGTCGGGTGGCTCACGAGACTCGAGCCCCTGATTCAAAGTAACACTTTGGGTGATACCTAATTATGAATTTCACTGACATTAAACCGGCAGTTTCTCAGCCGAATTCTAATACTTGTTCGAAAATTATGCTCGCGGTTTTTACTAGTTTGACACGCAGCACAGAAACAATACCTAGGCTCGTTTGGCCTCCCGTTCACTACACAAAGGCTTTTGGACACAATAACACTTCTTTGTACGCGGTCAGGGGTTTCTGACTGTAAATGGAGCACCGCGGGACATAGTGTCCTTCTCACGACCGTAAAAGAACAACTGTCTCTCCAATGGCCTGCTCGGCCTATATTCTCTTGCCCGCCGGAAGCTTGGGGGCGTCAACGTTCACGGTTCATTAAGAACAAGAGCTCCTTTCGTACCAAGAATTGACGATATCTAAATATTGCATCTTGTAGCCCTCTGTCTCCTCTTTCATTTGAGCCAGGCGTGCTGGACCTACGATCAGCAGTTTTTATGTAATTTGCTTCCCGCCTTTGATTAATTCATTAGCGTCCCTCGGAAGGTGGAGTCAATTTTGAGCGCGACTTTTGGCTTGGGTGACGCCGCTGTATCCACATGTGTTAGCGATATGTTACATCTTGACAGCTGGTGACCTCATTTCTTCCCCTGCATAAGTTATTACATATTTTTAGTCTGGGGAACGCAGAAAATTCCGCTCTATTCAATGGTGTGTCTCGCATAATTTTCCTATGTCTGGATTAAAATATCATTCCATTGTTTACGCGCCAAAGTCCGACGTTGGCACCCGTGACACGTGCATAAAAAACCGGAAGTTCCTTATGTTCGTTTGGAACTCTGGGAAGCTAGGCCACACCTCGGGGCGTATCTGACTACTCCAGCATCGCGTCCCCTTCTATCTCTCTCTCTAAGTTGAGAGCGTATTTCCGCGGGGGCTTGGCTGTTGCTTTGTCTTTCCTTTGTTGGGCAAGTGCTCCTTTCGCGGGTTCCATTCTGGCATGACGCCGCTCGATCCCCTTCGCCCATACTGCTACCAATGACGCGACCTTTAGGAGTAATTTTAATGGAGTATAAAAGCCCATATCATTCCCATGAGCTGTACAGGACACTGTACGGTTTCATTCTCCTCCTGCTTCATCAAAGAAAAATCACGAACTCGGGATTTTTCTTTCCCTTTAAACTGTCTCGGAAAATAGTCACTGGTGATGGTCGCGTAAATTGTGGACCTTCTCGGTCAACTCTGTGTTCTCCAGTTGTATCTGGTAGCATAGATTAATTAAAGCGTTCCTAAGACCGGTCCTCTCAGAACATTCTGGACAATCTTCACAGGCTGATGCCTCGGACTCGCTCCCTTCTTCCAAAACAATGTGATTCACGGCATCATCTTCTTCATCGGCTTCCATTTCTTCCATTGGATCCGGGTTGTCCTCGTCATCCTCGGCTTCTCCTGGTTCTTCTTCCTCCGGACCTTCTTCAGGGTGTTGTCCTGGTGCGTGGTACAGTTTGAGATTTGCAGCATTGTAAGTGGCCTCTGTTCTCCCATCCATTGACTGTACTTTGTAGGCATTATTCTCTAAGTTCTGGATTATCCTATACGGCCCGATGTAAAGTTCTGCAAACTTGTGGTAGTACTTCCTCGGAGGGTCGGACATGGCTGGTCGTTTGACTAAAACTAGTTCTCCCACACGAAGTGGCCGATGAAATCTCCGGTTTCGGTGACGTCTGAGCCTCCTCTCTGCCTGGGCTTTGAGATGGTCCAAAGCTATCCTCACACGAAGTTCAGCCGAAGGCCTGGGATCTTCTGGGCACTGTAGCACGCGGTGCCACGGTCTCTCTGGTTTCTGATCAAAATGTACCGCTATCGGGATCTGCCCCGTAGATTCATGAATCGTCCCGTTGATGCACTCCATGATGATTGGAAGAACATCAACCCATCGCCAATGCTGTCTGGCGCAATAAACTCTGCAGAATTTTGCTATTTCGCGCATGATCCTTTCTGATGGATTGGACTCGGGATGCCTAATAGAACTGAAGATATGCTGGATTTGGAGTTGCTCGATCTCGCGTTTGAACATGGCGGACGTGAACTGAGACCCATGGTCACTCAATATCTTATCTGGCTTCCCCATAGATGGAATGATCTTATTTCGGATCTGTGTCAGTACCGACCTGGAGTTTGCCTTCTGTACTGGGCACAGCATCACATACTTCGAGAAAACATCTACGCAGACCAAAATGAATTGTAACCCTCTAATTGCCTTGGGTAAGGGCCCGTAAAAGTCTATCGCAAATAGCTCTCGTGGCTTCTCTGGCAACAGCGGCTTAGGTGGTTGCCGCAGGAGATAGGTATTTGGTTTGATTCGTTGACAAGTATCACATGTTGTCAACACGGTCCTAATCATCCGCCTCATTCTCGGCCAGACAAAGGTCTCCTGTAGCGTCGAGGTGACTTTATCGATTCCCGCATGACCGATGGAATGATGTGCGAGCCAAATCAGTTCCACTTGCAGCACGGGCGGAACAACAATACGGTACTTCGTATGATCTTCATCTATGAACTGGTGAAGGATCCCGTTGAAATAGTTATATTTTGGTGCCTGCCTCTCACTCTCCTGGTATTCCGGCGTTCCTGCTGGTATCCTCTTCCTGAAGAAATCGATCAATCGTCTGGTCGCGGGCCAATTCTCTTGCTCTTCTCCGATGCGTTGTAGCCTGTCCAACGTCTCACGGTCACCCCCGCTCAACTCTATGTGATGAAGAACTTGGGCTTCCGGTTCGGGGTTTCGGCTTAATGCGTCGGCAATCACGTTGTCCTTTCCTGCGCAATGTTCGATCTCTAAGTCGAATTGTTGGATGAATAACGTCCAGCGGTTTACTCTCTCAGATGCCATCGTCGACTTCAAAGCGAAGGTCAAAGCTTTATGATCTGTCCGCAGCACGACCGGGAATCCGTATATATACTTCCTCCAGTGACTGAGGGCTGTAACAATTGCCAACATCTCTAATTCCGTGACGGTATACTGGCACTCATGAGCCCGAAGTCTACGACTCATGAACGCGATGTAGTTTCTGCGTTTTTCCTGATCCGGCGTCTCCTGGTACAATACCGCCCCTACACCTATCATGGATGCATCGGTTTGGACTACGAATTTGCTCGAAAAGTCGGGATACCCAAGCTTGATGCTGTTGGCAAGTAATTCTTTTGTCCTTTGGAAAGCTTCGTCACAGTTTGAATCCCATTTCCATCTATTATTCTTCTTCAGGAGGTCCTGAAGAGGAGCTACCGCCTCAGTGTAACTGGGGCAATGATCGGCGAAAAACCTGCAGATTCCCAAAAACTGCCTGATGTGTTTGACTCGTGTTGGTTTGGGGAAATTTTGAATAGCTTGAATCTTAACGGGGTTCGGAGTGACACCCTCCGAATCTATGACGTGTCCCAGGAACAAAATGCTTTTCTGGCAAAAGTTCGACTTATCCAAATTAATTTTGAAATTGTTTTTATTCAATTCTGCTAATAACAGGTTCAAGTGTTCCAAATGCTCCTCCAGAGTCTCGCTCGCAATCAGAATGTCATCTACATAACGCACCGTAAAGTTCTTCACCTGCTCGCTCAAATTCCCATCAAGTGCCCTTATCAAGGCCGATCCTGCGTTCTTGACGCCGAACGGCAAACGGTTGTAGACGTACGTCTGTCCGTCAAACATGAATCCCGTCAGTACCTTGGATTCCCCTGACAACTCAATGTGGTGGTAGGACGATCTCAAGTCGACCCCAGAAAAATAATTTTTGTGACCAAATTTCTTCAAAATATCCTTAATGTTTGGTGCCCTATCGTACTCTGGTACCAGGCGCTCGTTAATGGCACGTGCGTCTAGGCACACCCTCAGCGAACCGTTCGTCTTCTCCACGATGACTAAAGGGTTTAAAAATGGCGTCGGAGATTTGGAAATTAACTGGTTTTCTTCCATATCCTTGATGATAGGTCGGACCTTGGCATAATGTTTCTCGGGGATCGAGTACGGATTCCGTCGGAAAGGTTCCCAACTTGTGACAACGAAATTGTATTTGAAATTCGAAATTTTTCCCGGTTCTGACCCAAATGCATCGCGGTGGCGTTCCAAGATTTCTTTCGGTCTAGCTCTTCCCTCTTCACCTATCATTGCTTTATTAATTTTTGATAGCACTGCCTCCTCAAATGTCGGTTCTTCCTCTTCCTGTTCCAAGTTTGCAACCATTCTCTCGAGTCCGATTATTATCTCTTCTTCCTGATGTTTCCCATCCAGAGTCCGATCAGGACGGACTTCCTCGTCGTAGGTCACTTGAGTAGCCCAAATCCTCTCATCGACTACGCAGTCTCCAATTTCGTTTAGTTTCACCCCTTCGGAATGCATGTTGATCTCTAGCCTGATTTCATTTCGGTGCATGTCGATAACTGCCTTATAGTCCCTCCAGAAGTCGGCGCCTAATATAATGTTGTATTCCATCTTCTCGAGGATGATAAATGGGTGTGAAGTAATGGCCTCTCCGATCTGCAAATCTAAATAAACCTGAGCCTTGCACACTGTGGTGCGATCTGGGATGATTCCTCGTACCTTCATGTTAGAGACCGGTAATAATGGGATCTGCTCCTTCGATTGGATTTCCCGTATGAGCGTTCTAGATACGACGCTTACGCTGGCTCCCGTGTCTACAAGAGAGCGCACGCGCAATCCATTAGCTCTGATGTACACCACTGGTAATTCCCTGATAATCCTCTTATTCTGTCGGTGTGCGTCCTCGATCAAATCCTCGGGTTGGATCACCCACGCAGCTATGGTAACTGACGTCCTCTGTGAATCGAAAGAATGGCTGCTCCCCGAACCGCAGGCTATCTCCTCACTGGTTAGGCGAAATTTTTTTTTTGCGCTCCGGAGCTACTGGCATACTCCGGAGCATGGGGGTTCAACTCTCTTCCACGTCCTTCCTTCTTGTGGGCTTGCAGTTGCAGGCTTTCTGCCCCTTCGCACATTCCCGCGGCGGCCATACCCTGTATGGGTCTCTGCCACTTGTCAATACCGGGCGGCGTGTTTCGCAGTTGTTCCACATACTGTCGCGATTCATTCCTGCGATCTCGTATGTACTCTTCCCTTCTTTCTGGTCGTTGCCCTGTCGACCGTTGTCCGCTCGGTCCCCAATTCTGGTACGGCCTCCTCCGCTGTCCATACTGGCGATACCGAAGCCTTGGCCCCTGATTCATCCTCTCACGGGGTCCTGGTTCGCGGGTGTTCCAGCCCTCCTGGTATTCCCGTTTCGGTCCATTCCATGTCTGGGGACCCCAATCACTCCTAATTCTCGAGGGATACATCTCCCGAACTTCATTCGTACTAGTCCCCTGGTTCTTCCTTTTAGGTGGGCTTTCATCTTGCGCTAGGTCGACAACATGGACCGCCTCGCTATGGCGATGTCGCGCCTGCATTCCACTCGTTTGATCGAGCTGCCTCAATATTTGTTCAGCATCGACCGCATTTCGGACATTCGCCGCTATGAGCACCTTCTGTACTTCCGGTGGAAGCTGTTTACCGATGGCGGAAATCAACTCTAGCTCTGTGGGAGGACTATCCAGTTCTTTAAACTTCAACAACTGGCCCACGAAGTACTCGCAGAAACGGGTCTGCCCTGCACCAGAATACCTTCGCGAATACAATTCTAGCCTCAAATTCTGTTGCGTCTCGATTCCCCAATACTTCTCAAGGAAGCGCCGCCGGAACTCCTCATACCCATCGAAACAATATTTGAACGCCCGGTACCAGACCAAAGGCTGATCCGTTAGGTACCGTTCGACTACTCTGAGTTTTCGGTCCGCTGGAACTCGATGATCAATGAAGTATTGGTCTACCTCAGCAAGGAAACCTTTCGGGGTAAGATGAGTGTTTGACCCGAATTTCTTCGGCTCGTCATTCGTCATCCGGAGGAGATTATATACCGGAATTGCTCCACTATCTTGCGGGGTCGATTGTCCCCGAGGTGCATTATGCACTTGTGCATTTTCATTTCCCTGCGAAATGTCAACGTTGGCCTCGTGACCAATACTACTGGGCGGACTCACTCTGTCAACGCTATCCTGCTTCTTGAGGATCGATCGCATCACGATCTCACCTCTCGCCTCTTGGAATTTTAACAACTCGACCTCCTCCCGGATCTCCTTAATAAGCTCCGTGTGGACTTCTACTTGGACGGCAGCCTTGTGGGTCTTGTTGCCCCACTCTTCCACCTGTCGGTTCAGGCCTTGGATTTTCCCTCGGACTTCTTCTTGTTCCGCTTCCATCTCTTCGGTCACCTCCTTCCGAAGCTCCATAACTTCTCCATGGGCCTGAGTCTGGACTTCCTTGAGCTTGGCGGTCGCAATATCCTGCACTTGTGTCAGACGGTCACTGACCTCTTTTGCCACCTTGTCGAGGGCCTCCGTCGTCTGTGTCCTTAGTTCTCGGACTTCCGCCTTGGCCTCCTGCATGTCTCTTGCAACATCCTCTACGCGGGTGCTCACCTTCTCCATCTCTTCCTCGCACGCGCTTACCCTAGTGTCCGTCACGTCGATCCTATTGGTCACCCTAATCTCTACTTGCTTTAATTGCTGGATGACGTCTTCTAACTTCCCCTCTAACGCCTCGGTCATCTTTGCCTCCAATCTCGCGGCGTTCTCGTCGCTACGTTCACGACCTAATCTCATATCCTCTGCGAGCTCGTCTAACGAAGCCTTATTCGTGGCCGCCTGAGCCTGGCAAAGCTCTGCCTGCGTGTCTAATTGTTCTTTGAAATGTCCCTTTAAAAGTTCTCCCTGCTTCTCGAACTCCGCTTTAACGTCTGCCGCCTGCTGATTTACACGTTCCGTCATTATCTTTAACTGTTCCTTTAAAAGTTCCCTGTCTTCCTTGTGTTCAGCCAATAACTGGCACATCATTTCCCTCATGGCCTCCATGTCCATATTAAATTCAATTTTGGAGAAAGCGGATCTCCCGTGGGCAGAAAATGACCACCGGTGATCGACAGAAAGCGTAGATACATTCAAAAAAAAATTTTTTTTTTTAAATAGAAATTTCAGCGTGACCTAACTTTACTCGAAATTCCGACAAATCAATCCAAACTGGGCCTACAAACGGCTTGTGTCACGCCCCCTACCATATTAATGTCATAATTCATTGTATAGGAAATTTCGTCATATCATTTGACAATAATAATAACAATAATAATACTGATTCTACGTTAGCCCTTTTATCCTGGAATAAGTTTTCCGGTCACGCGCGCGCGGCCTACCGTGGGCTCGATTTTACGTATGCCGGAAACATGGCACACCCCAGTCACAAATGGATGTTATCACCTTGAGATTGGTAAGATGACGTTAGCAGACAATTACCCGTCTCAAACTGGCAACATCGCATCCGTCACTGCGCAAAAATTAGAGCCTGGGTTGAGGTACCCTGCTCTATCCGCGGCGTCTAAAGCCCTCTCGAAAAAATATTTATATCTGCCAAATGTTGTTACCTCAGAGCACAATCTTTGGCCGATACCCGTAACTGGCGAAATTTGAAGAATTTTGCCGGCCGTTTTAACCTCACACTGAGAGAACCATAACACTGTCTCCCAACGAACTGACGACTTCATAGTCTGTCCCGGGTATCCCTTTTGAATTTATGAGCGACACTCATGCGGATTTCCACTTCAAGTGGACACATGATTTTCCTGTTCTTGTCATTTTCCTATCCTATTTATTATTCACGTCGCTCCCTTTCATGGCTGATCTTGTGTGAGTTATCATCACGAGTTGTGACTTACGCACACCCGTACAATGACCATGACAGTCCTGCTGAGTATCACACAATCAGACCAACCCTTGCAGTATCCAATCTATAATTATGAATCTTAGCACTTCGGACATGTGCTTAACGTCTCCATCCGTTCGGTTACGTGGCGGGTACTCCATTTCAAATAACTGCCAACCCGTTCGATACCAAATGTAATCAGATTGTGGCACGAACCTGGCAATTTGACTCCATCATAGCACACTATCCTCCCTGTGGGTGGCCTATCTCTTACTCAAAATGCTCCAGCGTACACTATAAACAATGCCCAGCCACGAAGGGCGCCAAGTATACACCCTACCGGGCTTCGAATGGATGACCCACGCATAAGAATGCCTCCACGTAACGGGGTAAACACCCACGGATGAGATTGGATTGAAGAGCGGGTCGAATTGCTTAACGAGCTTCGGACCGCTCCCCTTCCTACTTTCTGTGCCGGCCCGGCAGCCTGAGCACTTGGGGAAGTGGTACGTTCAAAGAAAAACAAAAACAACAAATACTTAAGGTGGAGTCTTATGTCTATAATATGAAAGTAGGATCTCTGGGTTCAAATGCCTAGTGGATACTGCTTAACACTGCTACAAATGACAAGAATCATAAAATAGGGGTTACGAATATGAATTTATTCAAAACATGACAATTTAAAGAAGTTGATACAGCTCTCTATACAATGACTCTCCACATCTGGGAGGAAAAGAAAATAATAATCACTTTAAAAAAAATACGAATCGCCCATGGGCGTCGCCTGCATAACGGCATGATTGAGGTTTTGCGACTTGCTATCGTTCATTTGTCCTCATTAATTCATACCGTTCATGAAATTTTGTACATTATTCTGTCGGTCACACCGTGAGATGATCTGATGTCCCTATACACAAATATTACTAGCTGTTCTAAGCACGGACATAACCGGGGCCTACACTACATAATATCATATTAAAAGACACATTTGCATAATGCATAAACAAACACAAATACCATTTTTGCTAAACCCCGGACTCCTCATCTGTCACCAAGACCACACAACGTGCACATAGGTTCTGTTTGAACTCAAAAATATGTGCACATAATTACGAAACATACACAGATATATGGATATATACACTTCATGCACACAGGAGGGCCATTCCTAGAAAAAAAAACATGGTTATCACTGTCTCCGGCCCAAGGCGTACGCCTGGAGCAACCCGCTCAAGGGCGCCATCATAATCCGGGGTCGAACTGGCCGACTCCCGACCGAGAGGTACTGTGGGTTTCTGTAGATCCCGAGAATAGCTACTCTCATATCGCCGGATATCGGGGGGATCCCTACTCATTTATTAAATACCTTTAAAGGAAGTTACCGTGATATTATCATTATACAAGTATTCTTAGCTAGGCCATTTAAACCAACCGAGGGGAGCGCGAGGTTGACCCAGGGCTCCAAGTTAGTCTTAACACAATGGTTTAAAGGGATCCCTCTGTCACGAGGGCGAGAGCCTGACATTCACAACAAAAAAAAACAAGGAAGGGAAGGCGGTCATTCACTTCGCACGGCCGTTCTGATTCTTCTCTCGCTCACACGTCTACCCTCTCATCTCGGGGACACGCATATCCATGGCCCGCTTCATTTGCTTATTCATATCATTATGGAATTCCCATGAAATACTCTTTTTATTCACTCCCTTCTCATTATTATCACTGAGACTGTGGGCACGATCACTCCTCAATCATCTCATCGTAAATTCCTATTCGGCCTTCTCACTACGTCTCATATCGCGTATCTTCTTCCCTTGGGCCTATGGCTCTCACGGCTCCTCGTTCGTACCATATAAATACACTTATATTTAAACCTTCTGACCAAAGATTAAGGGCTCCCGCCTCTGGGCCTTACCCCGGCTATAGATTAAAAGAAAACACTCCAAACCATTATGGCCAATTAATCAAAAATCACGGGAGACTTGCACATGGTTCCTCACACTTATCCAAATCACACAATATGTACCTCTCCCGGTCGGGATCTTCTTTCTTGCAGTCCATGCACTGATTATATCTGTAAGCTAGGCATGCATTGTCTGACTGACCCATGAGTTTCCCTGGCATATTTGACAACCTCGTGGGACAGTGACTACCAATATTTCGACATGTTTCCCTGCTTGCCAGCACTATTTTTCCAACCTCCCCTACGGGAAACTCAAATATTCTCCTAACCTTGTTCCCATATTTGCTAGGACATTCTACATATTACTAAAAATATAACCCTCACGATAAGCTAATCATTAAGAAAGAAATATGAGTCGTCCGGGAATTTAGCCCCCTTGAATTTACTTCAACATTATAAAAATCAATAAAATTTCCATATAGGACATGCATTAACTTACAACATTTTGATATTTACAAAAGAACGCTAATCCTATCCCCGGGTTATGTCATGCTTAGAAATTAAATTTGGACATCACTCATCTGTTTGGTGGCCGTTGTTTATCCTTCCACGGGAGACCCATGGTGAAGTTCTTAGTACTCCATGACCACTCGGTAGGTGGCGGGCGTGCAGTCCTTCATCCCTGGTCCATACAAGTCCGACATCCTGGGGGGCTCGTCACAGCTGAAATCTTACAGTAATCCAAGTGGGTAACACTTTTACACTCGTCACACGTCCTCTATTTCAGAGTTTACACCCACGAATAAGACGGTCTTTCAAACCACGGCGGCGCGTTCACAGTAAGAGTCGGGTGGCTCACGAGACTCGAGCCCCTGATTCAAAGTAACACTTTGGGTGATACCTAATTATGAATTTCACTGACATTAAACCGGCAGTTTCTCAGCCGAATTCTAATACTTGTTCGAAAATTATGCTCGCGGTTTTTACTAGTTTGACACGCAGCACAGAAACAATACCTAGGCTCGTTTGGCCTCCCGTTCACTACACAAAGGCTTTTGGACACAATAACACTTCTTTGTACGCGGTCAGGGGTTTCTGACTGTAAATGGAGCACCGCGGGACATAGTGTCCTTCTCACGACCGTAAAAGAACAACTGTCTCTCCAATGGCCTGCTCGGCCTATATTCTCTTGCCCGCCGGAAGCTTGGGGGCGTCAACGTTCACGGTTCATTAAGAACAAGAGCTCCTTTCGTACCAAGAATTGACGATATCTAAATATTGCATCTTGTAGCCCTCTGTCTCCTCTTTCATTTGAGCCAGGCGTGCTGGACCTACGATCAGCAGTTTTTATGTAATTTGCTTCCCGCCTTTGATTAATTCATTAGCGTCCCTCGGAAGGTGGAGTCAATTTTGAGCGCGACTTTTGGCTTGGGTGACGCCGCTGTATCCACATGTGTTAGCGATATGTTACATCTTGACAGCTGGTGACCTCATTTCTTCCCCTGCATAAGTTATTACATATTTTTAGTCTGGGGAACGCAGAAAATTCCGCTCTATTCAATGGTGTGTCTCGCATAATTTTCCTATGTCTGGATTAAAATATCATTCCATTGTTTACGCGCCAAAGTCCGACGTTGGCACCCGTGACACGTGCATAAAAAACCGGAAGTTCCTTATGTTCGTTTGGAACTCTGGGAAGCTAGGCCACACCTCGGGGCGTATCTGACTACTCCAGCATCGCGTCCCCTTCTATCTCTCTCTCTAAGTTGAGAGCGTATTTCCGCGGGGGCTTGGCTGTTGCTTTGTCTTTCCTTTGTTGGGCAAGTGCTCCTTTCGCGGGTTCCATTCTGGCATGACGCCGCTCGATCCCCTTCGCCCATACTGCTACCAATGACGCGACCTTTAGGAGTAATTTTAATGGAGTATAAAAGCCCATATCATTCCCATGAGCTGTACAGGACACTGTACGGTTTCAGTACACTTACACAGAAGAAAGAGTAACTTGCAGTGATTAGCTTCGTTCGTAACGCAGGAGTTTTATTGTACCAATTCCTTCCGATTCATGCTGTGGATATCCGTTATCAAGTAGTCTACACCAAATTGATGCTCGCCCATGTAGTTTAGACATCATTGTTTAGAGTCAATAGTTTTTAAATTCATGTTCCTCAATGGGGAAAATCCTATTATATCTTTAGTGTATGAACGTTTCATTACTAAGTTTACCATCATTGCTGGAAGTTGTGCTATACCATATGTCAAAATATGTTTTAAGATTTTCCATTAAGGAAGGCTTAACATCACCAGGGCCCCTTCATTGTGCTGGCGTAATCATATCGGTAGTACTTCCCTTTCATTGAGTGCTGAACATTATAAATTGTCCACCACTTCGAAACTAAGGCAACACGTTATGTCTCATAGTTCTCATGAGAGTGAAGAAATTGAGGAATATCGCTCCTTAAATTATTTTTGAACATTCAAAATGATGTTATAAATACCTTTGTAACAGTTTTATAGTGTATTTCTATCTATCCAACGAAGTGAAATTTAAGAGAAAACGTTATTTGAATAAGTGAGATTTCTAAGTAATCAGCGTGTTGTTCTCTTTTGCTGTGGGGTTGTTAATCTATTCTAGCAGAATATGTGTGATTCTACTTTATTATATATGGTGAGTAGTTGTTGAC
The DNA here is from genome assembly GCF_040414725.1 of Anabrus simplex. NCBI lineage: Eukaryota > Metazoa > Arthropoda > Insecta > Orthoptera > Tettigoniidae > Anabrus > Anabrus simplex. The sequence goes on from NC_090270.1 coordinate 268,227,842, forward strand.
GAAAAGTTTTCATAAGTGCAACAGTGATTTTCCCTACGATGTTACATTTATCATGTTAAATTACCACCGTTGGCAAAATATGTACCGTGATATTTTCGTAATTTCTGGCGGATTGAACCAGATATTGTGTAGCTCTTTCAGTGGTATCAACACAAGAAACTTAATGTGACGCCGGGCTGAGTGGCTCAGACAGTTGAAACTCTGGCCTTCTGACCCCACGTTGGCGGGTTTGATCCCGGCTCGGTCCGGTAGTATTTGAAGGTGCTCAAATACGTCAGCCTCGTGTCGGTAGATTTACTGGCAGGAAAAAGAACTCCTGCGGGACTAAATTCCGGCATCTCCGAAAACCGTGAGTTGGTTTATCATCAAAATAAAGTTAATGCGTGCTACCCTAACCCTCATCAGTCGGCAGCTACTGCGCCCACGACGTCCACCATCTTGGTTTTGATATTACGGTCTGATATATTGTAGTCGGTCTTGGTCTGAGGATTGGAGTCGGTCTTGCTATGTCCCGGCCTTGTATATCTCGTAGGTAACGACCAAGTTTAATGGGGCTTTGTATGCAAGCCCGCCTCCAATCCTCAAACCTAAATATAATTAAAAACATGGCGGCTGAAGTAGCCGGAATGTTGAGATATGCTAAGGCGAAATATCACGTACAATGGCAGTAATTTAAAATGAAAAATGTAACATCACATCACGTACGAAAATTCCTCGTCAACGAGTACGCACAACACACAATCAACTAGAATCACATATATTCTACTAGAAAAGAGAATAATAAGCTGATTATTTAGAAATTTCATTTTGTCAAGTAATGTTTTCTTTTATATTTTACTTTTTTAAATAAGTACTTTATTTTCTATAACAAAGAAAAAGATACATAATTAATACAGTGCTGGTTAATTTAGATATACTGTTACAGGTAAACATCAAACACAAAATCAATAAACTAACAAATCTTTAATCGAAACACTCCCAAACAGAAAAAATACCAACCTACTTTCTCAGTTATCTGGACAACTCTGTGAATGTGTCAACACACCCTAGATTGGTAACTATGGCCATACTGTATTTGCTCTGGCAACCACTCCCAGGTAACATATTGTTGATATTACCAGCAGCTACATATTTAGTCAGTAGATGAATCAGACTATCTATGTCATAGAATACCATGTCCACCTAAGTGTACACTATGACCTCTACTTTTCCATTTTAGAAGGTCATAAACCATCGGAGAGAAATCGTCCACTACCGTGAAAGGGTTAAGCGGCCTGTAAGAAATTAGTTAAAATGGGAGAGCTTGTAAGCTCTTTTCTGTGATTTCTAAATTCAACTGTAATATTCAGGGGTGCCTCTGGAAGGTTTAAATATGTTGGAGCTAAGTGCTCTTGTTTTGGGAGATTTCTCCTTGTCTATGTAAACACTAGTAGGCGATATTGTAAAGTGGAAATTAGGGGCTTGAGGGCCGAATTCATAGTCAGCACTTATACATAAGTGGAACCCTTAAGTAATAAGGGATCACTTATAATTATTCACTTATATGAGTTTACATTTCATAGACAGCACTTATAGAGCACACTCATTGATACAGTAAGAATCACTGGGGATGTGACAATGCTGGATATTATGCCCATGCTTCCTGGATCGTGTAGTTCTGGCTACCGAATAGTGGGATGATTTATCGTGTTTTGCTTATCGAAGGCCATCGCGCATACGCACGCGAAAATTTTGAGTTTAAAAGATCTTCTATATTGGATTTGATTATCAGAATGGATAACAAAACAGCGAGCTGAGACGGCAACTGCAAGAACTTGTGTCGAAGTACAGTACATGCACATAATATAGAACAAGTAGACCGACGCAGTTTCTCATCAGAATATGCATGACGTGAGGAAAACTTGTTGTGGACAATGCAAACTACGAAAATGCCCAGAGCCTAATTTCCTTCTTAATATAACATACCACTTAGTCGAGCATCTCGTCTTCTTTCTCCTAATTCTCCCCAGCCAAAATTTTGCAACTTTTTATAACGCTAATCTTTTGCCGGAAATCACCCAGAACAAATCAGGCTGCTTTTGTTTGGATTTTTTCCAGTTCTTGAATCAGGTAATTCTGGTGAGGTCCCATACAATGGAACCATACTCAGGTTGAGGTCTTACCAGAGACTTATATGTCCTCTCCTTTACATCCTTACTACAACCCCTAAACACCCTCATAAACATATGCAAATTTCTGTACCCTTTATTTACAATCCCATTTATGTGACTACTCCAATGAAGATCTTTCCTTATATAAGCCTAACGTCCCTTCTTTCTTGTACACGTTATCCAAATCACTTCTGTGACATTTCAAAACCCACAGATCACACCTACAACAACACATCGGTATTGAAGGTTACAATAAAATATGCGTATTAAATTTTAAGCCAGTTAAAATATGGGTCGAGTAAGTCAGAAGATTATGAAGTACTATAAAAATCCCCTTGTCACTGGAAGAATATATATGCAAACACAGTATTACTTACATTTCCTTGTCACGAGAGAAATGGAAGAGAGTCCGCGCATTCTTCTCTACTTCATAGTTACTGCAGCCAAACACAGCACATACATTTCCCCTCATGTTGAGAGGAGATATCAAGGGTTGACACACGGTACTATTTAATTATGACAACTCAATGAAAACGCATAAATTACACCAAAAACTTCACACACAAATTCACGTGCTCCTATGACAGAATCCGTTGTTCTCAGGTCTACCCGCCAGAGAGAGTTCTAATAGCTGTCCCTCGATATCTCGCTGAGTGTCGCGTATTGTCTCTTGTAACGTGCTACTGCCATAACCTCTCCATCGACGTTCTACGAGTTTCTGCAAACTTCGTCGCATGTACATCTCCACATACTCTACAATTTTATGTTTCTACAAGACTATAATGCTATTATTATTGTCTGCTCTGGTTATCAATACTTCTTCCTATCATCGGAATTACCTTACTTTGCTCACCTGTCGTTACCCTCCGACTTTTCTCGACACACTGACCGCTGTCTTTCTGTCTGCCTCGCACCTACTACGTCATCTGCCACGTCACTTGATCTTTCTCGAATGAACTAGTCTTCGCTTCCGGGTGTGTATATATTGGACTGCTTGGCCCGTCTTCGGCAGACCGGCATCATCTTCTGTAAATAGTGTGTGTGTGTGTGTGTGTGTGTGGAGGGACTACGGACCTCGCACGGCTTGCCGTGTGCTGCGCCATTTTCTTCCCTACCAGCTGATGGAGTTATTCTGAAAGGACTTTGGTGAGCTAAACATATCATTTACTAAACTTGTTTTGAAAACTTTAATACTCGGCCTGTTTCGGCATGTTGAGTGATGGCATACTATGAAAACTTTCAAGGCCTTGGGTTCGAGTCTAACTCCTTGCCACCTTCAAAACTGATTAAGATTAATTGATTTTTTAGTGCTGAACACTTGGTGATGTGGACTGAGCCTAAACATCGTCAAACAGAAACTTTCACAACCTTAGACGATTCTGAAAAAATCTATTGGCAGATCAAATATTCTCCAGCATTACGCAGTCGGAGTTTCCTTTCTTTTCATCCTCACTTATCCTTATTGTACTGATCCTCCTTTTTATCCTACCCTTTTCTCTTTTATTAGGTGTGTATGCTTTTTATATTAGGGCGCCCTGGAGGCGTATTTGGTTTTTTTTAGTGTGGCCAAATATTTCTTGATCTTCATGGTAAAAGTGTACTTGTTCCCTCCAAATTTGATCAGATAATAATATTAATAATTATCCTTTGAGGTGATTGTGTGTGTGACACCTCTCTTTTCAAAATAATAATAGTAATAATTGAGAAAACTGGTTTTGTAATCTAGTTCCATTATATGGTCGAGATTCACGCTGACACAGTGTTTCTATTGTAACGATTTTTGTAAAATTTTGTCCAAACTTATCTGTGGGTTAGTCCCCTTTCGAAAACGTTTCCTCTAGGACGGGGACCCGAGCTATTTTGTCTTTGTAATCAATGCCTGGGATTTTTGCTCGGACTATATCTTCTTGGTTAACAAGGTGTATATTGAGATAAACTTTTTTCACCAATTTTATTGACCAAAAAAAAAGAGTTGTTCTTTCAAAGGTTTTGAAACTCTACATAAGAAATATATCATCTGAGATGGTTATCTGTATAACTTTGGAAAAACTGTTAAAGCACGGACCTTGCATGACAGTTCCTTTTTAATCTCTTATATATATATATATATATATATTGGTCAATTTTATTCTGTAGGTTTAGCTTAATTATCCCTTTGATACTTTCCTACAATGTCCAGGGTATATTTGAGGATCTATTTTCTCCAAAAATGTTAGTGTGTACTGTATTCTCTTTAAAGCTGCTGTTTCCAATACACTTGGTCATCTAAAATATTTTTTGTAACGTGGTGTTCTTTTTTGATTTTTGGTACCAACCACGGTAAACCTCTCCTACTATCCACGCCCCCCAGTACTGCTTCCGCTCACTCTGCTCCTTTCTTGTTTGATGTGATTGACTCCTCGGTACAGTGTTGCCTATGCACAGACATCGTTTGGTAGTTTTTTCTATCAACTGCGATGAAAAGACTAGTTTTGGAGAAAGTTCTCAAGATATCTTAACTATGTTGCACATAACGTCACATATGGTAGCAGACATTCCTTTCTTCCCCATTCTCATCATATTCCCTTGTTTAAATTGATACACTTTTTTGGTTTCTCCTTAAATCTTTTCGCATTTTATTTTGGTTGTTCTCGTAACACTATGGCTTGCTTTTCGGATAATTTTCGATTGGGCGACGATAGCGTTTTATCTCCACCCCCAGTATATCATACTCGGTCTTTACCTGAGGTTTCCACTAGTAACTTGATCTCCTTTTCTGATACCCCAACATTATCTTCCCGTTTTAATTCTCCCGATTTGTTCAGTGATTCAGAGGGCAAGCCCTCTTCATTACCTCAACTTCATTCTATGCCTCCCGATCCACATCTCTACCCCCCTCCCCCTTCACTACCTCAATACACGTCTGTTGATACCTCTCTCAATGTACAGATCATAAAACAATCTCTTGATCAAGTCCCTAAATGACAATCTACTGATCCTCGTAGTTTGATCTTGTGGCTCTTTTCTGCACGAAAATTTCTAAATATTGGTTTAGCTTCTTTTCCTCAGTTAATGGGATTACTGTCCCATAAAACGACCGTTTTTTTACTAAATTTTGGGTTGATAATATGTTAAGTTTTTCCAATTGGTATCAACTTCGGAATGCCATACACAACTATTTCTTACCTTACGAAATACGTTGCAAGCTGAGCCTTGAATTTATTCGTCGTCATCACCTTCCCACTGAACCTGCTCATGACTATCTTGATTCGATTACGACCTATAGTGATATTTTAAACATTGCTCACTCGGTCAATGACTTAATTTCTATCGTTCAATTCTATGCTACTCCTTCCTTTCGGCAGCTTTTCGATGCCTTAAATCCTCCTACGTCCATGCTTCAGCTTATTAATTTAGCTCAATCTCACGCCTTTCATTCTCTGTGAGATATTTCTTATTACTCATCTATCCCCCCTCCTCTCCATTCTCGTCCTTTACCTTCTACATCCGTTTCTTCTGCTAATACTCCTTCTCCTATTATTTGCTTCCGTTGTAAAGGAAAGGGTCATATATCTCGGAATTGTGCTACTCCCTATTCGGGAAACGTGGCTTACCCGCGTCATTATACAGTAGGCGTAATAATGGGCAAAATCTGTCTTCTGTTGTTCAGTCCCCCTCTATTTTGTTTCAAATGTTCGATCTTTGCCGTCTGAATTTTCTTGTCAACTTGTTTTGACGGAAAGTTCGTCATTTGTACCTCCTACTTCTGATATTGTCTTGAATATAATAATGTCCCCTCCGTCGCTCTTCTTGATTCAGGGGCTGCTGTTTCTTTAATCAGTTTATCTTTCTTTGAATCTCTGAAAAAGGTATTTTCTCACCTTCATTTTCTTCCTTCTACTGTCGGTTGTGTTTCGGCTTCTCATCACCCTATTGATGTTCTTGGTCATATTTTTCTCACTGTCAAAATTCAACATTTTTCTTGGCCGTTTACCTTTCTTGTTGTTTCGGAATTATCTTCTCCTCTTATTTTAGGCTATGATTTTTTTCCCACACTGGTCTTATTTTTGATTCCATGAACTCTACGATTTCTTTTTATTTTTCTTCAACGGTTACTCCATTAATTAATATTGCTGATTATCCTTCTTCAACTTCATCCATGTCTCACAGTATCAATTCTATTCATTCTGATCAAATTGATTCTTTGTTAACTGAATTTTCTGATGTCATTACTCCTGTTCTTGGTACGGTCAAAAATTTCAAGGCTCATATTGACTTAATTGATTCTACTCCTGTTCGTCCATACCCCTATTTTCTCAGCCCTCCTCGCAAGAAAATTTTAAATCAATTAATTGATAAAATGCTTCAGGATATAGCCATAATTCCTTCTTCTTCTAATTATGCTTCCCCTGCCTTTATTGTCGATAAACCCGATGGATCTTCGAGATTTATCGTAGATTATCGTAAATTAAATGGGCGTATACTCTACCATTCCTATCCTATGCCCAAATTGCAGTCCGCTTTTCAACATTTTTCCAACGCCAAATATTACTCCATTTTCGATCTTAATTCTGCATACAATCAAATTCCCCTAGACGAAATTAGCTCCCGTTACACTGCCTTTATTACTCCTAATGGTCTTTTTCAGTTTAAAAAAGTTCCTTTCGGACTTAATTTAGGTTCTCAAATTATGCAACGCTTTGTTGATTCACTTTTTTCTGATATAAAATATCAATATTTGTTCCCATTTATTGACGATATTTTGATCTATTCCCCTGATCATTCCACTCACCTACAGCATGTTCGTGAAGTATTAACGCGTCTTCGTTCCGTGGGTTTAACGGTTAATCCTTCTAAAGTCTTAATTGCTCAAACTTCGATTGAGTTTTTAGGTCATATTCTCAGCTCTAACGGTGTTGCTGTCGATCCGGATAGGGTTTCTGCCATCCATAAAGTCCCACCTCCACAGAACTTAAAGCAGTTACGTTCCTTTCTTGGTATGGTTGGATTTTATGGAAAATATATACCTAATTTTTCCCATATTTCCGAACCTCTTAACTTATTGAAACGCAAAGGCGTAAAGTTTCACTGGAGTGACTTACAGCAAAATGCCTTTTCCTGTTTAAAAACTAAACTATCCCAAGCTCCTCTCTTACAAATTCCTGATTTTAACATTACATTTGAGCTTTCTACTGATGCTTCCGATGTCGCCATTGGCGCTGTCTTGCAACAAACTATACAGGGCGAAACCCGCCCTATTGCCTATTATAGCCGTTTACTATCACCTGTGGAACGTAAATATTCCGTTTATGAACGGGAAGCACTTGCTTTAATCCTTTCAATTGAACATTTTTCCGACTATCTCGATCATCGCGAGTTTATCGTCAGCACTGACAACCAAGCACTTTCTTGGTTACTTAATAATGCTCCGAAAATTGGACGTACTGGTCGCTGGTTGCTTCGTTTGTCACGTTTCAAATTTTCTTTGAAATTTATTTCTGGTTTTCAAAATTCGGTCGCTGATGCGTTGTCTCGCCTATTTGACGATCATCATCTTGCTGATTCCGAAATACACCACCTTCCGGTTGCTATGGTAAATTCTATTTCTTCTCTTACTGATTTTCCTTTGTCCTTTCAGTCCTGCAAAGACCATCAAAATCTCGATCCATACTGCCAACAATTGAAAAACGATATTTCTTCTAATGATTATTCTGGGCCTTTTCGCATTGTAAATCAACTCCTTGTCTTTAAACCTACTCCTCGGGCTACTCCTCGTCTGGTTCTCCCCTCCGCATTACGCCCCATGATATTTCAATATTTTCATGGATCCCCTACTGGTGGACATTTTGGAATGGCGAAATCTTATTCTCGCATTGCCTCTCAGTTTTATTGGCCCCAAATGCGAACGGATGTTTTCTCTTGGGTCCGATCTTGCGACCTGTGCCAAAAGCATAAGCCCCAAAATCATCAACCTTTTGGGACATATGCAGCCTCTCCCTCTACTTACCCGGCCGAGAAATTCTATATCGACATTGTCGGTCCTTTGGTCAAATCTTCCAAATCAAACTCCTACATCTTTACTTTATTGGATGGTTTTTCCAAATTTCTTGTTGTACGCCCATTACGTAACATTTCTTCCCAGATTATCATTAATTTACTAACTAATCACGTTTTTCCTCTTATAGGCATTCCTAAAATTCTGGTCTCTGAAAACGCGTCAATTTTTACTTCAAAAGTTTTTTATAATTTCTGTTTTTCTTATGGTATCAAAAAGGTCTGTACCTCACCCTATCACCCTCAGGCAAATGTTGTTGAACGTTACCACCGGAATCTTAAATCTTTTCTTTCCATTTTTCATTCCCAAGATCAAAAGTCATGGGATACTGAACTCCCTCAATTTTGTCTAGCTTTAAATGCTACTGTTAATGATTCTACCTCCTGTTCTCCCGCTAAACTCTTCTTGGGAAGAGATCTTCATACTCCTTTATCTTTAAACTGGAACCTGCCCTCTTTATTGCTTACCCCTCCTCATTTACTCACTGACTCTCAACTTCGGGAAGCTCTTGGTAATTTAAATCATGCCAGGGACCTTTACCGTAAAACATGTAATTCCCGTCTTCGTCCGCCTAAGTTCAAGCTTTTTGATCAGGTTTTGTTAAAAAACCATCCCATTAGTTCCACCCAACATCATATTTCGGCTAAGCTTTCCCCTTTATGGATTGGCCCATACCGAATTCTTTCTTTCCCCTCTTTGGTTACTGCTCAATTGCAGTCTCTCTCCAACCCTCAGGATATTCGGCAGGCCCATTTTTCCTAACTTAAGAAATTTTCCTCCTGAACCTTCTTGCGTAATGAGGGAGAGTTCTTATATGTTTATTATCTGGTATTTGGATTTACCTTTTGTTTGCTTTGTTTGTTCTGGTCCACATCTCTGAAAATTTATTTTACTCTTTTTGGCTCACCCAGTCCTTTTTTCCTCCACCCACACACACTTTTGATGTCAGACTCTCCCATGCCTCTTTCTTGTATTGTCCTTGCTTTTTATTTTCATGGGAAACTTTCTGCAATTTTTATATTTGGCCACTTAAAGTCTACTATGCATTGATCCGGACCGCTTTCCATAGTTCCTACTTCCTTCTTCTTTCTTTTTCCCTTTCCCTTTCCTTTCTCTTTCTCTGTTTTCCTTGTTTTTCTTGCTTCTTTGTTTTCCATACTTCTGTTGTTCCTTTTTTTCTTTTTTTCTGATACTGCGTTTCTTATGGTCGCCGATCATCGATTCCGGTGGAGAAGCTGCTCTTGGACATCCCTGCTGCTGCTGCTGCTACGCCTACCTGCTTTCGCCCATCCTTCGGATTCCGCCCGGTGGCAGGAATATGTAACGTGCTACTGCCATAACATCTCCATCGACGTTCTACGAGTTTCTGCAAACTTCGTCGCATGTACATCTCCACATACTCTACAATTTTATGTTTCTACAAGACTATAATGCTATTATTATTGTCTGCTCTGGTTATCAATACTTCTTCCTATCATCGGAATTACCTTACTTTGCTCACCTGTCGTTACCCTCCGACTTTTCTCGACACACTGACCGCTGTCTTTCTGTCTGCCTCGCACCTACTACGTCATCTGCCACGTCACTTGATCTTTCTCGAATGAACTAGTCTTCGCTTCCGGGCGTGTATATATTGGACTGCTTGGCCCGTCTTCGGCAGACCGGCATCATCTTCTGTAAATAGTGTGTGTGTGTGTGTGGAGGGACTACGGACCTCGCACGGCTTGCCGTGTGCTGCGCCATTTTCTTCCCTACCAGCTGATGGAGTTATTCTGAAAGGACTTTGGTGAGCTAAACATATCATTTACTAAACTTGTTTTGGAAACTTTAATACTCGGCCTGTTTCGGCATGTTGAGTGATGGCATGCTATGAAAACTTTCAAGGCCTTGGGTTCGAGTCTAACTCCTTGCCACCTTCAAAACTGATTAAGATTAATTGATTTTTTTAGTGCTGAACACTTGGTGATGTGGACTGAGCCTAAACATCGTCAAACAGAAACTTTCACAACCTTAGACGATTCTGAAAAAATCTATTGGCAGATCAAATATTCTCCAGCATTACGCAGTCGGAGTTTCCTTTCTTTTCATCCTCACTTATCCTTATTGTACTGATCCTCCTTTTTATCCTACCCTTTTCTCTTTTATTAGGTGTGTATGCTTTTTATATTAGGGCGCCCTGGAGGCGTATTTGGTTTTTTTTAGTGTGGCCAAATATTTCTTGATCTTCATGGTAAAAGTGTACTTGTTCCCTCCAAATTTGATCAGATAATAATATTAATAATTATCCTTTGAGGTGATTGTGTGTGTGACACCTCTCTTTTCAAAATAATAATAGTAATAATTGAGAAAACTGGTTTTGTAATCTAGTTCCATTATATGGTCGAGATTCACGCTGACACAGTGTTTCTATTGAAACGATTTTTGTAAAATTTTGTCCAAACTTATCTGTGGGTTAGTCCCCTTTCGAAAACGTTTCCTCTAGAACGGGGACCCGAGCTATTTTGTCTTTGTAATCAATGCCTGGGATTTTTGCTCGGACTATATCTTCTTGGTTAACAAGGTGTATATTGAGATAAACTTTTTTCACCAATTTTATTGACCAAAAAAAAAAAGAGTTGTTCTTTCAAAGGTTTTGAAACTCTACATAAGAAATATATCATCTGAGATGGTTATCTGTATAACTTTGGAAAAACTGTTAAAGCACGGACCTTGCATGACAGTTCCTTTTTAATCTCTTATATATATATATTGGTCAATTTTATTCTGTAGGTTTAGCTTAATTATCCCTTTGATACTTTCCTACAATGTCCAGGGTATATTTGAGGATCTATTTTCTCCAAAAATGTTAGTGTGTACTGTATTCTCTTTAAAGCTGCTGTTTCCAATACACTTGGTCATCTAAAATATTTTTTGTAACGTGGTGTTCTTTTTTGATTTTTGGTACCAACCACGGTAAACCTCTCCTACTATCCCCCCCCCCCCCCCGAGTACTGCTTCCACTCACTCTGCTCCTTTCTTGTTTGATGTGATCGACTCCTCGGTGCAGTGTTGCCTATGCACAGACACCGTTTGGTAGTTTTTTCTATCAACTGCGATGAAAAGACTAGTTTTGGAGAAAGTTCTCAAGATATCTTAACTATGTTGCACATAACGTCACACACTACTGTATTTGACTTAAGTGTGTATGGGAGGTCCTCTTATAGCAATAAGTGGGACACTTAAGTAGGTAATATGAAATGAAATCTGGCGTATAAGGGGCAGTCATGTATAAGTGCTGTCTATGAATTCCGCCCTGAATCGCAAACCTGTTAAATTCTCTATTCTTGACTTTTCCAATTCTTGTTTCAAGATTGCTATTTGTACCTGTCACTTTATTATTTCACCAAGTGAAAAGTTGTTAAGTTTTTTAATAGAAATATAACGTATGTTAAAATTTTAATTTATTTTTTGATATCGTAGATAGACCCATTCCACCCAGCACCTTCTTTCACCTCTTTCCGCGATCCACAAAACACTGTAATACTTATTATAAGTGATCCCTTATTACTTAACGGTTCAACTAATATATAAGTGCTGACTATGAATTCGGCCCTAGTGTGTGTGGGAGGTCCACTTATAGCAATAAGTGCGACACTTAAGTAGGTAGAATCAAATACAGTAGAGACAATACAGGACACTTCCGCATTTAGCCTTGTTAAAATGGGAGACAAGTAGCAAGTGGCGCTCCTAGTGGCTTGACATGAAAATTCACGCTAAATTCAAAAAGCAATGGAAATGTATATACGTAAATGGATAAATAAATTACGTCTAGAAAGAAAGAGTTACTAGGATATTAACTTCAAAGTTGCTAAAGCAATTCTGGATAAATGAATGAAGAATTATTTAACAGGTTATTGTTTAAAGACTGAAATTAGACATATAATCAAGATGTGAAATGGACTGCTGTGAAAGGGCTTGATCTTTCATTTATGCATTACACATTCAGCTTTAGAATTCCTGCCTGAACGTTCACGGTTAGATTTTTCTTTTTTCTCATTTAAAAGCATTGTATCATCATATTAAAACACTTATCAACAAAAATATCGGCACATTCCTTACACACATGATTCAATGAATTTACATTTAAGAGCTGGACGATTTTCCTTTAAACTTGAAGCCTACTATCGGAAAGAAAATCTATAAATTTAGCCTCAAAATCATTCAAACTTTTCTATAAGCAATACTTGCCACAATGCCATTACATTAGGGTAAAGTAGTGATGGGCTAGCGACGGAATCGAGTAGAAAAGAGTAATGTGCTCTTAGAATCGGTATACTCGACTCCAGACTCGAGTCCAAGCGTACTAGTGTCGCTATCTGTGGAGATGTCTTAGAACTATAATCTATTGTACTGGATTGCACGGCATTCAGGGTCACACACAGAATATTTTTGTGATGTGGATTGCAATATATTTGCTGCTGATGATTGGTATTATTGAGTCATCGGTCGTCAATAATTTGATTGTTAGAAAGATAGACCGTCGGATCAAGACCGACTACAATATATCACACCGTAATATCAAAACCAAGATGGTGGACGTCGTGGGCGCAGTAGTTGCCGACTGATGAAGGTTAGGTAGCACGTAATAACCTCATTTCAACGATAAACTTGCGCATATCCATAATAATAATAATAATAATAATAATAATAATAATAATAATAATAATAATAATAATAATAATAATAATAATAATAATAATAATAATAATAATAATAATAATGTTCCTTTACGTCCCACTAACTACTGTTCACGTTTTCGAAGAGGCCAGAATTTTTTCCCACAGGTGTTCTTTTACGTGCGTAAAACTACCGATACGAGACTGACGTATTGGAACACCTTCATTTCAAGAGTTATATTAAAACGCACGTACTTAGAAGAAAATAAAATAATTGAAACGTTGTACCTTAAAGAACAAGTACCTAAGAACTTAGTGAAGATAAATACACACAAATACATGTACTGTATAATAATTTGTCATATTGTTTTATGACAACCTATTGATATGTTTTTAGGCATACATCCATGTAGATATGTCAAATCAATTCCTTTAGCATCAGGTACATTATGAATAAAACAACACTGACATACAGAAATAATCAAGTAAATAAATACCACAGGAAATAGGCTTCTTTCTGATGAATAACTTTGTCTGAATAAATAGTAAGAAGACTATTAAGAGAGAGCAGGTAGAAAATAGAAAGTAACGTTATGTAAATAGCAGTTTACCTGGTAAGTTTACATGCTGTTTAGCTTAAGACACTTGCGGATCTTCTGCTTCGCTCCTAAGTCCTCAGTATTGCTCCTCATCATCTGTTGAATATGGATTTTTTTTAGCAATGTCCTTGGAGACATTTTTGTCATGCAGAAGTTCTGAGTAGTTTTTGACACAAATGTTCGCTAGGACTTTAATGCACTTCTTCAAAATGTTTATTAATGGCATGCGACACTTGCAGACATAGTCAGCATTACTTAAGGTATTTTCAGACATTTGGAGACCTAGTTTCACTACAGCATCTCTCTGATTGTCTAATTTTAAAAAAATGTGGTTCATATTCAACACTGATAAGGGTTTGGAAAAGGCAATACACATCAAAAGTAAGGGAGAGAAGGAAAGCTGAAGGGTGCTTCAATCCACCTCTGTTTATCTGAGTGAAGTATGAATAAAGTTCCATATTATCACAATCAAGAAGTAGCTCTTCATCAGACTGTAGCATAACTTTACATTCCAAACACTTCTCTCTTTTCCTTAGGTTCTCCAAGACGGTCATGCTCGTATGTTTGTTTGTCCAACCCTTGTCCCGTTTCCCTACGGGGTCGGGTATGAGGTGAGATGAATTTGTCGTGGCGGTTTTTTATGACCGGATGCCCTTCCTGACGTCAACCTCATCAGAGGAGTTAATGAGAGATGAAATGAATGACGTGATATATGATAGTAGGGAGAGGGTGAAACCCGGTGCCGGCACATAGCCTACTCCTGTCGAATAGCACCAAGGGGTCTGCTCAAGGCTTAACGTCCCCATCCGACGGACGAATCACCATCAACAGCGTCATATGCCCTCACTCCATATGAGCACTGCGGAGAGGTTTGGAATTTAATCCAGGCTTTTGGCACGCAATCTAGTGATTAGAAATTGTATACCACCACCTCCCCTACCCTGCCGGCCAACATTCTGATGGTGAAAATTTTTTCGACCAACGGGACTCGAACCGGCTAACCTCGGTGTTAGACCGTTTTTAGACTTCAGCGCCTTAACGATCATGGCCACCAGGCGGGCTACGGTCATGCTCGTATAACTAGCAATATATACAAAAATTCTCTGAGTTTCTACAGGAATAGTCGAACAGCGAGACTCATCAATAGCAGGTTCCAAAACATCCAAGTTTTCATCTACTTTCCTCTGGGTGAACGTTACAACTAGATCCTTCAAGGTAAACTCTCCTAACTTGGCAGACTTTAACTTCAACAAACGTAGGGCTTTGAGTCTTCGATCAGATTCAAGTATCTGTTCAACAGATACATTGTACGTGCAGCCACTCAGTCTCCTATAAGCTGCGAAGGTTCCCTCCAAACAATCTGTCTGTAGCTTGGATGTGAGTATATAGTCATAATTGTACTTATCAAAAACGTATTTACATAGATCAACAATTGCGAGGAGTGTATGAGTCAAAGGAGTGTATGTGTCATTAGTGAATTTCCCTTCGGTCTGCGACATGTGCCAGATATCAACGTAAATTTTCAAAGTTTGCAAAAAGAGAAGTTTGGTGTCATTGGCCCCATAAATTGGGTTTGCATCCTCATATAAGGTGTATGTTCCCTTCATAACATGCTGAACATTAACAATGTTCCACCATTTAGAGATTAATTTTAAAAATTGGATGGTACCCTCAAAGATAACCATACCCTCATTTCTCTAAGGCCACAATATTTTTAGAGTCAAAAATACGCATAGCTAGAGCAATGTTCTGCCTCTCAATAGCCGTGGGATACAAAGCCTTCCTGGTCAAATTTGGAGCTAGCTTTAATAACATCCTCTTCTCAGAATGAAATAGGTCTCTCAAGTCTGAAAAATTAGCCTGCATGGTTGTGAATTGGCATGTCGTCTTACCTTCAGGAATGTTCAACATGTTCTCAATGACAGTGAATGTCTGTTTAACATTTGGGACAACAAATGATTCACTGGACCTGTTTAACCAATTATTCCGAATACACTTCAATAAATGCACGTTGTCAAAGAGAAGAAACAGAGACTTGGAAGAATCAGCTGGATTAGGGACACAAGTTTTTTGGATCCCGCCGCTTAATAGCTCAAATATTTTCCTATTTGTTCGATGATTATCAGAGACTAAGCACACTACATCAAAGTTTAGTTCATTCATAACTTTGAGAACATCTACTGTTAGTTTCAGTAGTGTCTCAGCATTCATGTTTTTTACTGGGAAGAGACCTATGACATCCTTGTACTTTGAATGTAAGGATTAACGCATAAAAACCTGCATAGTGGTGGCTGCCCCAGACTCAGACCCATTTTCAGCAATCCCTATTATCTTTCCTGCCTTATATGTCAGCTTGGCATTAACATAAACATAAACTGGGAAGACGTTTACTAAACACATAGAGGAACGTTGCACCGCAGCGATCAAATCCATATTTGAAATAAAGAGCATTGAGAAGCTATCAGTAAGATCCGCCCTCCTTCTGTTTAACATTAAGATAGCTCCAATATCCTGCTATGCCATCAGCAAAATATGGACGCACCTCACTATGGCCATACTTTCCAATAATTCTTCTTCTCCTATGTTGTTCCTTTCCAGGTCTTTCTTGACTTCTTGAATCGAGGTGGTAGTTGATTTCTTTTCCCAAAGGTACTTGAAGATTCTTTTAGTTAGTCTATTGTCATCCATTCTGTAAATGTGTCCAAGAAATAGCAATCTCCTTTTTCTTATCGTTTCTGATATGTTTTCTACGTTCTGATAAATTTCATTGTCACTTCTTAATTTCAAAAACTCTGCAATTCTTAGAGAACCTAATATTTTCCTTATAATTCTTCTTTCTAATATTTCTAATTAATCAAGCATGTAGTTCAGTGCTAGACATTCGCTGGCATAAAGGCATTCTGGTTTCACTACTGTGTTGTAGTGCTTTATTTTAAGTTTTCTTGATAAGCACTTTTTGTTGTAAGTATTCGTAGTTATACCGTACGCTCTTTCCATTTTTGTATCCTCTTATCTATAGCAGATTTTTCTAAACTATTTTCTTGAATTGCCTCACCCAAATATTAGAATTTCTTTACCTTTTCTATTTGACCAATATCCGTTACTAAAAATTTTGGGGCACTTTTTATATTCGTCAAAAAATTTGTTTTCTCGGCAGAGATTCTCAAGCCTGTCATGTTGGCTGTCTTTTCAAGAAGATTGACTTGCATTACTGCATCTGTAAGGCTTTCTGAAAGTATGGCAAAGTCATCTGCAAATGCTAGGCAATTTATTGCAACACCTTTGTTCTTCTTCCCCAGCATGAGTGGCAATATTTTAGATTCTTTCAATTTTTCATTCCAAATTCTTACAATTTTCTCCATGACACAATTGAAAAGGAGTGGAGATAGACCATCGCCCTGCCTGACACCTGTATTTATTTTGAAAAGTCGAGATACTTCACCCATAAATTTTACTTTCGAGATAGTGTCTGTAAGTGTTTCACGAATTAGGTTTGCCAATTTAGTTTTAACTCCAAATTCACGGATTACTTTATCTAGGGTTTCCCTATCAACAGAGTCAAAAGCTTTTTTAAAGTCAATAAATGTTACAACTATGTCTTTGGAGTTTATTAATCTGTGTCGAATTATAGATTTCAGGTTGAAAATCTGTTCGGAGCAAGATCTTTCTTCTCTAAATCCACCTTGATATTCACCCAATTGACTGTCCAGTGTCGATTTTACCCTATTTAGTAGTATTGTTGAGAATATCTTGTAAGCAACTGGCAAGAGAGATATATCTCTGTAGTTGTTGACATCTTGCTTGTTACCCTTCTTGTGTAATGGGTGTATTAGAGCCAATTTCCAATCCTCTGGGATCTTTTCTGTTTCCCAAATTCCTTCAAAGATTATTTGTAGATCTTCTATAATTTTTGGTTCAGCCCATTTTAAAAGTTCAACTGTTATGGAGTCTTCCCCACCAGCATTGTTATTTTTAAGATTTTTTAATGCTTCCTTTATTTCTTCCGCTGTTGGAGGTGAATCAGCTTCTAGATTTTCCTGAATTTCTGAAAATTCTAATTTATGATTTGGCTCAGGGCAGTTCAGCAGGTGTTCGAAGTGTTTTGCCAGAACCTCACAATTCTCGGCATTGTTAAGGCCAATATTACCATTTGCATCTCTGAAGCAAATGCTCCGGGTTTGATAACCTTTCAGGTTATTCTTACAGGTCTGATAGAAATTTCGGGAGTTATCTCTTACAAAATTATTCTCAATTTCTATTAGCTGCGATTTTTCAAAAGTTCTTTTAACCTGCCTTATTATTCTTGTTGTTTCCTTTCTTTGTTGTTTAAATAGCTCATAGTGTTCATTCTTTCCGGAACATTTCCATTTCTTCACTTTTTCGTTCTTTCCATAAGTGCTTCCTCACATACGTTATTCCACCATACTTTCTTTTTAGTTTTAACTGATCCAAATTCTTTCTTCGCTGCGCTATGAATCTGTTTAGATAATTCTGGCTATTTGCCATGCTGAGTTACTTAAATTTCTTCCTGAAAGTTTTCTATAGTTGCTTGCGTAATGTTGAGCCTATCTATGTTGTATTTCATCAATGTTCTCGGCCTTCTTTGATTCCTGCGATGTAGAAGCTTTAGCTTAATTTTAGAGAGGTAGTGATTGGAGTCAAACTCCCCACTTCTTATTACTTTAACATTCATAATTTCCTTAATACGTTTTTGAGAAATAGCTACATGGTCCAACTGAAACTCATCTAACATCGGATTTGGGGACACCCATGTTTTAGCCTTTCTTGGAAGTTTCTTAAAGAAGGTCGACATTAATTTTAGGGGAAAGGACTTTCAGAGGTCCGCCTCTGTGGTGTGATTAGCTGCCACCCCCGGAGGCCCGGGTTCGATTCCCGGCTCTGCCACGAAATTTGCAAAGTGGTACGAGGGCTGTAACGGGGTCTACTCAGCCTCGGGAGGTCAACTGAGTAGAGGTGGGTTCGATTCCCACCTCAGCCATCCTGGAAATGGTTTTCCGTGGTTTCCCACTTCTCCTCCAGGCAAATGCCGGGATGGTACCTAACTCCAGGCCACGGCCGCTTCCTTCCCTCTTCCTTGGCTATCCCGTCCCATCTTCCCATCCCCCACCAAGGCCCCTGTTCAGGATAGCAGGTGAGGCCGCCTGGGCGAGGTACTGATCATTCTCCCCAGTTGTATCCCCGATCCGATGCCTGAAGCTCCAGGACACTGCCCTTGAGGCGGTAGAGGTGGGATCCCTCGCTAAGTCCGAGGGAAAAGCCAACCCTAACAATAAACAGATTAAGAATAAGAAGAATAAGAAGAAGAATTACTTACAGAGATTAATTAGTCTTATTCCATTTTTGTTTGTTCTTTTGTGTGCCGGATATGCCCCTACTCTTTTGCTGAAAATTTTTCTTTGCCTATCTCTGCATTAAAATCACCTAGTAGAATAACAACATTTGATTTTGGAATTTTTGACATTTCATCATCTAGAAGACTCCAGAATTCTTCAGTTTTACTTGGGTTCTTGCTATTATCTTCATTTATTGGTGCATGACAGTTAACAAATGTATACTTTTTGATCTTGCATTTAAGTGTGAAAAGAGATAACCTTTCTGAACTAAATTTGAATTCCATAACATTATCAACTATTGCTTTATGGACATAACAGGCGGTACCTAGTAGTGGCATTCCTTTCATAATTTTGATTGCTGGTTTACCTTTAAAGATTCTATAATTTTTGGTTTCTGTTACATTCTCATCCATAAACCGTGCCTCTTGAGCTGCTAATATTTGGATTTCATGTCTATCTAAGAAAATTTCCAGTTCTTTATGTTTGCCGGTTTTTAGCAAGGAATTTACATTAAGAGTGCCTGCAAAGAATTCCCTTTTAAATTTAAGTCTGAAAGGATTCCAATGATGCTCCGACTCACCCTTATTGCAGATGTTGGGACTCCCCAGAACCCTAGGTCCCGATGCATTGCATAACGCAATGCTGGATTTCTCTTCCGAGCTACCACCTGGGGTAGTGCTTTCATTCAGCGGACTTTCCATTCTGCATAGTGCTTTCATTCAGCGGACTTTCCATTCTGCAATTGAAATTGTACATTGTACAAGGTAGGAAATTAATTCCAAGATAAGATCGGATTGTTAGTCCGAAATGATTTTTTATTCGTGCTTTACTCCACTAGGTTCTTCCGCTCTCTCCGCCGTTGGGACATTAAATTACTCATCCGCCTTCGAGACCGTTGACCAGGTTTCACCTGTAACCCTAAGCAGGGGCCCTTATGGGGTGCTACCATCCGGAGCCAGATGGACCCAGGTTTTTTACCAGGTTGTTACTCCTCCCCCTCCTCCTACCCCATCACTTGCAAGATGAGGCCCCGAGCTTGGGACCGGCAATGGCGGAGTTCGTTCTATTATTATTGTTGTTATTATTACATTTATTACTGTGCTGCGTGGAAGTAGCCACCAGGGATTTGTTGTTAGCTATGAAATATTATTCCCGCGACGTCCTTGTAGGAAAACGTGTAATAATATTGTGCGAAATAATGACAATATTACTGCCAGAGAATTTATTGCAAAGATACATGTGTAAGGCGTTCAGAAACATGCATGTCCTGTAGTATCACTTATTGTTATTGTCCAACTCGTTGGCTGAATGGTCAGAGAACTTGCCTTCGGATCAGAGGGTCCTGGCTTCGATTCCCGGCCGGTTCGGGGATTTTAATCGGTTCTGATTAATCCTTTATAAAGTAGTACTCAATAAAGCACATTCTTTTCTAACTAACTTTATTTACAGGCTCTATAAGTGCTAAATAATACAATTTGACAGAAAAGAACAATTCAGTGCTCAAGAGGTCAGTAGTGGTGTAGTGGTTAGCGTGATTAGCTGCCACCCCCGGAGGTCCGGGTTCGATTCCCGGCTCTGCCACGAAATTTGAAAAGTGGTACGAGGGCTGGAACGGGGTCCACTCAGCCTCGGGAGGTCAACTGAGTAGTGGTGGGTTCTATTCCCACCTCAGCCATCCTGGAAGTGGTTTTCCGTGGTTTCCCACTTCTCCTCCAGGCAAATGCCGGCCGCTTCCTTCCCTCTTCCGTGTCTATCCCTTCCAATCTTCCCCATCCCCCGCAAGGCCCCTGTTCAGCATAGCAGGTGAGGCCGCCTGGGCGAGGTACTGTCATTCTCCCCAGTTGTATCCCCGACCAAGAGTCTGAAGCTCCAAGACACTGCCCTTGAGGCGGTAGAGGTGGGATCCCTAGCTGAGTCCGAGGGAAAAACCGAACCTGGAGGGTAAACAGATGATGATGATGATGATGATGATATACTTCCCACCGCCTGCGTCTGTCATTCAGAAGTGGGAACATATTTCCCATGGCTCACCTACGGACACAATTTCAGTTCAGTTCACTTTTTATTTAACAGAAATATTTCGGACACCTATGTGGGCCATGGGAAGCATATTGCCACATACAATGTGAAAGAAATTTATATCTCAGAACTCCTCAATTGGTAAAAGGAAGTAAATAATTTCAGAACAAATAAGAAAGTCCGCCTCGGTGGTGTAGTGGTTAGTGTGATTAGCTGCCACCCCCGGAGGCCCGGGTTCGATTCCCGGCTCTGCCACGAAATTTGAAAAGTGGTACGAGGGCTGGAACGGGGTCCACTCAGCCTCGGGAGACCAACTGAGTAAAGGTGGGTTCGATTCCCACCTCAGCCATCCTGGACGTGGTTTTCTTTGGTTTCCCACTTCTCCTCCAGGAAAATGCCGGGATGGTACCTAACTTCCGCTTCCTTCCCACTTCCTTGTCTATCCCTTCCCCTGTTCAGCATAGCAGGTGAGGCCGCCTGGGCGAGGTACTGGTCATCATCCCCAGTTGTATCCCCCGACCCAGAGTTTGAAGCTCAAGGACACTGCCCTTGAGGCGGTAGAGGTGGGATCCCTCGCTGAGTCCGAGGGAAAAACCGAACCTGGATGGAAAACAGATTACAGATAAACCAAGAAAATTCGTGTAAATAGTATGTAGACTTATAAAATGTTGATTTCTTACCCTATTTTCACTTCATAAATTTTGTTCACAATTCTTGGCACAATATTCTTTGGTGACTCTCTCAACGAGCTAGAATAACATGGAGAGGCGGAAGCGCTGCCTGGGTGAAGCTAATAGAACGAACATCCGCCATATTTCCTGTTGTCACACAAGCAAGGGGGCATGGCATTTAAATGACGAAAAGTGTAGAAAATACGCATTTTAGAATCACTGGGGGAGAATTAAAGACCGTTGCCGAAAGCTTGAAGCATTAAAGCAAATACCGCCACTTCATCATATTGCGGCACGAGGCCAACAGCACGATCAGTTGATTCTAGGGTAGTTCGAAATCATCGCACAGTGACATACGAATAGGCCTCGAAATCTGAAAAAGAGCGTTACCCTGCTTGGCTGTTGTGGTTAAGCGTAAATTAGAATAAAAACGATGGACATAAATATTTATGACAGGAAGCCTTAAAATCATAGGGACCTACAATAGGTTACAACCTCATTCTGTTCATATTTTTAAAATTATTGCATCCTCATGAGTACTGTGTTCCTTTCTTAATCTGTTTACCCTGTTTATCCTTGGTTTTTCCTACGGACTCAGCGACGGATCCCACCTCTACCACCTCAAGGACAGTGTTCTGGAGCGTGAGACATTGGGTCGGCGTATACAACTGTCAGGGAGGGCTACACCTGCTATGCTGAACAGGGGCCTTGTGTGGGGGGAGAAGGAAGCGGCCGTGGCCTTAATTTAGGTACCATCCCGGCATTTGCCTGGAGGAGAAGTGGGAAACCATGGAAAATCACTTCGAGGATGGCTGGGGTGGGAGTCGAACCCACTTCTACTCAGTTGACCTCCTCAGGCTGATAGAATCCCGTTCCAGCCCTCGTGCCCCTTTTCAAATTTCGTGGCGGAGCCGGGAATCGAACCCGGGCTTCCAGGGGTGGCAGCTGCTCACGCTAACCAGTACACCACAGAGGCGACCCATGA
This sequence comes from Anabrus simplex, assembly GCF_040414725.1. Classification (NCBI taxonomy): domain Eukaryota; kingdom Metazoa; phylum Arthropoda; class Insecta; order Orthoptera; family Tettigoniidae; genus Anabrus; species Anabrus simplex. The sequence goes on from NC_090270.1 coordinate 268,250,309, forward strand.
ATACCTTACCACAATAATCGTTTAGTGTAATTATTTATTATAATATAGGGGGGATATCATGTTCTTCCCATTACCATATCATACTGGGATTACTAGCTGAAAGGTAAGCTTGAAAGTTGTCCATTATGAAGTGTGGCATAGTTTTAAAAACCAAGGCAACATACATCTACAAAGGCTGTATACATTTCACTAATAGCAGTAAAATACTGTATTTACCATACTTGGTGTACGTTTGAACGAAATAAGTTTTTTTGTGTGGTTACGTTTTCTTGGTGGTGGGCGCTCCATTTCCTTCATTTGTAAATGTGAATGAAAATTAAATAGGGCTGGAAATGTACAGAGCATAAGCAACTGAAATGAGTGGGATACCATTTATCTCTTTTCGCCCTCACAACGCATTGTTCCGTTAATTCCTTGTTCTTTAAACGGATTCTGAAACAAAATTCGATAAACAATTACCGTGGCTATCCGTACTTTCGCTAAGTAAACAATAAAATGGATTTAATTACAAACCGAAATTACAAAAAGGAATCTCGGCTATAATTCAGTAATACTTACTTAAAGTACGATATATCCTTGGTTCTATTACTCCGATTAGTACAACCATACGCTGAGCTTACGGTTGGCATTCTTGAAAGCGAGAATCTATGTTTTCACTTCTGAAAACTTAGGGAATTAAATTGGCATGCACGATCTCCCTGTCACCTCAACATATGCTCTCGCGCCAATTCACTTTGTTTTGACAACCGTTAACATGGCTGCCCCTTATCAACTTGCTTCAAGCAGGGGGCGCTGATGACAGGCATACAGCCCCTCTATGTTATTCTAGCTCGTTGATCTCTCTTCAATGTTTTCCACAGAAGCTAAAGATTCCAAGGAGATCAGAATAGTTCCACGGATATTCCCAAGAGTGCAGCACGTATAAATACATCGGAAATAAACTCCCAGCACTCAGAAATGACAAAAAAACCGAGGTGGAAAAATAATTTCCACCATCTTATAAAGGGTCAATTCTCCTGGCTCGGGGACTGGGTATTTGTGTCCGTCCCAACACTCTCCTCTTCATATTCACACAACACACTACACTACAAATCACAGAAACACGCAGTTTGGTTAGGGGCACGCGGCTGTGAGCTTGCATTCAGGAGATAGTGAATTGGAATCCTACTGTCGGCAGCCCTAAAGATGGCTTTCCGTGAGTTCCCATTTTCACATCAGGCAAATGCCGGGGTTGTACCTTAATTAAGGCCACAGCCGCTTCCTTCCACTTCCTAGACCTTTTCTATCCCATCGTCGCCGTAAGACCTATCTGTGTCGGTGCGACGTAAAGCAAAAAAAAAAAATGTACTGCTTATCTCGCCGCTATTCTTCGACCTTTGCTCAACTTCTAAATATTCCCCTTTAAAGTACTGCTTATCCCGCCGCTATTCTTCGACCTTGGCTCAACTTCTAAGTACTACACTCGTTTTTGTTCCTTTGCACAGTCATGTGTTGCAATGATACACGTCAAAACGGAGGGTGTATTTTGTTCATTGCGTTCATTGTTTAGCTAGAACAGAATGACATTCTGTCTGATGATTTGCTTCGTGTACATACATCACATTCCGGACGCCAAATCTTAATACCCTACATTATAACTGCCAAAAGTATGATGTAAGTATAAACTATTCACCTGTCCCCTCGGACGATTGTAGGCATACCGTGACAGAATCAAATGAAATGGCGTATGGTTTTTAGTACCGGAAGATCCCAAGACTGGTTTGGCTCGCCAGGTGCAGGTCTTATGATTTGACTCCCGTAGGCGACCTGCGCGTCGTGATGAGAATGAAATAATGATGAAGCAACACATACACCCAGCCCCCGTGCCAGGGAAATTAACCAATGATGGTTAAAATTCCCGACCCTGCCGGGAATCGAACCCGGGACCCCTGTGACCAAAGGCCAACACTCTAACCATTTAGCCATGGAGCCGGACACCGTGACAGTGATTTTAAATAATAATAGTAATGTTATGAGTTGGATCCCTTCCCTTTTTTCTCTCTGATTAGTATTATATAGAGGATGGTTGCCTAGTTGAACTTCCTCTTTAAACAATAATCACCACCACCACTTTTACATCCAACTATGTACATTTTTATGGTTTTCGGAGATGCCGAGGTGCCGGAATTTAGTCACCCAGGAGTTCTTTCATGTGCCAGCAATTCTACCGACACGAGGCTGACGTATCTGAGCACCTTCAAATACCACCGGACTAAACCAGTATCAAACCTGCCAAGTTGGGCTGAAGGCCAGAGAAGCTATGCTATCAGTATTAGAATATAGGGCATATTCAGTGGAGTGGGTGCGAGACGCCGTGAACGGATATTTTCATACTTTATTATGCGTATATAGTTGTAGTATTATCTTTCGCAAGTCATCATCTAATTCAGATTATTTATTTTGCTCACTCATTAAGAATAGTTATATCGTACCAGTCCTTCGCAATCCCATAAAACCTCAGCGACCACTTGCACATATGCTCCATCCAAGAGCGGGAGAGAGAGTGAACATGTGACGTCATGCTGTCATTGAGTCTTCGCAAGCGAAATGAGTCCGAGCCTGGACTCGAAAGAGTCGAGTACCGCGATTCCAGGCATCACTCGCGCACATCACTAGGGTAAAGCAAATTTGCATCATCATATTGTTTCAACAAAATATGTACATTTCTTAAATCACCCATATTTTCTTCAGTGCTTGACAACGCATTACGGCATTCCAAATGGGGTAACTTGGAACACAACCAGCCACACTCATATGCATATGTATTTTCCTGAATTAAATCAAACCCACAGATCACACCTACAAAAACACATCGGTAATGAAGGTTAACTGTTGCACTGTACAATAAAATATGTGTATTATATTTTAAGCCAGTTAAAATATGGGTCGAGTAGGTCAGAAGATTATGAAGTACTATAAAAATCTCCATGTCACTGGAAGAATATATATGCAAACACAGTATTACTTACATTTTCTTGTCACGAGGGAAATGGAAGAAAGACCGTGCATTCTTCTCTACTTCATAGTTACTGCAGCCAAACACAGCACATACCTTTCCCCTCATGGTGAGAGGAGATATCAAGGAATGACACCCGCTACTATTTAATTATGACAACTCAATGAAAACGCATAAATAACACCAGAAACTTCACACACAAATACTCGTGCTCTTGTGACAGAATCAGTAGTTCTCAGGTCAATCTGCTAGATAGAGCTCCAATAGCTGTCCCTCGATATCTCGCAGAGTGTCACGTATTATCTCTACTGTATTTGCTTTGTGTTTACAGAGTACGTTATCACGTCATCCCACTCACCTGATCCATTCTCAGCAAAGTAGAATAATTTCCTCATCTACTGTCCAGACATTCTTCCTCAGAGCATTAGTAATCTTTGTCTTTGACCTTACAGTGTGGTGACACAAATTTTGATGTGCATTGTCCATTTACACTGTCCCAAGTCATGAGTCAGGGTTTCAGTCGCCGGGCTGCCATATTTGCACTGCTGCTGCACCGGGTACTGTCTAAGGACAGAATGGGAATGGCTCGATTTGCAGCAACTTTTGCATTCATCTTTAAACAGATCACCAAAACCGAAGTAGCCTAAATAACACACTCATTGTTAGATATCCACTTGTTAACCTCAGACACCGAGCTGTACATTGCTACCCCCTTATCTGTTACAGACATAGCTTCAAACTCGTGCTTACGTAGTTCTTTCCAGAATTTGATCACTTCGTCATATTTGATGAAGGAAAATGAAGTGGGTCACATTAAATTTTTTACTTATTTTCCAACACCTTAACTGTTTGATGTGCACATTATCTGCTCTAATTAATGCTTATTATGACATTGCAGAGTTAAATGATGGCTTCCCTAGCCTTCTAGCTTTTCTCTCTGATTATAACATACTGTTGGGAATCAACTGGTAAGAAAAGAATCACTTAAACAGAATTTCAAATAATCTGGGTTATGTCCTCTTGAAAAGCTGGTGGTAACAGGTGCAACGGTACCATCTGTTAGTGATATATAATTTTAGGTGATATATACTGGCTAACAATATTTAGTTTTTGATCCAGACATAGCATTGGTGTTGATGCCAGGTTCTCACCATATTCTTTAAGTGATATAATAATCTGGTATAATAATCTTTTGTGGATCAAAACGGATTTCATCTTTAAATGTTAAACAAGAAACCAACCCCCTGGTGCTTCAGTCCTGATGGGCCTTATTCTGTTGTGTCACTGACACGGCGCAGCCTGCCGCCTGTACACGATTGAACAACCGGTCCGACCTAGATTCAAACCGCGACCTCTCAGTACGAAAAGTAATGCAAAATAAAAAGTCGTAAAGTTAAGGAAAAGGAAACTATAATAATGCCGTAGTGAAACACCAAAGCAAGGATTGAAAGTGTCAGAGTAATGTAATTATATAGGGAAATAACTTTAATACATAACATATATGAGAAACCAAAAACAATGCAGCTCTTGAAAAGTTGAAAGTAGCTGGGCATGGTGAAATATTACAATACACAGCAGGATGTTTGTAACCCTCTTATCATGGTATGTACACATTCAAAGAACAGTAGCTCAGAACTTAGAGGACGCACGTAGACATGGAAAATTTCAGATTCTCCAAGCTGCTAGAAAAATGAGATGACAGGAAGCTTATTGGGAAGGGACAACACTGACCAATAGAAAAACGACAACTCAGGATGACGAGTAGGTCAAAGTCGACACTTGGAAAACACCAGAAGTAACTTAAGGTAGGTAACAAGAAAGGAGTTCAGTCGGCGAGGTTCAGTCAGCAACAGTAAGTCGGTCAGGCCACGAGTCAGTAACCAGAATAAGAGCTCAAAAATCAGGACCTGTTAGTCAGGGAAGCAGAGTTCAGTAAGTCACGGTTGAGAGAGAATCATCTGGTGACTTGCCGGGAATTCATTTAGACTTAAACAGAGAAGTAAGGGGTCGGAACTACACTTAAGCGGGCCCGCCAGCTCCACAAGTACGAGAGGAAAGCCTTTCAGGCAGCAGTAGGTGACCAGGCAACCACCCAAGTAATTAGGCTAGGAGCCAGTCATCTCGAGCATTCAGCTGCAGTATAAGGACACTTAATTAGTAGACATGAGACTATAAGTGGACATTGGTCATTCTCCTTAGATAACTAGTTGAAGGTCTATGAAGGAGCCCATGGAGTACCTCAAAACTCTTACGGGATCAATATAAAGGGAAAGCTCACGTGATAGACATGGAGCATATAAGTCGCAGACACAAGCAGGGAGAAGGGAATTACCGATGCCAGAGAGAACAGTTGGGAAGAGGTAAACACGGAAGGAGTAGGTTCAGTACAGCTACCGAATCCCATACCAGGGAAACCTTACAGACATTGACACTTAGAGACGACAGAGCTGCATTCTCTTGGGCTAAGGAGTGTGAAATGTTTTAACTTAGCGAGTGTCAAATAGTGCCATTAACCTCATAGAAGGAAGAGAGAAGCCACCGTCATCTCGGAAGATAAGTATTTACTAGTCACATCTTGAAGAGAAAACTGGGAACCAAAGACTGCTTGATATGTAGAGTAGGAAGTTCCCTAACAGCAAGAAAAATCTTGACCACTTGAATTGTATATATTTGTATATATATATGTATGCTTGTATACAGTACCTGTCAGTGAAATTTCAATATAGCCAGTTTGGCATAAAGCCACCGTATTTAGTGTTTTTACTGTAGAGCCAATTGTGCATTAGAACCCAATTCAGTCCCCAGCCTGTTCAGTCCGTAGGATATGACAATTCTACCAAGTGACCACAATTCAGACTGATGGCCTACAAATTACGAGGTGATGCATAGTCAATGCGATGAATCCTTTCGGTCATTATTTTTGACGTTCTAGACTGGGGTCGCCATCCCACCATGAGATAGCCCTCAACTGTAATCACGCTGGCTGAGTGGGCATTGAACCAGGTCCAAGTAAAAAACCCTGTCTTGGTTGAGAATCGAACCCGGGGCCTTTGAGTGAGAGGCAGGAATCAATCAATCAATCAATACTGATCTGCATTTAGGGCAGTCGCCCAAGTGGCAGATTCCCTATCTGCTGTTTTCCTAGCCTTTTCCTAAATGATTTCAAAAAAATTGGAAATTTATTGAACGTCTCCCTTGGTAAGTTATTCCAATCCCTAACTCCCCTTCCTATAAATGAATATTTGCCCCAATTTGTCCTCTTGAATTCCAACTTTATCTTCATATTGTGATCTTTCCTACTTTTATAAACGCCACTCAAACTTATTCGTCTACTAATGTCATTCCACGCCATCTCTCCACTGACAGCTTGGAACATACCACTTATAATACCAATATAAATGGTCCGTTATTGGACATTATAAATTTTCCAGCTAACTCATTCCTGGTTGCCAGCGTTTCGCCCCCGTGTGCTAGGCTGGGCTCATCAGTTGGTACCTAGCACACCCACCAAGACGCTGGATAGTGCATACCGTGGAGGCCACTGCGCAGGCTAACTGTAGCCACCGGCAGTGCCAATGCACTATGAGAGACATTGTCTCATTATCAAAAATTGATACCTGCTTGGCCATCAGATGATGTAGATGTTGATTCCCATAGGGAATCAGAAATAATTGTTCCGACTGAGTAAATTTATAATACCAATATAAATGGTCCGTTATTGGACATTATAAATTTTCCAGCTAACTCATTCCTGGTTGCCAGCGTTTCGCCCCCATGTGCTAGGCTGGGCTCATCAGTTGGTACCTAGCACACCCACCAAGACGCTGGATAGTGCATACCGTGGAGGCCACTGCGCAGGCTAACTGTAGCCACCGGCAGTGCCAATGCACTATGAGAGACATTGTCTCATTATCAAAAATTGATACCTGCTTGGCCATCAGATGATGTAGATGTTGATTCCCATAGGGAATCAGAAATAATTGTTCCGAATGAGTAAATTTATAATACCAATATAAATGGTCCGTTATTGGACATTATAAATTTTCCAGCTAACTCATTCCTGGTTGCCAGCGTTTCGCCCCCGTGTGCTAGGCTGGGCTCATCAGTTGGTACCTAGCACACCCACCAAGACGCTGGATAGTGCATACCGTGGAGGCCACTGCGCAGGCTAACTGTAGCCACCGGCAGTGCCAATGCACTATGAGAGACATGGTCTCATTATCAAAAATTGATACCTGCTTGGCCATCAGATGATGTAGATGTTGATTCCCATAGGGAATCAGAAATAATTGTTCCGAATGAGTAAATTTATAATACCAATATAAATGGTCCGTTATTGGACATTATAAATTTTCCAGCTAACTCATTCCTGGTTGCCAGCGTTTCGCCCCCGTGTGCTAGGCTGGGCTCATCAGTTGGTACCTAGCACACCCACCAAGACGCTGGATAGTGCATACCGTGGAGGCCACTGCGCAGGCTAACTGTAGCCACCGGCAGTGCCGGCACCGCTGGCAACCAGGAATGAGTTAGCTGGAAAATTTATAATGTCCAATAATGGACCATTTATATTGGTATTATAAATTTACTCATTCGGAACAATTATTTCTGATTCCCTATGGGAATCAACATCTACATCATCTGATGGCCAAGCAGGTATCAATTTTTGATAATGAGACAATGTCTCTCATAGTGCATAGGCACTGCCGGTGGCTACAGTTAGCCTGCGCAGTGGCCTCCACGGTATGCACTATCCAGCATCATGGTGGGTGTGCTAGGTACCAACTGATGAGCCCAGCCTAGCACATGGGGGCGAAACGCTGGCAACCAGGAATGAGTTAGCTGGAAAATTTATAATGTCCAATAACGGACCATTTATATTGGTATTATAAATTTACTCATTCGGAACAATTATTTCTGATTCCCTATGGGAATCAACATCTACATCATCTGATGGCCAAGCAGGTATCAATTTTTGATAATGAGACAATGTCTCTCATAGTGCATTGGCACTGCCGGTGGCTACAGTTAGCCTGCGCAGTGGCCTCCACGGTATGCACTATCCAGCGTCTTGGTGGGTGTGCTAGGTACCAACTGATGAGCCCAGCCTAGCACACGGGGGCGAAACGCTGGCAACCAGGAATGAGTTAGCTGGAAAATTTATAATGTCCAATAACGGACCATTTATATTGGTATTATAAATTTACTCATTCGGAACAATTATTTCTGATTCCCTATGGGAATCAACATCTACATCATCTGATGGCCAAGCAGGTATTAATTTTTGATAATGAGACCATGTCTCTCATAGTGCATTGGCACTGCCGGTGGCTACAGTTAGCCTGCGCAGTGGCCTCCACGGTATGCACTATCCAGCGTCTTGGTGGGTGTGCTAGGTACCAACTGATGAGCCCAGCCTAGCACACGGGGGCGAAACGCTGGCAACCAGGAATGAGTTAGCTGGAAAATTTATAATGTCCAATAACGGACCATTTATATTGGTATTATAAATTTACTCATTCGGAACAATTATTTCTGATTCCCTATGGGAATCAACATCTACATCATCTGATGGCCAAGCAGGTATCAATTTTTGATAATGAGACAATGTCTCTCATAGTGCATTGGCACTGCCGGTGGCTACAGTTAGCCTGCGCAGTGGCCTCCACGGTATGCACTATCCAGCGTCTTGGTGGGTGTGCTAGGTACCAACTGATGAGCCCAGCCTAGCACACGGGGGCGAAACGCTGGCAACCAGGAATGAGTTAGCTGGAAAATTTATAATGTCCAATAATGGACCATTTATATTGGTATTATAAATTTACTCATTCGGAACAATTATTTCTGATTCCCTATGGGAATCAACATCTACATCATCTGATGGCCAAGCAGGTATCAATTTTTGATAATGAGACAATGTCTCTCATAGTGCATTGGCACTGCCGGTGGCTACCGTTAGCCTGCGCAGTGGCCTCCACGGTATGCACTATCCAGCGTCTTGGTGGGTGTGCTAGGTACCAACTGATGAGCCCAGCCTAGCACACGGGGGCGAAACGCTGGCAACCAGGAATGAGTTAGCTGGAAAATTTATAATGTCCAATAATGGACCATTTATATTGGTATTATAAATTTACTCATTCGGAACAATTATTTCTGATTCCCTATGGGAATCAACATCTACATCATCTGATGGCCAAGCAGGTATCAATTTTTGATAATGAGACAATGTCTCTCATACTGCATTGGCACTGCCGGTGGCTACAGTTAGCCTGTGCAGTGGCCTCCACGGTATGCACTATCCAGCGTCTTGGTGGGTGTGCTAGGTACCAACTGATGAGCCCAGCCTAGCACACGGGGGCGAAACGCTGGCAACCAGGAATGAGTTAGCTGGAAAATTTATAATGTCCAATAACGGACCATTTATATTGGTATTATAAATTTACTCATTCGGAACAATTATTTCTGATTCCCTATGGGAATCAACATCTACATCATCACATACCACTTAGTCGAGCAGCTCTTCTTCTTTCTCTCAATTCCTCCCAACCCAAACTTTGCAACATTTTTGTAATGCTACTCTTTTGTCAGAAATCACCCAGAACAAATCGAGCTGCTTTTCTTTGGATTTTTTCCAGTTTTTGAATCAGGTAATCCTGGTGAAGGTCCCATACACTGGAACCATACTCTAGTTGGGGTCTTACCAGAGACTTATATGCCCTTTCCTTTACATCATTACTACAACCCCTAAACACCCTCATAACCATGTGCAGAGATCTGTATCCTTTATTTACAATCCCATTTATGTGATTACCCCAATGAAGATTTTTCCTTATATTAACACCTAGATACTTACAATTATCCCCAAAAGGAACTTTCACCCCATCAACGCAGTAATTAAAACTGAGAGGACTTTTCCTATTTGTGAAATTCACAACCTGACTTTTAACCCCGTTTATCAACATACCATTGCCTGCTGTCCATCTCACAACATTTTCGAGGTCACGCTGCAGTTGCTCACAATCTTGTAACTTATTTATTACTCTATAGAGAATAACATCATCTGCAAAAAGCCTTACCTCCGATTCCACTCCTTTACTCATATCATTTATATATATAAGAAAACATAAAGGTCCGATAATACTGCCTTGAGGAATTCCCCTCTTATTTATTACAGGGTCAGATAAAGCTTCACCTACTCTAATTCTCTGAGATCTATTTTCTAGAAATATAGCAACCCATTCAGTCACTCTTTTGTCTAGTCCAATTGCACTCATTTTTGCCAGTAGTCTAAGCCAGCTAACTTTGAATGTTAATCTCAAATATTTTATGCTATCTTTGGCTCAATTTGCTTTTATACAAGATTGATGACTCAAAGGGAGGTCCTTCTATAACAACTGACCTTGAGTTATATTTCATTCCGAAAGACTACTATGCCACATTCAGCTCAAGACCAGTTTGCTGACATTGATAAATGCCCATCCTGACTAACTACTGCGCAATATCCATTGAACTCCTAATTATACCAAGTATTCTGTAAAAGAAATTACTGATAATTTGTCAAAGACCGGTGGAATTTTGGAAGCAAATTAGTCAGTTCCTCTGTTTTAGGATGAAATCGACTGATAGGTTGAAAAGGATCGAAGAAAGAGGAGATTTTTTTGTTTGTAGAATATGATGTTATTTTTAGAAGAAAACATGTCATTCTTTGTCTAATAGTGTTTAATTTTTGTCTGGGTTTAATAGTGTGTTGTTTTTTTTTTTTTTTTTTTTTTTTTTTTTTTTAAGGGCAATATTTATATTGAACTTGTGTGTTCAACAGACTGAAAAGCCTTTAAATTGCATTTAACTGAGTTGACACTGGAAAGTAGGCTATGGCTTCCTTCTTAACAAAATAAGTGAAATGTTACTGTATGTGTCTGGTTGAATCACAAATCCCTTCTGACACTCTTATTTTTATGATCATAAATCCCCTCAATATGTAATCCAGAATTCTCTCAATGAAATGTTGAATCAATGAACATAGATAAATTGGATGCAAATTTGAAGGATTATTTTTATCGCCCTTGTCTTCATAAATTAGTATGGTTTCAGCTTCTTGTACACCACACAAAACAACAATCCATTTAATAACAACATTCATTAAAGCAGCAATGGTATTAGAACACTGCATTAACTTCAGTTTTCGTGAAACTTTATCTGGTCCAGGGAAAGAAACTCACTTCATCTTACCTAAGGAGTTTTCAGTGTCTTCAACTGATACTGGTACTTCAAACATTTGATCAAGGCCATCCTGCTCTATACTAGCAGAGGGAGTTATAATTATCCAATATTTTGCTCATTGTCCACCCCACAGTTTGGAACACGAGATGCAAAGTAGGAAGACCACGTGGAACTGTTTCAAGGAACTACGCTTCTGTATGTCCACCAGTAAGCCTAAAGCAAAGCACTTCAAATAACTAAAGAATGTCTGTAACTGGCCAGCAAGTAACAGAGTAAGAATGCCAGTACTGCTCCTTAAACTGTTTCAAAATGATCGCTTGCGCCTACCGAGGAGTATACGCTTGAAGTGAGCTGCTGTGCTTCCTAATATCCGTTAGCCAATCAGAAACTCCTTGCCTTTCCCTTGGTTTCACTGAGAGTTACATTTGTGTTCGGGTCTCCAGAAGACCATATTTCTGGAACATCTTTCTATGATAAATATGATATATTATCATGTTATGATATGCAACTCCCATCTCTATAGTTTCTTGGGTCAACTAAGGAGCCGATGTCCAGATGGTGTGATGCGGTGCCATCTTTCTCTAACCATTACGTGGCCATACCACCAAAGTTAGGTCTCATGCATAATGTGTACAGTCGAGGCAACTGTCATGTTTTTCCAGATTTCCATGTTGGTGACATGGTTTAGCCGGGTCAGGCTAAGTGATCATTGAAGCATGAACATCTACAAGACATGAAGGGCTTGTTTGTACTCGACTACTGCTGGCCAGCATTCAGAGCCATATAAAGCGACTGGACAAACAACAGTCCTGTAAACCTTGGAGTTCAGGTGGATCAGTATCCAACGAGTGCAGAGAACACCAATAGTTTGCCGCCACTTCATCCAGTCTGCGTATACTCATGCACGGGCACCTGGAATAGTTTCACACTCAGCATTCACCAAAGAACCAAGATACTTAAACTGTTCTATTTTATTGAGATCCTGGCTATCTATCTGCATGGTTCCTACCGTTTGCAGATCGCACTCCATGTACTCCATTTTCTTGCTATTCAGTCAAAGTCCATGTGCTGTTAAGTTTTCATTCCACTTCTGAACTGGCTCTTGGATCTGTTGATGCTCAGAGTAGCCAGTAGTACATCATCAGCATACAGAAGAAATCATGGGGGTAATGACTGAATATCGGAGGTAACCTCGCATGAAGAGGTGTCTCAACTCATAATTGGCCGTTTTCCATTCCTTGCTGATCATCGCTGGGGTGCAGAAAAACTCTGTTTGTGCTGTTTCCTGTAGTCACTCTTCTAGGAAATGTTTACTGGCTGGGGTAGGCATCAAGTTGTGAGTGGTCATCACGTCCTCTATGAAAGATGTAGTTTCTGCCAGCTGGTATACAAGTCAGGTTAGTGCAAACTTTGAGATACAGAGAGTTCTTTTAATATATCTGGCTTTGGCTGTGTATAAGGTTTTAAGATTTTTGTATTTCAGATATGGCCATGTTCTTTCTATAATAATGATGTTATTAATTTTACAGCCCACAAACTACTTTCACGGCTTTCAGAGATGCCAGAATTTTGTCCCACGGGAGAGCTTTAATGTGCCAGTAACCTACTGACACAAGGCTGACGTATTTGAGCACCTTCAAGTGTGTTATTTCTATAGCATATATGATGCCACAGGGGCGACTTTTTGTCTGAACAGTGGCATTGCAGTCCTGAGTAAGTGGAACTTGAGATTGTGGATGTCCATCGTGGCTTTCATTGCAGCAATAGTCCTGTCCTCAATGTGCTTCGATATGAAAGTAAGTCCTGTGACCTGTAGGGTCATCCTCTAAATATTTAAATGACTTAACTATATTTTAACAATGTGTTTCATGTTGCATCGACATAGATAGGTCTAGAAGTAAGTATAAATAACCACCTAATCGATACTTTATTAATGCCTCAGGCAAAATTGAATAAAATTAAAACTTACAGGACATGTTTCGACCACTTAGTGGTCCTCTTCAGCTGTATAAATAAAGAACTGAAAAGAAAAACATTGACAATAAGCACAAATAAAAGTTCTTTGGAGACTCCTTTGATAAAAATGGAGGTCGTCAGAATAGGTCATCTTGCCTTTCGTTCTTGTTTGGAAAAGATGTTTATTCTGCGCTGTCTAGAGGGTCTGTCTTTGAGCGCGACCTGGTGAAGTAACGATGTGATACAGTTTGACAGTTCATGGAAAGCTCTGGAGAGAAGGGAAGTAGAGTTACATCGTCATCTAAAATAACATGTGAGGGAGGGGGGAGATTTGTGCTTATTGTCAATGTTTTTCTTTTCAGTTCTTTATTTATACAGCTGAAGAGGACCACTAAGTGGTCGAAACATGTCCTGTAAGTTTTAATTTTATTCAATTTTGCCTGAGGCATTAATAAAGTATCGATTAGGTGGTTATTTATACTTACTTCTTGATTAAACATCGATACGGTCATGAAATGGACAACTTGTAATAGATAGGTCTTATGGCAACGATGGAATAGGAAAGGCCTAGATGTGGGAACGAAGCAGCCGTGGCCTTAATTAATGTACAGCCCAGCATTTGCCTGGTGTGAAATTAAGCAACCATGGAAAACCACCTTCATGGCTGCCGACAGTGGGGTTCAAACCCACTATTTCCCAGATGCAAGCTTTCAGGTGCGTGCCCCTAACCGCACAGCCAACTCACCCAGTTAAACTATTTTTAGTCTCTGGTTTCCACAGATGAGAGTGTCATTTGCCGCCAGCTTTCCTTCTTTAATAAACTTCTTGATCTTTGGTTTATTCTTGTTCGTGTGCATATTGTAATCATGAGACCATTCCTCTAGTTTGGTGAGCGCTTCTATTATTGACAATCAATCAATCAGTCAATCAATCAATCAATCAATCAATCAATCAATCAATCAATCAATCAATCAATCAACGTTCTGCATTTAGGGCTGTTGTCCAGGTGTCAGATTCCCTATCAATTGAAGTATGAAGGCTTTCACGGCCAGAGTCAATATAATCAAACTTCCAGACTATTATGCCATGGTCCACTCCTCTCATTCCTGCCAGACGTTTTGACTAATGCTGCAGTAGTCATCCTCTGTGGTGCTGTCTAAGTACCTACTCTCTCCAGTGTCCCGCCGGTGACTGTGATGGTGGCTGGGGAGGCAACGGTATTTATAATGGAGCGTGAGACCTCCGATTGGTTTGCACCGGCGATTTTTATTATATCCCTATCACTTGCTTCCCTAGCCTCTTTCTTAAATGTTTTCAAAGAACTTGGAAATTTGTTAAACATTTCCCGTGATATTCCAATCCCTTACTCGTCATCTCATAAATGAATATTTGTCCCAATATATCCTCTTGAATTCCAACTTTATCTTCATAATATGATCTTCCCTCCTTTTTGAAAGCTTCACTTAAGCTTATTCATCTACTACTGTATCATCTCTCCATTGACAGCTTGGAACATACCCCTTATATTATAATAAGAAAATTATAATATACTAAGACATTCACCGTGGATCAAAAAATGAGATTCATAACATGTAATATACCCCCTAGTCAAGCAGCTAGTCTCGCTGCGCCCAAATCGTCCCAGCCCAATATTTTTAACATTTTCATAACTATTCTTTTATCAAAAACCTGTGAAACGATGGATGGTGTGTAAACATCTTAAAGCAATGATATGCAAGATTTTAATGGAACATACAAGAAAAGTTTTTCTTTTAAGAATAAGAAGAGTGTTTTAGACAAACAAAATTGAACTGTTGGCATTTCACTGTAAAATAATTTAATGTGGATGTTGTTTATATGTAAGCTAAGAGTTGTAGAATTAATCAATCAATCAGTACTGATCGGCATTTAGGGCAGTCGCCTAGGTGGCAGATTCAGATTCCCTATATGTTGTTTTCCTAGCCTTTTCTTAAATGATTTCAATAATATTGGAAATTTATTGAACATCTCCCTTGGTAAGTTATTCCAATCCCTAACTCCCCTTCCTATAAATGAACATTTGCCCCAATTTGTCCTCTTGCATTCCAACTTTATCTTCATATTGTGATCTTTCCTACTTTTAAAGACGACACTCAAGCTTATTCGTCTACTAATCTCATTCCACGCCATTTCTCCGCTGACAGCTCGGAACATACCACTCAGTCGAGCAGCTCATCTCCTTCCTCCCAGTTCTTCCCAGCCCAAACTTTGCAACATTTTTACAGCGCTACTCTTTCGTCGGAAATCACCCAGAACAAATCGAGCTGCTTTTCTTTGGATTTTTTCCAGTTCTTGAATCAAGTAATCCTAGTGATGGTCCCATACACTGGAACCATACTCTAGTTGGGGTCTTAACAGAGACTTATAAGCTCTCTCCTTTACATCCTTACTACAACCCTCAAAACACCCTCATAACCATGTGCAGAGATCTGTATCCTTTATTTACAATCCCATTTATGTGATTACCCCAATGAAGATCTTTCCTTATATTAACACCCAGATACTTACCATGATCCCCAAAAGGAACTTTCACTCCATCAACGCAGTAATTAAAACTCAGAGGACTTTTCCTATTTTTGAAACTCACAACCTGACTTTTAACCCCCATTTATCATCATACCATTGCCTACTGTCCATCTCACAACATTATCGAGGTCATTTTGCAGTTGCTCACAATCTTGTAACTTATTTATTACTCTGTACAGAATAACTTCATCTTTCCACTTCTTTACACATATCATTGATATATATAAGAAAACATAAGGGTCCAATAATACTGCCTTGAGGAATTCCCCTCTTAATTATTACAGGGTCAGATAAAGCTTCACCTACTCTAATTCTCTGAGATCTATTTTCTAGAAATATAGCAACCCATTCAGTCACTCTTTTGTCTAGTCCAATTGCACTAATTTTTGCCAGTAGTCTCCCATGATCCACCCTATCAAATTCTTTAGACAGGTCAATCGCGATACAGTCCATTTGACCTCCAGAATCCAAGATATCTGCTATATCTTGCTGGAATCCTACAAGTTGAGCTTCAGTGGAATAACCTTCCCTAAAACCGAATTGCCTTCTATCAAACTAGTTATTAATATCACAAACATGTCTGATGTAATCAGAAAGAATGCCTTCCCAAAGCTTACATACAATGCACGTCAAACTTACTGGCCTGTAATTTTCACATTTATGTCTATTACCCTTTCCTTCCTCCTCTGCGAACCATGTGACCTTGCCGTGGTGGGGAGGCTTGCGTGTCCCAATGATGCAGATAGCCGAGCCGCAGGTGCAACCATATCGGATGGGTATCTGTTGAGAGACCAGACTAACGAATGGTTCATCGAAAGGGGGGTAGCAGCCTTTCGGTAGTTGCAAGGGCGGCAGTCTAGATGATTGACTGATACGGCCTTGTAATAATACTCAACATGGCTTAGCTGTGTTGATACTGCTACACGGCTGAAAGCAACGGGAAACTACAGCCGTAACTAACTCCCGAGGACATGCAGCTCTCTCTGTATGAATTATGTACTGATGATGGGTTCCTCCCAGGTAAAATATTCCGGAGGTAAACTAGTCCCCCATTCGGATCTCCGGGTGGGGACTACACGAGAGGGGGCGATCATCAGGAAGATGGATACTGACATTCTGCGAGTCGGAGCGTGGAATGTTAGAAGTTTGAATCGTTGTGGTAGGTTAGATAATCTGAAAAGGGAGATGGATAGGCTAAAGTTAGATGTAGTTGGCATAGGTGAAGTACGTTGGCAGGAAGAACAAGATTTTTAGTCAGGCGACTACCGAATTATCAACACAAAATCAAACAGAGGAAATGCAGGAGTTGGTTTAATAATGAATAAGAAAACAGGGCAGCGGATAAGCTACTACGACCAGCATAGTGAAAGAATTATTGTCGTCAAGATAGACACCAAACCAATGCCCACCACAATAGTGCAGGTCTATATGCCTACTAGTTCAGCGGATCATGAAGAAATCGAAAGAATATATGAGGTGATAGAAGATTTAATACAATATGTAAAAGGTGACGAGAATCTAATTGTGATGGGAGACTGGAATGCAGTGGTAGGCCAAGGAAGAGAAGGTAGTACAGTAGGAGAATTTGGATTGGGACAAAGGAACGAAAGAGGAAGTCGGCTGGTTGAATTCTGCACTGATCATAATTTAGTCCTTGCCAATACTTGGTTCAAACACCACAAACGATGGCTGTATACGTGCACGAGACCTGGAGACACTGGAAGGTATCAAATAGACTTCATTATGATTAGGCAGAGATTCAGAAACCAGGTGTTGGATTGCAAAACTTTCCCAGGAGCAGACGTGGACTCTGACCACAACTTTTTGGTCATGAAATGCCATCTGAAGTTGAAGAAATTGAAGAAAGGAAAGAATGCAAAAAGATGGGATCTAGACAAGTTGAAAGAAAAGAGTGTGAGGAATTGTTTCAAGGAACATGTTGCACAAGGACTAAATGAAAAGGCTGAAGGAAACACTATAGAGGAAGAGTGGAGAGTCATGAAAAATGAAGTCAGTAGGGCTGCTGAAGAAATGTTAGGAAGGAAGAAAAGATCAACTAAGAATCAGTGGATAACTCAGGAGATACTAGACCTGATTGATGAACGACGAAAATACAAGAATGCTAGAAATGAAGAGGGCAGAAAAGAATACAGGCAATTAAAGAATCAAGTGGATAGAAAGTGCAAGATAGCTAAGGAAGAATGGCTGAAGGAGAAGTGCAAGGATGTCGAAGGCTGTATGGTCCTGGGAAAGGTAGATGCTGCATACAGGAAAATCAAGGAAACCTTTGGAGAAAGGAAATCTAGGTGTATAAATATTAAGAGCTCAGATGGAAAACCACTTCTAGGGAAAGAAGACAAAGCAGAAAGATGGCAGGAGCATATCCAACAGTTGTATCAAGGTAAAGATGTAGATAATTTGGTTCTGGAACATGAAGAGGCTGTTGATGCTGATGAAATGGGAGACCCAATTTTGAGATCAGAGTTTGGCAGAGCTGTGAGTGACCTAAATAGGAACAAGGCACCTGGAATTGATGACATTCCCTCTGAATTACTGACTGCCTTAGGAGAAACCAGCATGGCAAGGTTATTTCATTTAGTGTGCAAGATGTATGAGACAGGAGAAGTCCCATCCGATTTTCAGAAAAATGTTGTTATACCTATTCCCAAGAAAGCCGGTGCTGACAGGTGTGAAAACTAGCGCACCATTAGTTTAGTATCTCATGCCGGCAAAATTTTAACACGTATTATTTACAGAAGAATGGAAAAACAAGTTGAAGCTGAGTTGGAAGAAGACAATTTGGCTTCAGAAGAAATGTAGGAACACGTGAAGCAATCCTGACTTTACGTCTGATCTTAGAGGATCGAATCCAGAAGGACAAGCCCACGTACATGGCATTCGTAGATCTAGAAAAGGCATTCGATAATGTTGATTGGACCAAGCTATTTATGATTCTGAAGATGATGGGGATCAGATACCGAGAACGAAGAATTATCTACAATCTGTATAAAAATCAGTCTGCAGTGATAAGAATCGAGGGCTTTGAAAAAGAAGCAGCAATCCAGAAAGGAGTGAGGCAAGGCTGCAGTTTGTCCCCTCTCCTTTTCAATGTTTACATAGAACAGGCAGTAAGGGAAATCAAAGAGAAATTTGGAAAGGGAATCACAGTCCAAGGAGAGGAAATCAAAACCTTGAGATTTGTCGATGATATTGTTATTTTATCTGAGACTGCAGAAGATCTCGAGAAGTTGCTGAATGGTATGGATGAAGTCTTGGGTAAGGAGTACAAGATGAAAATAAATAAGTCCAAAACAAAAGTAATGGAGTGCAGTCGAACGAAGGCAGGTGATGCGGGAAATATTAGATTAGGAAATGAAGTCTTAAAGGAAGTAGATGAATATTGTTACTTGGGTAGTAAAATAACTAACGATGGCAGAAGTAAGGAGGACATAAAATGCAGACTAGCACAAGCAAGAAAGAGCTTTCTTAAGAAAAGAAATTTGCTCACTTCAAACATTGATATCGGAATTAGAAAGATGTTTTTGAAGACGTTCGTGTGGAGCGTGGCATTGTATGGAAGTGAAACATGGACAATAACTGGCTCAGAAAGAAAGAGAATAGAAGCTTTTGAAATGTGGTGTTACAGAAGAATGCTGAAGGTGAGGTGGATAGATCGAATCACGAATGAAGAGATACTGAATCGAATTGGTGAGAGGAGATCAATTTGGCTAAATTTGATGAGAAGAAGAGTTAGAATGATAGGACACATCTTAAGACACCCAGGACTTGTTCAGTTGGTTTTTGAAGGAAGTGTAGGGGGTAAGAACGGTAGGGGTAGGCTAAGGTATGAATATGACAAGCAGATTAGAGCAGACGTCGGATGCAATAGTTACGTAGAAATGAAAAGGTTAGCACATGATAGGGTGGCATGGAGAGCTGCATCAAACCAGTCTGTGGACTGATGACTCAAACAACAACAACCCTTTCCTTTATATACAGGGACTACTATAGCAACTCTCCATTCATTTGGTACAGCTCCTTCAATCAAACAATAATCGAATAAGTACTTCAGATATGGTACTATATCCCAACCCATTATCTTTAGAATATCAAATCAAAAAAAAAAAAATCTCTTTATTTGCAAATGAGGTGTCTACCTCGGTGGCAAATGGTACACTAAAATACATTATTGTCAAGCACTAAATTTTAAATTAACAGGAGACGAAGAAAATTTTCCTAGAATACAATATTATACCATTTACGCTAATAATGTTTTCTATTAAACACACACATCATCCTTAATACATTTATATTGTTTACAAAATTCTACTTATAATATCTTACAAACATAGTCAACTCATATACAGTACGGTATGTGAAATTACTTCTAATAATACTATACAACTGGTATAAGATTAAAATTAACATTGAATTTATTTACATATTTATATTTTACCCATTTTGGAACCTAAGTAGCATAACGACCTGCTGCGTCTCAACCAGAGCCCCCTTTTGCCACCACTTTTCAGAGTTCCTGAAGGGCCTTCACAACTACCGTAGCGGTCCCAGGGCCCTCGAAGTCCCCACTGTACTTCACCCCTACAGGCAGTCCCCTACTTGGGCTGTCCAAACACCTTAGACCAGGGGATGGAATTAATTTAATCACACACATTTATTATTTACAATATCCTGCACTGGTCGAATGCCCTCTAACATTTAATTTATTATCTCTGTTGTTGTTTATTCTCTTCTTGAATATCTGTACAGATTTTGGAAAAGGATCAAACACTACCCCTGGTAAACTGTTCCACTCCTTCACGCCCTTCCCAATGAAAGAAAATTTACCCCAATCGCTTCTGCTAAAATTCCTTCTAATTTTGTACTTGTGGTCAGTTCTACCAATATAATTATTTTCCAACCGAAGCCTCTCACGGATATCTCCCCATGCTTCTTCTCCTGTATAGGCTCTATATAATCCTATAAGTCTACTTTTCTCCCTTCTCTTACTTAAAGTTTCCCACCCAAGTTCCTTTAACATTTCTGATACACTACTCTTTCTCCTGAAATCCCCTGTTACAAACCTTGCTGCTTTCCTCTGCACACCATCTATTTCTTTTATTAGGTATTCTTGGTGAGGATCCCAAACACTGTTTGCATATTCCAATAATGGACGAACCATACTTAAGTAACTTTTTTCTTTTAATTCTTTGTTGCATCCTTTAAGTAGCCTCATTATGACATGTAACGATCTGTATGCTTTCCCAACAACGTCATCAACATGACCCTTCCAGTGCAAATTACTTTCAAATCTCACACCTAAGTATTTGCACTTGCCATCTTTTGGGATAACTACCTCATCCAAAGTATATTCAAATTCAGTTTTAAAGCTCCTGTTTGTAAATGTTGTAACAGTTGATTTGCCTCCATTAATCTTCATATTATTTTCTTCAACCCATTCCTGGATACTGTCAAGGTCCCTTTGTAATTCTGAACAATCCTCAATGTTATTTATTTCCCTATAAACAATTATGTCATATCCCCAGAAATCTTATCAATTCCAGCCACTTTTCTAGTTTTCAACTTTTGTATCTTACTGTAAATATCATTATCATATGTAAATTTTAGTACTTCTTTAGCATTAGTCACCTCCTCTATCTGGACATTATCCTTGTAACCAAAAATCTTTACATACTGCTGACTGAATAATTCTGCCTTTTGAAGATCCTCAGATACACACTCTCCTTGTTCATTAATTATTCCTGGGATGTCCTTATTGGAACCTGTTTCTACCTTAAAATACCTGTACATGCCCTTCCATTTTTCACTAAAATTTGTATGACTGCCAATTATGCTTGCCATCATGTTATCCTTAGCTGCCTTCTTTGCTAGATTCAATTTTCTAGTACAATTTCTCCTTACTTCCATAGCCATTTCTAACTCCTTTTCTTTCCAATCTGCACCTCCTTCTTAATCTCTTTATTTCTCTATTATAATAAGGTGGGTCTTTACCATTCCTTACCACCTTTAAAGGTACAAACCTGTTTTCACATTCCTCAACAATTGCTTTAAACCCATACCACAGTCTGTTTACATTCTTATTTACCGTTTTCCACTGATCAAAATTACTTTTCAACAACTGACACATGCCTGCTTTATCAGCCATATGGTACTGTCTAATAGTCCTACTTTTAAAACCTTCCTTTCTATCACATTTATTTTTAACTACGACAAAAACAGCTTCGTGATCTCTAATACCATCTATTACTTCGGTTTCTCTATAGAGCTCATCTGGTTTTATCCCTTTTCTTAGGGATTTTGGAAATCTTTAAGGATCGCTGAGGAAGAGAGACCTTATTCTCAAAGCATGTACAAAACCAACATGTATTCAATCAGTTTTATATAAAATGTATGTAATTATATTGGATTACAGCCCAATTTCACAGGGGTTTTTTTTTTTTTTTTTCCGTTAAGTGTTACAAGTCAGTACAGATCAAATAGAATCAAATATGGTCAAGTTTATTGACACTTCTCTTTTGTCTGAAATCACCAAGAGCAAAATCATGCTGCTTTCCTTTGCATCTTTTCTCGTTCTCATATCAAGTAGTCCTGGGGTGGGTCCCATACACTGGAACCGTACTCTAATTGTGGTCTTACCAGAGACTTATATGTCCTCTCCTTTACATCCTTACTGTTGCTCAAGTCATCAGTCCATAAACTGGTTTGATGCACCTTTCCACGTGCCACCCTATACTGTGTTAACCTTTTCATTCCTATGTAACTACTACATCCTATATCTGCTTGTCACATTCATACGGTGGTCTACGCCTACCATTCTTACTGCCTACACTTCCCTCAAAAACCAACTGAAACAATTCTGGATGTGTCCTATAATTCTATATCCTCTTCTCGTCAAAATTAGCCAAATCGATCTCCTCTCACCAATTCGATTCATTATCTCTTCATTCATGATTCGATCTAACCATCTCACCTTCCGCATTCTTCTGTAACACCATATTTCAAAAGCTTCTTTCTTTTTGAGCCACCATGTTTCATTTCCATACATTGCCATGCTCCAGGAAAAAGTCTTCAAAAACATATTTCTAAATCTTATATCAATGCTCAAAGTGAGCACATTTCTTTTCTAAAGTAAGGCTTCCTTTCTTGTGCTAGTCTGCATTTTATGTCCTCCTTACTTCTGGTATCATTAGTTATTTTCCCACCCAAGTAACAATAATCATCAACTTCCTTTAAGACTTGTAGATAATTCTTCTTTCTCTGTATCTGATCCCAATCACCTTCAGAATCCCACATAGCTTGGTCCAATCAGCATTATCGAAAGCCTTTTATAGATCTACGAACACCACAAAAGTACATCCCTGTTTCTTCTATCACTTTTCTCACGCTTTTGGGGTTGTGTGTGCAAACTCGTCACAGTGTTAATTGGGCAAGTTTTACGGCTGGATGCCCTTCCTGATGCCAACCCTATGTGGAGGGATGTAACCTATATTGCGTGTTTCTGTGGTGGTTGGTAGTATGGTGTGTTGTCTGAATATGAAGAGGAAAGTGTTGGGACAAACACAAAGACCCAGTCTCCGAGCCAGAAGAATTAATCAGATGCGATTAAAATCCCCAAAATGGCCGGGAATGGAACACAGGACCCTCTGAACCGAAGACCTCAACACCGACCATTTAGTCAGGGAGTCGGACACGTACATCCTTACTACAGCCGCTAAATACCCTCATAGCCACGTGAAGATATCTATCACCTTGATTTACAACCTCATTAATGTAATTACCACAATGAAGATCATTCCTTATATTAAAACCTAGGTACTTGATATCCTGCTGTTACTTAGTATGACCATATCATCAGCATATAGGTACACGTTTGCATCTTTGCTTGTTACCTTTTGTATTACATCATGCGTAACTACAATGAACATTATCGGGCTTAGACAAATTTTAACAAAACTTGGTTGAATGATCAATTGATAATCCTAAGTTTAACGGTAATAATAATTTTGCCATAAAGTCAATGGTTATGTTATATTTAACAGCAAATGCTATTCAGATTCTCCTAGATACAGGTTGTGCAGTGGACAAAGCATTCCAAACATCAGTTATATTATATCTTCAGATCAGATGGTAAATGCTATTTCTAAATGTCATTGATAATGGTTATACAAGTGATTTCTCAAAATAGCAACAGAACCCTCAACAGCTACCAATGCCAGCATGTTGATAAGTTGATTGTCTAGCCTAAACAGCTTACAGAACTGTGCAAATATGGATTTTATTGTGCCTCTAGCTCCAACTATATGATCCACTTCTTCTATAGATGTTAATTTGTATTTTGTTTGGTTTGTTTGGATGAAAATGTATGCACTGTAGATATATACTGATAGTCCTCTTTTTAAAGTTACTTGAAAGCCTTCATACCGAAAATGAGATTTTGACAATACAAACAGAATTTCACACTGTACAAACCTATATTACTAACACATGCCAATGTATAAAAATGTTAGCGTTTTAATATTTCCATGCCATTTGTAATGCAAACTAAAATAATATGTAGTATGAAATCTTGATCACCTATATAATAAGGCGCATGCTATTGATATCATCTTTTATGAGCATAAGCAGGGAAACTGATAGATTCCTGCTCAGAAACATTCATTTTATCAAGCTGCGGACAGCCTGTGCAACAATGGTTGGTGTGCAGTGCTGTTGTGGTGTCTTAATTTATTATCCTGCCAAGTTTTGTTGCAATGAATGACTTCGATACACACCATTTCATATAAAACTTCAGCAACAGGTTACTGTAATTTTTATTTTTTTAAGTTCAGTAAATAAATATTAATTTGCATCAGATTGCAAAAAGGCTACGAGAGGAATAGACATTTAGGTTTCTGTTTCATAGAACCAGAGAAGGCATACGACAGAGAACCAATGTAAAAGAAGTTTACCATACTGGGAGACTATGGGATTAAGTGTAGCTTATTAAATGTAAACAAAGGCATTTATGTTGACAATTGGGCTGCGGTAAGAATTAGTGGTAGAATGAATTACAGGGGTTAGACAAGGCTGTAATCTTTCACCTTTGTTGTTCATAGTTCACGTGGATCATCTAGTGAAAGATAGAAAGCGGTACAGAGGGATTTGGTCAGGTGGAAATGTAGTGACTACCTTGGCCAATACTGACAACTTGGTCTTAATAGCAGATTGTGCTAAAAGCCGGATGCCCTTCCTGACGCCAACCCTATGTGAAGGGATGTCACCAATATTGTGTGTTTCTGTGGTGGTTGGTAGTATGGTGTTTTGTCTGAATATAAAGAGGAAAGTGTTGGGACAAACACAAAGACCCAGTCGCCGAGTCAGAAGAATTAATCATTCGCGATTAAAATCCCCAAAACAGCCGTGAATTGAACCCAGGACCTTCTGAACCGAAGACCTCAAAGCTGACCGTTTAGTCAGGGAGTCGGACATGTACATCCTTACTACAACCCCTAAATACCCTCATAGCCATGCGAAGATATCTATAACCTTTATTCATCTTGGAACTTGAAAATAGGTGCAATTATGATATGAAATTTAGCCTTTTCAAGATTAAAGTGATGTCAATAGGTAAGAGTCCAGCTTCATGGCTAATTGGTTAGCATGCTGGCCTTTGGACCAAGAGGTCCCGGGTTCGATTCCCAGCAGTGTCAGGAATTTTAACCTTCATTGGTTAATTCCGATGGCTCAGGGCTGGGTGTATGTGTTGTTTTAAGCATTAGAAATCATCCTAGGTAGGGTCCCATACTCACAGACGTGTGAGTTGCCTATACGGCATCAACTCAAAAGACCTGCACCAGGCTTCTTTGGAGGCAGCTAATGCAGTGAGTTCACAGTTACAATCAACAGTATTCTGTAAGAAAGAAGTCAGCTCCCAGATGAATCTAACACCGGTCTGTTTTTAGACCAACTTTGCTTTACTGGAGTGAAAGTTGGGTGGACTCAGGGAATCTCATTCATAAGCTAGAAGTAAAAGACATGAAAGTAGCAAGTAGGTGGCAGGAGGGTACTCAGAATGAGGAGATGAAGGCTAAGTTTGGAACGAACTTGATTGGTGAAGCTGTACACATAAACTGGCTTCGGTGGAGGGGTCATGTGAGGAGAATGGAGAAGGATAGGTTACCTAGAAGAATAATGGACTCTTATCATGGAGGGTAAGAGAAGTAGAGTAAGAGCAAGACAATGATGCTTAGACTCAGTTTCTAATGATTTAAAGATGAGAGGTTTAAAACTGAATGAGGCCATGGAACTAGTTATAAATAGAGGATTGTGGTGGCGGTTAGTAAATTAACAGAGGCTTGCATACTGAACGCTGAAAGGCATAATAGTCTAGAAGATTATGTATATATGCTTGCAAAATAACTATTACCATTAAGTTTATGATGTGTTAGTTGATTGTCCTGCCATGTTTCAATTGCAGTCTGTTGGGTCCATTGCAGATATTTCTCTTATTAGTGCCGAGGTTATGGATGATGGTAGCGTTTACCTTCCCCTCGTCAAAAGCCTTCATGGCCTGTAGAGAATTGGCTTTGCTTTTTAACTTCTCAAGCTCGTGTTAATTAAAGATGCTTCTAATAACATGCAGAAGGTACTGAAGAGATCAACAGGTATGTGAGGTTATCTTCATAGCCATTGTGAAAAACAGAATTTGCTTAAAATATTTAATAACAATAAAAAATTATATAAAAATATAACATAAAAAAGCAATTAAAACAGGAGTGGACTATTAGTGGTGATGGTCATCGTCAGCAGGCTGCTTGACCCAGAAGCCGTGAGGAGCAAAGTGTTCATGATGTCCATGAGTGGTTGGGCCACGGTATACTTTGATCTGGACACGTCCATAATGACCTGGAACATAATTAGAATTATAAAAGACAGTATTCAAGCTCTTTAGGCTTTCTCAGTAGTGCAATTACTAGCGTTTTGCTCCAGTGTGGCATAAAGGTCATCAAATGGATTACCCCACAAGTGCGCTATTGAGACATGACTGAAAGCCCCCTTTGACAGTGGCCTAGGGGAGATATGTTACATCAACTTACTATAAACATCACCATACCACATGTCTCCAAAAATAATGTTTCTGTTTTTTATTCCTTTCAACAGGGGACTAAATTCTGAATTTTGAAAAAAGAAATTACCTCTCTAACTATAAAATTAGATATTTTGCCTATGTCAAACTGTAAAATAACTGTACTAATTTCCAGAAAAAGGCAGACAAGTTCAAGAAAAGGATAAAATCTGTACAAAGACATTATAACTTTTGATTTCAATTTCATGTATGGTGTTTAAAGGCTCTATGTTGTCTAGCTCCTTGGCTGAATGGTCAGCATACTGGCCTTTGGTTTAGAGGGCCCTGGGTTTGATTCCCTACTGGGTGGGATTTTTCTTAACTGTGTAAAATTAATTCCTCTGGCTCAGAAACTAGGTGTTTGTGTTAATCTGAATACACTTCTCTTCATCTACATATAGCACTCCAGACACCTGACAACCAAACAAATACACTATAGTGAATACTTCCTCAGGCATAGGGTTGGCACCAGGAAGGGCATCCAATTGTAAAACTTTGCCAAATACACATCAGAGTGCTGACCTCAATACACTAGGGAAAACAAAAGCCAGGAAGAAGAATAAGAAGTTTAATAGGCTCTATTTTAACACATAGAAAGTCAGAAATCATCTTTTGACCTGACTTGGTTTTCCACTAACAAACATGTGTCATGGTTCCCTGGACTGCGTTACATAAGTATCATATTGATATAATCAGAATTTATTGTTAGCCAACTGGGTATACTCCATGAACATGGGTAACTTCATGGTTTTTACTCACCATGGCCAGTAGCAGCACTCTCAAGGTCGTTTACAGGAGCTGCCACTCTTGGAACGAATACAGACTCCTCAAACTGCTGGTCTTCAGTCAATGGTACCAGCTGCAATTGTGGGTATGCTGCACTCAGTGTGGCACACACTGCTACTAGCAAAGTTACACACAACAACTGCAGACAATGGAAAAGCATAATTAGTTGTGTATGAGCAGTTAAGTGTTCCACAATCAACTGAAGAAAATGTACTGTTTTCAAGTGTGAGATATAATATAAATTTTTACAAGTGTTCCATTTCTACAAACTTATTAAAAAGTATAATCTTTCTTGCTTCTTATAAATTCAATTTTTGTTGTTGTTTAATACATCAGTCCATAGACTGGTTTGATGTAGCTCTTCATGCCACCCTATCCTGTGCTAACCTTTTCATTTCTATGTAACTATTGCATCCTACATCTGCTTCTCATATTTGTGCCTTGGTCTACCCCTACCATTCTTACCACCTACGCATCCTTCAAAAACCAACTAAACAAGTCCTAGGTGTCATAAGATGTGTCCTATCATTCTATCTCCTCTTCTTGTCAAATTTAGCTAAATTGATCTCCTCTCACCAATTCGATTCAGTATCTCTTCATTCATGATTCCATCTATCCATCTCACCTTCAGCATTCTTCTGTAACACCACATTTCAAAAGCTTCTGTTCTCTTCCTTCCTGAGCAAGTTATCATCCACGTTTCACTTATATACAATGCCACGCTCCAGATGAAAGTTTTCAGAAACATCTTTCTAATTCCTATATCAGTGTTTGAAGTCAGCAAATTTCTTTTCTTAAGAAAGCTCTTCCTTGCTTGAGCTAGTTTGCATTACATTACTGAGTTAAATGGGCTTGTGTTTTACAATTTTTAAAGGATAAAAACTCACTAATAATATGAATCATGTAGCTACTCTAATCATAGCATGGCAATAATAATTATATTTTACAAATGGTAATCCAGTGCCAGTAGCTCACTTTAGAAAGTTTATTATCCATGAAGATGTTTTAATTTGCCTCAAATACACAATATAATGATCATGGAAGAGAAAAGTCCTCTGTTGGTAAATTTTAAGAGGTTGGATCTTTGATCAGAAAAGAAAAGAGTGTTTATAGGAAGGTGACCCTTCCACATGTGTGCATGTGCACATACACACAAGAAAGGCAGAAAACCATGGTGGCTTCTGTTAACATTACAATTTGAACATCAATCAAATCACCTCTGATCTGCATTTAGGCCTGATGCTCCGGTGGCAGATTCCTTATCAGATGTTTACCTAAATATTTCTTAAATGATTTCAAAAAAGTTGTAAATTTATCTCGCATGTCCCTTTGTATATTCTTCTTTCTTCTTTCTGATGAGGACTGCTAAAGATCACGTGCCAGTTTCAATTCAATTCTTCATACTTTGTTGTTTTCCCTTCCATTTCTTCCAATATTCTTTCATCTCTTCACTATGCTGTTTCTTTCTGTCCTCGGACCACTTCGCACCAGGTTTCTTGTTCAATCTTCCTTGGAATCCTTCCATAATTAATACCCTCTTTCTAAAAATCTCTCTGTCCATAGTTTCTTCTTCTCTTATATTATTTCTTTCTAAATCTTTCTTTACTTCTTGAATCCAGCTAGTTGTTGTTTTGTTAATCTGGAATTATTCCAATCTTTTCTTTTTTTTTTCTTTTTTTTTTTGTTTCCTATAAATTAATATCTGCCAAATTTATCCTCTTTAATTTCAGTGTAATCTTCATATTATGATCTTTCCTACTTTAGTAATCGGGAGATAGTGAGTTCGAGTCCCACTGTCGGTAGCCCTGAAGATGGTTTTCCATGGTTTCCCATTTTCACACCAGGCAAATGCTGGGGCTGTACCTTAATTAAGGCCATGGCCGCTTCCTTCCACTTCCTAGACCTTTCCTATTTCTCGCCGCCATAAGACATATCTGTACCGAGCTCGATAGCAGCAGTCGCTTAAGTGCGGCCAGTATCCAGTAATCGGGAGATAGTGGGTTCGAGCCCCACTGTCGGCAGCCCTGAAGGTGGTTTTCCGTGGTTTCCCATTTTCACACCAGGCAAATGCCGGGGCTGTACCTTAATTAAGGCCACGGCCACTTCCTTCCACTTCCTAGGCCTCTCCTATCCCATCGTCGCCATAAGACATATCTGTGTCGGTGCGACGTAAAGCAAGTAACAAAAAAAAAAAAATACATATCTGTGTCGGTGCGACGTTAAGCAAAATAGCAAAAAAAAAATCTTTCCTACTTTTAGAAATTCCATTCAAGCTTATTCATCTAATGCCTGCCTCTTACCTGGAGGCCCCAGGTTTGATTCCCAACTGAGTCAGAGTTTTTACCTGGATTTGAGGGCTGGTTTGAGGTCCACTCAGCCTACATGATTACAATTGAGAAGCTGTATGATGGTGAGATAGCGGCCCTCGTCTGAAAGCTAAGGATAACGGCTGAGAGTTTTCTTCATATAGACCACATGACACTTCGTAATCTTCAGACCTTCGGGCTTAGCTGTGGTCACGTGGTAGGCCATGGTTCTTCGGGCTAGTGTACCATGGGATTTGGTTTAATTTATTTGTCTACTAATGTCACTGCACACCATCTCTTCACTGACAAATCTGAATATACTGTTTAGTCAAGCAGCTTGTCTCCTTATTCCAAAGTCTTTCCTGTCCACAGTTTACAATATCTTCACAAAACTACTCTTTTGTCAGAAAAACTAACTATCTTGCTTTCCTTTGGATCTTTTCCAGTTCTCGAATCAAGTAATCCTTGTCTGATTGGGGTCTTATCAGTGACTTATATGCCCTCTTCCTTACATCGTTACTGAAACCCTACATATCCTCATAACCATATGAAGAGATCTGTAACCTGTATTTACAACCACATTAATGTGATTACTCCAAGGCAGATCTTCCCTTTCACTCCATTAAAACGGTAATTAATGAGTTCTGTTTTCTAGAAATTTTCCTCCCCCCTCCAATCAATCACTCTTTTGTCAAATCAACAGCCCTCATTTTTCGTCAATGATCTCCCGCAGTCTAGCCATCAAAAGAAAGCATTGGATAGGTCAAAACTAATACAGTTAATTTGACCTCCTGAATCTAAAATATCTACTATATCTTCATGGAATCCTACAAGTTGTGCCTCACTGGAATAATATTTCCTAAACCTGAACTGCCTTTTATCACAACATTTAGTTATTTTGCGCACATGTCTAATATAATTAGAAAACTTTTTCCTGGAGCTTAGATGCAACACATGTCAAGCTGTAATTATTCTCTTTATGTTTATCAACAATTCCTTTGTACACTGGTGCTACTATGGCAACTCTCCATTCAATTAGCATAGCTCCTTGATGCAATCAGTATTTTATATATGGTACTATATCCTAACCCATTGCCTTTAGGATATCCCCAGAAATGTTATCAATTCCAGCTGCTTGTTTAGCTTTCAACATTTGTATTTGTTTGTAAATATTTTTATTATCATAAATAAATTTCAGTACTTTTTCCAGCTCCTTGGCTGAATGGTCAGCATACTGGTCTTCTGTTCACAGGGCCCCAGATTCAAATGCCGGCCAGTTGAGGGTTTTAACTGCATATCGTTAATTCTTCTGGTTCAGAGACTGGGTATTTGTATTCGTCTAAACTCTCTTCTCTACATATATACACAACACACTACACTACTAACCACCACTGAAATATGTAATAGTGAATATATCCCTCCAGAGGTTGGCATCAAAAAGGGCATCCGGCCATAAATCTGGGTCAAATCCGTATAATGTGCTGATCCCAATAAATTAGGTAAAGTCCAGGAAAAAGAAGTTCCAAGTAGAAGCCTCAGTGCAAACCACTGCCGCTATGAAGGTTGTAATGTGATTGAAAGAAACCCTTAGTTACGTACTGGCATTCTGCTCCAAAGGTGAAGTTACGACGAATAGCAGGCATTATCGCGTACGAGCAGCACTAGTATCCTCACTGTGCTCCAGAAAATTGCAAGTTTTTGAAGAGGTTCATTGCATGTCATCCTGTGGTTCCAACAGAAGAGTAAACATCATGACAATAAACCAAAAGCTGCGTGTGGCCCATGTGTTAGACTCAATTATCCGATTTGAGAACTCCATCCAACTGACAAAGGAGGTTGATAAAGAGAAAAGAGAGAGATGTATGAACCGTATCTCCCATACTTACGTGATTCTTGCAACATCCCATGGAAGGTACATGGATTACTCTTCAGTGCAAGAGGCGGCTAAAAACTTTTGTATGTGGCAGCCTGTCAAAACTGGGTTTCTCTGTGGACTGCCTGCATGAATCGTTGTGTCTGTGGTAGGGAACTTCCTGAACATTTTACATCACCATTTGTATTTTTAGTAGTAGAGAAGGCTTTTTTTTTTTTTCTAACGTGCAACTCCTTCTTAATCTCTTTATTTTTCTGTTATAATATAGTGGGTCTTAACTATTCCTTGATACCTTTAAAGGTAGATAACTGTTTTCACACTGCTCAACAATTGCTTTAAACCTATCCCATACAGGACACAGTAAGACACCCAAAAGGAAAATTTGCACTGTTTTTGTTGATGTTAGGAAGGCATTTGATTTTCTGAAAAGAGAAATGTTCCTTACTGAATCGGCAGACGTGATTGGTCAAGGCAACCCGCTGACTAGCTATTGATAACATCCTTGCCTACATCAAAGTTATGGTTCAAGACAGCAAGATATCATCAGATGCCATTAATCAGAGTAAGGAGTCCTACAGGGTGACCCCCTAAGGCCCTTTTATTTAACATAGCCATGGCAAATCTCATAGAGGTCATACAAAACACTTTTATAATGTACATATTGTCGTGGGATCAAGCAACATGGAAGAGCTACAGATTGCAATGGACAAACATGAGAACTATGCCATCAACAAACAGCTTTGCTTTTAATGAAAAACAGACAGTTCAGATGGTATTCTGATAAAGGGGAAGAATCACAGCAAATGACAGAATATAATGTGGGGGGAAGGACCTTAAAGTTGTGAATTCATTCAAATATTTGGACATCACATTTCAACCCTCATTTACCTCTTTTATAAGCCATGTAAAGGAGAGCTCTTTGGCAGCCCACGAGACTGTCTTTAAGCATGGCCATGACTTATTTTATGCTAAGGTCCTCCCAGTGCTAATCTATGGACTGGAACTCATCTGGGAGCATCTAACAATATCAGACCAATGGGCTATTAAAAATGTTAAGGTTAGATTCCTTAAAAGGATGCTTGGGATTTCCAATATGTCACTCTCAAGATTGCCATACAAACTAGTTTCAGAGACATTCCAATTGGAAGAACTGAAAACCAGACTTCAGCTCCCATCTACAATGCAGAAAAGAGAACTCTTCAGACGAGACAATGGAAACGATCAGTAACTGAACTAGACTTTTACTCGATAGATGCTATGCTCAAATCAAAATTGGGCTGGACCAAATAATGATGTGAGATACAAAGCTCTCTTCAAAAACCACATATCCAGTTGGGTTATCATTGTGCAATATTTGTGTGTGATATCTAAAAACCCATGTGAATCTTACCACTTTATCAACTGAACCAAGAGAACAAAATCTCTACAGGAATACTGTAAAACTTAATGCACATCTGTGTGGTGTTTATTATTAAAAAAACACCCCATAGGCTGTTTAAATTTTTATTTACCATTTCCCACCAATCACACTTACTTTTTAAAAACTCCCTCATGCCTCGCTTAACTTTATGGTACTGCTTAATAGTCCTACTTTTACAACCTTCATTTCTATCACATTTATTTTTTCAACTAAAACAGCTTCATGATCACTTATACCATCACTTCAATTTCTCTGTAGAGCTCATCTGGTTTCATCGACACCACGTCTAGAATATTCTTTCCTCTAGTCGGTTCCATCACTTTTTATTTAGCAGTCCTTCCCAGATTAGCTTATTTGC
Organism: Anabrus simplex; assembly: GCF_040414725.1. Classification (NCBI taxonomy): domain Eukaryota; kingdom Metazoa; phylum Arthropoda; class Insecta; order Orthoptera; family Tettigoniidae; genus Anabrus; species Anabrus simplex. The sequence continues at coordinate 268,283,907 of NC_090270.1, forward strand.
TATTTGTTGGTCATGTTTTCTATCATTCATATGGAATTTTTCCAATTAACATTTGGTTAAGTGAGATCACCCACTCACATCCCTATCTGTGACATTTCCCCTCATAGCTGGATTATCTTGTCAAATAATTCTACATCAGCATTACCCCATCGAAATATTTTTACCTCAAAAGCATCAAGTTGCTTATTATCATTAGAGATATGCACCTTACACATAAAATTTCATGTTGCTCAACCTTAACTTTTTCATACCGAGCTCGATAGCTGCAGTTGCTTAAGTGCGGCCAGTATCCAGTATTCGGGAGATAGTGGGTTCGAGCCCCACTGTCGGCAGCCCTGAAAATGGTTTTCCGTGGTTTCCCATTTTCACACCAGGCAAATGCTGGGGCTGTACCTTAAATAAGGCCACGGCCACTTCCTTCCCACTTCTAGCCCTTTCCTGTTCCATCGTCGCCATAAGACCTAACTGTGTCAGTGCAACTTAAAGCAACTTGCAAACTTTTTCATAGCCTACAAACTCTTTTTTCACCAGTATGAATGCTCCCCCTTCTACAATAAACACTCCAGTTCTGTGAGAAGATTTCTGCATTCACAAAATCATTTCTCAGCCATGATTCAACTTCCATTTCTATATCTGGAAATATATATCTATCAAATTACTTAATTCTGTTTCTTTCCTTACAATACTTCTACAGTTTAACATTAACAACTTTATGTCATCCCTACTTGACTTTCAGCTCCAATTTTTCTGCTGCAGTATCTAGATGCATTAGCTCTATGCAGCTATGGTAGACACTAATCCTGGTGATCTGTTTACTAAACAGTTTCCCAAATTTGAAAGACGGAGACTCACAAATCTGTAGTTGCTGTACTCACCAGGCTGTTCATGATGCTGTTTGAGGGAGTCCACTGGATGGAATACACTTGCTTGACTCCTTTCTCTCTATATATACCATCTTTAGCCTTGGTACACATTGACACCAAGAAGCTGGTAAAAACTTGCAGTCGCTAGGTAACAGTGCTCAGGAATTTACTGACCCACAGATACAGAAGACCAACAGTTGCTCTCTAGACCATAACAGAATGGTAATGAGCATATCCTCACCCCTTGGGAAGTCATGGAGGGTTGGAAATAGCTTAAGGGTGCTATTATCAGCAATGCATTACTTAACTTACTGGGCATCCTGTACCTAGCCTGGAGAAAGTGAGAGTCAGTGGAGCATGAGCTTCAGTTCTTGTACACTGTGTATGCTAAATGAAGCGTGCTACTGGCTTCTCTTTTCTCACAGTATCAGTCATGTAGAACATTATTAGAGAAATTAAATTTTAGACTACTGGTATGTATTACAGTTTCGGTCAGTATGATCTCATTCCTTTTTTAGACAGCAAGACAATGCTAGTAAACATTTTACAGACATGAAAAATCTTTTATCTTTGTAATAGGAGAAACTTCTACCTTTGCTTTTCTCACACCCTGGTGTGAGTTCCATGTCTGGACTTATGACCAGATGCCCATTCTGTCGCCAACCCTATGTGGAAGGATGCATTCATTAATGTGCTTTTCTGAGGGGGTTGTGTTGAGATGAAGTTTGTAATAGGAGACTACTTGATAGATAACTTGATATTGTAAAGAAAGTAGGTTTGTTTATAACAGAGGCTAATCTTGGAAATCACTCAACTGATTTCAGTAATTCTTTCATCAATACAAAGATATGCTATATATAATTATACTAGCTAATCTGAGTAGGTAGTTTCATAAATGGCATAGGAAGTTGGAACAACTGTGCATCTAAAACCCTTGAAGTTAATAATGTTGTTTGATCTGCTGGTCCTATTAAAAGTGGAGCCCAAGAAGCCTATTTAGAATTCAATTTTCTATTTTAAAAAAAGTTCATATGCATTTTCTTCCTCACTCTAGCAGTTTTTCCAGAAAAAAGCACCTTTGTGTTCTGATGCATGCTTTAACCAATAGAAATGAAGATAACAGATAAACTGTTGGACATTTCAAAAAAGGAGCAAGCATAACAGGATTTTGGATGTAATGTTCCACACTAACACCAGTATGGTATATTTTCCTAACTCTTTAATGGTTGTCTGGCGAGAATGTTCTCTCTTTTTGACTCTTGCTTTACCCAATAAGAACAAAATAACTTATACATTATTAGTGCAGGAAGAAAATAACATAAATCCTGGATTCAGAATTAAATTTTCTACAAAAATGTTCACTGCCTGCTATCATTTCTTGATGGATACAGTACTTTTGCATCCATCTCTTGGCACAGGCCAAAGTAAAGTGTAGCTTCCACCGAAGTCCCAGTCAACATCCATGGCTGTGACAGTATGGAAGCTGCTGGGGTATGGGTAGTGCTGAGTACTGACATTCAGAGCACGACTAGTGCATCTGAGTGTTATGAAAGGTGTGCTCATAGGGACAGTCTTGCTGCAATAGTACTTTCTGACCCAGTGGGGAAAGCAATGGCAAACTACCTCACTCCTCATCTGCCTAGTATACCTCATTTGTTGCTAACCACTGATTTTTGGGGTTTCTTTTTTTTTTGCTAGTTGCTTTACGTCGCACCGACACAGATAGGTCTTACGGCGACGATGGGACAGGAAAGGGCTAGGAGTGGGAAGGAAGCGGCCGTGGCCTTAATTAAGGTACAGCCCCAGCATTTGCCTGGTGTGAAAATGGGAAACCACAGAAAACCATTTTCAGGGCTGCCGACAGTGGGGTTTGAACCTACTATCTCCCGAATACTGGATACTGGCCGCACTTAAGCGACTGCAGCTATCGAGCTCGGTTTTTGGGGTTTCCTTATAACCACATTGCCTTTGGTGGTGCTATTTGAGGATCCAACCAGCCTCTGGGCTGATGACCTAGTCATAATAATAGAATAATAAAATGTTCACAGTCTGCCAGACAATTAGGCCTTTTATACTTTAAAGGAATATTATGATTATGAACATACATTTCTGAGATCTCACACATCCAGCATGATAAAGCTGGTAGATTATAGTGAAAATCATCATTGAATAGCCCAAGTCACTAAGTGACCAAGTAACAAATATTAAGTTTGAAGAAACTAAAAGAAAAGAAACCATACAGCAACATCAATTTTTAAGCAAGTCTTTTTAAAACAAATTTGCTTAGTGCTTCTTAAAAAGCATAATATGATGACAGTACCAATACTTATTTATTTCTATGAACTTCAAATTTGTGGCAATCAAACATTTATTAAAATAATATTTCCATTTGTTTCTTCACATTTTTTTCACATTTTTATTAAAAAATATAATACAGTCACATTCTTTTATTTTATTGTTTCTTAACGAAACAAGACATACTAAAGAAATTATTAACTACACAATGCATATTTCTAAAAATATATTGCGAAGAGAAGTCAGCTGGGCTGTCATAGTAATAATGATTCAAGGAGACCTACCATTTTTCAGTCATTGATTTTATCATCTGCTAAGGGTTCAGTGACACTTTTCTTTATACCATTTCAGGATTTTAGGTATGTATAACGTTTCTTAATAGGCTCCAATTATTATTATTATTATTATTATTATTATTATTATTATATTATTATTATTATTATTATTATTATTATTATTATTATTATTATTATTATTATTATTATTATAGGCAACGAATGGAGCGGTGGCAGCAAAGATGGGAGGAAGATCCTCGAGGAAAATGGACTACGGCTGATACCACGCCTAGCTGATTGGGTTGCCCGAGTTCATGGCGAGGTTAACTTTTACATTACGCAACTATTGACGGGTCACGGATACTTCCGTAAATTTCTACATAGAGTAGGTAGAGCGAACGACTCGGCGTGTATTTATTGCAATGATATAGACGATGTATTTCATACATTTTTCGTTTGTTATCATTGGTCAACTCAGAGAAGATGTTTATATACTGAGCAAGGAGAGTTGACGCCAGAAACTATTGTGCAGGCGATGCTACGAAACCAAGAATCTTGGGATCAGATAGCAGTATATGTAGAAGGCATCCTGCGTCAGAAAAAGAGAGATATGAATGCTCATGAACAGCAGTAAGGAGAAATAAGGAAGAAGAAACCTAACAAATTAGCACGACACCGCCCTGAAGTAATGCGAGAGCGGTTCCGGGGCGGAGATATACGTCGTGGGAAAAGGGTGTGTGGGTTTTAGTGAGTAGGAATCTCACACGCTTGTGAAGTGCGGACCCTCACAAGTGTCTAATGAAAGATTTCCCACACTTCCCTCGTAAAAAAAATAAAAAAATAAAAAAAAATATTATTATTATTATTATTATTATTATTTATTATTATTATTATTATTATTATTATTATTATTATTATTATTATTATTATTATTTTTTATGAAGACAGTAAAGGAAGCAAGAGAAACCTGATTTTGAGACATAACTAAATCTCTGAAAGTAACACCACCTTTCAGTAAACTAAACATAGGTCCAACCTCATTCCAAGAAATGCTGGGTGTTTCTTGCTATGATATGATGCCCATCTACCTACAGCATGAAATGACGGTCTTAACTCAATTTGTATAAAAAAAAAAATAAAAAAAAAGTCTTAGGCACTTACTGATGTGGGCTGTTCAATTGGTATCCATAAGTGGTGCATTAAGACAATATTTATAAAATTTTCTCTCACAGAGTGAAAAAGCATAACATGGAAGGTGGAGGGCAATGAAATAAAATATGCAGCAGTGGAGGACAGAGATATAACATAACAGATTGATCAAAGGTAAGTTATTATTGGACTGTTCACTATTAACAAGTGTCCCACTTCTAATTCTGACTTCAATACAAGCAGAGCTAGTTTTAAATGAAGACCAATACTTTAAGCTGAACTGTTCTCTTTGTGGATACATCCCTGGATAATATTATGTTATCAATGATCATGCCTTCAGCACTTGTTGAAAGCAGAAGAAAATACAGTGCTCAAATGCCTGGTTACAAAGACAGTCTTAAATTTACCTTCAGAGGGAAGACACACTTTTACGTAGCTTAAATTTAGTAACATTCCTCTTTTCATAGCTCAGCAGCTGCAAATGCTACTTAAGCAAAATTCTGCATTTCTCTTTTTTCTTTACGCTGCATCAACACAGATAGGTCTCACGTCGGTGACAGGATAGGAAAGTGTTAGGAGTGGAAAGGAAGTGACTTTGGCCTTAATTAAGGTACACACCCAGTATTTTCCTAGTGTGTAAACAGGAAACCATGGAAAAATCATCTTTAGCTCTGCATGTTTAACATACTGTACATTCATAAAATAACATTGAGATTTTTAATGCTGAATAACCTGTACTTTTCAGCTAAATGGAGTCTACACCATGAATACTACAATTTACTTAATATTTACATGATTCATTTAAAGTCTTACATCAACAACTCTGGAATCTGTGAGATATTCCTTCAGTATTTTGTTTCTTAAATGCTACCTTTCTTATCAATTATTATGCCAATTTTTTGCAATACTATGACAAAATTATTTAATATTATTTATTAAATAAAGTAAAATTGTTTTGTTTTTTCACAGAAATAAAATACATTATCATGTAAAGTTTTGAGCAAATCTACAGTAGATTTGGAACTGTATTGAAAACCATGTGCAAAGATTGAAAGATGAAAAATAGGCAACAAATATATGACAGGGAGCTGAGAAGAACTGGGAGTGGTGAGGAGAGAGCCCATTTGTTCAAAGTCCTTGTCCTTTTGTTTTTTCATGTTTGACCTGGTCTCCTTTTCCACTGCTGGCCTACTATTTTCTTTTCCTGTTGGGTGTTCCTATTTGTCTGTATGTGACTTGACTTGTTTATTCTGGTATATTAGGCCTACTTAATATACATCTGTTGATTTCCTTTTCTCCTTGTATGTTTGTCATTTGTTCCTAATCTTCCACTACCGAACCAGTAGTTCTTTTTTTTCTTTTCTTTTTTCAGTGATGAAGCTAGGGAGGAAAAATAATCTCATTGGGGGCTGAGAACAAGAAGAACTGGGATTGATGACAATCTGTTTGAAGACGGTAGTGTATGAACATGTGTTTTCTTTTCTTTTTCTCCCTCTTCTCACACTAACTGTCATTTTTGTTTATCATATTATGTGTTCGTTTCAATGTTCCTATCTTTCTATGTATTATTTCTACTCATTTATTATTCATTTCCATTACTTATACATAATGAATAGATGTTTAGAATCAATTTTTAAGCCAATTTAATTCAGCTCTCCATGCATTACTTTTCATAATAACTTGATATTTACACTATTACTACATCACACACTCCAGAATATCTAATATAAGCTAGCCCAATGACCTTCCTATCCTCGTGTTTCTTGCTAACTAGTCCTGAGTGCCTTCAGATGTTTTCCCCAATTCTGTCAATATCTCACTACACGTATTCTTTGTTACCCAATCTACTTCTCAATTTTGAAAATTCTCCTAGAACAGCATTTTTCAAATGTTTCTATTTCCTTCCTTTCAGTTCATCTTGTAATGTGCCTTCATAATCCACATGTAGCCTGTTACCACTGGTTACTCTTTCTTCCCAGAAAACAAAATTCTCCTACTTTCTGTATTGTTTCACCTACAACACCTTGATTTATTTGCAGTGTAATCCTGTACTCTTTATTTTATTTATTTTTAAGTCATTCCTCCAGAGAGCATGGAATGGCAACCATGAGGACCATAACCGAGTATGGTATTCAGTCCAATACCTTGTGTGAGGTTCCTTGCTTTTCATCTTTCTTATCTGAACTCCTGCATTCAACTCTTCTCCTCCATCTCCAACAGTATTATGTTTGAAAGACCTTGGAAGTTTTCATTTTCATCCCTGATATGGCCCTTCCTTTCTTTTTCCAAGATCTTCATCCTTCAAAAGATCAAATTTCTTCCCCCTTTTTTTTTTTTTTGTTTGTTTGGATAATTGAGTGAAGAGGGATGATTAGCTCATTGTACTGTACCCATCCAAATGGTACCTTATAGGAATAAAGGAAGATTTGCTTTAATTTGTGTGAATTTTCATGCATACGCACAGACCAGATCACGTAAATAGCTACAAGAACTGGAAAGCATGAAACTGAGATACCTTAAGAGGGTCCTAGGGGTATCTAAATTCACCCAATCCTGGTACATATATGTTTTAGCCCGGGAAAACTTCTTGATAGAGGATTTAAAACTACAAATGCCTCTACAGCAAACTCCGGAACTGTTACGAGAACTACGAGAGAAAAGGGACTCGATCAAAGAAAGTTTTTACAGTACAGACGCACTGATAAATAAGGAATGGATGAAAGAGAAATATGAATTGAGACATTTGGTGACATGCTTTGCAATACACGGCTTTCATCACCGTATCTGTGCCAAGAAATCCTACCACCGGGCCAGCCAGGAGTATGTATATGTGTATTGTGCAATGAACAGTGTGATACAAATCACGTAATGAAGTGCAGGAAGAGAACAGTCTCTCTGAATCAATTTTGCTCTGGACAAAGTTCTCCTTGAGTGAATTGTAATTTACTTGATGTAATATGCAAATTTTGCATATTGTGCGCAATAAAATTTATTATTAAAATAATATTCTAAGTTCTACAAGGATAAATAAAATAAATAATGACTATGAGATTGAAATGGAACTCTACTTGGTAAAATGAACTACTCTAAAGGTAGGATGCTCAATTTCAGGAGTAATGTGTCATTGGCAACAAATGGTTTGATTTGAATACAATATTGTTAATTGAGTATTACGCACTTTCCACAAATGTCAAATTTTTGATTTTACAGTCATTTTGATTCAACGTCGATAGCAGAAGTGGAGTATTTGAGGATAATGAATACAAAATTTGTTCCAAAATGTAATTCAAGGAAATTTTCAAGAAGCACATATTTGTAAATAAGTTTTTTCTTTATATTCAGTGGATTGAATTTTGACATTCACATTTCTTTTTTTATTAAATTGATGTCCAGACTTTTATGTTGTCAATAAATGTTCATTGTCATTTTGTTGTGTATTTCATTATGCCAGCTGTCATCAGTGCCCTGCGAATATAAATTTTTAATGATAAATGTCCCTATATAGCAACTTTGGCTCTGCGAACTTAGTTTAACAGTCCCAGACAAAGAAAATCTTCCCTCTCCACATTATAGGGATTTCTGGTTGTTTCACATGGATTTTCCATCCTTTTCTCCCTGCCTCAGCAAACGTGCACCTGGGATGAGATATGTACCGTTAGCTTGCAGTATGGCAATATTGCTAATTTATCTAAAAGTTACATCTTTTAACTTTCTCTTACCTCATTATTATTATTATTAGTAACTTTGTTGGGAACATTAGACACTTGAGTCATTTCACATACACTTTCTCTTTGAAGGTTTGGTTCTTGTGATATGCCCAGTATTTTTTCATTCGTTCCAATTGTAATTTCCTCACTTTGTCTAAAATTGTTACAGCCCTTCTTTGTGCCATTTCTAATTATATACTGTCCCCGTCAATATTGTGCCTTCCGTGTAAATAATTATATGTCTGTTAATAGCCAGTGTCTTTATTACGATATGAGTTATTTTCAAGTTATTTGTGGTGACAAACTCTTATCTCATTCAGCCAGGTGTACGGCGAGCTAAAGTTTTTTATACTACTTTTATTTTCACCCTTCTCGGGTGAGTGTGTGTGTGAGATCACATGACATGCTGACCAAGTTCAAGGCTAAACTGGTCTATGGATTTGCACAATGTGAAACATTCTAGAAAAATGTGCACCAATTACGAGAAGCAATTACGTAGTACAAACACCAATAGTAATTTTTCCAACAGCCACACCTCCAACTGCAAGGATATTTAACCCTGTGACACTACCTAAACCTCCCCTTATTTATCGAGAACTTCACCGAGAGCCAAGTTAAGTTTCGTGTACATTTGCAATATTCATTCTGGTCTGGCACAAACATTCTGTCAGTTTCAGCTCATACTAACTTCGTGCAGAGAAGAGGACTACTGACCCAAGATAATTACAATGCCAGTTCTTCGATGTCACCTGCTGATTCAAGAGGACTAATCCATCCAACGTGAGATTCGATAACTGCTTTGAACACGTGGCACTAAACATGTAAGCGTCGCCGGCATCGAAGGGAGAACATGAAGGACCTCCACGGAGTCTAGCAGACTGTAACCGGGAATCGAGTTTCATCAGCAAAATTTAAGTAGCATTTTGTAATATTTTCTGTCCATCTATTTAGAAAATTTAGAGATTTTCTCCATTAGAGTAATATTTCTATTAGTTTTGAGTAGTTTTGTGATATTCTTATAGTTCATTCTTATCCAAGTACAAGTAGCTTTGAGAGTGAACATGTGTGTATTGGATTCTATTAGCCTAGATGTACAGTAGGTTGTCTTCTAAAAATGTTGCTATCTCAGTGCAATTCTTAAAAATAAGGCTTTAATAATCATTACCCTCTCGGATAAATGAGAATGTAAAATAATCATTCCTAAATCTTGTGAAACATTGAGGGATAAATTTTAGGCTGTGTTTCGTTCATGCATTCCCATGCGATATTGCAGATTGTGCCATCTTTTAGAGATATCTAATTCAGACGTTGATGGTAGCCTTAAAAATCAATGCTAATAATAATAATAATAATAATAATTTGAAATCAGGTTAAATGAAAATATAATGGTCATGAGTGATAAATAATGTTAGAGTTGTTCATGTGGAATATGTGAAGTTCTGCTCAATTATAGTTGTATTTACCTGGAAAATGGTAGGCCTGCGGGCAATTATATAATTTTGGAAGCATTAGTAATGGGTTACAATGCATTCAAATTAAAGTGGAGCACATGTTAAATGTATTTTGACATTAGAAATAATAATAATAATAATAATAATAATAATAATAATAATAATAATACCCGTGTGGGGATTTACTGGTTACCTCCATCGGGCGCGTCCCATTGGAATTGGGGAAGCTCGCTGGCTCTGTCGCCAGCAGAGTCAGAGGGTAGTAGGGAAATAAAATACCACCGTGAAAAAAAAACTGGTCCCTTGCCAGGGTTACGGCGAAGACTGGTAAATGACCAGAAGCCAGAAAACATCTTGAGGCAACCTCTAGGGCTAACAACCCTAGTTGTAAAAGGATGGGTACCCGTCCAAAGCAAAGTCAAGTCAAAAAGCATGATGGCACAACATTTCAAGAAACATACCCCAGGGGGTAAATCTTCGGATAAATCCCTCATCGTGAACACCACGGCGCACGAGTCTTGTTCGGATTCTGGGGGAGACTCAACATCATTCAAGAGACGAGTCGGAGCGTCTCGGTGTACCCCGAAGAGTCAAAAACTCAGGCCAAAATCTAAAACCTTTCTAGCAACTTTCAACATAAATTCACTTACACAAACTGGCAAGCTGAAAACCCTTACCAACGCTCTTCACGAAAATCAGATATCCATAATGGCCCTACAGGAAACAAGGTACCCAGATGAAGAGACTTTTGAATCCGAAGGCTACCGATTTTTCAAGAGCAAAGCGCAAAGAGGAATTCTCAATGGAGCTGTGATGCTTGGAACCGCGTTTGCTGTTAGAACCAAGATCCTTAAATCGGTTGCAAATTTCAAACCTGTGAATGACAGATTGTCTATACTCACAATTAAATGCGCAAACAAAACCTAAGCCCTAGTTAACGCACATGCTCCTACAAACGATAAGAACAAGTCTGATCCAGACGAAGTTGATAATTTCTGGGACCTACTGGATGAAAAATTAAACAAAATCCCCAAACACCATGTCAAGCTTCTTTTGGGTGACTTCAATGCCCAACTAGGTCATGAACAGAAGTACAAGAAAGTTATAGGAAATTACCCTGCTCACAAAAGAACCAATCCAAATGGCAAAAGACTGGTGTCCATTTGCGAAAATCACAACCTGCAGGTCATGTTGACCCACTTTCGCCATCTACCCAGAAAGCAAATGACTTGGCGTTCTCCCGTCCAAGCTCTCGGAGAGTTCCAAATTGATCATGTTGCAATCTCCAGGAGAAACAGCCCTGAGATTATGAATGTCAAGGTAAAGAAAGGCATCAATGTGGCCTCAGACCATTATATGTCTCTTATCAAATTCAAACCAATTGCCGCAAACACAAGGAAGACAACCAAACAGATCACACGCTTCGACAATGATAAACTTCGGCAAAGGGTCGAGGAGTTCCAGGAGAAGGCTAGACCAAATGACTGTGACTTTAACAACGCCAAAAGTCTCCTTGTTGAGGCCGCCAAAGACGTTGCAGAAATCAAGAAAAGCAAAAAGCATGCCTGGTGGAATAGTACCTGCTAATCAGTCCTCCAAGAAAGACTCAATGCGTGGAAACAGTACTACTCTATGAAATCAGAAAATGATTGGGAAACCTACAAAACCAAACGTGCCCAAGCAGCTAGGGTGTTCAGAACTGAGAAACGTAAATACGAAAAATCTCTCATTGAAAAGATAGAACAAAACTTTCGGAAGAATGAAAGCAGAGAGTACTACAGAGCCTTCAAATGCAAACTCATTGGCTATAAACCACCATCTCTATGCTTTGAGCGAAAGGACGGCACACTGGCGACGTCAAATGAAGAAAATTGCAGCATTCTGGCAGATTACTTCAAGAATTTACTTAATTGCTCTAAACTGCAAAGCGCCATTGAGACCAAGGAACCCTTACTCAGGTACCCAGATTCCAAACCACCCGACAGAGATGAGATCAAGCGCCACATTGCCCGTCTCAAAAATAACAAAGCGCCGGGGGAAGACTAAGTAGTAACAGAACTATGGAAATATGCCCCAGAGGAATCACTTGATATCTTGCAAAAGCAAATACAAGAAATTTGGAACAAGGAGACCCTACCCGAAGATTGGAAAATAGCTTTGATCCATCCATTACACAAAAAAGGCAGCATGAAGAACATCAACAACTACAGAGGAATATCTTTACTACCCGTGACTAACAAAATTCTATCACTTGCCATCCTGGAGCGTTTGGAAGCACAAGTCGAACATCAAATAGGTGAATACCAAGGAGGGTTCAGAAAAGGTCGCTCAACAGCTGAACAGATCCAAAATCTCAAAACGATCATCAGATATTGTACACGAAGGTCCAAGCAGTATGTGTCTGTCTTTGTGGACTTTAAGAAAGCGTACGACTCCATTGACCGGGAAGTCCTGCTAAACATCTTAAATTAATTTGGAGTTGATTTGAAACTGCTGGTATTAATTAGAGCCACCCTGACCAATACAAAATCCAAGGTGAAGTTCCACGGATGTCTCTCGCATTCCTTTGACATCAAAACAGGAGTCCGACAAGGTGATGGGCTATCCCCGATACTCTTCAACTGTGTTCTTGAAAAGATCATCAGAACCTGGCGGGTGAGATTACAGGAAACCAACTACAGTCCATTGAGAATAGGAACAAAATCCAAGGGGATCGCAACAGACTGCTTAGCATTTGCCGATGATATTGCTGTTCTCTCAAACGACATAGAAACCGCTAGAGCTGAAGTTGAAATTTTAAAGGAAATTGCCGAACAAACTGGTTTGCAGATATCGTTTGAGAAAACAGAAGTAATGACTAACATCAAAGAGGCTCCACCAAAACTCCATACAAAATACGGGGACATCACCCGAGTAGACAAATTCAAATACCTGGGTGAGATCATCATGAAAAATGGACTGGACAAAGAAGCACTTCAGGAGCGAGTACGCAAACTGGAAATAGCCTACCAAACATCCCGCACTATCTACAACAAAAAATGCCTTTCCCAAAACACCAAGATACGTCACTATGAAACAGTTCTGAAGCCAGTAGTTCTATATGCAGCCGAAACCCTGTCTCTAAATGCCAACAAAGGACTCCTTGAAGAACTGGAGAAAAGAGAACGCAAAATTGTGAGAGGAATCTTGGGATCAAAGTACAGAAATGGAATCCATCAAAAGAGATCCAACAAGGAAGTCTACAGCAAAATAGAGAAAATTACTGACACAATCAGAAAAAGACGGGCACGATTTTATGGTCATCTGAAAAGAATGGATGGAAGAAAGTTAACTAAAGAAATCTTTCACTTTTTTGATTCAAACCCCAAAACTACAATTCCCTGGTTTAGAAATACCAAAGAAGACCTGCAAATACTACATATCTCAGCTGAAGACACCCTTAACAGAGATCTCTTCCGCAAGAAAATATTGACGAACGGGCTAAACCGAGACGAGCAACCGAAGAGAAGACACGGTGCCCCTTGGACAGAGGAGCGTAAGCAGGCCCACTCACAAAGAATGAGGGAAATTTGGGCTCTAAAGAAGGCCAAGTTCAGTGTCAAATGCAACAAGACTTAACGTGGTCCTTGATGGCCCCAGCGAATTATATATAATAATAATAATAATAATAATAATAATAATAATAATAATAATAATAATAATAATAATAATAATAATAATAATAATAATTTATGGCCACTCAATGACCATGTGTTAGAGTATAGTCAATGTTAACCCATGTGATATGCATAGTTATTGTTTCTACCCAGTCTTCTGATTAATATAACTGATTTTGAATATATCGCCATTGTAATGCTGGAGCAATGTTCAATTAAGTGATGATTCCTGTTCGATCACAAGCCACGTCAGGTGCTGAGTGTATAGAATTTAACAGAAGGTCATCAGTCAACACCATTCAACCTTCTTTCCCATAATAATCATGGATAATAATAAACCCTACGATTCGAAGATAAATTTATAAAATTTGAGTATCCTGTGTGCATGGAATGAATGTGATTGTAGTTAGAAATACATTTCAGTGCTATTTACTTTAAAATGTGGTTCTTAATCTGACCCTGTGTTGATCACAGTGGAACAGATCGGGGAGGTAGTGACGAAAAATAACGATACGGGACTCATCCGAGGCCCCGTAATCGGAATGAGTACACTTTAAATCCTTTAACGAGTATCCATTGGAGGGCAAGTCTGGTGCCAGCAGCCGCGGTAATTCCAGCTCCAATAGCGTATATTAAAGTTGTTGCGGTTAAAAAGCTCGTAGTTGGATTTGTGTCCCACGCTGTCGGTTCATCGCTCGTCGGTGTCTAACTGGCATGGTTCGTGGGACGTCCTGCCTGTGGTGGCGAGTCGAAAGCGTGCGGCCGCCGTGGTTATCCGCGTGCGGTTCCTGCGCGCCGTAGGCGGACCCCGATGAAATCCTACCGCGGTGCTCTTCATTGAGTGTCGAGGTGGGCCGGCACGTTTACTTTGAACAAATTAGAGTGCTTAAAGCAGGCCGGCTGCGCCTGAATACTGTGTGCATGGAATAATGGAATAGGACCTCGGTTCTATTTTGTTGGTTTTCGGAACCCGAGGTAATGATTAATAGGGACAGGCGGGGGCATTCTTATTGCGACGTTAGAGGTGAAATTCTTGGATCAGCATTGTTTGTGTTCTTGTTTATTCAGTGTGGAGTGTTGTTTTATTCTCAAAGACAGAGATTAGTAACAGATTTGTTCCAGTGTTAACATGCTTTTGAGCTATTTGAATACGATTGATAAATTTTCTGAACAAGCAAGTAAAAGCTAAGAAAGAAAATTGAAAGTATGTGAGATACTGCAACACTAAATCTAACTAACATTTATCAAACTTTTGTGATGCAGTAATTTCTATAAACATTCACAGAATAATTGCAAGTTATGAATCTCATTCTGTATTGACGGTTATCACTTTACAAAAGAAAATATTTATAAAATCCTCCTATCAATACAAGTCAAGTCAAGATGGCCTTGAGATTAGGCTGAAACATGACTGTATAGACTTTGCTTCATCTAACAGATGACTTGACTTGTACTGATAGGAGGATTTTATAAATATTTTCTTTTGTAAAGTGATTCACAGAATAATTCCTTTAAAGATATTTATGATTCATGTATGTATGTATGTATGTATGTATGTATGTATGTGTGTGTGTGTGTGTGTGTGTGTATGTATGTATGTATGTATGTATGTATGTATGTATTGTGACCGTTCACAACGTCACCTATGGTATGTCATGATATCCAGGAGATGGAATATGCCGTTTCCCGCGTCATTCTACGATAAAAACTGCCCAAGTTAGAATTTTTCTGCCCGCTCCAGGACTCGATTTGCAGTATCCAGAGTCGCGCGACCCAGCTCTAGTTGCTGGTAATTAGCAGCAAGGCGGTGCAAGAGTGCTTGTACTCGAAGTTTTTTTCACTCCAACCGCGAGCGAGATGAAAAGATACGCGTTATCACGTGACAAAGAATCTAGGCCACTAGCTGAGCCCAGAGAGTATATCCAACGTGAAAAATAACATTATACCCTGTTTTCCTCGCTTATTCACCACTGCCAACTTAACGCATTCAACTGTTTTATTTCTGTTAATTTTTATAAATCGCAAAATACCCAATGGATAATTAAGCGCAAACATACATTTGAATCAGGGAATTTTACGCATAATTATGAGACCGAGAAGTGCTCTACTTAACTGACAGAGCGGTAACTACGCTGTAAACAAGGGCGCGTCTTAATGACTAACAGATGTTGGACCCTAACCGTGACAGCGAACACAAGGAATCCCCTGTGCTCGTCATCATTCACCGCCAGAGACAAAAGGACGCTTTTAAGATTGCTTGGGAACCTACGAAGTTATTTTAATAACATTCATTCAGTGGAAATAGGAATACCAGAGCTACAATTTGATATCCTGTTCGTCACGCTGTGTTGCGTATTAACGGACCATCGTGTGAGAAAGGGTTGCATTTTTCCCCCTCTCTCAGCATCCCGACAGCTCGCCTATATAGGAACGAGCTGAAGAACAGTCACCATCCAGTGCATTTTCAGTGTAACACCAGTACGCTAGTATTTCGTCGTGGTTTGTGTGTGAGTCGTTTGTGAAGAAATAATCTTGTAATTTGAGCAGTGTAATGCAGTGATTCATTAAAGTCTGTGAGTATGTGGAAATAATTACAATCTGAGTGAGATGTCAGCGCGTACAGTGTGCCGCTAATTAAGAAAATAGGAACGGTACGAAACCGTAACAACCGCTGTCCGTGTGTCGAAGAGGTCGTGCGTTGAGCCTCATATGTGCCTAAACTAATACGGCTCAATTAACCTCAATAGCCAGGTATCTCAGTGCGTGGAGTTGCGTGTGTGTTCTCGACATAAATGAGAGATACAAAGAAAGTGCGTGAACGGCTCAGTGTCGGCATAATTAAGGGTAGTGACACGTCTATAAATCCATAATGCAGTTGAGAGCCTGACTTACGCATGACTAGGTGAAATAGAATATGCATGAAGTGCGGTCGTGTGAGACGAGAAATTTTAACCCAGTAGTGGCCTAACCAGTGACATTCTTTATTCAGGACTTAGAATAGCTGTATGCTGTTTATAAAAGAATAGGTACATGAGAAGGGAGCAGTGTCGGGCTACAGAGACAATACCGGCATTGGGTTGGAATGCTCGTGCTATTGAGCAGATCCAATCATATATTCAAATTGTGATGTGTATTAAACTAACGCATTCACATGAGATAACTTCCTCTCATTTACATGTCTATGAGAACGTCGACATCCAGCTGAATGCCAGAATTTTGCCTGTGTACCGGAGTGAACGAGTCATCTAGCTGTTTGCCGGAATTTCGTCTGGTAGCCGAGAACGTCTGGAACGTCGCTGTCATGTGTATGACCTGCCAGGAAGTCATCATGGGTCTTCACATCGCCGATGACGTGATGCAAGCAGCTTAAGCCCATGGTGTGCCCTCCTGTAAAGCTGTGAACGTGGTATCCAGAAGGCTGAGTACATTTCCAAGTATTTATATCTTTGAAGGTCGTGTCCCATTGTAAATATGTAGATTTTCCACTTAGATGTAACGTAGACTGCAAGCACGCCATTTCAGAGGGATAATAATAATAATTTCATTTTTATTTGGGTCTTTTATAGAAAACTTTCATCATGGTTTTGGGACGACCATATTTTACTTCCATCCTTATATAAGGGTTCGATAATGCATGACGTAATTATAAGGACCTTGGCTTAATTAAGTGTGAAGCGTTGTCAAGTAGAGAGGGCTTAAATATTCTGTAAAAGTGACTCCAGTTATCATCTTTCCATAGCATATACGAGTCATCAAGATTTTTCAGTAATTCTTTTTTTTTTTGGTGCGCTTCACTTGGTAGAGATCCCTCCTAATTAGTAACTAAGGCACCTGGAACAAGGCATCGAGACAGTGGGTATCTTACATCATTAATTAATTAGTTCACGAATGCGCAAGTTAATTCGGACCCTGGTGGCAGGAGATCATCATTAAATCTGCATCGTGGTCAATGTACCGAGAGGAAATGAGATGGCTGAACAGGCTGTAGCCATAATATATAGTGTGAAATGAAAATGTGAAGTTGCCTTGGAATCTGTCATTAAGATACGCGAGGTGCATATCGCGATGTGAATATGTTGAGTACGGCCGGATGTAGGGCCGAATTTGTTGTGATGCCATTGTGGGCAGTATTGAAAGAAGTGAATAGATTATTTGCCGTGAAATAACTGTCTGGGAAGTACTTAGCAGGCCGCCCCTTGAAAGTGTGTCACGGGCAGCTAACAGCTGGAGTTTTATGAGCCCCTTTAAACGGGGGAGTGAAGGCGTTTTCTTCAGTGAAATAGAACAGATACAAGTGGCGAGTTTCTTTCCTTTCGGCACAGAGATTACGTGTGTTAATTTAAATAGAGCCAACATCGCAGAGATCCCAAATGAGCATTAAAGGAAGGATCCCTCCAATTTATTTCTTTAATTATTCACAGCGTGTAGGGATTTCCAGGTCAGATATACCCTGTCTCAGAAGGTCCTGAGTTCATTGCAGGAGACAGTAAAGCTTACTGTCACAAGCAGCAGGTGACTAAGGCCACCTGTGATTCATTGTGTGTATGTGAAATGTATATATTCTTGTCCATTTGTTGCAGGTAGTGCTATAATACTTTGTTTATGATGTCTGGTATTGAAGTCGCTAAATGCTTGTCCATAGGTAACATCGTTGAGTAAATAATGTCCTGATATATGTGTTGATAAAATCCTAATGAAATGAGCGTGTTTATTATACTGCATATTTGGCAACGTTTAACTTAAGGAAGTGTTGTAACGCGACTTTCAAAGGATTGGGAGTGTAAATTGCCTATTTCAGTTCATCTGATTCTAGCAAACTTATATCATAATTTGATGCAGATTGAATATATTAATTCTTGGCAGGTAAACAGATTTACAGCGGGGTGTGTCCATACTGATTAAATATGTGTGTGATTTAATGTAAGTGTAGAGTGAAAAATTCGAGAGAAACGCCTCTCTAAGTCTGAGGTAGTGTAATAGTTTGAGAGGGAACGCCTTCTTAAGTTTGAATATTTAAACGTATAATGAAGTGTAGAAAAAGACTATCGAACATTTAAACGTCAAGATCACCCAAATTACTGTATGTAAGGTGTTTGTATGGCATACCCATGTAAATAATGTGTTTCACTAGTATAAGTAAAAATTTGTTATACAAGATATTGTCTCTCTTCTCATTAGTAATGAAATGGTATTCCTCTCATAATTAACTTTTCCCCCTACTATAGAGACTATTACTAAAGAACTTACCGCCCCATCGGACAGTCTACAGACCCGAAAATACGATACCGACTCGGCTAGCGAATTATTCTAGTAGGGGAGGGTGAGGCTTCGACAAACCGGGCTGAGTTCGAGGCTCACCGATGATGCTCCATTCTATCGTCATATTTATGAACAATGGTAACTGGTTCATGTACTGATGCCTTAGAAAGGTACAGTATGTATGTATGTATGTATGTTTGTATGTATGTATGTATGTATGTATGTATGTATGTATGTATGTATGTATGTATGTATGTATGTATGTTTAGTCCTCAGCCCGAAGGCTGGTTGGATCCTCAACAGCTCCACCATCAGCTGTCATAGGCATCACTGAAGAGGAGTACTAGGGAAATGAGGAGTGAGGTAGTTTCCTATTGCTTTCCTCACTGAGCCAGAAGTTGCTATTATATATCAGTCTGCCAAGCCCACTGACATGCATGCACCAACTGACCCTATGAGCAATATTTTCATACCATCCATAGGAGGGACTGGCTGCAGAAGGAATGGCATTACTAGCATCACTCATACCTCAGTCACTTTTATTTTGTCAAAGCCATGAATAAAGCTGAGACAGATCAATGAAAGTAACAAAATTGCTCTAGCCCATACCAGAAGGCATAGTGCACTGTAAACACTAGGTCCCACCAGCAAAGGCACTTATGATTCATATTTGCTAATTAATAATCAGAACTTATGTAAGTGAAAAACTATCCTCATTTGAGGTAAGAGTCGAGTGTTTAAATGTAAAATATTGTACAGATTAGATTTAGGAGAACATGGTCATTAACGACGCACATTTAAGTGGCCAGTTAATAATTTTTTGTTTGTTTAAAATGATGCAGCTGCTATTAAGCTTGAAGATATCACAGATTATTTATGGATGTTATTAGGATGGGTTCATCCACTTATTTTCATTTTGCATAGCCATAAGAGAAGGCTAATTTTTCTTATTTATTCTTTTACAGAATAGTCCAGATATAATGTCAATCCAGCAATGGGAATTATTTAATAAATGTAAAAATTTGTGAGTTTTTTAAGACAACGTCCAGCAAGAGATTATTTTTGTTTAACTTTATTATATGTGCATATCTCAAAATAAATGTCAAGCCACCGGGCGAGT
Source organism: Anabrus simplex (assembly GCF_040414725.1). Classification (NCBI taxonomy): domain Eukaryota; kingdom Metazoa; phylum Arthropoda; class Insecta; order Orthoptera; family Tettigoniidae; genus Anabrus; species Anabrus simplex. Next base: position 268,303,682 of record NC_090270.1, read on the forward strand.
TGGCCGTGCGCGTAGAGGCGCGCGGCTGTGAGCTTGCATCCGGGAGATAGTAGGTTCGAATCCCACTATCGGCAGCCCTGAAGATGGTTTTCCGTGGTTTCCCATTTTCACACCAGGCAAATGCTGGGGCTGTACCTTAATTAAGGCCACGGCCGCTTCCTTCCAACTCCTAGGCCTTCCCTATCCCATCGTCGCCATAAGACCTATCTGTGTCGGTGCGACGTAAAGCCCCTAGCAAAAAAAAAAAAAAAAAAAAAAAATGTCAAGCCTGTTTTTAAATTATTTCTTTTGTATTATCGCCAACCCTTGTCCTTTAAATGTCTCTAAAATTGGGACAGCAAGCAAACGAACGGTTCACCTTGGGATCTCTCATATGCTCGCTGAGCTGACTGGGTAGGAATACATGAACTATTTACCTTTATTTTAGAAAAGAACACCTTATAATAAGAACATGTATTTCACCATTTTCTAATCAAAAGCAAGAGACTGTGTTTGTTTTTTATTTTCGAACAGAACTTCATGAAAGCAAAAAATTTATTTTGGCAATTATGGCTATGACATTCATTCATCAAGAAGCAATAAAAATAAAATCTTATCATCGATAGAAAATACATATTTTAACTTTCCCATAGCAATGTGCTTTTTAGTTATCTGGCAATATTCATTTGTTAATAAGAAACAGACGCTCATGCCTATTTTGTTTCTTGCTATTACACAGTCAGAAATACTGTGAAGTATACACATATGGAAAATATAAATAGTAGTTCCACAAACCCATCATCCCCATCTACTGTTTATGTGTAGCAGGACAAGTATCTCAACTTAAAAAGGTATCCATCTGTGTAGTTTGTCTGCTAGGGTCACATTTATGCAATGCAGTAAAATCAAAATATTATTTTCAAGGGTACTGCATCAACAAATGTGAGGTTTGTAATGTTTTACTTTGAATTTTTACTTTCAAGCCAAAAATGTCAATCTTTGATTGGTTAAGGTACAAGTTGTAAGGCATTGGAGACAATCTACACCCATTTATGTGTGGCTGTCTATGTGCAAGGTCTATACCAGTGGTTCCCAACCTTTGCCAGCTGACGCCCCCCTTTTCAGATACGGGTGGTCATCGCACCCCCCTCCCCCCGTCGCTTCTATAACCTCTCCGATAAACTGACATGGAGGATATAGACCTAACCTAATGACACTATATAATGAATTATTCCATTATTCAATTAATAATGAAAAAATAATATGAAGTAGGTGCTTTATATCTATGACATACTAACTTCATTTTAGCACAATACAAAGAACACACTTTTACAATAAATCCTTAAATTAGTCAACAAATGTCAGTGAGAGGGCTGACATTGTTTTCTCTAGGTATGTTTGGTTTAATATTTGACAGAGCACAGCGGAGATCATTTGCAACATCAAGCCGACAGCGCTGCTTCATTTTTATGACACTCAGGGTTATAAATCCTGACTCGCATAAATATGTCGTTGAAAATGGGACAATGACACGCAGTGCTACTTTGGCTATTTCAGGATACACTGCAAGGCAGTTTACCCAAAAGTCGCCCAGTCACCGAGCTCAATAGCTGCAGTCGCTTAAGTGCGGCCAGTATCCAGTAATCGGGAGATTGTGGGTTCGAGTCCCACTGTCGGCAGCCTTGAAGATGGTTTTCCGTGGTTTCCCATTTTCACACCAGGCAAATGCTGGGGCTGTACCATAATTAAGGCCACGGCCGCTTCCTTCCAACTCCTAGGCCTTTCCTATCCCATCGTCGCCATAAGACCTATCTGTGTCAGTGCGACGTAAAGAAAACAGTAGTCGCCCAGTCCTAATATTTTGTAATCATCTTTTAGCTTTGAATCACACTTCAAATCTATGGCTTCTTCTTGAAGTTGTGCTGGCAGTGCTTCAATGTCAATAGCAAACGGATTTCTTGTTAACATCTAGGACCATTCATCAGACGAAATATCAGGATAGTAGAAATTGAATTCTTGTACCAGGGAATCCAAATGTGACTGAATTTGCACCTTAAGTTTATTACGATCACGTTCATTTTCCGGCAAAATTTCATTAAGGTGGTGAAAGGATGAGAAGTTATTCAACTGGAGCCGGCGTTTCCAAAACTGTATTTTTTCCAGGAAAGCTCTGATGGCATCATAAGCAAGCATAATATTGGAGTTTTTGCCTTGGAGCTTTAACTATTCAAAGCTTCAAAAAAAAAATTGCAAAGATATGCCAATGAGACAAAATTGGCATCAGTAAACACTTCATACAGATCGTTCTTGCCTTCACCAAGAAGAAAAATTTCAACTTCAGACTTTAATTCAAACAGCTGAGCTAACATGTTCCCTATTGATAGCCAGCGAACCTCTGTGTGGAAAAGGAGAGTTTTGTCTTTGGCTTGAAGGTCAACACAAAGGGCTTCAAACAATCTTGTCTGTAAAGAACTTGTCTTCACAGAGTACACAATTCTTATAGTGACTTTTAGAGTGTTATTAAAACCTTGGGGCAATGTTTTGGCCGCCAAAGTTCATGTTCTTGGAAAAAAACTATCGATGGCAGAAAACACATCATAAGCTTTTGAAGTTGTTTCCAAACATTGGGAGAATAACATTTCTTCTCTTAAAATTCCACTATCGACAAATCGACAATATACAATCAGTTGACAATGGGCCACATCGGTTGTTTCATCACACTGAATTGAAAACACTGGAGATGCTTTCACCTTCTCCAAAATTTGCATTTTAATATCTTCTGACAGTTCTTGAAGTCTGCACTTCACTGTGTTATCAGAAGAGAAATTTTAGACATACATGGCTTTACTAATGTTTCCCCAATTGTGTGTGCTTTTTTGTCTTTGGCAATCAGAAGAGCTAGTTCATATGATGCTTCCACTGCTTTCTTATTTTCTTGGTTAAAATTACCCGATGAATCTAATTTCATATGTTTTAGTGAGTTGAGTTTAGTTGCAAAAAATTCTGTGGGTTTGTCTTTTAAGCCTGAATGATTTGCGTTTAAATGTCTCTCCAAATGCACAGGCCTCATCGCATCGTTACTCAGAACACAGTGGCAGATTACGCATTGAGGCTGTTGTAATCCATTCCGTTCAACGACAGTGAAGCCATATTTAATGTAGTCATCATTGTACAGTCTCTTCTTGGACATCGTTATCAGTTTTTAAAAAAGTCACAATATTAAATAACAAAATGAACACTGTCGCACTGTTACAGCGAAGCATACACAACACTCACAATAAACAACTTGACAGACACGTCCACTGCGAAAGTATATGAGGCACAGAATCAACAGTCGAAGGGCCTGGCCACTGATGGTCTATCGGCGATGTGTTGTCGTGGCCATTACTGCGCCATCTCTGATGGGACAGTTGTACTATGTAGCTCTTGCCAATTTGACTGCAAGGGAAGAATAAGAATGTGTAAGGGTGGGAACAGAGCATTCAAGGACAAGCTACCCACAAAACGAGTCTATATGCTGCAGAGTGAGAGGCAAGGAGGAACTTCCGCTTCATTTGTTGCTTCCGAAACTCTGATATTCTTTGTTCTTCAGAGTTAATGTCGACTCCTGACTGTAGTAACTTATTGCCAGTTAAGATCTTTGGTGAGAAAATGTCACTGTTTCATTAATTGCTGTGGTTAAACATTAATTAGTTGCAGCCCAAAATACCAGTAGGCCTACATAGAATTTCATGCTAGTCGTGAAAGCCTAAAATGTTGTATTAAATAAATTTATTATAATTTAGCCTACTATTATTGCTTTAACTCCTGTTGTTCTCGCTACTAGATCAATTTGATATAATACCAACATTTATACAAGTACCTCCTTCATGTAATATATTTTGTTTATGAGAAAAACCTTGTACAGTATGTAACAATAATACTGGAAAATGCAAGAAACTAATACATTGTTGATGAGTTGAAACATGTCGCGTATGGTCATAGTTTACTTTCACACAAGTAGGTTCACAAAGTGTGCAATTAAACGTGTGTTGAGTGGTCTTGTTCCCCCACCTGCTCTCAGGCTTCATTTTGCTCCTCACAACACAGCAAATTCCTTATTTCACCTCCAACCTCGCGGCTCCACAGAGGTTTGTGCCGACAGTTGGCAATTACCAGTGCTTTTGAATGATTTACTTGGCACGAAAATCAGTTGGACAGATTCGAAAAATGTTTGTTACACAAAATTGTAATATTCGAGTTAAAAACATCAATTCGGAAATCACTTCTCCCCCCCCCGATAAAGCCCCACGCCCCCCAAGTTGGGAACCCTTGGTCTATACATATATTAATAAGATCTTTAAAGATTTTTGTCCTAGTGGTTTAACATCACACTAACACATCAAAGGTTTTCAGCAACAAAAGGATAGGAAAGGGCAAGGAGCTAGGATTTAGAAAGTAGCAGCTATGGCCTTAGTTAAGATATGCTCGTATGAAAATGAAAACCATCTTCAGGGCTGCTGACGGTGCGTTTCGAATCCATCTTCTGAATGCAAGCTAATAGTTACACTATGAAAATGCATAGCCAACTTGCTCAGTTTTATATTATTACTAGCTGATGTACCCGTGCTTCGCTACAGAATTTTACATTGTATTCAGAATTGTAGGTTAGGTACAGTACACGTTGTGAGAAAGACTGTATTACATTGCATAGCTCTTAACGTTACCCTAGAAACGCGACGGAGATATCACTAAACGTATTTTCTCATTGACGACTGCGTTAGGGAATTGCATTGTAATGGTGGACACTCACTCTCCACCTATCGTTTTACATCCTCAGAAATACTGTCTTTAGTACTTTTCCCAACTGAAATGAACAAAGGTCATTACAATGACATCAGTAGGAATGGCGCGAGTAAAAGCAATGATTTCGCATGAAATACTCGATCAAGTGAAAAACCACACATTTTCTCACTTTTAATGAAAAGTACTATGCTGCCGATCTAACAATCCAAAGTTCCAGAGCTGGAATGACCAGGCCGCAGAAAGCCGTGGTCCGTGAACACTCTTGGTATTTTTTGGGTGGGGGGGTCGAATAGTGGAGAGTCCCAGGGCAAAAGCTATGCCCTTTTACTAATCTCTTTCCTAGGAGTACCCGATGAGTCGCAAAATCTCAATTCACTACACTGGAGGCGGAAAAATCGATCTGACTTGGAGGCAATTTTTTCCTCCAAGCCAGAGGAGAAACCCCCTCTTCACTGCTAATTTTGAATAAAATGAATATAGAATTGTATAAAAATGAAGAAGAAAAAGCACTTTTTAAGGAATGGCTCTTTTCAGACATCAGCTAGATGTGGTGCTATAATTTGGAATATGCCTAAATAGTAATTCTAGACCAGATCATACTACTACTACTACTACTACTGCTGCTGCTACTACTAGTACTACTACATGATCCTCTTCCTCAAGAGTGCACACTGCTCATTCAAAACAGCGCGTTGGAGTAGGGATCGAATAGCTGGAATACTATGACGAACCAGTGAGTTACGTACCTGCAGTACGGTATCAGAAAATGTATGAAGCAGGGGAATGATATGCTAAAAAAGAAAGTTTTCTAACTCCCCAGCTATTTCCTGCCAATATTCAGTCAGGCTGTTATACTCGGTACGCAGCAGTAATACCATCTATCGCAGTTGAGCGGCAGCATAAGAGACAACGAACATCACCACAAACAATGGTCAATGTAATGTTATTGTTGATCAATGTTATGCGCTTTCAGTATTGTAGGCCTTCACATTTAGTTTTCTTCCGACTCTGAAATACCACTCTTATCATAATCGATACGGTAAAATTGAATAAAACATAAATGCTCGGAAATTGTATTCTCTATAACTTTAGTTAGGTAGTACTTTTCGATAGGACCAATAACATAGGTATTTAATAATTACATTTTAGGTGCCTTCCCCCAAACTACAATTTCATACAGGGAGAATACAATTGTTTATAATTTAGACTGTAGTTTCTTATTCTCCGACCCTATATACTGACTTTCATTAAATTCTGTTAACCCATTTTCTCGTGGCTCGGCATTGATCTGGACTTGGCAACAAAAATACAAATTCATGAATAACTGTGTTATCAAAGCCGGTACGGTAACAATGTATGACATAAATGATTGGAAATGTAATTCTATATAACTTTAGTTATGTAGTATTTATCGATAGGACCACTAATAATATAAATATTTGAGAATTAAATTTTAGGCCTTCCCCTAAACTACCATTTCACTCAGCGTGAGTAAAATGAATTATAACCTAGATTGTAGTGCTTCATCCCCCGACTTCACATACCAATTTTCATTAAATTCTCTGCAGGCGTTTTCTCGTGATGCGTGTACAGACAGACAGACAGACAGACAGACAGACAGACAGACAGACAGACAGACAGACAGACAGACAGAAATTACGGAAAAGTAAAAAGTGCATTTCCTTGTTACTATGGACATGACCAATACAGAAATACCATTCTTTTCAAATTTTGAGCAATGTACAGACAAAACTCTTATTTTATATATATAGATTTTTATAAAACAGTCTTGGAAAAGTATTCTTTCTTCTCTTCATATATTATTCCTAAAATAAAATTTGATTTCAATTTTATTTCACAGTTCAAGTCAGGATATTTGAAATAAGAGTGATTAACCATACCATACTCTGTTTTACATTTGTCAACTGATATATTCTTTACCTTAGGATGAGTATTAACCAAGTAAAATTAACTCCATCACATTTTTTTTCTTAGTGGAACTTAACAACTCAATTCTGAATATCAATGACAAGTTTATTTCTGCTTAAGTCTCTCAGTGCTTTATCCAAATTCATGACAGAATATTTGAAGCAAAAACTATGAACCTCATTATATGGCGAATCAGCCACTTCCAATACATGATAAACTCCTCACCCAGGGGCGTATTCTCCTTGAATGCAAGGCATTCATTGCATGCGTTATGATAACACAAAGAACTGTCTGATTTACGATTTTAGGTTGTTTCAGGTCAAATATTAACGATTTCATCTCTCAGAAGTTCAAAAGGTCCGCGCAACTGTACTAGTTCCGTTGCTTGATTACGTGTGGTGCTGGTGTAGTCTCGCCGTCTACTCCACTCTCGGAAGAAAGAGACAGCAAATGCAGGAGTTAACGACGTAAGGCATTCAATCTTAAAATTGCATTCAGTGGCAGACGTAGTTCTGAAACCCTCCGAACGATGTCGCTGCAATTGAAACTTGGTCAGAATTTGTCACCCCATACCCGTGCTACCCTCTGCCATCTGTTAGCAACTTGGAGAAAGTCGACATGTTTACAGCGAACGGGACACACAGATTACCCCCTAGCGAGAACCCAACGTGACGAAACTGACCAATGCCACTGGGGTGACTTACCTCCAGTGCTTACGTTGTGGCTAACTAGTGAGTTAATTCATTGTGTGTTTTGCTGATTAGTGAGTTCATTCTGTGTGTGCTGTTCCTGTGCTATTCTTCGTTTTCGGTGTTTTATTATATTTTGCGCAATGTGGTATTAACGATGGATGAGTCTAAAACGGATATAATTGTAAATCAGTTTGAAAAGCCATTTACTGGCCGTTCGTTTGATGAAAAGATGCAAATAGTTAAAGCCGCGAGACCTCTACCTTCCCTCGTAAATTTCTTCTTCTTCTTCTTAATCTGCTTACCCTCCAGGGTTGGCTTTTCCCTCGGACTCAGCGAGGGATCCCTCCTCTACCGCCTCAAGGGCAGTGTCCTGGAGCTTGAGACTCTGGGTCGGGGATACAACTGGGGAGGATAACCAGTACCTCGCCCAGGCTGCCTCACCTGCTATGCTGAACAGGGGCCTTGCGGGGGATGGGAAGATTGGAAGGGATAGACAAGGAAGAGGGAAGGAAGCGGCCGTGACCTGAAGTTAGGTACCATCCCGGCATTCGCCTGGAGGAGAAGTGGGAAACCACGGAAAACCACTTCGAGGATGGCTGAGGTGGGAATCGAACCCACCTCTACTCAGTTGACCTCCTGAGGCTGAGCGGACCCCATTCCAGCCCTCGTACCACTTTTCAAATTTCGTGGCAGAGCCGGGAAGCGAACCCGGGCCTCCGGGGGTGGCAGCTAATTACATTAACTACTACACCACAGAGGCGGACCATCGTAAATTTAAAAAGAGAAAACAAGAATTGTGTACGCACGTTCAATCCAGAAACTTACAGTAAAACCGTTTGGCTCGAGTTCACCTACATGTAATTAGGGTGAGTAGAATTGAAATTTACTTAATACATTGTGTTAACTGCATGGTTACTAGTTGCATGCCTCAGTGGAGATTCCAGGATACGCCACTGTCCTCACCCCTTTCCCCCCTCAAATAAGAAGAGTATACACCAATGATTTAACTGAGCATATTCCATTGAGCTTTTACAGTAGGCTAATTATCTTTAATTATCTGACAGTGACAGTCTGTTCACTGTGTTGATCATTGTATTTTACTTAACATCCTCATATTCTGTTTACATTTAACTATTTTTTATTAAAATTTTAAGGAGATAAAAATTAATTATCTAAAATTTGAATTAACATAAGCATATATTACAGTGTTAAAACACACTACACTACCAACCACCACAGAAATACGCAACCATGATTACATTTCCATATAAAGTTGGAGTCAGGAAGGGCATCCGGTTGTAACACAGGGCCAAATCCTCATGTACGACACAGTTCGCACCAACGACCCCACAGATGTGGGAAAAGCGGTAGAAAAAGAAGAAGATATTACATTGTTAAAGAAAAGTAGTAAAAGAAAATTACCAACATATACACAAAATTATTAACATGCAGGAGATCAATGCCACTTTTCTTCCTCACAACTCTTTCTTCTTCTTCTTCTTCTTCTTCTTCTTCTTCTTTTAAGAACGTCTACTTTCTCTCTCATGTTAAACTAACAGAGGATCTTCAAAAGGCAGAAGTATTCAGTCAGCAGTATGTAAAGATTGTTGGTTACAAGGATAATGACCAGGTAGAGGAGGAGACTAAGGCCAAAGAAGTATTAAAATTTACATATGATAACAATGACATTTACAATAAGATACAAAAGTTTGAAAACTAGAAAAGCGGCTGGAATTGATCAGATTTCTGGGGATATACTAAAGACAATGGGTTGAGATATAGTACCATATCTGAAGTACTTATTTGATTATTGTTTGGTCGGAGGAGCTATACCAGATGAATAGAGAGTTCCTATAGTAAGCCCTGTGTACAAAGGAAAGGGTGATAGACATAAAGCTGAAAATTACAGGCCAGTAAGTTTGACGTGCATGTAAGCTTTGGGAAGGCATTCTTTCTGATTATATTAGACATGTTTGTGAAATTAATAACTGGTTCACCGGGCGAGTTGGCCGTGCGCGTAGAGGCGCGCTAGTGATGGGCAGTCTGAGACGAGGTCTCGGGCACTATTCTCGCGAGAAATTTCGAGAAATCTCGAGAGGCTTGTCCCCGCATTGTGCGGCGAACAGCGTGTTGTAGGCCTACAGGTACTCGGAGCTGAATGTTGTTTGTGCGGAGTATGCGAATAGCCAACCACGGGCCTTCTCAATTTCGTAAATATGTGTCAACAAGCGACTAGGGCGTTCATTTCTACCCAGGTCTATTTTGACGCAGTATAACATAATTATAAAGGATATGCATTCTGGCATTGTTTGCACTGGTAGGTACACGAATGAGGGGTTTAAGTACAGAACCTTACAGCTACTGTAGGTACACGCACCTGGATACTAGAGACGTGCATTATTCGAACTCGAGACGAGACAACGTGCGCCTTGCTGCATATGCAACCACCATTACGCATGAGTTGAATGTGTAAGCTAAAGTGCTTCAGTTTGCTCCAATTCTTTCGACATGTAGGTGTACATCGTTATCAGACCCCACATTCCACAACATATGACCACTGCTTGTGTTTACCGATATTTTGGTGACGAAGGAAATAATTCCTTACAATGTCATAGAGAATTCGCGTCATTAAAAAAATAAAAATATTCGATATATGACGGTGCAATGTGAAATTGTGTCTAGTTGTACGCGACAACTGAAGACGGTGTCCAAAACGCAACGTTAAGTCGTGGATGTCGGTTATTTTAAAGAGATGTCACATAGCACAGCCAGCTGTGCTGCCTATTCAACAGAAGTAAAAACACGTCGGCAGAAATACTTCTGGGATGATCCGGCACTTACAAACGCATAATATCAATGAAGAGGAATATGCACAGAACACCTCCGGCCCGATCTGAATCACAAGAAGCAACCCTGCCGACAACGATTGTGAGGAATCCAGGTAGGTGTACGTTCTAATAACAGTTATTACCAAATTATACAGGTTATTCAGCTAAGAAGTCCACCTGACATAACTCGTGAACAGTTTAAGATACTGGCATTCTGTCTTCACTTCCGTTGGTATTAAGGAGCTCATAGTTCAACATGCAGTGCTTTCCTAGGCTTTTGACAAAATTTATCGTCACACACGTTTCCATATGAGAACTGCTGATGATAACTATCAAGCTGGGGTTCGTATTTACTGGGACGTCGCACAGCTCGCAGCACATGAGAATCGGTCTCGAGAGCGTTACCCATCACCCCTCGAGCATTTTAGATTACACGTTCCACTCATCTTCCCCGTCTCGGGTTCGAATAATGCACGTCTCTAGTATCCAATTAAGTGTACATCCTATCTATAGTTATTCACAAATTATGGATGGTTATTCAGCTAAGATGCCCACCACAAATAAGCCGTGAACAGTTTAAGATACTGACATTCTGTTTTCACTTTCGTTAATGTTATTAAGGGGTTCATAGTTGAACAAGCAGTACTTCTCCAGGCTTTTGACAAAATGTATTGGCCCACATGTTTTCATATAGGAACGTTATTTCATACAATTACTGCCAATGATATGCTATCAAGTTTACAGTAGTCGTTACTAGTACGTCGCACAGCTGCACTGCAGGAGGATCGGCCTCGAGATTCTCGCAAGAGTCTCGAGATCTGCGACGTCAGTCTCGAGAGTCTCGAGCGAGAGCGTTGGCCATCACTAAGGCGCGCGGCTGTAAGCTTGCATCCGGGAGATAGTAGGTTCGAGTCCCACTGTCGGCAGCCCTGAAATTGGTTTTCCGTGGTTTCCCATTTTCACACCAGGCAAATGCTGGGGCTGTACCTTAATTAAGGCCACGGCCGCTTCCTTCCAACTCCTATGCCTTTCCTCTCCCATCGTCGCCATAAGACCTATCTGTGTTGGTGAGACCAAAAACCCATAGCAAAAAAAAAAAAAAAAAAAAAAAAAAAACTGGTTCGATAGAAGGCAGTTCGGTTTTAGGAAAGGTTATTCCACTGAAGCTCAACTTGTAAGATTCCAGCAAGATATAGCAGATATTTTGGATTCTGGAGGTCAAATGGACTGTATCGCGAGTGACCTGTCTAATGCATTTGATAGGGTGGGTCATGGGAGACTACTGGCAAAAATGAGTGCAATTGGACTAGACAAAAGAGTGACTGACTTGTTTGCTATATTTCTAGAAAATAGATCTCAGAGAATTAGAGTAGGTGAAGCTTTATCTGACCCTGTAATAATTAAGAGGGGAATTACTCAAGGCAGTATTATTGGACCTTTATGTTTTCTTATATATATAAATGATATGAGTAAAGGAGTGGAATCGGAGGTAAGGCTTTTTGCTGATGATGTTATTCTCTATAGAGTAATAAATAAGTTACAAGATTGTGAGCAACTGCAGCGTGACCTTGAAAATGTTGTGAAATGGACAGCAGGCAATGGTATGATGAGAAACGAGGTTAAAAGTCCTCTCAGTTTTAATTACTGCGTTGATGGGGTGAAAGTTCCTTTTGGGGATCATTGTAAGTATCTAGGTGTTAATATAAGGAATGATCTTCATTGTGGTAATCACAAATGGGATTGTACAGATCTCTGCACATGGTTATGAGGGTGTTTAGGGGTTGTAGTAAGGATGTAAAGAAGAGGGCATATAAGTCTCTGGCAAGATCCCAACTAGAGTATTGTTCCAGTGTATGGGACCCTCACCTTCCGGTATTTCAACTTTTCCGTTAAAATTCTGTGAGCAGCGCTTCGGGAAACCTCAAGAACCAAAGTGCCGAGATCATCCAGGGTGATCCGCTGATCTTCACGCATGATTTGCTCAACCTTCACGACTGTCTCGACGGAAATTGACGGTCTTCCGCTCCTTTGTTCGTCGTGAATTTCAGTCCGACCAGCTGCAAACTCTCTACACCAGTTACGAACATTTTTGACATCCATGCACTTGGTGTTAACATCCAACAGGAGCGCGATTTTCAACGGCTGCCAAGCCAAGACTGAGTGCCTCAGTGCGGTGTGCGCATGTTTATATGCGAGCGCGGGAAACAACCCTTTACTATATTGTGACCAACAGCCACTCAAACGGAGTTCTCTATTTATAAAAAAAATAGGAGACCTTATTTTTGGGATTACCCTCGTAATTTCCTTGTTGCTTCCCTGTTCCACAGTTGTGTTTTTGATGGATTAGGTTTCAGGTGATGTTTGGCTCTTCTAAGGAACTGGTGAGATGGGATTTTACCATTTCAAATCTTGTACTTGGGAAGCCAGGGCAAGGTCATCAGCATAGATGAAGCTTCTTGTATTGCAAGGGAGTGGTGGTTGGTCATTTGCGTAGATGTTGAACAGCATGCTTCCTTGTGACAGTCCATTTTTCTGGGTTCTAATTTACTATTTTGCCCTTGAAATTTATCAACAACAAAAAAAACCCCTGCAATTCTGAAACAGGTGAATAATCCCACATTACAGCGAACAAAAGCTTTCTTTTCCCTACAGCCGTCTCCGAATAACTGTAAACCCATGGTAACTGTGTAGATTACTGTACATTATTCTGTATGTTATCCGTCCAGCTTGAGAAATTCTTTGGATTACTTATGAATTCCTAAATTTTATCGACATTGTATTCTAGGAAAATTTGCTTTATTACCGAAATCCTGCCTGTAAGTTATCCAAAAGCAAATAGAAATATTAAATTACATGCAAATTTTTAACATGATTTTACATAGGAATTTCAACAGGAATATAATTCTGTTTGAATTATAAAGAGCTGAATGTATTACAATTGCACTCAGAATTTTTTTTTTCATCTCTATGCTGATGAGCTTTTTGTCACCTTTTTTAACATTTCACTCTGACTTGTATGTGGAATGTTTGTGATGACCTCTTCTTCAGTAGTCCCTACCCACAGATCTGAACCACTATTTCGTGGCATTTCCCCAACTACTTGGAAATGGTAATGGTTGATGTCACCAAAGCGACAGTTTTGTGCGAGAACAAGTCTCGGGCAGACCCTAAGGCACTAATGTGGATTACGCTCAGTTTAACAACTGGATGCCTTTCCTGATGCCAACCTTATGTAAAGGGATATATTCTCTGCTTCTTTAGTGGTTTGTAGTGTGATGTGTTGTATGTAAATGAAGATTTGTATTTGGACAATTACAAATGTCCCAACTCCTGAGCTAGAGCAACCACCGAGATGTAGTTAAAATCACCAGCCTGACTGGGAATCGACTCTGGGGCCCTCTGAACCAACGGTTTCTACAATGACCATACAACCAGGGAGGTGAATTACCCAGAGATCTGAACAAGGGACTACCATTCTTTTGGACTGAAATTTACATTCCATGAGAGCAGCATATCTTTGGAAGAAACTATTAGTACACAACCGAGCATATGTTTTTGTTTCCAAAACAATCACATACAGTCTACTAGGTTGACACAAATTATGAGTGCTGAGAAATTTGCTCACCCTTCTATGTTTGTGTGGTTTCTCTAGATATCCATCCTTCTGTCATGAAATTTCTCATATAACTTAATTTTTCTTCTTGTTCTTTCCTGTTGCTTCTCCTGTATTTACTGCAAATGTATTTTCCTTTGTTTATGTAAATATGCATTATATAGGATGCACAATTTTTAATGTGTATATTTGTGTCCTTTGTAAATATATACCTTAATTTTAGATTAATATCTATTGGACATAGCTTGGATCTTTGTAATTTGGCGTTATGCTGTTGCTGATAATAAATAAATAAATAAATAAATAAAAATAAATAAATAAATAAATAAATAAATAAATAAATAAATAAATAAATAAATAAATAAATAAATATCTCTCGGTTATAACAGGCTCTAACATCATCTCGGCATATATCAAGTATAATCTAGGCCTACTTTTCAGATATACTCTGTTATTTTGTGTTTTCTTTTTCAGGCATTTTCTAAATTTTATTTATTCATAAATTAGTTTTGACAGAATGAAGAACCTTACAGTTATATTTTTCCACTTTAATGTGCTGTAATTATGCTGAACATAATGGGAATAGACAGTTTGTATGAAAATAAAGAAGCTTCTGTGAGAACTGGAAACTCAGAGACTCGCGTTACAAGTATCAAACAGGCAGTACGGCAAGGATGCATATTATCTCTCCTGCGGTTTAATCTGTGCTTCTGAGCTGCTCTTCAAGAAACAGAAGATGGAGAAAACATTAATGGCAGGTTGATCAACAATCTGAGGTACACAGATACTGAAGGTCTTCAGCGTCTGGTGGACAGAATCACAGCAGAAGGAGAGGGACTCAGAATTAACACCGACAAAACAAAGGTGATGGGCATTACTAGAACTCATAACATGTACATACTTATGAACATTTATGCAGAACAAGTTGAACAAGTACTGTAGCAGCTGAATTGAGAACTTGGACCTAGATTTAGGGATCCATATACGAATAGAAATGGCTCATGCTAGATTTCTGAAAATGAACAATCTACTGTCCTCAGCTTGGAGACATGTTAGAACTTCATCAGATACTATGTATATTCAGTGCTTCTTTAAGTCACTGAAAGATGGACTCTGAAATGTAACACCATTAGCAGAATAAATGCCTTTGTAAGGTGGGTTTTCCAAAGGATGTCACAGATCTTGTTGACTAAGTCTCCAATGCTGCTGTACTCAGGCACATGAGAAAGGAATGAATGTTGGCATGTGCAATCAACAATAGAGAGACAACCTACCTTGGGCATATTATGAGGAATGATAAGTAAAGTTACTAAAATTGATGGACGTAAAGGTCATGATCGAAGGAAACATTCTTGGGTTAGGAACTTAAGGGACTGAACAGGACTAGATTAAAGAAGCCTCATGAGGACAGCCAAACGTGCAGACTTCACTGTGATTGTGGCCAATCTCTAGTAATGGAGAAGGCACTACAAGAAGAATTATTATGGAGAGGGTTCCTGTTGCTTTAAAAAATTCAGCACAGGAATTAATTCGATGTCATTTTGGCTGCCTGCTTGTGAATTATGATGGTTCATTTTACTCTACTAGGTGGCAGAGAAACAAATCTGTTAGGCGATCTATGACCAAGTTTCAATTAATTCTGCCCGATATTATTATTATAATTTTTTTTTTTGCTTTACGTCGCACCGACACAGATAGGTCTTATGGCGACGATGGGACAGGGAAGGGCTAGGAGTGGGAAGGATGCGGCCGTGGCCTTAATTAAGGTACAGCCCCAGCAATTCTGCCAGATAAACACCAAATGTGTCATCAGAGGCCCTTTCCATGTGGAGACATTATACGTCATGGAATGACAAATCAACTTCTCTACCTTTCAAATATTTGACTACGTCTCTTGGGTTTGAATCAGTGATGCTGGAATCTGGAGGCTGACACACTACCACTGATCCATAGAGGGAGCTGGGAGTATAGCAGAAAGGCAGGAATAAAATTACCTTGGAATATGTGACGACAATTATTTTCACTTTCGTTTCACATGGAAAGAAGTCAATGGTGACTGGAGGCCATAGTGTGTACTGTGTATAAAAGTTCACCAGAGTGTCTGCTGCCAAATAAGCCACTTGGAAACCATCCTCACAGCATCCTCATGCTTGTTCATCTTCTTAAACCGTAGTCTCCAAACGGAGGTAGACGACCCACATGGCCAGATCCGATCTTGACGTTGCAGCCATGCCATGTGGATTTATTGGAATATCTCTCAGGATCTTTAATGCAGTGGTTTCCCGTTGCCTTCTGCATCCTAATGCCATTGACCAAACTGGTTCCTCCGCCTTTGGGAACAATTTCTTGTCCCCAGGACAATAGAGTGCCCTTACCCATACCCGCTCATCCACTCTCAAAGAGACTGTTGGCACTTGGTTTAGGGGATCTCCTTATACCGGGGGATAATCGGTCCCTTCATTCGTTAGCCGCCTGCATATAAAATATAATTTTTATATGCAGTCGTTGCCCCCTCTCTATCGCGGGGAGGTGAATGTCAGGATTTCACCGTCATTGAAAAAAGGACCAAATGGCATTTCCTTGTTTCTCTGGTTCTTTAGATAGGAATCCTCATGCTAACTGTACTAATATAATTTAGGAAGACAGGAACATGAAAAGGAACACACAATAGGATAAACACAGTAACAGGTCAGTATGGGAAGAGAACAGAAAGAGAAGATAACGACAGACATGAAAACCTGTAATCATCTTTATCTTTTAGTCTCTTCCCTTTCCCCAAGTCAAGAATGAAGATCTGTTAAGATAGTTCCTTGATGAGTGTTAAGGTTCCCCCCTCCCCATGTGGGAAGGAGAAGTAAGCTTATTGGGGGCTGAGACAAAGTGAACATGTAGGAGCTGGTACTGATGTGCAGTATATGAAGATGTTGGTCCACATAGGCTATTCAAAGGCATTTGGAAAGAAAAAATTGTGCCAGATAACAGAGTGATCTCTCTCCCTCCAGTAACATACAAAGTCCTCTCTTAGGCCTTACTAGTACAGGCAAAGAATTGACTAGACATTGTGTGTGTGCAGTGGGGGGCTTCAGGAAGAGCCAATCCTGGGCTGAGCTAATCCTCAATCTCAAAACAGTACTAGCCTGCTCCAAGATTAGAAGCTGCAAGGTGATAGCCACTTTTGTTGACTTAAGGAATCCGGAATCCCTATGACTCTATGGACAGGCAAATCCTTAGTAAATTTCTCAAAGAATTAGGACTAGACAACAAAACCTGGAGATTCTTTCTACAAACTCTGACTGACATACACTCAGGGGTTAAATTCAGAGCTGAGATCTCAGAAAGCTTAGAGTTCAAAACAGGTGTCAGACTATCCCCACTCCTCTTCTGTTGCATTCTTAAAAAAATGTTGAGAGACTGGCACAAGGAATTGATCAAACTGGGTGCCCAGCGTGGCAGGTATTGCTTGTTGGTGTTTTGAGTCAGTCTATGGCCAATTCCAGCTTGTTAATTCTCACAGAGAGGGCTGCTTTCTCTGGCAATGGCCAACAGGGGATTCAAACTCGCCTGTCTTTCAAGTACAGAACTAGCAATCATAACTGGTCATGCAGCAATGCACTGAACTAACCTGTTTGAAGAATTTAATTTTATGGTCATTTCCCTTGACTTGGGGACTAGTTATTTGTGCTGTCCCCAACATCCCTGCACCTCTTTTACATCACACACACCACCATCCTCCACCACAACACTCAGACAGGTTTTACAAGGGCTGCACCAGGCTAGTAATAGACTCACAAAATTATTATTATTATTCAATCAATCAATCCATCCAATCAATCAATCAATCAATCAATCAATCAATCAATCAATCAATCAATCAATCAATCACTACTGATCTGCATTTAGGGCAGTCGCCCAAGTGGCAGATTCCCTATCTGTTGTTTTCCTAGCCTTTTCTTAAATGATTGCAAAGAAATTAGAAATTTATTGAACGTCTCCCTTGGTAAGTTATTCCAATCCCTAACTCCCCTTCCTATAAATGAATATTTGCCCCAATTTGTCGTCTTGAATTCCAACTTTATCTTCATATTGTGATCTTTCCTACTTTTAAAGACACCATCCAAGCTTATTCGTCTACTGATGTCCTCCCACGCCACCTCTCCACTGACAGCTCGGAACATACCACTTATTGCAGGTTATAAACTTCATTTTCCCGTCCGTATTGAAGATCTACTTGTGATACAATTCCTTTAGTTTTGCCAATTGCCACCTTTTCAATACAATAAAAATATATTACGAACTTACATATTTATTATGATGTTTACATGGTACATGTTTCGCTCCTTTTCGTGAGCATCATTAGCCAAACTATCATTAATCTAAGATTGTATAAGATCATAAAACAATTCTTTTGGTTCAAGATTACTCCTATAAAACTAATTGACAATCTTATAACATTTTAAAAGTCACACAACAATAAAACTATGTCTTAAGTTAACACTTTTTGTCTAAAATCTTCTTCAGTCCAAACATTTTATCGCCGAAACTCATCCGGTGAATATCTTTTAAAACTGTTTAAAAATAAGAATAAAATAAAAAACTTTGAAATCTGGCTAATTGTGTTGGTTCCCGTTGCTTAACTTGTATAATTGTCATTAAAACTTCATAACAGTATTGAATATTTTCTGCAGTTGATAACTGTCATTATGGTCGATAGCAACAAGAACAAGTTTGTCAATTCTGCAGTTGAAATCTCCTGCAATAATTACGTTTTCTTCTGTTCTCATTTGTGATATAGCCCCTGTATTCTGCTCCACTGTGTCTTCTATTGATGTGCCATATGTAATGTACATCCCCACTACTGTAATGTCCATGGATTTTACGATTGTCATGTTTTTATGATAGATAAAACATTACATTTTATTAATTTTATGATATGTATTAATTTATTGATGTCTTTCAGTTTTTAATTGTGTGCTTAATTGAACCTTTATGTAGAGGCTAAATTAATTTTATATTTCTCAATATTTATTATGATGAAAAGTTATGAAAATTATTATAGTAAATGTTAATTCTAATGCTCTTTTTCTTCACAGTAAAGTACTTATTTTAGGTTATTAACAGTTTATATAAGGTGTAATAAAGCGACGAATTTATTGCTGCAGGCCGTGTTAATACGCGACGAAAAAGGTATAAAAGTTTCTGTAGACGAAAAATGCGTGGCTCAATTTGAATAAAACTTAGTATGTAGAGCCAATACTGCACACCCTTTCAAGCTGCTATATCATTCGTTTAAAATTTCAAATAGTAAAATACGTTGCGTGTTTAGGGCGTTCTTGTGAGCAGGTGACCGGTACGTTTTATGTGACCGATAATCTCAGGATCATAAACCATTGGACCTCATTTTTTATGCAAAATCCGAACCACTGGACGCGACTTTCACCTTGAAAATCACACATGCATTAATCGGGACTCGAACCCAGTCCGACTTGATGGTTCCAAGCAGCTTGACCGCTGAGCCATCACACCCCTTCTTTATTATTACCTACTGCAATATTAAATATACATTTATCATTCAGTGATCGTATATGATGCAGAGTTTAAGATTTATTAGCCCCTCATGCCATGTCGCCATAGCACTGATTTGCGTGTGTAATCCTGCGACGCTGTCAAGTAAACACGTGACGATTGCCTTTATATTACACAGACATTTTGCACCTTACACATTTTTTTTTTTTTTTTTTTTTTTTTGCAAAATGTACCTTTGTCCTTCTTGTAAACAGCATCTTGCCATTACCAAAAGTTGCCACAATTCGCAGAATTTAGAAAAAACGTAACGGTATGTAAAGTAAAAAGTCCGTTCCATGTAAACATCGAGCGTTACGTTTAAAAATGTATAAAATCGCATACATCACGTTTTCAACAATGAAATTTGTAGAGGTTGTTAAGTATCATCTAGACACTATTATGGATAAATCTCAATTTGTTTAGATGGTAAGTTTCATATATATGTTAAAAGGTAATATACAAATGTAAACACGCGATGCCTGGAATTGGCCCAAAGCAGATGATGGAGGCTGAGATTGGAAAACAAGAGGTAGGCCCAGACTAAGGTGGATGGACTTAATCAAGAACAGCGTAAGAAAAAAGGAAACTGGATTACAACACAGTTGGGAAGCAGGAATGGTGGATGGGAAGGGAAAGATGAAAAGGTGCCATTAAAATTCTAACTCACATGAAGCTGAAAAAAAGAAACTGACGACTCGTACTCCAACTTGCCAGAATAGATATTATGGAAAAACTATAGCAAAGTATTCCCTGCAGGATGAACAGGGTCTATAAATCCTGTATATATGATGATCTGGATGGAATGCCATTACTATTTTTGATGGACATTACCTTTAAGAACCTCCTTGGGGCTGACCCCCTGCGAAATGCACATTGTGACCATAGGGCCTTAGCTGAATCTGTATGTTGGGTATTCAGCCCGAAGGCTGGTTTGATCCTCTGCAACTCCGCCAACAGCTGTCATAAATAGCCCAGGCGTCACTGAAGAGGCATACTAGGGAAATGAGGAGTGAGGTAGTTTTCCGTTGCTTTCCCCACTGAGCCAGCCGTTACTATTACATATCAGTCTGCCAAGCCCACTGAAATGCATGCACCAACCGACCCTATGAGCGATATTTTCACACCATTCACAACAGGGACTGGCTGCATAAGGAATGGTGTTACTAGCATCACTCATACCTCAGTCACTTTCATATTGTCAAAGCCAAGGATGAGACTGAGACAGGTCAATGAAAGTAACAAATTTGATATAGCCCATACCAGAGGACATAGTGCACTTTAAACACTACATCTCGCAGCTATCAACTGTGTATTTGAGTCAAATTCTTCTCTTTTACTTACTATATTTTTTGGACTATAAGACACACTTTTTTACCGGTGAAATACAGCTTAAAGTTTCTCCTATATCTTATGGTCCAGTGGTCTGTAGATTTTTATTTCTGGCTACACAAAAGTGCAATTGTTATAATACCATGGCCTTGGGCAAGCAACTTAACAGTAAATAGTGGTAGAGGTAGTGACTAGCAAAGAGAGTGGAAGAGAAAGGAATGTTCTACTCTCTCAGCTATATTGTTGCGTTGCAGGCATGAATAACGCTGCAATCCGTTTTGAAAAGTGGTGCACTGCGATCTGTTAAGAGATGTTCATATAGTATAGCCCTTATGGGTAGAGAATACTCAAAAGAACATGACCATAGGGCAGAATGAATCTCTGGACTACCATCTACAGAGAAATCATTTAAGATGTGCCGTATCAACAAATTTGATGGTACTGAAGACAGTGTGCTTTTTGTAGAATGAGAAACTGTTAACAGAAGTGATAAAATTTTGGTTGTGAAACACGTATAAATAGATTTTTTCCTTAAATTTCCGAAAAATACGGTACCTCTTCCGACAGCCCTTAGCAAAGAAAATTAAGTTTTTGAGGCTTAAGCAGTCATTAAATTTTCCTGCCTCTCATGGCCCTCCCATTTCTTTAGCCTTTACCATTATTCCATCATTCCTCAATGGATATATTAATAATATGAGTTGAAAGTCCCTTTAATTACTGTAGATTTTAAGAGATGCCAGAGTGGCAGAAACTTTGCCCTGAAAAGGTGTATTTTTCTTTTGCTATTTGTTTTACATTGCACCGACACATATAGGTCTTATGGCGACGACGGGACAGGAAAGGCCTAGGAATGGGAAGGAAGCAACCGTGGCCTTAATTAAGGTACAGCCCCAGCCTGGTGTGAAAATGGGAAACCATGGAAAACCATCTTTAGGGCTGCCGACAGTGGGGTTCAAACCCACTATCTCCCGGATGCGAACTCACAGCTGTGCACTCCTAACAGCATGGCAGGTGTATTTTTTAATATATGCTTGAGAATACAGATTGGATAACAAAAAATGTACATTTATTTACCATAAATATATACAATTTATCATTACACGACATAATATAGCTTTCATTGCTGTATATACATAACAATAATTTATTTTTCTTCCAATATCAGTTTACCCTTCAATCAGAAAAAAATGCTTTAGAACTGGTGTGTTTATGTAATAAATCAAGTGTATGATATGATTTTGAAGATCAATAAACTGATTAATGATTACTCATTGATTTCCTGTCATTTATTACTCAGCGCAAGTATCAGTGAGAAATAATTTTTGGTATGATGATGCTCTCTATGCTTTGGTAGGTCTCAGTACTGTCCCTTCTGTTGTATATTTAAAAAAATAAAACTGCCAGGTGAGGAGCTATTTTGTGTCACTCGTTATAAGAAGAACTGCAGCTGATTAAATGTTCATTTATCCATAAATGATCAAGAAAAAGCTAACAGATGGAAAACAGCAAGTGACATGATGTAAGGAGTGACGCCTGAGCACCATCAAATGTTAACTTCAGAATCTCTAAGGGTAAAAGGTTTGGCAGATGGGGTAAATGTGGTTGTTTCACTATTAAAAGCCACTGGAAGCACTCAACCTTAACATCAGATAATTAATCCCTTTCTCCCCCCCTGCCCCCACCAAATCAACTCTTTTATACTGCAGCAATATCTTGATTTCAGCAATGGATACTAACAATCTTTTTCTATCATCAGCCGTGATGGCTTCAATCAAGAATTCTTGATTCATGTGAATTTTTCTTCTTTTAATGTTTATTTTACCAACACATTATTACCTGGTAATTTACAATTCAGTTAAGTTGATGTGGATGCCAGGACATGAGGGGATGCAGGGCAATTAAAGGGCTGACAGTTTAGCCAAGAAGGGCTCTTGGAGCTTATTAATAGTACCTGAGCCTGTATTTGGTCTTTCCTCTGGACTAGTTAAGGCAAAAGTTAAAGTATGGATGAAGAGCAGTCATAAAAAGGACTAGAAATCAGTTGAAGGATACAAGGACACAAAAGCCAAATGCAAGTAGGACTAATAATCTATTTGATATGAGCAGAAGAACTCTGGAGTGTTTCAGTGCACTGATGAAAGTTGAAAATGGTGGAGGGGGAACCAAATGATCCCCCAACTGAATTATAGCTAGAGAGGAAGTGGTTTGTATGGATACTGGTTGATTTGATACAGTCCAGATAAGTACAGAAGTTTTTTCATTATGTTAATACAGGGTCTTTTTTTTTTGGCTCGTTCTGTGTGTCAGGGGAACACGCATGGAAGGCGATATCGTAGTTCCTGTACGAATACTAATCGTGTGTTTAACAAGTAATGTATACAGTAGAACAGCATGTATTCATTGTGTTGTACTCTGCAAAGCATTCTTCTTATACAGAATGCTGCTTTCGATTCATTCACAAATTTCCTGGTATCCTCCCTCCCCATATGAGTACGGTATGTAAATTAGTAAAGAAGTTCTGCACCAACGGGTCCATTCTTAACAAGAAATCACGCGGGAGATGAACTGTTTTAACAGAGGAAAAGCTTGACAAAATAGGAGCTCTCTTGGAAAGAACTCCAACAAAATCCCAGTCGCGTCTCGCCGTACAAGCTAATGTGTCATTTGCCCACAAAGCAACAAAACTGTTAAAAGCAAAATCATACAAATCCATCCCTGTCAAATATTTAAGAGGACCTAACAGTTTCGCTGGGGTTCAGTATTGTAACTGGTTGCTTCAGTCAGTTCACGATGGGTATGTTGACCCACAACTTTTATTTTACAGTGATGAAGCACGGCTACACTTAAGTGGCTATGTAAATAGTCAAAATATGGAAATTCTAAGTTCCCATGAAGGGAATTAGATTCTTTTCCACCAATAGAGCATATCAAAAATCAGATCAAAAATTAGATGGATGGCTTTTCCGGCGTTTGCTCTATTAACCAGCGTTTCGTCTTAGGTCTGACACTAGACTCTTCAGAGTGGGATGTGTCAGACCCTACCCACTGACGCTGGGGTGTATGCAGGTGAACTTATCAGAAGCTTATTTATGAAGCACAGTCTGATAACTGCATACGGGAGATAAAACTCCACAATGGAACTAATGCCCGCCTAGCAATTCCAAATGGAAATTCTAAGTTCCCATGAAGGGAATTAGATTCTTTTCCACCAATAGAGCATATCAAAAATCAGATCAAAAATTAGATGGATGGCTTTTCCGGCGTTTGCTCTATTAACCAGCGTTTCGTCTTAGGTCTGACACTAGACTCTTCAGAGTGGGATGTGTCAGACCCTACCCACTGACGCTGGGGTGTATGCAGGTGAACTTATCAGAAGCTTATTTATGAAGCACAGTCTGATAACTGCATACGGGAGATAAAACTCCACAATGGAACTAATGCCCGCCTAGCAATTCCAAATGGAAATTCTAAGTTCCCATGAAGGGAATTAGATTCTTTTCCACCAATAGAGCATATCAAAAATCAGATCAAAAATTAGATGGATGGCTTTTCCGGCGTTTGCTCTATTAACCAGCGTTTCGTCTTAGGTCTGACACTAGACTCTTCAGAGTGGGATGTGTCAGACCCTACCCACTGACGCTGGGGTGTATGCAGGTGAACTTATCAGAAGCTTATTTATGAAGCACAGTCTGATAACTGCATACGGGAGATAAAACTCCACAATGGAACTAATGCCCGCCTAGCAATTCCAAATGGAAATTCTAAGTTCCCATGAAGGGAATTAGATTCTTTTCCACCAATAGAGCATATCAAAAATCAGATCAAAAATTAGATGGATGGCTTTTCCGGCGTTTGCTCTATTAACCAGCGTTTCGTCTTAGGTCTGACACTAGACTCTTCAGAGTGGGATGTGTCAGACCCTACCCACTGACGCTGGGGTGTATGCAGGTGAACTTATCAGAAGCTTATTTATGAAGCACAGTCTGATAACTGCATACGGGAGATAAAACTCCACAATGGAACTAATGCCCGCCAAAATAATCGCTACTGGTGTGCAGAAAATCTCCACCAGCTGCATATTCGTCAACTTCATGATGTAAAGATAGGAATTTGGTGCACAATAAGTGATTGCAGAATTATAGGGCCTATATTTTTCCGTGGAACGATAAATGGTGATCGATATATAGATCTCATTCTCAGACCATTCTCCCAAGAGCTGACGGAAGAAGAAAGGAGTAATGGTTACTTTATGAAAGATAATGCGACGGCACACACTGCCAGTTGGTCTATGGAGGTAATACGGGAAGTTTTCGAAGATGGTGTGATTAATTATCCCCCTAGATCTCCTGATTTAAGTCGCTGTGATTATTACCTGTGGGAAAAGTGTACGTGAACAACCCTCACACAAGAGAAGAACTACAAGAGAACATTACACAAGTTGTTTAGAACATCACACAGGCTGAGATTCGCTGAGTGTCTGCAAACCTATATACGAGGTGTCAGGCGTGTTTGATTGCTGAGGGACATTTTGAACATAAAATGTAATGCCAGGTAGATTTTAGACTAATAGTTTCACTAGAAATGGATTTCTATAAGTGTGAATTACTATGAGTAGCGGGGAGGAAAAGCATGCATTATCCCGGGTAGCGACGGAGTGTTATCGGGTCAGCCGTGCCGTGCTCTGAGTGGTGCTGTGGAGCGAGCAAAAAAAAAAAAAAAAAAAAAGACCCTGTACTTGTAAATTCATTATGTGACAATACTTGTTCATATTATCACTTAACACTATCATTGACAAGTTTACACAATGTAAACAATACTGTACATATATACGCGTGTTTTAAGTGATTTGATTGAATCTGAGGATGTTCTTGTAGAATGAATCATGCCATTATTTGTATAATAGTGTGTATTTTTTACAGGTATATTTAGTGTTATAATTTATATTGAAATTATTGTGTATTTGACATACTGGAAAGTTTTTATGTTACATTTTACTAAGTCAACATTGAAAAGTATGGCTTCATTCTTAACAAAAAAATTTTTCTGTCTTTCTTCTCCCTATTCAACCCACTTGTTGCAGCCTTTCAATGTAGCTGTCTTCTAGTCTATGTAACAAGCTTGGAGAGTTTTCTGAAGAAGTGAAAGTTAGGAGCAGGATCCACAAAAGCATCAGTCAACAATATATGCCTATCTTACTACACCAAATGGGTGAAAAACTGCTTGAAGATGAAAAGGTTTGTGAAAAATGCCGAGTCTGGTTTTTGAAAAGCTGGCATATGTCCGCTTAATGCAAATCACATTTTGAGTATGCTAATTGATGGTAAAACTGAAATCTTGGCAGACAGTTTGACACAATTTCTACACGACATGTGTTATGGAAATTCTGATCCTGAACCTGCCAACGTCCCACAAACAAAGAAAAAACAAGGAAACTGGAAACTGCAATCTGCTCCTGGAAAAATCATAAAAACAAGCCTTTTTAAAGATTCAAACCTCAGTTTGCCAGCAGATAAATCAACAAGAAGTGTGGAACCCTCTTGGTGCAGATTCAACAGATTCAGAAGCCTAAAGATTTTGAACTGAACAGTTATGTGCTCATAAATTTTGACTTGAAAATTAAGAAGCACTTAATTGGACAGATTACAAAAGTCTGGAAAGACTTAAGGCTACATTTATGAGAGTCTCTACCAAAATAAAAGGAGATTTTGTCATTCACAGTAGTGATAAAAGTGAGTTTGATATAGAACAGGTGATCAGTCAACTTGAACATCCTAACTTGTTGCGCAAGGGTAGAGTATTTGTGAGCATTTTAGACTATCTGGACTTCCTTACATTTTCAATTAATCAATCAATACTGATCTGCATTTAGGGCAGTCGCCCAGGTGGCAGATTTCCTATCTGTTGTTTTCCTAACCTTTTCTTAAATGATTTCAATGACATTGGAAATTTACTGAACATCCCCCTTGGTAAGTTATTCCAATCCTAACTCCCGTTCCTATAAATGAATATTTGCCCGAATTTGTCCTCTTGAATTCCAACATTACCTTCATATTGTGATCTTTCCTACTTTTAAAGACGCCCTCAAACTTATTCGTCTACTAATGTCATTCCACGCCATTTCTCCGCTGACAGCTCAGAGCATACCACTTAGTCGAGCAGCTCGTCTTCTTTTACCCAGTTCTTCTTAGCCCATAATTTGCAACATTTTTGCAATGGCACTCTTTTATCAGAAATCACCCAGAACAAATCAAGCTGCCTTTCTTTGGATTTTTTCCAGTTCTTGAATCAAGTAATCCTGATGAGGGCCATACTCTAGTTGGGGTCTTACCAGAGACTTATATACCCTCTCCTTTACATCATTACTACAACCCCTAAACACCCTCATAACCATGTGCAGAGATCTGTATCCTTTATTTACAATCCAATTTATGTGATTACCCCAATGAAGATCTTTCCTTACCCCAATGAAGATACTTCAGCATGCTATGCTAATATATTTGATTACTTGGTATGTTTAATGTGTGTTTTATGCCAATTTCATTTTAAAAATAAAATGACAGCCATCTATATAAATAATTAATTAATTTGTTTCTATTGTTGCTTATCAAAAGGAGAATGGTTTCCAAACATGTCCCAATTGGGATGCCCAAAACAGAAACAAAATTGAAAACTAAAACTGTTCCTATTCACCCTGACATTTGGGATTGAAAGAAACAATCACAAGTAATTAATTGATAGACATTATAATCTATTGGGATTTTGCTGTGTCCAAGAAAACAAAGAGAAATTCTACATGTTTCACAGAGACTTTGCTCCGCATCTTTAGAAGAGAAAATATGTCTGTCCACAACAAAGGCTTCTTTAACAATAATGGTTTGAACATGAAAAATACTTGACTATTGGTCTATTGTAAATGATTCTCTTGTTTATCAACAGATGCGCACTGTGCGCTAGCCTATGAGTGAAAAGTCACAACACCAACTCAGCTCGACGCAAGATGTTTGGGTATTTAATATGCCTGTGTGTTGCAAAACAGAGCAAGGCCATGATCTCCCATCATTAATACATACATATTTATCTTTTATATGGCTTTCTACTTCCTCCAAGAGTCCTCAATGTCTTGTGTATTATTCCCTGTTCGAGGAATGTACACCTGAACAATACCTTTTGAACTATTTTCAAACTGCATTCTCATTACCATCATCTTGCCACCAACATACTTTACAGATTATTATAATCTATCAGTTTCATGCCCGTATTGATACTTGGTATTCACAATTACAAAGAATGGGTAACTCTTTTATACTGCAGCAATATCTTGATTTCAGCAATGGATACTAACAATCTGACTAGCTGAGGATGACCTCTGTGAAGGTCGAAACTGGTACTGTATAGTATAATAAAGATATAATAAAGTATTGATTAGGTGGAAGGTAGCCATTCTTTGTAATTGTGAATACTTTGTATTTCTTTTTCAGAATTATTGCAAATCCAGTTTTAGGTGGAGATCCTCTACTGTAGAATAGCCTGTATCAATGTCTAAGTATCAAGTCTCCTTAACTCTTCCTATTTGTCTCACTTATTCCCAAAATGGCAAATGTTTTTCTCCTTCATGAAATTGAAAAGTTATTCTGTCTTATCATTCAGCATCACGACATTAGCTGTTCCATGATAATGTGTGGCTTCTAGGCTGCCACATTCGGCAAAAACAAGAAAACTGCACAGTTTGAATTTGTCATGCTGTGAGCTGGATAATCTTACTTTTTGTCACTTTGTAACTTTTGTCACATTTTAGCTGGACTCCAGGAGATGCTACAGGCCTCTAGGGTGTTTTACAGCCCTAATCTGTGACCTAATGCCCTCAGATTCCCTTTGCTAGAACCATGGTCTTACCTTCTCGTAACTCTCCGATGTTGGCAGCCCTTGTTAATTACTATACATTTCAGACGAGGTTGGATCTCTAATCCATCTTCCGTGAATACTTAATGGCAGTTTTACCAATAAAGTAAAGATTAATATAGATGGTAAAAGACTAGGAACACAGGCTAAACACAAAAGAAGAAAAGGATCCCAACAGTATAATATAAGTATTAGAAAAGAACAAACAACAAGCCACCTGGTAAGTTGTTGCTTTCTATCATTGCTTTTCTATAAATTTAATGAGATATGAAATGATATTGTAAAGAGTCTTCAATACATAAACACATTCCAATTTTCTAACTCAACAGACATTCATTTGTCCAATATAACAGGTGTCTAACAGAAAGTTGCTGATCCCTGAACACTGTCAAGTCCATATGGCAAACTTGAGGATTACACTGCACAGTACATGAAGACATGATCAGTTAGACATTTCCCAGCATGATACTCTTCACCGTATTATCAAAATTCCTGAAACACATCATGAACAATTATGTATTATAACCTATTCACACTGTATAACAATTTTCACACTTTACAATCAATATTGCAATAAATGGCAGACAATGTTCTAATGCTGTCAAGACAGAAGAAAAATAGAAAGAAAGATGAACAAATTCTTTGGCATATAAATATTAGTTCTTAAATCTTCTGAATTCAGTTCAAAACCCTACGAATTCCTAAACCGTAAGTAATGGAAAGGAACACACACATGACAAATCAATACGTATAAATATAGGAACAGGAAAGGGAACACATAATAGAACAAGCAACAATGTTGCTATAAAACATAACCATTTTTCATCCAAAGGGCAACATGTCGAGGATTACAAGCATAAATTCACTAATATTGAGAATGACATGGAAATTTTAAACATGAACCCCACAGGCCCATTGCTCAATATAACGGAAGATTTCTACATCTATATGTATCAGTATGCTAATCCCAACTTCAACCTAAACGAAATCAAAGATAAAGCAAACATTCTTTGTAACACAACCTTTCCTATTCTAAAAGATACATATCTAAAAAGAATCAGCAAACATAAATCCACACACACACAAACAAACCCCCAAAAGACACACACCAATCCACCCCACCCCCTCCACAAGATGCTTCCCCCTCCCCACTACCCTTCCGTCTTAATGCTACAACAGCCACATGACGTACACGGAACGTGTGCAGCACGCTCCCGACCATGCTCAATGACATATCAAGTTCGCACGTAAGTAACATACACGATAGTTCAAAACACATTCAACAGGCACTCTCTATTAGTTTATCTAAATTCTACCTTCCTTTTCTTCTTTGATAGATCATCTGACTTCACCCGAGTGGAACACAAGTATGAAGAGGGGAGAACTCACACTTACTTTTATTGATGTCAATACTTCATATACAGCAACTTATATCTCAACAAGAAGCTTAGTAAATACAAGCTTGTTTATCAGCAGAACAATGGACTGATGATGAGCATAAGTACCTATAAAACTAGAACATAACCCCATGTACTACTGAACATAACGTTCTTCTGCATATCTGCGGCCCAACAATGCACTCTTGAATTTACCTTGTACAACCATTGGATATAATGTTGATATTACAGCACAAGATATTTAAACTTGACACAAGGATGTCAGAGACTCTTTAGACTTTAAGAACTGTACCCTGATTTTAACATTATAGCATAATATTTTAATGGAACGTGTGGCATTCAAGTGACACAAGGATGTCAAAGCCTTTTTAGACTTCAAGAACTGTACCCTGTTGTATACAGCATTATATTTTATTGGAATATGTGGCATTCATGTTTAGTCTAAGTAATGTTTTACTCTGTACAATCGTTATTGAATAAGCAGGTTCATCAGCAGCTGGCGATGACCTAATTAACAGGTCGAAACCGGTACTGTGTTTTAATGTGATTGAAATATTTTAGACACTTTATATAATAAAGTACTGATTAGGTGGAAAACTCTCATTCTTTATACTTGTATCTCATTTTATACTTGGGTAATTTGAGCGAGTAAGACAAAATATATTAAGTCATGAGTCAATATGCTGGGAGTAGAGGTCTTACGATGTGATACTGTTTTCTGTGTATTGTTAAAGATCATTAAGTCAATTAGTGTAAGTGAAGATGAGGTATGATTTGTCAGTTTTAGTGGCAGTATTGTGAAGACACATGTGTGAAAAATACTTTACAGTTGTTTTGTATCTCCAGCCTGTTCCTGTAAATTAGTATTGAAGTCTCCAAATATTAAAATATGTTCATAAGCAGGTGATAGTCTCTGTA
Source organism: Anabrus simplex (assembly GCF_040414725.1). Classification (NCBI taxonomy): domain Eukaryota; kingdom Metazoa; phylum Arthropoda; class Insecta; order Orthoptera; family Tettigoniidae; genus Anabrus; species Anabrus simplex. The sequence goes on from NC_090270.1 coordinate 268,334,613, forward strand.
GAATGTCATCAATGTCAGAGGTGACCTACTTGAGGTGCCCAATAAACTACTCCTATTAGGACTTTAACTGTTGTCACAGTGATCTCGGCAAAAATGAACTCGGGTCTCGGGTCAGGACCATGCGCAGAAGTGCGTATTATTTTACATTTAATATCATCTCTACAGAACAAGGCTACTCCTCCACCTCTTTTATCTATTTGGTCATGCCTGTAAATATTATAGCCCATTATGTGAACCATACTACTAGGAATAGTTGCGTGTAACCAGCTCTCACTAACATAAGCTACGTGCGCATTGCTGTTTTCAAGAAGAGCTGTTAGCTCCTCGTGAAGGGCAGGTAGCGATTGGGAATATAAATGAATGCAGTTCAATGCTTGTGAGTTGGCCTGAAATACTGTCACTAATGAGCTCTGGCAGTGGGGTGTCTCCAGTCTCAGACAGGAGTGGTTAGGGGTAGGGGGACAGTCAGGTCCACAGCTGGCAGTGGCTATAATGGTACTTATCACACAAAGCAGAATACAAAGTAGAATATATGCTTCTTACCTTCGAATCTCCTCCGATATTGCACCAGCTTTTCATGCACTCACTCACATTCACACTAAAAAATAAAACACTATAATACAAACTTAAGCTAATTGTCACTTTCTTTTGCTGTCTGCATCTAGCCGGCTGAGGAGTATGTCCAGCTCCGCGGGTGTGTTTAAATAGTGTTTCTTCCAGTCATTGTCCATTATCACTTTTCGACAATCCTGTGACCAGGCCCGTCTTCCCACCAGCTCACGCGCCTTATTGAGCATCCCTTTCTGAGTAACAGTGAACTTAATGTCAAAATATATGCTGCAAAATTGCGTGATCATGTGTGCTCAAACCTGTCACAACAGCACATAACAGAAAGGTGGTAATTAGAATGGTTGTTAAGTGTGATCAGCGGTATAATTTCCACATGTGTAGAAAGGCGACTTCAATTGATCACTGGCAGAATCAAAAATGTAAATGTAGATACTAAAGGGTCCAATGACTGTCACAGTGAGTAACTTAAATTATATCTTATGGCTGATAAAGGGTATTTAGTTTGTCAGGTCCGAATATATTCTGCTGCCGTATGCAACAGTAGACGGCACTACCTGCGACTGTCTGGCCTAGTGTCTGGCGGCCGATACCAAACCAGGCAAACTAAGGGAAAACCAATAGCTGTGAGCAGAGGAGTTTTCCCTTAGAAGGCTGGATAAGATAAGATGTTTGTGTGGGAAATAACACATAAATTCATCAGCTGCTGCCTTGCAGTGAGGCAGGGGACTGCCAAAGGCTAAGGGAGACCACACTGAAAGAAAATACTCCAGTATGTTAGGCCTAGCAAGTCAGCACAGGAGTACAATGCAGTTGCTTTCAAAACGGATATAACCCTCAGAAAGAAACATATTCTGAATGTCGACAATACTTCAAGTACTCTTGGAACTAATGATGATGTCATGTCCGATGTTCATTCAAGATGCACAAGAAAAAACGATCATAGAAACAAGCTTCAGAATGGAACCTTAAACGTTATAACTCCTAACAGGAAAATGCAGCAAAATCACGGACTTATTGAACCGTAGACATATTCAATCCTAGGGCTAAGTGAAACCAAATGGAAAGGTTGCAACACAAGAGTGTTAGAGGATGGATATAAATTATACTGGAGTGGTAATCCTGCAGTGGCAAGGAATGGAGTTTGTTTCATACTCCATAAAGATATTGATAGTATAACAGACATCTCATTCATCAATGAGAGATTAATCAAAGCTAAAATATGCCTAAATTGAGAAACCCAAACTGTGTATTCAAGTTTATGCTCCCCAGCAGGGTTTTAGCGACAGCCAAAAAGCAAACTTCCTAGAAAAACTAGAGGACATCACTGATGAAGAAAACATAACGATAATTGGGGATTTGAATGCTCAGGTAGGAACTGATATGTCAGGTTATGAAGGAATTACTGGTCCATATGGATTTGGTAATAGAAATGAGGAGGGTGAACTTCTGTTTGATCTATGTACATGAAACCAACTTCTGGTGAAGAACTCGTGGTTTCAGAAATGGGATAGCCACAAGATAACAAGATACAGCTGGGATGGTCAGTACAGATCAGTGATAGACCGAATCATCACAGATAGTCCAAGTGGAGAAAAGGTGCATGATGTAAAAGTGATACCTAGTGAGAGCTTTGATAGTGACCATAGATTCCTCATTGCAGTCCTACGAGTCACCAAACCTATTGGTAAAGTAAACAAGAAGAAAATAACCACAAATTAAAGGTTGGAAACTGAAAGATCTGGAAGTCAAACAGCAGTTTCAAGAGGAAATCAGAGCTAAAATACCAACAACAGACACAAAGAAAGGTAATGAAGAATGGAATGATTTTAAGGCAAGTCTGGTTGGTAGTGCAGATAAAATATGTGGAAGAACAAGCAGAAGAGTTAGAGAGAAAATAAAATCTTGGAATGATAAAGTGAAAGAAGCCATAATGAAAAGGAATAAAGCCAAAAAAGTTCTTGATGTGGCCGAGTCTGACAGAAGAATCAACAGCGACCGAATAGACAACAATAAATTGGAAGAGATGGCGAAAGAATATAGATACAGGAAGTTGGAAGCCAAGAGAATTGTATGGGAAGAATTTACAACTAAACTGGAAGATGACAGTAAAGGGAATATGAAAATTATATATGGAATAGTAAAAAGTAAAAGATCAGATAAAGAAGCAATTACAGTTCTGGAGACAGCAGATGGGAATATAGTTTGCAATATGAAAGATATCAGGGATACAATGGGACAGTATTTTGACAAGCTCCTAAATGGCCCTAATGAGATCTCTGTGGAAGATGTAGGACAGAAAACAATAGAGGAAGATATCCCAATTACATGGACAGAAGTAGAGCAAGCTCTCCATATGATGAGAAGTGGTAAGTCAGCAGGAGCTGATGAAGTTACAGCTGACACGATTAAAGCTGCTGGTCCACCAGGAATATGGTGGCTGTATAGAGTTTTCAGAACAATATGAAAGGATAATGAAATACCTGAAGATTGGACAAAAGGGGTGATAGTTCCTATCTTTAAGAAAGGGAGCAGAAGGAAAAGTGAAAATTACAGATGCATTACCCTCCTATCACATGGCCTTAAAATTATGGACAAGATCACTGAAGCCAGAGTAAGGGATATACTGGAGCCTATCTCAGAAGAGGAACAACATGGCTTTAGGGCTGGAAGAAGCACAACGGATCTGATATTTGCTTAGAGGATGTTGGCAGAGAAACACTGGGAAAGAGGAAAAGACCTATTTATTGTGTTTATAGACCTTGAAAAGGCATGTGGTAATGTTCCTAGATCAACTATTTGGAAAAATCTTAGAAAACTTGGTGTACCAGAGTATCTTATTAAGAAGATCCAAATGCTATATACTAACTGCTAAAGATGTGTCAGTATTGGAGATGGTCACTCTGAATGGTTCAATACAACCAAAGGAGTACAACAGAGAAGTACCTTATCACCTCTTCTATTCACAGTAGTTACGGATACCATTTTAAAGGAACTAAAAGGAAAAGGTAATAAAGATTTTCAGGCTCTGGTGTTTGCAGACGATCTGGCAATATGGGATGAAATAGAGGAGGGAGTGCAACATAATCTGAATGCATGGTGTATGAAAATCAGCAGACATAATACAGAATGAAACACAAAAATACAGGACCACCAAGTTGAAGTAATACATCAATTCAGATATTTAGGAAGTATAATGGTTAGTAATAATAGAGCTGAGATAGAAATAACAAACAGAGTAACCAAAGGCTCTAACTTTTACAGTATTGTTACCAGACACCTACTATGGGATGAGAAGGTCCCACAAAGAACAAAAATGATCCTGTACAAGTCATATTTCATTCCCATCCTTACATATTCTCTGGAAACCTGCACACTAACATCAAAGGACTGTAGTAGGATTCAAGCCTGTGAAATGAAATTTCTTAGAACTGCCCTCCAAAATACACATCACGTGAACAATGATGACATCCGATCTAACCTAGGTCTAAACGAATTTATGGAGGAAAGACTTAGGTCATCTAGACTTAAATGGTTTGGGCATGTTAAACGAATGAAGAGCACAAGGTTACCATGATTGATTATTTGGAAAAGAGAATAACAGGTAGAAGACCAGCTGGAAGAGACATGGAGAGAAGAGGTTGGAATTGGGAATTGTTCATGGACAACAAAATCTTTTTGAATAGGCAACTTTGGAAGATGCTCACTTTCAAACACCCTACCCAGCTCGCTGGAAGGGCAAACCGATGATTATGATTAAATGGTATTAATTTGTAATTCGTGTTTAAATTTAAAGACAGCCACAAAAGGCAACAACAAGCCATTTGCTAACAGTGTGCGAGTAGAATAACACTAAAACTAATTATGATTCAAATGAGAGTGTGTGTTCATGGGCAAAATGGTTTCACACAGCCAGCAGTCTGCAATGCTCGGTTACCAAAATATTTTGAATTAATTGAATTGTAGCTGTAAAGGACTAGTTTCACTGAAGATGTTTGGTTGTGGAGGATTAGTTTGGTTAAGAATTTTGAAACTGTGGAAAATTTTATAAACATTTCTTTGAGAGTAATTAATTACTTAATTTAGGTTATTTAGGTCATTGTTACGTATAGTTAGATGATGGATCCTTTTGATTTTGGTTTACTTTTAGGAATCTTTTTACTCCAGAATAATTTTTATTAAGTATTATTTGTGCTCTTTTGAGCAGGAGTCAATTCACTTCAGCTATTGCCAATTCCAGTTATGTTTGATTTTGTTTGATTTCATTTATTTCTATTAATGTCAATAAATTTATTTGGTTTAAATCAGTCTGGGCTATGTCATTGTAGATTAGCTTGACCCATCGTTCTTAATCGAGGAACATGGACGTATCACTCCTGAGGTAAGTTTCTATGTGCACAGTGAGTATATTTCTTAGGAGCTGAAGCAAGTCTTCAAGAGGATCACTGCCACACATGCCATCAAAAGGGTACAATACAATGCCATCATTCCCCTTATTAAAAACTTTTATTCTGATAAAATTGTCAATCAACACCGATAGCACATGTTCCGGTCCCCTTTACACCACACCTACTCCCTCCCCCTCTAACCTTCCTTCACACACTCCAAGCAATAGCTTGCTGCAAGCAAGAGACAATACGCAGTGCACTACCAACAAGGCTGCAGGAAGCAGGCCCACGAGGACTCGAGGGAGTGAGTCTCAAAACTAATATTCTTTTCATTCATATTCACATTTGACAAGGCATTCTCCAACACTGTATTTTCTTCTTTTTCAGACATCATACATCTACTATACTTCACACAATAGACAAAAGTTGTTATTCTAAGGTTCACATCTATATAAGCTACAGAAATGCAATCATCAAAATCAGAGATTTTCCCTCCTCATCAAAACTACTTAAAAAGCAACAACAAATAGCAGTCGGCCAACACACATTGCTTCACAACTAGAGTTAAGACAATGTGATTGTACTTCACAAGTGTTTGACTGGTGCAAACAGTTTTAATGACCCATTTTACCAGAACATTGATTCACAACAGTAGAATTAGTTTGTGAATTTTTACGACGAAAAGGGTGACATTTTAAACATAGTGAATGCTATTTTAGTTATCAGTAATATGATGGATCAGCTGACGATGATCCATACAGATTGAAACTAGTCCTGTAATATATATTTTAAACATAAATACATATATTTATCATTATATATAGTATCAAGTGGAATCAACCAACTTTTATAATTGTGAACTGTAGAGTTATCAATACAGCAAAATGAAACTAATATTATACGAGTATTTGAGCACATTCAAAGCAAAGTTGGGGTCAGAGGCCAGCGTCTGAACCGTCATGAGCCACTCAGCCCGACAATGGTAAATTGTTCCACCACCTTATGGACTCAAAAATGATGCATCATTTATGTGTCCTTATTATCTGGTGAGCGATGAAGCATTCCCATTCAAAACTAACCTCATGTGACTAGTGTTGGACAGTCTGAGACAGGGTCTTGAGATTTCTCAAGACTAGCACAAGCACAATTTCTTGCAAGAAATTTCAAGAGATCTCAAAAGTGTTGTATCCGCACTGTGTGGGGAGCAGTGTTTTGTATGCTTACAGGTAAGACAGAGCTGAATGTTCTTTGTGCTGAGTATGTGAACAGCTAACCACAGGCCTTCTCAATTCGGTAAATACGTGTCAAAAAGTGACTATTTCTTTCATTTCTACTAAGGTCTATTTTGATGCAGTATAAAAATTATAAAGGATACACATTCTGGCATTTTATGCAGCAGTAAGTAGGCTAAGTACAGGAACTGACAGCTACTGTAGGTGTACATTGTTATTACTCATTCATTACAATACAATTACATTACTAATTATTCATTACAATATTACAATATTACTGGAAGGTATCAAATAGACTTCATTATGATTAGGCAGAGATTCAGAAACCAGGTGTTGGATTGCAAAACTTTCCCAGGAGCAGACGTGGACTCTGACCACAACTTGTTGGTCATCAAATGCCATCTGAAGTTGAAGAAATTGAAGAAAGGAAAGAATGCAAAAAAATGGGATCTAGACAAGTTGAAAGAAAAGAGTGTGAGGGATTGTTTCAAGGAACATGTTGCACAAGGACTAAATGAAAAGGCTGAAGGAAACACTATAGAGGAAGAGTGGAGAGTCATGAAAAATGAAGTCCATAGGGCTGCTGAAGAAATGTTAGGAAGGAAGATCAACTAAGAATCAGTGGATATAACTCAGGAGATACTAGACCTGATTGATGAACAACGAAAATACAAGAATGCTAGAAATGAAGAGGGCAGAAAAGAATACAGGCGATTAAAGAATGAAGTGGATAGAAAGTGCAAGGTAGCTAAGGAAGAATGGCTGAAGGAGAAGTGCAAGGATGTCAAAGGCTGTATGGTCCTGGGAAAGGTAGATGCTGCATACAGGAAAATCAAGGAAACCTTTGGAGAAAGGAAATCTAGGTGTATAAATATTAAGAGCTCAGATGGAAAACCACTTCTAGGGAAAGAAGACAAAGCAGAAAGATGGCAGGAGCATATCCAACAGTTGTATCAAAGTAAAGATGTAGATAATTTAGTTCTGGAACATGAAGAGGCTGTTGATGCTGATGAAATGGGAGACCCAATTTTGAGGTCAGAGTTTGACAGAGCTGTGAGTGACCTAAATAGGAACAAGGCACCTGGAATTGATGACATTCCCTCTGAATTACTGACTGCCTTAGGAGAAACCAGCATGGCAAGGTTATTTCATTTAGTGTGCAAGACGTATGAGACAGGAGAAGTCCCATCCGATTTTCGGAAGAATGTTGTTATACCTAATCCCAAGAAAGCCAGTGCTGACAGGTGTGAAAACTACCGCACCATTAGTTTAGTATCTCATGCCGGCAAAATTTTAACACGTATTATTTACAGAAAAATGGAAAAACAAGTTGAAGCTGAGTTGGGAGAAGATCAATTTGGCTTCAGAAGAAATGTAGGAACACGTGAAGCAATCCTGACTTTACGTCTGATCTTAGAGGATCGAATCAAGAAGGACAAGCCCACGTACATGGCATTCGTAGATCTAGAAAAGGCATTCGAAAATGATGATTGGACCAAGCTATTTATGATTCTGAAGATGATAGGGATCAGATACCGAGAATGAAGAATTATCTACAATCTGTATAAAAATCAGTCTGCAGTGATAAGAATCGAGGGCTTTGAAAAAGAAGCAGCAATCCAGAAAGGAGTGAGGCAAGGCTGCAGTTTGTCTCCTCTCCTTTTCAATGTTTACATAGAACAGGCAGTAAAGGAAATCAAAGAGAAATTTGGAAAGGGAATCACAGTCCAAGGAGAGGAAATCAAAACCTTGAGATTTGTCGATGATATTGTTATTTTATCTGAGACTGCAGAAGATCTCGAGAAGTTGCTGAATGGTATGGATGAAGTCTTGGGTAAGGAGTACAAGATGAAAATAAATAAGTCCAAAACAAAAGTAATGGAGTGCAGTCGAAAGACGGAAGGTGATGTAGGAAATATTAGATTAGGAAATGTCTTAAAGGAAGTAGATGAATGTTGTTACTTGGGTAGTAAAATAACTAACGATGGCAGAAGTAAGGAGGACATAAAATGCAGACTAGCACAAGCAAGGAAGAGCTTTCTTAAGAAAAGAAATTTGCTCACTTCAAACATTGATATCGGAATTAGAAAGATGTGGAGCGTGACATTGTATGGAAGTGAAACGTGGACGATGACTAGCTCAGAAAGAAAGAGAATAGAAGCTTTTGAAATGTGGTGTTACAGAAGAATGCTGAAGGTGAGATGGATAGATCGAATCACGAATGAAGAGATACTGAATCAAATTGGTGAGAGGAGATCGATTTGGCTAAATTTGACGAGAAGAAGAGATAGAATGATAGGACACATCTTAAGACACCCAGGACTTGTTCAGTTGGTTTTTGAAGGAAGTGTAGGTGGTAAGAACGGTAGGGGTAGACCAAGGTATGAATATGACAAGCAGATTAGAGCAGATGTAGGATGCAATAGTTACGTAGAAATGAAAAGTTAGCACAGGATAGGGTGGCATGAAGCGCTGCATCAAACCAGTCTATGCACTGATGACGCAAACAACAATATTACAGAGTATATGCGCCAGAATTACTGTAAGTACTTCGGTGTAGGACTGTGCAATGTGCGAAAGATGGCGGCAAGTGAGAGTAACTGTGTGTTTTTCCTCTGTGTTCTTTTAGGAGTTTTAGTGTCAAAACAAGTAGTGTGCGCAAAAGAATATAGTGATGTTCATCTAGATGATCCAGCCAGTGATTCCATGTGTTGTGAAATGCTCGGAAGTAAGTTTGTTCAATATTAACGGCTTTGTTTTTATTCCACGTGCTACGGCGGCTGCTGGCGTACCCAAGCCTCCCTTGCCGGAAGTATACGACTCGCCGTCTCAAGACTGAATATACCTCAGGTTGGAAACTGGTTGACTGCCGTTCGCCAGTTTCATTTCCCTTCACTGCCGACTGCAAACCTCCCTTGCATTCTTGTAGCACCAGCTTCGATTCCAGCCTCCAGTAAATTATCTCGGTTTTCTACTCGGTCTACTTTAAGTTTGTTGTTGACATTCCTACTGTTAGCTGGTGATGTGGAGATAAACCCGGGACCCGCGGCGGATAGCGCGATCTCAGTTTACCATCAGAATATCTGCTCTCTTAAAAACAAAATTACTGACTGTGAGCTCTACCTACAAGAACTATCTTCTTTCGATATTGTCGCCTTCTCTGAAAGTTGGTTAACTGACTTTGTTTCAGACACGGAAATCCCTCTTTCCAAAGAGTTTTCCATTTTCAGAACGGACCGTGGATCTCGGGGCGGGGGAGTTCTCCTGCCCGTTAAATCCAAATGGCATGCTAACCAACGTACTGATTTAAGTAGTGACTGCGAAGCCATTTGGGTAGAAGTGAAATTTCAACATTCCAAATATCTATTTGCTTGTTTTTTACAGGCCACTTCGATCAACCCTCAATTATTCTGAAAATTTTCTCTCTTCTGTAATGAAAGCCATTAATCTGAATTCTAACGTAATTATATTAGGCGACTTTAACCTCTCTATTTCTTGGAATTCCCCTACTCATGGTGTCCCTTCTAATAGCCTTGACAAGTGGTATCTCGACCATTATATTACGGGCCTAGGCCTCCAACAGACGTACTTGAGAACACCTGCGGGGATAGTCTTCTTGACTACCTGCTCTGCTCCGTGGAGCCTTCCGTTATTTCTGTGGGACGAAATATTTTTAAATCGAACCACAAGTCTGTAGAGTCTGTTGCCCCTGCCCGCCCCCCGAAATGTCATCGACCCTTTACCAGGAACTGTGTACCCTTGTGGCGGAAGGTTGATTGGTAGGCTGTCAATCACACCCTCTCTCTTCTACCCTGGCACTTGCTGCAAGTGGGTGAAGTGCAAGAAGCAGTGGACCTGTTCTATGACTGGACTCGTGCTGTGATCCGTGACCTTGTTCCCACTCGTAAAACATCCGCCAGATGCCCACCTTGGAAGAAAAGTGACACCAAAATTGCAGAAATTAATAAAACGAAAGCCTGGAAAGACTGGAAAAGGTCACCTTCTGAAGCCAGCTATAAAACTTTTTCTGACCTTCGCAAACACCATAAACAGCTTCTAAAACGGGATTACCAGGACTACATAAACTCTGGCTGCCTAGAAGTGAGAAGTAATAGCAAAAGATTCTGGTCTCTGATAAACAGCAGGAAAAATACGAAGCGTGTGCCAGACACAGTGACTTGGGGTGATAATTTAGCCAGTGGTAGTAATAGACCGGAAATTTTCAACGATTACTTTGCGTCTAATTTTGTTGCACCTGTTCAGTTCCCTGATTTTCCGTCTATTGAGTCTGTTCCTTCTCATAGTCTCAGTAATCTTTCCACCTCTGAGTCAGAAGTCTATTCGTTACTTTCCTCCCTGCCAGAAAATAAACCTACTGGTCCGGATGGTCTCAGTCCTGTGTTCCTTAAGAATACCACTACGACTCTTGCCCATCCTATTGCTGTTATATTTAACCATTGCTTCTTAGCCGGCTACTTTCCTGACGACTGGAAAATCGCTAACATCACTCCGGTTTTTAAAAGTGGAAAGAGGTCTGATGTCAGAAACTATCGTCCGATTTCTATATTACCCACTCTGTCACTCATCTGTGAAAAGATTATCCACCAGCGCCTTCTTTCTTTCACACTTCCTTATATATCGTCCCAGCAGCATGGTTTTCTTCCTGGTAGCTCCTGCCTAACTAATCTGGCTGTTCTTCTCCATCGTGCAACATCTGCTCTTAACGCCGGTTCTCAACTGGACGTGTGCTACATTGATATTGCTAAGGCTTTTGATACCGTAGACCACGCACTTCTTTCCTATAAACTCTCAGAACGTTTTAATATCCATGGTCGCTTGCTAACTCTCCTGCAGAGCTTCCTCAATACCAGAACTCAGCGTGTGGTTCTTGATGGGTTCAGTTCGACTCTTGTTATGGTACATTCTGGCGTCCCACAGGGCAGTGTCCTAGGTCCGCTTCTTTTTGTCTTATTTATTGACGATCTCATTAATTCTATATCCTCCGTTTCTTGTGAAATTCTACTATTTGCAGATGACTGTAAAATATTCAAACAAATCGATTCTTTATCTGACGTAAACTCCTTACAGAGTGGGCTTAATTCACTCTCTGAATGGTGCTCCACATGGCGTCTTAAGCCTAATCCTGCCAAGTGTTCCTCTATTTCGATCACGCTTCGTAAATCCCCTATTCTCAGTAAATACTCCCTCCTCGGTAACCCGTTCCCAACTCTAACAGAACAAAATGACTTAGGTGTGATGTTTGACAGTAAATTGTTATTTGTCCCCCATATACAAAAGATAACCGTGCAAGCAATGTCACTTCTCGGTTTGTTGTATAGATTTTCTGACATCACCGATATCCGCGCCCTCCAAGCCTACTATGTATCTTGCATCCTACCGATTATTGAATTCGCGTCTCCCATTTGGTCTACCTCTTCACCCACTAATCTGAATCATACTGACCGCGTGCAGTCATTCTTCTGTGCCATTGTTAGAGCCAGAGTATCTGATTGTCGAAACTTGAGCAGTAATCAGATACTAGACAAGTTAAACCTTCACCCGTTATCTAGTCGCAGGAATGTAGCCGACCTTAGATTCCTATATAACGCTGTTAACGGTTTATTTCGTTCTCCTGAACCTGCATCCTTCTTTTCCTTACATGTTCCAACTCGCAAAACCAGGATTACTCTGCCCCTTCATATTCCGTATTCCCGCCTCTCTCTCGTTCAAAGAAGTTTATTTATCCGCATACCAACCCTCCTTACTCTTTATCTTCTGACAGGAACTTGGACGTTTTTTCTTCGTATGCCTCCTTTAATAGATTCTTCCTTAACTTAACCTAGTTCATTTTGTTCATATTCCTTTTTTCTCTTCTCATTGCTGTCCTCTCTTTTGTACATAATATAATATTTATTTATTTTTTACTGTACTATACAATTACTTGTTATATCTGTATTTATCTTACTGTGCCTAGCTATAAGTTCTTCTCTTCGTTTTACGTTCAACAATTTTTCTCGTTTCTTTAGCCTTTATTTTATGTTTTTATATGTTGTGTCTCTAATTTTGTTCGTTTTTAATTTTTTCCTCTATTTTTATCGTTAGACGTTTTTCGTCATTATTCTTCCACTTTTCTTTATGCTTGCCTTGTGCTACTCTATTGTAAATATGTATTTCATTGCGGAACTCTGTAATTCGGCTTCTCACTGTTTTGGTTTCCCAAATAAATAAATAAATAAATAAATAAATAAATAAATAAATAAATAAATAAATAAATAAATTGTACGTGACAACTTTATGACAATATCCGAAACGCAGCATAGGTTGTCAACGTAGGATTATTTTGAAGAGATGCCACATAGCATAGTCCGCTGTGTTGTTCACAGAAAAGAAGTAAAATATGTCAGTAGAAATACTTCTGGGATGATCCGACACCTAAAAACACATAATATCACTGAAGGGGAATTGTCACAGAACACCTCCAGCCTGGTCTGCATCACAAGAAACTACCCTGTCGACAACAAATGTGAAGTATCCAGGAAAGGTGTACATCCTGTCTACAGTTATTAACAAATTACACAGGGTTATTCAGCTAAGGTATCCATCTCAAATTACTCATGAACCATTTAAGATACTGATATTCTGTTTTCACTTTCATTAATGGTATTAAGAGGCTCATGGTTGAACATGCAGTACTTTTCCAAGCTTTTAGACAAAATTTAACGGCACACAGGTTTCCATATGAGAATGCTATTTCATGCAATAACCGCTATCTATCATGTCTTCCCATTAGAATGACTAATAGAATACCTAGTGTGATCACTCCGCTCTCTTAACACTGTAATTGGTGGCCCTGCCGGAGTGTGGGGCTGTAGTTGCAATGCACCGGCTGCAACAACACATGCTCCAAATTGTCAACAAAGGTAAAAGCGTGCGTGCGTAAAGTCATGGAGATAATTTTAACGCTTTTCAAGGGAATTTCCTTATTTTAATATTTTCTGAAAGTCTGTGTTAGTATCTGTCCAGTGCTTTGTGTGTGCAATCAACTAGAAAATGTCTTACTGTTTCGTTCCTGGTTGTAAATCGAGTTACGGAAGGAAGCCTGACGATAGACGATTTTTTTACACTGCCAAAAGAAAATAATGTTTGAGAAGTAGGCGAGACTTATTCTGTGGAAATTTAAGCAATTGTTGCCCAAAAGCAGAATATGTGACATGCATTTTTCTGCAAATTTAACTATACAGGCGGACTGTTTCGTTATGAATGGTGAAAATGGTGAACTTCCTCAGTATTCAATACTTTTTAAATATTAGAGACTAGCAATTACCCACGGCTTCGCTCGCGTGGATTTTGTAATTTGATCAAAGTAATCGTTCCTCTGCATTGTACTAAGACATTATCTGAAAATCATTAAAGTATAAAAACTCACCCAAAAAACTGAGTTTCATTTAACCCAGAAATTCTTTGTAAACAATGTTTGTGGTATTACCTTTTCAGGCTAAGACGACCATGCGACATAGAACTGTACGTGTGAGAAAAATCTTCTCTCAAGTCGAAAAAATAATACAGGTTTTTTTTTTATTTTTAAAGGAGTTTCCAAAAACCTATTCCCACATCTGTAACATCTTCAGTTTTTCAGATATACATAAGTATCCCCATAAAAAGAATTCAACCGTTTGATCAGTCCTTCCCCCACCCCCACCACCATCTAAGTGATTTTCCGAAAACAGAAATATGTTTCTTTATTTTTAAAGGCGATTCCAAATACCAACTTTCACGCCTTTAACATCTTCAGTTTTTAGGATATAAGTATCCTCAAAAAAAAAAAAAAAACTATTTTTCACTTATTTTCACCCCCCGTTAAGTGCCTTCTCCGAAAACAAAAAGGTACAGGTTCCTGTATTTTTAAAGGACTTTCCAAATACCAACTTTCTTGTCTCTAATATGGTAAGTTTTTGACATATTTATAATGTAGATACACCGGTTGTTATTTTAAAAATTCACCCGCTTTTCCAATTCCTTTCAGGCCCTTAACTGGAATTTTCAAAAACAAAAATATACGTGTTTTGTTACTTTTAAAGGAGATTCCAAATACCAGTTTTCATGTCTGTACGTCTGTAACACTTTCACGTTTTGAGATAAATGCACATTCATAGGAATAATTTAACTTCTTCTTCCTCACTTCTTTCCAACCCACTCCCGCCTTAAGTGGACTCTCCGAAAACAAAAAAATACGTGTTCTTTATTTTGAAAGGAAATTCAAAATACCAACTTTTACGTCTGTAACAGCTTCAGTTCTTAAGATAATATATCCTCATAAACATATTTCAACTCCTTATTTACTTATTATCAACCCCATACCCCTTACGTCGATTTTCAAAAAAATAAAAAATTTAAAAAATGCGTGTTTCTTTACTTTTAAAGGAGATTCCAAATAAAATTTTCACGTTTGTAACATCTTTAGTTTTTGAGATGTAATTATCCTCATACAAAGAATTCAACTAATTTTTCAATTCATTCACCCCCTTTAAGTGGATTTTCCAAAGACAAAAGAACTCGTGTTTCTTTACTTTGAAAGAAGATTCCAAATAAAAATGTCCATGACTATAACATCTTCAGTTTTTTATATATAAGTGAAAATGAAAACCTACAACCTGTTTTCCAGTCATTGACCATGTCAGGGATGTAATGAATGAAACATATATAGGCTGTTATTACAATGGGGTCGCCACTCCCAAGGTGATTTAATGAGTGATAAATGCTATGAAATGATAATGGAGAGTGTTGCTGGAATGAAAGATGACAGGGAAAACCGGAGTACCCGGAGAAAAACCTGTCCCGCCTCCGCTTTGTCCAGCACAAATCTCACATGGAGTCACCGGGATTTGAACCACGGTATCCAGCGGTGAGAGGCCGACGCGCTGCCGTCTGAGCCACGGAGGCTCCCTTATATATAAGTATCCTCATAAAAATAATTCATCTCCTTTTTCACCCCAGCCACCCTCCTCCAAAAAATGCATGTGCCTTTATTTTTAAAGGAGATTCCAAATACAAATTTTCACGTGTCTAACCTTGAGTTTTTGAGATATAAGTTTCTCTATAAAAAGAATGATTTTTTTCACTTTCTTTCACCCTCCACCCTTAAGTGAATTTTCCGCTCGTTTCTTTATTTACAAAGGAGCTTCCAAATGCCAATTATCACGACTGTAAAAAATTCAGTTTTGAGATATATGTATCCTCATAAAGCCAAAGGCCGTAGCCGTGTTGAAACACCGGATCCCGTGAGATCTCCAAAGTTAAGCAACATTGGGCGTGGTTAAGATTTGGATGGGTTGCCACACGCTGTTGGTGCGGGGTAAGGGAATGGAGGAGCAGAAAGGAACTGGTCACCCTACTGTATGTAAACTCCGGCTCAGGCACACCTCTGCGGAGTTTCGGACCTGCCTTCGGGCAGAATACACCCTTACCTTTCTCCTCATAAAAAGGAATTTATCTCCCTTTTCACCACCCCCGCATTGATTCGCCCCCCCCCCCAAAAAAAAGCCTGTTTATTTTTAAAGGAGATTCAAAATATTAATTGTCACGTCTGTAACATCTTTAGTTTTTGAGACATAAGAATCCTCACACAAAGAATTCAACTAATTTTTCAATTCTTTCTCCCCCACCCCCCGTTAAGGGCTTTTCTTTCCGAAAACCAAAGAATACGTGTTTCTTTATTTTTAAAGGAGATTCCGAATACCAATTTTCACATCTGCAACATGTTAAGTTTTCGAGATATACTGTAGATATGCTAATTTTAAAAATTCACCCCTTCTTTCAGTTCCCCTTAAGTGGATTTTCCGAAAAAAATTTATGATTCTTTACTTTTACAGGAAATTCCAAATACCAGTTTTCAAATCTGTATTATGTTACATGAGTGAGATAATTTGCAGACACAGTCTTTTTAAAAATTCACCCTGTTTGTCACTCCTGTTCACCCCCTATTCATCGGATTATCCAAAAACACAAAAATAAGTATTTCTTTACTTTCAAAGAAGATTCCAAACACCAATTTTCATGTCTGTAACAACTTCAGTTTTTGAGACATGTCTGGTCATAAACCGTGGTCAACCGCTTTTCCCCCCTTTTTTCATCCTCCTTAATGGGATTTTCCAAAAACAAAAAACATGCGTGTCTTTATTTTTAAGGGAGATTCCAAATTCTAATTTTCATGACTTTAAAGAGTTCCGTTTTCGAAATATTGATACACTCATTTTAAAAATTCACCCCCCTTTTTACCCCCTTAGTGAAGTCAGTCAGTCCAGGTCAGGTCAGGTCAGGTCAGGTCAGGTCAGTCAGTCAGTCAGTCAGTCAGTCAGTCAAGTCAGGTCAGGTCAGTCAGTCAGAACAAGTTATTATATATATATAGACTAGCAATTACCCGGGGCTTCGCTCGCGTGGATTTCGTAATTTGTTCAAAGTAATCGTTCCTCGGCATTGTACTAAGACATTATCTGAAATCCCTAAAGTATAAAAACTCACCTTTTGGGGCTAAGATGTCCATACGACATAGAACTGTACATGTGAGAAACAGTCTTCTCTCAAGTCAAAGAAATAAATACATGTCCCTTTATTTTGAAAGGGGATTCCAAATACCAATTTTCACGTCCGTAACACCTTCAATTTTCAAGATATAAATGTCCTCATAAAAAGTATTTAAACTATTTTTCACATATTTTCACCCCCCGTTAAGTGCCTCCTCCTAAAACAAAACGGTACATGTTCCTGTATTTTTAAAGGACTTTCGAAATATCAAGTTTCTTGTCTCTAACACGTGTTTCTCTCAAGAACTTTTAAGGAGATTCCAAATACCAGTTTTCAGCTCTGTACGTCCGTAACACCTTCAGTTTTTGAGATAAATGTGTACTTGTGAAAATAATTCAACTTCTTTTTACTACTATCCACCCCCCTCCCGCCTTATGTGGGCTTTATGAAAACAAAAAAATACATGTTTCTTTATTTTGAAAGGAAATTCAAAATACCAACTTTCACGTTTCTAAAGGCTTCAGTTTTTAAGATAAATTATCCTCATAAACATATTTCAACTCCTTATTTACTTATCTTCCACCCTATACCAATTACGTAGATTTTCCGAAAAAAATGTGTGTTTCTTTACTTTCAAAGGAGATTCCAAACACTAATTTTCATGTCTGTAACATCTTCAGTTTTGAGACATAAGTATCCTCACAAAAGAAATTCAACTCCTTTTTCACCCCCACCCTTCCTACCGGTTAAGTTGATTACCCCCTCCCCAAAAGTGCGTGTTTATTTATTTTTAAAGGAGATTCCAAATACCAATTTTTACGTTTGTAATATCATTAGATTTTTGGTGTGTGTGTGTGTGTGTGTGTGTGTATATATACATTCTCATACAAATAATTCAACTAATTTTTCAATTCTTCCCCCCCCCCCATTAAGGGTTTTCCGAAAACCGAAGATTACGTGTTTCCTTAATTTTAAAGGAGACACCAAGTACCAATTTTCATGTCTGCAACATGTTAAGTTTTTGAGATATACTGTAGATACACTAATTTTTAAATTTCACCCCCTTTTTCAGTTACCCTTAAGTGGATTTTTTCAAAAAAGATATTTATGTGTCTTTATTTTTACAGGAAATTCCAAATACCAGTTTTCAAATCTGTAATATGTTACGTATCTGAAATAATTTGCAAATAGTCTTTTTAGAAATTCACTCCGTTTGTAACTCCTGTTCACCCCCTATTCATCAGATTATCAAAAAACAGAAAAATATGTGTTTCTTTATTTTCAAAGGAGGCTTCAAATATCAATTTTCATGTCTGTAACATCTCCAGTTTTTGAGGTATAAGTCTCCTCATAAAAGGTGTTCAACCCATTTCCCCCCCCCCCCCCTTTCCAACCCCCTTAATGGGATTTTTTGAAAACAAAAAAATTCGTGTTTCTTTATTTTTAAAGGAGATTCCAAATACCAATTTTTACGTCTGTTAAACTTTTAAGTTTTTGAGATATAGATATCCTCATTTTAAACATTCACCTCCCCTTTTCACGCCCTTAGCGACGGAATATCCGAAAATCCTCCCTTAGCGAGCACCTACATGTTAATATGAATGTATCCCCAAAATTTAATTCCTGTATGTCCAGTAGTTTTGGCTCGGCGATGATGAGTCAGTCAGTCAGTCAGTCAGTCAGTCAGTCAGTCAGTCAGGACAAGTTACTTTATATATATAGATTGGGAAAGTGCTGTGCCGGACTTTAGCCCCTTTCCCGATCCTTCGATTTAAAACCGCTTAGTTTATGATGTGGCCAAGTATGTGTTAAGCAATCCTCAAAATTTATCAAGTACATAGTCCAGCTCCATGGCTAAATGGTTACCATACTGACCTATAGTCACAAGGGCCCGTGATTCGATTCCCAGCAGGGTTGGGAATTTTAACCATCATTGTTAATTTCACTGACACGAGGGCTGAGTGTATGTGTTGTCTTCATCATCATTTCATCCTCATCATGACGCGCAGGTCACCTACGGGGGTCAAATCAAAAGACCTGCACCTGGCGAGCCGAGCTTGTCCTCTGACACTCCCGGCACTAAAAGCCATACGCCATTTCATTTCATCAAGTGTATATCCTGTGTCCATTCTCTCCGTCATGCTAGTGAAAGTCATTTTTCAGTTCTTACAGAAATTAAAGATTACAGCTTTGGCAGTGACACAAGGTTTCTAACATGTCCATGTATAAGTGCGTGTGACATTCTTTTCCAAACTGAAAGGAAAATTCATGAAAACTGAGCTCCTTTAGGTCGATGTGGGGTGATATTTTTTACAAATATCTTGACTCGATTAAGGCAATTTCAGTTTTGCCATCAGGAGCTGGCTGTTGTATTGAACACAGTTAGGATATTATTCCTAAACTGGTCCACCACTACTTAAAGTGCTGATTCTTCTTTAGAGTAAATGAAATCCGCAGAGATCTTCAAGCTCAACAATCTGCTAAATCTATTCGTAAACTACCAAAAGTGGCCTCAAACTAGTTATGGTGGGTAACTTATGTCATTTGCTTTATTTCAGGAAAGTGTCAGTGTTATTCGGAATCTGGTGTATGTTTAATGTTTTATGTGTCCTGTTTAAAAAGTATTTTTCATAAAGTATGTAAAGCATAATACTGCTTTCGCTTTTTGCAATGTTCGATTTTATCTTGTGTGTTCTCTTATTAAGATCCAAAGATATTTCTTCGTGGGGACTAAGAACAGGATTTACAACTCTCTGACAGTATTATTCATAAGTCTAAGGAATTGAGTGTTGTATTTGGTTATTTACATATCAGTGTAAAACAGCTGACCGTGTAGCGTTGGTGTTAGGCTCCAGCGCTTGAACTTTATTGAGTGATCTCACTAGGTATTCTATTTGTCATGCCATTAGTATATACTTTTTTTAAATTTGAGATAATGATATTGAGATTGTGATTAGTTCAATACAACAACAAGGAAGTTTATTATTGTAACTACAGTACCTTGTATTTGTATGTTGAAGTATTCACTGTATGTATTTAATCACTGTAAATAAATGATGGCCTACTTACTAAGACATGTTGAATACTTCTCTTTTTTTTTTTTTTTGCTATTGGCTTTACGTCGCACCGACACAGATGGGTCTTATGGCTACGATGGGACAGGAAAGGGCTAGGACTGGGAAGGAAACAACCATGGCCTTAATTAAGGTACAGCCCCAGCATTTGCCTGGTGTGAAAATGGGAAATCACGGAAAACCATCTTCAGGGCTGCCGACAGGAGGGTTCGAAGCTACTCTCTCCCGAATACTGGATACTGGCTGCACTTAAGTGACTGCAGCTATCGAGCTCGGTACTTCTCAATTTCTCGCCAGATATTTTCACATACGGACCTATTAGAATAATCCTTCAATCTGTAATTATACAGCACTTAATGCTTCTCCACTTCTACTATAAAATTTATAGTAGTTGCCTCTGTTGTACTGCATATATTTTAATCACCACACCAAATTCATGTGCAATTGGTTGGGACATGTCCTATGAAATATAACTGGCAATACCTCGATGGGACATGCCCACTGACATATGGGACAGACAGTGTTCTTCGCCAATACACTTGAGAGCTTCCTCTTGATTGCATGTGCTGCATTCACTTTGGACATGTCATCCTAATCACACCCCCATGTGTCGTGTCCCTTGTTCGCTGAGTGTGTGCCGTGCCTCAGTGATTCCATTTTTGTCCTGTCTTATTTTTGTTCCTTCCTGTTCCCACTCTGACCTATCATCATGTTTATTCTAATCTATCTTTCCATCCAAGTTCCTATCTTGCTATACATACATTATAAATCATTGGTTTACTCCAATTACAATAAAAACAATAACATTATTGTTCATACATTAATTTGCCTGTTGTTTACAAAGTCGAATGCAGCAGATGCCACAATTTCTGCACAGAACAAACCCATCAACATTACAAAACAAGATAGAAAAAGCATATATCAGAGCACTCAACAATAAACCAGAATTGCCATTAGCCAATCAGACACAGGACACAAATTTGTAGACATCAACACAAGCATGGAGATTAACTACAAGACACCAGCCTTCAGAACAGGGATGAACAGACTGGATTCACAATCATGAAACTATGATGTAAAGTGACTGTTACTTAGCATGTGAGTATTCTGTTGTGTTCTAATGTATAATAAAAAGGCATAAAGTACAATAATATTATACATTTGTTTTTAAGTGATATAGGCTAAGATGTAATAGATTTGTTTATTTGATGAAATGTCAGAATAATGAAAAGAAACTATACAAAATAAATTTAAGTCATAATTATGAATCAGTGACACTGTTGAAGGAAATCAACTGAACATGAATATTTTGTTCTGTCATTCGTGTTTATCATCATCATCATAGAACCCCTCCAGCGTGCCGGGCAGCATGATGTTGATAGAGTCTTCGCAATCGTTGTCTGTCCAGAAATGTCTTCTCTCTCACCACTGATTCCCAGTTCCCTCCTCTATGTTCTATCACTTATAATTAAAATGTATTTACTGAAATATCTTTCAGCATCTATAAACTTTGTACGACTGCAAAGACATTGCACGCCTGCTTTGACAAACTCTGGGATCTGAGCTTAGCAACAAAGCACAAACTCTTTGGTTTAAGTTTCCAAACAGAAGACTAAAAGACAAACACAGTTTTCTTTGAAATAATTGTGTTTCGTATTTACATTGCATTTTAGTATAAATTGCACATTTTCAGTAAAATTTGAATCAAAGCATTTTCAAAACATAAAAAAAGGGCTTTACAGACCATGAGATTGAAAATATAACAGTGCATGCCTCAACAAGCATTTTATGGCATAAGGTTATTGTGAAAAGTCCTCTTCACCCCCAACTCAAATATGATATATCGTATACATACTGAAGTATACGGTCTCTCAAAATGAAGCAACTTGCTCACCATAAAAACTGTACTGAAGTTGTTAACATTCTTAGTAAATAATCATCCCTACATACTGGACATCGGTACTGAAGAATGCCTAATTAATCTACCTTACCGAAATATATATAAAAATAGACATGTGCGTCCGTATTATTTCACCGCAGACCACTGTTTATGTGTGGCAGTAGCCTCGAGTTTCCCATAATGCACTATGGTGGTTGCGTGTCGGTAGCTGTGGTGGTGTGGTAGATATGGGGGTTGAAGGTGGCCAACTACATATAAAAATAGACGTGTGTGTTCATAATATTTCACCTTGTAGCCACAATCCACCGTAGACCACAGGTAATTGTTTGTAGTAGTAGCCTCGAGTCTTCCAACGTATACTATTATGGTTGTGTGTTGGTAGCTGTGGTGGTGTGGGAGATGTGGGGGCTGAAAGTGGCCAACTATATACATAAATAGCCATGTGTGTTCGTACATTGCACCTTGCAGCCACAACTACCCACCGTAGACCACTGGTGTTTGTGTGCGGTAGTAGCCTCGAGTCTCCCAACGTGTACTATAGTGGTTGTGCGTATGTAGCCATTGTGGTGTGGCAGATATGGGGGTTGAAACTGGCCCGACTACATATAAAATTAGACGTGTGTGTTCATATATTTCACCTCGCAGCGACAACTACCCGTCTCAGACCACTGGTGATTGTGTGTGGTGGTAGCCTCCAGTCTCCCATCACGCACTATGGTGAGTGCGTGTCAGTGACTGTGGTGGTGTGGGGGATGTGGGGGTTGAAAGTGGCTGACTATATATAAAAACATATGCGTGTGTCTGTGTATTTTACCTTGGAGCCACAAATACCCACTGCAGACCACTGGTGTTTGTCTGTGCTAGTAGCCTTGAGTTTCCCAACATGCACTATGGTGGTTGAGTTAGCCGTGCCGTCAGGAGCGCGCAGCTGTGAGCTCGCACCCAGGAGATAGTGGGCTCGAATCCCACTGTCGGCAGCCCTGAAGATAATTTTCCGTGGTTTCCCATTTTCACACCAGACAAATGCTAGGGCTGTACCTTAATTAAGGCCACGGCCGCTTCCTTCCCATTCCCAGGCTTTTCCTGTCCCATCGTCGCCATGAGACCTATCTGTCGGTGCAATGTAAAGCAAATAGAAAAAAAGAAAAGTAATCCTAACCAGCAGAGAAAGAGGAAAATCGGTTTTCATACCAAGAATTCCATTGACTTCAAATGATTCGTCATTTTGTTTCAAATGATTGCAATTTCGAGTGAGATTAGCTTATAGTATGACTATCAATATGTCTCATCATCAAACGTTCCACAACTGTGGAGTTAATTTGAAGGATTCCTGTTTCACACATGGTCAGCTCACCGTTGTTTTCTCGCATGTCCGACAAGCAGAAAATCTGTTTGTGTGTGCGCCAGGCAACAAGACATCAAATGTAGTGTATAAGAATGTATTTTTATGAAATGACTTAGAATGTAAGATATTTACTGTATGTACCCCGAAAAAATAATAAAAACAAAAGAAGAAACAGAAAAAGAGTGGTCTTTTAATGCAAGTCTTCTGTGTTGTATAGAGAATACTGCACGGATGTACAAAAAAACCAAGCGTAGCAGGTTGTCTTCAGCTAGTAATAATAATAATAATAAAAATAAAAAACATACTCTTCGAGTGGACACTAACCATCTGAATTTTCCTCTTCTGGAAAGTATTGAAAAATCTGGCCTCAATATTACTGTTGTTTTCAACCTACACTGTTTCATTAAAAAATATGCATCATTAAAATATTCTACACATGCTAGTTGCTAATTTCCTGGTCATAGCGAGTAGCTTAATGAACTAATGTGACCTGTTCACATATTATTTTAAAGAAAACTTGTGGTTCAATTGAAACTCCTTCACTGATTCTCCAACTGGAGTAATTCCTAAACGAAGATTTATCACTGCTTGTTTAAGTATCCGCTTGCGTACACTGATGGGCTTTCGGGTGTAACAGAAGTGCAGGCTTCCTAACAAAAGAGCGAGACAAATTGTCAACAATTAATTTTATATAAGTGATAGATTGGCATTGAAGTAGCCTTTGTTAATATTGCCCCTTAAATACCGAGTTCTAGATGATACACAAAGCATGCTTTTTTAAGTAAGTACCATTTTTAAATATGGCCGTGCAAGAGCTTCGGTCGTCGTTCGGCGCATGCATGCTCAGTGTCGGCTCTAAAATATTGTTTACGTGATGTTGAGTTGTGTGGACATATATCTGCCAAAAAGCCTTTCTTAACACCGAGATGATAATCTTGGTCCACTGACCAATTGAAACGTGCTACAGACTGATGAGTCAAAATTTGGGATGTTTAGGTCAAAATGTCCACAGCTGTCCAGGATATTTGCCAGCTCATGCTCAACTCTAGCTCTCCGTAACACTTCACTATTGTTTACAAAATCCGTCCAGACTATTCCGAGCATTCTCCTATGTACCACACTTCACACGCCTCTAAATCTGTACATGGAGGAAGCTATGACAGTCCAGGTCTCTACTCCTTAAAGCAGTGTTGACCAGACGTAACATCTCAACAGCTTTTGCCTGAGTTTGAGGTTTAGATTATCACAAAAGAATGATCTCATCTTTTGGAACGATGATCTCGAAATCTTAATATGGCATCTGATCTCTTTTTCAGGGTCCAGATTGTCTGTTTTTGGAGCTCCCAAGATATGTGGGATTTATCACATGTTTTGATTATTTAATGAAATGGAGATACTTCATAGTTGCTTCTGCTAAATACCATGAACTTTGTTTTTGCAGTATTGTTGTTTAGACCCTATCTTTATCAACCGAGATGAATTCTACCGAGCAGTCCTTGAAGACCTTCAATGGTGTTGCATATAATTAGGGCACCATCTGCAGATCTACTATTGTTTATGAGGACTCCATTTACTTTCACACCTAGCTCAGTGTCATGCAAGGCTTCTTTAAAGATGTGATCTGCACAGAGGTTGAATAGGAGCTTTGAAAATATGCAACCTTGATATACTCTCTTTTGATACTTATATCTGAAGTTCTTGTTCATCCGATTTCGATTGTGAGTCGCTGGTATCAGTTAAGATTTTGCAAGATGCATATATTTTTTATGTCTGACAGTTTCTGGCAGAGACCCCTCTCAGTTTTTCATGTTTAACTCTGTTGAATGCCTTCTCTCATGCAAATACATCTTTGCCTTGTTCTCTGCATCTTTGAAGGAGAACAATGAATATGAACTATGCCTCTCAGGTACAAAAGCCATTTCTGAACCCCGTCTGGTTGTCGTCCAAGTCCATTTCGCACTCTGATCTTATGCATGCTTGTATAACATGCAGAAATATCTTCAGCATTAGACTTATAAGATGGTAATCATTATATTTCCTTGGATGTGATTTCTTTGATAAGGAAATTAATGTTGATTGTAGCCAGGCACATGGACTTTCTCCTGTACTGTATATTGTGTTAAAGAGCTTGGTGATCTTATCAATATTGTCTTCTATTATCAGTTTTAAAACTTCAGTTGGGATATGATCAGGCCCTGGTGTTTTATTATTAAGAGTTAAAGCTAGAACATGCAGCAATCCTTCATTATTTCTGGACCATCAGCAGTACTGAATTTCATACTCTTGCCTCTATCATCCCTGAACTGTTGATTTATGAATTTCTCCCAAGATTTCCTGCTCATCCAGAATGGGGATGTTCGCAATGTCAAGAAGAGTGGCTGATGTTGGATTTTTTGTATAACTGTGCTGTCTCCTTGACCTTCATGTGCAATTTGAAATTATCATGTTTTTCAATTATCTCTGTTAGTTCTTTACACATTTCTGCCATCCATTTTCCTTTAGCTATTTTGATTTTTATTGTAATTTCTCTTTGTATCTGCTGATAATCCTCTACATTCCAGATTGTTAGTAGTCTTTGATACATAAGCTTCAGTATCTCATCCATCATCCTCTTATGCATCTTCTGACATTTTCTACAAACGGCAACCAATATGTTATTCAGTACTTCCCACTGGGTTTGTGGGTTACCAACATTTGTGATCAAGTCATTCCCTGTATTACTGTTAAACTTTTCTTTAATTGCTTGTCCGTTGTAGTATCTTGTAGTTCAGTACTGGGGGCTGATGACCTTAGATGTTAGGCCCCTTTAAACAATAAGCATCATCATCATCATCATCATCATCATCATCATCATCATCATCAGTTTAGTAGTGTCCATTCTGTTTGAAACTTATTTTGGTTTAACTATTTTTAATTTCAACTGTTCATCTGCTAATACCGGGACATGATCGGAGCCAATGTCTGCACCAGGACATGTTGTCACTCTTTCGATCATGTTCATAAATCACTTTTTAATTAGGATATAATTAATCTGGTTCCTTACTGGGTCACTGGAGTTTACTTCTAAAAGGTGATATCCATGTGTATAAGCAACGTTTAGGTAATTTGTACCAAGTGTTAGTGACTGCCGGTGTGTTTTCTTGACAAAATTCAAATAGCCTACAGTATCTCTGTGCAAGTGTAGGAACTGTGGGTGTGGCCAGGCATTAAGGAGTATGAGGGAGGAGTTGGAGAGCTTGAGGGAGATAATTAGGATTCTCTCAGAGGACAATGTACAGGATACAGTAGGTGAAAAAGAGGGATGGGAAGGGGGGGAATTGTAGAAGACAGGTGGTCTAATGTTTCAAGGGGAAGGAGATTGCAGGCTAAGGGCCCCATTCAGGATCAGAATTCAGGACAGGTGTCTGTGAGAACTCGGTACGAGTCACTTCAGATAGAAAAACCAAGGGAAGATGAGGGACAGGGAACTGTTGCTGAGAAGTGAGGAAGTAGGAGAAAGGGAAGAGGTAAGAAAGGGAAAAGTGGAGTAGTGGATAGGAAAAGACAGGTGAAACAGGGTCATGGGATAGAGAAAAGGGAGGAGGAAGTAGCTTCTGCAGCTGTCAGGAAAGATAAGGCTGACGAGGAGGGGAGGGGATCAAATGAAGTGCGTAGGGTTGAGGCTCTGGTCATGAGGGATTCAATCATTAGACATGTCGGGAAAGTGTGTGGAGGAAAGGATACCAGGGTAGAGTGTTATCCAGGAATTAGGCTAATGCAGATGTTGAGAAAAGTAGAAGAGGAGGAGGAGGAAAAGGAGAAGGTGGTAGTGTTTCACGTTGGTACTAACAATGTAAGACAAGAAGGTACAAGTAACAACATAGTTGGGGATGTGTGGGACCTGGTAAATGCAGCACGAGTCAAGTTTAAGGAAGCAGAGATTGTTATCAGTAGAATACTGTGTAAGAGGGATACTGACTGGAAGGTGATTGGGGATTTAAATGAGACTATAGAGTGGGTATGTGGGAAACTGGGAGTGAGATTTCTAGATCCTAATGGGTGGGTAGGAGACAACGATCTGTGCTCAGATGGCCTTCACTTAAACTGCAGTGGTACATATAAGATAGGAAATTTGTTTAGATGGGTTATAGGGCGGTACATTCAGGGAAACGGGGTGGCCTAGGGAGCGGTGTTAAGGGAACAGGGGACTGGAAATCAAGTAGGGATGACATAAAAATGATAGTGCTCAACTGTAGAAGTACTGTAAAGAAAGGAATAGAATTAAGTAATTTAATAGATATATACTTACCAGATATTGTAATAGGAGTTGAATCATGGCTGAGAAATGATATAATGGATGCAGAAATTTTCTCACAGAAATGGAGGGTGTATCGTAGAGATAGGATAGGAATGGTAGGAGTGGGAGTATTCATTCTGGCAAAAAGAAGAATTTGTAAGCTACTAAAAAGTTCAAGATGACAAACACAAAATTCTAGGGGTAAGGCTCGTCTCCAAAGATAATAGGCAACTTGATGTCTTTGGAGTGTACAGACCAGGAAATGGTAGCGCAGACGCTGATTCAGAATTATTTGATAAGATAATCAGCTATGTGGGAAACGATAAGGAAAGGAACATGATTGTAGCGGGTGATCTCAATTTACCAAATGTAAATTGGGAAGGTAATGCAAACGACAGGAAGCATGAACAACAAATGGCAAATAAGTTAATATGGGAAGGGCAGCTGATTCAGAAAGTGATGGAACCAACTAGAGGGAAGAATATTCTGGATGTGGTGCTGGTAAAACCAGATGAGCTCTATAGAGAAACTGAAGAAATAGATGGTATTAGTGATCACGAAGCTTTTTGTGGTAGTTAAAATTAAATGTGAAAGAACAGAAGATATTAAAATCAGGACTATTAGGCAGTACCATATGGCTGATAAAACAGACATGAGGGAGTTTTTAATAAGTAACTATGATCGGTGAAAAACGGTAAATAAAAATGTAAACTGACTCTGGAATGGGTTTAAAGCAATTGTTGAGGAATGTGAAAATAGGTTTGTACCTTTAAAGGTGGTAAGGAATGGTAAAGTTCCACTATATTATAACAGAGAAGTAAAGAGACTAATTAGGAGGTGCAGGTTGGAAAGAAATAGAGTTAGAAATAGCTGTGGAAGTAAGGAGAAATTGAAGGAACTTTCTAAGAAATTGAATCTAGCAAAGAAGTCAGCTAAGGATAACATGATGGCAAGCATAACTGGCAGCCGTACAAATTTTAGAGAAAAATGGAAGAGTATGTATAAGTACTTTAAGGCAGAAACAGATTCCAAGAAGTATATTCCAGGAATCATTAATAAACAAGGGGAGTGTGTATGCGAGGATCTTCAAAAGGCAGAAGTATTCAGTCAGTAGTATGTAAAGATTGTTGGTTACAAGGATAATGTCCAGATAGAGGAGGCGACTAATACTACAGAAGTATTAAAATTTACCTGTGACAGCAATGACATTTACAATAAGATACAAAAGTTGAAAACTAGAAAAGCAGCTGGAATTGATAAGGTTTCAGTGGATATACGAAAGACAATGGGTTGGGATATAATACCATATCTGCAGTACTTATTTGATTATTGTTTGCATGAAGGAACTATACCAAATGAATGGAGAGTTGCTATAGCAGCCCCTGTGTATAAAGGAAAGGTTGATAGACATAAAACTGAAAATTACAGGCCAGTCAGTTTGACATGCATTGTATGTAAGCTTTGGGAAAGCATTCTTTTTGATTATACGTACCTGCCAACTTTACAAAACCAAAAATCATGAGATTCTGATACGAAAATCAGGAAAAATCAGGAGATACAATTGGTCGAAATTGCTTATTCTACATGTCTTGCACAATAAATACATTATCCTAGCAAGCTCAATGCATCATGTTGTCAAGTCCACATTTAAATTAACACATATTTTTGAGGAAACTGAGTGGAATCAAAATCCACAAATATTTTACTCTCATATGTATTCATATTCAGTGATACCTAAATACTCGTATACAACAACGGAAAATTTATAAGAACATGTATGGTATGGTAAACCTACCTTCCTTCCATCTTACTGATTTACAGAAACTTCTCCATCAGTAGAAAATTTCCATTGATTAAAAGAAGCAGCAGTGGCAGATTTTGCCTGTCTGAGAAAACCTTTATCAAAGGTTTGTTGAAAGCAGTTGCCCTGTAGCCTTGATTTTACTGTCAACAACCTCTCCAAGTTTTCATCACCAATAGATAACTTGAACTCTGTTCGTGTTTTAGTCACCTGACTAAATATCCTATCACCAGTGTTACTGTGAGGGATTGTTAAAATACCAAGAATAACATGAACTTGTCTATCAGTGAAGTATGTTTGAAATGATGAGAAAACTCCTCCTCACCATGCTTCAGATGCTTTATGAATTGGAAAGTGCAACTACCAATGACCAAGTCACAATCATTCTTCTGGTTTCCCCTGCTGTGGTAATTGACTTCCAAAAGAGAGAAGGACTTAACCAAGCATCAGATCTTGCAGTAAATGGATGTGAGGCACACTTGTATGTATAACATTTGATAAAAATAGGCATAAAGGCTTATTTAAATTTGATGACAGGAACATAAAAATCCTTTCTTCACGAGACAGATTGCACTTAATGAAGGAATCCTGTTTAGTTGTTTTGAATGAAGAAGTATACGGGACTGGTGATTCATTGGTTCTTTTCCTTGAAGGGGCAGCACCCTCTACTGATGTTTGTTTCATCTTTGAAATATGGTAAGTTTCGAGACTTCTAAGCTGACCTGTCTTAAATGACTTCACTTCATAATTGAGCACAATGGACAAAGGCTGCCACAATTCCAACAACCTGGATAAACATTTGCCCACAGAAAGCCACCAGGTGCACATATGCTTTTAAATTTTCCTTCACCTCACACCGACACAAATAGGTCTTATGGCGACAATGGAAAAGGAAAGGGATGGGAGTGGGAAAGAAGTAGCTATAGCTAATTAAAGGTAGAGCCATAACATTTGTCTGGTGTGAAAATGGGAAACCACGGAAACCATCTTCAGGGTGCCACCTGTGGGGTTCGAACCACTATCTCCGGAGTGCAAGCTAACAGCAGCGCGCCCCTAATTGCACGACACCAATTCACTTGGTCTGATTCCTTAGCTTTGTACATATGACGGCTTCCCCATAATCACACATTAAATTGAATAACACTTCTCATAACAATTAAGAACACTGCCACTACAACATCTATTTTTTTTTTTTTGCTATTTGTTTTACGTCACATCGACAAAGATAGGTCTTATGGCGACGATGGGATGGTGTGAAAATGGGAAACCACGGAAAACCATCTTCAGGGCTGCCGACAGTGGGGTTCGAACTCACTATCTCCCGAATAATGGATACTGGCCGCACTTAAGCGACTGCAGCTATTGAGCTCGGTACACTACAACTTCAAACAATACTGGAGTACAATGGTATACCTAGGCATATTATAACACTTATTGTCTCAAAACCTGACTATTGCTACAAGGCTAAAAATTACACATCTCTATTCCCTCACAGGAAGTATGTGAGTGAGACGATCGGTCTGTAATGAGCCTCCCGAAAATAGTATAAACTCGTGCTCCACACATTTGTATCACTCATGAACTTAGATGCCATTACTTGGCAAATGCACAGATTAATATATTGCATCACACGCCCGCGCGATTATGCGAAGCGCAACACTATTTATCTATACATATAAAATAACATGACCTGACTGACTGATTCATCATCGCCAAGCCAAAACTACTGAACATAAAAAAATGAAATTTTGTGGATACATTTATATTACATTGTAGGTGCTCAAAAGGAAGGATTTTTGGATATTCCATCACTAAGGGAGCGAAAAGGGGGGGGGGGTGAATTTAAAATCAGTACATCTATATCTCAAAAACTTAACAGTTTAAAGACGTCAACATTGGTGTTTGGAATCTCCATTAAAAACAAAGAAACATTTGTTTTTGTTTATGGAAAATCTACTTAAGAGGGGTAATAATAAGTTAAAAAGGGACTAAATCCTTTTTATGAGGATACTTATATTTCAAAAACTGAAGATGTTACCGACGTGAAATTTGGTGCATGTTATCTCCTTTAAAAATAAAGAAACATGTATGTTTTTGTTTTCTGATAATTCACACATAAAGGAGGGGGGATGAAAAGAAGTGGAAATGGGGGTGAATTTTTAAAATGAGTATATCTCAAAACTCAAGATGTAAAAATTGGTATTTGGAATCTCCTTTAAAAATACACACACATTTTTCTGTTTTCAAAGAATCCACTTAAGGGGTGGGGAGTGAAAAGGACTGAAGAAGTGGTTGAGTCTTTTAATGGGGATACTTATCTCAAAAACAGAATGTTACAGACATGAAAATTGGTATTTGGTACCTCCTTTAAAAGTAAAGTAAAGTAACACTTTTTTTTATTGTTTTTGGAAAATTCATCTCAGAGGGTGAAAAGGACTGAAAATGGGTTGAATTCTTTTTATGAGGATGCATATATCTCAAAAACTTAAAATGTTATAAATGTGATAATTAGTACTTGGAATCTCCTTTAAAAATAAGGAAATACACATTTTTTGTTTTGGAAAATCCACTTAAGTGGGGTTAAAAAAAGTGAAAATGGGGTGAACTTTTAAAAAGAGTATCTCAAAAACGAAACATGTACCGAAAATTGGTATTTGGAATCTCCTTTAGAAATAAAGAAATATGTATTTTTGTTTTCGGATAATCCACTTAAAGTGGGGAGAAAAGAAGAAGGAGAAGTTGAATTCTGATACCTATATCTCGAAAACTGAAGATGATAGACTCCTACTTGAGGGATTTTCAGATAATGTCTTAGTGCAACACCGAGGAATGATTACTGTTATCAAATTACGAAATCCACGCGATCAAAGCTGCGGGTAACAGCTAGTCAAGTAATAAATTAAAATTCGCCAGATTTGCCTCCAAATGGCTCCTAAAATCTCTAGAAAAGTTACTAGTCGCTATCTTTGAAATTCTGTCACTAAATTACTAAAAAAGGACTTCAAATCTAGCGACTAGTCTCTAGAATCGTCTAGACTGATGCGAATGAATACGAACATAGCACACAAGAACGAGAGATTGACAATCGATGTACGCGTCGCGATATACAGGTTTCAATAAACATCGCACATTTGCGCGTGCTTCTCATAGTAATAAACGTTGATATTTCATTTGAAAGCGGCTAAAGAGCGAAGGACTACCGGCCATTGGTGTACACAGCTGAAATGGTGGGATTTGAATGTTTGAAGCTCACCAAAAAATAAGCTAAAATCGGGAGAAATAATAGAATAATCAGAAGGCGGGAAAAACTGTCGAAAACTGGGAGTCTCCCACCTAAATTGGGAAAGTTAGCAGGTATGATTATATAAAACGTGTTTGCGAAATTAATAACTGGTTTGATAGAAGGCAGTTTGGGTTTAGGAAAGGTTATTCCACTGAAGTTGAACTTGTAGGATTCCAGCAAGATATAGCTGATATTGTGGATTCAGGAGGTCTATTGGATTGTATTGCGATTGACCTGTCTTAGGCATTTGATAGGGTAGATCATGGGAGACTACTGGCAAAAATGAGTGCAACTGGACTTGACAAAAGAATGACTGAATGGGTGGCTCTGTCTCTAGAAAATAGAACTCAGAGAATTATAGTAGGCAAAGCTTTATCTGTCCCTGTATTAATTAAGAGGGGAATTCCTCAAGGCAGTATTATTGGAAAGATGATGTTATTCTGTACAGAGTAATAAATAAGTTTACAAGATTGTGAGCAACTGCAAAATAACCTCGATAATGTTGTGAGATGGACAGTAGGCAATGGTATGATGAGAAACAGGATTAAAAGTCAGGTTATGAGTTTCACAAATAGGAAAAGTCCTCTCGGTTTTAATTACTGCGTTGATGGGGTGAAAGTTCCCTTTGGGGATCATTGTAAATACCTAGGTATTAATATAAGGAAAGATCTTCACTGGGGTAATCACATAAATATGATTGTAAATAAAGGGTACAAATCTATGCACATGGTTATGAGGGTATTTAGGGGTTGTAGTACGGATGTAAATGAGAGGGCATATAAGTCTCTGGTAAGACCCCAACTAGAGTATGGTTCTAATGTATGGGACCCTCACCAGGATTACTTTATTCAAGGACTGGAAAAAATCCAAAGAAAAGCAGCTCGATTTGTTCTGGGTGATTTCCGA
The DNA here is from genome assembly GCF_040414725.1 of Anabrus simplex. NCBI lineage: Eukaryota > Metazoa > Arthropoda > Insecta > Orthoptera > Tettigoniidae > Anabrus > Anabrus simplex. The sequence goes on from NC_090270.1 coordinate 268,367,906, forward strand.
CAAAAGAGTAGCATTACAAAAATGTTGCAAAGTTTGGGCTGGGAAGACTTGGGAGAAAGGAGACAAGCTGCTTGACTAAGTGGTATGTCACAGAAATTACTTGCAAAAATAAGTGGTATGTTCCGAGCTGTCAGTGGAGAGATGGCTTGGAAGGACATCAGTGGACGAATAAGTTTGAGTGGTGTCTTTAAAAGTAGGAAAGATCACAATATGAAGATGAAGTTGGAATTCAAGAGGACAAATTTGGGCAAATATTTGTTTATAGGAAGGGGAGTTAGGGATTGGAATAACTTACCAATTTCTTTGCAATCGTTTAAGAAAAGGCTAGGAAAATGACAGATAGGGAATCTGCCACCTGGGCTACTCCCCGAAATGCAGATCAGTAGTGACTGATCTTGATTGTCAGCTACACCCAGACCATAGTTGTCTACCAAGTCAAATCTTTGCCCCTGTCCAATTCTGGCGTTACTATCACCTGAGCCGGGCTGAGTGGCTCAGACGGTTCAGGTGCTGGCCCTCTGACCCCAACTTGGCAGGTTCGATCTTGGCTCAGTCTGGTGGTATTTGAAGGTGCTCAAATACGTCAGCCTCGTGTCGGTAGAGTTACTGGCATGTAAAAGAACTCCCGCGGGACTAAATTCCGTCACCTCGACGTCTCCGAAAACCGTAAAAGTGTAGTTAGTGGGACGTAAAGCAAATAGCATTATTATTATTACCACCACCTGAAATTATCTTGATATCATTGCTGTCGTGTCTGCTATATAAACTGTTCATTATCTCACAGAGTGCCTCGACTTAGTCGTCAAAAGCTTCGTCGGCTGTAGGAGAATATATACTTGTATAATGTTGATGTTGAAAGGGTGACTTTGAATCTGTATCATCATTTGTTCTGAGATAAGTACTAAGTTCCTGACATACTTCCTGTATTCAGATAATATAAAAATTCAAACTCCATTCCAGCGGTTACGGTTTTCTGGTTCACTGCCAGAATAGTAAAGCATTCCCTGTTCAAGATGACTAATTTCCGAGTCTGGGAGAATACACATCCTAAATACAGTACTGTCCACCTGTTCAGTTTTGTATTCACAACCTGACATACTAAAATTAATGACAACAAATTTAAATAAATCAGAATCTATCATCATAGAATAACCAAGTGCACATTCTACAGACTTTACATAACATACTGTATTGGCCCGAACATAAGACGGCCTAGTGTATATGATGACAATTTTTGGAAAGTATTCACAAGAAAAGTTAGTTAATTAATGCAATTACAATATATTCAAGTTCTCTTATAACTAAGATAATGCAATAAGCCCTAACATAAATTTAAGAACAAATGTTTTATATAAAGTATAGTGGGCTTTCCTCTGTTTTGGAACGCTGATAGGCAATCAACTTTATTGACATAATCTGCCAGTAGGCATCGTGCAATAGTAGTGAGATGTAATAAATATAGTCCCAAACATAGCATCATTTGATTTCATCACTCCAGGCTTGCCTTAAATTCAGTTAGGCTATGGCTAGATGGTTATTTTTAAATCTAACAATTTTTACGGAAATGAATGTAGCACTTTATTCCAATGCAGTTAAGTTTCAGAGCATGCTGGATACAGGATATATTTTTAATGTAGTTGCCATTGCTGTAGGGCCTCTGTGTAGAGCATCGTGCATTTTTTAATATTTCAAGCATTTTGAAAATTTATGACAGAATTAAGCATAACACTGAAAGCGATTGTTTCTTTATTGGTTGTTAGACACTGTTGTAAACAGAAACGACAGAGAAGGTGGTGGATACATCCAACTGGTGATCTTTCATATTCAATGGACAAATGTTACATTTAAAAACACCCGTTTAGCCTTACCAGAACTTTTAACTCATCTGTCACCTCCAATCTACAATACCTTCAATCTAATAACTTTGTGACTAATACATTATTTGTGTACTACTGTTTTCAGTCGTAAGTGACTGCATCATTTCAGACTGTTCTGTGTTTATAGAGTCAGACCTGAATAATGACATGGTTACGTCAATGACTACACAAAACACTCGGAAAATTAAAACTTGGATACATTGTATGCGCACAGTTCTGCCGGGGTTATCACTGTAATGAAGCTTGGATTAAGCTATGTGTTTATTTTATTGTTAGAGAAGTAATTGTAACTTACATGTAACATTTATTAATCAACCCAACCTCTCTTTTTTTTATTCCTTCCAAATTAATAAACTTGAGTGGTGTTCTATTCACAAAAGAAATATTGATTAAAAAGAGAAATGCTGCTAGTGGATGAATAAATCAATACTCACTTGGAAATAATAAGATCACCAGGAATGTAAAAAGGGTTACAGACAACATCTGTATACAAGTTATGCAGACGGCGGAACATCTGAAACATTACAGTAATCCTCAGAAAAGTAATTTAGGATGCTGTACATCTGACAATATATTAACTGATAGTGTGAAAGAGAGCCATTACAACTATCCATAACGTACCGTTCTAACTTCATTATCACGGAGTAAAGTATTAGATGCCTCCACGACAATGATGAATTTAATCTTTGTGTTTGTAACATATCCAAAGCTGCAAATAAGTAAAGGATAATCATGGAATATTCCAAAACTACATGCCACCAACTAATGATCTGATATGGTAAATCAAAACCTCGGCAACGCATGCATGATTTTTAAAAATAACAAGTCGCGTCCCAATGGTACAGTTTCCAAGTAAAATTGGAGGTCTCACAACTACGGTCAACAATATTATCGGTCATGTAAAATCACTAGCTTGCTTGCTTAATATGCTAAATCATGCACACATATCCAAGGGCAAAAATAACACATCTCTAAATTACCTTCACTTATAACAAAATGGTCTGAAGGTCTTTAGTCGACTGTAAAGCAAAAATAAATGCTGTACAACCAGGCGAGATAATGCAACAGCTGGGAATCACAGCCCTTTATGTTCGACTCTGGCTTACTGATTAGATCACCAGATTTGTAAAAAGGATTACAGACGACATCTGTATACAAGTTATGCAGGCGGTGGAACATCTGAAATATTACAATAATTTATTTTTCCTATTGGCTTTACGTCGCACTGACACAGATAGATCTTGTGGCGATGATGGGACAGGAAAGGCCTAGGACTGAGAAGGAAGCGTCCGTGGCCTTAATTAAGGTACAGTCCCAGCATTTGCCTGGTGTGAAAACGGAAAATCATCTTCAGGGCTGCCGAAAGTGGGGTTCGAACGAACTATCTCCCGAATACTGGATACTGGCCACACTTAAGCGACTGCAGCTATCAAGCTCGGTATTACAATAATCCTCAGAGAAGTAATTTAGGATGCTGTCCAATGGGTCCCAGGTTTGATTCCCAGCTGGGTCAGAGATTTAACCTTCTTTGGTTATTTTATCTGGCTCAGGGAGTGGATGTTTGCGCTGTCTTTGATATCAGACTTCATCTTAGGTAGGGCACCATTCTCGCAGACCCATGGGCATCAATCATGTGAAATTAATGTCATTATGGCCCGTATTGACAATTATTATTAACAAAGATTGGAGGGTCCACATATTCAATACTGTAAATTATATGTTGTAATTATTTATTTAATCAGTATGTATTAGGGATTAGTTTCAACCCTTCCACTGGGTCATTAGCCTCAATCACAATTGGAAAATACATTATATGCAACTTACAGTCATCAATGTTGTGGCTGTTGGTGAGCAGAAATCAGTGAAGCAACAGAAGTCCTTATTATGTAATATGTAAAAAAATTTCTTGTCATCATTTTAGGTAAACAAAAACATTTAAAAAACTGAAGAATTTGTGCAAAGCAAATTATTGTAGGAAGCTTTGTTATGTAAAAATTATAACATATTTAGGCCTATGAAGAAATGGACTATGAAGATTTATGTTCAAAGAGACCTGGGTATTTACATTTCCTGATTTAAATTGTATTATTTTGTTAACTGTAGAAAGGGATGTGGAATTTTTATACATGACTTGTGAGGCAGAGTGTGCCACGTGTAAGTAGTTCTTTCCTGTCATTTTGTAATATCCGCTAATATGCAATATGCGATTCCCGAAGAATATTGTCATTGGCCAAAAGTACAAGTGTTTTTATTGGCCGGTATATTAGAATTTTTAATTGGTGAATGTGGCAAACTGGAGTGTTGCTATTGGTCATTTGTAATCACTCTATTTCTTGTTTGTGGCTCCTCGCATGTGCGAGTCACTTTATCCGCGTCTTTGAATTTGGAGCACTAGAGCGGACGGATGGGTCTTCAGCCGGCCGAGGTAAGCGCTTTGTTTTTTCCTTATGTTATTTAAATGCAGTCTTATGTTTCGGACTATTCCCACTTGATGAAAGTTCAGTAATTATGTAGAATTTTATCTCGTGTGCCGGAGTTTCCTCTAGTTTTCCACATTTTCCAAAATAGAGCATTTATATGCCTTAGCATTTATGGTAGTCGGCAACGTTGTTTTATGGGGCAGACCTTCTTTTCTAACTCTAGTTGTAATTGCAGTAACTGTAACACTTTCTTGAATTGTGTAATTAATTTTGTTTCGTTCAAGGTTGCCTCCTTTCATTCTGTAAATTCTGGATCTGTATGTCAAAGTTTGTTCATGACCGAAGAGCTTAATTGTTTCCCTTACACATCTTTTGCTTGTATCTCAAGTATCAGTTAATCCGCAGTTCATTTATTTGTTCATTAATAATTGTATATTCTTTTTCTCAATAATTATTTGTCTGTTGGGTGTATTATTGTAAGTCTTTTCTCCCCATAACGTCATACATTCCCATCGACCTCGTAGGGCCCTTGCACCTTCCACTCTCCTGTCTTAGTTGTCATTTTTAGGCCTGTAAGTGTTCCCTTGTATTTGATTTAATATTGCGTATCGAAAGATACTCGTCACATTTCCATGTTTTGATGTGAATTCACCGCCACTGCGTCATTTTTCTATCTCCTTATTCATAATATTAAGTGTTTCTATTATTTACTATTTCTGTATTCACATTTTATGCCTATTATTATTATTATTATTATTATTATTATTATTATTATTATTATTATTATTATTATTATTCTAATTATTATTTATCTGTGTATAATACGCGTGGTCTCAAACCTGCCGGTTACAAATATATCATATTGGCATGTCTTGATTCACTGATATAACATGTTGTATGATCATACATGAGTCCATTTAAACTAATGTAATTTGTTCTTGGAAAAAAGAAAAAAAACCTATGTTCTTGATATATGATTTAAATATTACACATTTAAGACAATGTACTGCTCCAGCAGCCGATGTGTTAACACAAGATACATCAGGATGTATGTGGCAGGTAGGAACCCTCTTTGGAGGCAGCTGTACCCAGTGAGTGCACCCCTGCCTATTGCGAGTCCCAGAGCACGCTGACCCGGTGTTTAATATCTGGTAAAGGTCGCAATGAAGACCTCAATGGCACGTATGGCGGAGAAGATGAACTTCGGTACGGTAGAGATGCACTTCAATACAGAACAAAAATGAAATTTTTAGCTTATAATTCTTATATTAGCAGTATACGAGTATTCATCCAATCACTTTAGCCATGCGCTTTGGTGTGCCGAGTTAGCTAACTCGCAATGTCCCACGAGAACCAACCGCAGTCATGAATGGTAATGCCGCTAACATACCAAGAGTTCACTAAAATGTTCATTGGACTGAAACCCAGAAAAGGACTTGGACCACACAACATCCCTTTGGAGTTAATTCACGGTGGAGGCTTACCTGTGAAGACGGGAATTTTTTGCTGCTGGAAAACCCATGAAGTACCTGGTGACCTCAAAAATGCTGCTATCTTTAAAAGGGTGGTCGCAGAATAGTAATTATTGTGGTTTATCCCTGCTATCCATAGAAGGTAAACTTCTTGCAAGAATTCTGCTCAGCTACCTCCAAGTCATCTCCGAGAGGATTCTTCCCGACTCGACGTGGTCTGCGAGCCTGAAGAGAAATAACTTCTGCATGGCAACTCCAGGAAAAATGTAGATAGCAACAGAATGCTTTGTTTTTAGTATTTTACTATCTGGTAAAGATTTTAGATTCCATCCAAAGGTCTGCCATGTGGACGATGTTGGGATGCTTTGGCTGCCCTGACTTCTTTATACCCTGGTCCAGTGCTCTATGATGGTATGTCTGGACAGGTTCTCCATCACTCTGCAATCACTCACATATCGACTGAAGCATAACTGCTTGGGGTCTGGGAGATTGTGGGTTTGAATCCTACTGTCAGGGAACCCATTAATGGTTTTCTGTGGTTTCCATTTTCACACCATGCCTTTGCTTCCCTTGTCAATAGGGCAAACCGATTCCTTCCGAATCCTTGTACCCGTACCTACTTCTCTTAGCTGATATCTGATGCTTAATCCAATAAATTTTACATAAACATGAGCATATTTGCATTTCTAAACTGACAACATTTCGTCATTGCCAGGACAAAACCTCCTATGTGAAATATTTTAGCTTAGAACTTTGGCCGGTAAGGTTCTGTCATCTAAAGTGCAATATTGTGTGAATATTGTCAAGGCATTCTCGCTCTTCATAATGTATGTGCTGCGGGTCAGTATATCTCCAAAAATATTATCACCTATAGGAGGTTTTTTCCCCGGCAACGACGATTTATTGATAACAGGCTATAGCAAAATTACTAATGAGCATTTGGCAAGTAGTAAATAGGAATACGAAATAGTTTACAGGAATACACGTTAATGAAAAACATTGATTTACATGCCTCAGACTGAAGGACTAGTGTTATTATCTTCCAAGTTTGTGAAGAAAATTGCTCATTTTTTATAACTAAACTCTCCAATACCTGGTATAATAGCAAAGAAATATCTCAAGTATTTCACCCATACCCTTCTGTAGAAAAACAAGTGCAGTAGACAAATCATGGCACAGACTATTGGCTACAATGAGTACTATCAAGCAATGCAAGCTTCTAGTACCGCTCTGGCCATCTAGCCAAAACCATAATGAACTTTTGGTGTGGGGCCACGGCGGTACTTTGGGGTGCTGGGAATGTTTATGGTATTTAGTATGTATATTGAACACTTAAGTGAAATATCACTTTGGGACATTTCTTGCTATGCACTCTGGCAGTCAACGTGTTAAAATTTAGACTTGATCAATTGACAAATTTTTGAGAAACAATTTCTTAAATTTGATGCATGGTTGAAACATGTTTAAAAACAGACACTTTTTGTGTTCCACCTGCGATTAAAAAAAATTAAAATATAAACTAAAATTTCAAAAACCACATGACCTAACACGACATGAAACAAGGAAAATGATGGTGTGGGTGTATTTTCTGAAGATCTATTTATTATTTCATAAACCACCTCCAAACTCGAGTACACATAATATTTTGGTTGATAGCAGTCTAATACATTTATTTTGACAGTGTAGTTTCTGCATGAATGTTTCTTAGCCCATGGTTGCTTAAAAATTGATGTTTGCATTACAACAATGTGTTTTCATTTTGAAGTGTTACGTAAAGTATTTGAGTGTCAGAGTGCCAGTTTCAATTTATTCACAATTTCCAGCAATTATTTTCCAAATAGGAATACTGTACCATTGGGTCCATTCTTTAAAATATATATATATATATATATATATATATATATATATATATATATATTGCACCCTTGAAAATTGGTTATTGGTTTGTATGGAAAGAATATTTTATTACTGGGGTGGAACAATGCATAAAATTATCATCCAGGAAGGAGATTTCAACTCTGCACTGTCTGCTAGCCCGCAGTGAAACAGGTTTTCCCCCTGCCGTGTAAGCGAGTCTGGATTTTTTTTTTTTTTTTTGTGCCTTGTTGAAGACGCCAGATGAGTAGCACGTGGACATGAACTCTACCAGACCAAAAGCGATTAATACTTTGAGATTTTGACGTCATGATATTTAACCAATTGGATCGCAAGGTTAGCCCGATCGCTAAATCTCAGCCAATAAAATTCAATTAACAAACACACCTACGTCTTGAAGAAATAAATACTGCGCCATTTCACTGTTCTATAGTTGCTGTATTAGGAACAAAAATGGCGCTCCGGCTATTAACGGATCAGAATAAAAGCAATTAACAGCGGTACGAACTGAAGAGATAATAAATTCAACCGGCAATCACGGAAAGAACCACTTATAGAAGGCGGTGCGAAAGAATGACGAGAGCGGATTATTTAAATCGATTATTGAAAAAAAGTCTTCCATTAGAAAAAATCTCAATTGAGCACTGCATCGAAGAAAGACGGAATCCCGTAAAGAAACCCACTACTAATCGGAGTTTTTAATCAACTGTTGGAGATAAGATCAAATCTACGATAACCCGCAAAACATCAGCTGTGATTGACATATACGTGAGATTAAAGACCAGCTGATAAGAAACGTCAAGTTGGAGCTGTACTACGTCACGGTTGGGCTCGGAACATTTTATTTGCCCGATACTGCACAACGTCAAGAGAGCTGAATTAAACGGAAAATAGAGTGCAATTCTAAAAGCACGTAAATTTCACAACGTTTCGGCGAGCAAGGCAGTTTGAAATAAGACAATATTTAGAGTCTTGTAGGCAAATTAGACGGACCAGAAAACAAATATATTTTTCGCATTAGCATTACTAAGTAGATTACAGCATGTACAAATCAACTAATGCCTTGTATTGTTCTGTCCTTGACGCAATGAAGACCACCATGATGTTCTAAGAAGCTGAGGCAAAGACTACTCTGGCTATGGTGACGCTTGACGAGATGGATGATCCAGGAGGACAGTAGTCAGCTGTGATGACGAGATGAACCCTATTACTTAAGCCGAACCATGGAGCGAGGCCTACCATCCCATGACGATCAACAGCGAGATGGAAGTCAAAATCCAATAAGCAAAGATAAGTCCCCATTTGAGTCGTGTCGTAAGTAGAAAACCTTATTCTTTTAGTTAATATATAATGTGCATTATGACATTGTGTGTGCGTAGTTAATATACGAGTGTGCTCACAAGGAGATAGGTATTCATCTGAAAATACCGTAAATTCCAGACATAGGCGTTAAAATACCAGTGAATGCCGTTCGTAAGTTTGTCAATATGATAGTGGAGAAGTGATTGATATTTTTCATAATTCGTTGTCAGTGAAGTGTTAGAGTATTAAGAGGAAGTTAATATTTATATGCGTGATGGCTTTAACAAATAACAAGCGTAAAGATCGTATTTAGGGAGTGTTACAATGAAATATAGTGGCACAATTTTAAGGTTACGATGTGCTGTTCTTTGATACTATGACAGTAATGATAATGATTTATATATGTGTAGGTTAAGGCACATATGTTGCGTATTTTGATGAAACGAGTGCTTCGATTATAAATGCTACGCGATAATGGTAGTGTTAAATGGTGAATGTAATTAGCATATGAGTTGCTAGTATATTTTGATGGTGATAATTATTGTTATTTAGGAAGTTGGTCATAGTATTTCTTCGAGAGATGGAAGTATGTGTAGGTTGCACATGCTAAGGTATAGGGATTGAAACGTACTGTTTCTGATTGCTATTTTATTCCCTAATATATATATGATACAGATTAGGATACGATCTTAATGCCATCACTATAGAATTAATTGAGTAAGTAGGATCATCAGAAGAGCCGAGAGACCACTTACGTCAATATTTAGGCCTTCACTGATATATCAACGATTATTTTCATGTATTCTCACTTACGGCAATTCAACTTATGATTTTATGGGAGCAGTATAAGACATCACTGGTAACTTAGTCTTTCATATGTGGATTTTAGATGAAGATAGAGTCTTCCTATGTGTCAATTTTTCCACCCATGGTATTATTCGTTGGAATATTAATTGAATACACTTGGTAATGTTATGTTAAGTCATAAACGCACTTTAACTGAATTTTAACCATGAATTAAAATAATAATTGAATGATTTAGCCATATAAGCCTTACGATGGAATTAATTTGAGAATGCTTACGACTTAAAGTGGACTTAGATTTGCTTATATGGAGGCCAACTAGCACGAAATATGAAACGTTTAAAGAATTTGGAACCTCAAATAGAGAAAATCCCAAAATCTTCTCACACGATTTTTTCTACTGTGCGTGGACATTGATATGAAGTGTTTCAACCGAGTGATATGCATTTCTGCAATTGCATGTGAATTTAGGTTCAGACGATTGAATTTTGGTAATTTTTGAGAAGCAACTTAACTTAATATTGAAAGATTCCAGATCTTAATTAATTAATTAATTGATTAATTATTAGCCATTTTCTTTGCGTTTTTCACATTTTCAATTGAAACCCAATTTGAACATTGTATATAGTAGGGATATAGCTTATTTTACTTAAACCTTTTGGATGCATCCAATCATTACAATCATTATAATAATTGTAATTATTACAATTATCCAACTTTTACAATTATGTTGAGTGATTTTACTTGGTTATATAATTTATTTATTTTTCTTTTCATTTGAATCCCTTGGATACTACTTAATTATAATACAATTCTTTGACAGGCCAGGACTAGGATACAGATGAATGAGGCCTAATTTCATTTATTTATTAGAGGTTTTCCTAAACCTATTTCCTTCAAGGCAACATCATTACATTATTTAGATGCTGATTGCGTAGGAAACCAGCCATAATGCATAAATAATTTTTTTCAAGATAATCTACGTTTATTTCAACTCATACTTAGACAAACTTATGAATAAAAGCTGAGTAGTGGAAACATTAAATTCTTTCAATGTCTACTTAGAATAAGTATTAGATATAAGCTTGTAATGACTAATTTGATTGCGAGTATGATGATGACATGTATGGAGTTCTTGACAAGCCATGATAATCTGATTTTTACGATAAATTCCGGTATCATACATGTACGGTAACCGACTAATAGCGTGTTGAAGACGTTCATCTACGTAGGTTGGGATTTACCGTAGGCCATCGGTGTTCTTTCTCACGCGGAACTCACAACCCAGGAATATCTGGCAGATGAAATTATTATTAAGAGCTAGTCTGGAAACTCGTGTATCCCACCTGGACGCGGGTTGGTGCATGTAGTTAATTGGCGCCACAACAGTAGGGCAATTCAAGAGAAAGACACCGTGGGAGTAATGTGTGGCAAATAGAGAAAGACACCGTGGAGTAAAGCGTCGCCAAAGACATGTAGTAATTGATGCCGCAAGAGTGGAGCAATTCAAGAGAAAAACACCGTGGGAGAGAGACGTTGGTCATCAGACCATGTACATGTGATGCTACGTCATATTCAGAATGAAGAGAAAGGTATTAAGGTCAAGAAATGGAGGTATCGTGCAAAACTTAGTTATATCTGGTAAAAGAAGTTGTCGTTTGACCAGATAAATTTTTATATTGGGATCGAAGAAAGCACAGGAGGACAGTGGACTGTGAAGTCGAGTAGATGCCCAATAATAATAATCAGAGATAAAAAAGAAAAGAAACGGATGGATGAGATGAAGAAAATATTTCAGGACGGCTGGAAATAGTCGAATTTCTGTCTAGAGGAAGCTGAAGTAGAATATGAAGACTTTATAATTGTAAATATAAACATTGTAAGTGAATTTAAGAAATGTTGCTAAAATGTTAGCTACAATTTATTATGAAATAACTTAGATATAGGAAGTAGATGGTAAGAAATTGAGTTATTTGAACCTTTTTAATTATTTATGCCAGAATTAAGATTTGGAATCTTAGTCATTAGGGTAAATGTTTCATATTTCATGGAGTAATTGGGTCATCCTCGTAAGCAAAGCCTAGTCAGAGTAGTTAAGCCTATATTTAAGCATTGTATCAATACAGTTGAGTGAGTAAGAATAAGAATATTTGTGAATATTGAACTATAGAGAAGTTAGGGCAGAATTAGAGTATTATCTGAAATAATAGAGAACTCGGAAATAATACGTAAAAGTAAAGATGTCAACGTTAAGCCAATTAAAAGCACAATTTGAAGAGTACCAGAAGGTACAGGAGGAGAAGCAAGAAGAGAAGGAAAGAAAGCAGAAAGAAGAACAACAGGGAATGTTCGAAATCTTAAAAGGAATGATGGAAAAGCAACAGCAAATGATGGAAGAAAACCGAAAGCGCGATAAGGAAGAACAGGAAGAAAAGGAGAAGAGGCAGGAAGAGAAGGAGAGGAAACAGAAGGAAGAACAGGAAGAGAAGGAGAGGAAACAGAAGGAAGAACAGGAAGAGAAGGAGAGGAAACAGAAGGAAGAACAGGAAGAGAAGGAGAGGAAACAGAAGGAAGAACAGGAAGAGAAACATAAGCAGATGATGGAGGAGATGAAGCAGATGAAGGAGGAGATGAAGAAAAGTCATCGAGAGCAAGAAGAAAGACACAAAATAATAATGACGGAGATGAAAGAAGAGATCTTGAAAATAGGATCAGAAATGGGCAAGATCAAGAACCACATGGAGGAATGGAAGGCAGAAATTAGCGGAAATATGGAAGAGAAAAACCAGAAAATACAAGAAGAAATAAACGACATCAAGAAAGAGATGATAGGGAGCAATAGCTATCTACAATCTCTAAAGGAGAATGAGATAAAGAACCTGACAGACAATATGGAGAGATTACATATAGATTCCCAAGAGAAATGGAAACAATGCGAGGAGAAGATTGGGGAGTTAAGCGGCGAAATACAGACAACGAATGCTGATTTGGAAAAGAAATACGAACAAGCTGCAGATCAGATCGGAAATAAAATAACGGAAATAAGAGACGAGATCGAGCACAACAAAGAAGAATTAAATCTGAGGATGAGTAAATCTGAGGAAGGACTTCGGCAGATACAAGCTCAAATACGAGAGATCCGGGATGAAGAACATGGAAGGACCGTTACGATATCCAACGACGAGTGTCGTAAGAACGTGGAATTTCAGATAAATGAGAGAGAAGCTACAAGTATACCGGTTACACGTTCGAATCACAGTATTGTGGAAAGGAGTACAGAGAATGGAAGCAGTGGGAGTCCCACTATAATAAACGTAATAAAGACATTCGACGATAGGCCTAAACACTTTAATAACACCACGAGTATGTCACCGAAACGTTTTCTTCGGGAAATGGATGATTATTTTAGAGAGCATGGTATCCCGGAGGAGAAGAAACTGAAAATAGTAGAAAAACACTTGGATGCAAATCCTAGTTTGTGGTTCCAAGCATTCAAATATACTTTTCACGAGTACAGCGATTTTAAAACAGCATTCTTGCAGCGCTTCTGGAATCCAGACATTCAGCATAACCTACGTTTAGAACTCTATTCCCGTAAATATGCTTCAAATGGTCAAACAGGGTTCAGCGATTTCTTTGCCCACCAATTTTACCGTTTTCAGGACCTGGATTCACCACCCAGCGAACTCGAAGCAATTAAGACTATACAACGTCAATTTCCATTAGACGTTCAACGGTTATTAGCTACTGCTAACCCGGTAACCGCTGTACAAATGGAGACAACGCTAAGGCAGATTGACATGACTACGGTACCACACCCTCACAGGATAGCTAGGAACGGTTACAGTGAAGAAACTGTTAACATACTTACGCAAGATGATACGAGCAGAAATACTCTGGAAGAACGTAGAAATATAAATAGAAAAAGGCAATGGGGTAATCCAGAAAATGGAAGAAAGGAGGAAGAAAAATGTCATTGCAGGAGAGGAGTCTATGGTCAAGGGACATATATGGGAAATAGAAGGTATAAGCCCAATATGCGACTGAGGAACCAGTATCGAGAAGGCAGAGGAAGAAACAATTTCAGAGAGAGACCCCGATATGAAAGAAGGAATGTTAGGGATAGCCAAGAAAAGGAAAGTTACAACCAAAGATACATTCAGGAACTGAATGAGGCCCGAAATGATAAAATTAAATGGGAAAAGGCTATCAAAGATCAAGACGTAAATACTGACGTGGAAGGAGCCGAGAGTCTTGAATTACAAAGATTCAAGAAGCGAAGACAGGAAGAACAGGCGCTAAATCCCAACACAAAGGAATTTGAGTATAGGGGAGAGAGCGAAAGGCCAACAAGCAAAAAAAAAACGCTGATTTCAAATTAGAAGGCGAAATTGAAAATGTAGAAAACGCAGGGAATTTCAAAATTAACAGTTATTTTATAACGCAAGTAGATTCGTGGGAGATTGATTCTGAAGAATTGGTTAAGGACTTAACACAGCATCATATGAAGAAAAGATATAATTTACCCATTATAGTAGCAAGAGTAGGAGAGCTTAAAGTACATTGCCTTGTGGATTCTGGAGCCAGTATTAGTGTGTTATCCAAAGAGCTTTTCCAAGATATGAATAAAAGAATGAAACTACTAACAATACCAGTCTCAAAAATTAAGATACGGGGTATTGTACCTGACAAGACAGTGGAGTGTAATGTACAAACATATCTGGAGATTAATATAGGAAACAGAAATTTTGAACACCCATTCGTAGTCATGAACCGAATCAAATATAACATCATACTAGGAATAGATTTTATGACAGTCACAGGAATGACCATTGACATGGAGAAACAAGAGATAAGATTTCCTATTTGCGATGAGAATACCGAAGAAAAACAGGAAAGAATTAAGATCAATGAGGACGATGGTGTAGTTAATAATGTGAAAGTCGAGGAAGAAGGAGAGGACTCACACTCAGAAAGGGATTCGAAATTGCAGATAGAAGGGAATGAAATGTCAATGTCATGTGAGAATATACTAGAAAGTATTGAGAAGGTCATGATTACAGTGGAGGAAGAAAACATACCAAACATCTTAGAGGCAGTTGCAAATGCCAAAATTTCACCTGTTGAAAAATCCAAACTTCACGGAATCTTGCAGGAATATTCAGACCTATTCAGGAACAAGCCAGGACAGATTCCCAATTTTAGGTATAAGTTGTTGGTGAATGATTGGACACCTTTTAAAGGGAAATTATATGGGGTACCAGAGAAATATTTCTCAGAAGTAAAAGAAATTATAAAAGGCATGGAGGATGATGGAATTATCATGAAAACATCTAGTCCATATTTGAACCCGTTAGTAATAGTTGTGAAAAGCAACGGGAAACTGAGAATTTGCCTAGACACGCGATCCTTAAATACCTGATTAATTCCTGAATATAATACTGTACCGAAGATTAAGGATATTGTACAAAAATTCCGAGACATGAGGTATTTTTCGACGATGGATTTCACATCTTCCTATCATCATATTGTCCTTGAAGAAAAGTCTCGACTGCTAACGGGATTCATGTTTGACAGTCAGACTTATGTCTACTGTCGGTTGCCTTTCGGACTGAAGAACAGTTGTGCCGTTTTGGTGAGAGCCCTGGATAGGAATTTAACTCCAGAGGTGAAGGAATTTCTAACTTGTTATGTAGACGACCTCATCTTGGCAACCAAGACATTCGATGATCATTGTGATAAGCTGGAGAAGTTATTTCAGAATCTAAGGACAGCTGGATTCAAAATCAACATAGCCAAGTCCAAGTTTTGTCAGGAAGAAGTATTATTTGTTGGTCACATGATAGATGGCACAGGGGTACGACCAAACCCAGTAAAAATCCAGGCGATATGCGACTTTCCTCGACCAAAACGCATTAAACATGTACGACAATTCCTCGGAATGGCTCAGTTCTCTTCTAACCACTGTAAAGGCTACACTCAAACTGCAGCACCCCTACAGGATCTGTTGAAGACAAATAACAGATGGAAGTGGGATGAAAAAGCAGAAAGGGCATTCCAAGAATTGAAAACTTTGCTGACCAGAAGTATAAAGCTAGGCTATCCTAATTTCGAAAAGGAATTTATTATCCAGTCAGATGCCTTGAATGTCGGTATAGGCGCGTGTTTATACCAAGAGGAAGAAGGGACACCTCCTAAAAGAATATATTTAGCCTTCACCAGTCGAAAGTTGAGGAGTCATGAAATTCATTACACTACTACAGAACAAGAGCTACTGGCGATAGTCTATGCTTTACAGCAGTGGAAAAAGACCATCTAAGGATATCCGATAACTGTCAGATCGGATCACAAAGCGTTAACTTTCGGACTTAAAGCAGCAATGACGAACGAAAGGATAACAAGATGGATGTTGTTCACTCAACAATTCCAGATAAAGATAGAATACTGTAGTGGAAAGGAAAATATCCTAGCCGATGCTCTAAGTCGAAATCCCGTGGACAACATGGAGGAAGTCCATAAAATAGAGCTAATTCCAGAAGATGAGGATATTCTAGAAAAATTACGGAATATTGTACAGTTGCAACGTCAGGATGAGAAGTTGAAGAATATCATAGACAAGTTAGAAAGTAGAGATTGTGATTCTGAGGCAAGGTCGAAAATATCAAGAGTATACAGCATCAAACGGGGTATGCTCATGGCTAAGACAGGCAAAGATCAAGAAAGAGTACGCATCGTATTACCTTCAGTATTATATAGAGAAGTGATCTGGCACGTACATCGAATCACAGGACATGGCGGTATGGAGAAAGTGACTCAAGTTATCCTAGAAAAGTTCACTTGGAAAGGAAACAGAAGGACTATAAGGAATATAGTACGAACATGTGATATCTGCCGGAAAGTTAAACAAGGTAATTGTCTAATAAGGCATGAACCAAGGGCCATACTACCGCACAAAGCCAGAGAGCTATATGCCATCGATATATTTGGTAAGCTTCCTACGGCTAAGAAAGGAAATAAATTCATCGTGGTAGTTATGGACGTCTTCTCAAAGTATGTATCACTACAACCAATACAGCGTGCTAATTCGAAACAAGTAATACGACGTCTAGTTAAACATATATTGCCTAACATGGGAAAACCCGAGAGATTGTTGTCCGACAGAGGAACTCAGTTTACATCACTTCAATTTAAAGAGGCTATGGAAGAGATGGGAATTAAACATGTTCTATGTTCAATAAGACACCCAGCGTCCAACCCAGTCGAAAGAAATATGAAAGAAATAGCTAAATTTGCCGGATATACTGTTCCAAGCAACACTGGAAGTGGATAGATGTGCTTGAGAAAATTGAAGAAAGTATTAATAACACTGTCCACGAATCCAGCGGCCAAATTCCAAAAGTTATTCACTACAATATTAGACCTGAGAGACCATGGGACAAAATAATTCAGCTACCGACCGAACCAAGCTTAGACCAAGATAAGCTGAACCAACTAGTTCGAGAGAGGCTGTATAAACAATCCCAGAGGAGACTGAGGAGGATACAACACAAGAAATTCCATCCTGAATTGAAGAAGGGCGACCTTATATTAGTAAAGAAGCCAGCAATCTCCAATGTATCCACTAAAGTATTTGCAAAGTTCGTACATTTATTCGATGGACCATTTGTTATACATCGATCATTTGGGAACAACGCGTACGAAGTTCACGATCTGAATGGTAGAAGTAAAGGAATACACAACGCGACAAATATTAAGTTATACTTCAAGGAACAAAGGGATTAGAATCTATCAAACATCACAGTTAAACAAGGAATGGGAACTGGAATGGCCTATGACTTGAACAAACCGATTAATCTGTAAAAACTTACAGTGATGCTCTCACAATTCTAACTAAGAACAGTGAAAAGTCCCATTATGATATTAGAAAAATATAAGATAAATATATAGCAAGCCATATATTTAAATCAACGTGGGAGGAGTAAATGTGCCATTTCACTGTTCTATAGTTGCTGTATTAGGAACAAAAATGGCGCTCCGGCTATTAACGGATCAGAATAAAAGCAATTAACAGCGGTACGAACTGAAGAGATAATAAATTCAACCGGCAATCACGGAAAGAACCACTTATAGAAGGCGGTGCGAAAGAATGACGAGAGCGGATTATTTAAATCGATTATTGAAAAAAAAGTCTTCCATTAGAAAAAATCTCAATTGAGCACTGCATCGAAGAAAGACGGAATCCCGTAAAGAAACCCACTACTAATCGGAGTTTTTAATCAACTGTTGGAGATAAGATCAAATCTACGATAACCCGCAAAACATCAGCTGTGATTGACATATACGTGAGATTAAAGACCAGCTGATAAGAAACGTCAAGTTGGAGCTGTACTACGTCACGGTTGGGCTCGGAACATTTTATTTGCCCGATACTGCACAACGTCAAGAGAGCTGAATTAAACGGAAAATAGAGTGCAATTCTAAAAGCACGTAAATTTCACAACGTTTCGGCGAGCAAGGCAGTTTGAAATAAGACAATATTTAGAGTCTTGTAGGCAAATTAGACGGACCAGAAAACAAATATATTTTTCGCATTAGCATTACTAAGTAGATTACAGCATGTACAAATCAACTAATGCCTTGTATTGTTCTGTCCTTGACGCAATGAAGACCACCATGATGTTCTAAGAAGCTGAGGCAAAGACTACTCTGGCTATGGTGACGCTTGACGAGATGGATGATCCAGGAGGACAGTAGTCAGCTGTGATGACGAGATGAACCCTATTACTTAAGCCGAACCATGGAGCGAGGCCTACCATCCCATGACGATCAACAGCGAGATGGAAGTCAAAATCCAATAAGCAAAGATAAGTCCCCATTTGAGTCGTGTCGTAAGTAGAAAACCTTATTCTTTTAGTTAATATATAATGTGCATTATGACATTGTGTGTGCGTAGTTAATATACGAGTGTGCTCACAAGGAGATAGGTATTCATCTGAAAATACCGTAAATTCCAGACATAGGCGTTAAAATACCAGTGAATGCCGTTCGTAAGTTTGTCAATATGATAGTGGAGAAGTGATTGATATTTTTCATAATTCGTTGTCAGTGAAGTGTTAGAGCATTAAGAGGAAGTTAATATTTATATGCGTGATGGCTTTAACAAATAACAAGCGTAAAGATCGTATTTAGGGAGTGTTACAATGAAATTTAGTGGCACAATTTTAAGGTTACGATGTGCTGTTCTTTGATACTATGACAGTAATGATAATGATTTATATATGTGTAGGTTAAGGCACATATGTTGCGTATTTTGATGAAACGAGTGCTTCGATTATAAATGCTACGCGATAATGGTAGTGTTAAATGGTGAATGTAATTAGCATATGAGTTGCTAGTATATTTTGATGGTGATAATTATTGTTATTTAGGAAGTTGGTCATAGTATTTCTTCGAGAGATGGAAGTATGTGTAGGTTGCACATGCTAAGGTATAGGGATTGAAACGTACTGTTTCTGATTGCTATTTTATTCCCTAATATATATATGATACAGATTAGGATACGATCTTAATGCCATCACTATAGAATTAATTGAGTAAGTAGGATCATCAGAAGAGCCGAGAGACCACTTACGTCAATATTTAGGCCTTCACTGATATATCAACGATTATTTTCATGTATTCTCACTTACGGCAATTCAACTTATGATTTTATGGGAGCAGTATAAGACATCACTGGTAACTTAGTCTTTCATATGTGGATTTTAGATGAAGATAGAGTCTTCCTATGTGTCAATTTTTCCACCCATGGTATTATTCGTTGGAATATTAATTGAATACACTTGGTAATGTTATGTTAAGTCATAAACGCACTTTAACTGAATTTTAACCATGAATTAAAATAATAATTGAATGATTTAGCCATATAAGCCTTACGATGGAATTAATTTGAGAATGCTTACGACTTAAAGTGGACTTAGATTTGCTTATATGGAGGCCAACTAGCACGAAATATGAAACGTTTAAAGAATTTGGAACCTCAAATAGAGAAAATCCCAAAATCTTCTCACACGATTTTTTCTACTGTGCGTGGACATTGATATGAAGTGTTTCAACCGAGTGATATGCATTTCTGCAATTGCATGTGAATTTAGGTTCAGACGATTGAATTTTGGTAATTTTTGAGAAGCAACTTAACTTAACATTGAAAGATTCCAGATCTTAATTAATTAATTAATTGATTAATTATTAGCCATTTTCTTTGCGTTTTTCACATTTTCAATTGAAACCCAATTTGAACATTGTATATAGTAGGGATATAGCTTATTTTACTTAAACCTTTTGGATGCATCCAATCATTACAATCATTATAATAATTGTAATTATTACAATTATCCAACTTTTACAATTATGTTGAGTGATTTTACTTGGTTATATAATTTATTTATTTTTCTTTTCATTTGAATCCCTTGGATACTACTTAATTATAATACAATTCTTTGACAGGCCAGGACTAGGATACAGATGAATGAGGCCTAATTTCATTTATTTATTAGAGGTTTTCCTAAACCTATTTCCTTCAAGGCAACATCATTACATTATTTTGATGCTGATTGCGTAGGAAACCAGCCATAATGCATAAATGATTTTTTTCAAGATAATCTACGTTTATTTCAACTCATACTTAGACAAACTTATGAATAAAAGCTGAGTAGTGGAAACATTAAATTCTTTCAATGTCTACTTAGAATAAGTATTAGATATAAGCTTGTAATGACTAATTTGATTGCGAGTATGATGATGACATGTATGGAGTTCTTGACAAGCCATGATAATCTGATTTTTACGATAAATTCCGGTATCATACATGTACGGTAACCGACTAATAGCGTGTTGAAGACGTTCATCTACGTAGGTTGGGATTTACCGTACGCCATCGGTGTTCTTTCTCACGCGGAACTCACAACCCAGGAATATTTGGCAGATGAAATTATTATTAAGAGCTAGTCTGGAAACTCGTGTATCCCACCTGGACGCGGGTTGGTGCAATACCCATGTATCTGGGGGAATCTTCCTCATTTGCTCTGTTGCTCTTTTGTGTCTTCAGTTGTCTACGTGAGTAATTGCTTCGCACAAGTACAAGTAATCGTGTTGTAAGAGCACATGTGTTATTGGAGACGGCATATACGACATCGAACATTACAAGCATTCATTTGATGAAAGACGATATTTTTTTTCTGCTTCTGAGGAAATTTTAAGAAACGGAAATATTGGAAACGCAGCAGTTCAGATTTCCTTAATTTTATAAATCTGAGGAAAATTTAAAGTACGTAAAAACTGTGCCAGCTTGGAGAATCGAGTGTGTGTTGGGAACTATTTCTAAAACAAACCTTTTAGTTTCAGCTTTCACCAGAAGACGGAAGATCACTAGCAGTCCTGAATTATTTTGGAAGAATGGAACTTCAGCATTACGACGGAGTTTGTAATTGTCCTAAGTCCTCGCCTGCTGCAGCCATGTGTAACTAAAATTTGAGGCATAATTTAGCCCAGGGGAGAATAATATCGGAGATGGAGTTTGGTTAAATATTCACTGATCATCAACCGAGTCCAGAAGCCAAGTCTATTACAGCTAAGATTTTAAATTATACTTTTCTCTATTTTCTGTTGTAATAATTATGTAGACGTAGTCTTTGCTTGAATATTTGAGATCATTTCTAATACTCTTTGTAGTTAGGAATTTCACTCTTCTTTCACTGGTGTTGGTAGATTTGATGTGTGTGAGAGTGTATTTGGGACCTATAATTTGTTCTATTTGAGTGAGTGCTTTGTGACATGTTCTCACTGTCCCATGATAAGTCGAGGAAAGTGTTAAAAATATTTGACCCACGCGATAACATTTATTCATTTATAAAATAATGATGGAATAATTTTTGAATAATTTGGGACAGAATATCGACGTGTTCTGTGAATTTAGGATTTTTCCTTGATGTTTTGTGGTTTATCATAGATTCGAGATAGGATAGAGTCATCTATGATTTCATTAAACCATAGCCTACGATGACGCGACCGCGCGCGTATAATAATAATAATAATAATAATAATAATAATAATAATTGACATTATTACGGTCTAATAGAATGTTTAAAGGTCATGAGTGTAATTATTACTGTGCTTATAAATGATTCATGTGTGCTATATTGAAGTAGATGTTGGCCTGGAATATTGGTCGTGGCTTGAATGTCCACAAATTTTGCTTTTACTGTTATTAATATATAAGTAATAATAATAACAACGTAAACGTTTCCACCTTTTCAATACTAAAATATATTCACAAAATTATAAAATTTTGTGAATAAATTATAAAATTTTGTGAATATATTTTAGTATTGAAAAGGTGGAAACGTTTACGTTGTTATTATTATTACTTATATATTATTCTCAGTTCAATACGGACCATAAACATGAAATTCATAACCATTAATTTACTGTTATTGGTATTTTTGAGACTTGTAAATGGATCTTAAGATAGGATTTTATTTATGTGTCCATTACGTGAGTCAGTTAATTTTAATTTCGTGTGGCTATGTCTAGCCGAGTGCAGCCCTTGTAAGGCAGACCCTCCGATGAGGGTGGGCGGCATCTGCCATGTGTAGGTAACTGCGTGTTATTGTGGTAGAGGATAGTGTTATGTGTGGTGTGTGAGTTGCAGGAATGTTGGGGACAGCACAAACACCCAGTCCCCGGGCCATTGGAATTAACCAATTAAGGTTAAAATCCCCGACCCGGCCGGGAATCGAACCCGGAACCCTCTGAACCGAAGGCCAGTACGCTGACCATTCAGCCAACGAGTCGGACACGTGAGTCAGTTAAGGAAGAGAGTGTGTCTTTGAACATAATTTCTTCTTATGCAGCACATATTGATCGATAATTTGAGATAATAGGAGATTAAAAATAACGTAGTCGTGACTCATAGACCGTATGCGCGAATGCTTATTTATCTATGACTGTAGGCAATTCTATGGAATTTTTAGTGATGATTTCTATTGTAAAATTATCCTGGAACATCGTTGTGGAATCTATTTCATTGAAAAAGTGATAATCCTGTTACAATCACATGTCAGACGATCGTAATGGTAGCCCTTGTCTGATATTGTCATCGGGAGGAACTCTCATATTTCCAATAAAATTTAAAATTAAAAATCAAGAGATAGGGTTCGATAAATCTATTTGATAATATTACCATGGACCAAAGCTTGAATGTGAGATGGATGAATGACTGATTTTTTTTGTAAATGTGATTTTCATGGTTATATTTTGTCATGATATGTGTACGCTGTGCGCGTAAAGTTTTCGATTTTTTTGTTGTTTTGTGGCGAGCATATTTGGCTCAATTATAAATCTTTAAACAATTTTATGATGGAATAAGATAGATTAGGATCTTTGCTTTGAGGGAAAATACTTAAGCAAGGATCGCGTCAATGAACTAAGCTCACAAAATGTAAAATGTTTAACTCTATAATGCGAGAATTTTAAGTCTTTATTGTGAGTTGTGCACAACACTAGGTCAATTGACACAAAGGTAAAAATCTAATGAGTTGAATATTGGACTTCAAAATAATTTAATTAAATAATTTGAAGCTTAAGTAATTAATTAGGATAATATTTAAGTAATAGAAATAATTTATTTAATTTTTCGTGTGAGGTAAAAATTTGACTCATTGCAAAATAAATCGCAGAGTATTGTTAATTTAAATAATAATTTGAAAAATCAGATTTTTGATATTTTGAGATAGGATTTTCTCAGATAATATGTTAATTAATTTCCTAATACGATTTATTAAGACTCAGTTTCGTATCTTTGCAGAACGCAATTTAATGAAGAACTGTGGGTGAATTCCAGCAGGGAAGAGCTAAATATTTTTATTTCAAGATTTTGAAAATATTAATGGAATTTGGAAAGTGCTAATATTTTATTTAATAAATGTTAAAACCCATTTCTTTTTAGTGTTTTCATTTGTCGTCAGTCCTTAGGTTGTCCCTGTCCTCTATAATTTAGCGTTGCCTGTAAGCGAACGTTTCCGCCTCTGGGACTTTTGCTTACCGGCTGGGCTGCCTGGCAAAACGGGGGCAATATATAGGAGATTAACTGCATTAGCGGAGGAAAAGCTTCATGAAATGCGAACTCTCTTGGTAAGAAGCCCCATAAAATGTCTCTTACATTTCACGGTACAGACTACTGTGTTCATTTTTTTCTGTCCAAAAAGCAACTAAACTGTTACAAGTGAAACTATAAACTCCAATATGTCCAAAATTTTAGGAAAACTGTAAATGGCTACTATATATGAACCTTGTTCACAACGAGTAGAAGAGCTGGATGTTTTCAAGAATTGTGTGTGAACTGGCCTGCTAGATTCCCCAATTTAAATCCCTACAATAATTATCTGTGGAGGACAATGAAGGGAAGTGCTCACCAACGACCCTCACACAAGAGAAGAACTACAGAACCTTCTGCAAGCCATATTGAACATCTCACAGGATTACATTTGCAAAGAGTCTGCAAGCCTCTTTAGGAGGTGCCACACATATCTGAGAGCTGTTTCCGCCTTTTAGTTAAATCAGAAATAGCCTTCAATAGCTGTTATTTGGCAGCGAGTACAGCAGGACAGTGATAATCTAGCACATGTCAGAAATAGATTTTTTTTCTTATTTTGAGGGATTTAATGCTTGGCACGTTTGGCAGAACAGTCGGATGCGTTCAGGAGAAATCTGAACCGGTCGGCTTTTTATCAGTTACTATTGTCTGCCTCTCTGTACTTTCGCTGAGATCAGCCAGTCACCATCTTGGCTCTGTGATAATATCACTATGATTCTTTGTCCGCATAGACCTACAGTTACAGTTCTTGCGTTTGCATCAGTGTGGGGTGATTTTTCTTTACAGTTATTTAATAAATTCATTGTACTGTATCAAAGTTTAGCTATGTGTATGGCTGTCAAATAGACTACAGCACAGTAAAAAGTTTGTAAGTACAGTGAATATCCTTTCTAAACCGAACATTCATGTGCCGGGTTTTCGTAAGCCTTAAATATCTTTGTGAAATTTGCAGAGAGGAGTCATACGACTTTGCTGAAGTTATGAATCTCCACATTATACAACATATTTTTTTATCAAAAAAAGAGCTCAATTCAAGGAACAATTATGCATTCCTACAATGCTTCGGAGGGCTCAGAAGAAAATTCAAGTTATCACATCAGTAAACAAAATTAAAATAAGTCAAAAAATTGTATTGAAGAGGTGGATTTAACTCACTTATTTTAATTTGGTTTAATCAAAGTTCAATACCGACCCATAAAATGAAATTCATTTCTCTAGATATCACATCAGTGGTAGATACCAGTCAGACATGCTCCACACTCTTGACATCATCAGACACCTACGCTAGACCTACAGACAGTGATTCAGATTGAAGTGTACCAAATTCTTTGTACTGAACAATTTTCATTTGATTAAAATTAATTAGGTCTTGGTTTTTCAAAGCCAATTATTTCATAATAGTCCTAAAAATTATTTATATTGAATTTTCGTAAAACTCTGTGCCTTGAAATAACTTAACTGTGCAGTAGAGTATTTGATTTTTAATTGTTTTGTTTTTACAGTACTATCATAATCATTTCTTTGCTCCAGCAAGCAGGGGCCGGGTGCAGTTGTGTACAAGCCTCCTCCAGTTTGTCCTGTTCATCCACAGATGCTGCTCATATATGCAAAGCCAGTTCACATCTCTAATTTCAAGGTCCTTCAATATCTGTTTTTCCCAAACATCACAAGGTCTTCTTCTTGGTCTCTTCCTAGAAACATTTGGTCAAAGTATGTTCGAGGAGTCCTGTGAGTGTTCATCCTTTTCATGTGACCATACCATTGCAGTCTCTTCACTTCTAGAGTCTCCAGCAACCTTCTTTCCAATCAAAGCTGTTGTAGGATATCCACATTCCTTATTTTATCCATTTTTGTTTTTTTGTAGACAAGAACGGAGGAACTTCATTTCTGTTGCCTGAAGACGACTCTTCGTTGGTCCAGTAAGTGTTGCTGCTTCCAGGCCATATGTCAACATAGGTACTAGATATATTTTGTACAAGCTCATCTTGGAAACTAACGGAAATGTTTTATCCAAAAGTACTTGACGTACGTGACCGAATTTGGAAGCTTTCTGTATTCTGTTACTAATCCTTTGATGTATGGTATTGTCTGATGACAGAACACTACCTAAATACTGGAACTTGTCAACAATATCCATCACCTCATCTCCAATTCTTATATGAACAGTTGGAGAGTTTCTACTCATCATCAAGCCAACTGTCTTAGTTTTGCTGATTTTGAGACCTATGGTTGTAAAAGCTTCATGCCAGAGATCTAGTCTAGTTTGTACTTCCGCTTCTGTCGCACCCCATACAATTACACCATCAGAAAAAACCAGGGCATTAGTTGTTGGCTCCTTTCTTTTACCCGCTTTTAAAACTTCATCCATCATGATTATGAAGAGAAGTGGTGAAAGACAACTTCCTTGCTGGACTCCACTCTTTGTTTAGAACCAACCTGAACTTCCATCCTGGACCTGGACACAACACTTGGTTTCATCATATAATAGTTTTACTCGTGCTATGACGTCATCGGGCACTTTTTTATGACTCAAACATTCCCATTTATGCCTGCGTGGTACATGGTCATATGCTTTCTCGATGTCCAGAAAAACAGTTATAAGTGTTTTAGCTTTCTCCCAATACTTCTCATAGAGCATTCTGGTGGCAAAAATAAGGTCTATAGTTGATCTATGAGGTCTAAATCGATGTTGTTGTTCCTCAAGTGTAGGTTCAACATATTTTCTAATCCTACTCTCAAGGATGGATTCGTAGATTTTGAGGCCATGTGATAGAGTTATACCTCTGTAGTTGGTACATTTCTTTCTGTCACCTTTTTTTTCAACAATGGGATGATGACTCCTTGCTTCCAATCATTGGGTATTACATATTACTATTACATTACTATAGGCTACATATTTAATTGTTTAATACTGTAATATCTTCTGTTGTGTTTAATAGATAGCAATTATTTGTTTTTGTATGATAAAACTATAGTTTTCATCCGTATCCGCTTGTTTAAATAACGTTTTTAAAAATGTCCTTGATAATCCGGCATTGGCAGATCCCCAAGCATGCCAGATTATCACAGTCCTACTGTAGTAATACCAATATAAATGGTCTGTTATTGGACATTATCAATTTTCCAGCTAACTCATTCCTGGTTGCCAGCGTTTTGCACCCATGTGCTAGGTTGGGCTCATCAGTTGGTACCTAGTACACCTACCAAGACGCATGGCTAGTGCATCCCATGGAGGCCACTGCGTAGGCTACTTGGAGCCACCGGCAGTGCCAATGCACTATGAGAGACTGTCTCATTACCGAAAACTGATGCCTGCTCGGCCATCATCTGATTTTTGGTAATGAGACACAGTCTCTCATAGTGCATTGGCACTGCTGGTGGCTCCAAGTAGCCTACACAGTGGCCTCCACGGTATGTACTAGTCATGCATCTTGGTAGGTGTGCTAGGTACCAACTGATGAGCCCAACCTAGCACACGGGAGCAAAACGCTGGCAACCAGGAATGAGTTAGCTGGAAAATGTATAATGTCCAATAACGGACCATTTATACTGGTATTATAAATTTACTAATTCGGGACAAATATTTCAGATTCCCCATGGGAATCAACATCTGTATCGTCCTACTGTAGCATGTATCGTAATAGACAGTAGACAAGTGTTGATGTAGGAACTTGTCATGGCTCGAGTGGTGCTGCTATACAGTTATTCAAGATCCTTTTACCACCTGTATTCATCTTTTTCTCTCTTTCTTATTCCTGTGTTTATTAGGTTTTCTTCCAATCCCACACAACCCACTTAAAGGCTGAACGTCTGTCAGATGGTCGTGCAGTGAGTGTTGACACCTGCTCTCTTGATGAAGCTGGGAAGCAGAAATGAGCTTGTTGGGGGCTGAGAGAAAATATATATAAGAATTGAGATTGATGAGGAGAAAGCCTATCTCTTCCTACATCAACACTTGTCTACTGTCTATTACGATACATGCTACAGTAGGACGATACAGATGTCGATTCCCATGGGGAATATACAGGGATTATCTTTGTTCTTATGTTTGTCCCCGTCCCCTTTTCTATTGCTCCCTCCTTCAATGCTGACCTGTTATTGTATTTATCCTCTAGTGTGTTCCAATTCATATTTTGTATACATGGCTTCAAAATAAAGACCCGGAATATTCATATCTTTAAATAAAAGCAGATGTATGTGATGAGCAGATATTATGCTCATAGGTTATAAACTTCGTGGTTCTGATCCGTATTGAATTGTAGGTACAATATAATTATTAAATTAATGTAGTAATGGTCCACCTTTAAGATAAGGTACTCAGAAGACGTCAATGCCCTGAAATACAATAAATTTTCAGCTGTAGGACAGCATATGCATGACTATAAACACAAATTCACAGACATAAAACAAGATATGGAAATTCTCAAAATCATCAATAAAGGACCCTACCTTAACATTACTGAAAGCTGCTTCATACATTTAGATCAATATTTTGACCCAAATCATAATCTTAATGAAATTTCAGAAAAACCAAATATCCTTTTTGACCTTCTAATTCCCATTTTCAGCAATGTCAAACCAACAAGTCATAATTCAGTTTTTCATAATATTCACAGCACCTTTCCTCAACAGCCATCCTTTTTTCCACATCCTTCAGCCCCACCTTAATCCCCCCTCCCCACCCTCTTACCCAACCCACTCTCCTTCAGGACCTTCCCCTCCCCTCTCCTTCCTTTTTCATTTGAATCTCACAACAGTTAGTCTGAAGCACACTCAACAATAGACCACACACCTCATGCTGTATTGAGAGGTAAGTCTCAAATAACCTATGCCATCTAACTAACACATTT
Source organism: Anabrus simplex (assembly GCF_040414725.1). Taxonomy (NCBI): domain Eukaryota; kingdom Metazoa; phylum Arthropoda; class Insecta; order Orthoptera; family Tettigoniidae; genus Anabrus; species Anabrus simplex. Next base: position 268,396,655 of record NC_090270.1, read on the forward strand.
TCTCATTCAATTCATTAATTTAATCTAATTTATCAGGTTAACTTCATGGGCACCACAATGAATTGCAAAAAAAGAAAAAAAAAAAAATTACCAGACACAATGTATCTGTGTTAACCACATCTTCATGCGCTGTCCTGACAATGTCCAACAACATTTCAGCAAGATTTAACAAGCACCATGAGAGCATCTCATTTATTACTTTGATTGAGGATGAAACAACATCTAACAGTTCCCTGTCAGCTAGTGGTTATTTACAGCGGTGTCCAATGGATTACATACAGCTAACACCACACAAATAGATTTGATGACAAACTACAGGATCAACATTTACCAGTTCCCATTTACTATTGAAATATTAATGATCAGCCATATTAGAACTAACAGTTCTGTGTATATAAATTAATACTTGAAATTATTCTCAATGATGAACATACTCAAGATGTTAGAACCTAGTTCATTTTCAAATTTATTCATAATTCCATCCCAGTTTTTAATGTCACTTTGTATATATTTGTTTTAATTTGTTTTATGTCAATTGTGTGCATGTACATTTGTTTAGTTATTAGGTGTTTGACATTAAGACTGAAGATGGCCAGCCCCGGCTGAAACTAGTCCCTAATTAATGTAATTTAGAATATTACATATTATAGTATTGAAAGGTGGACCATTACCACATTAATTTAACAATTATATTGTAGATATTATGCTGTCAATTTGTAATGCTACTTAATTTAAATAAGGATACATTTTGTGATCTTCAGTAGAGTACAGCAGTCCAAGGTAAAGCTCCCTTACGTCACCACTGTTCTTTCCAATAGATGACAGTTTTTCTTCCACAACATCTAAGGAAGTGTGTACTTTATAGTGGAACTGCAACTCCAATTCAGGATTCAGGCAAGATATGTACTTTGGAGCATTCTGGAAAATACAATAAATTGTTAGATCACAACATTGAACTAAAAGTAAGAAAAGTAATATACCTTTCGTACCACTCATTCCAGATTGAAAAACTCAAGCAAACTTGCAATTTAACATTACTGTTGATTTCAAAAAGAAAGTTCCCAAAAGGAATCATAATTTAATTTCACCAAATGTGAATACTGGAAGTGTTCAATCTCTTTATGCCTTTTCAGTATGAAATTATTAGCATTTTGTCTCAATGGTACATTAACTGCCACACCTTGTTTCCTCATCAGGTCCCCACTGGTTGATGGTTTAACCTAACTTATTACTTCTCACCAATAGTCCCTTGTGGTAAAATAGAAACAAGACTTAGAAAGGAGTACTATACCACACTCTATGATAAATCTGCAAGATGAGGTGGATAAAGAAGACCTTGCTTTGCTAGTTGGTTTACGTCGCACCGACACAGATAGGTCTTATGGCGACGATGGGATAAGGAAGGGCTAGGAGTGGGAAGGAAGCGGCCGTGGCCTTAATTAAGGTACAGCCCCAGCATTTGCCTGGTGTGAAAATGGGAAACCACGGAAAACCATTTTCAGGGCTGTCGAGACCTTGCTTTAAGTCAATATTTTGATATGTAATATTATATATAAATATATAAAATAACAGTTTTGCCGCTGTACATCGTTCAGAATTTTAAAATAATTGTATTTCTGTATCGGCCGTGTCCACAGTAACAAGGAAATGCACTTTTAATTTTCCATAATTTCTGTCTGTATGTGCATCACGAGGAAACGGCTGAAGAGAATTTAATGAAAATTGGTATGTAAAGTCGGGGAATAAGTTGCTACAATCTAGGTCATAAATAATTTTATTCATGCTGAGTGAAATGATAGCTTAGGGGAAGGCCTAAAATTTAATTCTACATTGACTTCAGTTGGGAAAATAAAGACAGTCTTTCTGAGAATTCCGTAGCAAAGCACGGGTACATCCGTCTACACACTGCTTGTTCTGCACGTAGATCAGTTTTTCCAGTAGCTTATAGGTTGAGCTTAATAGTACTTTGGGTCTATAGCTAAAAGGAGCATTGGGTGATTTTCCAGGTTTCAAGAAAGCTATCATTTTTCATCTCTTGAACTCTGGTGGCAATTGTCCTGTGCACTGGATGGATGAAAAAACCATCAGCAAACAATTTCCTGGCATTTTTAATCATAGACACAAGTAAGTGCCTTCCATTTAAGAAATAGGGAAGCTCATTGTGAGTTACGTCTAGAATGGTCAGGTATCCAATTGCAGCACTGTCACACTCCAAAATACCTGGGAGTGACCCTTGATAGAGCTATCACGTTCAAAACCCATTGTAAGATACTAAGATGAAAATCTCCATATAAAACAACTTACTCACAAATGGGCAGGGCCACAGTGAGGCTCTCATCCTCAAACTATCCAAACTTCAGCAATGGCACTGTGTTTTCCTGCACAGAGTGCATAAGTGTCTTTTTTCTTTTTTGTTGCTATTGGCTTTACGTCGCACCGACACAGATAGGTCTTATGGCGACGATGGGACAGGAAAGAGCTAGGACTGAGAAAGAAGTGGCTGTAGCCTTGATTAAGCATTTGCCTGGGAAAATAGGAAATCACAGAAAATCAATTCAGGGGTGCCGACAGTGGGGTTCGAACCCACTATCTACCGAATACTGGATACTGTAACATATGAGTAACAACACAGTAAAGGTTTCCACCTATTCAATACAAAATATATTCACAATATTTTAAAATTACATGGTACTAGTTTCGACCCATCTAGGGGTCATCATCAGCCACATCAAAGCAAAGATCACTCTTGACGAAATCCTAAGAACATGTTAATTTTAACAGTAAGATTATTATGGAATAACAAGTGAATGTGGTAAATGAAAAGAGATGTTAGTATGGGACAAGGTTAATAGAGAACAGTAAGGTTAGTCATTCCGCGTTACGGGCTGCCATTGGCTGTCGCTGTGACGTCACCATGGAACATCGCTGGTAGCCGCTGACGGCAGACTGTATTAGCGCGCGGGTAATGTTTCACATTTTAATAATATACCGAAGTGATATTTTAGAATTTTTGAACGTCATACAATGTATTCTATAGAAACATACATTCTGTACAAGATAAAGTACGTATAACACCGTAGCGCTACAAAATAAGAGGTATTTAGAAGTGCGCGATATGTTAGGTTTAAATCAACAGATTCGAGACAAATAAGGCTATTTTTATTTACTGTTATTCACTCTTACCTCAGTGAAGATGATGTTGACGAAATGCATGGAATCTGCACCTCACTCTGACTGACAGATGGGTTTTGTTTTATATCACAACACTGTTAATTTGTTCAACACTTCACGGTGAAAACTTACAGGATACATTGCGATATGTAATAACTTCAAGTCTTGGAACACTAGCACCAAATAAACGGGTTGTCTTTCTTTCCGTTAACATAAGTCTAGAAGAGTATCACAGTCTAGTATATTCACTATCTATCCGATTTTCATCAAAAGGGCTACAGTTCGAATCGTAGTCAATGAAAGCGAGACAGGGTATGAAATAAGTTCTTTTCCGAGTTCTGCGCATAAGGCAAAGGTCCCGTGGCTTTGCACACGAAGTTTAAAACAACAAATACAACGGTAACGAACATTTCTTGACATTTACTTTGTTGATAAATGCCACATTCTCGTTTTTCGCTTACGGGCAGCCTCTTTGCCGACTGAGTGGCTCAGACGGTTGAGGCGCTGGCCTTCTGACCCCAACTTGGCAGGTTCGATCCTGGCTCAGTCCGGTGGTATTTGAAGGTGTTCAAATACGTCAGCCTCGTGTCGGCATATTTACTGGCACGTAAAAGAACTCCTGCGGGACAAAATTCCGGCACCTCGGCGTCTCCGAAAACCATAAAAGTAGTTAGTGGGACGTAAAGCAAATAACATTAATTAATTAATTATTACGGGAAGCCTCTATTGTTTTATTTCTGTTTTGCAGCCAACCAACGCAAACGGAGTAAGGTTCGGATCTTAGCACATAATTTCAAGACTTGTGGATGAACCAGTGGCGAATATAGAATATATTTTGGGGGGGGGGGCAAGATTGATGTAAGGTTAGATTAAGTAATTTTAAGAGGTCAGACGATTTCAAACACTTTAGAAAGGAAAACGGAAACATTGATTTGGGCTGATACATACATACATACATACATACATACATACATACATACATACATACATACATACATACATACATACATACAGTACAGTAATGGTTACAAAAGGAAGTCCAGGTTTCTTGGTACACTTGCAAACTTATCAAGAACTTCTTCATCACTAACTATAATGTCTCTGTGGATAGAGAGTAAAGCAAGCCCGTTAAGCCTACTTTCAGATGTGCTGTTCCTTAAGTAAGTCTTCAGTCTCCTTAAGCTAGAGAAAGTTCTTTCTACGGTTGCGATAGAAACAGGAAGAACGGGGAGTAATTTGAGAAGGGTATAAATGTTGGGGAAGAAAGTCTTGTCACATTTTTCTAGAGAACTTACAGCCATTTTGGGAAGATTTGAAGGATTTTCCTGACTCCACTTTTCTTTCCACCACATAAACTCACTTTGCACAATCTCTTTTTGTGACAGATTTCCTTCGTAGAAACTAAAAGCAGCCTCCAATGAACCGAAATCTGTTACGATACACAATTGTGGAAGGATGTTTTGTAAGGATGCAACTATTTCCTTGTGAGATTCAAAGCATTCTTTTAGTGAGTTACAAAAATCGTCCAGGTATATAAACTGCTAACTATTGGCTCGGAATCTCAACAACGATCGAAAATTCCCATCATTTTGGTCCGGTTCTTCAAGGCTTATACATTTTTTCCGGGGGGGCCCAGGCCCCCTGGGCCCCCCCCCCCTTATATACGCCCCTGGGATGAACGTCAGGAAAACGGCTTTTCAACTTCACAAACATATTGTTCACAACTTCTGGTTCCCTGTTCAAATATGTTCGTCCGAGAACTTCAGCAAATATCAGTTCGAATTTAGTGATAATTTCCATAAAACTATCGGAAGGGACGAGCAAACCTCCCCGAAACAGCACGTGTACCCACCCCAGACTTGGGTCATCAGGTGGTATCAACAAATCTCCTGTAGGCATGCCCAGGGACTTGTCAAATTTTCGGCAGCGATATGCGATGAACCCTGCAACGTATTTGAATCCCTCCAGACTACAGTCAGCATTTTCCTGTACGGATAGATCATCACTATCAACAGCTGGCAATTCAATGTCATTCATATCCTTGTCACCCTCAGTCATCGCCAGAGCTTGTCATATCCGGGAGGATGTTGCCAAACATAGCCGATGTAACAAATTCTCCTCCTTCGGCAGGAGCTACAGGTGACTCATTGGAATGAGGAATATCGCTGGAATTGGCTCCTAACAACAACAGTCTGATGCTATTTTTCACATCAGGTGGAGATGGATGATCGTAAAAATGCCCAAGACCTCTTAGGCGCGAAAAGAAATTTTCCAGGCAATCTTGATTCAAACTTGCCGTGAGAATGTATTTAATAATAAATAATGTTATTTCTTTTACGTCCCACTAACTACTCTTTTACGGTTTTCGGAGACGCCGAGGTGCCGGAATTTAGTCCCGCAGGAGTTCTTTTACGTGCCAGTAAATCTACCGACACGAGGCTGACGTATTTGAGCACCTTCAAATACCACCGGACTGAGCCAGGATCGAACCTGCCAAGTTGGGGGAGAATGTATTTAACGCCGAAAGATTCCATGTATTTGAACAGCACAAACGAAAAAAGAAACTAGGTCCTCTGACACTCTTTTAAACACCCCACGCACTTTAAAGGTAAACAAATACATCCGATACATGTGATAACTGAAGAATTTGCCTCGGTCTACCCTGGTCCCGCGTGGTTAGCTGTTCCACCGTGACGTCATGCGCTAAGCGAGGAAAATGCAACACCTTCTGCGCACGGCTGAGTGCACCCCCCTGAGTATGGGACAGGTGAGTAATAGCTAACAAATATACAAGAAATATACATAAGAGGTTTGGAACAAAGTATAAAAGGGGACTTAGTGTTGTAAAAATTATATAATCATGGAAAACAGTAAGTCCTTATAATGAAGAATGCAATGTGAAATGACACACATAAAATTATATATGGCTTAGGAAGAGTTGAGGTGGTTTAGGAGGGGAAGAGGGCTTAAGGTGGGGTTGAAGGGTGCGGGAGAAAGGGTAATTGTCTCGGAAAAGTACCTTTGATATCTACAAGTTAACCAATATCTTTAAGAAACAAGGCGTTAAAATAGCCTTCAACCAACTATAAGAACATGAACGTTTTACACAATACTTCACACATCAACAGGACCAGCAGTTTTTTAAAATCAGGAGTTTATAAGATCAAATGTAACACCTGTGGAAAAACCTACATCGGGCAAACCGGTAGAAACTTCAATATCAGATACCACGAGCACACTAACGCAATAAAATACAACAAGTTTTCAGCCATCGGCCAACACATGCAAGATTATAACCATAATTTCACCAATATCGAACAAGACATGGACATCCTCGAATTAGCAAACAAGGGCCCCTTACTCGACATAATGGAAAATTACTACATACACCTAGACCAATACTTTAACGCCAGTCACAATCTCAATGAAATCTCAGAGAAATCCAACATACTCTTCGATCTATTTATCACTTTCCTCAGAAACAATAATGCAGCCAACCAAAACTCAATCCTAAATTTAATCAAAGGTACTTTTCCGAGACAATTATCCTTTCTCCTGCACACTTCAACCCCACCTTAAGCCCTCTTCCCCTCCTAAACCACCTCAACTCTTCCTAAGCCATATATAATTTTATATGTGTCATTTCACATTGCATTCTTCATTATAAGGACTTACTGTTTTCCATGATTATATAATTTTTACAACACTAAGCCCCCTTTTATACTTTGTTCCAAACCTCTTATGTATATTCCTTGTATATTTATTAGCTATTACTCACCTGTCCCATACTAACATCCCTTTTCATTTACCACATTCACTTGTTATTCCATAATAATCTTACTGTTAAAATTAACATGTTCTTAGGATTTCGTCAAGAGTGATCTTTGCTTTGATGTGGCTGATGATGACCCCTAGATGGGTCGAAACTAGTACCATGTAATTTTAAAATATTGTGAATATATTTTGTATTGAATAGGTGGAAACCTTTACTGTGTTGTTACTCATATGTTATTCTCAGTTCAATACGGACCAACAACATGAAATTTATAACCCTTAATTACTGGATACTGGCCGCACTTAAGCAACTGCAGCTATCAAGCTCGGGTGCATAAGTGTCAACCATTAACCTGGCAATATAAACATTCACCCATCTTGCTTACATATGGGTCCTCAAAGAATCTGAAACATTTGTAGATCTGCTCTCGATCATCAATAGATTGATGAGGTTCTCCCAACAGGACCTCCTCCCCTACTTTAAAATCATCCCCTTCCCACTGCTGTTTTTCCCCCTCTATCTCCCCCACCTTAAATGCATTGGTGTTTGTCAACTGGATGATCACCTTCAGAGGTACCGTCTCTGCAGAAGGCAAACCTACCATGGTTGCCAACCTTACACAAAAGCTCTCTCTTCCCATTCTTTCACACACAACGTCCACAGACTTTCATTCGGAACACACATTTCACATTCAAAACATCCCTCCTCTTCTGAAAACATACCACAATCGCACATCTTGCACCAATACTCTTCCACACATTGAAATCATTCATACTAATTTCAGCATCAGATATTCCACTCAACATACGTTTGAATAGACTTCCTGTTCTGTCATACACATTGCCACTCTCACTTTCTTTGAACTTTCTCCAAATACCAAAAAGCTCTCCAACACAATTACTCCTCATAAAATCTTCAAACCCTGAATCCCCATAATATTCACAACCACTCTTATGATTCTCACTGTGCACAAAATGTGACCCAACATCCCCTTCACAAAGACATTCACCCACAGCATCGACAGTTATCATCCACTCATCCTTGTCCGACATACCAGCTTCAATCACCTCAATCTCATTCACACAACTCTTCTCACATTTTCCTTCACTCAAACTCTCTTTCTTCTTGAAATCATTACTATCATTGACCTCGAGATTCCCACCATTACTACTAAATCCCCCCCACACTTACTACACCTTCCATATCTTTCATCGTAGTTTCCACTCGCACATCATTCATGCCATCAACACTGTTGCTCTCGACCCTCTTAAAGGAAGTTTTATTAATCGCAAAGTCATCACTACTCTGACACATTATCGATGTAATATTAAACTCCTCACCAACATCTACAACATGATATGTCTTCCTCAAAGGCTCCTCCTCCACCAAATAATCTTCATCACCTTCACAAAAAACTTCCTTTTCAATTTCTTCAACTTCTCAAAGAGCATCAATTACCACAGTGTTATCACCATCAATTTTAGCACATAGTAGGTCCTCCGACAAATCCTATTTCACTTCTTCACACCCTTTTCCCCGAAAATCTCTCAGAATATCAACTTCCCTCCCTACATTATCAATTGCTTTCTCCACACTACTACCCCAATCATTAGCTGCCATGCAATGCTTATCAATTAAATTACTCACCTCCTCCCCTTCATTACTAATTTTATTACTTAATTCCTTCCCCTGATTACTAATTTGACTACTCAAATTATTCCCTTGATCAATCAATTTGGCCAACTGCTCCAATACCAACTTCATGAGATTATTACCGCCCATATTACATTGGTTATGCTCACTACTTCCCCCCCCCCCCCCCAATTATAATTCCATACACTTTTTTTGTAGACATATTCCCTCTGAAAACTATTCAAAGTCTTGTGTGCTTGTGTCAGAGCTGCTCTCTTGATCATTACCAGACATACTTCCTTTATGCACTGTTCTCCTTCTCAAATTTATAACATTACTATTACACTCTCTAGTATACATATTCTACTGATCAATATACTCGAAACAGGAAAACACTTACAAATTATTCCTAACGCAAGCACACTGGCAATTGTAACATTTTGGCAGAATTGAAAATATTATATGGATAAATTGTCAGTAGGATAGAATATAAATAACGAAACCGGACTCCACCTGCGAAAGATTTCAGGAATAATTAATTCTGTAGAGCATGAAGGAACTCTCTCTCCCATCACGCTTATGCAGCTCCAAACTTGCTTTATAACCTTACCTGTTACTGTTCACCCCTGAAATTAAATTTGGGTAGCATGCCAGGTTTTCCCTTACTCCACTGATAGCAGATTTAACACAAGTTTTATTACATGTAGTTACTCCCGCACACCAAGGAGAAAACCGCCACGGAGACAGCCTCGCCGCTAGCTGCGCCCAGTCAAGAAGACCACTGCAGCCACCGGTCATCATGGTGGCCACAGAGCAATTTGTCTTAACAGCTTGGTGTCCTGTGATCGTGCCTTGCCCGTGGCGTAATCCACGTACAAAAACTAGCCTGACACGACACGGGCAACAAACTGAACTACCCAGCCCGGTCCGCAAATGCGTTTGACCGCTCCAGTATTTCATCCCTACCCCTCCCAGCTTACAAACAACTAATCCTGGGCAAGAAAAATCCCGCCATGCCCAACAAGCCAAGATCGAGGAACAAGTTTGGTGGACCGCGTAGCCGGGCAACTGTTCCAGTCCCTCCCAGAAACAACACCGCCCGCTCCCAGTCAACCCCAGATCGTAGCTCCTCATCGCAGCCTTCTTATCGATCCCCGTCCCCAGCTTTATCGCCCATAGCAAAGCTCCTGCCTAGCTATGACCCATCATTTGATGATGACGATTGTTTCAAAGGCTCTTTCTTCTTTCATAGTAGCCGCTCCCCAAACCTTCACCCCCCTGAAATCAACGTAATCGTCATCCCCCTTTATTGTGTAGGGTCTGTGCCCCGAAATAGGGCTATAATCCTCAGCGCCATCAAGCACCTCATGGACACCCACATAGCTGATATAGAAGAAACAGATAGTGAAATCCTAATAATTACCCCCTTCCAGGAATATTTCACAGTTATCTTAGACCTGCTTCTTCTACTTAAAGATGTCCCTAAACCCCTGGTCTTGCACCCACTAGACCCCCACCCTGATCGCCAACCTTAAGAAAAAGAAGAAGAGGAAAATCCCGTAGCCGAAGAAGAAGAAGACCACAAAGACGCAGCAGAACAAGAAGAAACGCTGGAGGAGGGAGATATTTACTGCGAATGAAGCACGCAAACCACCCTACCATCGGAATTAGCAGAAGCGAGCTCTGAAACCTCACTTCTCCTGCCTTTACCCATCCGCCTAGAACCGCAACCCAACAGCAAACCTAAGAAAACCAAACCCAAAGAAACTCAAACAGATCCTAAAATCATCCAACCTTCAGCCACTGAGTCCAGTCAAGCTGACCACTGACAATCTGAAACGCCGCCGCAAACCCTACCATTGGCACAATTGCCCATCTCTACTACCTGCCAATCAACAACTATCCATAAACAAACCCGCTCAAACCCCAATAAGCCACGGCCGCAATCCTCTCTAATTTTTCAGTGTTTCAAATGCCTGCAACTAAACCACGCAGCTGCAAACTGTCCAAACGAAACTTGCTGCAACAGGTGTGGTGACAACCACCACCACACCGTCTGCCCAGTCCTTCGCAAAGAGGCAAAGTGTGCCAACTGCAAAGGCAATCACGCCGCTTCCTACCCAGGCTGCCCATTTTTAAAAAGACGATCAAGGCTCGCTACATTGCAAATAAACACCTGCACCACCCCCAACCACCCAACCATCAACCACCGTTGTTATTAAACCTCAAAATTAATCCTCCTCCTGTGTACAACCCACACAACCAAATACAAACCATCACCTCCATAGATCTTCTGAAAAATCTCCTCCTAAACATCTTAACCAGTTAAAGTAAATTCACCAACTGCAGCTTAAACCACATCCCAATGCTCAATGCAAGAATAACAATGTAGCATGCCCACAAACTCCTCTACACCTCTACCGCCTCCAACAATGCAAACACTACTACCCCTCGTCCGTCAAACTAAATATCGCCACCACCACATCTCAAACTATCCCAGTCGAACTTGCACCTACCTTACCGAAATGTTGGAAGCTAGAGCTAAAATTACAATGCTACAAGCTAGCATGGTGGAAATTACAAAGAAGAAAAAGAAGATACATCAAGCTGGAAAAAGCAAACCACCAACCCGTAGGCTTGGGGCAAAGGACCTAAGGTAAGGTCAGCGGCTCCACAACTGATTCAAATGGAACCTCGCGGCCCCCTCCGAGGTACCGCTCGGTGTCGCTACCGCGAGTCTCTCTATGGTATGTACTAGCCAGTGTCTTGTTAGATGTGCTAGGTGCCAACTGATGAACCCAACCTAGCACACGAGGGCGAGGCGCTGGCAACCAGGAATGAGTTAGCTGGGAAATTTATAATGTCCAATAACGGACCATTTATATTGGTATTATAAATTTACTCATTCGGGACAAATATTTCAGATTCCCTATGGGAATCAACATCTATATCATCTGATGGCCAAGCAGGCATCATTTTTGGTGAAGAGACAAAGTGGCTCCAAGTAAGCCTACGCAGTGGCCTCCACAGTATGCACTAGCCAGTATCTTGGTAGGTGTGCTAAGTACCAACTCATGAGCCCAACCTAGCACACGAGGGCGAGGCTTAATGACATTTCCGAAAAATCGAACATTCTTTTTGACCTGCTCATTCAGCTTTTCAGACAATCAAAATCAAATATTAAAGGTCTGATTTTTCATTCTATTTATAGTACTTTTCTTAAACAATCTTCCATATTCCCACATCCCTCAGCCCCACCTTAATATCCCTCCCCCTCCCCCCTTTTCTCCTTCCGTTCTTTCTCCATTCACGTCCTCAAGATTTCCTTTGAACCTCACCTACCCCCATTTCTCTCTTCAGCTTATTACAACATGCATTAATTCCCTTATGACATATTTAAATATTTTCTAATAATAATAATAATAATAATAATAATAATAATATTTGTTTTATGTCCCACTAACTACTCTTTTACAGTTTTCGGAGACGCCGAGGTGCCGGAATTTAGTCCTGCAGGAGTTCTTTTATGTGGCAGTAAATCTACCGAAACGAGGCTGACGTATTTGAGCACCTTCAAATACCACCGGACTGAGCCAGGATCGAACCTGCCAAGTTGGGGCCAGAAGGCCAGCGCCTTAACCGTCTGAGCCACTCAGCCCAGCTAAATATTTTCTTCCACCTGACCAAATTTCTTTCTTTCTTTCTTTCTTTCTTTCTTTCTTTGCTGTCATTTATTCAGAGTCAAATGTATGGTCCGCAATGAACTGCGAATTTCTATCCATCTTTATTTAACTCCATATACGTTAATCCTCCTCGCGTAACATCCATCGTCCTTCAAGATTCTAGAAACAGAAGAACTTTCTTCTAGCATCTTACTTCGCATCGACATTTATTTCAAGTTTATAAACATCTTGAGAAAACAATGTTACGGTACTATAATTTCAACTGATCTCTGAATGAACAACAGCATCGCTTGAAAACCAACCTTTTTCGATTTCCATGACCAACAACTTAAGGATTACTTTTATACGGCGCACTGGACCTTGTTATGGATCTCTATTTTTTAACATAATGTAGCGCATCTCTGGATTCTAAAGCCTCCACCCGCAACAATTACCTTCCTTCAAGTTCCAAAAAACTGAAGAGCCTTTCCAGCATCCATGTGTTTTTACATCTATGAATATCTCATAAAACAACGTAACTTCATCTCAGTTGTTCTTCGAATATACAGCCGCAAATTTAAGAAGCCAGCATATGTTGAATTCCTTGACCCACAACTAAAAAATTTCCATCCCTATCAACTTATTAATGCTATACGGCGCACTGGTCTTTAATCGTAAATAAACAACGTGACTTCGGCTCAGTGGTTCTTCAATTGGATACCTACATCTTAAAGGAGCCAGCATATTCTAATCTCCTTATCCAGCAACTCAAGGATTCCTATCTATAACATCTTTTTAATGTGCACTGGACTTTTTATGAATCTCTTTCAGATAGTTATTTTTTAACATAGTGCTGCACAATATCTCACTTGGTATGTACTTTTACGAAACCTTACGTGTCTTTACATTGTTTAATTTCTTCAGTATTTGTGTTTTAATTTTGCTTTAGGCTGACGATGACCTAGTACTAGATCGAAACTAGTCCCTAATCATTTATGTAATTTAAACTCTTTACATTTTGTATTGAAAAGGTAGACCCAAATAGTACATTAATTTACTCTATTGGGATGGGAAAGGCCTAGGAATGGCAAGGAAGCGGCCGTGGCCTTAATTAAGGTACAGCCCCAGCATTTGCCTGGCGTGAAAATGGAAAACCACGGAAAACCATCTTCAGGGCTGCCGACAGTGGGGTTCGAAACCACTATCTCCCGATTACTGGATATTGGCCGCACTTAAGCGACTGCAGCTATCAAGCTCGGTAACCACGAATGAGCTAGCTGGAAAATTTATAATGTCCAACAACGGACCATTTATATTGGTAGTATAAATTTACTCATTTGGGACAAATATTTCAGATTCCCTATGGGAATCATCATCTATATCATAAGTGATATGTTCCGAGCTGTCAGCAGATAGATGGCGTAGAATGACATTAGTAGACGAATAAGTTTGAGTGGCGTCTTTAAAAGTAGGAAAGATCACAATATGAAGATAAAGTTGGAATTAAAGAGGACAAATTAGGACAAATATTCATTTATAGGAAGGGGAGTTAGGGATTGGAATAACTTTCCAATTTCTTTGAAATCATTTAAGAAAAGGCTAAGAAAACAACAGATAGGGAATCTGCCACCTGAGCGACTGCCCTAAATGCAGATCAGTATTGATTGATTGATGATCACATGACACTTGTTGTTTAAAGGATCCTAACATCTTGGTCATCGGCCCCTAATGGTACGAAATGAGACGAAATGGAATGACAAATTAAAAGTCCAAAATCCTCCACTGACCAGAATTCAAAACCTTAAGATGAAGAATGAATGGATGGATATGTATTTAAAACAATCAGGGGATATGACACGCTATGTCTCGCATTCACAGACACTAACATGAAATAATAGTATTACTGACCAAGGGACTGCGTCTGTAGCATAATACTGAATCGATGATGCTTTTAGTCCAAAGGGGTCCAAAATCCAAGTCATCGGCCCCTCATAAGGGTACTTATTGCTAGGAAAGTAGAACCACGGTATTTGTCATGCTGTGGTACTAATCAAAAGTAGCGTAGACTCACTGTATTCCACACATGGCTATGTGAATGATGTTGATCTACGAAATATCACTGTAATATTTGTCACCAATGGAAGATAATAATTGCTTTTACTCAAATAAAGTCTCAAATCTGTGGTTGATTAAGAAATAATCCGAAATATTTTATTTTAGAGAATACATACTTTACTGCCTTACAAGTACTATTTCTGCTATGTCGCAGCGCTTCCGTGTTTTGTTTGTCTGACACTGTAGTGTGTGAAGTTCTTTGGTGTCCTTTTATTGATTTTTCTCATTCGGTGTAACTTGAAGGGCTGTCACTTAATGTGCCCTAACTTATGTATTGGTCCAGGGAGCATGCTATTTTTCTTTCCTCAAAATACCCGCGCTGGACAAATAGGGGGGGGGGGGGGAGAGAGAGAGAGAGAGAGAATTCACAGACATAGCACTCCCATTCATCGGTGCCAGCCCTGGACCTAAAGAAAGAAACAAAAGACAGTGCGAGCAGCGGAATGCGAGACATATGGACAAAGATAATGAGAATTCACAGACATAGCACTCCCATTCATCGGCCAGCCCTGGACCTCAAGAAAGAAACAAAAGACGGCGTGAGCAGCGGAATGCAACAAAATGGAGTCCCTTTTACAGCCCGTAAGTAAGTATACATATTTCTCGCTAGTAACGACGGTATTTCTTAATCAACCTCCGATATGAGACTTTATTTGAGTAAAATCAATTATTGTCTTCCATTTGTGACAAATATTACAGTGATATTTCGTGGATCAACATCATTCACATAACCCCACACATTATGGTACTACTCACAGGTAATGAAATTCCCACATGTAATACAGACCTATGGGGTTTCGCACATTGAGGCGCCATTTACAGGCAACGCAAACCTATGGTGTTCATCACATAAGTGTACTAACCACAGGGACTCACGCTATCCCTAGGTATTCCTCATATAGTGGGTACTAATCATAGACAAGCCAGAACCATGGTGTCGCTCATCCCAAGGTATCGCTCATATAGTGCTACCAATCACAGGTACTGTAAAAGCCGGCAACATACTCTTTTGCTACTAATCACAAACCTATTTGGTACCTAACATAGTGATACTATGCACAAGTAAAAGCGACCCATGGTGTTCCCCGCGTGGTGGTACTAATCACAAGTAGTTTCATGGTTCTAATACAATCATCCCTTGGTCGCCCCTTTTAGTCACCTCTTACGACAGGCAGGGTTTCCCATTTTCACACTAGGCAAATACTGGGGCTGTACCTTAATTAAAGCCATGGCCACTTCCTTCCCACTCCTAGTCCATTCCTATCCCATTGTCACCATACGACCTGTGTCGGTGCGAAGTCTCACTCATTATGCTAACATCCTAGGAGAACACACATCCTAAATACTTGAAATTATCTACCTGTTCCAGCTTTGTATCCCCAATCTGATATTCAATTCTCTTGGATTTCTTACCTAACGACATCAATTTTATACCATACGCATTGCACCAATTTTCAAGTCCCAAGATATTAGACTGCACGCTTTCAGCACAATATGCCATTAAGACCAAGTCACCAGCATAGGCCAGACTGCTTAGGCCTACTACATTTTCACGTAACTGAATCCCTCCCTACCACTTAATACCGTCCAGCAGATGATCCATGTAAACTATGAACAACATTGGTGAAAGATTTCAGCCTTGTCTAACCCCTGTAATACCTTAAAGAAAGAACTCATTCTACTATCAATTCTCACTGGCTCAATTGTCAACATAAATATTTTAAGTGATTTTAATAATCCACCCTTAATCCCATAGTCTCCCAGAACAGCTAAAATTGTTTCCCTCGGTACTCTGTCATATGCCTTCTCTAGATCTATGAAACATAACTGTCTATTCCTCTCGCAGCATTTTTCAATTACCTGGTGCATACTGAAAATCTGATCCTGACAGCCCCTCTGTGGTCTGAAACTACACTGGTTTTCATCCAACTTCCTCTCAACCACTGACTGCTCCTTCCTTTCCAAGATGCCATTGAAGTTGCATGGTATACTGATCAATGAAATACTTTGATAGTCGTTGCAAAACTTCCTGTTCCTTTGCTTATAGATAGGTGCAATTACTGCCTTTGTTCAATTTGAAAGTATCTTACTATTACACTCCATGTTAATCTTATTACTTAAAAGTAGTTAGTGGGACATGAAAATAACATTAATCTTATTACTCTATGAAGCCATTTCATCCCTGCCTTCCCACTATACTTCAGCATTTCAGATCTAATTTCATCTATTCATTCCTGCTGTTTCATGACAATGGAGTTTATTTACCATCCTCTCCACTTCCTTCAGTGTAATTTCACCAAAATCACTGTCCTCCTCCCCATGAGCTTGGTTGTTCACGTCACCAGGAAGATTTCCTTTTACATTGAAAAGATTTTTGTTCTTTAATTTTACAATCTGCTTCACGTCGCACCAACATAGATAGGTCATATAGCGACGATGGAATAGGAAAGGGCTAAGAGTGGAAAGGAAGCGAGCATGGCCTTGATTAAGGTACAGCCCCAGCATTTGCCTGGTGCGAAAATAGGAAACCACGGAGGACCACATTCAGGGCTGCCGACAGTGGGGTTCGAACCCACTATGTCCTGAATGCACGCCGATAGCTACGTGACCCCAAAATATTCTTTCCAACTCTTCAGTGATTCCCTGAATCTATTATTATTATTAATAAGAAAATCGCACAAACGTGCAGAGAGTTAAGGTTCATTGTTCTTTGCTATATTCCATTAGTGATTTAGTGCGCTTGTGGCACTCACTGAAGTGGTAGCGCTTACAGGCCTTCCTGCAGAGGTTGCATATACACTCTGCTGAGGGTTCGTGGAAACTGTTTCTTGTGCGTAGCTTGTGGTGGAAACTGTTCACCGCGAGCCTAGTTATGGCGCTTTGTAAATTCTTGTTTGGTCCCGTCCAGTTCCGATCTAGCATCGCATCTGTTGCGTAGAATTTGGGCCAGATTCTGCTCTCTTGTTTTGTCTGTCCCGAAGTAGGTCCGACTTGTTTCGTCGCTGGCAGCCTTTGTCTGAACCTCAAGTCTTCTATGAGGAAGCACGTTTTTACAAGTTCGTAGGCCAATGAACGAACGAACCAACCAACCAACCAACAAGACAAAAACACACTAAAACTACTCCTATGGAACGTAGAAGACCTAAAGAATCTAAAAGCAGCAACCCCTACCTATTTTTGGAACAACTCTGACGCAGTAATAGCCACTGAAACTTTCCTCTCAGAGCCCCTCGACGAACCCCTCTTCTACGGTAGGCCTACACATGCACTGGCAAAAACAAAAAAAAGCGGTAGACCAGAAGGAGGCGTAACCGTCATGTATAACAACACCACAGGAAAACTCAAAGCAAAACACACAGAAGAAAACACAGTCATCTTAAAAGCTGACAGACTAAGTATCATAGGTCTCTACACAAGTCCAGCGCAAACAGTCGACGATACAGCAGAACAAATAATTAATGCAATCTCAATGACAAGGGAAGAAGAAAATGTGATTCTGGGACGAGACCTAAACT
The DNA here is from genome assembly GCF_040414725.1 of Anabrus simplex. Classification (NCBI taxonomy): domain Eukaryota; kingdom Metazoa; phylum Arthropoda; class Insecta; order Orthoptera; family Tettigoniidae; genus Anabrus; species Anabrus simplex. The sequence continues at coordinate 268,414,525 of NC_090270.1, forward strand.
GCAGACTGGACAAGCCTGACCAAAAAACAGCTCTGGTTTTGGAATTACTAGAGGAAAAAGGGTTCACACTGGTCAATAAAAAGGAAGCAAAGACATACCTTGGGCCTAACTGTTCCAGTACAATAGACCTGGTCTTCTACAGTCGAAAACATATTAAAATAAAATCACAAGAAATGCTGGAACGATCAACAGTCGCCCCACTGACAAAACACCTACCAGTATGCACCACATTTGCCATATCAGGAGCGTCCAGATTGCCGAAAACCTCCCATACACAGAAAAGATCAAGGAAACTGAACAATGACGCATTAGAAAAGAGAAAGGAACTCCTAGGAAATGTTCCAAGCCTAATAGAAGAAGGACTGCTCCAATCTGGACTAGACTCCGTTCTGTTGTATATACATAGTGCACAGTTGCTGAAGAAAACAAGAACAGCACAGCCCTGGTTTGACGCAGAATGCTACTGCACCAGAAAAGAAGCCCTACACCTCCTCCACAAAGCGAAGCACACAAATACACCAGACAACCTGAAAGCATATGCACAAAAGAGGAAAGAATACAAGAAGCTAAACCTGCTCAAAATAGCAAATCACACGGAAGCAGATGCACAAAGACAAGCAGAAGAATCCCTAAAGGACCCCTTTATAGCGATCAAGAAGAAAAGCAGAGCAGGAGTGGCAGGAATCCCGATGAATCTATTATGAGTTCATCTGATTTACCCAAAACACTATTAATTTCCTTTTTTCCTATCATCCTAAGATTCTTTATTACTGTCCAGTAAGGTTTCCCCTGCTGTATGACCTAGCCTTTCCGGGTTATTACCAAAGTCTTTCCACAAATTCTTCTCGGATTCAAGAACTATTTTTTGTTTTGTTCTGTTTCTTCGATCTACATATTATTCCCAGTCTGCATCAGTTCTTGTTTGGAGCCATTATTTTCTGATACACCTTTTTTTTTAATGCTTACAAGCTGTTCTCACTTTATCATTCCTTCACGATGTTCGCTTTTTCGTATCTTTACACAAAATTGTTCCTAGGCATTCCATTGCTTTTCTCTACTACAGCATCCCTGCATACCATCCATTCTTTCTATTCGCCGAACTTGTTTATTGTCTACTGTCAGGAACTTTTTACCAATTATATCTAATTTAGTCGTCCTGAAGATTTTCTACCCTTATTCTTCTGCAGACAATTTCTCTTTCTTTATCCTAGGCCTAGATCACGGTCGAATCACCACAGTTTAAATGAAAATAGTTATAATGTAACGAATTTAGTCTCACATTGATGGTAAAGTAAAATGAGGTTAAGTAGGGCCTATCCTAAATTAATTTCAAGTTCAATGAAGGATGTGGAGGTTAGGACTCCCTTCTTAGTTGACTTCTTCATTTGATACAGAGATATCGATAAATTACCGTACCTAAAATATATTATAATCTTAATCTGGATGCAGAATTACATCGAGAAACGTACCTCTTTTCCAATTACAGCGACACAAACGGCCTGAATATCTTTGCTCGGTTTATACGAGGACATAGCTAATACTTTCCCCACATCCGACTCACAGACACAGACCTGTGTGGATTGGATACCGGAGAAGAACTGGTACAAATCAAGTACAAATATTCCAAACAATCTAATGTCTTGTTTGTTTACATCCGAGATCACTGCAAGATCACGAAGTTTGCAAGACTGGCAATGTTTTAAACAGCTATTTGAGAGCGAAATTACAAAGCACAAAGTACACTAGACATTCCAATCGTTTATAAATTTTTCATCTTTTGGTGTTGGTATAATAAAACTAATTGAGAAAATGAATCACCATAAGATGGCGTGCCAATATATTAAAGGTATTTACTAGTTAAGTGAAAATACTTTTATTTCATGTGAAAACTTCAACAAATTAATTGTTAGTCATAAGTGCTAATCGATCATCTTTACAGTTGATAAGCTTTGGCTCCCAGGTTGGCGACTGATCTTGCTTATATTTGACATCAGTTTGACATTAGTGACTCTTGTGAAGATCATTTGAGGATTATCGACGTTCATTTCATATTAATTAGGTCTGTTTTCTCTCGCTGCTTTAATTGTTAGAGATTTAATTACTGTAATTGGCCATCACATAAATTCCACCCTGTTTCTCCGGTTTTCGTAAGTTTTTATCATTATTTTGTATCCTAAGTTTAGTTTATAAGTTGCATTTGTTATGCAGTAAGTTCGTGTCATTAACATTGGAATAATTTACAAATCACCCTGAAATACCTATAATTTATTAAGACTAGTGGTGCAGGTTTCAGTGATTTAATCAATTCAAAACTGCATTGTAAAATGAATACTGTGAAAGGAATGCATTTATTATAGGTTGTCTGCCATTATGGCAGGTAATGCTGCCTTTATAGAACTTCGACAGAAATCTCTGCTCCGGTTCTTCAACCACACCGAGAGGAAAGTGGACCTCGTTTGGATAAATCATGAAGGACACCACGTGAAGTCCAAAACACTGTCACCTGGAGATTTTCTGGATGCTGATACCTACATTACTCACCCTTGGCTCTTTATTGATGCTGAAACTCAGGATAGGCTAGTCGTAAAGTCAGAAGAAGTATACATGCCTGAACCATGGTATTTGAAATACCGTGCTATGACACCAGAGCAGCGAAGGAATAAGCGCGTTGAGCGAACCCACGTGTACATAACTATTCCTGTATTTACTCTCAAACAGAGATCTTTGCAGGTGGTTAGGAACCATTTGTCTCATCCAAATGATGCATATAAGTTAGAACTGCCTGTTTCACTTCAAAAGGAACTCTATAGGATGGTTAGAGAGAGCAACCAATGTAAGGTTGGACCTGCTCCTGCCTGATGTTACTCTGTGATGGTTATTATAACCGTTGTTCCATAGAATTCATTATTGTTCTATAGAAATGCCGGCTGTAGTAACTATCACCTTTATATTCAGATTCCACATTTGAAATATAAGCAGGGTTGTAATGGCAACACCAGATCTGTCATTACTAAAATGCAAGTGTATTTTTGTATGTTTATTTTGTGATAGAGATTCATGAAGCTTAGTACAGGCAGAAAGCTCCTTTTGGATAATTTGATATTGCTTTACAATGTTGAAAAGCAACAACATGAGAAACAGAAAATAAATTTTTGGTAAATTGAATATTACATTATGAATGCTATGAGTAGCCTATATTATATTTGCAGAAGAGGAGTGAACTTTTAATGAAATATCTCATTTTCTCTTATTATACATCTTGATCCAAGTTTCGTATGTCTCGTTAATAAATTGACCTGATAATTGCTACCAGTTAGATTTTCTTTTGGAGGAAATGCATCAGAGTCATTTACAATATTATACAAAGAGACTGAATTTTGGATGTCCGTGCATTCCATTCTTCCAACTAAAATTGGAATCTTTGAGCTTACAGATATTCTACACGTGATATAATTTGAGGATAAAGTTTTAAAATAATATTCTGCCATTATGCAGAATATTTGCCTGAGAACCAACCCCTGCACCTTCTGGCATTTTAGTGAAAATAACAAACTAGCAAATCTTTAGTTAAGATCTAGATTGTACTATTCTTATAAGGTTTACTCCTTGGCATACTTGTGCATTTGCAACTCATTCTGTAGCCTATGGCTAACACATATACATATATTTTACATGAGAATCACAACTTTCTTTTTCAGCTCTCCTGATAAAGTGACAATTTGCAGTTTTGTTAGTTTGCCAGAAGGGGGATGATAATGTTAAACTATTTAGCTAAATATCACAAAACATTATTACATAAAACAGAGGATAATGTTATATTTTTGGGAAAACTATTTGCAACCTTCAAGTTATCATTCTTCATAATGGAAGGCAGTTGAGTAATATTGAAGATTAATCACAGATTTTGAATCAATTTTTAATTTACAAGCTCAGAACTTGAACATTTTATGCAGGAAAGGTGATATACTTGATACAAGTTATAAACTATTTTAAAATGATACATTACTTTCAGGAACAACAAAATTCTGAAGGCATCTATATATTGAAAGAGTTTACTAAAAACAGCTTTGGCAAATCCGTCCATCTGTTCTACTGGACCGATTTGCTTCATTTCTGTTTTAGTATGTCCGGAATTACCTTTCAATGAATCATGAGGCATTGATAGGTCACTAAGTTTAGATAACTTTGAGTAATCATAAAATCAAATCATTAAATGATCACTTCAGTAATTGCAGACAAAGGCTTACCCTAACCCGCAATACATTCTGTACTTATCAGGTTGCTAAGCGACTAACATGTTCATTAATGTTCTGATATATGTAATTTTCATCATTAGTAATGTCCTTGCATGCAGTAAATGTTTGATTACCACCTGTAAAGCAGAGAGTATACACTTCCACTGATGATAGAATAATAGTATTCTCTGCTAGATACTCTTTGATTCTCTGACCTTCCCCAGCTTCTAAATTTACTCAGGAGATCGCAGAACATTCCTAATAACTTACATTCTGCTAAGAGAAAGCAGTCCACATACATAGCATTCTGTATGACCATTAATAAAGTGCAGGGATCTAAAATTAAACTTCATATAGATTGCCTGGCTTTTGCAGATTTTTCAATCCTTACAACATCCGTTAAAGCAGCTGAACAGCAGATTGAGGAACTTTATCATCATGCAGGCAAAATAGGTCTCGAAAGTCTCAATTAAAATAACAAAATATATGGCCAATATTAAGGACAGTCCATTTAAGATAAAAACAACACAGGGCTATGTTCAAAAGGTTGAAGCTTTCAAACATTTAGAAGAGAGGCTAGATATGAAAAACAAGAAAAAATAGGGTGTAGGGGCAAAATTAATGAAAATGAAGGCAGCCTACATGAAGACTCTTTAGATATAGGCTACAGTAAGAGAGCATTGTCACGGAGAGCTAAGATCTGACACTACGTTTTATATGCATCAGAAACACAGAGCTTGAGAAATAAAACCTCAGAACGAGAACTGGAGAAACTAGAATGAAGGGTAGGGAGAAAGATCTACGGACCCATTCAAAAGAAAGGAATGAAAAAAAATGAAGTGCATGACAAGGTGGGCAAAGTAATGGACGTCATCAGGAAAAGGAGGTAGACTTTCTTCGGTCATGTGTTCCGTATGTCTGACAGTAGAGTGATGAAACAGATCCTTACACAAGTTTGAAATCTCAAAGGTTAATCCAGTTGGCTCCAAGGAATGGCTGATGATTTGAGGCTGAGCAGGATAACAGAACAAAATGTCCTAGATAGACGCACCTTTAAACAAAAAATCCAGAATTGGAGGGTACATGAATACGAGGTCAAACCAGCGAAATGACTTCCCTGCTCAGAGGACAGAAGAAACGCTCACATTAAGAGAATGAAGGACATGTGGGCAAGGATACGTAAACATGGTTGGAAACCTAAATAAAAGTAGTCCAATGAGGTCGTAACAATGTTTAAAAAAAGCACAGGGACAAACTCATGAAAAAGTGGGTATTATACTTACCCGAACTATTCAGCCAGGGTCAATTGTAGTTGCAACTATCTTGGGCAAGATCATTTGAAAATGCTAAAATGCAGATATGGCTGAATGGTCGAAGTGCAGAGAATATTGTATGGAAAGAAGTGTTATAAAACTACATTATCGGTATTAAATGTTCATAAAACTATTGAAAATGGCAGGCAAAATAATATGACTGTGACAGGCATATCAAGACGAGTTATCTGACAAGGAATGCTGTGGAGCAGGACAGGTTCACTAGTTTTGTTTGAATTCACATTTATCAAATTCCTCTTGAGTTTGTATGCACCAAAGGTTTGTGTACGGAAGGAGTAACTTGAATTATTAGGCTACTGTATAACGTATGTGAAAGAATAGGCCTGCCCTTCACTGACAGATTATATTCAAATGGAACATCTGCCCAGGATGGCAGAGATTTAAAATTCCATCTCATTGCATTTAAGTTATATTTCTGAAATAATCTATCGAGAGAAATTCTTTGCTGGGCTGAGTTGCTCAGACAGTTGAGGCACTGGCCTTCTGACTCTAACTTGTCAGGTTCGATCCTGGCTCAGTCCAGTGGTGCTCAAATACGTCAGCCCCATGTTGGGAAATTTACTGGCACATAAAAGAACTCCTTCGGGACTACATTCCGGCTCCTCGGCGTCTCCAAAAATCGTAAAAGTAGTTAGAGGGACGTAAAGCCAATAACATTATTATTATTATTATTATTATTATTATTATTATTATTATTATTATTATTATTATTATAATAGAAATTCTTCAAATTTTAGGCACGGTAACTCACGGTATAAGATGCAATTATCAGGGTTGGATTAATGTAAGATTATACTATCTTCACAAGTTAGAACTAGGGCGGTATCTGATCGCCTTCGAACCTCTAACTTTCGTTCTTGATTAATGAAAACATACATGCTTTCGCTTCGGTCCGCCTTGCGACGATCCAAGAATTTCACCTCTAACGTCGCAGTAAGAATGCCCCCACCTGTCCCTATTAATCGTTACCTCTGGTTCCGAAAACCAACAAAATAGAACCAAGGTCCTATTCCATTATCCCATGCACACAGTATTCAGGCGCAGCCGGCCTACTTTAAGCACTCTAATTTGTTCAAAGTAAACGTGCCGGTCCACCTCGACACTCATTGAAGAGCACCGCTGTTGGACTCAATGCTGAGCATCGTGACCGTATGAACTAAGAGTCACCATCCCAAAATGTTACCAGCTTGTCTTAAACCCTGCTAAAGAGGTAAACCGATTATCTTTTCAACTTGGCCTTTTCACCTGCTTGCTGTTCTCCCCCTCGGCCTTTTCACCTGCTTGCTGTTCTCCCCCTCGGTCTCGTACCCTCAACCTTCCTTTCCATAATTAATTTTTGTAGGTTTTCTCCATCTCTCCTCACAATATGTTCAAAGAACTGGAGGATTTTTTGGGTTGACACAGGAAGAAAGGTTCTTGGAGGTGTTAAGTTCTTTGATAATGGATGCCTTAGTTCTTTATTTTAAAGCCCATTTTATGCGTAGCAATCTGTGCCAGCACCAAAGCTCAAATGCATCAATACCCAGCTTGTCTCTGACCCAGAGGGTCCATGTTTTGCAGCTGTAAAAGAAGACTGAAAACAAATGCATTTCAACAAGGTGGATCTTTGTACTCTGTGTGATCGCCCTTGGTGAGCTTTTTCATAGCCACACATCCTAGTATGATCTGTCTTCTTATCTCATCTTCAGAACTTCCCATGTCTCAGCAAGTTGACCCAAGATAGGCAAAAGAATGCACCACCTCCAAGTTCCTTAATCAATCTGTGAGTAGGACCTATGCTTCCCGACCAATCATTATAAGCTTGGACTTGCTGAGATTGATGTCTAATTCGTATGATAGACTAATATCTTGTACGTTAGTCAGTAGGTCAGCAAGTTCATCTTCGCTGCTGGCTACAAGCACAGTGTCATCGGCAAATTGGAGATTGTTAATAGTTCTTCCACCAGTTGATATGCCTCTAGTCCATCCATGAAGAGCTTTCCTAATGACATATTCCACATAGATGTTTAAGGGATTGGACATAACCTTTTCTAACATCTTTAGACACACTGAAGAATTCAGAGGTGCCGGCACTTAACTTCCCAGCTGCTATGTGATTGTTATACAGATTGTAGAGCTCTGATTAGTGCTGTCAAGTGTAGTGGGACACCAAACTCTATAAGCACCTGTCAATCAATCAATCAATCAATCAATACTGATCTGCATTTAGGGCAGTCGCCCAGGTGGCAGATTCCCTATCTGTTGCTTTTCTAGCCTTTTCCTAAATGATTTCAAAGAAATTGGAAATTTATTGAACGTCTCCCTTGGTAAGTTATTCCAATCCCTAACTCCCCTTCCTATAAATGAATATTTGCCCCTGTTTGTCCTCTTGAATTCCAACTTTATCTTCATATTGTGATCTTTCCTACTTTTATAAACGCCATTCAAACTTATTCGTCTACTAATGTCATTCCACGCCAACTCTCCGCTGACAGCTCGGAACATACCACTTAGTCGAGCAGCTCTTCTTCTTTCTCTCAATTCTTCCCAACCCAAACATTGCAACATTTTTGTAACGCTACTCTTTTGTCGGAAATCACCCAGAACAAATCGAGCTGCTTTTCTTTGGATTTTTTCCAGTTCTTGAATCAGGTAATCCTGGTTAGGGTCCCATACACTGGAACCATACTCTAGTTGGGGTCTTACCAGAGACTTATATGCCCTCTCCTTTACATCCTTACTTCAACCCCTAAACACCCTCATAACCATGTGCAGAGATCTGTACCCTTTATTTACAATCCCATTTATGTGATTACCCCAAAAAGATCTTTCCTTATAATAACACCTAGATACTTACAATGATCCCCAAAAGGAACTTTCATCCCATCAATGCAGTAATTAAAACTGAGAGGACTTTTCCTATTTGTGAAACTCACAACCTGACTTTTAACCCCGTTTATCATCATACCATTGCCTACTGTCCATCTCACAACATTTTCAAGGTCACGCTGCAGTTGCTCACAATCTTGTAACTTATTTATCACTCTATAGAGAATAACATCATCCGCAAAAAGCCTTACCTCCGATTCCACTCCTTTACTCATATCATTTATATATATAAGAAAACATAAAGGTCCGATAATACTGCCTTGAAGAATTCCCCTCTTAATTATTACAGGGTCAGATAAAGCTTCACCTACCCTAATCCTCTGAGATCTATTTTCTAGAAATATAGCAACCCATTCAGTCACTCTTTTGTCTAGTCCAGTTGCACTCATTTTTGCCAGTCTCCCATGATCCACCCTATCAAATGCTTTAGACAGGTCAATCGCGATTAGTCAAGGAAGTGGATGAAAATGGCACCTCAGAACTAGCACTATTTCTCAGTTATCAGTCTTGTGTTAATCTGTTCTAGAGTTCTGTTTCCTTCAACAAAATCTGCTTGTTCTACAGATACGAGGGTAATCCCAAAAATAAGGTCTCCTATTTTTTTATAAGTATGGAACTCTGTTCGTGTGGCTGTTGGTTACAATATTGTGAAGAGTTTGCCGCGCTCTCATATAAACATGCGCACGCTGCACGGAGGCACTCAGTCTTGGCTGGGCAGCTGTTGAGAATGGAGCTCCCATTGGATGTTATCGCCAAGTGCAAAGCGTGTGCAGTTATTCGGTTTTTGAACGCAAGGGGTACTGAACCGATAGAAATCCATTGCAAATTGACGGAAGTGTATGGTGAATTGTGCATGGATGTCAAAAATGTTTGTAAGTGGTGTAGAGAGTTTTCAGCCGGTCGTGCTGAAATTCGCGACAAACAAAGGAGCGGGATACCGTCATTTTCCATCGAGACAGGCGTGAAGGTTGAGCAAATCATGCATGAAGATCGGCGGATCACCCTGGATAATTTCTGCACTTTGGTTCCTGAGGTTTCCCGAAGCACCGCTCCCAGAATTTTAATGGAAAAGTTTAAATACCGGAAGGTGTGCGCAAGATGGGTGCCAAGCATGCTGACTGAAGACCACATGCGGCAACAAGTTGATTCTTCCTGCACATTTCTTCAACGCTTTGCAGCCGAACAGGACAACTTTTTGGACTCAGTTGTCATGGTTGATGAAACCTGGGTGTTCCACTTTACACCTGAGACCAAGCAACAAGCACACCGGTGGCGGCATCCCTCTTCGCCAAAGCCGCGGAAATTCAAGCAAACACAGTCTGCTGGTAAAGTCATTGGGATCAAAAAGGGGTATTGTTGTCGACTTTATGCCCACTGGGACCACAATTAACTCTGACAGGTACTGTGTGACCCTGAAAAAACTCAAGACAGGAAATTCATAACCAGAGAAGAGGAATGTTGAGCAAGGGCGTAAACATTCTCCATGATAACGCTCGCCTACACGTCGTCCGGCAAACCATTGCTCTCCTGCAACCGTTTCCATGGAACATCACCACCCACCCACCCACCCTATAGTCCCGACTTGGTGCCCAGTGACTATCACTTGTTCCCTAAGTTGAAAGTACATATGGCTGGAAAGCGATTCAGCGCCGGCGACTAGGTGAAAGATGAGGTTCACAACTTCCTCCACAGCATGGCGGCGATCTGGTATGAGAAGGGCATACAAAAACTGTCACAGCGTCTACAAAAATGCATCGAGCAAAATGGTGGTTACTGTATATAGTAAAATAGCTAAATGTCAAGCTGTAAAATGATGTAAACCATTGTAGAAAGAAACAGCTTTATGTATTTATAAAAAAAATAGGAGACCTTATTTTTGGGATTACCTTCGTATGTGAGGGAGGATGTATGGCTTCAAACGCTGGTTCAAGATGTACAGGAAAATTTTGCTTACGTGGGATATGAGTGCAATAGTTCGGTAGTTAGAGCAGATCCTGTTAGACCCTTTTTTTTTTTTTTTTACAAGGGGATGAAGAGAGACTTGGGCCAATCTTCTGGCCACTCCCCAGTTTCCCCACACACTTTTACACAATGAATGCAGTACATTAATGCCTTCCTGATGCATATCTTTGATCATCTCCCCAGATATTCCGCTACAACGAGAGACTTGTAGTTCTTCAGATGTTGAATTGCATTCTCTATTCTGCTGCATAAGATTAGAGGTTCCAATGTAAGTTTCTCAACTGCTAGATGACCTGCACCATTGTTATCCCCAGAATACAACTCTTCACAGTACTGTGTCCACCTTGCAACAGAATCTTCCTGGTCTCCAATAGAGTTGCCATTCTCGTCGTCTACCACCCACGTACGAAGTTTAAATTCGCAGGTGATGCAGTGGAGATTACACTATATCCGAATTATTTGTTTTAGGGTGGTACACATTAAAACAGTCTCAAAATTAAGTCACAGCAGCCATGGAAAAATGGCCTGAATCCTTATTGATACCACATGAATGTTCTTGAGCTATATAACAATTAATAGCCCCAAGAAGTTCTATATAAATGACGTGTGGTTTTTAAGCTAGTTTAAGGAGTTGCACAGATCAGTTGATGCTTTCTGGCAAAAACTTGGGAGATCCTGCACAAATTCTGTAAATTGTTCAGTGTTATCTGCATATTTGATATTGTTAATGCCCTCTCCATTGATGCAGATGCATCCTTCCATATGGTCTGCAAGAATATATTAAACAACATAGGAGATAGGCCACAAGGAGGCATGGTTAATGTTGTGTCTTAGCTCCTTGGTTTTCAACTTGGATGTCTGAGGTTGAAATTCCAGTTGAACAGAGCTTGGAATTATTAACTGATAAATCAGTTGGTGCAGGAAAGGCATCCAGACGTAAATGCCTAGCCAAAAACCAAAGTGGGCTCAGAAATACCTGAGATGGATAGGACACAACCTTGACATTTACAATCCGATTCCCATTTCTTTGGACAGATTGTCAACGGAAACTATAGCCTTCTGTTTCAAGTAACAATTAACTATAACACGGGTATCCCTGCTATCAAGGCTAACCTGCAGAAATGGAGAGCCACAGTACATATCCGATCTCGTCAAGATGTCTCTTTCCTACCTGCTCAGTCTGTGTCTTGCTTTTTTTCTTTCTATTTTTTTCTTTCTTTTTTTTTCTTTCTTTCAGAACTCACTTTACTCACTTGTGTTCAGTTTGCTTTCATTTCTCTTGGTGATATCTTACCCACAAAATGCCTCCCCTTCAATCTGCAGCCCTGTATCTGTAATAGTCTTCCAATTTGCATTTCCCTTTGCTGCAAGAGCATTATCAAGAATTTTCTTTTTTTCTGACATTGACATTTCTGGCTTATTTTTACCTTGTCGAGCCCATAAGGGAGAGATGTAAAAAGTAACTTCCTCCTCCCTTTGAACTGCTGCTTTCCAGATGAATACTATGCAACGTCTGGTCAGAGGGATCCGTGCCTAGTTCTTAAACATTGTAGTCTAGGTCAGAATCTAGTTTAAATTTGTTCACATGTCTAGTACAAATGAATATTTCTGTCATAGATGTCTTGTGGCCAGTAGATAACATCAGTACATCTCTAGTGTCTTACCACTTCATGTAAAGCTGATGGTATCTTCTCATACATATCATTTCACAGCTCTTTATTTTTTTCTTTACCACAAATGTTTTGCAACTCGCTCTCTTATTTGACATGCAAGTGCCCAGTGCTGTTACTGATCGATCATCAGTCTCTGCTGACCTGCTTTTAGCACTATTGCCCAGGAGGCAGATTCCCTTCTTTTGAAAAAGGTAATCAGATATTTGAGAACAGTGTGGCCTTTATTGAAATAATTAAACACAAGTCTACCCAGAAGAGGCAGGTCACCATTTTATTCAGCACCCTAACCATGTACTCTTCTAAATACAACCGATAATCAAGTTTTGCATCGTATTCACTGAATATTTTCTTGCCATATTTTTCAAGTTTGTTCTTCGTATACTCTTGAAAATTAATTCTCCCCCTGGGGTCACACATACCTTCATCCATTTTCAAATGTATTAGTTGTAAAATGAAGACTGACATGCTTTTACAGCAGTGGCCAGCACTATCCATGATCTCAAATACATCGTATTTCCGAACAGCTGCACTCTCTGCTCAGCAATTTCTGCATACTGACTGTGACGTGGAGAGCAAGGGCTGACGAGCTTCAGCTGAACAGTGGTGGCTCTTACAGAACGCACCCAAGTCTTTTGAGATAGTATGGTGGCAGTATAAATTATTCTCAACTGATAAGAAATCCATCACAATGACATAACTTGTACTAGTCTCCTAACTTTCATCTGTTCAGTCTGACCTACCTTGACCAGCGCTTGTTCTCTTTTGACCCTGATGGTATATTGTACCCTATAGGGCACATTAATACTGCAGGATGATACCTACCTGCTCTTCTATTCTTGCATACGGGCACCAGCTCAGCTACAATCGGCAGAAAAGGGTCGATAATATTGGGTTCTTATGACGAGAGGATCATGGGGAACTCAATACTACATTAAACTACCAAATGAGGAACACTTTCGCTATGATCAGAATTTTGAGCATAAGTTTGTATTCATAACACAAGTTAATTACAAGGATTGCACCTGTAGTGCCAAAATATGTGCGCCGAAGGCTCACCTCTACAGATTAAAAAGACAACAAGCAAATACAGTCTGGATGATGACGTTATGCTGAGATTTGTCGATCTGTGAACCAAAGAAAGAAAACTGGATGTGTTCTTGGAAACTACATCCCTATGTCTGTGACATAAAATGATATAATGGTAGAATTAAGGATACCTGCAGAGATTACCGCTATGATGAAAGTTTCCTCCCATACAGGGATATTTACATACACAAAAATTAGCAGCACAATAGGTAAATAAAAATAAACTAAGATAACCTACTCTAGCGCCCTCAACATTATATATGTACACGGATGTGAACCCACGTCCACTAGGCAGAAACATGTGCCAACAGAGCAGTCATACCATTGGCATAGTGCCAAGATCACATTAGTAGACTACACAACCCTAATAATACGAATCAAACAAGAAAGGAATACAGGTAAAATGGATAAAATTAAATGACGCATAGTTTTGCAAAGGACTCCCTGCCAAAGGAGAATGACCGACCTCCAGAGCACTTTGAAAATGGCCGAGCACACCCCAATACAGAGCAGGCGAACGTTGACCTGAAGTCAGGTCTGGAGCCCCCTTCCACACACAAAAAATACGTAAACGAGCTCCCGCTAGACGTCTTACCCTACATTCTTTCACAAAGGGACTTTCAAGCTTCTACACATACCATCCAATGGCATAAAATAAGTGAGGAAAACACATCTCACATCGCTCCTGACTTCAATTAACCACCCACTCGGGTCGCAGTCGAATCACATGAAGTGTTCTACAATTCAATCATATCAAACCATCACCGCCAATATGCGGCGTGCCAACAGTAACCTCAGGAGTCAGTGGTTCAAACCCACATTTGGCAGAGTAGCACAGAGTCGAATAGCATTAAAACCTGCGCCTCCGCTATAGTATACGCCCGTCTAACACACATAAGTAGAGCCCCTTAACTAAATAAATGTCATCAGCCTGCATACCTTACACAACGCAGGTATATCTGCCCTTCCTCTGGAATATAATGGGACTTACATATATTGCCAAATCCTACAAGTAAAATGTATTTCACGATCGACCCCAAAGGAAAATTATCCAGTCTATAGTGCGCAAACCAATATGTATCACAAGGCACACTACGTCTTGCCGCGATAACAAATATTACCTCATTGTCCGCTTTATATAAAGATACAAGAAAACAAATCTACTACTCTTACCCGTAGATATCAAACAATCTTAATATGCAGCCTGATGGGCCACCATCAAATCCTATATGAATATTTACACGTTTAATTCTACTATCTCTGCGTGATACCTTAACTCTACCATGCATCTAATAATTCATTGGTCCACTTATCTTAAATAATCTCCTCGTCTCTCCCTCCGGGTACGGCTAGCATGATTTAGCACATCATGATAGGTGTCTCATCCAGGTTCGATTCTTGTAGTCCATTCTTCATGCCCCGCTGGTCCATAGTGCCGCCTTCTTCTTGAGGGATGCCTCGTTCAAGGTGACGTCTTCGAAGCCACGTTCTGAAGTTCTAGCCTCTCACTCCCCTCAGAATATCTCGACTTCTTACTATAATGAGAGATTCACTTTACCCACTACACCACATTCTGGACATTTACTTATGTTGAGCTAGCACACAGCGCTAACACTTTGCAATGCACACTCCTCGTCCTCCCTTCACATATAGCTGCACACTCGCTAGTTTGTGTACTGTACCACAAGCTATTTTCTGCTCTAGGAACTATCCACTCAGTTATTGTTTTACGCCCGCTTAATTTGGATTCAACATTCTGTCAGAGAATAAATATAGACCTCCTCAGTCTATTGTCTACACTTCCTCGGCACCTCGGGAGCTTCGCCCCTACCGCTATTTAGTCGAGTCTGCAAGTACAGCTTTCTATGGTTACTGATAGCATTAAGCACACGCGATCTCATTGATATGTATCTGAATATCGCGCCCCTTACAGATCCACACCTGTCTCCGTAAGTCTCCTATCCACTGGATCAAAGTTATCGCACTGTAACAATTAATCGCACTGTAATAATTACACACTGTCTTTGTTCTGAACAAAGGGTTTCTGGAGCAATCTAGGCAGACGCGTGCCGGCAGCAATATGATAGTCAACTGGCTGATCTCCCCCCATATCACTCAGCTTTTATATGAGGCCGCACACCAAAGGACGCCTGGGGAAGTCCCGAGAAACAACTTGAGTCTGGAATGTGGCCACTACAGAGTTTCCCACGGTGGTTCTGCTTGGAACATATTTATTGATCTAATCCTATGTTAATAACCTTAGAGGTATCTCCCGCTTCGTAAAATTCTAGTAACCATTTCCATCTTTTTATTTTTTTGAAAAACCTTCAATTACGGGACTTACGGCTCAATTTCCATAATGTGGTGGGCCTGTCTGCTCCCGCTAAAATCTCTGTTAAGATGGCAGGTCTCTCCCTCCGACAAAATCCCATCTCTCTTTCTCTCTTCCTCACATATTCTTTCTTCGTCACACCTGACGCCGCCTTGCCTCGGGAAATCACCTTCTCGATTCCCGCGCTCTGTATAGCATCACGCCCTCACAAACTGCGCCCTACTGCACAATTATTACTGCGTTAAATATCCATGCTTGCGGTCAGATATAATGGTACAATATGGTTTGTGAGACCTAGGGAGTATTTCATTTTTATGCCGTTTCTAGCACTTTCCTTTCTTTTGCCGATATCTTCCATCTTCCTTTTTCTCTTGCGATTAATCTTAAGAGAGATTGACTGCCCAGTTGTACTTCCTTTTGAAACAATATTAACCACCACCACCAACAGTGGTAAATCAGTGCAACACAATTTATCTGTCAGTTGCTGCACTAGCATTTGCTGATCTTCTCCACCATATTTGTCACATGCATTGGTGTAGTATGCAGAATAATGATGTATAGAACTTTTTTACTTGCCAAAGTACCTTGCCACAAATCAAACACTTCACCATTCCCTCATACTCCATGAATAAGAGAAAGTTTTTCCCTCAAAGATATTAGTCATAAGCTTAGATGGTCTTTCATTACCACATTGTTGTATATTTATACTTCAGTATATTGTTAGGGCTCAGTTTAACTAATTTACTTGTACTGCTGCAATCACAACCATTGCGTCTGTGTGTGTTTTCAGTTATATGACTCTACTATGTGCTCTGCCATGCATTTTCTGGGGAGGAGCATAAGGCTGAAACCAGGTTTTGCCATCTGGTTCTGTATTGAGCTATTCGGTTTAAGTCTCCAGCCATAACCCGTCTGTAGATTCTCCTCTTCCACCTATCTTTTCCATGTCCTCTTAGGTCTTTGTCTTCTCCTCTGTCCTTGCGGATTCCATTTTAAGGCTTATTTGACGATATTGTCATCAGATCTTCGCAATGTTTGTCCAGTCCACTGCCATTTCCTTTTCTTGATTTGCTGGTCAATTTGTGATCGATGTGATCTTTCCTGAGTTCCTCATTGGACACTATGCCTGGCCAGTGTAAGCTTAGTATAGTTGTAAGATATTTGTTAACGAATGTCTGGATCTTTCTTCTCAGATGCTTCTAAGTTTCACATACAAGAAAACAGACTTTACATTGCTATTAATGATCTGCAGTTTGGTTCTAATACAGAGTTCTTTTGATCTTCATATGAAACAAAGTGTCATAAAGACACTGTACAGACAAGACAGCCTTGGCTTTGTTTATACGGCTGGCGACATCCTCTCTGTACCTCCATTAGCTGTTATGATGCTTCCCAGATAGAAACTATCAACCCTCTCTAGGGTCTATTCATCAACCTGCAATGGTGCGATGTTGTGGTTCCCCAAGTGCATATTCTTTATGTTCTTAGTGTTTATCTTAAGCTCAACTTTCTGTTTCTCAGCCTTTAAGTCTTAAAATTTAATTTCCATATTCTTGCAGCTGTGAGTCACAAGCATATCATCAGTGAAATCAAAGTCCTTGAGACTTTGTGCATGATTCCATTGTATACCCGACTGATGGTTCATTGCACTAGTCATAAGTGTCTAGAACCATAAGGAATAAGATGAGTGAGACCAGGCATCCTTGTTTCATACCACTGTTCACTTCAGTTGGTTGTCAGGTAACCTTGGTGTTTAATCTGGCATGTGTCATCATACATTCTCTGAATCAAACTGATAAATTTCTTGGGTAATGTCAGGTCTTAAAAATTCTTCGCATCTTAGACCTAGTGGTGTTGTCAAAAACCTTCTCAGAATCGATGAACAACATGTAGAAGGATGACTTGTATTCTGTTGATTGTTCTGCGGTTATTTGTAGTGTGTTGATCTGGTTAGCGAGCGGTCCTCTCAGAAGCTTGCCAGTTCTTTCCACAGTTTTCTTTCCACTCAAGCTTTAATCCGATCCAGGAAGAATTTTGCTAGGCACTGAAAGCAGTGTAACGCCATGTCATTGGTCACAAACCGCTCACCTCTCTTTGGGAGCTTTATTAACCTGAATCCGCCCAGCGTGCCATATATGGCACGGCAAACTACACAGTCTTCTTGGACTCTTATTATTGTAACCGCGCGCACTGTATCCAACGCTAAAAGTTACAATTTTATTCTCAAAAAATTCAATCTTGGGCGGATCCAGGTTAACAGGACCTCATTCCATTCTTTAGGAAGCTTCTCTTTTTCCCAAATGGCTGTGAGCAGTGGTAGCAGCATATCTGCATTTGTACTGAGGTCTATTTTAAGAACTTCAGGGATTACATTGTGTAGTCCTGCAGCTTTGCCATTTTTCAGGTGTTGGATGGGTTTGATTACCTCTTGCTTGGTTGGTGAGCCTGTACAGATCTCTCGATCCTCTGACATCTCCTCTTCCTTGACCTCCTTGATCAGAGGTGCTCACGCTGGGTATTCTGTCCTGCGGGCGCACAGCACTGTAACTGTACGGGCTGGTAGGCAATGAACGTACGCTATTCAACAACAGCGACATTGTGGCTATGTCACAGGCCGTGAAGGTTGGGCGAAGTTCTCCCATCACTCTTGATCACTGCGGCAATAGCAGAGTTTGAAATGGAGACAGAAAATAATAAAAGAAAGAGGGCATAAATCCACATCATTTTCAATGTACGTTGTAAGAAATAAGTTATTTATGTTCATAGCAGTTTATAATACCAGTTTAGTTGGCCCGTTATTGGACATTATAAATTTTCCAGCCAACTCATTCCTGGTTGCCAACCTTTCGCCCCAGTGTGCCAAGTTGGGCTTATCAGTTGGTAAATGGCACACCCACCAAGACGCATGGCTAGTGCATACCGTGGAGGCCACTGCGTAGGCTACTTGGAGCCACCGGCAGTGCCAATGAACTATGAGAGACTTTGTCTCATTTTCAAAAATTGATGCCTGCCTGGCCATCAGATGATAAAGATGTTGATTCCCATAAGGAACCTGAAATATTTGTTCCAAATGAGTAAATTTATAAATAAATTTGTAATAATTTTTTTATTTATAAATTTATTTATTAATTTATTATACTTGTTTTATTTATAAATTTACTCATTCGGAACAAATATTTCAGGTTTCCCATGGGAATCAACATCTGTATCATTGCAGTTCATGTATTTTGACTGGATACAATAAAGAGTTAGGCCTACAACCTCAAATACTTTTATAATGTGTGTATTGAACTATTATTTCCACTATTACATTCTAAGAGGTGCTTTAGAAACAGTTCTAATATAATACGCAGTTAAGGTGGATAAGCTGTGGTTTGTGGTTGTGTTGGTTTAGATTATCTGATAAACTAACCAACAATCCAATCATGCTTACCGGGAATAAAATTAGTGAGGTTATTTATTTGAAGGCATGCTGTACATCTATCTGGTAGATATTGTAATTTACACTGTTGTACTTTAATCTTGGATGGTAAATATGCACAATTTGTGCGCTATAATAATAATAATAATAATAATAATAATAATAATAATAATAATAATAATAATAAATTGTAGTTTGTATGCTTAAACCCTGTACCTTTGTAGATTGTAGCACAAAAAATATAATGTGTTAGTTTTCTTTGAGTGAATAAATATAAGAAAATAAAACAGACTGTTTATATTAAGTGCAGTATAAATCAAACCGGAATGTCTTGAAAAAGTCAAGGTTTTTTAAAAAAAATAATGTACCCCAGTGAACACTTTGCTGAGTAGTGGAGGAGAGCTTTGTAATCACAGTCAAACGTCAATGCTCCCTGGCTTCCCTGCATAGTGTGTCCGCTCTCTGGCTTCACTTTTACGTAAGTTGCCCGTATTTATGTCACGCCTGCCTAGCCGCACTGGGCTAGCCTCAACAGGCACCCAGCTGAGCACTTCTATCATTGATCTTGTTCAAGACATTAGCAGAGTGTCCACTCTATCTTTTTAACCACTTCTTTTGAGAAGAAACAAGATTGCCATCCTTGTTCTTAATTCGTTTACTTGCCAGTACACTTTATATTAATCAATCTGATATATTCACTAAAAACATCACGTACATGTCTCAAGAAAAAGAAACATTCTCTTTTTCAGTGATGGTATAAACTTATTTCATCTGTCAAAGTCTAAGTTCAAAACAGAGCTTTTATATAATGATTTATAACTTCAGTGAATAAAACAATTTAACAGTTTTCATTTGTTTAGTCTGATTTGTCTCATAGTAGTGTAAAAGGTTCTGGGATCCCGTACCTCTGCTGCAAGCTCAGCTTCTGTTGCTAGATTGTTCACAAAGATCTTTTATCTCTGCGGAAACTAGGTTCTACTGTTTGATTGATTTCATTGTAGTCTTATGTGTCCTCTCTTTAGCCCCTTATGTTCATGTTGCATTTTTCTCAGCTTTGGCAACTTTCCTCTCTTGGATTAAGTTCTAAATATCTTGTTATAACCTTTCTCTTCAATCCCAAGTATTGCCTTACATATTGTATTGAAGTTTAGCTTAGCCTTTTCCAACAGTTGGTTGCCATCCTCAGTTTGTCTAGGTTTGGCAAGCTCCTCGAAATGGTCCTGCAGTTTTATGGAAAAATCTTCTTTAATTGCAGTTTATTTCAGCCATTTTGGTATTGTGCTTCACCCTCCTACATGTATCAGGTTTCGTAACTGTTGCTGTTTTAATGTGTACTATCACTGTAACAAGATGGTGGTCATTACTGACATCTGCTCCTCTTCTGTTTCTCACGTCAAGCAAAGAACTCTGCCATTCCATTTTTTATAGCAACGTGATCCATCTAGTTTTCAGTCTTATGAATAGGGAACACCCTGTTCACATTATGGCATTCTCTGTGATAAAGTACCTTACCTCCTATAATGAACCCAAACATGTCACACAAATCAATATATCGCTCTCCATTTTCTTTTCATGCCCCTGTACTATGTCTTCCAATGATATGTTCCAGGCCTGGATTTTTGGCTTTAATCTTTGTATTCAGGTCTCTCATTACTATCAAGATGTCCCCTTTCCATGTATTGCACAAAATGTCATGTAGTTGACCATAAAAACTGCCTTTCTCTTCTTCTGCAGCCATCTCAGTGGGCGCATAGCATTGCCCTAAAGTGACAGGATGCCATTCGAGCAATGATAATCCATTCTGATACAGGATGCCATTCTAACAATCTCTTCTTTGCCATGTTACTCAAAAGCAAGGATACTCACTCACTGTGGTTATCATTATCTCAACCAGAATATAATAAGGTGTTTCCATCTCTGGTCTTTAAGTTCTCTAAAGCCAGTCCATCTCATCTCATTGAGACCTAAAATTGCCAGGCGATATTGTGTCATTTCTCTAGCCATTTCTTCAAGTCTCCCAATCTGCCACATAATCTAAATGTTCCAAAACTCAATTCAAGTGTCTTTTTTTCCAAAGCGAATGTCATAACTTTAGAACCTATCTACCGAGCTTGATAGCTGCAGTCGCTTAAGTGCAGCCAGTATCCAGTATTCGGGAGATAGTAGGTTCGAACCCCACTGTCGGCAGCCCTGAAAATGGTTTTCCATGGTTTCCCATTTTCACACCAGGCAAATGCTGGGGCTGTACCTTAATTAAGGCCACGGCCGCTTCCTTCCCACTCCTAGCCCTTTCCTGCCCCATCGTCGCCGTAAGACCTATCTGTGTCGGTGCAACGTAAAACAACTAGCAAAAAAAAAAAAAAACCTATCTGGCTATTTGTTGCTTTTTGTTTTTGTTTTGATAAGGCTCTCTCTCTTAGCCTTTAGGGATTGCTCCCTCACCCATAAGGAGAGCAGGGGTGCCTCTTCCATCAACTCCGTCATATCAAGATCCACTCTTTCTGCCTTCACCAAGGTTGAGGACTTCACTACAGCCCCGTTGCTGTCACTTTTCAGGATTCCTATAGGCTCTTCTCAGCTACCGTAGTGGTCCAAGGGAATGCAAAGTAGCTGCTGCACTCCACTTCCCTAGGCACTTCCCTACTTCATGCCATTGCCTGTCTCCTGCGATGTGGACGAGAGGTTGGACTTATGGGAGACACATGCTATTGGGTTATAAGGTATTGGTTCTTTTCATCTTGCTGATTGTGAAACCTGCAAATGTGTTTCATGCTTGATTTGTTTCATGACACCATCTGTCATGGGTGGAGAAATAATCTAAAACACCTTAGTTCTCATTTACTAATGCTGAAAGGCCACTGTATTCTTTGAAAACAGGCAGATCTGATGACAAACCAAATCTTTGTCTTTTTTGGGGGAGCATTATATATTATTTCCTTGTTGTGCATTGCAAGTAATGGTTGTATAAGTAGCAAGAACACGTTCCAGCTCTAATTCTTCATCTTCTGGATTGACCTTGTCCATATTATTTGTAAAATATTTCCGTATAATCTGTAGTATAATGCTGACATATAGAGTGCTCTCATTTTATAAGGAAACTTCTCCATCATTCATCTGCCTGCTGACTTCTGCTCCTTTGACAAAACATCCCAGCAGTTTATTACTTCTGAGAATTGTACTGGATTGTGTGTGCGACTGTTGCTTGTGTATTGAGTAATTGATTGGAAAATGAAGTATTTGGTTAAGCAGAAAATGTATTTGGTGGAATGTTACTTGTAAAAGATAGCTATTGAAAATGCATTCAAAGATTTGATCATAAATATCCTGACTAGCATTCCTGAAAAAGTGGCCTACAACAGGTTCAATTTGAGATGTACAGAGGAAGCAGAAAAGACATGCTTTAACGAAACATAATCTTGGGGATGTTTGAGGGTGATTGGAAGCAAGTTCCAGAAAATCACTTAATTGTCTAGCACAGAAAATTAACATATCCTACAAGGTAACCAGACTGCTAATATTTCGACCATATAAAATAAGGTTTAAGCAGGAACTTCACCATGACAGATTTTACTTCAAGAATAAGGATCTGTTATTGGTTTAGTGAAAGTTTAACATTTAATGTGATCAACCCTGCTAATACACCACCTATATGAGAAGCAGAAGAATAAGCAATCGAAGCCTTCAAATCCATTGGAAAGTGGAAATTTGGATTCACAGCTAATGTTTATGTCTGACGATGTAAGCAATTGTTAATTACTGAGAACTTGTATATTGTACAGGAAGTGACATTGTAGCCCATTAAAGTACGGGTATGATGTGCTGTAAGCATGCAGCAGATAATTGAGCCTATATTTTTCAATGACTGCATGAATTCAGATACATAGGTGAGAACAATTTTATGTCCATTTAGTGAACTAACACAGGAAGAAAAGTATTATGGATATTTTCACCAGGATGGTGCCCCAGCCCATACCGCTTTTAATTTGATAGTCACTTAAGTCCAGTTTTTAATGATCAGATAATTAGTGTAGGTTATAGCCCCTTAGATCAGCTGAGGTAACTTACTGTGTGTTCATTATCTTTAGGGAGCCCTAAAGGGCAAAGTTTACATTTTGGGAGCCCTGTACTATAGAGAGCAGAAGGCCGAAATAACACGCACAATACAGTATATTACCAAAGCAGAATTCCAGAAAGTGGCAAATAATTTGTTGAAATGATGTGAGGCATGTCTTACTGTGGAGGTGCGGAGGTGGCAAATAATTTGTTTAAACGATGTGAGGCATGTCTTATTTTCAACAGTGTCTAAAATAAATGGTAATAATAATAATAATAATAATAATAATAATCGTATGGCCTCAGCTACCGTGTGCAGACATTTCGATTTGACGCCATCTGGCTGTCTGCTCGTCAATTTCGACGTTCCGTTTTACTCTAGGTCCGCTAGAAGGCAGACAGAGTAAACCGGATCTCTCTTGGGTGTCTATGGCTGAGATTTAATTAATTTTGTCGGGTAAATACCAAATGTATCACCAGAGATCTTTTACATGCCGACATCGTATGACATGGAGTGTCGAATGGACTTTTTTCCACCCTTCAAAAATCCGACTACCTCTGCCGGGTTTGAACCCGCTATTTTGGGATCCGGAGGCCGACACACTACCACGGATCCACAGAGGCAGTAATAAACCTATATACCTGTACAGAATTTTTAATAATAATATTTAAATTCATGGGTTTACTTTATTCTGGAGTTGCTCATTACCTTGATTTGGCAGTAGTATCAGAACACGCTCCCTGCTACAAGCACGACGCACGGTCGGAGGAACAGAAGTTGACTGGCTGTTGAATGACATGGAAGTTTCCTCATGAAATGAGAGTACTGTATAATATGAATATTGAAATATAAATATCAAATAAATTGTGTATCGCTACAAACATGACATTGAGGTTAAGTCTAACTTACCATCACAATGAGATTCATTACCGTTTAACAGGTTTCTCAATGCTTCTTTGGATCCATAATCATCTTAAACCTTTTCCATGATAGTAATAATGTCCCTTGCATTCAAATTATCTCCAATTTTATGCAAAACTTGACCAGAATACACACAAAATTTCAATAGTTCTCACGTAATCCACTACAAGGTGGTTTCATTTTGTCAGACAGTATGAAAATTGTGTGTTAGATAGCAGCAAGTGATGGAATTCTAAAAGACAATTGTTCAGAGACATTCTCGAGAGCAATAAAGTCTGAGAAAGGCTCAGGTTTCTAAAGAAAAGAACCATAGAATGCAGATCGAGTCTGACTTGGGCATTGGCCGCATGCCCAACATACCTGCCCTGAGCCTAACTGGAGGATAGATGTGGAAGTGTGAACTTCATCTTTCCAACCACCAAACGAGTTGGCTACATGGTTTGAATTACACAGCTGTGAGCTTGCATTCAGAAGGTGGTGAGTTCAAACCCCACCATCCACAGCCCTGAAGATGGTTTCCCTTAGTTCCATATTTGCACACCAGGCAAATTCTGAGGGCTGTACCTTAATTATGCCATGACCATTACCATCCCAGTTCTTGTGCTTTCCCACCCTTGCACCACCGTAAACCTTCAATGTGGTAGTGCAATGATGTTAAACCACTAGCAAAAGAAAAGGGGAAAAAAAGGAGAAAAACAGAACAAATCTTTCCTACCACCATGTTGTGATCTGATGAGACGTCTGCTCCAGGGTGTATGACTGACTGGAAGCTGTGAATGAACCCTTTGTTGATCAAAATGCATTAATTCTGGTTGATGATTATAATCCCCATTAATTTATTTATTTATTTATTCATTCATTCATTCGCATGTAGAGGGATCGTGGTGGTAACTTGAAAGTGTTGAGGACTGTTAGATTCTCTTCTTTGCAGAATTCAGCAAGGTGGCTTCCTCTTTCATTCTGCTGATCCAACCTGTGGTCCCCATCATTACTTTCCCCATGATTATCCAACACAGGGAGGTGAACTCTTCAGTCTAGGGCTGTTGGTCTCTCTCAGGTGATCAAGTTAATGTGTTTACCACTGTGTGATGCTCAGCAAGAGATACCTTTGTAAAGATTCTTTATTGAAAGCCACTCTTCATCTTGACTGGACCTCATACATTCCTGCAGTGTTCACACAAGTAACAGGCTGTATCTCTGGCTGTCCACTTCAGTTGTTTTTGTTTTTTTTCCTTTCAAAATTGGAATCAGAACAAAGAACATATAATTTACTCTTGAATTATATATTAAAAACGCCTTTTTGATTGAACTCATTGGCAAAGTAATCATTTTGAAAATAGGTAAGAAAATCAAATACTTGTACACAGGATCAACTGAAAAATATAGGAAGTTATAAACAAGCATATATAAACATGATATCAAGTATATTGCCTCTCTCGTATATTATGGTTGATGTATTTATAAGATGTATTGTTTGATAAATGTTTGTGTTGCTTTAGATTGACTGTTGTATTGTTCTCTGTATCATAAGATGTTAGTATATAATATGTGTAAATACCAAGAAATGTTTGGAAAAATATTATTCGAAACTTACTGTATAGAAACTGTACTCAACCTTAACTTATATATATCGCACAATTTTAGAATATTTTTATTACTTTCTCTTAGTTGTGTTTAAATAAACTGTGATGCTCAGCCAATGTTTAGAAAACACTAGAGAGAAGATTAACGGTTAATCAAGTATGATTGCATATGAATGGTGAAGTATTTTGTGTTTTAACTGCAGGTATTGTGATTGAGAGAGGAGAATCAAGTTGATAACTGCCCCAATTAGGGGTTCATAATGGATTTTCCTCTAATTTTGATTGAAATGGATTTTTAATTATGTATATTTTATTCGGTTTCTTCTTATCGGATAGGGTAATGGATCATTGTCATCCATTTATGTCTGTTCTTCCACCACTACTCTCTGAATACTCTCAGCACTCAACAACTCTTATCTCTATACCTTTCTTCACTTCCTGTATCAGTCTTCTTCTTGGCCAGCCTCTTAATCTCCTTCCATTCACTATCTGTCCTGGAATTCTTCTTCTATCCTTCTTACATGGCCATACCATTTCAGCCTTTTTCTGTTCTATCCTGTAGTTTCTCGATTCCCAGCCTATCTTTATCTCTCTGTTCTATATGATCGTTCGGTGCACTTATTTAGTCTTTTGTTATTATAAGTTTGCCACTTACATAGGCACTTTAGAGCTAATACCTGCTATGAATACAAAATTCATTGTCTTGTCGGCATTGTACTTTAATTTAAAGAGTATAAATGGTAGTTAACAATATTTAACAGTGATTCCTATTTTTGAAGAAACTATCCTCCCCTCCATGGTATTCTCAGAACTTCAATACTTTGCAACAACTCCATGAACTCGCAAGTATTTGTGCCTCATTTCCCAAACATAAGTTCAACGACTTCCAACTAACTTTTTTTGACACCCGGGTCTTTGTAGTATGACTGATATATTGTTTGTTCCTCTTCACACCATGCTACTTATGCTCATTAACTTTGAAAGGGATAGTGGGATTTCATATTGTTTTAGGATGTTACTTATTTGTATCGTTTTTTTTTTTTTTTTTTTTTTTTTTACGTCGCACCGACACAGATAGGTCTTACGGCGGCGATGGGACAGGAAAGGGCTAGGAGTGGGAAGGAAGCGGCCGTGGCCTTAATTAAGGTACAGCCCCAGCATTTGCCTGGTGTGAAAATGGGAAACCACGGAAAACCATTTTCAGGGCTGCCGACAGTGGGGTTCGAACCTACTATCTCCCGAATACTGGATACTGGCCGCACTTAAGCGACTGCAGCTATCGAGCTCGGTTATTTGTATCCTATGTGTCGTTAATTATTTGCAAATGCATAGTTTTGTAATGTAATGCCTGTTCACAATTTTAATTGATTTATTTTTACACTCACATTCTTAGAGCTTCTGTGGCTCAGGCGGCAGCGCACTGGCCTCTCACTGCTGGGTTCCGTGGTTCAAATCACGGTTACTCCATGTGAGATTTGTGCTGGACAAAGTGGAGGCGGGGCAGGTTTTTGTATGGGTACTCCGGTTTTCCCTGTTATATGTCATTCCAGCAACACTCTCCAATATCATTTCATTTCATCTGTCATTCATTAATCATTACCCCAGAGGAGTGAGACAGGCTTCGGCAGCTGGCACAATTCCTATCCTCGCCGCTAGATGGGGGCTTCATTCATTCCATTCCTGACCCGGTTGAATGACTGGAAACAGGCTGTGGATTTTCATTTTCACACACATTGTTAAAAATTCACAGATATACAAAACATGGAATCTTTTATCTTTGTCTGCATAGTCTCTCTTATTTTTCAAAGTTCTACATTATTCCCCTGCCAGTAACTAAGTTATGCTATCAAGATTAAGGGCTTAACACAACAAAATAACACCTTGTAAACATAACATAATCCAAATAGAAAAAGAAAACCCACAGAAAATAAAAATAATTCTGACTGAGAATTACTACTACAAATAATGCACACTGTGTATATCTGGCAGAGAATTTTATTATTCTTCCTCTCCGAGAGGTTTTCACTTGTTTAATCCATTCAGTCTTATTCTTCTGTCTTCTATCAGTGCCTTGCAGATCAAGACCAGGAATGTGTTATCTAATGAATTTTTAAAAGGTTCACTGTCTACAAGGAGATCACTTGTGATATTAATATGCTTTCCCATTACATCAATGGTAAAATATTTTTCTTGCCTTTTCAGAACTTCAGGACTCTGAGGAATATTTTGTTCACCTCTTGAAACTGATGATTGCTCAACAAACTTGCATGTTAGCAGGGGTGAATGCTGGTCGTGAAAGTCAGGCTTGCTCTTCCATTCGTGAAAGTTGGTGGGGTGGGACATGCATATTTCTGAATGAATAAAATTTATAAACCCAATAATCGCTAAATCACATGAACATTTTAAACATCGGTTACATGAACATGCATTCAAACTGGTTATGTCACACCTACAAGAATGGCCTAAAGAATAACAATCAGACACATTTTATAATTATTAAGAAATCATGACAAGCCAGTGAACGTCAAACTATGTACACAGAAAAATTGCTACTATTTATTAAATCTTCCTACTTGAAAACAAACTCTACTCTGCGGCTTCTCTTTACAAAACCATCAATAACTTCATCATAGAAAGAGGACTGTAATCTAATTTTTGCAAGCAATCCTTTTTCAATCGACAACATAGCTAATGATGATATCCTCTCCTGGCATTGAGTCGATCTGCAATATGTATTAATGCATCTCAGTGTTGAAAAAGAACGTTCTGCAGAGGATGTAGTAGCAGGAATTGTTGCTACAAGTTTGATGAGCTTGAAAATTTCTGGCATACCCATGTACAATTTATTAGTATGCATAAACTGCATTAAGTCTGAAACACTTTTCTCTTTAAAATCACAAGATGAATACATCACACTTAATTCTGTTTTTAAGCGAACAATGTCGAAAAATGACCCATAGGTCTTTTCTAGGGCAGTAACATCACTGTCTGGAAACCTATTTCTGAGCTTCTCAAACAAATCACAATCCAACAGCAAGAAGAACACAAATTTCTTTATGTATTTAAAACGCTCTCCTATTTGGACAAGTGCATTGTCAATAATTTCATTGAATAGACGTTTGTATTTTGATTTTTCTGGTTCATCACTAATTCTTCGATTTTTAGAGCACAGCTGTCCTCCATAAACATCAATTTCAGTATCAACATGTCCGTACAAACTATCAAAATCTTCATTTCTCATAGACTGGATATTTAAAAAGAGCTCCTCAACCTTCTTGCCACAGTACTGAATATTCAGACTTTTTGTTTGTAAAATACTGAATACAGTATCGGAGAATGAAAAAATCTTGGAGAACACTGCCAGCAGAAATCTAGTGTTGAACTTAAGTAAGAAGAACAAAAATCCTTGTGCTTTCAATGTAGTGTCTTCATCCCAGTCGTCTGAAGTATCCTGTACATGTTGAAAGAATTTCACCAGCGTATCATAATATTCCTTCACAGTATTAATAAGACGTGAAGCAAAATTCCATGTCGTTGGTGCTACTGTTGGCGACTTCTTCTGAACAAAATCTCGAAGAGCAGCTGTTCTCTTTGTAGACTTTGAAAGAAAAAGCAGCAAGTCCTGACATTGTTTGGAAGAAAATTGTACATTCTTTGATTTTTGAAGCAGACTGCTGTAGTGTGAAAATTCAATAGGTGGCTATAACAATGCACAAATGTCGCATATGGATACTGGTCTTGAAGTAGTTTATTAAGCCCATTCACATGACCGGCTAAGACAGCAGCACCGTCATATGTTTGAGCCACAGTATTTTCCTCACAACTGAACTCTTTTAAAATAGCACGAACATGATTTAAGAGGGCTCCAGCAGTGCGATCTTTACTAACGTCAGCAAAACCAAGAAACCTCTCTTGAATTTCACCACTTTCATCTACAAAATGGAGGAAAGTAGAGAGTTGTGACTTATTAATAATATCAGATGTTTCGTTCAACATTATTACCACAAAAGTTGCTTGTTTAAGCTTCTCCTTTATTCTTCTCACAATTACTGAACTTATTTCTGCTATTAAATCATTTTGGATTGCAGACGACGTCCCTCTAAAAATGGTGGAGTCTTTCAGATGAGCTGCCAGAAGAGGATCATATTCACTTATAATTTGTAGAAGTTCGATGTAATTCCCCCTGTTTACGGAAGTTGCAGGCTCGTCATGTCCGCGAAATGGTAGTTCCTGTTTTGCTAAAAAAAAAACACTGCATCGATCACTCGTTTAAGTATGTCACGATTTTTCTTTACCTTTTCATTATGAAGTTGGTCACTGATACGTTTCTGTTCATCCAGCTGGTGGTCGATCCTTGTACGCCCAAAGCCCAAAGAAACACTTCATATGGTTTGCAGATTTCTCATGCCTTGTAATGGACAGTGTCAAGGTGTTCAAATTGTCAAAGCCACTTTTACACTATACACCGTTATCAGCAGAAAATAGTAAACACGGCCAGCAAAATAGTCTATTCAGTTTCTTGGACCCTGTCAACCAGTGCGTAATATTATATTGAGATACAGAGAACGAACGTACATATTCTCTATTTTTCTCCCTGTGCTATGTCTTTAAATCTGGCAGCGCCTGCCATTCTTAATAATGTCTGTTTTGTCTTGGATAGTCCTCCGAGAAAATGGATTTGTTAACAAGCTGTCAATAATGCACAGTTCGGAACCCATTGCAGTACGTCAAATCATTCAGAATAGACGGTCAGGAACTTACAGTAAACTACTCACTGACACAACACACTAGATCTGTAGCTCTCAGACCAGAGCTTCCAACTACATATTATAAACGTGACAGCTTGCAACCGGCCTTGGAGAGAAGAAACCTGCGCGCGCATACATTTCTCGCTGTGTCGACAGCACCGCTGAAGCTCCTAAGACACGAGCAAGCCTCGCAGGACTCGCCAAGATATATGCAACATGCGATGTGCATAATGCATGGTATTTTTTTAACTCGCCTGCTTTAGAAAAATATTGCGCTTGCACAGCAAGCGTAGCATGCTCGGAGAAATCGCCCCTGCATGTTAGTCTGATTGTTATTATGTATACCATCTCTGCAGCTGAATACCTTGAGCCTTCTTGAGGAGCTGCTCACAGACCAAATGGAACTGTTGGCAGAATTTCTGTCCATCTGGAGTTGAATACCCACCCAGAACAAGGTTGTAACACACAAAAGTGAAATTTTACAGGAATGAGAAAAAGCAGATATTCTCCATAATTTTTTATTATAAACCCAAAATGTCCATGAAACATGTGCATTGAATATTCATTCCATTCAAGTTACTTTAGCAGAACTTTATACAATGAAGGTGCAATGGAAATAGAGAAAATGGGGAAATATTCTGTCAGAACACAGAATAAGGTTGTAACCCTACTCAGACATACAAGGTTGTAACCAACAATGATACAAAGATGACAGTATTTGATATTCTCAGTACACACGAGAGCCAATTATAAATTAATGTCATGATCAATAGTTCCATAATGACTCGTGTTCTACTCAGTCCACCTTTAGTTCTTCATAAAACTGAATTCCTATGGAATATACCGGCACATATCTTGTAAATCTTTCAACTTTTCTGCTCGTATTGGTAACTGTTGAGAATAAAGAAGAGGGATTGAATTCAGCGCTACACTATAGGGCCTACAATATGTATTGCGAACACCTCTACATTTCTTCATGATTGAATACTGGTACCAAGGCTGCAATACATTGTGGCCGAGTCTCTCACAAACTGTTCCAGGATCGTCTGCTGATATCTGAATCCAATGTGCAGTTGTTATTTTAACGTCAGAATCTCTCCGAAGAGAATTTTCTAGATCTTTCAGGTCTTTGAAGTCCTCAGGCTGCATGTCATATACCAGAAAAGGTTGTGTTTGTCTTGCTGAAGCTATAACTGCAGTCCAGTATTTGGGAACATAAACAGTGAAATTCCTTTTTTGACGCTCAGTCAGAGCAAAGTCCTGGTCACATGAAAGAAAACTATGACCCGACACTAGGGACTTCTGATTCACTGTTTTAAACAATCGGAGTGTAATGAAATACTGACAAAGTGACAGCATATGGCAGTTATTATTTTGGCCAACACGTCTGTCAGACCAAAGTACAAGAGTCCTTTCTTCTCCTGGGGCTAAGGGCTGATAGTTTGAGGTGATATACTTTAATATACATGAATCAATTTCGGCTGAACCTCGTTTGGCCACACTTTCATGCCCAAAACACATTGTTGCTTCATTTGTTCCAGCATTGAGAATGGCTTGATTATAACATGCATACTGTCTTTGGTAGAAAACAGATGAGTGGGATAATACAGGACAGAAAAGCACTTGCTGTAGATCAGTAAACAAGACGACATACACAGAATTTTGTTTGGCTTTTTCTTCATCTGCAGTCGTTGCTTTGTATGCTATCTCAGCGTTCGCATGATGTAACTTACTTTGAATGTCAATAGGTTTCCGCTGTTCATCCGTCTGTGCTGATATAATTTCAACGTACAACCTATCACAGTACGCGCAAGTATCAGCTCTGGGAAGACCAAACCATAGTTTGAAGTCTGAGTGGAAAATATCTCTATACGTGTGTGTTCATTGCAGTGGTAAGTTATTCAGGATGTTTTTCTCTAAACAGTGTATACATGATATTCAAATTCAAATCATTAGACAAGCTACCTTTTGCAGATCTGTGGTGACTGTAATGACTTTCCTGGTTCGGTAATGATCGAATGTGCTCCCGAATAGCTTCCTATAGTTCGTCTGAAGTGGCATTCGGCCGATTGTTGTGTTTCCCTCTCTTGTCACTTAACAAATCCCCACGTTTTAGTTTCTCTTGCAATATCTGTATTCTACAAGGAGTAATTTTATACACATGACAGAGCATTTTTTGACACACACGGTAAGTTTCACCAGCAGGTATGGAAAGAAAGTACGAAAAACTGCAATGCCTTCGCGAAACTGCTTCTTCAACTTTTCTTCTTTTAACATTCTGACGTTTAATGCAGCTTTGTCCTAACAATGCTGTCTGCTGGTCATAATTCAAAGAGTAGAAGTCACCAAACAATGCACGTGTCGCTTCTACTGTGATCTTCTTGCATTCATAAGAGCATCTGCAGGAACATCCTGGAAATAAAATTATAGTAAGACTAAATCAGATAACCATCACATTTACAAGCATGGATTTAATAATAATTTTTCCCTGCAGACACATTTTGTTACACTATGATATAATGTTTATAAAATATTTCAGAAATAGAGTAGAACTCTATTCCGCTATATAACATCTTGCTAAAAACAAAACCTTGGTTTTATTATTATTATTATTATTATTATTATTATTATTATTATTATTATTATTATTATTATTATTATTATTATTATTATTAATGGTTATTTCATTCAAACATCATGTACAAATGTACTGTACTAACTAGCTGCAGTACCAGATATATAAATATGCAATACATATTATGTCAAGACATAACACAAGGACGGTTAGGTTACAACCTTGTTCTACGTACCTCATCTGGTGAAGTTTTCGCAACTATCTGCATTCTCTTTTTGGATATATATTGCTTTCCAGCATCTCTGAGCCTTTTACGTTTGACATCACGCCAGTTATTCATGTTTCGTTTCCTTTTTTGGTCCTATTCATATGGTTTTGAGCACTGCCGGTAAGAGATACCGGTGATACATCTGCCATCTTCTTTCCGGATACAACCTTGTTCTGCGCAGCGCTAACTTTGGGCCAGCTTATCACCACCACTATCTGTTGTCATTCCAATAAGTCTGCCATGTCTTCTGGGTGGGTATTCAATTGTTGTTTTAGGAGTTTGATATTACTGCTCAATTTTCTTGTTTGACTGTGGGTGATAACGTGTGGTAGGTTATGTTGAACATTTGCTCCACGAAGTATAGCTTGACTTCTGAATAACTTAGATTCAAATTTTTTCCCTTGGTCTGTTAAGATAGAAGATGGTGTACCAAATCTAGCTGTCCAAAGGGTCAAAGAAGTTTCTTGCTATTGTAAAGCAGTGATATTAGTTATAGTTATGAGTTCTATCCAATCACTAAAATGATTGATGCATGTGAGGCAATAAATATTTCCCTCTAATGGTGACACAACCGAAACTCTGACATCTGGTTGCTGGAACTCTGCAAACTTGGACTTCATGTATTTTGTCATCTTATATTGTGGATAGTTTTTGCAAGCTTGAGTCCATTCCCATACATTATTCTTGATTCCTGGGTGTGTAAACTTCACTGTAGTTTCTTAACACTTAAATGCACCATGTAATGTAGTGCATTCTACTAGAGTGTGAGAAACCTGGTGTGGAGGAAGTTCCAATGAAGTGTAAACAGATGATGTACAAGATGCACTATTGCCCAATACTGACGTATGCAGTGGAGACCTGGATATTGACAAAAAGCTTGATAGGAAAGGCAAGAAATGACAAAGTAAAGACAAGGATGTCGGGAAGGAAATCATAGTGGAAAAGCTTTACAATGGAATGGAGAAAAATAAGTTCAAATGATATGGGCATGTTAAGAAGATAGAAGAAGGAAAGATACTGAAGCAGACAATGGAGATCAACATGAAAGGAGGACAAGAGAGACAGACTAAGGTGGTTGAAAATTATAGAGAACCTGGATTGGAACATAGTTAATGAAGAACATTGGTAGATAGAGGAATGTGGAAAGGTGCCATAAAAATCCCACCCTGGCAGGAGCTGGACAAGCAAAATTGAAATTGGGAAAAGGCCAGGAAGAGGATGATAATATGCCATATTGTGAATCTGCTTAAAAACCTTAACATAGGACTGTTTAAATATAAAAGGTTGAATGTTGTTGGTGAAAACAGTGCACCATAATTTTCTTACTCCTATTGGCCACTACTCAAATGTGGGAACTCCTCATTGGCAATTTCCTCAAAGTATTGCTGCCATTGTTCTGTTACATTCTTTCTGTTGGTGATAAGTTTGCATTCTTTTTCACTGATTCCATAAAATATATGTCAACTATCTATCTCTGCTACTTAGCAAGTCAGTAGGTTTCTCACCTGGCAGTTGGTGTGTCAAGTTTATCATAGACTTCACTGAAGTGGGTTGATTTTATTGCTGCATCTGCCTTCTTTGCTGCACTCCTGGCATTATGATAAGCATTCTAATTTTCAGCTGTCTTAGAAGCAAGAAACTTTTGATATAGTTGCTTTTTAATCTGTACAATCTTCCTCACTTCTTCTATCCATGGCCAATTGTATATCATGTGGCTCTTGTAATGCCTAACTTTTTATGAGAGGCTGTGAAGACACATTCCTTCAGAGCACTTTACATATTTCTGTATTAAAAATACACCTGTATATTCACTGTACGCATGTGAAATCAGTCTCTTCTATTTCTACTCATAATTTGCTTCTTGAAATAGAATTGTAATTGTACATTCCAGTAATGGATATACCTCTGACCCTGGTGAATAAGCTGATAAGTCACATTAGCAAAATTGAGATATCTACACCAATTTATTCTCCTATACAACCTCCACATCCGTGCATAAACAGATAAGCGCGGATCCTTCTCCCTGTCGCATACAGAGAATGTGTGTAAGCTCATATCTGCATTTTGAGATATCTGATTGTGTTTAACCAAATAAGTTCATTTTATGACATCAGCTTATTCACCAGGAGCAGAGATACATCGCATGGAAGAAGAAATGGGAAAAAAATTAACTGATGATTAAAGATACCTTATTCAGTTCTACTCCAGTAGACTCAGTGGCTTCATTGCTGGGTAAGGTACACACCTGTCCAGTATTTCCAAAGACATCAAGCTTATATCACAAAATCTATCACTGCTGGGAATGTTCTTAAAACTAAACACAGGTATTCCTTCAAGTGCCCCTGTAGAGTATCTCTTCAGCAAATGCAGAGGTATACTCTGGTTTACAGATTTTAAGAATTTAAAACCAGTTATTTTGTAAATGGAATATTATTTGAAATGCTAGAAGTCACTAACTAAAATAATTATTTTGAGAGTTCCAAGATATCAAACTTCAGTTTCACTTACTGTAGTTGCATATCTTTTTCTCTCCAACATTTGGCATCATTCCAGCCCCATGCAAAAAAATAAAGTCAGTGATTTCCTTAATAATTAATGGCATATGGCCTCTGAAGACACTTGGTGCAGGTCTCTTGAGTTGACGCCCTGTAGGCGACCTGCACATTTGTGAGGTTGGGGCTCTATTCAAGTTTAGTTCTAATGACGAAGACTGCACAAACACGCAGTCCCCGAGCCAGGGGAATTAACCAATGAAAACTAAAATTCCCGACCTGGCCAGGAATCGAACCCGGTTCCCTTGGACCAAAGGCCAGCATGCTAACTGGCTACTGTGAAGTAATTATAGCTGTAGTTTTACTTATTGCTTATTGAAAAGTAATTTGCAATTGAATAAAATATTTCTCAGAAAACTTAATTCATTCCAATTACTTTTTCTTATACTTTTCCTATCACCGACTATACAGTTGTGAAAGCTGGACTGTCTTTACAGATGACAAAGACCTCAACTAGAGTATGGTTCCAGTGTATGGGACCATCACCAGGATTACCTGATTCAAGAATTGGAAAAAATCCAAAGAAAAGCAGCTCGATTTGTTCTGGGTGATTTCCGACAAAAGAGTAGCGTTACAAAAATGTTGCAAAGTTTGGGTTGGGAAGAATTGAGAGAAAGAAGAAGAGCTGCTCGATTAAGTGGGAAGTTCCGAGCTGTCAGCGGAGAGATGGCGTGGAATGACATTAGTAGACGAATAAGTTTGAGTGGCGTTTATAAAAGTAGGAAAGATCACAATATGAAGATAAAGTTGGAATTCAAGAGGACAAACTGGGGCAAATATTCATTTATAGGAAGGGGAGTTAGGGATTGGAATAACTTACCAAGGGAGACGTTCAATAAATTTCCAATTTCTTTGAAATAATTTAGGAAAAGGCTAGGAAAACAACAGATAGGGAATCTGCCACCTGGGCGACTGCCCTAAATGCAGATCAGTATTGATTGATTGATTGATTTTTTATAGGCAGTGGAAATGTGATTGTGGATAGACACCTGGAAACTAGCGGGATAGAAAGAAAAACATACATACATATTTCATTATAAACCATTTTGCCTATCAGCATTCAGTCTGCAAGCTTCTGTGTTTTTACTAAGCTCCACCACAATCCTCTATTTTTAACTAGCTCTCTGGCCTTGTTTAGTTCCATACCTCTTATCTTTAAATGGTTAGAAACTGAGTCTAACCATTGTCATCTTTGTCTCCATCTACTTCTCTTACCCTCCATGACCGAGTCCATTATTCTCCTAGGTAACGCATCTTCCTCCATTTGCCTCATGACTCCACCCCCGAAGCCAGTTTATGTGTTCAGCTTCATCAATAGAGTTCATTCCTAACTTAGCCTTTTTTCCTTTTTCACTTTACTTTTCACCTTTGTAAAGTGAAAACTGTCAATATGGAATGATTCTAATATCTTGTAACTTAGCCTTTATCTACCCATTCCGGGTACCTTCTTGCCATTGTTCGTACCTGTTTGTACCAGCAATCATTCTTGCTACTTTCGTGTTTGTTACTTCTAACTTATGACTAAAATGTCGTGATTCGACCCAACTTTCACTTAAAGTAGAACAATAAAACTTTGATTTCCACCTATTCAATACTTTAAAAGCAATTATAAAATTAGGATCTCATCCTTATTTTATTGCTAAATTATTAAAAACATAGGACATGTTTTGTTCAATTATTGAACCTCTTCAGCTATACACATTTTTAACAAGGTTAAAATCTGTAACATTATTCTAATAATTTGCAACTTATTGTTTAACTGCTAACAGACTTAATCATAATAACTATTAAAATTCTTTTGAATATAAAACATTATCTATTACGTCGTCTTATTAAAATAATATCACTATTTGTAGTGTTCGAAAGTTTAAAAACTTTGTTCTAAATTTGAAATACAATGTCACAAGTTAGTCAGATATAAGTACATTTATAATCTGTTGAAGTTGTTGAATATCCTAAAATTATTTGTTGGATACACATTAAAATCTTTTGTTGTCTTGTGCTCTTCTCCTATTTAAACTCCATGGAAATTTCCAATAACGTATTATGGTTTACTGTGAAGGAGATTTCTCTACTATCCTCTGGTTTGTTCTTGTTATTACTTAAGCTAACTTGGTCTGTTGATTATATTATGAACTTCAGCATTTGCATGACAGACATAAACTTTCCTGTCTGTTACTTTTAATTCTCTCACTAAGTAACATACTGCTATATAAAATATTTTTTTGTTATGTTTGTAATCCTTTGTGGCAACCATTTTCATTCCATTGCAAAATGGTAATAAATTCTGGGATGTCATGTAATCACAGATTTCAGCTGTGAAGACCATGGAGGGAAGAGGGACTGAAGATAGTTTAATGAATGTAATATAGAGCTCAATTTTAAGTGAAGGATGAGGATTAACATCTCCATCCTCTCCTGGCAGAAAGGAAAGATCATACTTTTCTTATTAGCATAGCAGATATGATCTAGAAGTACCGGTATCAGACTTTTGTGCTAATCTGGAAAAGTTTTATTTTATGTTGTGTAATTTATTTAGGTTATTTTCTAGTCCTCTGCTCACGGTGTTCAGAACACTGCCTTGCAATTCATATTTATTATTAAACTTATTAGTTTTTCAGCTTCAATATTTAAAAAAAAAAAACATGTATCTTTATGAGATAGACAATGTGTTATAACTACAAATGTAAGCTACTATCAAGTCATCACAAAGTAATCTCGAGGGAGACATAGGGGATGTATATCTTACCATGAAACTTCCAGTGAGTGAATATCAAAGCAATGTAGATGTTACATGTTTTGTTGTTATAAATCTGTATTGGTTATTGTTGTACCATGTTGATAGAGATGTTTGAAAATTGTGTTTGATGAATATTTCTTGTATTAAAAAAGAAAAATGTGGTGTTTTTATTTCTGTCAACTGACAAATTCTACAGAGTTGATATGTGTAATGAAAATTCTGATTGAATAACAATATTAATAATAATAATAATAATAATAATAATTTCTTAGATGTAAATCAGTCATAATATATTTGAAGTGATGCAAATTGTTTGCACTGAACATGTTTTGGTAGAAACAAACTTATATTGTTTCAAAGACAATATCAAGCAAGCGCAGAGAAATCAGCTTAACTGTAACTTATTCTGTCCTATTTAAAGTATTTGTGCTAGGAAAAGAAATTTTCAATTATTTAGTGATTCAAATAAGGTTCAAAGAGTTTGTTTGACAAAAGAACCAAATTGTAGCTCTGACACAAATAATGAGCTGGGTGCCAAATTGAAATTTTTAGGAAGGAAAAAACATTAAATGGAGTGTGCAAATAATTAAATAATTAAAAAATCTTAAATATATAATAGGTGTAATTTTATACATCTAACAAAAGAATTTAAAATTTCAGATCATTACTATAGCATTCATATCATGCAGGGTTCACAAATAATGAACTAAATTTATGTAGAGCACAATATAAATCATTATATAATTAACACATAGAATCTTTTTTTAAATTTAAAAAGAAATAATTCAGTTCATTTTAAACAGTAGGCCTAGGTTTAATATTTTTCAGGAAGTGCTTAATCTTGTAAGTCTTTAGATAACATCCTGTTTTTAACATTCAGAGCATCTCTTTCCTGGCTCACATTTTCTTTTAAAAATTTCCTCTGCCATTTAATTTAAAAGGAAAGCCAAGAAATCTAATTCTTTCACAGCTGCTCAAATAAAAACATTTTGCTCTTTTTCTGTCTTCTGTGTCATATCCACTTGGTGAATGTTGGCAAATATTGTTTTATCAACTGCTGTTCATTACAGTTTGAAGGTAGATTTTTCCATACCATTCCTCGCATTCTTTAGCTGTGATACTCTTCTACTAGGACCTCTCTTGCCTTGCAAGAGAATGTATTTCTCTGGGTGTTACATGACATGGACAAAACGTTCAAGAATAGAATCATTTTTATTGTCATTAAACAACATACATTTGTAACTGACAGTTGTTCAAGTAGTAAAAAACTGAATCCTTTTTTATATGAAAACAAATTCACTTCTTACTAAATATCAATGCTGAAAGCTGTGACAGCTGTTTATAATTGTGGTGAAGTGCAGTGCAAGGAACTCTTCAAAGGTACAAGAGTAGACACAGTACTGTTTGTTGATTGTAGTTTGAGGAAAATATGTGAGAGGAGTCCAAGAATGGCTTGAAGCAGTAAATGAGAAAGGAAGATTGCAGAATTGGAAAGTGTGTGGAGAAAAGTAAGACAGTTGTGATGGCAGGAGGGGAGGGGGCAGAGTAATTGGAGATAGAGATATTCAGATGTGGAGAGCTTGCACTTCTTGATGTTTCTGACAATTTCTTTTGGGTTTTCCCTCAAGCCCTCCAGCACCTCCACATTTCTCAGTTTATCAGTTCAACTTTTGCTCAGTATGCAGCTATAAACTCACATTTCAAATCCTTCAACCTTTTTTTAAATGTCTGTCCGTGAAGGACCAGCTTTGTTGCATAAAGGTTGGAGATGATAAAGCATCTGACAAGCCTGATTTTCTGTTTTTTACAAAGAACATTTCTCATCCTAAGTGCAGCTTCAGCTTTCTCTATCACTCTTTTTTTTATTTCTATGGTCATGCACCCAGGTCTTCCGGATGTAAAAGTCAAGTTTATTTACTATCTTCAACAGAGTTGCATTTGTTCTGTACTGCACAGTTTCACTCTACATGTTTTTGCCAGGTACCATACCAGGTAGTTGTTAATACAGTAATGATTTTTTTAAGTGCAAAGCACCAGGGAAGTTATTGATTTACACTGGCTCGCTGTGTTGTGTGAGTTAGGAAGCACTTCATTGTAATTGAAGTTTGGAAAGATATATGTTTATAGAAAAGATATCAGTCTAACCTAGTCAGCGATCGGGGGGCAGACGTGCTGAGTTGAGGTGCCGGTAGAGCCGGTGTGGAGTCTGACCAGTGAGTGGAAAAGTAAGATGGGAGGGAAGAGGAAGATGATTGGTGTGGATCAATATCGGGTAGTTATTGGAAGATGGCAGGTGAGATGGAAGAAGGAAACAGCCAGGAGGTAAAGTGGAAACAAGAATGATGGGCGAGATGATACTGGTGGCTGCGGTGATTATGGTACTGCTAGCTATAGGGGGTGTGAAGGTAAACCCCGGCCCGACTTCCAGTGGCAACATGAACTGGGAAAACGTGGAGGTCATAAGAAGTGTGGTTAAAGAAGTTGTGGAAGAAGTATGTCTGTTTGAGCAGATTAAAAATATGATGAAGGAACAAGTGAAAGAATTTGAACATATGAGGCGTTGGATAGAGGGAAAAACAGATGAAACAATGAACAAAGTGGAAATCAATGAGAGAGAAATTATATCACTCAAGGTAAAAATAAGGGAGATGGAGGAAGAGGTGGTGAAGCTGAAGGCGGAAATAGAAGGCAGTAGCCAAGAACGCAGGAAGAAATGCTCATTTATATACGGAGTGCCAAAAGAAAAAGGTGAGGACAAAGTACTAACAACCTACAAAGTTGTGGAAGTCGTCCAGAAAATGATGAAAATTAACTTTAGTGAAGTAGATATTGATGATGTGGAAAGGATAGGTAAAAAACGGGGTAATAGGCCGATAAAAGTGAAGTTGTTTTCCACCCTGATGGCGGAAGTAGTGATAAGAGGTGCAGGCAATATACGGAACACAAAAATTTGGATGAAAAGAGACATGGGAAGAGAAGGGATAAAGAATATAAATATTCTGCAGAAACATTTGGTCAGGGCTAGAATGCAAGGGTTAAGAGCCTACATTAAGGGTCAACAATTAGTGGTAACCAACGGACTATGAACCAGATTTTGGACAGCGATAAAATTACAAGAAATGGAAGAGAATATGAACAACAAAGTGGTAATGGGGAAGAAAGGCAAGTTAGAGACAGTAAAGTTGGTGAAGACGGGCATGGGGACAAAGAAAAAACCAAAGAAAATAGGGCATTGGAACAGAGCTTGCAGCAAGAAGAAATTAGCAGGACAGAGGAAGGCGTGCATGCTATCTTCAAATCGATCGTAGAAGGAGCCAGGGAAGCAGCAACTGAGATAAGGAAGGAGACCAGGGAGACCAGGGCATTAGTTAAGGAGTTGAGGATGGAGGCCAGTGTAAGAGAAGAAAGGAAGATACAGGGAGTGATTGTGGGGGCGGAAGCACAAGATGTGACAACTGCACATAAACGAAGTGAAAATACGGCTTGGAGGCAGGAAGAAGAAGCAAGAGGTGCCTTGGCGAAAGGGAGAAGCTTGAGCCTAAGAGAGATGTGGGGTAAGAAGAACAAATTGGATGAAGGCATAGTGACAAGAAAAAAAAGAAAAAAAAATCAGCAGTAGTAAGTAAATGGTTCAACACATGAGAATAGTGGAGTGTGTGTGTTATTCGTAACTGTGACTAGAGTGATTAAGTAGGTGGTAAAGTGTATATATTAAGTTCTGTTATTAGATGGTATTGGAAGGCTGTAATTAAGATGAGGCAGTTATTTGGTTAGTGAATAAGGAAGAGAGTGATTGTAAATTGGATAGGTGATAAGGATAAAAGCTAATGGTAAGAATACAAGTGGTTGCAGGATGATTGCGATTCAAAGTTGTGAGGGCATGTGTGGTAACTTTGTAAATAATCGTGAGATTTCGTGGTAAAGTTAATATGTGGAGGTGGATGGTATATGAGTTTATGGTCTAAGTTAACTGTGAGTGAATATGGTTTCATTTAATGTGGAGAGTTGTCTGGAATTTTAAAAGATAATAAGTCTAGCGAGATAATAGAGTTTAACAGTGGTCAATAGCAATGAAACGTAAGGAGAATAATTGCACATCGGCACTACAGTGGATGTAACACGAAGCTAGGTTTGCAACTTAAGTAGAGCAACAGAGAGGTCGGTGTTCAGGAAGGATTACACTAAGTTGCGAACCCGGCCGGAAGTGATATACATTTTGTTTAAAGTGCAGATGCCGTCTGCCGACACCATTGTACTCTACGCAGTAATATGTTATTATTTTAGTTTCTTATTATCATACTGCCATACTGTCTTATGCCATGGCCAACAGACCATCAATAAGGGTTGATCTTGGGCCAGGCGACAGTGTTTTTCCTGCCTCATTGCCATTTTATTTTTATTATTATTATTATTATTATTATTATTATTGCCTTTTTCCCTTGTTTTCATTTATTGCTATATTATCATGGCTATCAGCTCTCCGTGAGGGAGATGTCCTTGCGCCAACTGGCAGCAGGCACCGATTATGTTAGTTCTATTTATTTTCCGAGAATTATTCTATGTGTATGTCAGCTTAAGCTGTCTAGGTTGGGCATTATTATTTTTCTCCCTTAATAGATCAATAAGATATCAATACTGTAGATCTGGAGGAAAATAAACATGATATGATAGAAAAGATATCTTGCCTTTGAAGGTATTTTGCCTATGGAAATCTACATCAGGTATAATTGCCGGTATGTTGTCCGGCTCCATGGCTAAATGGTTAGCGTGCTAGCCTTTGGTCACAGGGGTCCCGGGTTCGATTCCCGGCAGGGACGGAAATTTTAACCTTAATTGGTTAATTTCGCTGGCACGGGGGCTGAGTGTATGTGTCGTCTTCATCATCATTTCATCCTCATCACGACGCGCAGGTCACCTACGGGTGTCAAATCGAAAGACCTGCATCTGGCGAGCCGAACTTGTCCTCGGACACTCCCGGCACTAAAAGCCATACACCATTTCATTTCATCGGTATGTTGTTATATATTTTCTTTTTCAGGTAGTTTATAAATTTATTTATTCTTAAATTAGTTTTGACAGACTGAAGAACCTAACAGTTATGAATAAACTGTGTCAAAACTGAAAAGAAATGGCTTCAGATATCACTAATGATTGAAATCTTTTGACTGAAATGCCAGTGGAAACTTTCAAACAGATAGGTTAAGGAACTGAGAACCAGGTTCTTACTCTTGAAAAGAAGTTGTTTAAATCAAGTTCAGTGCATCCTTATAACATGCAAGCCTGTTGGCCATGATCGTAAAGGTGGTTAGCTCTGTTGGTGGAAAAAGTTTTCACTATCAGAATGTTGGCTGACAGGGTAGGAAAAGTAGTATACAATTTCTAATCACTAAATTGTGTGCCAAAAACCTGGATTCAATTCTGAACCTCTCTGCAGTGTTCATATGGAGTGAGGGCATATGATGCTGTTGATGATGTGTCCTTCGGATGGAGATATCTTGGTCCTGGTCAACAGGAGTGCTGGCACTGTGTTTCACTCCCTTCCTACATCGTGTATCACATTATTCACTTCATCTCATGACCTCCTCTAATGAGGTTGTCATCAGG
Source organism: Anabrus simplex (assembly GCF_040414725.1). Lineage (NCBI taxonomy): Eukaryota > Metazoa > Arthropoda > Insecta > Orthoptera > Tettigoniidae > Anabrus > Anabrus simplex. Next base: position 268,458,481 of record NC_090270.1, read on the forward strand.
AGGGGCATCCAGTTGCAAAGACCCACTACAAAGATTCATCTCCCTTCATACCTGACCCCGTAAAGAATCGGGACAAGGGTTGGCCACACATGCACACATCACAGAAATCTTCTGAACTAACACATTCAACTCAAAAAGAGAATTGTCTGTGTATGACCAATAAACTTTTAAAACTTTATATGCTCTCTTTTCGGACATCAGCCTGAATCCATGTGTTGTGGGAATACTTGCAGAAGTAGATTCTGCTGAATTTATTTCCGTAAAATAGTTTTATCAACATCAGTGGACACTTATTTTTTCTCTCGCTTTCTTTGTAAGTCTGGGAATGGAGTATCTGCTCTTTTTTTTTGCTCAAACTAATATAATTTACAAAGAGAGACATATTAGAGGCCATGGAGGAAAATGTGTACATCGTTTAGTATATGTCCTCTTCACAGTCCGTGCCATTTCTGTGTTACTGTATCTCTTTAATTCAGTTTTATCAGTTACTTTTCCTATATCTAACAAGCGATTTTTACTGTTGCTTAATTTGATCTCTTCAAATCATATCATGTGTTAACCAGCTAAAATATTAACTAGGCCACACTGAAAATTAAAGCTTCTAAACAACTCCTCCTTCCGTGTTAGGCTAATAGAATAGCTGATTGAAAAAGAATGATCATGTTCAAACAAACATCTTTTCAAAATGACAGGAAAAACAAAACTAAGAGAATTTTTTAATACCTACATTATTACATCTGTGAGTGGTGTTTTGAGATAATTAAATATTTGAGCAGTTGTGTTTTCAACAATTATTTTGAACAGACTTTTTTTTTCAAACAGCTGTAGCCTGTAATTTTGTTACATTTCACCAAAGTCAAGTTCTCATTGTCATCTTGAAGGGTGCCGAGCATGTCAGAATCATCTTTAACTTTTACCAAGCTCTGAGTGATATTATTAGTCGATTGTATTGCCATTGCTTATTTTGTATTTCAAAAATAATCTTGTTGATTTTCATTGTTAATATTAATACATTAAATTTTAAATAGTGCTGTTGTTACCAAAGAAACGCTAAGAAGGTAAATGAGTAAGGCTGAGTACTTAAGTAGAATACTGGGTATTGGTAAAAATCACATTGTCGGCAGCCCTGAAGATAGGCCTTTTCCACCCCATCATCATCATAAGACCTATGTGTGTCGGTGTGATGTAAAACAAATAATTTAAAAAAAAAAATCACATTTATATATCCCTGTTGAAGAGGATATCGTGAGGAAGACAGAAAGACAGCGAGCATAGGCAAAGGTATTTATTATTCACAGATAAACCGTATGTATCAAAACACTTTACCATCTGTATACCAGTGTCAATTATAAAGGATGATAGGCCATAGATGACTGACTAACAAAATTGTGAAGCAGGGGTTCTTCACGTCAACTCTCAGAACAAAGATCTATTTTTTGCCAGATATGACTATCATCTGCCTGTTGCCATTTCTTGATGGACGCAGTATTTTTGTATCCATCTGCTGGCACAGGCCAGAGCAAAGTGTAGCTTCCACCGAAGTCCCAGTCTCATCTATGGCTGTGATACTATGGATGATGCTGGGGTATGCGTGGTGTTCAGTAATGACATTTGGAGCACAACTTGTGTGTCTGAGTGTTATGAAAGGTGTTGCTCATAGGATCAGTCATGTTGCAGTATCACTCTCTGGCCCAGTGAGGAAAGCAATAGCAAACTACCTCACTCCTCATCTTGCCTAGTACACCTCATTTTGGTACTGCCATTGGTTTTTGTGTTTTTCCTATAGCTGCATAACTTTTGGTGATGCTATTTGAGGATCCAACCAGCCTCTGAGCTGATGACCTAACAGACAGACATGACTATCATATTTTTGTACTGTACAGTGCATAAGTTAATCAATCACCACCGATCTGCCTTTAAGACTGTCACCTGGGTGGCAGACTCCCTATCAGTTGCTTACTCAGTCTTTTCTTAAATGATTCCAAAGAAGTTCAAAATTTTTGAACAAAATAAAACGTGTTCACTGCTTTAGGCTAACTGTGTTTAAGTTTAACATTCAGTATTTCAGCTCAGGAATTCTGTGGGATAGTCAAATCTGGCTTGTTGCCCTTTATACAAAGGGCACTAGGAAAGTTTTGCAATGTGAGTGAACGCTTTAGACTTTTTCAAAATAATTTCCACCACATTCAATACACTTCTCCATACGTCGAAACCAGTCACTGAACCAACTCTGCCACTTTTCTTCGGTTACATTTTCACACTCTTGATCCCATGCTGCCAGAAGCTCCTCGTCGAATGAAAAACGCTGCTCTTTCAGCTTCATCTTCACTTCTGGGAAGGTTGCGAAGTCACATGGGGCAAGATCAGGACTGTATGGAGGGTGATGAAGCACAGTCAACCCTGATCTGCAAAGAAAATCCATTGTTACATTAGCACGATGTGCTGGAGCATTGTCGTGATGAAAGGGCAAAGTGTTGAGCCGTGACCTTGGACGGAACTGCTTGAGAACCTGGATGACCTGAGGCAGACAAGTCTCACTGTACCACTTCGCAGTAACTGTCCTTTGTGTTTCTAGCACAACCCGAGTCAGAATGCCCCCGTTTAGTGAAGAATACTGCACTCATCCTTTTCTTCACTGACCTTGACTTTTGCACAGTCACAGGAGTACCCTCATCTTCAAACAGCCACACCTTGTTCTGGGATTTTGTTGGGACATCGTAATAATAAAGCCAAGTTCCGTCACCTGTAACGATGCTATTGACGTTACGCGAAGTCCCATTTTCAAACTGTTTTAGCATTTGTTGGCACCATTTCACTCGATGTGCTCTTTGTTCCTCTGAAAATGAATGGGGCACCCAAAGGGAACAAACCTTTCTAACATGGAGATGGTCGTGTAGAATTGAACGAATAGCTGTTGCAGGGATGTGGAGGGTCTCTTCTACCTGCCAATATGTCACCTGTCTCTCTTGCTGCAACATTTTCCTCAGTCACTGATTCAGACGGTCGTCCAGAACGAGGATCATCTGCAACCCCAAAATTTCCCCTCTGGAACTCTTTGTACCAGTGGAAAATTGTTGTCCAATGCGGACAGTCTTTCCCCCGCACAGGAGTCATTTCCTCCAGACACTGGTCAACAGTTAATCCACGAGCAAAATTGTAGCCGATAATTGGGTGATATTCACCTTTAGACCACACTGACATCTTAACTTGCTTTCAATCTCACTGCTTGGTAACAACTGGTGTGAAGGTCGCGCCGTCTTCTAGACCGGTTTTCACCCCTCTTTTCATCTCTCACCATAACAGGGGTGTCCAGCCAACCATTTTTGTGTATTGCAAAACTTTCCTAGTGACTTTGTATATTAGAGTATCCATTATAACATCTTTCTCTTCTCATATTAAAAAAAAGGTAAATATTATTTTGTTTTAGCCACAACAAATAATAATCGCACAGCCTTCATTGAACCAGAGTGGTTTCAACCCTGGAGGACTGACGTGAAGAAGTGTTTCATGTGAATAGCCGTTCCACACGAGTCAGTGAATCCTAAGCTGTAGAAGAAATCTGATATCAGTGGGGTCTGAGACTACTATGGTTAGGACCCCATGGGGCGATAGGGAATCCAGTTTCTATTCTAGAACCTGGCAAGGGAACCTTAACAAATTGGGCTCCTCAAATGAGCAGCTCGTTGGGAGCTAGCTGATGGTGAGATATCAGCCCTGGTCTAGAAAGCCAAGAATAACAACCTAAAGGATTTGTTGTGTTGACCACACAATATATCGTAATCTGCAGGCTCTCACTCTGAGCAATGGTCGCTTTGAAGGCTAAGGCCCATCAGGGCTGTAGCACCATGCAGTCTTAAACTTGAGTATTATACTATGGATACTATATCATTTAAATCAGTAGCATATGTAAATAACCCTACCCTTATAATGGGCTGACTGTTGCAGGCAGTGGAGCCCCTTTAATTGGGTGCTGTTTCCTCATTGGAGGAAATGCCACTGAAATCCAGCAAGCAGTGACTTTTCCCAAAGTTAGGAGTGGCCTCAGTGAAACCTAGCATTTAAGTATAAAATGCATTTGGGTGTGGTGAGTCCACTATAATAATACCATATAAGTAAATCAAAGTAGATCAAGACAATGAACTAATGAGTTAAGGAGTACCCTAGAAGTGATGTCCATCTCTCGTGTCTCCAGGGAGCTATGAGAAGTGGATGGAGGTCAGTGATTTAATGTCTGACCCAGGAACCTTAGATAAGAGTGACAAGAAGAAGAAACACATGTAATAAGTTATATTTTTTTATTGTATAATAACGAATTATTACTTCTTCCATACAACACGGACAAACCAATTACTGTACAAACCTTATTGATGAACTGTTCAGGGAATTCATGTCTTAGAGTTTTAGCTCTCACATTTCAAACAAATTGTCTTCTGTTTTTTAGAATTACATTTCATTTTTTACAAAAATGCCAAAACTTTTGTAAGTTAAAAAAGAGAATTACATATTTTGTACAGAAGAATCTGCCAGAAAAGGAGTGGTGCTGGGGGCGCCACATCTGCAGCCTATGGACGCACATGCTCTAAATCCAGCTCTTTTCCTTCCTATAGCTTCTTTCTGTTCCTAGTTGGTCGGTGTAACATCTGAATTGTTTCTTTTCCAGTAATAATTTAACTGGGGTTTGTTGCATGATAATATGTATGGAGAATTTTATGGCTACCACAGCATTGCCTCGCCTTTCTTAAGATTCTTTTTTATGCAAGATATGATCATTTTTATGGCAAATTTCCCTGCTTCTTGTGAGCATAGAAAGGAGCATCTATTGTGTCCGTAATACAAAATCTATTTAAGAAAGAAGTAACTCCATGTTAGTAAAACAGGTTACTGTGAAGTCAAAGAAGCAGTCAGTCTGTTACCCCATTAGAAGGGCATAGCTCACTTGATCCCTTTTGAATAAACATCTCAGATCGTAAGAAAAAGTATTTGAAGTTCCTAGGACCCCAAAGTCGACCTATATTAAAGACCATGATCTCCCCATCCTAACAGTGTCGGGTATTTTCTGTTATATTATTTCATTCTCAACAACATAGAGTTACTGTATTATTTTGCTCAAATTATTGCTGTTGTCTGCAGTATTAATTGATATTAAGTGGCAGATGGTAAATTCTTCAGCCTGAAAGGGTGGTCTTTACACTTCACAGTTCCCATATTTCTCTTTTGAAGAGCATGTTTTAAATATCACCTAACACCAAATCAGCATAATATATTGATTTTTATAAAGTACATGTTAAGTTGCCAATCCAGTTCTTCAAAACCAAGCTGAGTGGTGCAAACTTGGTTATCCTGGGTGTTGTTTCTCCAGGTTCATCCTTACTCAAACAATCCTAATGTCTGGAATGCATTTTATTTGAAATCTCATTGCCCTTCACCCAGTACAGTTACGCATCATCATCATCATCATCCTTTCCCTTGTCCAGTTCATGCTAGGTCAGAGTATTTATGGCACTTCTCCACCTTCTCTCTCCTTCCACCATTCCTCTTTCATAATTTTGTCCCAGTCCAGGTTTCTTCTTCTTGCACTCCTCTTTATTGAATCGATCCACCTTGTTCTATGTCTCTCTTTTGCTCTTTCCCTTAAACTTCATCTCCATCATCTTCTTTTCTCCTCTCCTCAACCATCTTAGTTTATTCCCACCAATTCTCTCATTTAGGTTTTCTATTCAGACTTCCTTTCTAACATCGTTTCTCACTTTGTCTTTCCTTGTATTTCTTATCATGCTAACTTACATATTTCATTTTTCTGGCTTGAATTCTACTCTCCTCCCTACTTACTGTATCATTGTCCAGTTCTCAGTCTCATAAGTCAGTATGGGAGCATAATACATTTTGAACATTATCTCTTTACACTTCCTTGGTATGTATTTCAGACAAGGTTTGTTACACTCTGGTAGAATGCATTGCTCAGTTGCACGCTCTTGCTTATCTCCATATCCAGCCTTGTATTCTGCATTGATTCACTCCCTAGGTATTTGAAACTGTCCACAATTTCAAGGCTTTGACCACCAATTTTCACAATGCCCTTCCCTTGTCTTTCTGCTCTTGATCTCACCATATACTTGTGTAAAACCAATAATTTGAGTTCTGTCATCGTCTTCTTCCGAACCCTTGTCCATTGAGCTCCTGGTCAGGCAGTGGATCATTGACCCCCATCCACATCTTGCACTTCATAGAGACACAATAGATGCACTTCGCTTCTGGGGTACTACTTAGTTCTTTGTCCTGGTTCACTCTGACAATTTATTTAGACTCGCCACACCCAAACTGGTTTCAGTGAGGCTCCCTAACCAGGAGAAAAGATGGCTCTTGTGTTCGCTATTAATGTGGAGAACAGATGCTGCCTACTGGAATTTAGTGGCATTTCCTCCACTAGGGTATCAGCACCCAACTAAAAGAGCTCCTCCACCAGGTGCTGTTGGCTCATTCAGTTGGGTTGTTTACCACCGTCCAACACTCAGCGCTGAGTCGCTGTCTGTATGGTCTCCTCCACCCTGTAGCGGTACCCTGGCCAGACTGTATAAAACATATATGGTGCCAACCATGAAACAGCTACCTCAATAACATTAGAAAATAGTAGACTTCAAGTCCTGGAAGTAAAATTTCCTGTCTCCAGAAGACCAAATAACAAAAGGAGATTCACCACTAGCCTGGGTGGGGAAGAAGACTGCTAGCAATATTAAAACTGGTATGGCTGTATGAAAGGAATATCAACTGACAGGACTCCAAAAACATATTTTGATTAGACTGTTCCAGGCAAAAGACGGTTCTCATTCTCCACGTTTCATGAAAATCGGACAGGTCAAGTTGGTGGAGTCCCGTGTAAGAATACAAGAATATTTAAAGAGAGAAATCTATCATTGTACCTGTTGCACTATTATTGTGAGAATGATGATAAAACATTTGAAGAATGACAGGTTGCTGTTTTGTTACTTTCTTTCATACACAGAGCATATACTGTATCATAAAAGCTTTCCTGGTAAAGAAGACATGTCTGTACATTGGTGTGTGAATTAGAGTATGATAGAACCAGTAATGACAATCAGATATTGTTCAGTAACACAAAAACTTTGAAATCTTTAGGATTATAACTTCTACAGCTAAAATATGCTGTTTAGTTGTATTTGGAGATTTGTTGTCTATCAATTAACTCTGCTATAGGATCTAACCAGAAGAGATTTGCTTTTACTGCTAAGGCCAACTAAACGGCACCACTTCAGAGGACATATTATTATTGTTGCCTTTTAATGTTTCAGGACAATTAATATGAACCTACAATACTTTTACTTAATATAAGTAATATTTACACTAATGATTAGAACCATGTTGACTATGGCAGCGTACAAGGACCACATTGAAGGTTCTGATGACGTAGAGCTCAACAGACATCAAGAACAAACAGCTTCCAGTGTGAAAACTAATTTTTTATTCTGCAATGATACAAGGACAATTTTCAATAGTGGCCCACCTGTTGGCCACGATTGTTAAACCTAGAGTCATTATGGTCTACCACCATGGTGAGCCTGTTCAAATCCCATTGGTGAAAAAATGTCACCATTAGAATGTTGGGCAACAGGGTAGGGGAGGTGGCAGTATATAATTCCTAATCACTACACTGCGTGCCAAGAGCCTGGGTTAGACTCCAAACCTCTCCACAGTCCTCGTTTGGAGTGAGCACATATGACACTGTCGATGACAATTTGTCCATCAGATGGAGATGTTAATCTTTGTGCAGACCCCTTGGTATTACTCAATTGGAATAGGCCATGCACCGATGCTGGGCTTCACTCTATACCTACATCATCATCATCATCATCATCATCATCATCACCACACACTACACAGCACCCAACTTGCAGTACTGAACATAAAAACTCATACACTTACGTTAAGTTTTCCCCCTCTGATGCAAGGAGTAACCAAGTTTTTGACCAAGAATGGTGCAGACAAATAAATTAAAATAGCAAACCACACATTATCATGGCCAATGGACTAGTATCTAAGTGCCTGGGCATTGGAACATATATACAATTTTTAATATTAGGTGAAAGGGTTTCTTTCCTTGAGAAACTGTGGGCTAATTGACTGTATAGTCAAGTTGAGTGTTGATAAAAATAGCAGTATTCTACAAAAGTTACATCATAATGTTTATCCAAGAGATGGCAATGTTTTAAAGGGGCACTAGAATCAAGGACAGTAAATATGTACCATGGTTGGGGAGAGCTGGAATTATTTTCACAAACAAACAGTGGCAATTAAATTGTCAGTAGAGAAAGGAGGATCTTTGGACCTGTTCTGTTCATTGACGAAACTTGTAGATGACAGATTTGAGCTGTAATTGTATTATCATCTTGCTGTGAATGTTCCTTGCTGTGCCAGTCACAGTTTCAGTATTATATGTAAGCTGTTATTGACTGATATTGACTGTATATATGTATTTTACTGTATATTCAATAAATGTATGTATATATCATTCAAGTTGTTTTATTTAATACCTCTCTTACAAGGGTAGAATTCTCAGTTCTTTCATTTAAGGACTGAGATCCATGTGAATGTTGATTGTCCAGTGTTCTTAGTCTTTTACCATCTGCATTCATCTATCTGTCTCTCTCTTTCATTCTGATATGTGTATCCAGCTTTCTCCTTATCCTCCACTTTTCACAAGACGAAAGATCTTTTGAGATGATCATTCATTGATTGTTGATGTTGATGTCAGCCTTGTGATGAAACTGGGAAACAGAAATGAGCATGTCAGAGGCTGAGAAGAGACTAATGTAAAAGAACTGGGACTGATAAGAAGAGAGTCTATCAATTTGGAGACAGCAATGTATTGTTCTTGTCATTCATCTCTCTTCCCACACTGATCTGTCCTTGTGTCTTTTCTATTGTGTGTTCCAATTATTTTTCTTTCCCTTTTTTTCTATTAAGCCAACGGCCATAGCCGTGTTGAAACACCGGATCCTGTGAGATCTCCGAAGTTAAGCAACATTGGGCGTGGTCAGGAGTTGGATGGGTTGCCACGCGCTGTTGGTGGGGGGTAAGGGAATGGAGGAGCGGAAAGGAACTGGCCACCCTACCGCACGTAAACTCCGGCTCAGGAACACCTCTGCGGAGGTTCGAACCTGCCTTCAGGCGGAATAACTCTTACCTTACCTTTTCTATTAACTTCGTTACTTTACCAAGTCATAATTTGGCTACCACCACTTTATGGTCTCCTTCAAAATCTGCTCTTGGCATTGCTGCCAAATCTTCCAGATGTCTACATTTCTCCTTCTCCACCAGAATATGATCAATCAATGTCTTTGTCTTTCTAGCCGGGCTTAGTGGCTCAGACGGTTAAGGCGCTGGCCTTCTGACTCCAACTTGGCAGGTTCGATCCTGGCTCAGTCCGGCGGTATTTGAAGGTGCTCAAATACGTCAGCCTCATGTCGGAAGATTTACTGGCACGTAAAAGAACCCCTGCGGGACTAAATTCCGGCACCTCAGCATCTCTGAAAACCGTAAAAGAGTAGTTAGTGGGACGTAAATCAAATAACTTTTTTTTTTTTTTTTGTCTTTCTATCTCCCCAACCATATCTGGTTATTTTCTGTGAGTTCTTTTTCTAAACCACGTATTGCCAACAATTAATCCATTCCTTCTACAAAAATCTATTACCAAATCTCCTTCTTCATCTTGGTTTCCATAGCTATAGGGGTCAATTCTCTCTTCTTTTCCCTGTCTGTCTGTTCCGTCATGTGCATTCATGTCTCCCATTATTACAACCTCTTTGTCTTCAATACAACTTTCCAGTTCTTCTAGAAACTCTTCTGAACATTCATCTGCATTCCCCGATTGGGGTGCATAAACCAGGATAAAATCCTTGATTCCACTCTCAAGTCCAAGTCTAACTTTAATTATCCTGTCATTGATCTGATCAATTTTGTCCACATATTGTACTAGGTCTTCTCTCAGTATAACACCAACACCATTTGTTGCCATCTTTCCTAAACTCCATTTTACCACCTGTATTCATCTATCTGTCTCTCTCTTTCATTCTGATATGTGTATCCAGCTTTCTCCTTATCCTACACTTTTCACAAGACAAAAGATCTTTTGAGATGATCATTCAGTGATTGTTGATGTTCAATTATTTCTGACCTTTCCCTTTCCATTTTGTCTCACTTATTCCCATCATTGCTATGTCTTTCTTCTTCATATAGTCTATCAGTTCTTCTACCTTGCCACTCAAAGTCATGACATTGATACCGATTGTTGTGATGTCTGGTAGCCCACTTCTCACAGTCCTCCAGAGCACTGGGAACTGCATGTCACTGGATGCCCTAGCATTTTCCGTGGCCTCGATTCAGTTACACTCATTTAATAGGCTGTTTGTACAATGGGTTCGCCACTCGCAAAGGCATTTTATTATCTTCTACCAGGTTCAAATTAAGCCACCCCTAACATGGAGTCAGACGCCTTTTGTAGCCTCTCCTCTGGAGTACAGACGTTACGGGTTTGCTCCTTACGTCACTCCACCGTACCAAACTCCATCTTCTCCGTCGTAAATGCCATAACCCAGGGCAAGGGTCCTCCATATTTATGACCCCTGAAGACAGGATGTCCCAGTATTTTAAAGCCCCCAGAAATTGGGCTACCTGTTGGTCCGCGGGTTGTATTGGGTATTTCAACCAGCCTTACGCACTGTAGAGACCCCCTATCCGCCACCTGGGGATGCGCTCTGTAGATGTCAGGTTCCCCTGGTTACTTATTGGAAGTTAACCCCACCCACAAAGGCTGAGGTTATTTGCAGTTCTGTAATGAGGTAAATTTTGTTTTCATAGCCAATCCACTCAAATACTTGGACTTATCTGTTTATATACTTTCACTGTTCATCCTCAAAACATGGACATCAGCTCAATGTATTTCAATTTTTGACCTTTAAAGGAATCATTGGAATTACTTTGTAGATCAGAAAAATTATTAGAGATACCTGATCTAGTTTGGTGTCTGCTTGTGTTGACTTTCTGTTCTGTTCTTATAGTCCAATATTCATGGTCCACCATTGGAGTTTGTCTGCTTACTGCACCCAAACGATGAATGAAATGAACAAATTTCTCCTAGCCTGTACTAGAAGATACAGCATTCTTTTGACACTGCATACAAACAAAGACTAACCCTTATGCCTTGGTTTATATCAGATGCACATTATAAAATACTACTATTGCCACAACAGAATGGAAGCCTTTGAATCTGCCCTTTGAAGGCCATCATATCAGGACTGCCTGCTTCCCTGTGTATGGCACAAAATTGTTTCTGGAAATGACTAGTGCATGACACATCTCTTTAAGTAATATAACACTAGATATCTAGACCACATCCATGCATGTACTGTAACCACTTTGGAGGTTTTATCTGTAGTCATTTTTCTCTCCCAACCTTGAAATCACACACTTCTAATATCCGACTGCTGTCTATAGTCTTTGAAAAATGGGAAGTGTTTTGGCTTTGAGAGGCTACCAAGTGGCTGCTATGTTGTCGTGTTATCCCACCCACTCAATACGCTGTGGTGCACAAGAAGTGCACTGCATTAAATTCACTTAAACCAGGCCAAAATATTTTTCATCACAAAATCAACAATAACCTTCTAATTTGACACAGACTATAGGTACATGCTTCCCATTTGACACAGACTATCGAACATGTTCAGCATGGAGGCAGCCACAATGCTCCAGAAAGCAATCCTTTCATCACCTTTAGATGTCTCTTCTCCTGTTATCATCGCTATCCAAGAACTCCTCAATTGAGCAGTGGATCAGCAACCACCAATTTATCATCTCCACCACTCTTCTCTAAATATTATTTTCACTTCTGTAATATTTTTGCCACCTTCTTTCCCTCAAGTTTCTTATCTATATTCTTTCAATATTTGATATTCTTCCAAACCAAATCCCATGGCGCAACAGCCCTGAAGGGCCATGGCTTACCAAGTGACTGCTGCTCAGCCCGAAGGCCTACAGATTACGAGGTGTTGTGTGATCAGCACGACAAATCCTCTCACCCGTTATTCTTGGCTTTCTAGACCGAGGCTGTCATCTCACCGTCAGATAGCTTCTCAACTGTAATCAGGTAGGCTGAGTGGTCCCCGAACCTGCCCTCAGATGCAGGTAAAAATCCCTGACCTGGCCGGGAATCGACCCCAGGACCTCCGGGTAAGAGGCAGGCATGATACCCCTACAACACGGGGCAAGCTCTATATTCTTTCATTCATATCCAGATCTCCTTAGATGAGCTCTTCTAACCTGACCTCCCAGTTTATCAACATCCATCATTTCTGAAGTTTTGAGGAATTTTCTGATGTCTCGTGAATAGTGCCCATATCTCAATAGCAGATATCAATCCCCTTTTTCTTCTTTCTCATCTTTTGCCACACTCTGGTGGGGTCATGGGTGTGATCTGTGTTGAACATGTGGACTTTGCCCAGTTTTATGGTTGGATACCATCCTGATTTCAAACTACCACATCTGGTTTGGTATAGGTGCTTGAGAGATTACTAACTGTACACAAAATACAGAATTATGGTATACATGTTCAGAAATGACCAAGAATCACCCAACCATGATTAAAAAAAAAAAAAAAACTTTAGACAAGGGACCCTGGACCTCTTGCACAAAACATGATGAACAAATAAAAATGACATCTTTGCAGAATATACAGTAAAGAGGAAATTATACAAAAATCTACTTAAATAAAAGAAAGCTCAATTTATAGACCATCAGAAGCAGCAACTAGTACAAGAGGCTTTCAGTGACCCATTTCTTGCTCTTATGAAATGGATTACTTGCTCTACCCACAAATTCCCTATAACAGTCTGGGAAAATCACTTCTCAAAGATCCAAAACAAGAAAAATCTTCAAATGATTTTTCCTCTCCGCAGAAATGTCAAGAATACAGCAGGATTTATATCCTACTTCATGGCTAAATGGTTAGCGTGCTGGCTTTTGGTCCGGAGGGTCCCGGGTTCGATTCCTGGCCGTTTCGGGGATTTTAACCTTCTCTGATTACTTCCAATGGCTCGGGGGCTGGGTGTGTGTGGCATCTTCATCATTACAATTCATCATAGGTAGGGTCCCATCTTCACAGACGTGCAGGTCGCCTACATGGCATCAATGTGAAAGACCTGCACCAGGCCTCTTCGGAGGCCACACACCATTATTATAGCAGGATTTATTGAACATAACAGAGTAAAAGCTGTCCTTACAGCTGCAGAAAACAAGAAATCAGCAGACTCGGATGGTGTGTACAATGAAAATCTGAAGGATACCTGTGACATACTACTGCATATATATACCACTCTGTTTGCAATGTGTTTCTCAATAGTTCAAATACTGGAAAGATGGAGACAGTCACATCTAAAGATGTGCAAAGAGAAAGGAGACACAGATGACCCAGATTCGTACAGGCATTACCCTAGAACACACAATTTACAAGGTCTATGCCACAATCCTGTTGAAGAAACTGAATGGAAAAATAATTAAGTTGATCCCTGAACAACAGTTTGGCTGCATGAGAGGGAGAGGAACTTCAAACTCAGTCAAGAACACCATTGGCAATTCACAAGGCACATTTAAAGACATCCAAAAGGGAAATTATATATAGTCTTTATAGATTTTAAGAAAGCTCTTGATTTCCCAAACTAAAAAATATGATTGGGCCAAACAGTTCATTGATGGTAGCAACACACAACATCCTTGCCTACAAAAGAATTACAGTTCAAGACGGCAAGACATCATCAGCTGTCATAATTCGAAGTAATGGAGTGTTACAAAGTGACTCTCTGAGTCCATTGCTGTTTAATGTAGCTGTAGCAGATATTACAAAGATCGGTCAATCTCCTTCTGTTATATAGTATGCAGACAATATAGTCATAGAATCATCCAGTCAAGAGGAGCTTCGAGCAGCGATAGACAAACTCTAAGACTATGCTGGGGCCTGTTCCACGAACGAACTTTGCAACTTTTTACTTTGCACTTTTCAGTTCAGAGTTTGTTCCACCATCATTTTTCAGATTTAACTTGCAAAGTGAAAAGTGAAAAGTTAGGAACCTTTTCACTTCCTGTTATGTTCATCCATTCGTACAGAAATGCGAAGTGCAAAGAAATGATGTGAAAAGTTTTCATAAATCTTGCCAAGTGATGATTCTCTTTTCATCTATTAATTAACAAGTATGTACACTAGTTTCTCGGCGTAGAATTTGGTTTAGTGATATAAACACTGAGCTCGATAACTGCAGGCGCTAAAGTGCGGGCAGTATCCAGTAATCGGGAGATAGTGGGTTCGAGCCCCACTGTCGGCAGCCCTGAAGATGGTTTTCCATGGTTTCCCATTTTCACACCAGGCAAATGCTGGGGCTGTACCTTAATTAAGGCCACGGCCGCTTCCTTCCACTTCCTAGGCCTTTCCTATCCCACCATTGCCATAAGACGTATCTATGTCGGTGCAACATAAAGCAAATAGCAAAAAAAAAAGTGATATAAACACGTTAAGATTTGTGCTTTTGTTAGCATCAAGTGAGGACAGTGATGATGAATCCAGTAAGAGAACGTACAAAGACAGGATTAATTTTCATAACCTCACTTCAATGGAATTTTGCGAGTGATTTCGTATTACCACTACGCAGGCTGACTATATTCTTAAAATGATCGATCATTTATTGAAACATGCAACAAAAAGAAGTCAATTTCTTTCTGAAAAAGAACAAATTCTTATATGCTTACATTGGTTAGTAAATGGTGCCTAGCTGCACAGTGTAGCAGCAATGCATGGGACATCAAAATCAATTATTTGTAGAACTGTTACCAAAGTCGTAGATGTTATAGTAAATGCAATATTTCCTAACAGTACGTTGGCCTGATAATTCACTTAATATAGCGACGGGATCTCTAATGAAGGGTGAATTTCCTTCTGTATGTGGATGTGTTGACGGTACTCTCGTTAACATCGACGTGTGTCATCATTTGAGAGGTTATTTTTAAAGTTGCCAAAAAGAATGTCACGTTTCTCCTTGACAACTTCCAGCACAGCCAGCTTCTTGTAATAACCTTTTTTTCCCATTAAAAAACTTTAACGGTACGACAATTATACCGTACCGTCAAGTTCGCCGCGAAAAGTAAAGCATTAAAATTATCGAGTATTAGGCCTATACAGTTTGCTCATGGAATAAACTAGATTGGATCACTCATTCGCAAAGACTTTTCACTTTGTGAAGAAATTGAAAAAGTACAACCTACTTCATGGTGGAACAGAAAGACTTTGCAAGAATTGAAAAGTGAAAAGTGCAAAGTTGAAAAGTTGCAAAGCTCGTTCGTGGAACAGGCCCCGGTCAACAACAGTTTGACTGTTATTATTATCAGCGTATGATGTGTACATGACAGTCAAAATGTACAAAAATAGTACAAAATATAGAAGTTGGTAACAGCATCAGGACTTCACTTTTATATTTTAATGTCCAAATATTTTATCCACGTAATTACTTCCGGTGTTACCTCATAGAATTCCTCCAGGGAACCAGGAAATGCACGCTGGGGGCACTCTAGAACTATGTGGTTGATAGACTACACTTGAGCACCAGTCACAGCAGGGAGAATCTATCCATCCCCATAGATGAAAGGCTGCGCCAGTCCTACCAACACAACGTTGGATCCTGTTCACGGTTGACCAGACAGCACAGGACAAAGTGAAGCCAGCCAGTTTTATGCTGGGGTCGGAGATGTCACATAAGCCACAGGGAGACGACATCCTCCACTATTCTCTCCAGGCATTCCTGGAATTGAACCAAAGACAAGGCACGTCCAAAGCTGTCTTCCACGCTGGTTTTCTTGATTTCAGCCTAGTTGTAGTGTGCTGCTTTATACAGGGTCTTTTTTATAGCTCGCTCCGTGTGTCGGGGGAACATGCACGGAAGGCGATAGCGCGGCCGGGTGACTCATTGGTTGAAAGATATATTGCTTCACGACCGGCTAAAATGATATAATGCAGTACGTTGTAATAACCATTGCTTCAGAGCAATAGTTTAGTTTAACATCTGTGGTACTGGTAGCGTATTCAATGTGTTCGCTTTAAAATAGCGTAGTTTCTGTAGGAATACTAAATTAATC
This sequence comes from Anabrus simplex, assembly GCF_040414725.1. NCBI lineage: Eukaryota > Metazoa > Arthropoda > Insecta > Orthoptera > Tettigoniidae > Anabrus > Anabrus simplex. The sequence continues at coordinate 268,474,666 of NC_090270.1, forward strand.
ATGTGTTTAACGAGTGATGTATACAGTAGAACAGCGTATATTCATTGTGTTGTACTATGCAAAGCATTCTTCTTATACAGGGTGCCGCTTTCGATTCATTCGCAAATTTCCTGGCGTCCTCCCTCCCCATAGGAGTACAGTATGTAAATTAGTAAAGAATTCCCGCACCACTGGGTCCATTCTTAACAAGAAATCACACAGGAGACGAACAGTTTTAACAGAGGAAAAGCTTGACGAAATAGAAGCTCTCTTGGAAAGAACTCCAACAAAAACCCTGTCATGTCTTGCTGTACAAGCTAATGTGTCATTACCTTCAGCCCACAAAGCAACAAAACTATTGAAAACTGTTAAAAGCAAAACCGTACAACCCACCCCTGCCCAATATTTAAGAGGACCTGACAGTTTCGCTAGGGTTCGGTATTGTAACTGGTTGATTCAGTAAGTTCACAAGGGGTAATTTGATCCAGAACGTTTATTTTATAGTGATGAAGCACGGCTACACTTAAATGTAAATAGTCAAAACAATCAGTACTGGTGTGCAGAAAATCCCCACCAGCTGCATGTCCATCCACTTCATGATGTAAAGATAGGAGTTTGGTGCGCAATAAGTGCTTGCAGAATTATAGGGCCTATATTTTTCTGTGGAACAATAAATGCTCATCGATATATAGACCTCATTCTCAGACCATTCTTTCAAGAGCTGACAAAAGAAGAAAGGAGTAATAGTTACTTCATGCAAGATAATGTGACTGCAGCTACTGCTAATCGGTCTATGGAGGTAATACAGGAAGTTTTCGAAAATCGTGTGGTTAATTATCCCCCTAGATCTCCTGATTTAAATCCCTGCGATTATTACCTGTGGAGGATGTTGAAGGGAAAAGTGTATGTGAACAACCCTCACACAAGAGAACATTACGCAAGTTATTTCGAACATCACCATGGGCTGAGATTCACCAAGTGTCTACAAACCTATTTATGAGGTGTCAGGCGTGTTTGACAGCTGAACATCAAATGTAATGCCAGGTAGGTTTTAGACTAATAGTTTCACTAGAAATGGATTTCCATAAGTATGAATTGCTGTAAGTAGTGGGGAGGAAAAGCGCGCATTATACCGGCTAGAGATGGAGTGTCATTGTGTCAGTCGTGCTGTGCTCTGAGTGGTACTGCAGAGCGAGCTTAAAAAAAAGCCCCTGTATCTTGATGTCTAGGAAAGGCCTCATTCTTCACTATTCTGCGCCATAAGATGGTAAGTGCTTGTTGTCTCCCTGTATGAGGGGAAGATATGTCCGGCTCCATGGCTAAATGGTTTAGCGCGCTGGCCTTTGGTCGTAGGGGTCCCGGGTTTGATTCCTGGCAGGGTCGGGAATTTTAACCATAATTGGTTAATTTTGCTGGCACGAGGGCTGGGTGTATGTGATGTCTCCATCATTTCATCCTTGTGACAATGCGCAGGCATCAAATCAAAAGACCTGTATTTGGCGAGTCGAACTTGTCCTCGGACACTCCCAGCACTAAAAGCCATACGCGACGCCATTTCATTTTTCATTTCAGGAGGAGAGATATTACAAAGGACAGGCAACCATTGTACTGGAGTTGAGTACAGCATGTCGGATATAATACGAATTACCTGGCGAAGTTGGATATCAGTTAGGTTGCAGTGAGAGGTATTTAACCATATTCCGGCACATTACTCTGATGCAGAGTACACCATGGCCAAGGCAGTAGTTCACAAAGTATTGGCATCAGCTCCCCATGAAGTTCCAGCCAAATTACTCAGCAGGTTATTCCGGGTCTTAAGTTTGGCAGCTGTTTTTTTTTTTTTTTTTTTTTTTTTTTTTTTTTTTTTTTTTTTTTTTTTTTTTTGAATGTGACTTCGATATGTCAGTGATCTGTCTAATGTTACACCTGGGTATTTTGGAGTACTATTATATTTCAAAAGTTCATTCATGACCCATATCCTAGGTTATTAATTAGCTTCAAGTTGAGATGGAATGCGGCTACTTCTGTCTTTGAAGGACTTGGTTGAAGTCTCCATTTCTTAAAGCATTCATCCATCACCTATAGATCTTCAGACAGTATATCCTCTGCCTCCTTGAAAGTAGATCTCTGTACTGTTAGGTTATATCATCGGCATAAATTAATTTCTGTGCTGTAGTTTCTAGAATATCATGGATGTACAAATTGACCAGTATAGGGGTCAAGACTGAACCCTGCAGTAAGCCATTATTCAATTTGTGAAATGTACTCCTGGAATTTTCAGAGAATACCTGGAATAATCGATAACTCAATACATCATTGATGAGCTTCAGGAGGAGCCCTTCTCTCCAGACAGTGTCATAGGCCGCTGACAGATCAAGGAAGACAGAAACATTTTAAAATTTCTTCTCAAAACCAATCTCCAGATACAATGTTAAGGCAAGGATTTGGTCACGACAGTCTGGCTTCAGTATCAAGATAATTTTGGTTCTCTTGAATACTGGGGATACACAACCAGAGTGCAGTATACTGCTAAAGAAGGACGCCAGCCAGTGTACAGTTGCGAGGCCACAGTTCTTCAGTAGCTCTGGATATACACCATCAAATCTAGCTGATTTACCATTCTGGAGGGACTTCAGGCCATGCTGTACTTCCTCTGCGGAAAATGGTCGAGAGTAGATGGTATGAGGTTCAGCTTCTTGTTTTAACCGCTTGCGCTCAGATCAAATTTTTCTGCTGTATTTCTTATCTTTCATGGCCTAGATGAGGAGACAAGGTAATTGGCAATGTTTTCTAAATTTATAGATGATCGTTTTCTTGTTGGCTTGTTTGACGAGTCCAATTTTTGGATAAGTGACCAAGCTTTCCGGCTTGAGTGAGTAAAGCTAAGCCTTTGAACAGTTTTGTTCCACTTTTCTTTCCTGGCACTGTCCAATGATGCCAGCAGTTCAGTAGCTTTCTCACGACTGTTGTCTTGTTCATACTCTTTGCATATACGGCTAGTTTCCTCACTCCACCCAGATATGTAATCTTCACGGAATCCTCTCGGGATACTTCGCTTAGCAACAGCTTTGATTAGTCCCACAAAACGATCGTAGTTTTAAGGAGTTGGTTTTACTCATCTTAGCAGCAGTGTACGTGGAGTACACTTTCCAGTCAGCTTTCTGAAAATTCCACCGAGCTTTAGGTGTTGATCTAATTATTGGGATTTGCAAACTGATCCTATAGATTATGGGCCTGTGTTGGCTTCGTGGGAAATAGTTCAGTACTTGCCTTTGGATTTGTGAAGATTGGGTCATTAGACCATGTGACATAAAACACAAGTCTGGAGAATAATCATGATCCCATCATGGTGAGTGGAAAGTACCTTTGTCCTTGGCGTCATACACCGGTGGCAAGTTATTCGTGTCTATCCATTGGGGTAGTCTATCACCATTCTCATCGCTTTTCATATAACCCCATGATGTATGACGGCTGTTAAATTTCCCTAGGATAACACTATTTTCGGTGGGTTTTAGCATGATAGGGTCTGTCCAATTTGCCATTGGTGGTTTGTAAACGTTCATGATAGTAATATTTTGAACCTTGTCGGATGTGGTAAAGATATTATGGCTGGAGCCTGGTGGCAAAACTTCATAGTTGTCAGTATCATTCTTCATATAGATGGTGATCCCATATTTAGGGTTGTGAAGCCCGTTATTTAGTTTGTACCCAAGTATTTCTCCTCTGGTAATCAGTTAATGTTCATCTTCACAATGAGTTTCCTGTAGCACCAGAATATCAACAGAATGATCCAGAAGTATCTCGGATAAGTATTCACTTTTGGCTCTATTAATATCCTAAATGTTCATTTGACAGATGGTTAATTGAGGGCCTAGTGTCCATGTGTAGGATGCTGTGCCCTGAAAATGGCCAAATCTTTGATTGCCATTGCTGTGATTTTTTTTTTTTTACCATTGCTGTGAAGTCGATGAGGACAGTACAGCGGCATCTAGTCTCTGTTGCTCGCTTAGCACCACCCACGGGTCACGTGTAGGGCAATGTGAGGTTAACCCTATGGACGTGAGCAACTTCAACCCGTAGTTTGACAATCAATGAAGCAAGAACAGTAGAAATGGTTTTCCATAAAAGTGGAAGAATTGCAGCAAATAATAAGATTGAATGTAATGGGGAAGATCTGGAAATTGTGAATACTTTCAAGTAATTGGTATCAGCTTTTAAAAGATAAAGTTGGAATTCAAGGGAACAGATTGGGGCAAATATTCATTTATAGGACAGGGAGTAAGGGATTGGAATAAATGATCAAGGGAAATGTTCAATCAATTTCCAAGTTCATTGAAAATATTTATGAAAAAGCTAGGTAAACAATTATAAATACATATAAATATGAGATAAATAATTGATAGGGAATCTGCCACTTGGGCGACCGCCCTAAATGCAGATCATTGATGACTCTTCTCTACAACTTTTGGGTACCTCATTTAGAAGCCGTGTGAGTGAGAGATTCTTGGCAGCCATTAGAAATATGTATGACATTAGAGAACCCACTAGAAAATCCATAAACACAGCCATGACCGTATTCTATGCTAAGTTTCTTCCAGTTCTAACATACAGGCTGGAACTAATTTTGGAACATCCAACAGTTTCAGACTTAAGGGCTATAGAAAAAATAGGCTAGATTTCTGAAGAGAATACTAAGAATCTTTAGGATGGCACCTTCAGGGCTAGCATATGAGCTAGCTAGAGAGACGTATCTTTACAAGACTTAAGATATAGACTGCGGTTCCCTTCTCTGTACCAAGAATTGGATATAATTTGGGATCGACAAAGGAAAAAGGCAGAAATTGCTCTTGATTTCTATTCCACAGATAGCATGCTTAATTGAAGCTGGTCTGGTCCAAATAATGACATGAGGAGAGCTTTAAACCAGCTAGTGATATCTGTTTTTTACCATAAACTATATGTGTCCCCAGGATTCCATGAACCAACTGTACGGCGTGTCTGTGTGTCCCGTAATAGACAGTGTGGCCATCCATGAATGGTTGCTAATTTCAGATGACCGCCAACCATAAGACATAGTCTGCACGGTTGCTAGGTAACACTCTCTGGCCATCCATCCATACTTTAAGGCTGGTTTACACAGGTGGAGGTGGGGGTGGTGATTATTGTTTCAAGAGGATGTACAACTAGGCAACCATCCTCTATTAACACTAATCAGAAAGAAAAAGTGGAAAGGATCCGACACTTCTAAAAATGAACATATTGGCCAAAGAAAGACCAGGGCCATGAAGGGCGTGAAAATGAAATACTCCCTAGCCCTCGATACCTAATAGTGTCGGGGTCAGAAAAGAACAAGAGTTGACCAAAGGAGGTCAGACAGGATAGGTGGAAGTGAGGAGCCTGGCAAAAGTAAGTGGAAGCAATGCCAGGACTCCCCGTGGTCGCCAACCCATGCTCCAAAGTTCAGAGCCCCTAGGCCCCTATTAGTCGCCTCTTACAACAGGCAGGGGATACCGTGGTTGTTATTCTACTGCCCCCACCCACAGGGGATTTATACAGCTAGAGTACAGTTCCTTGCGTGCTTTCATCAATCAAAGCGAAGCAAGTAGAGTAGCTACGTTACTCTACTCTACCATTGTCTGGTAGAGTTGACACTCGGATCGCTCATGCGGGAGTAGAGTCATACAGTAGAGCAGTAGCACCATGTCAAGGCGTAAGAAAGTGCTTAAAGACATTTGCAAACATATTACTGCAAGAGGTTAGTGAAGCATTAGAAGGAGAAGCAAATGAAGAAAGAAAAGAATGGATAAGAGGCTGGCTCTATAGGAGAGAGACACTCGAGGAATCAGCACTAATTCTGAGAGAACTCGCAATAGAGGATAACAAAGAATACAAAAATTGTATGAGGTTGACACTTGATAACTTTCAGACATTTTTAGATGCAATAACACCACAAATTCAAAGACACGACACTCTGATGAGAGATGCAATAACACTGAGAGTTAAGCTTGAGGTGACTCTTAACTTCTTGGCCACTGGTAATAGCTACCGTACCCTGTCTCACTTTTTTAGAGTTTCAAAGCCGGCCAAATTGAAGTTTATTCATGAAGTCTGTGATGAAATCTTCAGCAGTCTAAAGAATTTCATAAAGGTACAATTCCATACAATATTTTTAAATATGAATTTTAGAAGTATCTATTCAATCTATTTCCTAAAAGGTTTTTAATATCTATAGTTTGAATCACACACCGTATGACAGTAGTTGGTAAATAATTTAGGATTAAAATGTAAAACAAAGAAGAAAGTTAATACTGGCTTTATTTAAGACATTTTGTAAATTTGTAAAATGATCATCATATTGTTCACTCTTATTGGTCAGACATTTGCCAAGCTTGATACAGGACGTCATTGCTTGGAATTGACACGTGTAGCATTTGTGGTGAATCAGTAACTGGTTGCACTGATGAATGCAGGCGAAGCAGGGAGTACTGAAGTTCGGACACGGAGTGTGGAATGAATGTAGTGGAGGTACCAGATTTATATGAACAGCTTGGAGTGGAGATATCCATGGTTTTGTTACTTTGTAAAGGATTTGCTCCAAGTGAAGCCAGTCTGTACCGTGTTAATGTACTTTGGATGTCACTTTACATCAAAACATTCACAGTGGGAGGTAATGCATTTAAGGATAATGCTACACATTTCCCAAACGCGACATTTTCGTTTCTGGGAGAATCCTCCTCAGCTAGTGTCTGGTTGACACTGCGAAGTTCTTTTACAGCTTCCATTAACTCCTCCAGTCATCTCCTTTTCCCTCGCTGATGTTTCCTACTTGATGTTGGTGCTTGGAGGAGCTCTGCAGTCGTCTCGGATGGGGTATCATCGTGAGCATCATGCACGGCTCATTCTTCAACCTCTTTCTCTGCATCTCGTGGCATAGTTTCCTGAAAAAAAAAAAAGAAAACAACCAAGCATTGTATTAGAACAGTGCAATAGACTCATATATTATAGAATACATTATAACCAAGCTCGATAGCTGCAGTTGCTTAAGTGCGGCCAGTATCCAGTATTCGGGAGATAGTGGTTTCTACCCCCACTGTCGGCAACCCTGAAGATGGATTTCCGTGGTTTCCCATTTTCACACCAGGCAAATGCTGAGGCTGTACCTTAATTCAGGCCACGAACGCTTCCTTCCCACTCCTAGCCCTTTCCTGTCCATCGTCGCCGTAGGACCTATCTCTGTCAGTGCGACGTAAAGCAACTTGCAAAAAAAAAAAAAAAAAAAAAAACATTATAGTTTCAGATACCGAGTAACGAAGATTGGACCTCTATCGCAGAAGGCTTTGAAAAGAAATGGAATTTCCCTAAATGTTGCGGGGCTATAGATGGAAAACACATTTTAATTTATGCGCCAATTAATTCTGGGAGTGAATACTAAAATTATAAGGGCACTAACAGCGTTGTACTGATGGCAGATGTGGATCATAAATACTGCTTTATGTACATTAATGTTGGTGTTAAGGGATCTAATTGTGATGGAGATGTGTTTCAAAACTGTTCCATTCAGGAAGCTTTGGAAAATGGACTGTTATCTGACGGATAATTTTTAGTTGGAGATGATGCTTTTTCATTGAAAGTGTACTTGATAAAGCCATATAACAGCTACAGACCAGATATTCAACTATCGCTTAAGTCGTGCCAGCAAAATAGTAGAGATGCTTTTGGAATTTTAGTTAGCAGGTTCAGGGTGTTTGATAGTCACTTGGCAGCAAGTTGACAAGAGAAAACAAAATTGTTTGTGCTGTTTGCGCTCTACATAATTGGTTGCGATTAACTTTGCCAACAACATATTTCCGGCAGGATTCCATTGATGAAGAAAATATCAATACTGGAGAAATAATTCCGGCACAAAGGAGAGCTGATATAATGGAACTCCCCCATTTGGAGAAATATAGGTGGACAAACACGGCACAGTTGGCCAAGAACACGAGTGATAGTCTCAGAAATCATTTTGTTAATGAAGGAGCAGTTCCCTGGCAGTACAAGAATGTATTTTAACCCAGGAACATAAACATTTGAAGTTTTATGACTGACTTTCTTCATTATTGTACAGAAAGTAACAGCAGTGTAATCAGGAGTTCACTAGTTTTCGTCTGTGAATACTGTAGTGGTGATTTCTAAGAGAAAACTATATGAATGAGCTGCAGTCTAGCTAAAGATCATCACTGTGGCAAATGTTTTTGTTCCACGGTTAAGGAGTGAGGTACTCTTTTCCCCAGTTTGACTGTAGTGATATTTCTATTTTCTCTTTTGTATTTCAGCAACCGTAAGTCTTATCCAAATGAAATTTTGCATATTTCATTTTAAAAGTTATAGAAAGAATATCCATTGGCCATCAGTACACTGTAAATCATGCTGGTGTATTTGTAGTAGCTTCTTCACCATAAATACCCCAATTATTGATCAATTTTTATCATTTTTTATTGTTCGTTGCATATATGGCTTAGGTGTACAGCTTGTCGCGAACTTACAAGCTAGGTATTTCACAACAGTAGTTGCACGATCCAGGGAAACAAATTAAATAAATCAGAACTAATTTTCCCAAAGGAAGATCGTAGCAAGCGTGGAAACAGCTAGGCTAAACAGAGGTCAAGTGGATAGAAAGAGAAATAATGCTTACTGACTAAAATCATAATTCATTTTCGGATTACAACAACTTTATTGAGAGAAGGTAAAATAATAGTAATTAAATTTCAATTTCAGTCAGGCAAATAAAAGGGATAAAATTAAAAGATGGTAATTAAAGCTTAACCTCAAATTAAGAGAGGAAAATAAAGGGAAATTAAATTAATAAATCGTAATTAAAGATTAATTTCAAATTCCATGGAGTAAAATTGAAAGGAATTAAATTAATTATACGACCTTCTGGTTCTTTAAAATTAAAAACATGGAAACCAATTAAAATGAAAATAATCTGAGCTCACAAACCAGAACTTTCAAGAAATCTTCAGAGAGGGTAAACTGGGAATAGGAAACAACCCAAAGAAATGAACCCAAGAAAGGGGTACTTAATTGATCACTTTTTCCAAACCAGGTTTTCACACAACAAAATTTTTCAGAGTGAAAAATGTTCCTTAATAACCACTTCAACTGCAGAACCCGAGCAGTAACATGTGAAATCCACAATAAATAAATTCCACCAAAAACATTAGGAAGGAGTAAACAGATAAAATATTTAAGTGATCCACAGTTAAAACAAGTCGTCAAGGACCAAAATTATCCGCATTAAAATTTTAGTAAATCACGACAGCCAAGCATACGGAGAAAAAATAGACGCATTACAGAATCACGTCTCATCCCAAGAGCCGAATTCAACAATCTCCTCGAAAAACGCCCGTCAGCTGTCTGCACGTAACAAAGAGCAGAGACGGCAAATGTCAAAATAACAGGGGCAACGCCCACACTCATGTAAACACTGCTGTCATGGCAACGGGGTCACGTGACGAAGGACCACAAAATGGCTACCCACCCAGAAAGGAAAACAAACACACAGTCGAATGGTGAAAGAAACAATTTCCAACTCGTAATGACTTCCCTGATGGGGATTTTCAGATTATAAGTATTTAACACGTTGAACAACATTACAACCAGTTACACAAAGCCCCAAATGATTGATAATTAATTTACAATTAAAAAGATCTAGATCACAGTCTTTCATTGGTAACGGCCGAATACTTGCTAGTGCACGAATATGTCTTAGACAGTAGAATATTATCCTTTTAAGTACTTCATTAAGCCAAACGAATTTAACTTGGGATTATCTGGTTCCCTTCTCACATCATTAGATTTCCTGGTAACAAAAGTGGATGCTTACTTACAGATTGTACTAAGGTCGTAGAGAGAAAAAAAAATTAATAAAGGGAAATAGAACGGCGACAAGGACATCGCCCCTTGGCAATGTGATCACCCAGGGTCAATTACAACCCACATCCTTTCTTCTTTCTTCACTTAAAACCGGTCAAAATCCAACAGTAAACACAGAAGCAGCTCCGTCGTGTCTTCACTTTTCAAAACAAAACCAGTCGCCTATTATCGTGCGTGCAAGGAGTAAAAGTGAGTCTATTTCCGTGGTTGCTCCTAGGTGGCAGCACAGACTCCACAGCATACCTACCGAAAGCCGGCACTACAGTGGCGGACAGAGTAACTATTATCTCAAGACATAAGACACTCCAAGATCAATTTCCATGAGTCGAAATAATTATTAAATTTAGCCTTGATGAAAAGGCAACTTGGCAAGTCTCCAGGCACACTACAATACACGTCCGAATTCCGTGACAAGCTTAAGCTTCAATATCTGACACTGTATTGTAAACAATAATTAAACTGGATATTTAAAAAAAATATGGAAATTATTCAATTTGTTGGGGAAATTACTGTTATTGCTGAAAATCAATGGCAATGGATATGCAGAAGATCCCCATGTCTGTTATTAATATGATTAAAGTACACAGTCCTGAACCATTGTATTGCCGTAACTTAAACACGTCGAGACACAGGATGAACATGCTGTGTAATACTGAGACTTGAGAAGCCTTCATTTAAAGGAACACTCCAGCTGACATTTACATTTTATGTTGCATCTTTGAAACTATTAGGCCTATAGGTGTAGGTAGGTGTTAATATGAGGAAAGATCTTCATTGGGGTAATCACATAAATGGGATTGTAAATAAAGGGTACAGATCTCTGCACATGGTTATGAGGGTGTTTAGGGGTTGTCATAATGATGTAAAGGAGAAGGCATATAAGTCTTTGGTAAGACCCCAACTAGAGTATGGTTCCAGTGTATGGAACCCTCACCAGGATTACCTGATTAAAGAACTGGAAAAAATCCAAAGAAAAGCAGCTTTTGTTCTGGGTGATTTCCGACAAAAGAGTAGCGTTATAAAAATGTTGCAAAGTTTGGGCTGAGAAGAATTGGGAGAAAGAAGACAAGCTGCTCGACTGAGTAGTATGTTCCGAGCTGTCAGCGGAGAAATGGCGTGGAATGAGATTAATAGATGAATAAGTTTGAGTGTCGTCTTTAAAAGTAGGAAAGATCACAATATGAAGATAAAGTTGGAATACAAGAGGACAAATTGGGGCAAATATTCATTTATAGGAAGGGGAGTTAGGGGTTGGAATAACTTACCAAGGGAGATGTTCAATAAATTTCCAATGTTATTGAAATCATTTAAGAAAAGGCTAGGGAAACAACAGATGGGGAATCTGCCACCTGGGCGACTGCCCTAAATGCAGATCAGTATTGACTGAAAGATTGATTTTAAAATTCTTCCTCCATCGAAAAGAGGGAAGCCTATTCTCTATTACAGGACAATACACCTGCATTTTTATTTTACCTCCAAATGTGTACCTCCCCTTAATATCACTCAGCTATAACGTTACATTGTGGATGAATAGGCCTAATGTACTTAGCTTTTTGCAAAATGTACTTTACTCAGGATGACAAACCTCAGTGAATTTTATTGCTTTGTACTTAATGTGAGATATGTATGAACAATATATTGTACGTACCATAGTCCGAGTTTCATTTTTACTTCTTACATCCTTTAACATGTAAACCACTTAAGAGAGGGAGTGTAGATGTCTGCTGGACCACCTCCAGACCTCTTGGATTTACGAATTTTCATCAGTTCTTGGTTGTATGTACATCGTAAGCTTTTTATTTTCTGTTTAAGTTCCATTATACCAAAACACTCTTTACCCATTTTTGTCCTCTTATGCCACCCATCTCATATGCTGTTTATGTTCCATAAACATTCTTTTGCACGGTAAAGTTGTACAAATTTGCATGTTTCTTCTCCCGTCCACTTCAGATTGCCGCCAAATAAACACACAGATGCTCAATTTACTCTACTCAACAGAATACCGTCCATACTCCATACACACATGGAAATTACGTAGTCAAATGGCGCACCAATTGATCAAATCGAGCGTACTTGGCCTTCTCCGCTAGCTCTTGGAGCTTGGTTCCGGTGGAGGGGGAAGGGTAGTGGTATAGAGTACGGTTACTTTACCAACACAGCAGAAACCCACTCTACTCTACTCTACTCTACCTGCCAATATCCCAGTCATTTATACAATGCTAGTAGCTCTACTCGCCTCACTACTCTACTCGTGTAATCACAATATAATTATTAAATTAATGTCGTAATGGTCCACCTTTCAATACTATAATATGCAATATTCTAAATTACATTAACTAGGGACTAGTCTCGGCCGGGGCTGGCCATCTTCAGCCTCAACGTAAAACATCTAACAACTAAACAAATGTACATGCACACAATTGCAATAAAACAAATGAAAGAAATATATATAAATTGACATTAAAAACTGGGATGAAATTATGAGTACATTTGAAAATAACTAGGTACTAAATTCTTGCATCTTGAGTATGCTCATCATCAAGACTCTTTCATGTATTAATATTCACAGAACTGTTAGTTCTAACACTGCTAATCATTACTAATTCAATTGTAAATGGGAACTGGTAGAACTAAGATTTCAGTGAATATTAATACATGACAGAGTCTCTATCATGAGCATACTGGTACTCAAGATGCAAGAATTTAGTACCTACTTATTTTCAAATTTACTCATAATTTCATCCCAGTTTTTAATGTCAATTTGTATATATTTGTTTCATTTTTTAATGTCAATTGTGTGCATGTACATTTGTTTAGTTATTAGATGTGTTACATTAAGGCTGAAGATGGCCAGCCCAGGCCGAAACTAGTCCCTAGTTAACCCTTTTGATCACGAATTATTTACACTGGAGAAAAAATATTTTTTTTCTGTTTTAGAGGTGTGTACAGGTTAAAAGAAGTCTGTATACAAAAAATTATAATTTTATTTTGGTTATTTTTGAAAATGCAGCATGTGTACAAATGTAGACAAAGTTACTAAAAGGTAATTATACAATCGGTTCTTCCATATATACAGTTTATGCATTGTTATTGGTAAAACATGTGTTTCTTACAGTTAAAGGGCATTATTTCTAGAATTCTGCACAGAATGAAAATGTAAACAATACATTTTAATATTGTTTGTCTACTAATGTGTATATATATGGCAATACACACAAGAAAGAAATTACTACAATAATTCAACTACAATGAATACAAAAATTTGTCATTGAAATTAGCAAGAGTAAATCTCCTTGAATGCACATTATTCAGTCATGCCACTAACACATAGGAAAAATCTATTTACTCAGAGTTCCTTAGTTTTTGTGATGGAAATTGGTAAAGCATTTCATTTCCTTGTTGAGACAAATATAGATGTTGCATTTCTGGCAGCGCCAACGTGACTTCCCTTTGCCGCCTGTGTTCTTTCTTTCATCTATCGGGCAATGTTGCATCACTATGGACTGGCATGTGGTCTACATTATCATAACGAACTTCCTCTGAGGGACAAACTTCTACACCTTGCCATTTCATTGTTGAGTAATCAGTATTGTCACTGCCTGTACCAGGACGACCCCTCTTTTTTTCCCCACTACATTTTTTGCTTGCTTCACCAAGGCTTCTGCAATTCTCAGACAAAAATGGAGAAGGTCTATGTTTGTTTCGAAGTCTTAATCGTGTATCATATGCTTGATATTCCAGCCAGCTATTGGTGATAGACATATCTATACCATGAAACATCATCTTGAGAGTCCATTTCCTAGTCTTGATGCAGATTCCATAAAAGCTTATAAGGAAGTCTAACCTGTCAACTCCACCTCAACTCCTCTTCAACTGGAACGCCATTTTCCTCAGGTGTTGGTGTTTCATCATCACCTTCATCGCGTATTTCATTTAACGTATCACCACCTGGAAAATTATAAAAATTTAGTAATTATTTCAAGGCAAAAACCAACAACAACAATATTGAGTAATGTTAACCGTACCTGGAGCTGGCAGTTGGTCAAATAAATCATCTCGTTCCCCTTCATCACTATCTCAACCCTCTATATCGGAAACATCACCATTATCCAGCAGCTTCAGTATTGCATCAGCTGAGAGAACTGTGAAAACGCAATGCCATTTTGTTCTATGTAATATACTAATTCAGAAAAATGGGAACTATTTGGAGTAATACTCACTTTATTATGACTTATGTCATCATAATGCATCCTCAACAATAGTGAAAATAGCTTTACGTAACCTCAGTAACTTGGTTTAGTTCTCTATTTATTTACTCCATGCAGGCATACTGTCTACATTTGTACACAACCTATTTGTAACATGATCTACTTCAAGTAAATGTGATTTGCATACATTTCTTCTCCATAATAACATATTTCTAATTCAAATTTTTTAAAGTTTTCTTAATTATATGCAGCTCCTAAGTCATGAAATTAGATAAAATTCAGCAACTTACCAGCTTTCTTGTGTGTGTACCTTCGGCCATGCCTGTTTATAATTTGCCACCGAGGTAGATACCTCATTTGCAAATAAAGAGATTTTGATTTGATTTGATTTTAATACAATACACAGCCGTCTCGATCCTCGTATACTGCCTGCTCTATGCCACTATTTTAACACAGGAAGGCGCGACTACCGACATTTCTCCAAGTCGCCGTAAGAGTGCAGCAGTAGACGCACAATCTTCGCTGTTAGTGTGGGTGTAGCACTGTGTTATTGGTGCATGAATGTGTGTGTAAACCTGAGTTATTTCGTACAATAAGTAAACGTGTCTGGTCACTTTCGTTCGTACAAGAGATATTTTGTATAGAACTGTGAAATGAATTAATCATGTTATGCTAATAGATATTTCAAAAGTGATTGTAAGGTGTTTCGTTTGTGTAAGTCCTATTTTTCGTAGAACTGAAACTTCAGATTCTTTCCCCGAAATATTCAACTGTTGTGTACCATTTTGCCAATCTCGGCAAGGTGGTTCACAGCCAGAAAAGATACGACTCCATGAAATACCGTCTAGAAGGGAATTAAGAGAAAAGTGGCTGTCGGCTTTATCTAGGCAAGGACCTAATAAAGGAAGTAATTGGTTATCCTCAGATTACTCTCGCATCTGTGCCTTTAAAGATCGGGCCAGCTAGGAAGACATCCGGTGAGGGGAAGTGTGCGAGTGAGAAAGCAGAGCCGTGGGAGCGAGAACGCTGACTTCCCCTTCTCGTTCAGTGTTGTGGCGACGTACAGTTGACCCGAAATATTTGTTATAACTGACATGTAACACTCCGCAGATTTTCAGTTAGTGGAATTCCCTTCCGGCTGTAAATTACAGACATACCTAGCCGAAATGAATGCATTTAGAAGTGTTACAGATGACAGGTAGATTGAAGGAGTTAGAACATAATTTAACCTCTTATTACTGTAGCTCTCAAAATCGTTTCCGTGTATCAATTTGCGTAGTCCTTATTTTTAAATTATAATTTTATGTAAAATTAACTTTACGACGCTGTAGAGGCACGGTGTAGAATAAGGTTTGCTATAACACCAGGCTTCATAACTTGAGCCACGTCATGTAAAATAACTCGATAATAATAATAATAATAAGCTACAAGAAAATTGAAATACTCTCAGAAACTATGCGAAGGAGGAGGATAAACTTTTACGGTCATCTTCTCAGAATGAACTCTATGATTAACCGAACAATCTTGACTTCTTCCGTAACCCAAAACAAAACCGAACAGGTTTAAAGAAACTGAAAAAGACATGGTAGAATTAAAAATTACAGAAAATTCACTATTCGGTCGAACAGCTAAAGTAATAACTAAAGAAGAAAACATAACGTTCCAAAACAAATCTACATTAAAAGCCAAATCTATTATCTCGGAAGACGAGAAGAAACGAAGATCAGAAAAAATGAAGAAACACTGGGCACTAAGAAAAGAACAACACACAGAGAAAGAATTGATTCAACATACCCCAAAGAGGGTGAAACGAAATAATAATAATAATAATAATAATAATAATAATAATAATAATAATAATAATAATAATAATAATAATAATAATAATAATAATAATGTCCTCTTCTGTGGTGTAGTGGTTAGCATGATTAGCTGTCACCCCCGGAGGCCCGGGTTCGATTTCCACCCCTGCCACGAAATTTGAAAAGTGGTACGAGGGCTGGAACGAGGTCCACTCAGCCTCGGGAGTTCAACTGAGTAGAGGTGGGTTCGATTCCCACCTCAATCATTCAATCAATACTGATCTGCATTTAGGGCAGTCGCCCAGGTGGCAGATTCCCTATCTGTTGTTTTCCTCAGCCATCCTGGAAGTGATTTTCCATGGTTTCCCACTTCTCCTTCAGACAAATGCCGAGATGGTACCTAACTTAAGGCCACGGCTGCTTCCTTCCCTCTTCCTTGTCTATCCCTTCCAATCTTCCCATACCCCACCAAGGCCCCTGTTCAGCATAGCAGGTGAGTCCGCCTGGGCGAGGTACTGGTCATTCTCCCCAATTGTATCCCAGACCCAATGTCTCACGCTCCAGGACACTAACCTTGAGGCGGTAGAGGTGGGATCCCTCGCTGAGTCCGAGGGAAAAACCGACCCTGGAGGGTAAGAAGATTAAAAAAGAAATAATAATAATAAGTACTTTTGCTTTAATGCCAATATTTTGTTGCTTTCTTGTAAAACAAGAAATGTGACTTAACGATATGACATATATAATTATATAGTTGTTCTCAGGTACAGAAACAAAATATAATTCATAAAAGGAAACACCATAAAGTGTCTACATATGCTGAGTAACAACGTATGTATGCGAAGATAACTTAAATGGCACTAGAAATAATAAAATAATGACACTATAATTATTCACAAAATGAGTACATTCTTGTTTTATTATGTCCACTACATCTCTTCAATTCCACTGTGTCCTCCGTCATCACTTCTGTCGTCCTCACCGGATGACATGTCGTCGGCTCCCAGCTGGATCGCAAAGGACTCCATAATGTCTTCAAAATGTTCCCCATCCCTTATGTTCCAGTCTTCGGCGGATATTGACGCGAATTTCTGTCTAGTGGGTTTCTCTACCTCGTCAACAGTGAAGGTGACGTTGTGAGAAGCTACCCAGTTCTTCACTTTTGCCCACATTATTTCAGTACTGTTTAATTCAGGGTGATATGGGGGCAGTCGAATTACCGAGTGTTCGTACTGTTCATCTAGGACGTAGGTTTTGTGTGCCGGCTTGTGCAATTTGATAAGCTCATAAAGCTCGTGTTTGTACATCGTCTCACCGTGTGGAATGTTCCTATTCACTAGCCAGGAGATCATCGTCACTTTACGTGAGCTGGAGGTTGGAGCACGATCTACTTCCTTGTTGTGATATGACGCGTAGTCAATCACGAGAACACTGCGAGGTGGAAGTTATCGTTCATATCTTTCATTCTCTTAAAAAAAAGTCACTATTCATGTCATCGTGGTAGTCGCCACTCTTGCTGTCAGACTTCCAGATTAGCAGACAGTTCTCGATGAAACCCATTTCACCGCCAGCATGTACAACTCCTCAACCCGATGCTGGGCAGATTTTTAATAAACAAACCTTTTGTATTTTATTTCATGTTTTTCCATTAGGATGCGCTTGTTGGTGTTAGTTTTTTCTGATGATATCCTAATGATCGAAGAATTCGCTTGACACTAGTACAGGATCCTTTGAACTTTAAGTCTTTACCTAACTTTGCACGAATTTTTGAAACTGTAGGGAAACATTTTTCATCTAAATAAAAATTGCGAACAATAAAACGTACGGCACCTTCGTCAAAGTCGTCCAATCCAGTAATATTCTTCGTGCGCGTTCGGTTTTTGTTTGGTGTTTCAAACAGACTATCCATATGTTTTCCTAATTCTTTCGTTTTTCGCTCTTAATCCGTACCAAAGAACTTTCTGATACTCCAACAGCTGCTGCTACTTTTTCCTGCACTTTCTTACTATCTATCACGAACTTTTATTCCATTTCCTCCCTTTCCACAAAGTCTATAACGTTCAAGATTGCTGCACGAGTCTGACTCTTTAGCACCTTATGATGCACGCTACTTTTAACGCCTTCCATACTGTCACAGATAGGCCTAACGTACACCACCACTAACCACATTTACTACTCAACGGGAAATTAGAAAGCAGAGCGCGGCAGCTGTGTGTAAACTTATGTACTGAACTGTCCTTGTAGCAGGAGCTCTGTTAGGAGGGGATACGCTACGCAAGATAGTCCAAAGTGCGCATGCGCTCCCAGATGTCTTCCTAGCTGGCCCGATCTCTACACCTTATTTCAGAAGATGATGGAGCCTCCGCGGCTCAGGCGGCAGCGCGCCGGCATCTCACCGCTGGGTTCAGTGGTTCAAACCCTGGTCAATCCATGTGAGATTTGTGCTGGAAAAAGCGGGGGCGGGACAGGTTTTTCTCCGGATACTCTGGTTTTCCCTGTCATATTTCATTCCACCACCACTCTCGAATATCATTTCATCTGCCATTCATTAATCATTACCCCGGAGGAGTGCGACAGGCTTGGGCAGCCGGCACAATTCCTATCCTCGCTGCTAGATGGGGGCTTTATTCATTCCATTCCTGACCCGGTCGAATGACTGGAAACAGGCTGCAGATTTTTTTTCAGAAGGTGATTCAAGCCGTGGAGGATAGTGGATTCCTTGTGATAAGAATTGTGACGGACAATCACAAAGCAAACGTCTTCATGTGTAGACATTTTGGACAACCTCAGATATCCAGTCGACAATATTCCAATCAAACTAAAAACAGGAAATCAAATCCTAATTTGCGGGTACTAGGTTCATGTTGATGAAGAGAGGATGGAGTGTGCATTTGTGTCAGCAACATCTCATTGCCTAGAGCTTCGAAACCGCTAAATGGAACTGATTATGCATCAGGACAGAGTAGAAGTTCGATATTCAAAACCTTGTTTTGTTGCTCTGGTGAAGCATATGCAATAGTTCGCTGAAGCTGCTGTGCCCTATTGTCGACGTCCTTCAAACGTTCGAGCTTAATACGAGAACTTGCGACGTCTTCCCTTTCAGAATACCGGGCGAGTTGGCCGTGCAGTTAAGAGCACGCAGCTGTGAGGCTTCGTCCGGAAGATAGTGGGTTCGAATCCCACTGTTGGCAGCCCTGAAGATGGTTTTCCGTGGTTTCCCATTTTCACACCAGGCAAATTCTGGAGCTGTACCTTAATTAAGGACAAGACCGCTTCCTTCCCATTCCTAGGCCTTTCCTATCCCATCGCCGCCATAAGACCTATCTGTGTCGGTGCGACGTAAAACAACCAGCAAAGAAAACCTTTCAGAATGTGCTTTTTACAGTGTGAGGTCAAATAATATCAGCAAACTGTTAGTGATATTATCCTAATCAAGTTCGTAAGACCTCTATTTGTTTATATTGCGTAGACAAGAACACAAAAAGTACGGTACCACTCCAAGCCTTCGTCCAGGGAAATCTTTAAATTGTGCATGAAGAGGCCAACTGCAACTTCATACAGGTAATTTTGCCGATATTTAATATTACTGATGTAATTTACGAGCTTCAGTGAACATATGACCATACTGCATAGTGTTTTGTAGGCTGTCGTCATTAGAATAAGTTTAGAACATTGTGCGTCTATGTCTGCCATCTAGCGGAGAAATTTTGTCGCAGCGTAGTCGCAAAAAGGCTCGCATAGAGCAGGCGGTGTTACAATATCTTCTTCTTCGTCAAGTTTCTCGCAGAGAGCAGCACATCCTATAACACTGGATGGCTAGATAGGTATGTGTAGAGACAACATTTACGAAATCACAAGAAAACGCCATTTTTCTACATGAAACATGATGGAAATCAATGTGTACAACTGGAGACATGGTGATCGATTGGGTTAATGCAATTTAGAATATTGCATATTATAGTATTGAAAGGTGGACCATTACGACATTAATTTAATAATTATATTGTGATTACTAGAGACGAGAATTATAGGCACAAAAACAGTTAAAATAGGCAGGCATATAGGCTCTCAAAAGAGCCAAAATAGGCATTTAAATAGGCACTAACGTGTAAAATAGGCAACAAAATAGGCATGAAAAAAATTACTTATAATTTAATAACACACTCAATTACTACAAAAGGCATTTACAAGCAACGTTTTAATGTTTCCAGGTAACAATCTTGTTCCCCTCTCATGCATAATGTTCTTGTACTGAGAGAAAGATCTCCCAACATCACATGAAGTGATTGGTAAAAACTCCAACGCAGTCACTTCATCTCGTTTTATTTCGCTGACAGCGGCTATCTTGCCGGAGATTCGGTCAAAACTTCCCCCCGACTTCTTCCACAAACCTAAATGACTCCACCAGGGGCATGTCACTCTTCTCCAACTTGGTGAATGCTCCCGGTAGCTTGTTGAAATTTGAAGATACTCCGGTTTATGCAGGGGCATATTAGCTCCCAACATTGCAGTGCATAGATCTGAAGAAAACGGTTGTTGGTCGCTGCCCAAAGTGGATTGGTAGAAAGGCTGCGTTGATACAGTTTTCTGTACTCGTATCAGATGCATCGCAGTATTTCTAAGTTGATCTATGTGGTATTTTTCTCACATTTGATCTGAAAAATAATAAAATTGACATAAATTACATTGTCCCTATATCTTAAATTTCTACAGTTGGGCTAATTGGCAATAATACTTAATATATATCATGCATTTGTTTCATAAAAAAAAAAAAAGACTATTAGAGATGATGTTTCTGGAAGTACAAAACTTTAAAGTAGGAACAAGGGAATTAGTAATTTACATGGAAATATGTCCTCAAGGATTTTCAGTTATAATTTGGCAGTATCGTGTCGAGTTCACCGGGTGAAAAATATAATAAAAAGACGTGAAACGGTACCGGAGTAGCGTAGAGGAGAGTTCCGTTCTTTATGCTTGCCAAGGACCCACCAAGCTGGCCCTAGCTGTATTCTTACTTACATAGAAGAATGAAAAAGAGGCACCATAAATCTCAAGTCATCTCCGTACAGGCCATGAAGGCCCTTGGAGAGGTGGAAGGTAAAGGCTTCCACTATCCGTAACCTCGGCACTTGATGGGGTAGAGTGGTTAGCTCTACGCCCGGCCGCCTACCCCCAGGAATTATCCTGATACTAATTTTTTATAGGCTGAGTGAACCTCAGGGCCATGTGCACCTCCGGAAGAGGAAAACTCGTTTCTTAAATTTTACGACTTCCTTACGGGGATTCAAACCCACGTCCTTCCGGGCGAACAGAGCACGCCATTACCGCCTCGGCCAGGCAGTCGCCAGCATAAATCTCACATTTGTCAATATGTTATTTGTTTCTATTCACCGGCTTTGGTCAGCAGGGTCAGCTTTCATGAAGACTATTTTCTGTTCCCTGCAATAGATCCTGCATCATGTGTGCCCACAAGGCTTACCACCCTTGTTGAAAATTAAACACCGCGTAATTTAAAATTGTCGTGACATGCGCGCATAACCTTATTTTTGTCACAATTTAGCAAGACTCTAGAGGGGATGCTAGAGGCTTGTTAACCAGGGCGCTTACGCCCTTCAGACTTTCTTTGCTCTCCCCCTCTATATGCTAGAATGAAATGCGATCATAGTCCTCAGTCACAAAAAAGATAAAAGGAACAAACGAACTTTCCTTCTTACAGTAAATTGGACAGACTACCCTTCCATCCGTAGTGGAATTGGGATCCCCTGTGACCCACTGCTTCAGCCAGTAGGACTTCGACGATTTTTCTTTGGGCATTGCCGCAAACACACTTCTTCTTCTTCTTTTTCTTCTTCTTCCACTTCTCAATAAATCACAACACGTTGTGAACATACAGCATACGCGTACAACAGTTCGCACCGAAAGGGAGATACAGGGCATATGGTTTGTGCAACATAGTTCGACGTTGACTGGTTCTCGCATATGTCTTAGGAGGTTGGAGGGGTGGAAGGCTTCGAGGTCAAATTGTTCCTTGTTTCTCCTGATGGAAATTTCCCTAGAGCTATTTCTGATGACTTTTGAGAATTCCCATTTTTGTTCGTGATAATTCTGTCGAGCACACTAGCTACACTGGAAGAAAATCGGCTTTTTAAAAATACAGTCAAAAGGCATCAAATAGGCAATTATACTCCAAATAGGCACAAACCCCTGAAATAGGCATTTATAGGCACAATAAAACAAACGAAATATAGCTAAAAAGACCCTAAAACGGATTTATAACTCAAAAGCCTACGTTTCTGAACACAGGAATAAAATAGGCAAATTCCCGTCTCTAGTGATTACAATTCAATACGGATCAGAACCATGAAGTTTATACCCTATGACTAATCGTGTAAAACCTGCCTTCACATCACAACCTGCACGGTCGCTTAAGTTACAGTCTGCCACACATTTTGTTACATGACACTATTTCGTTGCGCATGGGCGTATATTTATGATGCTGGTGATAGTGATTAATGTTTTAAGAGGAAGCACAACAGACAAAAGAAAGTTATTTTGAATGTCTAGTCACTCGCATAACCAACTTTTTAGGTGAAAATGGTAAGTTAATGATAAGGTATATCATCAAAGGGTTTCGAAAATGTGAAACATACTCTCACCATTATTAGGGATTTTTCTAATTCATACTGGTGTTTTAGTTAAAACAAAATTCTATAGTAAAAAACAGAATATTTGTCCCTTTTAGTATTACCACACTCGTAATAAATCGCGGAAAGCTACCATGTACCATCATCGTTTCCATAGCGACAGCGATGTTAATTTGTCGCAGTCGCATCGCATTTCAGGTGAACAACTTACGAAGGCGGAAGAATGCATTTATTTGGTGCAGAGCATATCGTTTCTTAATAATATTGAAAATTCTCTATATATTTAAAAACTGGAAATGTAATCAAATAAAATATTTATTAATATATGGGCAATCCTCATTTTATCGCAATTTGGGATACATATTCATTTTCTCAAAGTTGCACGCCTGAAAAAAAAAGAGCTACGAGCCTTAACGAGTTAGAGCTGTGTGGTATCTTGTTGTGACAGTTATGCCAAAAGTGACTTAGAATATGATTTTACCGCGAAGGAATTAAAATGTCTTCGAAAAGTTTCAGGTTACCATATGCACCTGCTGGAAAGTAAGATTAAAAAAAAATGGTTTGGTTCTTGTTATTATTTCTTTTGTGTAAAGTGTGAGGTTATGTTTGAATGTAAATGGGAAGTGTATATTTATATATCTCTTTTTTATGCGAAAAGGCTAGTTAACACGACGACACAAGGTTTCGCTACTAATTTTATGAAATAGATTTCATCAAAATAATTGCATGATACCTTCTGCATTTTATTTCAGTATTATCTAATTATTATAATAATAAAAAAGAGGAAAAGCACACAATGTGCAGGAATACAGTAGTTAACAATAGTTGTTAGGATAGTCATTGTCCCTCACTGCAAAGCATTTTTAATGAACACATCCTTACACTTCATATCATTGCGTGATATCGATCACAACTTCTATTGCACAAACACAGGTGAGGTTGGGATCGTGATACTTGCTGATCATGCACACCTTGAAGTGGAAGCCATGAACGGCATAGCGTGTCACTAAATGTCTCAGGTCATAGTTCCCTTGTTGCCAATCACTGTAGATCATAGCATCTGTGGCGTAGAACTCTGACCGTATTTCATTTTTCTTTTTCCGAAGCACTTCCATAAGGCCTTTATATGCAGGAGTTGCTGGCAAAACTAGCTGCAGTCGTAGTTCCTCAATGAAGAAAGACTCCCTGGTGAGCTTGTATGCGAGCCTAGATAGTGCGAATTTGGAAAGGCATAATAATTTCTTCAGAAAAGTAGTTTTCACTTTCTCAATTTGTTCCAGATTTCTCTGTGTGCAGTGTATCCATATTAATTTTAGTCCATATCTTATAATAGGAGTGATGTTAATTTTGAAAGTTTCATTGCTGTTCCAATTAATAGTCTATTGATGAGTTTTATGCCATTCATCACCTTGATAGCCATGTTTGTTTAGTCTTCTATGTGTTTTCTGAATATGATATCACTTGCTTGTAAGGTGAAGCCAAGATATTTGAAGTGTGACACTGCTGTTAGTCTCTTTTCTTGGTGAAAGAAGGTGGCTTGTGCTCCACCTTTTCTGAAGCTCATGGACACTGTCTTCTTTTCGTTAATTTGTAGCTCATTTTCCTTTGTCCATTGCACTAGTTGATCGAAGGCAATCTGCAGTTCTACCTGGTCTGTTGATGTTATTACCACATCATCTGCATAGATATATAGATGTACCTTGAACTACATCAGCTGTTGCTGCAATGAAGAGCAGAGGGCTCAGTGGATCTCCTTGGAGTACCTCGTTTGTTTGTTGAATTGGACGTGAGATATTGATACCATCACTGATGGTTATGCTGTTGTTGTGCAGTATGTTTTGAATAATTTGCAATAGATAGTTCTCTCCACCAACCAATTGCTGTAGCTTCTCCATCATTAATTTCCGACTGATTGAATCGAAAGCCTTCGTGTAATCTATAAATATTGCATGTAGTTTTCGTCCTGGATTTGAAAAGGTAGGCCTAGTCTGTATGTCATTGAGTAGACAGGTAATGGCTTGGATTGTGTTTATATTTTTCCCGAAACCGAATTGTTCCTCAGGTAATCTATTATGTTTGTAAGCCTCTTGCATAGTAACTTAGTCAGTAACTTGAACATCGTGCATTCTAGGGCGATTCCTCTGTACGAATTAGGATCCCCTGCGTCTCCTTTCCCTTTATATAACTTAACATTTTGACAGTAGATTTCCTCCAACTGTCTGGAATATTGTTTTGCTGTAGGCATCCGGTAAGAAGATGGATTATTTAATCTTTCATTTCAGGCCATATTTCTTTAATATGCTCACCGTATATAGAGTTGGATCCACTTGATTTGTTATTCCTGAGACTTGTTATAACCTCCGCCACTTCTTCCTCCGTAAAAGGTTTGACGTTTGTGACATCACTTGCCATTTCCAGATCAGGGCGAGTTTCTCTTGCTCCCATACATCTGTTGAAATACTTCCAGGAAATGTTGGTTGCCATGCATTTAGTGGCTATTAGGTTCTGTTCTGCTTTATGTATCAGTTCACTTTTAAAGGGTAGATGGGTCGAAACTAGTCCCAGTTTTATAAGACAATATACAAACGAATAGTATTGAATATGTGGACCCTTCCTACCCTTTGATAGTGATCAATTGTCAATACGGACCATAATGAAATTCATAACTTACGATCAGTTCACTTTCTCCTCTTTGTTGATGCTCTTTCTTTGCTTCCCTCACTAGGCGTTTATAGATTCTTCTTAGTTCTGCATACTTCATGTAGTTTATCTCCGATGGTTCACTCCTTACTACGTGTAAAGCGTTCAGAGCCGTACGCCGAGCTACATAACATGCTTCATTGAACCAAGGCTTTGCCTTTTTCACTATAGGAAGGACTGGCGATGCCGCACTTCCTCTATACCAGCTCTATACCAGCAGCTCCACTGTCAAGGTGTCTTCCCCGAATGTGCTCAGATATTTCTTGTTTCCACTCAGGGTCCACTTTCCCCTTTGATAGCTGTCGTCTGAACCTCCCGGTGAAAACTAACTGGTCTGACAAGGGTTACCTGCTTCCAGATGGAGTAGACCGTACAGCTAGTGACTGACCATGGGGTGTTGCAATTCAAATAAAATAAAAATATATTGTGGTTCCACCTATTCAATACAGGAAAACTTACTAATGCAGGGTTACATTATAAGTCAATCACATTTGGGACTGGTTTTGACCTCTAGTCAGGGTCATCTTCAGCCTGTCGTTCAAAAGGTGCAAGGTAAAAATTCACTGGCAAATAACAAGAGTGCGTAGAAAATATAAACTTTTTTCAACTGACAAAAGTCCAAAATCGTATAAGAAAGATGCACTAGGTATTCAAAGGTCTTTTAAATTTTTCAAAAGGTGCAAGGTAAAAAATTTCACTAGGAAATAAAAGACGTACAAAACATGTTTTCACAAGACGAAAGTTCAATATCACATAAAAAGATGCACTGGGTATTCAAAGTTCTTATAAATCTTGATGTGGAGTCTTGATGTTGGATCTTGTAGTCATATGTTTACCTGTATTGAATAGGTGGAACCACAATATATTTTAATTTTAATTGCAATCCAGTTCGATAGGACCAAATGAAATTCTTATCATCAGTCATGGGGTGTTGGGCGGTTGTAAATAACCTGACTCTCTAAAGGGGCCAATGGCAACTTCGGGCTGAGGAGCTTCTTTAGTTAGTTAGGTGCTGATCCCCCAGTGGAGGAAATTCCACTGAAATTCAGCAGACAGCATCTGTTCTGCAAAGTAGGCGTGGCCTCAATGAAACCTGACAATTATGTATAAAATGCCTTTGGGTGTGGCGAGATCATGTAATAATAGCCTATATGAAGCATCAAAGTGGATCGGAACATAGAGCTAGGGAGTACCCCAGGAGCAATGCACATCTCTTGTGTCTCTAGGGAGATGATATATATATATATATTGATTCCCATAGGGACCCTGAAATACTTGTCCCAAATGAATAAATTTAAAATACCAATATAATTGGTCCATTATTACACATTTTACACTGACTGAGCAAATGTAATGGGATAGTCACCTAATAGCGTGTGGAGCCTCCTCTGGCCCTGCAAGCTGCAGTGAGACACCGTGGAAGTGAGTCGACAAGTCCCTGGTAGTCCTCTGGATGCAGCTGACACCAAATTGTTTGCAGAGCGGCCGCCAATGCTGGTCTGTTCGTGGGTGCAGGATCCATGGCACAGAGCCTGCGTTCCAGGACATCCCAGATATGCTCAATAGGGTTCATATCGGGGCTCCTGGGTGGCCATGGCAGTCGTTGGACCTCCGCTGCACGTTCCTGGAACCATTCCCGGGCGACGTGGGAGCGATGTGGCGGCTCGTTCTCATCTTGAAACACTGCAGAACCGTCTGGGCGCTGAAAGGCCAAAAATGCGTGGAGATTGTCTCCGAGCAGCTCAACATACCGCGTACCATTCAAAGTCTCTTCCAGAACAACTAGGGGGCCCATTCCATACCAGGAAAATGCACCCCAGACCTTAACAGAGACACCAGCGTCCTGGACCACACCTTCGAGACAGGCGGGATCCATCGCTTCATGTAGTCTGCCCGTACCGAGCTCGATAGCTGCAGACGCTTAAGTGCGGCCAGTATCCAGTATTCGGGAGATAGTAGGTTCGAACCCCACTGTCGGCAGCCCTTAAGGTCACGGCTGCTTCCTTCCCACTCCTAAACCTTCCCTGTTCCATCCCATAAGACCTATCTGTGTCGGTGCGACGTAAAGCAACTAGGAAAAAAAAATGTAGTCAGCGCAATACACGGTGCCTCCCAATCGTGATTCGTCCGACTATATCACATCACACCATTGTTCCAGTGTTCATTCCTGGTGACTGGTGACAAATGCGCGTTGTTGTGCCCGATGACATTGGGTTAACAGTGGCACCTGTGTGCGGCGCCGGCTCCCATACCCCATAGAATCCATGTTCCTACAGATTGTCCACTGGGAGATGTGTCTAGCACAGCCTGTGTTGAATTGAGCCCTGATTTGTTGCACGGTTGCCCGTCTGTCACTATTGACAATCCGTCTCAGATGTCGCCGGTCACGGTCATCGAGGGTGGCTGGACGGCCGATCGTTAGTCTGTTGTGCATGGTGACACCTGCATTCAACCATTCACGATACACCCTGGACACGGTTGATCGTGTGAAGCCGAATTCCCGCACCACTTCTGAAATCGCACTTCCCATCCATCGGGCACCAACCACCATACCCCGTTCGAACTGTGTCAGCTCACGACGACGTTCCATGTTACACCTGTCACATGCACAGCCACTGCTCACAAGGTCTCCTGTACAACTGCCGCTGGCACAGGGGGCATGTGCGCAGACAAAACACCTATGCATTAGTGTTCCTCTATCCCATGACATTTGCTCAGTCAGTGTACAATTTCCAGCCAACTCATTCCTGGTTGCCAGCATTTTGCCCCAGTGTGCTAAGTAGCCTACGCAGTAGTGACCACCACCTTACGCAGTAGTCGTGTGTCTTGGTAGGTGTGCTAGCTACCAACTGATGAACCTAAATTGGCACACTGGGGCGAAATGTTGGCAATAGCTGAAAAATGTATAATGTCCAATAACAGACTGATTACATTGGTATTCTCTAGGGTGGTGCGAGAAGTGGATGGAGGTCAATGATCGACGAAAGGCTATTCTGGGCGGAGGGAGCTGCAGAAATTGGAGACTGCGACAGTCATGAAACGACAAAGGCAAACCATCTTCACACATGAGCTCCCTCATCTTCAGTTCCAGTTCTTCTGATCTATTTCTTCTTAACCTACAACAAACTTGTTTGGAATTCTCAGCATCGTCAATAGGAAGGGCATCCAACTCTACAGGAGGGCCCTTCTTGAGAGAATTATTTCTTGATGTGAGAAGTGTGGTATAAGGAGAAAGTTAAATAAACACAAGAAAACAAACCAAAGACTCATCTGGGAGTGAATTAGGAATGAATGAATACTTCTTCAGAAATAACAGAGGAGATCAGCAGTAAGGTGTAAGAATTTAATGATTTCCTAAGTTTGTGATGCTAACAGCTGTTATTATGTACTGATAGTGAAGAAATGACATGAACTATCTGTAGATCATGTTAATTCCAAAATATCTTTGCTGAAGTTTGGTAGCCCTAGAGTAGAGATATGTACCTTTAAGGATGGTAAAGATCTTGCTGTATTATAACAGAGATGTAAAGATACTAAGAAGGAGGTGCAGGTTGAAAAGAAATAAAGTGGGAAATGGTTGTAGAAGTAAGGTAACATTGAAGGAACTTACTAGGAAATTGATCCGGTAAAGAGGCCATCTAATGATAACATGGTGGCAAGCATAATTGGCAGTCATATGAATGTTAGTGAAAAATGGAAGAGCAGTTATAGGTTCTTTAAGGCAGAAACAGGTTCCAAGGAGGACATTCCAGGAATCATTAATGAACACTGGGAGTGTATATGTGAGGTTTTTCAGAAAGCAGAAGTGTTCAGTCAGCAATATGTAAAGATAGATTAAAGGATAATATCCAGGTAGAAGTGAGAAATACAAAGTATTGTAATTTATTTATGATAACAAAGATATTTACAATAAAATTTAAGAATTTGAAAACTAGGAACTGCAGCTGGAATTGATAAGATTTCTGGGGATATAATTACTGATTACTGTTTGCATAAAGGAGTTATACCAAATGAATGGAGAGTTGCTATAGTAGCACCTAAATACAAAGGAAAGGGTGATAAACTGAAGCAGATAATTAAAGGCCAATTGCAATCAGCTTGATGTGTTGCATGTAAGCTTTGGGAAATCATTCTTTTTGATTATATTAGACACATTTGCAAAATTATTACTGGTTTGGTAGAAGGCAGTTTGGGTTCTGGAAAAGTTATTCCACTGAAACTCAACTTACCGGATTCCAACAAGATGTAGCAGATATTTTAGATTCAGCACTGCATTGCTATTGACCTATCTAATGCTTTCGATAGAGACTACTGACAAAAATGAGGATGACTGAAAGTGACTTGAATGGATAGCTATATTTCTATAAAATAGAACTCCGAGAATAACAGTAGGTGACGCATTCGAGGGGAGTTCTTCAAGGCAGTATTATTAAACCTTGGTGTTTTCTTATGTATATAAATGATATGAGTAAAGAACTGGAATTAAACAAAGCCTTTTGTTGTTGATGTTATACTGCGTAAAGTAATAAATTAGTTACAGGGTTGTAAGTGACTGCAAAATGACCTCGACAATGTTGCGATATGGACAGCAGACAATAATATGATGGTAAACGGGATGAAAATACAGGTTATGAGTTTCACCAAGAGGAAAATTATTTATTACAATTGGCTTTATGTCACACTGACACAATAGGTCTTATGGTAATGATGGGACAGGAAAAAGGCTATTAGTGTGAAGGAAGTGGCTTTGGCTTTAATTAAGGTCTTTCTTTGGATTTTTTCCAGTTATCCAATAAACTAATCCAGTTGAGGTCCCATACTGTACACTGGAACCATGCATTAATAGTGGTTCAGATCCCACTATCGGCAGCCCTAAAGATGGTTTTCCATGGTTTCCCATATGCCTGATGTGAAAATGGGAAACAATGGAAGTGAGATGTTTGATAATTCCAACATCTTTTAAATAATGAAGATTAATTCCTTATTGGAAATCTGCCAGTTGGGCAATGCCTCTAAAAGCAGATGAGTGGTGATTGATTGATTGATTGATTGATTGATTGATTGATTGATTGATTGAATTATACTGCAGACTGTCCTGTGATGTACTTGATTCATTGGTTGGGCATGTGAGTAACGTTTTTTTCCAAACTGAATAAGCTGGAATTTCTTGCTCATGGGATTTTGACTTATTTGGAACATACAGAGACTCTTTTCCTGCACGGCCATTGAAGTCTCCGTTTACTGAGCAAGATGGCCGTGCGGTAAGTGTTGAGCTGTGAGCTTGCATTTGGGAGATAGTGGGTTCGAGCCCCACTGTCGGCAGCCCTGAAGATGGTTTTCCATGGTTTCCCATTTTTACACCACCCAAATGTTGGGGCTGTTGAATTTTTTTTTTTTTTACTAAGTTTTACGAGCCACGAGAAAATGGGTAAACAGAATTTAATGAAAATCAGTATTAAGTCTGAGAATAAGGAACTACAGTCTACGCTATAAATCATTTTATAAGACGCCCTAATATCACAGAGTCGAAAGAAAACTAAACGTGAAGGCCTACAATAGAAAAAAGCTCGTAAAATTGATCAACAATAACATTACATTGACCATTGTTTTTTGTGATGTGCTTTGCGTCTTCTGTTGCCCTCATCTCCGATAGATAGGATTACTGCTGCATACCGAGTATCTTTTTTAAAAATTTGCTTTACGTCTCACCGACACAAATAGGTCTTACGGTGACATTGGGATAGGAAGGGGCTAGGAGTATGAAGGAAGTGGCTTTGGCCTTAATTAAGGTACAGCCTGGGCTGCCAATAGTGAGGTTCGAATCCACTATCACCCTGAAGCAAGCTCGGAGCTGCACGCCTCTAACCACACGGCCAACTCACCCAGTTGTACCGAGTGTAACAGCCTGCCTGAATATTGGCGGAAAGTAGCTGGGGAGTTAGATAACTTTCTTCTTTATCATATCATTCCTCTGGTTCATAAATTTCCTGATACTACTGGTACGTAACACACTGGTTCATCATAGCATTCGAGCTATTCAATCCCTACTCTGAGGCACTGATTGGAATAAGCAGTGTGCATTTTGAACAGAATAATTTGGCAGATGAGTGTTCATGGCTGTCTGCAGCTTGGTCATTCCAGCTCTGGGACTTTGGACTGTTAGATCGGCACTGTAGTACTGTTCGTTAAAAGTGAAGAAATGTGCAGTTTTTCATTTGATCGATTATTTTATGTGATAACGTTGCTTTTAATCGCTACGTTCCTACTGATGTTTTTGTAATGACCTATGTTCACTTCAGTTAGGAAAACCACAAAGACAGTCTTCTTGAGAATCTCGTAGAGATGCATGGTTACATCAGCTAGTAATAAATAAAATTCATGAAATTGCCAGTGTTACGCCACAGTGTGACAGCAGGCTTGTCAGTTACATTGGTGCACCTTCCCAAGATGCTGGTGGCTAGTGGGCCATTAAGCCATCAAGTCTCCTTTGTAGGAGGTGTGTGAAATGAGCAATTTTATCTTTTTCACGAAATTAAGGTTCTTTTTCCTAATTTGATATCTATTGCCTGATGTAATTTAATAAATTTCCATTACTTTTGTTCTATAATTATTTTGACCTTTTATGCCTTCTCTGAGACCCCCATATTAAACTATATCATATCATATCATATATCATATCATATCATATCATATCATATATCATATCATATCATATCATATCATATCATATCATATCATATCATATCATATCATATCATATCATATCATATCATATCATATCATATCATATCATATCATATCATATCATATATCATATCATATATCATATATCATATCATTCGTTCACAGTTTTACAGAGTTTTGTAATTAATTCTCATGTTATCCCTTTGTTTCAGAGATCTGATACTTCCAGACAGAAAAGTTATTGTAATTTCATTCTTTGGAAAGACACCTTACTCATCTTCGGGCTGTAAAGCTGACATCATTGATGGTTTGATTGGTCGACAGGTCTTCCATTCATCAGTACTGGATGATCCTAAAGTGGATTCTAGCTTATGGGTATATTTCATATTCTTGATAAAAAATCTTGCCCTACTTTTTATTGCAGAATGCAAATTGTCTTCCTTAAAACTGTGCCTCCTTCTGTAATTCTATTTGAATAATGGAAATTTTACCTGTTATAAGATATTGCTATTTATTATTTATTGATTGATTAATTAGTGAGCAAATGGCTGCGCTATTTGGGTCACGTAGACAGCAGCTTGCATTTGGGAGATAGTGGGTTTGAACCCAACTGTTGGCAGTCCTGATGATGGTTTTCTGTTGTTTCCTATTTTCACATCAGGTTGGATCTAATCGAGTTGACAAAAAATGTGGGTAAATTCGTTAATGACAATAACACAATTTATATACTTTTACGACATTAGTGAGGGGTGGATATTTATTCAGCTTCCTCTCACCGGAGCTTGCCTGTTAATAGAGTGTAATGAATTACATAAATTAAAAGCATACATTCCAGCATTAATTATCGTGGTAATTCCTAGCTAATTCTGGTATAAGAGGTTTTGTGTTGATGATATTGAACCTTTCAGTGTATTTATAACTATATCTGATTTTAAATTTAAATTAATATTGTACTTCCAAAGATAAAAATTTCATGATGTTCCGTATTGAACTGTATCACAATTAAATTGAAATAACAAATAACGTAGTTCAACCTATTCAATACAAGTAAATAAGAAATGTAGTGTTACATTCTTGTTTAATTATAAGTGGAAGCGGTACCGGTTTCGACCCCAATCTGGGTCATCATCAGCCGAATAAAATGCAAAAACAATGCATAGGTAAATAAGAAATTAAAGAATGAGTCTTTCACAAAACCAGTTGAAGAAGCAATATAAGATAATGGGGATTGGCACTGTGCGATTTTAAATCGTAAAATCTAGAAGAAGTAGAATATGAAGTAAGGCGCAATCTTCTGAATAGTAGCACAACACACGCAAAGTTCGGCACTGTGTCTCAAAATGTTTGTGACAAAAGGTGAACAGTTAAGTAAGCTAGCCTGCATATACTATCAGGCACGAAGTCACAACAAAATTTAATAAATATGAAGTCCCAAAATTGTGTAGAAGTCGAAGACTAGTCGCTTGATTGAAGCAAACTGCTAGCTCCTGAAGATCAGCGCAACATAGTGTCCAGCACTGTGCTTTCAAATGCCGACGGAACTCGGTGAATAGCTTAGTGATCCAGTCTGTAATTGTTTCAGTTGCAAAAATGTGTGTGTGTGTATATATATATATATATACATTGAGTATGTTGCGCTGATCTTCAGATGCTAGCAATTTGCTTCAATTAAGCGACACATCTTCGACTTCTACACAATTTTGGGACTTCATATTTATTAAATTTTGTTGTGACTTCGCGCCTGATAGTATATGCAGGCTGGCTCACTTAACTGTTCACCTCTTCTCGTAAACATTTTAAGACACAGTGCTGAACTTTGCATGTGTTGTGCTACTATTCAGAAGATTGCGCCTTACTTCATATAAGTGACTGACCTCCTACTTCTTCTAGATTTTACGATTTAAAATCACACAGTGCCAATCCCCATTATCTTATATTGCTTCTTCAACTGTTTTTGTGAAAGACTCATTCTTTAATTTCTTATTTACCTATGCATTGTTTTTGCATTTTATTCGGCTGATGATGATGCAGATTGGGGTCGAAACCAGTACCGCTTCTGCTTATAATTAAATAGGAATGTAACACTACATTTTTTATTTACTTATATTGAATAGGTTGAACTACGTTATTTGTTATTTCAATTTAATTATAATTTTGTACTGTTTAAGAAAGTATCCACTAAACATTTTGGAATAGTTTCTCTGGTATCTATTATTAATCCTACATCTTCGACATTCCTACTAACACCATATTTTTCCTTCAGCTAGGGAACAGTGGGATCGTATGTATACAGTACGTTTCTCCTCTTAGATTAATTCTACATCACTGCTCTGCTTTGTCCTCAAACCTAGCTGCCAGATCAATTACAACAGTATATCCTTTCTTTTTGTCAGCTACAATAATGTCCAGTCGACAACGTCCTGTAGCGAGACAATGAACTTCCTCATGTATCTCCAAACCAGATTCTTTTAATCCATTTGCTATCATCTTCCTGACTGAGTGATGATGGACATTCCCTAGAAGTTCTCTGTGATGACAAGATCCCAATACATCCTTAAATTGGATCTGGTATCAGATTGCCTCGGTCCCATTGATCATTGACTTGTAAGAATAATGTATCGTCAGGTGATTAATATTTTACCTTCTTTATTGTTCTTTCAGTTTGCAGACTGTTTTTAAAAGTAATTTTGTAATAAAAGTCTTCAATTTCTTTATGATTATTTTTCTTTCTGACACAGTAGATTGTCAGTTCTGAACTCTGCAGCACTGCAAGTGTCTCCCTTGATCGATTCTGTAGGTCACTTCCAGTTTGTTCTACATTATAGCAAGCACTTTTGTTCACATCTAATTTTCACGGTGCTAACTTCACAAAATACAAGGTAACTGAAACTTGGAACAAAGCAGTTGTGCGTAATAGCAGTGGGATTGGGGGGCTTTTTTGCCTACACCAGTGGAACATCACTGGCAAATTTTTGTTGTTGTTAAAATAGCTTTAATAAAAAAGGATATATTATTTTATTTCAAAGTAAATTTGGGTTTACATACCCATCTTTATTTTTTCATAGACAGCATAACAAATGACCACTCTAAAAATGGTTGTTTCATTGACAAAACAAACATAAAGTTCTAAAATGATTCATTTTAAATGTAACTGAAAATCATTTCAGGATATCTCTGAGTATTTCACAATAACTATTTTAGAAATAAACAATTTTCACTCTATCAATGAAATCCTCATAAATCTCATAGATTAATTTTCTTTAGAGATAATTTTAATGTACAAATATTATCCACAAAATCAGTCAGTATAATCTGGATGTCCAGATTAACAGTATCTGGATAAACAGGGTTCTACTGTTTCAGCAAAACAAAAGAAAGGGTCATAAAGGGAATAAAAATGAAAGACTCCCTTCAACACTAATGGCATTGGGGTCAGAAGAAGAATTATAGTTCACCAAGGAAGGTCACATTGGAGAGATAAAAGTGATTAGCATAGCACAAGTAAGTGGAAGCAATGCCAGACTCAGGCAGTGAACCCATGGTTGCTGAACCATGCTCCGAAGTTGAGAGGCCCTGGAGGTACTGCTCATCTGACTCAGATTATTCCCAGTTTTTCTCAATCAAAGATGCAGCAAGGGTGAAGGAAGTCACAGCTTGGAATGGGGTAAGTAAAGCATACTTGATTGACTGTGGAGAAAATGGTAGATTATGGTACTCCAGACCTGCTCAAAATTGGTAATTTTCCTTGATGATTTTTTTTTTTTTTTTTTTTTCCCAGAAACTTTAGAAATATAGTGAATACCTGAGAGCATTGAAGAGCAAGTTCCAAATTGTCCAATATTGTCTGATAGGCTTCGGCATGATGTGGTTCAAGGAACTAAAGAAGAAAAACCATAATGTCCTCTTTGCCAAATTTCATAGTGCGAATAATGCACTCCAGTAAGTGTCCATCAGGCTGCCACAGTGTGTAGCGTGATACATCCCTCCACGTGTTGCTCTTCGATTGTTGTAGAGTCTACAAGTGACGTGTTTTGCTCCACTGTTATCAGCGGCGAGCGTTCAGTTTAGCGATCTTTTGTTTATGTACTGCAGTTCACCCATGGAATCCAAGTGCAAACACCTCCCAAGCAATGGTAGGAGAACTGGCACCACTTCCAGATTCCATTTTAAAAATGTGGTGATAAACTTGTAATGAAGCTTGCCAGTTGAAGGCATTCACGATCTACAATTGTTTTGGCTTCCTTGGTTGTGTGGGCCTGTCATAACTTCATAGTGTTTCCATATCACTACCACATTACTCATTGTTAAACGTGGTATCTGAAACTTTCCAGAAAGCTCATGAATGGAATGATCGATAATCATCCCCTTTCAGCCACACAGAGTTCTTGTCCTGTGTCCATTTCAACCACTATAGCTAGTAAACATTTATGGTTGTGTATAGGCTCACGACATGCTAGAATGATTTTCGGTACCACTCTACTTTCCTTTCATTAAGTGTCTGGTCAATAATGTTAATGGAGTATATGAGCTACATTTCACAAATTGGTTGTCATCAGAAGTCACAAAATGATGAGAGGCGATAAATTGTACCATTGCAGTGAATGGAGAATAGTTCCTGCTCCCAAACGTAAAGACTTGTTCCATCTAAATCAAAAGCACACTCCTTCAGAATGATGTTGTGTGTATCTGCTCCTGAGAAATGCACATTGAATCACTACACTGTGCAAATGTGATCATTCTGAATGGTTTACCACACCAAAGAAATTCACTTTTGATTCAAGTAGACGTTCTTTCTTTCTTTCTTTCTTTCTTTCTTTCTTTCTTTCTTTCTTTCTTTCTATCGGATGCAATATATAAAAGAAGAAATCAAAGATATACAAAGCAAACTTATAGATGCATAAAAGAAACAATGTTTTAACTACCATATCTAAAAACTATTTACCCTGCAAAGTAATTACAGTGTATGCTAAAAGCATAAAGCTAACTTTTTATACATATTAACACACAAACAGACAAGGAATTGTTTAACTATTATAATGTAATGTAGACTTCATGAGCATCCAATGTCTTCCACATCACAGTAGGAATCCACCAAGGCTCTGCCTTATCACCACTGCTGTTCATTCTTGTGATGGACACCATTACATCAGACCTGTACAAGACATTACTCTGGACACTTCCCTATGCTGATCCACCTATGGGTGGGGGCTTTAGAATAACACCCACATTATTCCCTGCCTGTTGAAAGAGGCGAGTAAAAGGGGCCCCAGAATCTCTCAACGTGGGAGAGTGGGTTGGCGACCACGGGGCCCTCGGCTGAGTCCTGGCATTGCTTCCACTTACTTGTACCAGGCTCCTCATTTTCATCTATCCTATCCGACCTCCCTTGGTCACCTTGTTCTTTTCTGACCCCAACGGTATTACGCATAGAGGCCTAGGGAATCTTTCTCTTTCACGCCCTTCGTGGCCCTTGCCTTTCTTTGGCTGATATCTTCATTTTTTGAAGTGTCGGATCCCTTCCATTTTCCTCCCTGATTAGTGGTATATAGAGGATGACTTACTGATGAGGTCAACATAAGGATACACATAGCCTGGCTGAATTGAGTCGTCCAGTTGCAAAACTGTCCATTTTTTCCTCAAAATGAGTTATCACTGCCATTTTATGCAACTCATCAAAATACACAGTCCCTTAATGTAATACATGAGCAAAGTCCATTTAATCCATACGTTTAAACTGGAACTGCTGCAGAAGTCGTTATGTCCAGCGTGTGTTATGCAGCAAAGCTCGTTATGTCCCAGACAACGAAAGATCTGCAAAACTTGTTATATCCCATCATAAAATGCAAAGATCAGGGAAAGGCTGCTGCAGAAGTTGTTTTGTCCCACTTTTGAAAGGTTTTTATTTTAATTTGTTCTGTTTAATACTTTTATGCAGACTCTTTGAAACCTGGTGAGATATTGAAGTTTTTCTGTTGCTTAACCTGTTTGCACTTCTAAGATTTGCCACCTAGTCTTTGTTTACAGTGTCAATTTAGTAAGTTATCAGGCACATGTTTTCTGTACTTTTGCCTGAATGAATTCACTTCAAGTGCAACCAGCAGCCCCTGGGAAGGGTAGGAAGAAAAAGTGAAACAAAGATACATGGAAATGGAATGTAGCAAAGCGAATGTTGTAACATTACTTTATACATCCTTGCTTTATTGGTTAGGTCACTTACAGCCAAGCAAACAATCTTACAAGTGTTCTCAGTACTGGAAACAATGTTTTATTGGCTCTTTTAAATAATCTAAAGAGATATTCAGCATGCACATGCTAGCAAAGTAGTTATTTTATTTTATTGCAGATGTTGTGTGCCTTCATTCCTTCAACTACTTTCATGCCAACACAAAGCTGCAGAGACTTTTCAGTGCCATCAAGTAAGCATGCAAGATATCAGACACATGCACCAGAAATTCTACTGTCATACGAACAGGGATGCTCAGCAGAGTTTCATCATGCATCATGTCACACCCAAATGTAATAGATCAAGAGTTAAGAATGGCGATTATCGGAGGAAGAAAGTAACAGCGAAATATTTTATGCCTACTCTGAGACAGCAGTGTAGAAAATGTACAAGTGTGCAAGCAATTTTTCATTAAAACTCAAGACAGAATTCAAGGATTGTGTAGAAGGTACTTGGAGACAGGCGAAGTAACTGTTGAACAACATGGAGGTGATATATAAGTAATAATAATAATAATAACGTAAACGTTTCCACCTTTTCAATACTACAATATATTCACAAAATTACAAATTATACGGTACTAGTTTCGACCCATCATTTGATGAATATTCTGAGAGAGAAAAGCTGTAAAGAAATATATAGAATCTATCCAGGTACTTGAAGTACATTATTGTACAGCAAGAACATAACTCGGCAGTATCTTCCCAGTGAGTTAAGTATTAAGGCTCTATGGCTACAGTATCAAGAGTCACACGTTGAAAGTTTACGTGTAAAGTACGATTGTTTTCGTAACATATTTGCTAATGACTGGATTATTAGTTTTGGGTCGCCTGCCATTGACTGCTGTTCGACGTGTCTCTCCCTTTCAGAATGCATCAAATCGTGTACTGATGTGGATTTGAAGCAAAACCTAAATACTGATCTAAATGTTCATCAGGGGAAAGCAAATGCATTTTACGAGCATGTGCAGCAGAAACCTGATGGAGAAATAACTCTCCATCAACTGTCAAAAGAATCATCCAATCCCCAAAATTCCTGACTAGGCGGCATACATTTTACGCCAGCTGTTCATTTACAACTTCACTATTTGTGAGTGGGATTCTAAAGATCCGCAGAGGAGAAACAAAACCTATATATGGCTTGAGAATTTATACAGGAAGGGTTCACATGAAATTGCAACAGCACTTTACTACAGATTAACATCTACCGACCTGGCAAATTACCATTCCATCAAGCTGGTCACTGATGGTTGCGGAGGCCAGAACACAAATAAAATCGTAATTGGAATGCTTGGCAAGTTCTTAGTTGAAGATGCACCTCCTTCAATAAAAAAATATAATTGCTGTTTCCTGTGGTAGGGCAATCATTTATCCCTCCTGATAGGGTTTTTGGACGAATCAAGGCCGATGTTAAGAACCATACAACACTTCTTACAGATCAAGAGTATGTTAACATCTTTGAATCTCATGCAACTGTAATTCGGTTGGGAAACAGCTGTCCTGTGATGGACTGGGAACAGGCAGTGTCTCACGTATTGAAGGAACCAGATAACTGGCATTTCAATCTTCAACCTTGTAAGAGGATCATACCTACACGAACAAAATCAGGCAAATGTGTGATAAGAGGTGAACTAAACTATAACAGCGATTGTGGTGAAGCTAAAAGCATACTGAAATGTGGGAAAGCCTTTTCTGCTATTGTGCCAGTATCAGTGGAAGAAGGGGTTCCTCTTAAGAAAGGAAAGCTCAACGACCTGAACACATGCTTACTGGAAAGAGTGGATAAGGAACGATGTTCTTCAAGACACTGTTTGACCAGCAGTTAATTTTAAACGGTGAAATGCCAGACTATGAGAATCGAGGAGAATAACGGATTGTTAATATAACTGTACGAAATGTCAAAGAACCTATAAAATGTTTTTAATGAATGATGATTTCTTGATGTAATCATAAAATCAAAGAGCAGGGATTATATATCAAAACAGATTATATACTAACCTTAAAATTGTTTCCATTCACGCTATTTTCATAGTGTAATACTTTCAAACGTAGCCAATAAAACACCTCCACCATAAATCTGCACACACTATTCCATATAATGCTGCAAATACCTTTATCTCCGTAAAAGTGCTGCAAAACTTGTTATGTCCAAATGTTTTTTGCAGATAACAATGGGTTTTATAATTTATATTTTATGAAGATTTTTGCGGTATGACAAAGATGAATGTTTACAGTTTAATTACAAAATTTCAACCT
Organism: Anabrus simplex; assembly: GCF_040414725.1. Taxonomy (NCBI): domain Eukaryota; kingdom Metazoa; phylum Arthropoda; class Insecta; order Orthoptera; family Tettigoniidae; genus Anabrus; species Anabrus simplex. Next base: position 268,515,076 of record NC_090270.1, read on the forward strand.
CCTGTCTTTGTTGCATAACAAATGACAGTTTTTTGCGCTTCCTGAAAAATACACATACAGTGGAACCGCAATATCTCGAATCACCTCGGGAGCTAAATTTTATTTTGAGTTATCGAAATTTCGAGATATAGAGAATACTGTTTTTGAGCATGTTTAGCACATAATTGAATCATGTGTATCTACGGGCTTATACTGAATGCATTATTATTTCTACAGTACTTAAAAATATACAAACTAACTCTATTTTACGGCATCACTTTAATTTTAACACTTATTATTGTAACTTTTTAGAAGACAGGATACAGTACATACAGTAGTGAAACAAGAAACATACCTCCATTAACACCTTTGGAAAATATCCGTTAGTCTCTTCTGTTTGCTACGGTTATCCTTTCCGCCCTTCATGTTGAAACTTCTCATCAATACCACGCAGCCGAGTTTCGTACATGGAGCTTTTCGTCCGCTACTGGGTGGGGTTTTATTTCGTACGTGACCGGTAATTAATTCACACCCAAGAAACAGCAAGGCTTCGCTGATTTTCCGATCACTAGAAGTTTTAGTTTTTCGGTTCCTGTCATATTAGCTCCCAGCATCACACTGTAACCCTTTCCTTACTTGTTAGCTGTTCCTCACAAATCACAAATGCCGTAATGCATGGTTAATGTTGCACAAAATTCGAGTTACAGAGTATTTTTTGCTTCATGTGAGGAAATGTTTGCTTCGTGAAATTGAGAAATTAGTGTAATTGAATTTTGAGTAATAGATAAATAAATACACGTGAAGAATAGGACAGACGTCCAGGAAATTTAAGTTACGTCGAGATAATGAAAATTCGAGTAATGGAAATTTGAGATATCGAGGTTCGACCATAACTGGTTTTGCAACTGGACTACTCAATTGGTGAATGACAGTAGGCGTCACCTTCAACTGCCGGATAAAGGACCATCTAAAATCTACGATCTACCGGAGTGTTATCTGTTCTGTCGCTTTCTATGGCAGTGAGTGTTGGCCAGCTGCAATGGAGGTAGAACGCCGACTAAGTGTCATGGAGTCAATGATGCTTAGGTGGACAGCTGGCAGCACTAGACTGGATTACATTTCAAACTACGATAATAGGAAACATTTTGGTATTGCACTGATCCAGAAGAAAATGCGGGAAAGCCGTTTAAGCTGATTTGGGCATATGTTGCATGAAGAGGATGATACATTGGCAAAGTCAGTATATACATTGAAAGTCGCTGGAAAGAGATCCAAGGAACGACCATGACAGCATTGGGCCGATACAGTGTTCAACAATCTGAAGGCCTTATACCTTCATCCACACATGGCCCGAGACCAAACTAAATGGAGACAACAAATCTACACAGTGGACCGTGTCTCCAGGCGGGACAATTACATGGGCACCCGCAAGGGGGGGCACTTGCCCCCCCCTGGAATTCTAAAGATGTTGATGTTCAATTGTTTAATATCATACCGGATTATTTCATAAATTGAAATTACTGACAGTCATCTAGCATATGTTATAACTGGAAGTTTCTGTAAACAATTTAATGTTGCTGACGTTATATTGGTTTTTATATTCAAGAAAATTGTTAATGTGCCCCCCCCTGGAAAAAATCCTGCGGGCGCCCATGGGGACAAACGTTAAAGAATAAAAAGAATAATAATAATATAATGTAGACCTACCGGGTGTCTCACCTGAGAGTCATCAGGTGCCTTTTCTGTGGTATTTTGGAAGATATTTTCAGTTTAGTTTTTGTAATGTGTAGGTAAAGCCAGCCCAATCAAAGAATGTTCATTGGTGCATCATGTAATGTCCAGTTAACAGAAAACATTGGTTTGTTTCTCTGTGCAGATGAAATGTTGGTTAAAGTATAATTTTATGTGACCAATCAATAGAGCAGGCTCCAATTAGTGTAGTGTGATATTCTGTGTGGTGCAGTACATTCTAATATTATCATGACTGTCGAGTATTTATAAAATATGAGTTCGCATCCGGGAGATTGTGAGTTCGAACCCCACTGTCACCAGCCCTGAAGATGGTTTCCCATGGTTTCCTATTTTCACACCAGGCAAATGCTGGGCTGTACCATAATTAAGGCCACAGCCACTTCCTTCCCATTCCTGGGCCTTTCCTGTGCCATCGTCGCCATAAGACCTAACTGTGTTGGTGCAACGTTAAGCAAATAGCAAAAAAATATTTATAAAATAAAATTAATACACTCCAGTAATATTTGTATCAGTTCATATCACACTTAAGCAATATTGTAAAATTTCAATATATCATAGAAATTTAATCATATGTATACGTTTTTTTTCTTCATATAATTGAATTATTTTATACTGATACACTGTAAGAGAAAACAGGCAGGCAAACAACTAAATATACAAGAAAGAAAATGTAACAGTTTCAAATTTAATTAAAACTACAATATTTTCTCTACTTAAAGATAGTTCTTTAACTTTGTTTTGAACATTTGTATTGAAGAGGCGTTCTTTATATCTACTTGCAGTTTATTATAGAGACTAACAGAATAATGCCACAATAAATTACTTCCATTTTTATTTGAATGAATAACTGTGCAGTGGATATTATTAGCACATCTTGTATTATAATTGTGAATTACTGAATTTGTTTTACATGATATATTTGAGTGTGCCAAATTGCAAATAATTTTATACATCATGACCAATGAAGATTTTTTGATATCTAATATTGTTACCACTACAGATTCAGGAAGCTCTATTTAGCAATCATTTACAATAGCAACTACTTTATTTTAAAACTTGAAATATACCTCACACTACTTTGTTAAATGGTGCTATCATACTTGATCATTTGGCAGCCTCTTGTGAGAGGGAAGTTGAATGAAGATTTATTTTACTTAGTAGAAAGCTAATATACTTTAATAAATGAACTGAGGCTGTGTGATAATACCAGTGTTCATGGAAATCTGTCCTCCAAAACCACTTCACTGTCGTACAGTAGTTCTCTAGATAGTTGATGAAGTAATGGAAAGGAACAAGAAAGCTGTGACTGTTGATGCCACGATCTTAGCCACAGGAAGAAAGGAACAAACAATTCATGCACATATAGTGAGGGATAGAAACATGAAAAGGAACACTTAATAGGAAACAAAAACGAGCTTTCCAATAGCTTAGAAGAAATGGACGTAGAGGAGCTGGGATTGATGAAGAGAGCCCTTCTACCTGAAGATTTGTAAATTGTCATGTTCCTGTCTTTTTACATATTGTGATGTTGTCCATCATGCTTATGCATGCGTGAACTGTAAGTGTGTGAGTGCTAATAGTTGTACTGAGTTTAATCGTGAACTACCCTAGTATATAAGTGACAGTTCCAGAAGTGTGTCTTTAGTGTAATTGTTTTAGCTCGTAAGTCCACCTCCATAGTGTAACAGCATTATTGACTGCTGTCCTCGGAGGCCCGGGTTCGATTCCCGCTACTGCCATAAATTTAAGAATGGCAGGAGGGCTGGTATGTAGTTGAAAGGGTACATGCAACTCACGCCATTTGGGGTGTGCCTGGAAAGAGATGCACCACCTCAGTCTGAGGACACGAATTTACTTCTGCTTGTAAGTGGTAGACTGAATAACAAGTGTGACTGAACAGCAAGAATATATATATAGAGAGAGGGTACTGTTACTAACATTAACATTAGTGTTAATTAATACATTTTGGAGTAAACGCTTCCAGTTATTTATTTACTTAACTGCTACCCGCCTGCACGTTACAATATGTTTAGATATTAACATGACTTTCCAAATGCCTGCATTTGTGAACGTCCGATCCATTTGATTTTAGTGTGACATAGAAGGCTATCATGATCGAAATCAGAGGGTTATATTTCTTCATCTTCGGGGAGTATTTGACATCCATACTCTGGTCAAGGCCTGTGACGAGTTCTCCAAGGACTTGGAAGACAAGGTAAGTTCTCACTTAGTTGATCTGTTGTCATCCTTATTTAAAATGTATTATCTTTCCCTCTCTTCTTCTTCTGCTTGTGATCTCTAGACTACTTTGCAATAGACCCTGTTATTCTTCACCATAAAGTCCTGTGCATTGTCGAAGTGGAACATTTATAATGTGTTTAATCTACGTGTCTTGTTCAGACTCTGCCCTGGCTTCTTTGTCTTTCAATTGCCACTTGAATGATACTTTTTTTTTTTTTTTGCCCCTAAGTTTAGAATGTGCCCGAAGTACTTGGGAATGTGCTGCTGTGCTATTGAACTGAATGTACTTCTGTTTGAACTCATTAATTATTGACTTATTCTTATATAAGTCCACAGAGTTTTTAACATCCACCTACAATGGTACATGTCCTTCTTTTTGAGGGTCTGGCATTCCAATGCATACAAAAAATAAGTAGAACACTGGGGTCTTAACTAAACATATTTTAATGTCTATTGCAATATTATGGCTCTTCCAGATCATGGTCAGTTGTGCCATTGCAGTTTTACTTTAGCAATCCCATCTCTACTTTTTATCTCTTCAGTATATCATCTTTCTTATTCATTTGTAACAAGAAATCTAAAATGACTCCCATCTCTACTTTTTATCTCTTCAGTATATCACCTTTCTTATTAATTTGAAACAAGAAATCTAAAATGACTTTCTATCAGCACTAAAGAGGTTTTACTCAATAAAGGCATTAAGCATGTAGCACAGAGTTCAAGTGTACAGAAAGTGATCTTCATTCATTTGTTCACTTTGAAAAAGAAAATTTGATTCCATTTTAGTAACAGAGGTAAATGTCCCTTACCAAGAGGGGCTCTTTGAAAACTACTCGCTGAGTAAGTGGCTGTGCGGTTTGGGTCCTGTAGCTGTCAGCTTGTATTCGGGAGATAGTGGGTTCGAACCACACTGTCAACAGGCAAATACTGGGCTGTACCTTAATCAAGGGCATGGACGCTTCATTCCTACTTCCATCCCTTTCATATCCCATCATTGCCATGGGACCTATCTGTGTCGGTGCAACATAAAGCAAATTAAAAAGAATTAAAACAACTCAATAAATGTAATGGAATTCAACAAGGTGCTGGGCCTTACTGAAGAAAGAATGTAGAACTGGCTGACTCAACAAACAGAATGTGTCTGCATGCATCAGGAATCTATACATATTATAAAATGAAGTCCGTGCTTGGTTTCTGTCTCATCATCATCATCATTTCCCTTTATCCAGATGTAGCCGGGTAGGGGCAAATATGGTTCCTCTCCACTTTCTTCGGTCTTTCCACCACTCCTCCTCCAACACTGTGTCCCAGTCCAGGTTTCTTTCTATAATGCTGCGTTGGATGGTATCCTTCCATCTCAATCGTGGTCGTCCACGGCCTCTCCTTCCTTGGATTTGCATTTCCATCACCTTTTTTGGCATTCTTTCATCGCTCATTCGCTTTATGTGCCCAAACCATCTTAGTCGGCTCTTCTCTATTCTATCATTCATTTTTTCCACTCCAATTTCTTCCTGGATTTTCTCATTCCTTATTTTGTCTCTTCTACTCTTCTGTATCATACTCCTCAAGAACTTCATTTCGGCTGCCTGTATTCGACTCTTATCTTTCTTTGTCATTGTTCAAGTTTCTGCTCCGTAAGTTGTTATGGGTACGTAATACATCTTGTACATAGTATCCTTTGTTTCCGTTGGCACATCTTTGTCCCCTAACATGTTTCTTACACTATGATAGAAACAACTTCCAGCTTGAATCCTTTTCCTAATCTCAGCATCCAGTCAAGCATTCTCCATTAATTCACTCCCCACGTATTTAAACGTTTCACTACTTCCAGGGGCTTGTCTGCAAGTCTAATCTGACCTTTCCCTTCTTTCTCCCCTCTAGTCATAACAAGAGTTTTACTCTTTTCTACACTTATTTTAAATCCACATTCTTTGATCTTCCCATTCACCACATTCAACTGTTCTTGAACCTTCCTGTCGTCTTCTCCCCAAATCTCATGTGCAAATAACATCATGTTCATTTCTCTTCCTCCATATGCTGCTTTTGCTGTTCTCATGATGTCATCCATTACTATTGTAAACAGGATTGGTGATAGAACACTTCTCTGTCTCAGCCCACTAGTTATTTTGAACCAACTTGTCCTGCCAACTTGTGTTTGCATGCAACTACAACATTCCTTATACAATGCCATGATTTTTTTATTAATCCCTGTCCAATTCCTTTTTGCACCAGACTGCCCCAAACTTTCGTCCTGGGGACACTGTCATATGCCTTTTCAATGTCAATGAATGTCATCACCATATCATTCCCGTACTCCCAATGCTTTTCCATTAGTTGTCTCATAATGAAAATGGGCTCTATTGTTGACCTTCCACTTCTGAAACCAAACTGATTTTCCTGTATCTGATTCTCAACCCTCAACCTTATTCTACTTTCCAGTATCCTTTCCATTATCTTAGCAACATGGGATATTAGAGTAATTCCCCTGTAGTTCTTCAAAACTTTCTTATCACCTTTCTTGAAAATTGGGATGATTATTCCTTTTTGCCAATCCTCAGGGACCTCCTTATTCTCCCAGACATTCCTGAGAACCCAGTATGTCCACTGCAGGCCTACAGCTCCAGCTGCCTTTATCATCTCCACTGAAATTTCATCTATTCCAGCAGTTTTTCCATTCTTCATCTTTCTTACTGCCATTTCAATTTCATTCATTGTAATTTCTTTATCCATTTCTTCATCAACTAATTGCCTTTCCTCATCGTCCATTGAATGACTGTCATCCGTTCTTATGTTCAGCAGCTTCTGAAAATACTCTCTCCATCTGTTTCTTATTTCTTCCGGCTTTGTTAAAATTATGCCACCTTCATCCTTCACAAATCTGGTGTTTACCTGATCTCTCTTTTTGTTTCTTAAGATACCATACAGTAATTTCTTGCTGGCCTGCGTATCATCTCTCAATTTCTGTGTGAATAAGGCCCAGCTTTTCCTCTTTTCTTCCTCCACTACTTTCTTGGCTAAATTCTTTGCCTCCACATATTTTCTTCTACTTTCTTCAGTCTTAGATGCTTTTCCATGCTTCCCATGCCATTTTCTTTTCCTTCACCTTAATCTTTACCCTATCATTCCACCAGTGTGTTTCTTTGTCTTTCACATTTCCTGATGTTCTACCACACCTTTTCTACACATCCAACCAGTGCTTCCTTAAATCTTTTCCATTCCTCTTCAACATTCCCCACCTCTGTCCTGGGTACCAAGGGTATTATTTCCCTTTGAAATTCTTCTTGTATGCTTTCCTCCTTCAACTTCCATACTTTAATTCTTTTCTCTCTTCTTAATTGGGGTTTTTCAATCTTTCCAACTTTCAATTTTCCTATCACAATTCTATGATCTCCACCAAAGTCTTCTTCAGGCATGGCTGTTACATCTACAAGGTTCTTCCGGTGTTCTTTCTCTATGATTATATAATCAATCATGGTCTTTGTTCGTCTGCCTCCCCAACCATACCTTGTAATCTTCTGACTGTTCTTCTTCCTAAACCAGGTGTTTCCAACAATCGTTTGATTCCTCATGCAAAAATCCACCAACAACTCGCCTTCTGGATTTACATTTCCATATCCAAAGGGCCCTACAACATCTTCCTTTCCTTGTCTTTCCATTCCAACTTGTGCATTTCTGTTTCTGTCTGTGCAGCTTAATCTTGAGAAGCACTGAATAGATTTTGGTGTTGTTTACACCATTGTTTAGAGCAGGATTTCGCAAACCTTTTTTGTGTATGAGGCACCGTGAGTATATTGCATGCATGATCAAGGACCCCTAACCACAGAACATAATACTGAATTCAGTAAACAAAAACAGAATTTTGTAATATTACCTTATTTGATTTTATCCGTGTAATATATGACTAATAATTACTTTCTCTTAAAGTTTAATTTAACTTCATTTACATAAACATACTTTCTACTTGCATAAAAATTATAAAACAATGTGTCACTTGGCTACTAATAACGAATCTGGATCTGGAAACTTACTTGAGAAGATTAACTTGGTGCGGTTGTTGATCAATGAGATGGATGGTGCTGTTTTCCAGAGAGCAAGCATTTTACAAGTATAGTCACTCAAACCAAAGAGCAACATTAGCTTTCTTTCTGTACTTTGTTTTTATTTGCATACCTGCCAACTCCCCCAATTTAGGCGGGAGACTAACAACATTACTGTCCGACCTGCCAATGTTAATTATTTCTCCCGAGTTGAAGTTAACAACTGCACAACTTTAAATGTTTTGAAACTCTCACAGTTTCAGGATGATGCTTCAGTGGTTGAAGGCAATTCTCTTATGGGTCACTGTGTATACCGGAAGTTATCCTCCTACCGACCACTGTGTGTAGCTTAAGATACGTCTTTTATCAGCTGGCGTGTGGCCATAAGTACTGTTTTTACTGGCAGCTTAAAATGAAAAGTGAATATAACGATGTTAAAATCTTTTGTTTATTTTCCTTAGTTGCATTGCATTGTGTTTTGTTTGCTGTGGTCCTGATTGTTGTACTGTTCGGGGATAGTTAAGTGTGGCTTACGTAAGTTTAGCTATTGTGATCAGTTGTTAATGTAATTTTATTTTAACAACTGTTTGTTCATGTAATAGTCAGACAGTGCTACTTTTCTTGTAAATAGTAATTCAATTTACCATATCGGTTATCATTGTAATACGGCGTGGTATGTTTATTCAAGATTTGATGTTTCCTTAGGGCAAAGAAATTATCTTATTCTGAAACAGTTTTTGGAACAGTTTCTATTTATTGCTGAATCTAGGAAATGATTATATTTTGTATTCTATATCATCTGCTGGTGTGATTTTCTTGACATTGCTTAGCTGTAAAAGCGATGTTCCCATGATCTCCCGAATTTTTGTTTTTGGAGGTTGGCAGATATGCATTTGTGTGAGAGCAGAAAATGTACAATTACACGATTATGTTGCTGTTATTGTTATCGTATCATAAATATCATTTACACAGTTCAATTATGCATACTAAACTACATAACATGGAAGGCATTAAACGCAGTATTTCCTTTCTGGAAATTGCAGCGTAATAGGGGATGTCATGGGTCCAAAATTCAATTAGAGACATGGAGTTGTGATACAGGGTCTTCAAAGGAGAGTCACAAGATACTTTGGCTAGTTGATCTTTAAGCAAATTATCACAAAATAATTTATTCTTTCGTACCACCTATTCAATACATGCCACGTGCTACGTGGGTGAAATTTACATAATACTATGTACACTTCTTAGGAACATGTTTCGCCCCTTGTTAAGGGCATCATCAGCCTGTAGGTAACTGTTACCGAGGTTTGGTGGATCAGCAGAGGTGAAAGAAGGTGCTGGGATGCATAGGTCTCAACCTACGAAATTAAAGTTAATTTAAAATTTAACAAGGTTATATTTTCTTTTCTTTTTAAGATCAAGAAATAACAAATATAACAGGTACTTAGTAGCCTAGCAACAAATCGAGAATGTACAATTACAGTGGTTACAGGATTTGGGCTCCGAGAGCCAGACACACAATTCTTGAGCTATAAGCCCAACTTGACCCATATACAAGATTCAACAAAGGGGCAGAAGACCCCAATCATGCCCAGGAGCTCTTGCTCCCAATTACACAGTAAAGCCTCCTCGAGGCACGCAGAAACAAATTTTTGGGAAGAGCAACCCGCTCTCAAAGTTCCAGCCTATCAAAGGCCACACCAAATTCCACCTTCAAGCTGTCCTCCAAGGACATAGACACAGGGGTAAAAATACCCAACCTACTGAGGCCTATTCACCAAAGAAACAGGACAATTACATGGCCCCAAAATACAAACTTGAGTGAAGGCGTAACTTGCACTCCGAATATACTTTATTAAAAACTATTTGGCTCTAGGCCGCTTATGCAAGGCCTAATCCCATACTACAGAGGTGACTTATATAAAAATTTTATATTACATTAGGAAGGGAAGAAACGGTTGTGAAAATAAGTTCACCTCAAAGCAATAGGAGTGGGAGCTCGAGAGGGTTAAGCACTCTCTATCCCAATATGTAGTTTAAAGAGATAGAATTTTTACCAAGTGTCTTTTACATGTTAGAGGAAAGTTACATGGTAAAGGCTTCGAACCTGCCTCGAGAGTTAGACTGCTGAGCTAGCAAGAAAAGAAGTTATTAAAAGGCCATTACCTTATTGAAGAACTGCTGCCCGACGAAAGAGGCGCTTCCCGCCCCCTGCTACATAATTTACACTATGATAGATGTTACTGAAGTGGCCCGGAGACCCGAAAATCAGCAGTTTATATACCCTCGTGGAACATTCGAGACCTATCAAGAATAAGAACACCCGCCCACAAGCTTTTTATTGGACGGCCAAAAGATTACATGTCAAAACTGAAGAAGAAAACCAGGATTGGTGGGAAATTAATTACAGAAATTTGCGATTGGCCTATTTCAAAACTGGCGGAAAGAAACGGTGAACATTGCCAACTTAAACAATGGCAGAAAGAAATTTAATAAGGAACCAACTTATAAATACTAAATTTCTTCAAAAAAAAAGTTCCTACACTTCGCACTAGAGTGCACAATTGTAGTTCTTAAGAGGTGCCATCTAGAAGAGAATGTTCACACTTCTTGCTACAGGGAAAACAAAAATACATCGAAAACGACACAGTTCAGAACACTTCAAAGTTTACAAGTAGGGACATCTTCTGAGAAACTTGAGAATTAACATGGTTGTTAGAGTTCAGGCTTCCTCCAGTAGAGGAGTTTCAACTGGCGCAAAGTTCGAATTAGCGGAGCGGAGGTGTACCGCCCGGTACAGTAACCTTAAGGTCAAAAGTCAGAATCATTAACCAATCATACAAGAAATAAACTGAAAATATGTTACACTTTAAAATTATCTTAAGTTAACATGCTACAATTATAAACGTACAAAAATGACTATTACTTTAAAACATCTTAAGTTAACATGCTACAATTATAATATAGAAAAATATCTATTACAGACTAAGATTATTGATAATAAATAGTGTCTGAACTCATGGGATCTTTCTCAAGAGAGGGCAGTTCATGTTCAGTTTCCACGTAGGGATTTCGAAACCAGAGGCGAAAAGAATTGTCTGAATGTGGATCCTAGCAATTCCAAGTGTCTCACCATTACATCTCTTTGTTGATTAGGCATGCCTATATACTAATTTTATTTCTTGTTCCATCTATTTTGTTTAGAACTGTGAAGAGTGTGACTTGCATTACTTTCAGACTTGAAAATTCAATTCATTCAAATGACTGAGTATATCTGCTAAACAAGTAAGTCTTGCAAGCCACAAGAAATTGTTTCACTGGAAATCGGCTTAGAGGAATAGTTTCATTAGCATTAGCCAGCTGTGTAGTGTAGGAATAGTATACCTGTCTCTTACTTGGTGGCCCGCATTTCCTGGCCAGTCCAAGGGTTTTAGTTCTGGGCTGTGGGCAGGAATGGGTTTACCTAAGCCTTGTGAGACCAGTGTTGCCATCGTATAAATATTTTCTCCGCTAAATTTTAGTTGAAAATCCGCTAAATTTCGAACTGAAACAAAATGGTATATACCAGCTGTTTTAATAAAAGAAATTAACTCAACACTCACCAGTTGCAGAACAGGAGTTCATCATCTTCTCTTCGCGCACTACATGCTCTGAAGCAGATGTGCTGAGTTGAGGTCTTGTGGTTTCATATGAAGCGACATGGTACTATTATTTTTCAAAGAATATGCTGGAAGTTCACAGCAGCAAAGACCATATGGAAAATTTCAAATCTATTTCAAAAGTTATTTTCACTTTCATTACTGTTTTCACTGTTTTTGATAAGTGCGGAAAGAATTAACGTCAAACAATTTTGCATTTATATTGCACTGCCAATAGACGTTCTGTCCGTATTTGACATCACTGGGAAGCTCAACCAATTAGTCTTTTAAAGTTTAATTATTTAACTGCTCTTTACGAAATATCTGACTAGTTTTTAACGTTTTCTTTCGACGTACCAAAAAGAGCCTGCTGTCAAAAGAAACACGTTATCAAACACGACACTACCCGGCTCATCAAGAGTACAGTAACGATTGTAACAAACACTGTACTTACTGAGGCTGTGGGCCAGAGCTGGTCTAGAAAACAAGTGGTAGTATGCAGCATATGTTCAATACAACAGGAATAAGTAGACTATTATGCTGTACTAAGTTCTACTTTTTTTCTCTCCTGGTGATGAAAGGTGATATTGTTACTGCTGAAAATCGCTAAAATAAGTTTGAAAATCCGTCAAAAAATCTGCTGTCCACTAAATGGAAAATTTATCCACTGTTCCATTTAAAAATCCGCCAAATTTGGCGGAAAATCTGCTGAGTTGGCAACACTGTGCGAGATCAACTGAGGAGCTATCTGATATGAGACAATAAACTTATCATAAAAGCCGAACAGGACGGCTGACTATGTGACGCACTGTCTTCAGGCCATCTGGGCTCACCCTGATCAGGTCTTTATCCATCGGCTTCATCTGGCCATCTCTAGGTCCACCTGGCTGTCATTTTCCATGAATCTTTCTTTCAAAGTAAGCCTCAAGCAGTCTTATTGATTCCATTCTCAGAATGTGGCCAAACCATTTCAGTGATAATTCTTCTAGAATATCAAGCACACATTGTTGTAGCCCTAGTTGTAGGTAGATTGATTCATTTCTGATTTTGTCCTTCAAGGTCTTCTATATGCTCTACTTATTCATATCGTAAATTTGTATTTGGTGACGAGTACCCTATCTGAAGTGCCTGCCAATAAAAACAAAACCTTAGTAAATCAAGATATTAAACTTATATCTGGATTGTGTGTTAATGACTCGTACAACAGATAGTATACTGTATGTGTAAATAAGAATCTTGAAATAATGAACAAATATGCAAAGAACTTGAAATACAAGTACCGGTATTTATTTAGTTATTGTTCCTACATTCTGTCATAAAGTGTGTTTGTATTGCAGGGCCTCCTACCTGTGTGGTCAGATGTGAAGTATCGCTACGCCAAGGCTCTCCTCTTTCTGTTTGCTGTATCACATGTTCTTGTACTCTATCATCCAGTTCATATTTTCGACACTAGCTACCTCCACTTGTTCCGTGCACTGGATGCCGTAAGGTAAGGCTGTACTCCATATTTCTGTGTTTCACTACAACTTCCTATGGGAGAGTATTGTCAAGAGTTGTATGTTGCAGGCAGAAAGCGCAGCCCTCTCTTGGCGAATTGCTACGCACCATCCCAGGGCTGGCCAAGGAATGGGCGAATAACGGACGTCCCTGTTCTCCACGGGTGCTTTTCTTCTTTGACTCATGCCCAGCCACATTCCGGGAGGATGCCAGGGGCAACAGGATGGCCACGGCGAGGGCTGGAGTTGGAACCAAGCCACAGGCTAAGACTCCGTCCATCAAGAAGCTGGAACATGCTCTAGAGGATCAGATCTATCACATCCTTCGGAAGAGCCGTGTCATTACCAACAGCAGGTGAGATTTTTCACTCTCCTATAATTGCTTAAGGACATTTCTTTTCTCTCTCTCCTTTTTTCTTGCCTTTTCTCAATCACCTGGGGTTGGCACTAATGTGGATTAAGCCCATTTTCACGGCCAGATGTCCTTCCTGATGTCAACCCTACATGGAGGGATGTGTTCATTATTACATGTTTTTGTAATTGTTTGTTGAGTGTTATGTTGTATTTAGACATACATTAAGATGATCACAAACACCCAGTCCCTGAACCAGAGGAATTAATTATATGCAGTTAATATCTTTGATCTGGCTGGGAATCTAACCCATGTCCCTCTGAACAGAAAGCCAGTATGCTGACCGTTAGGCCAAAGAGTTGGACATCTCTATCTCTCCCTGTCTGATGAACTTGCTTTGGAGGATAAGAGATTTAGAAAGCATTACATTCGACACACTTTTAACCAGCCAACCCAGTGAATAATGTCACTTCCGGTTTATTATGGTTGTTAGCGTGGAATATGTTTAACAGCAGAGAGAATAGTCTATTATAGACATTGTGTTTATAAGAAATAGACACAACTTCGCCTTCAAAAAATCATTGGACATAAAAATGCCAAAAACCATTACCATTAAGTAAATTCAGTTTCATGTGTTCAGTTCATTTTCTTGGAATTGTAGCTTTTAATAGTTTAATGATAGAGTCTAATTTATTCAAAAGCTAACTGTAATGAATAAATTAATGTGTTGAGAAGTGAAAAAATACAGCTGTTGGATTATGAACTGGATCTAATATTTCGTATGTTGGCAGACAATCATGTTGGTAAGTGTGTACTGTATTCTTTTATTATTTTTTCATGTTTAAATAAGTTGCAATATTGTAGATTACTATAATTAGCACTTTAAACACTACGCCCATACGGGATATGGGCTTACTGCTTTCCTGGTTGTGGACGGCGCCCGTATGCCATACAGGCATGATTTTCACGCGTGTTTATAGGCAACTATATGTATCCATACTGCTTCCGTCCCTTGCTTGGAGGTAGTAGTTTATCTAGTGTCCACTAGAATGCAGAAGTTAACGGGAAGTTCAGATTGAAACGATAAAAAGGGTAGTTTCTCCTTGCTGTGGCTTGTACTGAAGCACTTGATATGCCGGGTACTGAGCACGCCAAATCTGTCACGCTGTCAGCTGTGTTACTATACAAACATGGATATTTTATCACGAGAAGCGGGTTCAGAAATATATTACAATGATGAAGACTCTGCTTATGAACCAGATAACATATCAACTGATAGTTCAGGCAAGATTTTTATTTGTTACATCCCTTTTGAGCGCAAGTTATTTTTAGCTGCATTATTTTACTCCAAATACAAGCGATAGAAACACTTCACCTCTCCAGAAATGTGGACTTTTTTTTTCCGTTTAGACGAAGAGACACAGGCTGATGATACACCTGTACCGTGAAGAGAAATGACATGTTGGTCCAAGGAGTGCAAGGTTGGACTGTGCGTAGCCTAGTGTTTTCAGGGCTACTATACCAAAACAAACTATACCTAAGTAGGTCAATTTTGTATTTCAAATGTAGTTGTTTATTTGTGGCTTAAGTAGTCACATTAAATGATTAAATTTTATTTTTTGAGCAGGCTTTTAACAATAAGTTGAATGTAAAAGTTATTTCCCATACATTTTTAAAATGTTTTTCAGAAGACTATTATCATTAAATTACTTTAGATATATACTTCCTAGTAAACATCCTCATTTTGGATGCCTGATAACTTCATATAATACAAAAATCAGGTACGTAATATGTTTCACTGTTGTGGAATAATATATTAAAATTCAGGAAAAAGATCCAGTTCATTGCCAGGGTCCACGTTAACATATGGTAGCATGATATGGTTCAAAAAATTGTTTAAAACATTGTGAAGTATCTTAAATTAAAGTACGAGGGTTGGAACATTAATAGTGGCAACTACCGTATTTTCTTGCGTAATTAACGCCCTTGCATAATTTACACATCCCAATATTTTTGGATCCAAAGTGGAAAAAAAAAAAAAGAAATGTTCACGTAATTGCCACACCCACTTCTGGATCATCCATCACGCAGCTCTAGATGCATTTCGAAATAAATATGTCAACTACTCAAGTAGCAGCCTTCCTATTGCAAAAGTGGGCATTCCAAATACAGCACAACGTGCTGTTATTAGTCTTAAGGAAATCCCACTGCACTAATTCAGTGAGAGAATCAGCCCAGAGGTGACTAGTTACACTCTGTTACTGTCTGGTACAAACATATTTTACGAGTGTTTTGGGTACGGGACATTGTTATCTCAAAATTGTTTGTTAGTCCACAATGAGCAAGTATTTAAGTATTACTGCATCATATAAACTCACTGTGATCAGTTAAGCTGAAATATATGTGAATAGGGCAGCGGGCCGTAAGTATTCAGTTTCCGAATGCAACATGCGCTACCGCGATAATAGGGAAGTGCACTTCAAGCAACCAACAAGTCTCGTAAAGTGTTTTGCGGACCAAAAATCGGCAAGTTTCTGCAAGTAGAGGAGGATCTGCTTAAATATGTGATTTCGTTACTCAATGTTGGATAAGCCATTTCTCACGAAATGCTGAATTTTAAAGAACAAGAAATAGCCACTGCACATGGAATCAGTGTCTTGGACTTGAAGGTTAGCCGCGGCTGGATGATTAATTTTATGAAGAGAAATGGACTTTTCTCTTCGACAATAAACAATATTATGCCAAAAAATGACGAATGATTTCAATCAAAAAGTAATTGATTTTTATCGCTTTGTGATTGAGAAGCGTAAAGTGAAGGAATATTTTATCTCCACAATAGGAACCGCATAGTCGAACAATCGATATGAAAGGGAGAACGATGTACTGCAATGCTTGCTGTAATAACTGATGGCAGAAAGCTTGCACCTTGTTGTTCTAAAATAAACAATTCCTAAAGTAAAACTTCCGCGCGGGATCCACGTTCGTATCCTAGAAAAAGGGTGCATGGATATGTCATTCGTACAAGATTGGATACGAACGGTTGGGGGAATCTAACAGAGTCTCTTCTTTGATGCCCGGCCCTTCTCATGTTCGACAGGGTTTTTGCTGGTATGTCATTGTTATCTAAAGATAAAAATTTCATGATGTTCCATATTGAACTGTATCACAATTAAAGTGAAATAATAAATAACGTAGTTCAACCTATTCAATACAAGTAAATAAGAAATATAGTGTTACATTCTTATTTAATTATAAGTGGAAGCGGTACCGGTTTCGACCCCAATCTGGGTCATCATCAGCCAAATAAACATGCAAAAACAATGCATAGGTAAATAAGAAATTAAAGGATGAGTCTTTCACCAAGACAGTTGAAGAAGCAATATAAGATAATGGGGATTAGCACTGCGCGATTTTAAACAGTAAAATTTAGAAGAAGTAGAAGGTCAGTCACTTATATGAAGTAAGGCGCAATCTTCTGAATAGTAGCACAACATGCAAAGTTCGGCACTGTGTCTCAAAATGTTTATGAGAAGAGGTGAACAGTTAAGTGAGCCAGCCTGCATATACTATGAGGCACGAAGTCACAACACAGTTTAATACAGTAAATATGAAGTCCCAAAATTGTGTAGAAGTCGAAGATGAGTTGCTTGATTGAAGCAAAATGCTAGCTCCTGAAGATCAGCGCAACATACTCAAATGTCCAGCACTGTGTTTTTTTCAAATGCTGACGGAACTCAGTGAATAGCTTAATGATCTAGCCTGTAATTGTTTTGGTTGCGAAAATGTGTGTGTGTATATATATATATATATATATATATATAAAATACAATTCAATATAATTGAAGTATGTAACTAGGATCTTGTAGATTCTTTAGAACAGTTGATGTAAAAAAACAATAATTGTGAAGAGAAAAATGGTAAAAAGCGCAATAATGGACACAAATGAAAAACGCATATGTTTTGGTGAAGGACTCATCCTTTAATTTCTTATTTACCTATGCATTGCTTTTGCATTTTTATTCGGCTGATGATGACCCAGATTGGGGTCGAAACCGGTACCGCTTCTGCTTATAATTAAATAAGAATGTAACACTACATTTCTTATTTACTTGTATTGAATAGGTTGAACTACGTTATTTGTTATTTCAATTTGTCATTGTTATGACATTACACAAAATGTACTTTTATTAGTTCATGTTTATTTCACTTCAGGTCGTATTGTCAGCTTGTAACGGGAAGAATATTTTCCAGTGTCAGTAATTCATCCCACGTGTCGAACTTACCTGATGTAGGCCTACCCTATTTGACTTTTTCAGAAAAAATCCCCATGCCGGAATTTTACGCCAAATGACTATAACTGCAAATGAATTGAACCAATTGTGTTTATATTTTATTCGATGTATCTTTTAAATGTAAATTAATTTTAAATCATGTTTAAATATCTGAATTCCTTGAATAATTTACACATCCAAAGTTTTCGCCTGTATTTTTTGTCAAAAATGTGTGTTAATTACGCGAGAAAATACGGTATTTAATTACAAGTGATTCAAAAGGGATACGGTACAAGTTTTACTGTCCTTTAAAGTAGTCACCGGCATTGTGTTCAATCCATTGCCAATGATGTATAAGTCGTAGGATACCTTTAGCAGCGCTTGTTGTGTTGATAATTCGAATGGGGTGGTCTACTGCCTGACGAATCTCTGGAAGAGTTCGAAGCGAATGCCACGAAGTGGTTCCTTCATCTTAGGAATCAAGTCAAAGTTACAAGGGCTTAGGCCCGGACAGTACAGTGGATGGTACAACAATTCCCAACCTCATCGGCTGAACAAATCAGCCACAGCTTGTGCTGTATGCAGCCGAGCATTGTCGTGCAAAATGATGGGTGGGTTCTGTAGAAAGTGTCTGCAATTTTTTCTCGAAGCTGGTCACAAGTTGTGTTCAAAAAGCGAACGGTAATATTGCGTATTGATTGTCTGCTGTGGAGGAAAGTAATGCATTAGGATAACACCATCACAGTCATACACATGAATAACCGTAACTTTCACATTGCTGGGATTCTGATGAACTTTCGATCTTCGTAGTGACCCGTAATTATACCATTCATTCGATACCGGTAGTTGTTTCAGTTGTGGCTTGTACAGTTTGACCCATGTCTCATCCAGCTTAATGATACAGCATAAAAATGCCTCTCCTTCTCACTCAAAGCACTCCAAATGGTTACAAGCAGCGTCATATCATAACCATTTCTGCATTTCAATCAAATCATGTGGAACCCATTGTGAAATAAGTTTTTCTCATGCACAGGCATTCCTTCAGAATGTGATGCACAGTCGTATGCGCTAATCCAGTGTCGCGGGCTATTTCACGAATCATATGGCGTTGATCAGTGTCCAGTAACGCAGCAAGAGCATGCACTTCTTCACTGACACCAGGACGACATGGCCGACACATTTCTGCCACATTTTGGCATCTCTCCTTGAAGGCTTTTACCCACTGCGTCACTGTTCTGTAAGGCGATCAGATTCCCCGCAAGCCTCTTGAAGACCTTGATGACACTGTCATGCTGTATAACCTGTGGCACATTCAGTCTTTGTACAACTACATTGTTCCTTATTTAGAAACATCGTGACAACGCTGCCGTAGACCGCCCACTGACATGAGGCTCTGTTCCTCTCGCAAGTTTGCATGCGCGTGATTGTGTGAAGGTACAGTAGAGTCCATGTGCCCCCCCCCCCCCCCCCCCCCCCCAGCCCCCCCCCCCCCCCCACCCCCCCCCCCCCCCCCCCCCCCCCCCCCCCCCCCCCCCCCCCCCTTGAGTCCAGTGCTCCCCCCCCCCCCTGAGTAAGTTAGGTAGGTATGTAACTAACGTTAGCTATCAGCGACATCATTAGGTTCCGGTGCATGACGTCTCTACAGCAGTGTTGCCACTATTAAAGTTCCACCCTTCGTATATTACTACAAATTGTTCAAGAAGCCCTTTATTCTAATATTCCTGTTTAACCGAGCAGTTTGTTGTACAATGAAGTGTCCAGTCCCTAACAGGCAGATCAAGAAAGTGTCTGCTGTACTTTATAAGAAGGAAAAATGCACAACTTATTCCACATTTTGGGATTTTCCTTGTATCTATGAAAGTGCACTGAAATTTCACTGTGTTGATGGAAAATTGGTCCATTTCTGCCAGTCAACAAATTATGCTTGTGTGTCATCATGGGGAATCATAGTAATTTGTTCTTACCTTGTGGATGGCACCATACTCAGTTACAGTAAAACCTCGGTAGGACACTGTTCAAGAGCCCACATGAATACTGTATATTAAATGGGACCGTGTATGAAGTCGGAAGAAACTTAACAATATAAGTACATAATTTTTGTATATTTCTGTTGTTGTTTTTTTTTGCTATTGGCTTTATGTTGCACTGACTTAGATAGGTCTTATAGTGACAATGGGACAGGAAAGGTCTAGGACTGGGAAGGAAGCAGCCATGGCCTTAATTAAGGTACAGCCCCAGCATTTGCCAGGTGTGAAAATGGGAAACCACGGAAAACCATCTTCAGGGCTGCCGACAGTAGGGTTCGAACCCACTATCTCCCGAATACTGGATACTGGTCGCACTTAAGTGACTGCTCTATCAAGCTCAGTGTATATTTCTCATTGGATTGGAGATTATATTCCGACATATCATTTTACTGAAATACAGTAGTTAAACAAAATACAGTACTGTTATGTATTGTGGATACAGCATTACATCCTCTGGATGTTGCAGCTGTGGGATGGAGTCACATATTTTTAATATCTTTTTTAACATAGATAAGGGTTTTCACAAAATTTCTAATTTATCCGATGATGATGATGATGATGATGATGATGATGATGATGATGATGATGATGATGATGATGATGATGATGATAGCTTTGTGGCCTCCAAAGCAGTCTGGTACAGGTCTTTTGAGCCACTGGCAGTGCCATTCTATATCATCTGATGGCCAGGAAGGCATCAGTTTTTGAAAATGAGACAAAGTCTCTCATAGTGCATTGGCACTGCCGATGGCTCCAAGTAACCTACACATTGGTCTCAGCAGTATGCACTAGCCATGTGTCTTGGTAGGTGTGCTATTTACCAACTGATGAGCCCAATTTAGCACACTCGGGCAAAACACTGGCAAACAGGAATGAGTTAGCTGGAAAATTTATAATGTCCAATAACAGACCAACTATATTGGTATTATAAATTTACTCATTCGGGACAAATATTTCAGATTCCCTATGGGAATCAACTTCTATGTCAACTTTTTATTGTATCGAATTTTGTAAGACAAATAGTTGCCAAGATATTATCCTAATTTCGAAATTTGGAGAAAGTATCGCACTTTATTTCTAAACCTCATATTGCACAAATGAGTGATATTAAGGTCAATTTTTTTTTGAGTGATTGGATATTGACAGTTTAGAAATGGAGTTGACTGAATTTCAAGAAAGCAGTACATTGGTGAACAAATTCGTACAAATTGGTGAAGAGTTTCTGAAAATCGAGTGTGCTGTTAATGGTGAATACTCTCTCCAGATCGGGCAACTTGGCCGTGCGGTTAGGGACCCGCGGCTGTGAGCTTGCATCCGGGAGATAGTGGTTCGAACCCCACTGTCGGCAGCCCTGAAAATGGTTTTCTGTGGTTTCCCATTTTCACGCCAGGCAAATGCTGGGGCTGTACTTTAATTAAGGCCACGGCCGCTTCCTTCCAACTTCTAAGCCCTTCCTATCCCATCGTCGCCATAAGACCTATCTGTGTCGGTGCGACGTAAAGCAAAGAATTTTAAAAAAACTCTTTCCCAGAACCCGGAGAACTTAATACGTGAACAGTGGAACAGCCTCCCACAAATGTTTCAGACATGAAGAAACTTGCTACAGCACTACTTACTTTGTTTGGGTCATCGTATGCCTGCAAGCAGCTATTTTATGCAATGAATGTTGTGGAGTCAACAATTAGATACTGTCATCGTTCAGACCTAAATGCTTCTTATGTGTTATTGAAGACAACTTATGAACCTAACATAAATGACATGGCTACTAAGATTCAGTAACAAGTTTCTCTCTAAAGTTGAGATCAACATTTCACTTAAAGTCCTTTGACAGTATTAGTATTTTTGATTTATATATCCAATAATACTCAATTACTAGATATGGTTGGGGAGATAGAAAGACAAAGACAATGATTGATCTTATTCTGGCGGAGAAGGAGAAACGTAGACAACTGGAAGATGTGACAGCAATGCCAAGAGCAGATTTCGAAGGAGACTATAAACTGGTGGTAGCCAAATGAAGACTTGGTAAAATAACAAAGTTAATAGAAAAAAGGGGAGGGAAAAGAAAGGGATGGAAGTTAAAGAAATAGGGAAAAGTTTCAAGAGGATCTGAAGAAAGAAATTCCCAAAGATGACGTGAACAGTATGGAAGAGGATTGGTCATGTTTCAGAAATGGTTTTGTAAAGTGTGCAGTGAACACCTGTGGAAGACTAGACTGTCAGGGAGGAAAAAGGAAAGGGAGACTCCTTCGTGGAACAGCAGGGTAAAGGAAGCAGTTAAAGAGAAAGAAATGGCTGGGAGGAAGTGGATAGACAGCAATAGTATAGAGAATTAGCAGAAATAGAAGCCATAAAGGTATGTAAGAAAATAGTACTAGAAGAGAAACGGAAGAGCTGGAAAAGTTTCACAGAAACTTTACAGGATGATATAAAGGGAAGAAAAAGGTTTTGTAAGGTTTGGTGAAGAATAGTTTAAGAAATAGGGAAGATACACAATTTGTAAAAACTGAAACAGGGCAGATATTGATGCAAAAAGACAACATACTAAAAAGACTGGAAGAATACTTCTCAGAATTGCTAAATCTATATATATAAAATAAGAGTTTTGTTTGTACATTGCTCAGAGTTTAAAAAAGGATGGTATTTCTGTATCGGTCATGTCCATAGTAGCAAGGAAATGCACTTTTTATATTTCCGTAATGTCTGTCAGTCTGTATGTATGTATGTATGTACACGCTTCACGAGAAAACGGCTGAAGAGAATTTAACGAAAATCGGTATGTAGTTTCCGGGAATAAGTCGCTACAATCTAGGCCATAAATAATCTTATTCACGCTGAGAGAAAAATAAGAGTTTTGTCTGTACATTGCTCAGAATTTAAAAAGGATGGCATTTCTGTATCGGTCATGTCCATAGCAGCAAGGAAATGCACTTTTTAATTTTCAGTAATTTCTGTCTGTCTGTCTGTCTGTGCGTATGTATGTGTGTATGTATGTATGTATGTATGTGTGTGTGTGTGTGTGTGTGTGTATGTACACGCATCATGAGAAAACGGCTGAAGAGAATTTAATGAAAATCGATATGTAGTTTCCGGGAATAATCTAGGCCGTAAATAATCTTATTCACGCTGAGAGAAATAGTAGTTTAGGGGAAGGCCTAAAATTTAATTCTCACATATTTATGTTATTAGTGGTCCTATCTTAATGAAAATCAGTATGCAAAGTCGGGAAATAAGTCGATACAATCTAGGCCAAAAATAATTTTATTCACACCGAGTGGAATGATAGTTTATGGGAAGGCCTACAATTTAATTCTCAAATATTTGTGTTATTAGTGGTCCTATCGACAAATACTACATTACTAAAGTTATATAGTATTAAATTTGCGGTCATTTATGTCTTACACATTTTTACCGTACCGGCTATGATAACAGAGATATTCATGAATTTGGATTTTTGTTGCTAAGTCCATATCAGCGCCAAGTCGCGAGAAAATGGGTTAACAGAATTTAATGAAAATCGTTATGTCAAGTCGTGGAATAAGGAACTACAGTCTACACTATAAATAATTTCATAAGACGCCCTAATATCACAGAATCGAAAGAAAACTAAATGTGAAGACCTACGATACATAAAGCTCATAACATTGAACAACAATAACATTACATTGACCATTGTTTGTTGTGATGTGCTTTGTGTCTTCTGTTGCCAGTCATGTCCGATAGATGGGATTACTGCTGTATACCAAGTTTTTTTTAATGTGCCTTACGTCACACACAGATAGGTATTATGGCGACGATGGGATAGGAAAGGGCTAGGAGTGGAAAGGAAGCGGCTTGGCATTAATTATGGTACAGCCACAGCATTTGCCTGGTGTGAAAATGGGAGACCATGGAAAACGATATTCAGAGCTGTCAACAGTGATTTTCGAACCCACTACCTCCCGAATGCAGACTCACAGCTGCACACTCCTAACCACACTGCCAACTCGCCCGGTCATACCAAGTATAACAGCATGTCTGAATATTGGCAGGAAGTACCTGGGGAGTTAGATAACCTTCTTAAGAATGCCATTCCTCTGGTTCTTAAATTTTCTGGTACTACTGTTACGTAACAAACTGGTTAATCATAGCATTCGAACTATTCAATCCCTATCCTGAGGCACTGATTGGAATGAGCAGTGTGCATATATTTAACGGAACAATGGCAGAGGAGTGTTCATGACTGTCTGCAGCCTGGTCATTCTAGCACTGGAACTTTGGACTATTAATCGGCATCGTAGTACTTACTGTTCGTTAAAAGTGAGAAAATGTGCGGTTTTTCATTTGAGCGAGTATTTTATATGATAACATTGCTTTTAAACATTACATTCCTAGTGACATTTTTGTATTGGCCTAAGTTAACTGTAGTTACAAAAATCACAAAGACAGTCTTTCTGAGAATCCCATTGCAAAGCACGGGTACATCAGCTAGTATTAAATACAGTGAACTGGTAGATGAAAAGAAGCAAGAAGAAACAATGGGAAAAGAGGAAAAACATGAAAAGGAGATATCATAGTTAGAAATAGAGGAAGCCATACAAAAGATGAAGAGTGGTAAAGCAGCAGGCATGGATGAGGCAACTGCGGAAATGATAAAAGCATCAGGACCAATAGAGCTACAGTGGTATGAGGGAGGAGATGGAGAGTTTGAGGGAGATAATTAGGATTCTCATGGAAGGCAGGAAGGAAGATAGGTCTCCCTCAAACAATGTACAAGTTACAGTAGGTGTACAAGAGGGAGAGGAAGGAAAGGGGGAAGTTGTAGAAGACAGGTGGTCTAATGTTCTAAGGGGAAGGAGATTGCAGGCTAAGGGCTCTATTCAGGATCAGAATTCAGGACAGGTGTCTGTGCGAAATCGGTACGAGCCATTCCAGGTACAGCAACAGAGGGAAGATGAGGAACAGGGAACTGTTGCTGAGATGTGTGGAAGTAGGAGGAAGGGAAAAGGTAGGAAAGGGAAATGTGGAGTAGAGGATAGGAAAAAACAGGTGGAACAGGGTCATGGGAAGGAGAAAATGGAGGAGGAAGTAGCTTCTGCAGCTATCAGGAAAGATAGGGCTGACCAGGAGGGGAGGGGGTTAAATGAGGTGTCTAGGGTTGACGCTCTGGTCATGGGGGATTCCATCGTTAGACATTTGGGGAAAGTGTGTGGAGGAAAGGGAAACAGGGTAGAGTGTTATCCAGGAATTAGGTTGAGGCAGATGTTGAGGAAAGTAGAAGAGAGAGAGGAGGGGAAGGAGAATGTGGTAGTGTTTCACGTTGGTACCAACAACATAAGGCAAGCTGATATAAGTACCAACATAGTTGGGGATGTGTGGGATCTGGTAAATGCAGCACAGATGAAATTAAGAAAGCAGAGATTGTTATCAGTGGAATTCTATGTAGGAGAGATACTGACTGGAGGGTGATTGGGGATTTAAATGAGACTATGGAGTGGTTATGTGGGGAAACTGGGAGTGAAATTTCTAGATCCTAATGGGTGGGTAGGAGATAGGGATCTGCGCTCAGGTGGCCTTCACTTAAACCACAGTGGTACGTATAAATTAGGAAATTTGTTTGGAAGGGTAATAGGGAGGTACATTCAGGGAAACAGGATTGTCTGGGGAGCGGTGATAAGGGTACAGAGATCTGTAAGTCAAGTAGGGATGACATAAAAATGTTAGTGTTGAACTGTAGAAGTATTGTAAAGAAAGGAATAGAATTAAGTAATTTAATAGGTATATATTTACCAGATATTGTAATAGGAGTTGAATCATGGCTGAGAAATGATATAATGGATGCAGAAATTTTATCATGGAACTGGAGTGTGTTACATGTAATAAATATCATTTTTGGTACATTTTGATGATATTTGATTGGAATAATAACAGTAAGTTGTTTATTAAATAGACCACCTAATCATTACAAAGTCTAGTCTTGGATGATTTACATAGATTTGTTAACTAATAGTGGTACATGTTTCGCCTTGTATGAAGGCATCATCACCCATTGTCTTAACCTTAGATTGAAAATAAGCGTCTAATTAACATGTAATAATGAAATGAATTTTAAAAATCTTGAAGAGATTTGAAGTAAAATAACATTAAAAATAACAATGATGGTTTAAAAATATACAATGTGATGAGTTTCAATGGTGGAAGTATTAACAAAATCAACATTAGGAGGCTGCTATAGTAAGTACAATGGATAAAACAACAGACTGTTATACAACAAGTAGTAAGATTGCTATAAAAATAAAGTTGACTGTCTGGCGGTTACAATTAGACGATGGCGAAAAATCGTATATATTCAAAATAAAGAAGAGAGAATAAAAGTCGAAGGTTGGTCGAGAGATCCGAAGTTAATCATAATCTTGAAGATAAAAGACGAAAGTCAGAGGCATACGGTGAAGTTGTAGAACACATTGAGGATATGAAGTTGTAGAATAGAAGTTGGAGAACAGTTTTAAATTGTATATCTATGGACCATCTCAAATTTGAAGCAGTGCTCAAATGTTGCAAAAATGTGAGTTTGTTGATATTCTAGTTGAAAAGGCATATAATAGTGGAATCATTTGACAATGACGAAGATAATTTGTAACGTTATGAGTTAGAAGTATTTGCAACAGTAGACTTCTTACTATGTGTGTTATAGCTAAACAAACTACCACAAAACGAGAGTAGAATACAGACAGCGGAGGAAATTCCTAATAGGTATTGAGGGCAAGACAAGAAAGGATAGAATTAGAAATGAAGAGATAAGGAAAAGGACAGGAATCTTGAAATTTCAAGACAGGATAGAAACAACAAAGATAAAGTTGTATGGGCATATGATGAGATTGGGAGAAGAGAGAGTGCCCAAGAAAGTTTTGTCAGAGATGTTAACAGGAAAGAGACCATGAGGAAGACCCCAAAAGAGATGGACAGATTCAGTGTGGGAGTGCATAGAGAAGAGGGGAGGAAAACCAGATGATGTACTTAACAAAGGAGAAGAGTGGTGGAAAGACAGGCAGCGATGGAGATCCTTGATTTACAACCCAACCCGGGAAGCTGGAAATGGGAAATGAAGATGATGATGATGATTAATGGGGATATTGGCATACATATTGATGACATCAAATGAAAGGATCTTGTGGTGTTCTTGTAACTTTATAATTATGTTTTATTCTTTCGCAAAGTTCTATGGAGTTCTTTATTGTTGTATTCGCTTTGTAGCAATAATGTGTACTAAGAAAATCTTGAGTAGATTGAGATAATTTGTATGTCGGGCTACCTCTAAAATTGATAATTGTTTGTATTGGGGTGTTAACCTCATGAATTTTTGGTAACAATTTCGCTACGGGTAACCTAGGGTTCATGGCAAGAAGTTTTTTCTTTTCAAATTCATTGAAAAGGAAAGTACTATTATTGACTGTTGATTTTAATTCTTTTTTGCAGGTTATTTGTTGTTTTTGTTGTTTTTATAACGTATTTTATCTCTTCCTGTTTATCTAAGGGTAATTTGTTGACTGCCATTTCTGTTTCTACTAAAGTTGTAATTAAACTACCATGTTTGAAGGTCTGTCTTCTTTTTTATTCGAATCAGAAGTACAATAGAATAATACTACATTTAAAAGAAACAAACTATATACACAAATATATACAAGTAAAAGGTCTACAACAATATATGTCATACAGATTCGGCCCAAAATTTGGCCACTTCAAGGGCATTTGGATTAGCCAGTACCAAGTCTTCCATTGTGCAGTTTGATGGACACAAGGGACAACATAGCAGGTGTTCAGTTGTCTGAAGTTCACCACAGTCACAAAAGGCCGTATCGACGGGGAAGTTCCGTTTCTGTAGGGTCGCTCTGGTTCTACCCATTCCAGATCTAAGTCTGTTTAAGAGCCTCCATGTCAACCAGTCCTCGGTGTGACCGGGAGGTAACACTTCCCGTGGTTCCATCCATTTCAAAAGGCCAGGGGTCTTTTGTTTCCATTTGGTAATCCTGGCTTTGTCCTATGATCCTTCCAGGTGTTCTGAAGATGTTAAAAATGCTTTCCTGGACTTCAGTCTTCGTTGGGCAGGTTGGTATCCAAAGAGTGGATGTGAAGGCATTAAATTTGTTTTAAGCCTTTCGTTGTTAGCAGCAACCTCTCTCCTGACGTCACAAGGAGCAATACGGCAAGGTAATTGATTTTCTCAAGAGGAGTTGGCTTTAGGACACCAGTAATTATTCTACAACTTTCATTGAGTGCCACATCAATCTGGGCAGATTTGTACCATGCTGGACAGGCATATTCACCGGCGGAGTAACATAAGGCTAGTGCTAGATGGTAACTACTCTTCAAAGGCCTTTTTCAAGGCCGAAATTAACTATATTATGCCATAACGTAGAAGGTCTATCACCATCTAAAGAGGTACTATTGAGTCAACTCTGTCAAACTAATAACTGTGATGTGCTTTGTATTCAAGAAACACACAGAAGTGACCATCAACGACGTTCCAAAATTGCTGGTTTACGACTTGTGGCTGAAAGACCACATAGTCAGTACGGAAGTGCAATGTTTGTTCATCCTGACATTCAGGTCTTGTCAACATCTGTAACAGATCACAATAACATCGAAATAATAACAGTTGAGCTTAGTAATTGCACTATCTCATCAGTGTATAAGCCACCAGGTATTGATTTTTCCTTTATGCCCCCTGATAACTTTTGCAAGCACACTACGAAATTTGTAGTTTGCGATTTCAACAGTCATAGTACAGTTTGGGGTTATGCACATGATGATGGAAATGGGGATGCTGCATTGCTGTGGACTGATAATTTCCAACTTAGCCTTATACATGACAGTAAGCTTCCACCAAGTTTCAACAGGGGTCGATGGAAACACGGTTACAATCCAGACCTTATTTTCGCCAGTGAACATGTATCTCAGCAGTGTGTGAAATCAGTCTGTTCTCCCCTACCTAACTCTCAACATCACCCTATTATGTGCCAAATAACCACTGTAACATGACCGATTACAGTACTTTTTCGGAGAAGGTTTAACTTCAAAAAGGCTAATTGGGAAAAATTTAACAATACATTTGACAGCTTCATACCGGAGATTCCTCCAGAACCAGAATCTTACGACACTTTTGTTGATGCAGTATCGAGAGCCTCACGTTTATCAATACCCAGAGGTTGCAGAACACACTACTACCAAGGTTTAACTGCTGATGCAAAAGTCTACCTAGAGAACTATCTTGCCCTCTTCGAAGTGAACCTTTTCAGCAAAGAGACAATTTCAGCCGGACATGACTTACTCTCTTCAATCTCAGAAAACGAAAGGAAAACTTGGTTGAAACTGATGGAGGAAACAGATTTCTCAGTTAATAGTCAAAAGGCTTGGGGACTTCTGAAAAAACTGAACAGTGACCCAACCAAATGTTCAGTCCATGCTAATGTTACAGCCAATCATATTGCTTCACAGTTGCTTAATAATGGTAAATCCCGATCAACTATTAGGAAATCAGAGTCAAAAATTGAAGACTGGAAATTCCAAAGGGGCTAAATACCATTTTTTTGAAAAATGAGATTTTGCTGCCTGTAGGAGGTATGTATTGAGGCCAATGCCTGACGAAAGGTTCCAAGTCCGTACGTGCTCCTGATAGTTTCCTATGACTGCTCCTAGATTGCGCGGGTGGTACATCCAGCGCGTGATGAATGTCGATAGGGGCTAAGTCCACTTTCTGCCACTGGTGCTCTGCTCTTTATCAGTCGCCATATGTTAATGAAGATGGCTGATGTTACAGTGCGTAGTGATTCTATAGAATGTGCTGGACCAAAAACAATGAAAAAAACCTGAAAGTGTAAGTAAGATAGTGGTGAAGAAGAAAAGGAGAGTGTCTGGTTTATCATACAAGACAAGAACAGGAAAAGCAATATCACCCAGGCAACAGTCAAGCATGCAGGTACGAGATCAGTGCATTAAAATTTAATGCTTCACAGTAATATTGCATGATATTCATTGAATATTATAGTAGTTTCCTTGATTTCTTGTAGTGTTATTAGCGACAGTAATATACAAATATAACTTTGTTGCATTACAACTAACACGTTTGCAATATTTTGGTTTTAGGTTACCTGCAAATGCGGGTATGATTGTCACTCCTTGTCAGCAGAACATAAGACGAATTTATTTACTATGTTCTACCAGGAAGATGAGCAGACACAACACACTTTTTTAATGGGGCTCATGGATGCTATTCCAGTTCAACATCGGCGAAACGGAAAGTATGCAGATCCACAGCGAAGTCGCCGCCAGTGTACATTGATTTTTACGGTTCCTGATGGTGTAGGTGGACATAAACAGGTAGGCTATGTAAGAAGACCTTTATGGATGTTTTTGGTATTTCGAAGAAAAAATACAGTTGATGGCGCAGAAGAAAAAGGGCGGTGATACTGTTTTCGAAGACAAAAGAGGAGGAGCATTTAACAGAAAATACACAGATGAAGATTGGCAGATGTTTCGGAACCACATTAAAATGTTGCCCAGAGATGTGAGTCACTACAGTTGATAGTGTACAACGAAGGAGTACTTAAGCCCTGATCTTAATATGAACAGGCTATTTACTGCTTTTAAAGTAAAATATCCAGATACTAATGTGACATATAAATTTTACAGAAAAGTTTTCCTTACGGATTTTCCACACGTATCCTTCCGAAAGCCACAATCAGATACATGCCGAACATGTGACCGACTCATTCTAGAAGCTAAGGCAAATCACCAGAATGCTTACAAAGCTAAGCAAGAACTTGAGTTGCACCATCGCAAAGCCGAAAAAGCCGCATCACTGTTAAGAAGTGATGCAATTTTTGCAACGTTACCAGATAGTGATACGTGCACTATCCATAGATCTCCAACAGGTAATGTTTGTACCATTCCTTACACATTCAGATATGTTCTATCTAAGACAACTCTCATGTTACAATTTCGGTGTACATATGCATGATACTGGTGATGCAACGATGTGTATGTGGAATGAGAGTGAAGGTGGCAGGGGGGCCAATGAAATCGCGTCCTGTTTATTTACATTTTTCAGTCAACTACATAGCATTACAATGAAGAGAAAGCTGTGTGTATGGAGTGACAACTGCTCCGCACAAAATAAAAACCAAATAATGCTATTCATGTACATGTTCCTTGTTTCTTGTGGTGTGTTTGAATGTATTGACCATAAATATCTCATATCTGGACATAGCTTTCTGGCATGCGATCGAGATTTCGCGATGATCGAAAAGAGAAAGAAGACAGTGAAGTGTTTTATTCCCGATGATCTGATGAAGTTAGTGAGATCATCACGTCATGCAAAGCCATTCAGAGTTTTGGAAATGCATGACTCTCACTTTCTGGACTTTAACACAGCAGAAAATAACTTGCTCACCACCAACAAAGTGAATATATCAACTGCGTCTTGGATCAGAGTAACTGCCCCAGGAGAAGTCAAAATACGAAGAACCCTGAATGAGCTTGAAGAGTGGACGACATTTAATGTCGTGAAGAAGGGAAAATCTGTTTCACATTTCCAACATATTGAAATAAAGCAAGTTGAGAACCGCCATTGTATTTCAAAGGAGAAGAAGAAAGACCTTTTAAGCATTATTCAATATTTACCTGAAGAACATAGGAAGTTTTACCAGGATATTTGTAGTTAAAAGTGTGTAAAATGTCACAAGATGGTATTTTTACTCTCCTTCCACATCCTCTTGCTATTGTAATAATTTGTTTACATCAGAAGAAAAATGGACTTACCCCTTTTGTCATCAAAAGATAAATGGACTTAGCCCTTTTCTAAATTATCATTTTTGTTTTGGTACTATGTGCTTACTAGTTCAGTTAAGTCTGTGAGTTAACTACCAGGCCACAGCAGCCTCTAGTGTGCAGTATGAGTGTATTATTTGTATCAAGTAACTCTACAGGGAATAAATTGGTTTTCTTTAATTATCTCAAAACTTTCATTTTGGTACTTAGCCCCTTTGGAATTTCCAGTCTTCAATTGTGACCGGGGAATCTGAGGCTATCAGTACTTTAGCCAGACCATTTAATCTCAATGAATTAGAAACTGGTATTACAATGTGCAAAAGTGGTAAAGCTGCTGGTTTGGACGATATCTGCACTGAGCAAATAAAGCACTTCAGTTCTGGAACAAAGTTGTGGCTGGTGGAATTATTCAACAAATGCCTCGCATCATCCAACATCCCAAAGATTTGGCGGAAGGCACGGGTGATTGCAATCCTAAAACCAGGCAAAAACCCTGAAGATCCAAAAAGTTATAGACCAATATCTCTTCTATGCCACTTGTATAAAATCATGGAACGAATGATTTTCAATCGCCTTACTGAAGTTATTGACCCACATCTTATTCCACAGCAGGCAGGATTTAGACCTGGAAGAAATTACACCTCCCAGATTTTGCATCTAACTCAGCACATTGAAGATGGCTTTGAGTTAAAAAAAGTCACAGGCGTCGCATTTGTTGATCTCACAGCGGCGTATGACACAGTAAACCACAGATTCCTGTTTAAAAAATTTCACAGTCTTACTAAAGATCTTGAGTTAACACAACTGGTAGCTACACTTCTTCATAACCGCCGATTCTTTGTTGAATTTCAGGGTCGGCGAAGTCGTTGGCGAAATCAAAAGAACGGCTTGCTTCAAGGAAGTGTACTGGCGCCTTTGTTATTTAATATATACACAAATGATCAGCCACAGCCTCAAGACACCAAGAGTTTTATCTATGCTGATGACCTTGCTCTTGCTGTCCAGTCAGATAGTTTTGAAGAGATAGAATGCACCCTGAAAGCTGCCCTAGAAGAACTTGGCAACTACTATGATCAAAACCAACTTGTGCCAAACCCGAGCAAAACGCAAGTTTGTGCATTCCATCTACAACATCGACAAGCCAACAAGAAACGCGTTGTGACATGGAATGGAGCTATGCTAGACCACTGCTTCCATCCCAAATACTTGGGCATCACTCTCGATCGCAGTCTCACCTTCAAGGTGCACTGTATGAATGTAAAACAAAAGGTCTCTTCCAGGAACACACTACTTAGAAAACTTGTTGGATCTACTTGGGGCACACACCCACAAACTGTTAGAACTACTGCACTAGCCTTATGTTTGGAGGTGATGGGCCAATTATGTTTGGGTTCACTACTCAGAATTTCAAAGTTGTCCTTGCTAAGACTTACTTTACTCAAGTTTATAACTGGTGGATGAAAACCTTTGGATTTGATGTTGGTTTCAGTTGTGTTGGTTATATTGACAGTGTTCTGTTTTTTCGAGTTTATGAGTCAGTTCCATTTTTGTCTAGTGTATTTTGTTTACTGGATGGTATGTTCTCTATTTGTGATGTGTTTTTGTAGTGATTTCCATTCTAATGGGGCTAAAAGTGTTGTAATTTCTAAGTGGGCCTCATAAAGTCTGTTGTTCAAAATTGACTTTTTCTTATGTAAAAAAATGATCTCCTCTGTATCCAAATCTTATCTGTCTTTAATTGAGTGAATCTAGTTCTTGTAGTGTTCCTGTGCGTCTTTCTAGTAAATTTTAGAAACTTAGCTGTCACATCATTATTAAGGCATCTCTTAAGAAAGGTTATGTCTTTATCTATTTCTGCTAATTTCACTTTCGTGTTACAGTAGAAATTAGCTTTCTTTCTTTCCTGGATGGCATTTCCTGCAGGCAAAGCCCCAGCATTTTCCTAGGCCACACCATATTTGCATTTATTTTTGGGCTGTTATTACTATGGGTTCCCCACTCCCAAAGGCATTTTAGAGCTGCTGCCAGCAAGTGATGAGGCTGTTCCAAAAATAGAGTACAAATGCTTTCTGCAGCTGCCCCTATCCTGTGGACAGATGCTGCTTGATGGCTTCCAGTGTAATTTCGTACGTGAGGGGACCATCACTCCACCTAAGAGAACTCATCCACCTGAAGCCATTTGTCCTCTTAGGAAGTTAAGTTATTTCTCACCACCTGACACTCGGCACAAAGTCGTTGGCAGTACGGTCTACTTTATTACCATAGCAGACTGGACTGACCAGACAAACCCATTAGCTAATGAAAAATGAAAATCCACAGCCGCTTTTCAGTCATTCGACTAGATCAGGATTGGAACGAATGAAGTCCCCATCTAGCGGTGAGGATAGGAATTGTGCCGGCAGCCAAAGTCTGTCAGACTCAATTGTTATGCCTATTGGTAATGATTGTTTTCCATTGTATTATATTTACAAAAAAAAAAATCTCATATTTGTCAAATTATGGTTATTAAATCTGAAGTACATTGAATCATTTGTTTACTGTACTTTTTAATGGTATGAGAAGGGCAATAACTTGCTAGACACC
Organism: Anabrus simplex; assembly: GCF_040414725.1. Taxonomy (NCBI): domain Eukaryota; kingdom Metazoa; phylum Arthropoda; class Insecta; order Orthoptera; family Tettigoniidae; genus Anabrus; species Anabrus simplex. The sequence goes on from NC_090270.1 coordinate 268,549,257, forward strand.
TTAGAAGAAGCCAGCACTTACATCCATTGATACTGTCTATATTATGTTTCAGTTGCAACTCGCTATTTGCCATCCCAGCTAACTTGGAGTTTGTGTTTGTTCGTACGAGAGCAGATGCATCATCTGACGTAATGTCTTACATGATGAAGTCCCTGATCGAGTTCTGTAACAATCCTGTGGGAGATGTCAATGGTGTTCTCAAGGACAGCATGAACAGTCTATCTCTCAACGAGACTCCAGGGGTTAACAGTTAGTAGTGATTCTTATTACCTTCAGAATCTGATTATATTTGTTGTTTTCTGTGTGCTGCATTGACCACCAGACAAATAGATTGATGTTTTATGTTTTATACTGCTGCTAGGATCAAGCACATCTATAGATGTTTTAGAGCACTGGATCTGTTAATTGCTTACATTTCCCATTAATGGCATCCAGATGCAGGATAGCTTGCTCTATCAATCAGTGAGCTTTAATTTCTTGATTTCTGTTTGACAGTTAAGTTGTTTGTGATATTCCAAAATCGCAAACGTTGAAATTTCAGTGAACGTTCCACTTTTTCAGTACATAGTGTATGTTGTACAGGATAGTGTTCACAACATGTTTTTATTTAAGGGACCGGTTTCGACACATTTCTGAAGCGTCATCATCAGCCTAAATTACAAAACTAGCAGAATACCTAATGGGTTATGATAACAATGGAAACATAGTGACACATAAAATTATTTTGACAACAGTTTCACATTTTAAAAATTGAGGGTTTTATAAAATATTTGACATGTTTTTGCAACGCGTATGCACACGTAAAAGTCGTGTGAATGTCATAAATTCAAGTGTGATGATGTATTTTTACAACACGTTAATTGTGTAATAGTCTTCTTTGGATGAGGCACTGCCAAGTGCTAGATTAAGAATGTGATAAAATCTTGTTGGACACATAAAACTACTCTGTATGGTGTCACTTAAGGACAAAATAGCTGTGCTGTTGTTGTACTCAGCAGCGTCTTCCGATACTTTGTTACAGGTACGTAATTAGGTGGTATGGTCAATACTGATCTGCATTTAGGGCAGTCGCCCAGGTGGCAGATTCCTTATCTGTTGTTTTCCTAGCTTTTTCGTAAATGTTTTCAAGGAAATTGGAAATTTATTGAACATCTCCCTTAGTAAGTTATTCCAATCCATAACTCCCCTTCCTATAAATGATATATTTGCCCCAATTTGTCCTCTTGAATTCCAACTTTATCTTCATATTGTGATCTTTCCTACTTTTAAAGACGCCACTAAAACTTATTCGTCTACTAATGTCATTCCACGCCATCTCTCCGCTGACAGCTCGGAACATACCACTTATTACATGTTATAAACCTCATTTTAGGTCCGTATTGAAAATTTAACAGTTCAACAATGATAAAGGTGTTTTAATTTATTCCACCTATTCAATACTTGAATAAGGCTTCACAATTCCATGTTGGACAGAGAAACCTTAGCCTACAGTCAAACATCAACTTGTAGGATTCCAGCAAGATATAGCAGATATCTTGGATTCAGGAGGTCAAATGGACTGTATTGCGATTGACCTGTCTAAAGCATTTGATGGGGTGGATCATGGGAGACTACTGGCAAAAGAGTAGCGTTACAAAAATGTTGCAAAGTTTGGGCTGGGAAGAATTGGGAGAAAGAAGACGAGGTGCTCGACTAAGTGGTATGTTCAACAATGATAAAGGTGTTTTAATTTATTCCACCTATTCCACCTATTCAATACTTAAGGTGGAATAAATTAAAACACCTTTATCATTGTTGAACATACCACTTAGTCGAGCACCTCGTCTTCTTTCTCCCAATTCTTCCCAGCCCAAACTTTGCAACATTTTTGTAACGCTACTCTTTTGTTGGAAAACACCCAGAACAAATCGAGCTGCTTTTCTTTGGATTTTTTCCAGTTCTTGAATCAGGTAATCCTGGTGAGGGTCCCATACACTGGAACCATACTCTAGTTGGGGTCTTACTAGTGACTTACAGTATATGCCCTCTCCTTTACATCCTTACTACAACCCCTAAACACCCTCATAACCATGTGCAGAGATCTGTACCCTTTATTTACAATCCCATTTATGCGATTACCTCAAAGAAGATCTTTCCTTATATTAACACCTAGATACTTACAATGATCCCCCAAAAGGAACTTTCACCCCATCAACGCAGTAATTAAAACTGAGAGGACTTTTCCTATTTGTGAAACTCGCAACCTGACTTTTGACCCTGTTTATCAACATACTGTTGCCCGCTGTCCATCTCACAACATTATCGAGGTCACATTGCAGTTGCTCACAATCTTTTAACTTATTTATTACTCTATACAGAATAACACCATCTGCAAAGAGCCTTACCTCTGATTCCACTTCTTTACTCATATCATTTATATATATAAGAAAACATAAAGGTCCAACAATACTTCCCTGAGGAATTCCCCTCTTAATTATTACAGGGTCAGATAAAGCTTCGCCTACTCTAATTTTCTATTTTCTAGAAATATAGCACCCCATTCAGTCACTCTTTTGTCTAGTCCAATTGCACTCATTTTTGCCAGTAGTCTCCCATGATCCACCCCATCAAATGCTTTAGACAGGTCAATCGCAATACAGTCCATTTGACCTCCTGAATCCAAGATATCTGCTATATCTTGCTGGAATCCTACAAGTTGATGTTTGACTGTAGGCTAAGGTTTCTCTGTCCAACATGGAATTGTGAAGCCTGAAGAATAAAAGAAAAAAAAACCTAGATTTAGATATGAGGGCTTAATGGGCCAAGGCAAAAGAATGACCTGTGTGGTTAAATGTAGATTCTCACTTTGCTCGCCGTGCTGTGTAGTTTACCATGTGGAGAGGAGATGCAAACTGAAGCGTGTAGGCCTGGCCAGAGAGGTAATTGGGAGTGGGGAGGGAAAGGGAGGGATAGCGAGAGAGGGAGGTGGGGGCTTGTAGCGTGATAGAATATTGCACGTAGCGTGAAATATTGAACGCCTGTTTGAAACTCTGATGTTTCTAGATAATTTAATTCAGAAATATTGTTGAGGTTAAAGTTGGGATTAAAAAACTGGTCCAAATGAATAAAGCAGTTCTCCGTAACGTCAAGATTGTAGCCTTTGCCTATGCTCCTGAGAATTTCAAAAGGTCCTGATCTGTAGTGTTGAAGATATGATTTGAATCCTGAATATGTTGGCCATCTGCCAAAAACCTGTTGTATTTGATGGCATTGACATGTTCCATATATATAATTTTAAGGTTCATTCCAGTCTGTCCGATGTACGAGGAATCACAGTTGTTACATTTGAATCGATAGACACCTGACTTTAAAAATATGTTAGTTTTATTTATTGACCTGGCATTATGTACAATTTCCATTTTTCTGTTTTTGGTACGGTATGAGATTTTAGTGTTATGTTTCATCCACTAGCCTTTTTAAGATACTAAAGTTTAAATGTAATTGTCTCAAAAGTGGTAAATGGACAGAAATGCCTGGTTCAGGAAAATCTGAAACTCAGTTGGCAGTGAATGTGTTAATCTGGCCAGGAATGAATTGAACAAGTCCATAATTGAATTGGTATTTATCCCTCACAAGGGAACCATTAGATTTATTCCATTGTATCAATAAGTCAGAATCAAGATTCATTCATTACTGTCCACTAAGAAGGAAGGATTACATGCGAAATTCCAGCTGGTGAAGGCAAAGAGTAGAACCACAAGATAAGAAGATCTTTACCTAAATACAACTTCAGTACTAGAATCATTGGCTAATAATATTTCAAAATAATAATAATTTTGTATGGCTATTTCTAGCCGAGTGCAGCCCTTGTAAGGCAGACCCTCCGATGAGGGTGGGTGGGATCTGCCATTTGTAGGTAACTGCATGTTTTTGTGGTGGAGGATAGTGTTTTGTGTGGTGTGTGAGTTGCAGGGATGTTGGGGACAGCACAAACACCCAGCCCCCGGGCCAGCAGAATTAACCAATGAAGGTTAAAATCCCCGACCCAGCCGGGAATCGAACCCGGTACCCTCTGAACCGAAGGCCAGTATGCTGACCATTCAGCCAACGAGTCGGACATATTTCAAAATAAGTGAATTGCTTAAAAAGAAATGTACTCACACATTTTAACTTATGTAACTTTGTGGCTGGTTGTACAGAGCTGTAGGAAATTGCCTGTTGCCAAGAAAAGCACTGAATAGATTCCCTAGATTTTCTAGGCAATGCTTGATGTCATTGAGAACTTCTGTGAGCACTCTTTGCTTCCTATCTTGAACATACTCTGCTTTCAAAAATTTTGATAACTAAATTTTTTCAATTGCAGTACAACTTGAACTCAATGTTCAGAAAATTTTTCTTGAAATAATCTCCTAACAGCACAAGTTTATTCTGTACATGCACTATTAATTGTAAATAAACTCTCATTTTGAAACAGAATACTTAGACCTATTATTACCATAGCTTTCTTAGCACACTATTGTACACTTGCACTTATGGCAGATTTTTAGCTCAGACAGGTAATGTACTCACAGTTCCCATGAAGCCTGAGATGTGGCCTTGATTGACATCGCAGCTGGACTGAACCTCTCTATGTCCATGTTAAAAACTCATATTTTGCTCACCTGGTTCTACAATTGGTGAAGGGTAAAGTTGTTTGTCAGACAACAGATAAATTGTTCTTCGATGTTCACATCCATTTAGTACTAAAGATAATATTTAACACTCGCAGGTCCAAGCCTATATTTTTTACTTTTCCCCACAATGCAACCAATTTTAATAGGTTTCAAATTATTCCTGCTTTTTACCTACTCATTGGATTTTAAGTTGTGATACACTGTCTGAAAGGTACAGTCTTCTACATTTAGACCCCACTGAGAGTATTCAAATAATCTAAATAGTGTGTCAGTACTGCTGTGTTTTTTTATCACTTTGTAAACTGAAAATATAAATAATTTTATCCATAACTTATTCATTTGTCTATTGATGTTAAAATGCAGATTATGAAAAGCTACACATTCACTAATTTGTCCTACCTACTAACTAATTCACAAGCTTTCATATTATTTCTTGGTGTGGTAAATCGTATCCCTTATCTACATTTTTATTACAAAGCTTATGCCTAAACTTTGAAAGGTTGTATTCAAAATTTAGGTCTACTCAAAATTATTTTTGATACATAACCTTCAAACACACGAGCAGTACCTTCCCAAATCTGCTGATTTCTATCAGAATTGTTTATATCATCTTCTGCCTTGACTATTTCAACTATCTCACCTTCTCTTAGCATTTTTTGCACCCACAATGATAAATGATACATTATATTCTGCACCACATTCTTGATTTTTTTTTTTAATGTTACAAAATATAACAAAACTGCTATCAAGTGACAGAACCTTTTTAGAACATCATCCCATGAACATGTAGCTATAACCAAGTCCATAAACATTGTGGGTGGGGATTTAAAATTACAGTATTTACGCGAATAATACCCGCACATGTTTTAAAAAAATTTGAAGCCTGTAATTGGGGTGCAGGTTTTATTTACGTCAATGTTGGCATTTTTTTTTCTTTTCAAAATCAGCCTTCCTAAAGTTATGGTGCAGGATTATTCGCGTAAATATGGGTATTTACGCAAATAATACCCGCACATTTAAAAAAAATTTGAAGCACGAAATTGGAGTGCAGGTTTTTTTTTGCGTCAATGTTGACATTTTCTTTTTTCAAAATCAGCCTTCCTAAAGTTAGGGTGCGGGGATTATTCACATAAATACGGTAAATCATATTCTTGAACTCGTAGAAATTATGGGCTTATATAGTTTTGGAAGAATGGAAACCTGTAGTATCTATGGGCTTGGATGCTAGTGTTAAAATGAAAGTTAACAACTTCACTACACTTTATGGTTAACTAATCTTTTATTCTCATAGGTAACATCCTTAACATCCTTTTCCATTCGTATCATGTTATTTCTTCAATTCCTGCTTCAGTGATCACAGTTCATCCATTGGGTTCATTCCTAACTTCGCCTTTACCTCTCAGTACAGGGTTCTTGTATTATCGTTCAAGCGTGTGTTTTAGCAGCAAGAAATCTGTAAGAAAGGTATGGATATCCTAGTGATTTATTTTAATGATGCAGACCATCATTTGATCTGCATTACTAGGCCTAAAACACAGAAAGTAAGTTTTTCTGCAGATGGAGAAGTATGAAAAGACTCTAGGATAAAGAAACCAGACAAAAGTACATACTTATTATTATAATTAGTCATATACAGTCGTATCAGCACACTAAAGTACTGTACGTACAGTAGAACCTCGATTGTCTGTTGTAGTAGAGGGATGGGAGAACAGATAATCAGAAAGGACTGATAATCCATTGAACTTGCTTTTACTATACTTTTACATTCTTTTAAATAACTTTCTTCTGAAATTTACTACCAACAGTTTTTTCCTGATGACTATTCTAATTCTCCGGAGTAAAGTAATGTTAGGTAATAAGAAGGTTTCTGTTGATTCAAGTACAGTTTGTAGATGAATACAGAACTGAAGTACACTCTCTTCTTCCTTGCCACATTTGTCACTGGACACGGCTACAATTTACTGTTATTCAATTATTCTAACTTTTGTCCAACTTTCCATCTTTCAAAAATAAACAGTGGTGTTCAGTAGTCTAGTCTCAACAGTTGTCTGTAAGATTCTCACCTGCTCAAAAGATGAGTGTAAATGGCAAAAATAGCCTTGCAAAGGTCTCTACTTGGATGCTTTATACCTTATTTTCGTAGGAGATACTACGTTTTACTTTTTTCTAGCACCCACTTAGAATTTTAGCTGAGATTATTGATTCTTGCAAAATGGAAAGAACGTTGGATAATCCAATGCTCGGTTAGTCGAGATACAGATAATCTAGGCTTCATTGTACTTACAGTATATTTATCATCAAGTTCAAAAGAATAGACAGTAAATAGGTCCATGATATGACAGAAGAATGGATAGCATGTAGACTGCTGTAGTAGTAATAGCAAGAGAATGTTCGGCTTCATGGCTGAGCGGTCAGCGTCTTGGCCTTCAGTCCTCAGTGTCTTGGGTTCGATTCTCAGCCAGATCGAGGGATTTAATCTTTAACAATTAAACCTTTGACTCGGGGACTGAGTGTTTGTGTTGTACGTACACCCTGTCTCAGATTACCTGGAAGATAAGAAAAACAAGTCCGACCACGTGCATGTTGTAGTTCTAGTCGCATAGAAACATTGGTCAAGAAATCACGAGATCGATAACTAGTTCATATTGTAGTTATTATTTGGAAGTGAAAGACTGTGGGGAATTTGATATGTTCATGTATTAATTTGGTATGATCATGTGTTTATTTATTGGTTTGTTTGTTTATATTTTGTGTGTTTGAATATTTGGAATTGTTTGATTATGACACTGCTTCAAGATTGTTTGGTTATTGTGAAAAATTAGTCTTGAAAACATTTAAAGGTCAGATGAGATATTTGTGGGACATACTGTAGTACACGAGCCAGATCGGGTAGGATGCTTCCGGGAGTTTCCGGTTGCATCATTTGCCATCAGTTTCAAAATTTCTCGATGCTACTCGATGTTCTTTATCAGCATTAATTGCTGGGCCCTGATTGGTCATAATAAAACTGTTTTTGATTGGCGGACGAAGGAAAATAACAGACGCTCATTGGTTGTTTTACGATTTCCCAATTTCCGGAGAGGAGCTCTTCACTGGAGCCAAGCTCTTCTGAGCCGTCTTGTAATTTTGACCACTGAAGGGAGAAGTTGCCTTCTCTAGGTGATGGGTCTTCTTGGCCCCTCCAACAGGTAAGCAATTTGCTTTGTCATTTTTCGGCTGGTAATCTTCAAATGGAGTGTTCCATTTAATTTCTGTTTTTGCCGGGGCTTACCCGTTTTTCCTTCAGTCGCCAAATTTTCTTAATATGACTTCTACTTTACGGCAAGTCACGTCATATTTGTTAAGAGACAGTTCCCACTTCTTTTGTTTTCGTAAATTGTGTGTTCAACGCCTCTCGATGTAATTGTAAACTGTAAATTTCTTCTTTGGGGCTGTCTCATAGTTCTGCGTCATCTTAGAGTATTCACATTTAGGACGGGCACCTTTCTCAGAAGTGTTTTTGAGGGGGCTGCCTCCTAAAGATAATAATTTTAAATGTTGTGTATATCCTTCTGACTGTATTATGTTACTAAAATTTTATTCTTTCTGACAGTATTATATGACTTAAATATTGCGCCACGAAACTTACTTGTTAAGATCTTCTCCCGTTTAAAAGGTGTAATTTGTTTGACCACATTTGCGTGTTAATTCCATTGAAAATTTTAAGTAAACTGTATATTAATTTTGAATCACCATTGGTTTCGCTTCTTCAGCATTGCCAGTACCTTTCACCGCCTGGATATGGTTCCTAGCCGCTTTTCACTTCCTTCCTTAGCTGTCATGTTGCTTAACCTGACCATTACTGTTTGTTGTTTTCTTGTGAAAACGTGTGTGTGTTTTAATATCTTTAATTGCATCTAACATTTTAAGTGTGCCTTTATTATTATTTTTTACATTTACCTTTCTTTTAATTTGTGTTTGTGTGCAACAACGAGGTTACGTAATGGTAGCAGGTACTACTACTACTACTACTACTACTACTACTACTACTAGACATATTATCCCGATTACAGCTGCACATATAATCTGTTCTAACGTGTTATAAAAGTTAATGAAATCACCAATGTCGCCTGTGTAAGAAAGATATGTTATTCAATTCCCTCCATGTTGTCGTCTTCATCACCGTCAGAATCTATTACAGAACTATTTAAAAATAGTTTTTACTTGAATCTGCCTTGTCAGTATACCTTATAATGAAAGATAACTATTTATTTTACCCTACATGTTTCGGAAAGTCATCCATTCCCTTCAGGTGAAGGAACAAGGCAGATTCATGTAAAAACTATTTTTAAATAGTTCTGTAATAGATTCAGACAGGTCAATATGGATCAAACAACCGTATTAACCTATCATGGTTAAATTTATCAACATCACTGTCGGAGTCGTTCACATTTATCACTATCCGTTCAGTGGCATCATCTACTAACTGGTCCATATCCCACATTTGTTTTCTTCCGCCTCGATGACGTGTTTTACACAAATTTCCCAACGTTGAGGGGTCACTAGTTCAATCCCTTCCAGCAGCAGTTTTCTTACTTCCGCAAGGGTGAAAGTTTTGTTGTTTCTAGCCACATGGCCCTTAACTTGGCTCCACACACTTTCAATTGGATTTAAAGAACAATGGTATGGAGGTAACCTTAAAACTTGCCTTCCCGATTGCAGTGCAATATCATCTACTCAGTATGCGCCACACAAGTCCTTAATATGCTCTGGGATGACAGTAAGAAGTAGCGGCTACTTTTCCAGAGTACTACCAGGATTTGCGTCACTAAACTTCTTTAAAACGTTGAGAACACACTGTTTTTCTTCACTTCTTAATGCTTTTCCCTTCTTATGCTTTACGTGAGAATGGCTGAGTTTACCCATCTTCACTCCACATGGAACTTTAACAAAGGTTATGTAAACTTAAATTAAAACGATTAACTAAACCCTAAACACCAACACAAAGACTGACTATCAACTTAATTAATAACGATATATTACTAAATATTAGCACGGAAGAAACTTGTAATAATATGTGACGTCACTAGCGCGCCATTAACACCCAGAACATAGCAGTAAACAGAAAGCACATGGGTTGTATGTTAGCTAAATGAGCCGCTACTGAACACTGCGATGGCTGTTACGTTGTTGACACATCGCCCCTCTCAAACCAATTTAATGCACGAGTATCAATTATAAATTGAAACTAAACAGGTTTCTAAAAGTGAAATGATAAATGGATTTAGATGATGTACATAACTTTTATGCAGAAATAACATTACGTAACACATGTAAAGTGTTTTTAACGCCACCGCATTTATCACGTGTTTTTGGTGTTAACCTTATCTCCCAGGTTAATTGAGATAGGGTATTGTATTCCTACAACTTACACATCACACTAACACACAACACATGCCCCCGACCCTCATCAGAGGGATTGCCTTACAGGGGCTACATCAAGCTGTTATAGCCACACAGACTTATTATTAATAGCAAAGGGATAACTTGAAACAACAATGTGTAATATTGGAGAAGAGCACACAACTTTGGTGGAATAAACCAGTCTGGGCAGCTTGTAAATGTAAAAATGTAGTATTTCAAAATTAATTTCAAACATTAACTTATGCACATACTGAATGGTACAAAAGAAGAAGGAAAATGAGCCAAACAAATAATTGCAGTCTAAAAGAAAGTCATTGGAGGATTCAGGAAATAATCTGGAAAGACCTAGTGAGGCTGCAGGGAAACCTTTCTGGACTGTAGGCCTAATGATCAGTTGAAGTGTTTCAAAAACTTCCTGCTTTATTACCTACTCAATGGATTTTAACTTGTGATACACTGTCTGAAAGGTACAGTCTTCTACATTTACACCCCACTGAGAGCATTCAAATAATCTGAATAGAGTATCAGTATTGCTGTGTTCTTTATCACTATGTAAACTCATCATCATCATTATCATCATCATCATCATCATTTCTTCGCTCCAGCAAGCCGGGTGCTGTTGTGTATGAGCCTCCTCCAGTTTGTTCTATCCATCCACAGATGCTGTTCATATATGCGACACCAGTTCACATCACTAATTTCAAGGTCCTTCACTATCTGTTTTTCCTAAACATAACGAGGTCTTCCTCTTGGTCTCTTCCCCGGAACATTGTGGTCAAAGTATGTTCGAGGAGTCCTGTGAGGGTTCATTCTTTTCGTGTGACCATACCATTTCTAGAGTCTCCAGCAACCTTCTTTCCAATCTAAGCTGTTGTCAGATATCTACATTCCTTATTTTATCCATTTTTTGTGTTTTGTAGACAAGAACGGAGGAACTTCATTTCTGTTGCATGAAGACAACTCTTCGTTGGTCCAGTAAGTGTTGCTGCTTCCAGGCCATACGTCAATATAGGTACTAGATATATTTTGTACAAGCTGATCTTGGAAACTAATGGAAATGTTTCATCCCAAAGTATTTGATGTACAGCATGATAGAATTTGGAAGCTTTCTATATTCTGTTACTAATCTCTCGATGTATGGTATTGTCTGATGACAGAACCCTACCTAAATACTGGAACTTGTCTACAATATCCATCTCCTCATCTCCAATTCTTAGATGAACAATTGGAGAGTTTCTACTCATCACCAACCGAACTGTCTTCGTTTTGCTGATTTTGAGACCTAAGGTTGTAAAAGCTTCATGCCAGAGATCTAGTGTAGTTTGTACTTCCGCTTCTGTCTCACCCCATACCATTACATCATCAGCAAAAACCAGGGCATTAGTTGTTGGATCCTTTCTCTTAACTGCTTTTAAAACTTCATCCATTATGATTATGAAGAGAAGTGGTGAAGGATAACTTCCTTGCTGGACTCCACTCTTCATTTCACACCAACCTGACCTTCCATCCTGGACCTGGACACAACACTTGGTTTCATCATATAATCGTTGTACTCGTGCTATGATGTCATCAGGCACTTTCTTATGTTTCAAACATTCCCATATATGTAAACTGAAAATATAAATAATTCAGCCTAAACTTATTCACTTCTCTATTAACACGTTGAGTGCCAGACCGAATTTCATAGGATTGCCGTCTAGTGCCGTTACTCCCTGGTGCCAAAATGTTCACAGGCTTAACCAAGCAAATGATTGCTGAAATGAGGATGTATTTATGATATATTAGGTTAAGTTATTATGTACATCAGGTAAAATATTGCGACCCCATATGAGATCGTATTAGTCATTACCATTTGTAGATGTAAACGCGCCCCCCCATAAGGGGTCGCACTTATACAGTAGTTACTGTCCCGACGCTCGGTCATACTTACCTCTTCTGTTGATTATGTGAGATTTGTTAGCTTGTTCATACTGGAGCCTTAAAAATGTACGATCCCCGATTTTAGGTCAGGAAATGTTTGTAAATGACGATCTTGCTATTTTAGTGAATATTGAATTTTCACGACCGCATTGTAATCGAAACAGACTTTCAACGTATTAGGTCGTGTTACGTACATGTAGTACGTGTTGAAGAGATGTTAAGTACAGAACAAAAATGGCCAGCCGGACACCAGTGGGATCCGAACCCACAACCTCCCACAACCGACGCGAAATTGGGAGGTTGTGGGTTCGGATCCCACTGGTGTCCGGCTGGCCATTTTTGTTCTGTACTTAACATCTCTTCAACACGTACTACATGTACGTAACACGACCTAATACGTTGAAAGTCTGTTTCGATTGCTATTTTAGGTTAGGAAATTTTCATATAAAATGTAGTTACATAAAGTAGTGAAAATCATGTGAATTTGGAAAATTAGGATGTAACAGAATAATATTATAAGGAGAATTAGTAGTTACGGAATATTCAATGAGTATATAATTTTGTTTGTATAACTTTTAATTTGAGTAAGAGAACCTAGCAGCGATGATTGTGCAACATGGGAAACCAGTGACTATATCATTGAAGACGGTCATAATTGTTGCAACAGCTGGCTTGGAAACCCAGAGTACAGTGGTGATGTGTATGCTGAAGACTGTAATTCATCAATGTGGATGAACGTGCGAGATCGCTATTTGCTCTGTACTGGGTTGAAAATCATTGTAGCTATATGCTTCGTCTACATCAACATTGTCTGACTTGTTCGATATATCGTCTGGACTATCTGCACTAAGTCTTTTATTGCTCGATTTACTTGAAATGACTTAAAAAAGAAAAGCAAACTCACAGCACTGCACTTACCTAAACAATCCGTGCGCAAGATAGGCAATGACTTTGTCACCCTATAAAGCACTCTTGATGTACCCATATGGGGTCGTGCCAAAACAGGAATTGAGGAATGGAAGGTAACTCTGCACATACTAAAATAGACTGCCAGCAGATGGCAGGAAGAGACTTTATACAGCTTCAAAACATATACTTACTACGCACCCAAATAGATTCGCACGGTTCTCAATTTAGAGCGAACGTACCACCTCATATGAGAACGTGAAGTTCAAAATCTTGACTACTCTCACGTACCCAAATGGGGTCGCTTGGCACTCAACATGTTAATGTTAAAATGCAGTTTAGACCCTTGGGAAGTATTCAACAGATAAAAGGTAAAAGGAATAATTTGAAAATATGTTCAGAAAATGGAATGTATTCAAACATTATCCTTAAGTGACATTAAACCAGACAGGACTGAGCAAGCTGGCTGCATGGTATGGGCTGCATAGTTATTAGCTTGCGTTCCGGAGATGGAGGATTTGAATCCTAAGTGTGGTTTTGCTTGTTTTCCCATTTTCACGCCAGAAAGATGTTAGGGCTGTACCTTAATTAAGGCCAGGTTCCATCTTTCTCAGTCTTAGACCTTTCACATTGTAAAACTTTCTGAGTTACCGTATTTCACCACATAATCATCACCAGCGCATAATCTTCGCATCTGCTATTTTGAGTACAAAAATCGGATTTTAAAATTTAATCTTGTAATTATTACAGTTCTAAATTTTGTTCTTCAAGCCGCTTAAAAGGTAAACGGACCTCCACTGTAAATTGCATGTGAAAGTGCAATTTAAATACCTGTATGGCATATAGGAAGTTTAGCAACACAGTCACGTCTGTGAGATGTCAGTACAACTTTCGCCGAATACATCGCTATTGACAGTGTGGAGACTACTCCATATGACCGGATCCCGCCATGTTAAGTAGCTGTAACCACATGACGTCAGATGAAGCTGCCGCTACAGCTGATGAATGCACGTATAGAATAGTTTGTGTTTTTCAGCTTGTCATGAAAATTGAAAATTTTCTTTCCTCAGGTCTGTTTCCATACTGTTCATTAGAGACAATTACGTTTACCTTGAAGACCGCCGAATAGTTTCTGTAATTACCCATGAACACAAATAAATGCTTCACACATTAATGTGTTGTTACTCTATGTAAATTACTGCCAGTAACTGTTCAGTAATATTGTATTAAAATAATAAAATATTTCTATAAACATGCCAAAAATAAAATAAAACTTACATTCTCACACGCGTCTACAATGCAGTAATCACGTCACTCACGAAAAAACACATGCATCTGTACATTCCAGATCTGTTGATACTTCCATGAGAGCAGGTCTACCTAATAAACATGAAACGGGAAAAACCTGCATCATACCCTTAGGACATGGAGAGGTCCACTTGTGAACTACAAGAGTTGCAAGCAGGGGTTTCCCAATATCAGAATGGTGAATTATGTATTACAGCAGACCACAAGAATGTGGCCCATAGTAGTTGATTACATGACCATGTCAATAAAAAAGGACAGATTCATTCAATGTTTACCAGTGACAAGAACAAAAATATTAAATTTTTTAATGAATTAGATTCTCAGCAACTCATTCTGTTGCTGTTTGCTTGCGCGTTCTGACACCAGTGTACTCCTGGTTGCAAGGTTTTGAAAGCCATACGTTTACCTTGAAGACTGCCGAATAGTTTCTGTAATTACCCATGAACACAAATAAATGCTTCACACATTAATGTGTTGTTACTGTGTGTAAATTACTGCCAGTACTAGTAGACAAGTGTGTGCAGTACTTGTATTTTCCCGCGATGTTGCCGATGCGTGATAACTTATAGCCTTTTACGTATTTCAAATAGAGTACAGAATTTTTTTGTATTTTTCTGGGACTACCTGGTTCCACACCATGGCTCATACACACACACACACACACACACACACACACTGGTAAAATCCGTTGGCTCTTTCCAACTTTGTTAATTTTTCCATTTTTGTCATTCTTTAATGTGTTCTCTGTGAGGACTAGATGTTACGACCACCGAGCTCGATAGCTGCAGTTGCTTAAGTGCGGCCAGTATCCCGTAATCGGGAGATAGTGGGTTCGAGTCCCACTGTCGGCAGCCCTGAAAATGGTTTTCCGTGGTTTCCCATTTTCACACCAGGCAAATGCCGGGGCTGTACCTTAATTAAGGCCACGGCCGCTTCCTTCCAATTCCTAGGCCTTTCCTATCCCATCGTCGCCATAAGACATATCTGTGTGGGTGCGACGTAAAGCAAAAAAAAAAAAAAAAAAAAAAAAAAGATGTTACGACCAGAGCCAATATCCAGGCTTTATTGACGGGACTGTTTGACTGAACATTATGGACTGGTGTATAAATTGTACATTGTCTCATGACCACGTTGTCAAACTACAAATCATCCTGCTTTTCTTTGGACTTTTTTTGAGTTCTCGAATCAAGTAATCCTGGTGAGGGACCCGTAACTGGAACCATACTCTAATTGCCATGCGTCGCTTGTATGCCAGTATCATTTATTTAATCCATTTGATTCAGACTATTTTAATTATTTCAAAGTATAAACGGACGTGTTACATGCGCCTTACACTTTTATCAAATACAATTTAGTTACAAATTATATTCTTTGAGTAATAAAAATATTGGTATTAAAAATTCTTCACTTAAGGAATGTACCCTACTATTTTTTGGAAAATTTTTGTATTAAAAGTGTGACGATTATGTTGTGAAATAAGGTAGCGTGATGTTAAAACACCAGTAAAAAGAAAAAAGAAAGAAAAAAGAAATCCACACACGGTAAAAGTGGGTCATTTCCACGCGTGACACAGATCATAAGATAGTATCCGCATCCCATTCAGGGTGTGTGAAATGTGGGAGAGAAAGCGAAAACACATGAATAAAAAAAAAAAAAAATTAAAAAAAAAGGTCTCGTGCGGGATACTGGTTAACATTACACTGGATGTTTGAAAGTAATGGTGGTGGAAGTAATTATTGTATTATGAGGAAGTACAAGTTGGAAACCATCATCTCTTAACACTAATCAGGAGAGAGAAAGGAAAAGGTTCGACCGTTGAAAGAATGAACAAAAGAAAATGAAGGGTATGAAAATGAACTACTACGAATACCTTGCAGACTTAATACCACCGAGGACGAAAAAGAACAAGGTTTGGCAAAGGGAAGTTGAATAGGAAAGGAAACCCATCACATATCTGTTTGTATTAATAATTAATTAAAAGAGGTGTGTTGGTGTTAGGAGTAATGGAATTATATTTGGTTATTTATGATGAAATTTCCATTTATTTTTGCCTGCATGGAAACCACTTATTTTATGTTATAAATTTAGGAAAACACTGTGTGTTAGTTTCACTCTATACTGTGTGTTACAGGCCACAGCTTTAAGACCTTTTTGCAGAAACATATTGATCAAGCTTTCACCAAAGGGTTTGATGACAACGTTGGGAAACATTACACACCGGGATATTTTGAGGTAATTTTATATAACTTGTTGTATGTGTTGAAAGTTTGTCTGTTGTGTTAAACTTTGTCATGTAGTTGAGTTGTTAAATGGTGTACATCCAACAGTCGATTTACTGACTTGTCTCTGGTGTCTCATAAAATCAATAGCAATTCCTGGGATTTTTAATGGTTAACTTCTTCTTCTTTTTTTTGTAAATTTCCTTAAAAATTCAATCAGTATCTCTCTTTCTCTCTCACACACACTCCTCTGAATATCCAGCTCTATGGCTGAATTGTCAGTTTGGTTCAGAGGATTCCCAGTTGGGCCAGGGATTTTAGCCACGTGTGAGTAATTCATCTGGCTGATCGACTGAACGTTTGTCTTAATGCCATATCTTACAATACAACACTATGCTATCAACCACCACAGAAGCGCAGGCTGGGGGATATTTGGTTCTGTTCATAATGTTCAGTCAAACCGTTAGTCCCGTCAGTAAGGCCTGGATATTGGTTCTGGTCATAACATCTAGTCCTCATAGAGAACACATTAATGAATGATAAAAATGGAAAAATAGACGAAGTTGGAGAGAGCCAATGGGTTTTACCAGTGTGTGAGAGCTATAGTGTGGAACCAGGAAGTCCTAGAGAAATATAAGAATATTCTGTACTCTGTGTATTAAACACCAATTTTGATGTACTCAGCAGGCATGTGGACAACAACAGAACATAATAAAAGCAGAATTCAGGCAGCTGAGATGAAGTTCTTAGAGGAATAATTGGGAAGACGCGAAGGGATAAGATCAGAAATGTAGAAATCAGAGAGAGAACTAGGTTTCCAAAATTGCAAGACGAGATAGAGACCAGTAAACTGAAATGGTATGGACATGCAATGAGAATGGAAGATAATAGAGTTCCAAACTGAGTATTTACAGAGAAAATAATAGGAAGAAGACAATGGCGAAGGTCCAGAAATAGGTGAATTGATGTGGTGAAAGAGATTATAGAGAAGAGAGAAGTAGAAGAAGAAGAAATATTGGGGAAAGGGAGGGAGTGGTGGAGACAGCTATGGAGGTCCTGATTCACAACTTGACCAAGATGACTAGAAACAGGAAATGAAGAAGTAGTAAAAGAAGAGGAATGTATGTACAAATCTGTTTATCGGAGGCTGTGTGTGATATTACTTTTACAATGAGTTTATTTAAAACCACCTATTCAATACTTTACAGTCTTTTAAGACTTACATAATCATTCTGAGGTTGTAATGGTACATGTTTCACCTGTCATCGCAGGCATCATCAGCCATAAATTGTATACTATAAGTCAGAGCTCTGAAGTGGATGTTATATTAAAACAATTTTTAAAAACTAATTGTGTGTTAACAGAGGCTCTTGTTTCATCAACATAATTAAATTAATGTTAAAATATACCACAATATATTCCAACTTCTGCAGAGTAGCTCTATGCCATAATTGTAAACTGAAGGCAACACGCAGCACATGCCTTTAGCAGGGATGGGAGCCATTTTGGAATCTTCATGCCTAGTTCTGACAGTTTGTTGCTTTGTTTATGTGGCTACCAGGGCCAACTTGGTTAAGTACTGTACTCGTAGTTTCCATTTTTGTAAGACTAGTTGCTGTTTCATAATTTCTATTCAAAAATATAGCAAACATGGCCAAAAAATTACTAATAGAGACAGAAGCAGCCATAATAAATTGCCTATCGATGTTCAAGATGAAACCAGACACGACGCTAAAAAACAAATAAACAACGTTTTCAGTACACCGACACACTTTTTATCTTCTACACAACTTCCAAACAGAAAAAAGATTCTTCAGCTTAAAGATAAAATCAGAAATTCAGAAACCATTATCACCAAAGCAGATAAAGGGAAAGCTACTGTCGTAATGGACCAAGCAGACTATATCGAAAAAACAAAAAAAATTTTCACAGATAAATCTTTCACAGTTGTGGACAAAGATCCTACCCAGATCATTCAAATACAATTAAAACAGGTACTTAAAGACACAAATTTTCTACTAACGTATAGTGAAAAGAATAAATTGATTAATATGAACCCTGGTGGCCTGCCAACGGTTAAAGCGCAACCTAAGATTCATAAAGACGGAATTCCTATACGCCCGATAATAAATTTGAGACCTAGTCCACTTTACAAAACAGCTCAATTCATCCAACAGTTTTTGAGCAAACACTACACTTTCAAGGCGAACAAATCTGTCAAAAACACTCTTGAATTAATCCAACGGTTAGACAAATTTAAATTGCAACCATACTATACATTCCTTTGACATTACCAACATGTATGCAAATATCAAACCGGAAAAAGTTACACCAATTATTTTAAAAAAACTTACGTTCTCATAGCCAGCTCAGCCAACTTGAAATAGCGGATTTCATGCCTATAATGAAACTATTAACTAGTAACAATTATTTCATATTCAATAAGGTAATATACAAACAGACGGATTGGCCATGGGTTCGCCGGCATCAGGCATTCTGGCCAACATATACCTTGATCACTTAGAGTACACTAAAATAGAAAAAGACAAGAAGTTTAACAATATAGTCTTATGGTCTAGGTTTGTAGATGATACGTTTATTATCATGGATCAACGCGGCACCGATGCAGCTACCACCCTAGCACATCTCAATGACATTGACGCAAACATTAAGTTCACAATAGAGTCTGAAATTAATAAGGCCCTCAGTTTCTTAGACCTAACTATCACCAGACTCCCGCTTGCTTTTAAGTATAAAATCTATAGAAAACCGACGCATACAGCTTTAACCATACAGCAAGACTCCCTACACCCCTCTTGCCATAAGCGGGCTACCTATAATAGTTTAGTACATTGTGCCTATAATGTTCCTATGTCAAAAGTAGAACTGAACAAAGAACTTAATATTATACGTAACATTGCAATACACAATGGTTTTAATCATGGTTTCATAGAATGCATAATACGTAAGTTTAAGCATCGACCCAAGACCAATTTACAGAAAGAATAAACGAAACCAGTAGCATTTGCAACCTTCACATTTAACCCGGATATTTACCGTGTTACTAACATATTCAAAAAGAAAAACACAAAAATCGCCTTCAAAACTAACAATAGAAACCTTGATACATTCCATAATTCTAGCCAGGTCAACTGCCCCAATCCTTTCGATAAATCAGGAGTGTACAGATTCCACTGTAATGATTGTTCCAGTGTCTACATAGGGCAAACTGGTAGATCTTTCAAAGTCAGATACAACAAACATATAAACGCCATTAAATACAAAAGATTTTCAGCAATAGGGCAGCATACGCACGAATATAAACATAACTTTTACGGCATTAACAACGATTTGGACATCGTTGAAATATTGAACAAGGGGCCTCTTTTAGATCTAACAGAGCAATTCTTCATTCTTTTGGACCAATATTACAACCCAAATTTTAATCTTAATGAACTTTCTGAAGAACCTACTATTTTATTTGATTTATTCATTTCAGTAATTGGCAAGCTTAAAATTCCAAAAGATCAACCAATACACAAAACAGTTTGCAACACGATGGCATATTATCCCTACCGGAATCCACGCCTTTCCGACCCCTACTCTCCTGTTCTCCTCCCCTTCCCCCTACAAGGCACGCCCCGTTTCCCCGTTGATGCATGCAGCTTGTTGTCTGACACATTGCTCCGCAGTGGTGCTCACCAGTCCTGTTTTAACCTTTCGTCGATAGTGTGGTGCTTGAGGTGAGTTTCTGTTCTTTCTTTTCAAAAAAAGAAATCGCCTAACACCCTTCTTGATCCGTGTATGTTATCCTTACACGGGTATTATTTTCTTTTAGGTCTGGTTGAATTAAGATCCTCGAAGGTTACGTTTGACCATTGAAAACATCGTGTTTCGTAAAAAAGTCAACCTTCGGCCTCAACCCACCTATATTTGAAGATATTACTGAAATTTTAGCCTCTATTATTATATGACTTATGAAGTTAAGAGATATCAGTAAGATTCCAACAACAATTACACTAAGAACAAGCTGTCCACCTGCTCTAAACAGCTGACCAGTTTACAATGGCTATCTGAGTTTTACCAAGAGGAACTACTTTTTATTTGCATTGAATATATAATGGTCTTCTCTCTATTTTATACTGTACAATAATAATAAAAAATGTGATAACTATGTATATAGGATTCAATCTTAACGATAGAACGTTCCTAAGGACTCTATATGGTGTTCAAGAGCAATAGAATAATCGTCATTTAACTATATAGATGGTAAAAAGAAAAAAGATGATCTTACATAACTTAGCAGCTACTGTAGCTCTATACATAGAAATCATTAATTAACATTACTAGGTGATAAGAACATACTGAATGGTACATACAAAATACTCTTATCTTAAATCTAGAATTCCAGAATTTCATAATTTTAATATGTTTTTAGAGATATTATGTGGTCAAATGTTTTATGATGTAACGCGACTATGATTGCTAGCTATCTATGTACATATATATGTATTTTATTAAGTGTCCTTGCTTGCTTAAATCTTGGGCTGATGATGGCATTATATAATGCCGAAACCGGTACCCACCAAATGGAATAATAAATTGTGACATTTTAATGATAACACATTGTAAGTAGTATTGAACAGGTGGATAACCTTATCTCTGTTTTTGAATGTAAATCTTTTTTCAATACGGACCATTATGAAGTTTTTGACGTGAAATCATAATTTCTAACCTAAAACTGTGGTTTCCTATATGTTCTGTCTTATCCAAGTTTCTTCCGTCCCGATTTCCTCAGATAAATGGGCTTTTACTGTAGTACGGTAATTTTATTGCCTAAAAATACTATTACAAATGTTATTTATTTATCTATATATCTGTCTGTCTATTATTCTGATTCTTCAGCTTGATGAATTTCTGAAGACTTTTTTTTTTAAATAACGATATTTGTTCGTGGCGTCGACCTCTGCAGTTCTTTTGCCACTACTTTCACCATATGAGAGGAACCTGTATGTAAGTGGAATTGCGGAAGTGTAAAGTGTTGAATGTGAGGAAAGGAACATTAAGGATGACACAAACACCCAGTCCCCAGGCCAGGGAGATTAATCATTTACAATTAAAAACCCATGACCTGGCCGGGAATCAAACCCGGGACTGCCGGGTGACAGGCAGACGCGTTGCCTCCTACACCACAGGGCCGGACTTCGGAAGACTTAGTTTTGATTTTATATGCTATTGCCCCACAATATTTGTTAATGTTACAATTTTTGTACTCAATCAATCATCAAACAAACATCAATCAGTCGTCAATGATCTGCATTTAGGGCGGTCGCCGAGGTGACAGATTCCCTATCAGTGGTTTACCTCATATTTACATTTATTTATAATTGTTTACTTAGCTTTTTCTTAAATATTTTCAACGAACTTGGAAATTTATCGAACATCTCCCTTGTTAATTTATTCCAGTCTCTTACTCCTCATCCTGTAAATGAACATTTACCCCAATCTGTCCTCTTGAATTCCAACTTTATCTTCATATTATGATCTTTCCTACTTTTAAAAGCTCCATTCAAGCATATTCTCCTACTTATGTCATTCCACCCCAACTCACCACTGACAACTCGAAACATACCGCATATACTTCTTAAAATGACAAATTATTTATTTGATTAACCACCTATTCAGTACATAAAAATCTTTATAATTAGGATTTAATCCTTGTTACAATAGTTTGAATGGCTGATGATGCCTGTAAACCAGGCCAAACATGTCCCATTCAAACTATTGATTAGGTGGAAAACTCTCATCCTTTGTACTTGTGTGAATTCAGTGATGTTCAAAACATCTGTATGTGCAAACCACATCTCTTCTTCAGACCCCAACATCCAGCTTGTGGTATGAAGTCGCCAACAAGCTGTACAACTTCTTCCTGCTGGATGCCCAAGAGAAGCCAAAGATAATGAGCACACTTCATAGTCTTTTGGATACGGATGTGAGGTTCAGCGAGGGCCGATGTGGTAAAGTGCTGCCCCTAGCTACAGCCACATACCAGGAGAACCTTCCGACTCACTATACAAGGGACTACCATGAGACTAGGGTAAGTGGTGCACATAACTTAATTAATGTATAAAACTAGAATGGAAACGAGCAAATGAGCGGTGATGATGAGTCAGCACTGAAGCAGAAGCAATAGAAAGAGGAGACATGGACAAACGTGAAAACACATTAGGACAAGGACAATCTCCACTTCTTCATACCCCCTCCTGATGCAATTGGGAAGCAGAAACAATCCTCTTAGGGGACGGTAGAGGAACTGTGATTGATAAGGAGTGAGTTTATATGAGGAGGGCAGTATATAAAAATGTCGATATTATCCTCGTCCTTTTGTGCTTCCACATTTGTCTTTGTCTCCTCTTTCTATTACTCCCTCTTTCCAGTTAACTTGTTATTGTATTTATCCTATTGTGTGTTCTTATACATTTTCCTGTCTTTCTGTATATGACCATAAATAATGTCCAGCTCCTTGGCTGAATGGTGAATGTAGTGCTCTTCTGTTCATAGGGCCCCGGGTTTGATTCCCAGCCTGGTCGGAGATTTTATCCTTAAATGGTTAATTCCGTTGGCCTGAGGACTGGGTGTTTGTACTGTCCCCAGCACCCCTGCAACTCACACACTACATACAACACTATCCTCCAGTACAATAACACACAGTTTCCTGTACACGGCAGATGCCCCCATCCCCATTGCCTTACAAGGACTACACCAGGCTAGAAATAGCCACATAGAATTATTATTACCATATATAATATTAAGTAAGTTCACAGGCCTTGGAGCCATTTCTGTTGTAGCTTCTTTTTGTCATTTACAATACTCTCTGTGATTTCACTATGATTATCAGTTTTTCTCATCCTTATCTGTTTTGGTTCTACTGTACTAAGTATCCTGACTAATCATGTAAAAGTACACTATTTTTGTTTCACAGTCTCTCCTTTTAGGTGTCCTGTAATTTCTTATCATCCAGGCATGTTATGCTTTCTATACCTTGATCAACATTGATTTAGCTACCTGTACAAGGCAACTAAATATCAAATCATCATCTTGATCAACTAAGAAATGCTCTGTTTTATGTAAAGCTTATTTTGTTCATTTCACCTATTTTCTTTGAAAGAAATTTTTTCTTTCAGTATTTGGTTGAGTAGTTTGCTGACATTGTAATTTGGTGTGTCTTTGAAATTTACTATTGGTCCGATGTGACATGAATCTATGTGTACCGAGCAAGTGGGTGTGGAGTTTGGGTGATGTAACTGTCAGCTTGCATTTGGGAGATTATGATTTTGAATCCTACTGTTGGCAGCCCTGAAGATGGTTTTCCATGGTTTCCCCATTATCATTCCAAGCAAATGCTTGGGGTGTACTTTAATTTAGACCACAGCCGCTTCCTTCTCTCTCCTAGCCCTTTCCTATCCCATCGTCGCCATAATACCTATCTGCATCGGTGCTATGTAAAGCAAAATTGTAGAAAGAAAAGGTCTTTGTGTATTTTGGAGTGGCTTCTTAGTGTGGGGAATTTGGAATTTTTGTTGGTTAACCTTTCTTTTTCCAAGTTTGTTAAAATAAGATCCAGCCCTTGGCCAAAGTTCTTCATTTCGAACTTCCTAGGTGACACACCCATAATGGCCAGATTTCTGTTTATACATCAATACCTCTTTTCAAGGCACTTTTCTGTTGCACATAATTCCCAACTAACAGTCACCCAAGAATTGAACCTTTCTGTTGAAATGCAACCATGTCATGGTATCTGTAACAATAGTTGCTCATTAATTGTAAGACTGTTTCAAATTACAAGTAGTAAAGCTATATCTAGCATATTACATTTATCTTTTTCCTTTCAGAAACCACAATATTGCTATCATTAACACTTTGAAGTCTTGCATACATTCAGAGTTATGTAAATTGAAGTTAAATCAAAAATATGTGTTGTTTTTTTTTTCTCTTTATGATGTATACACAGGTCATCATAGCAACTGTGTTATATCTCCATGCATGTGAGAGCATGTTAAGTCAAGATTTATATTGGGCAGACTTCGAGAACGGTATGTACTCGCATCAAAGAACCTACCATATGTATCAGACTCAACCAACCTGATAAATCAGCTGTTGCTAATCATGCCTTAACACCTGGTCATGATGTCTTGTTCCAGGAGGTGAATGTTCTTGCCCGTATAAAGCAATATCGTCCAAGAATTATCAGGGAGGCAGTTGAAATACATAAACACCCAGATAATTTCAACCGCGATACAGGCTACAACCTCAGTGAATCATGGCTACCTATTATCAGAACCATTAGAGTGTAATGCTTTACTGTTGCCATTCGTTGTCTCTAGCTGGAGCTAAAATGGCGTCCTGTTTACATCTTAGGGCTCCATTTCAAGTTCCTTGTTGCTTTCTCCTAGCAACCTGTTATGCGTTGTTTCATTTCTCTGTTGTCTCCTGATGAAGAAAGGCAAGGTTCCTTTCGAAACGCGTTGAGTGTGTTTTATAATTAATTACACGGCATAAGCCCAAAAATATACCTCATGAATAATAATAATTTCGTGTGGCTATTTCTAGCCGAGTGCAGCCCTTGTAAGGCAGACCCTCTGATAAGGGTGGGCGGCATCTGCCATATATAGGTAACTGCGTGTTATTGTGGTGGAGGATGGTGTTATGTGTGGTGTGTGAGTTGTAGGGATGTTTGGGACAGCACAAACACCCAGCGCCCGGGCCATTGGAATTAACCAATGGAGGTTAAAATCCCCAACCCGGCCGGGAATCGAACCCGGGACCCTCTGAACCGAAGGCCAGTATGCTGACCCTTCAGACAATGAGTCGGACAAGTCCAATATATAGCCTATTATACATTTAAAAACCTGAGTCACATTTTACTGAATGTCACCGTCAGATGGCATTTATGTGCACTTGTAGCTAGTTACCAATGCACAAAAAGGTAAGTGTGCAACCAGCCATGCATCAGGAGGATGTAAGTAAAGTTGAACAGTAGTCATGTATGAAAATTGCCGCTCTCCAAGACAAAACTTCACGTCAGTGTCGTGTGGAGCTGATAGAAGCGTTGGTTTGATAGAACTTTGCCTTAACAAACTGTAGAGGCCTTCAAATGTATCAACGTAGCAATTGTTGAACTCTCCCAGAGTGAACATCCCACGTCTGCTTACACATAAGTGTCGTTGGCTGCAGTCGAAAAGTGCTTTACAGAAGACAGGTGTTGGACTGTGCAGTAATTATCCTCATATCTGTGTCTTTCTTTGTTGACAGTGTTCTGAATTTTATAACAAGACTTGCTTAAGAAAGAAACATGTACCCAAAGGGCTTATCCAGAAAGTTAAAATGCTTTACAAAGAGTGCTGCAGTTGCGTACAGATAGGAAACGGTAATTCTGATTGGTTCCAAACTACTAAAGGAGTGCAACAAGGCAGTACCCTTTCACCCTTACTTTTTATCACTGTCATGGATGAAGTCATGAAAGAAATTAAGCAGAAGAACAATATGGACATCAATGCATTTGCATTTGCAGATGATGTAATTTGGGGAAATACAGAAAAGGAAGTCCAAGAGAGGCTGAACACCTGGAATGAACATTTGAAAGCACACGGATTAACAATAAATAAATCGAAAATTGTTACTATGTCTGTCAACAGGCAGAAGAAGAAAGGAAAAATAATGCTGGAAGGTACACAGCTGGAAACAGTAGACCAATATAAAATGGGTGCATCATTTCAAGTGATAACAGAATACAGCATGAGATTAACAACCGCATTAAAAAATCAGCTCAGTTTTACCATCAAGTTTGGAACCTCCTCTGGAACGAACAAGTCCCTTAAGATCAAAGCAGATTCTATTCCAATCATACTTCACCCCCATAATAACATATGGCCTAGAAACCTGCACAACAACCCAACAAGTGGATAGCAAACTACAAGCCGTAGAAATGAAGTTCCTACGAGCTATGGTACAGAAGACAAAAAGGGACAGGGTAAGGAATGAAAGAATAAGGGAGGAAGCTGGTGTGTACCCATCCCTGAATGAAAAATTGACAAGGGCCCGTTTGAAATGGTTTGGCCATGTCAATTGAATGAATGATAGAAGGACAGCAAAACAATGTCTACACGGAGTTGTGGCCGGAAAATGACCGGTAGGAAGACCTAGGAAGAGATGGCTGGACCAAGTGAAAGAGGACATAGGAACAAGAGGAGTCAGCTGGGATGTCGTCTTGAGAGAAGAGTGGTACATGGACAGACAGAAGTGGAGAGTGCTCGTAAACCACACCCGGGCAACTGGAGTGGAAAACTGATGATGATGATGATGATGATGATGATGATGATGATGATGATGATGATGATGACTTGCAGATATGCAGATTGTGTTATTTTTGTCCATAATAACACAACAATTTTTATTTGCTTATAATTCAGTTGCCCCTTTCCAGTGGTTCATGTACCAAGACAAAATTCATGCTAGCATAGGAAGAATATTCCAAGTGGCTTTCAAATGCATAACATAAGGTTTAATACTGTTGCCATGACTTACAAAATTACCCTCATATTTGCTGGTTGTCACGTAGGATGTAATTATTTTGACAGAACTGTTCTTCTCCTGCAGCTTGCCCACGCTCTGTCAGTATTTGCAGAGCATGCTCGTGGTCCAGTGTTTGAGCAGTTTGCAATCCAACTGGAGAAAGACTGTGACCGGCACTGGAAGGCTGGCCGCCAGATGTGCGAGGTGCTCAGTCTTACGGGTAATCCGTGCACCAATCCCATTCACAGGGGAGGTGGAGAAGGAGCCGGAGGGGGAGAGCTCCAGAATGAGGCACGGGCTGCTGAGGAAGGTGACACCACGTTAGAGAAGTAAGACACTGCAGTAACATCTTAATTTTGTCTGTACACTTAAAAAAATTTCTCATACCTTGTTTTTATTGTAGATTAGGTTTACAAAAGTCAAAAGAAGGTTCAGTTCAATTTTTCTGTCTGTTTGTCTGTTATGACAACACGGGAGTATGGGTTAACAGACTTTCTCAAAATTCAGTACCTATTTAAGTTCAGCGATATGCACTAGGTTATCTTTTTTCTTCAGTGCTTATACCACTTCATGGTGGGATCCAGTTTGTGGATTTGTTGTCTCCATGTAGTTCTGGGGCTGTACCTTAATTAAGGCTATGGTTGCTTCTTTCCCATTCCTAGCTTTTTCCTATCCCAGCATCGCCATAAGACCTACCTGTGTCAGTGCAACTTAAAAAATAAAATTCCAGTCACATGATAAAGTTGAGCAGTGCGATGTTGTCGGCTGCGTTTTGGACCCGCAGCAAGTTGAAGGGCAAATCCTGATCTCCTAGAACAGGCCTTTCCAAGTCGAGCACTTAGTGCCGGGGCGCACCAGCGCTGCACTCAGCAGCACCTTTCCCCTCCTTCCCCACCTACCCCGCGCAGTGGCCGGTGCATGTGTGCGTAAGAGACAGTACATTCATTCTCATTCTCTCTCTGTGTGTGTCATTCTCAGTAGAATCTATTCGACAGAACAGATAGCGGAGCAGTTGGTTTCACCTTCATTAAAAATGTCGTTTAATCCTTCATGGGTGGATTCTTATTTTGTTCTCAATACCAAAGGAAAAGCTCAGTGTTTAATTTGTCATGTCATTTTAAGCGTAAAGTCTTCAACCGTGCGACGACACTACCACAATAAACATGTTTCCACCTGTGATGACATTGTTGGCGCAGCAAGAACCGAACAAATTGCTAAGTTAAAATCGTAATTGCTAAGTTCTTCAGAGATACGTAATAACTTGCTCATTAGGAATTGTTTTACATGCAATTTAGGAGATTTGTTTTCGTTTTTGGTTTTGTATTATTAAGAACTGTTTAGAATTAGACTTAGATGTGTTGCTAAGGAAAAACACCGGCAGAGTTGGCAGCGCGGTTAGGGGCGCTCAGCTGTGAGCTTGCATCCGGGAGATAGTGGGTTCGAACCCCACTGTCGGCAGCGCTGAAGATGGTTTTCCGTGGTTTCCAATTTTCAAACCAAGAAAATGCTGGGACTGTTCCTTAACTAAGCCCACGGCCGCTTCCTTCCCTTTCATAGCCTTTTCCTATCCCATCATCACCATAAGACCTACTGCAAAAAAGAACCCACAAAGATAATTATTTTAATTATTTTATCTCCCTGTCCCACAAATACTTGAACCCAATACTTTAGAAGGCGCAGTTCGAGCACGTTATGGGCTATTGTTGCTATGAAAATTGCAAAAAAAAAAAAACAGTTTTCAATTCTGAATTTAAATAAATGGAGAACTAGTACTTCTCTCTCTGATGCGGACTTAGAGGCTGTACTTAGAAATTCTACTGGCAAATCGATTGTACCCATTATTGGTAAATTAGTTGCCGCGAAACGACATCAGGAATCGACTTAAACGCTAAATGTACATTAAGGCAAACGCAAAGTATTTGCAGAATAAATTGTGTGTTTATGTGTTCACAGAACTGTCATAAATAATATTGTTTTCATAAGCTGCGCGCTGATTGACGACCTGTGGTTCTGCCTCTCTCACTTCCTCTCCTTCCCCCACCACCTCAGCGGTGCTATAGCACAGCACCGGCTGGGGCCGTGGAAGCACCTCAGTTGGAATCGTTTGTCCTAGAACAACATTCAGTTTCTCCATATCATTTTACTATTCTGGAAATTGCCGAAGCTGTAATTCACAGCATCCACAGAACTTAAGATAGGTTTTCTGTTGAAAAATGGTTTTAAACCAGACAAATATGCTTAGAAATCCATTTGATTGAAAGAAAACCACCCTAAGTAGATGAAGAGCAGAGCTTGGAGGAGAAAGAGCATGATAAACTTTCTTCTTTTTCGCCTCCTTGCCGTACTGTCTTCTATCGAAGGATGTTGATCAGCATGGCTGTTCTAGAGTCTGCCACATGGAAAAGTGACATTGTTCTCATCTTGAACCAGTCCCTCAGATTCTTGAGCCAGGAGATTCTTATTTAGCCAGGTCTCCATTGCCCTGAGATCTTCACATACATCACCTACTGTAGCATCCTATACTTTTCATTCTGCATAACATGTCCAAAATATTCAAGTTTCCATTTCTTGATGGTTACTTTGGTCTTCTTGTTTAGCCTTTCCATCACTTCAGTATTCCTTACTCTTTCAGTCCATGGGAATAAACTTTATTGCATAAAATCCTGTAGAAACACTATAAAAGCAATAAAATAGTGAAGATCACAGGAACAGAGTCATAAACCATGTTTAATGCATTGTTTTCATACAAAAACTGAATAGAAGACCTTCCTTATCAAGAAATATAGGATGAAGTACTGAAGTTATGTTTATTGCACAGTTAGACGTAATTCTTTCAATATTGACAATGTGTTACTTTTTTGTGCTGGTTAGTATGCGTCTATTTATTTATATCCAGGGAGAGGAAGTGAAAAGTTAGTGGCACTTTAGTTGGTGCTGCCCCACAGGTGGACTGGGGATATGCTTACTTGTTCCTGAGTGACGGGGATAGGGTCCGCAGTCGGGTAGCACAGCGAGCATGGTTAGTGGTAAGCATATGAAATGAATATTTAGATGATGGCTTCACAATCTGTAATTGTGGACATGATAGTAAGCATTTGGGCATTTGCCGTGTCAGAAAACAAGGTGAAATTCTTTACATTTTGCAGAGAACTTTGCTCTGCATTTTCAGAAGAAAATTTTGTCTGTTCAAGAACAAGACTTCATGAAGTTCTCTGCATAATGTGGAGAATTTCACCTTGTTTTCTGTTACGGCAAATGCCCAAAAGCATATTATCATATCTACAGGTACGGAATATATGTTTAGTTTATGAGTGGAGTTCTTGTTCAGTGCACATGATTAGTGTTAACTATCAGTATGGTGACATTCAGTATTGCACAACCAATATTTCTCGTTCTTTTCTTTTCCGTTACAGTTAACTCGGAATGTTATGTGCAAAACATACTGCAGCCATTTTTTGAAATGTTGACAAAGAGAAGCAGTATGCCTACATCCAGTTTGGAAAATGCCTCTGCCGATACAGCTCATCTGTCGATGCATGCATTAGAACAGGTGTTCTGTGAGCAAATAATTATTCATGGACTTTGCCCCCCCCCCCCCCACAATTCTCCTGATTTAAGTGTCTAGAAACATAAAGTGTACAACAACAATCCATGTACTCTTGAAGCCTTTGAGAATGAAGTTAGACGACTGACATGTGAAATTTCAGAGGGAAAGATACAATGATTGTTTCGGAATTTTCTACAAGAAAGATGGTTATAATTTTCAATAGCTGCTTTGATGAAAGATAAAATCTACATTTGTTTCAAACTTCATTCACTATTAACTCTTAACTAATAATTTACGCCTACTGTAATGAAACTGAACACAAGACTGTGTTGCTACAGCTTGCTCTTGAGTCTGGCAGGCAATGTAATTGTAGTGCCCTTATTAGTGCAGTAACTTTTTGCTGCCTCTCCATGTAGATGACCAAGACTTCATATTACATAATATTATAGCTTCCATAATAAATACACAGAAATATTAAAACCTGAATATTGTGATATATTCATATATTGTAAATGTTAGTAAAATAGGTTTGTAAAGCGTGAAATTCTATTCATGCTGTCAAAAATCTCTTTTTCAGTGTAAAGAGTTTATATAACTTTAAAATAGATCAATCAACATAATTTCTACAGTTCATACGCAAGGTCATTCTACGGCATCCTCAGCTAACTACACCGAGGAACCCAGATATGTTTCAGCAGTTAATTATAACATAACACAACCATTGATTGTATTATCATTAAATTTATAATGTGTTAATTGAACACATGTCTAAGTGTAGGTTTTCTTTGTACAATTTGTTTTACATCACACTAACACAGATTAAGTCTTATGGTGATGATGGGATAGGAAAAGGCTAGGAACGAGAAGGAAGCGACCATGGCCTTAATTAAGATACGCTCCAGCATTTACTTGATGTGAAAATGGGAAACCATGGAAAACAATCTTCAGGACTTCCAAAACTGGATAAATCTGTGTTGTCCAATGCAAACAATTTCCTTATGAGCAATGAATTTCATGCTGATCCATATTGAAATGCAATTACAAACAGGGAAGCAAATGCTAAAAAGGATCCACCTATTCAATACTTTTTTATTATATACTAGCTGTTACCAGCGGCTTTGCTCGCGTGAATTTTGTAATTTGATAAAAGTAATCATTCCTTGCTATTCAACTAAGGCAGTTTCTAAAAATTCATAAGGTATAAAAACTCATTGAATATTTGAGTTTCATCTATGTTTGTGGTATTGCATTTTGGGGCTAAGATGACCAGGCTACTGGTAGAGCTAACTCTGGATCATGCAACATAGAATTGTCCATGTGAGGAACAGCCCTCTCCCAAGTCGAAAAGAAAAAAAAAGTACATGTTCATTTTTTAAGGGGATTCCAAGTACCAATTTCCACATCTGTAACATCTGCAATTTTTGAGATATAATTTTCACCATAAAAATAATTCAACGCCTTTTTCCAGCCCTTTACATCACCTGTAAGTGGATATTCCGAAAACAAAAAATTGCATGTTGCTTTATTTTTAAAGGAGATTTGAAAGACCAATATTCACGTCTGTAACATCTACAGTTTTTGAGATATAAGTATTCTCATAAAAATAATTCAATTCCTTTAATTCATTTCAGCCCCACCCTGTAAGTGGATTTCCAAAAACAAAAAAATATGTGTTTCCTTATTTTTAAAGGGGATTCCAAATACTGATATTCACATCTGTTACATCTCCAGTTTTTGGGACATAAGTATCCTCATAAAAGGTGTTCAACCACTTTATCACCTGTTTTCAGCTCCCTAAAGGGGATTTTCCAAAAACAAAAAATATGTGTTTCTTTGTTATTAAAGAAGATTGCAAATATTAATTTTCACGTCGGTAACACCTTCAGTTTTTTAGATATATGCTCATAAAAAGAATTCGATAACTTTTTCACTTCTTTTCAACCCCCCCCCCCCCCCCTTAAGTGGATGTTGCAAAAACCGACGATATATTGGTTTCTTTATTTTTAAAGGAGATTCCAAATACCAATCATCACATCTGTAACATCAGTTTCTGAGATATAAGTATCCCCATAAAGATAATTTAACCCCCTTTCCACTTCTTTTCACCCCACACTTAAGTGGATCTTCCAAAAACAAAAGTATACGTGTTTCTTTAAGAGGAAATTCTAATACCAATTTTCACGTCTGTAAAATACCCATTTTTCAGTCCTTTCTATCCCCACCCCTTTAGGTGGATTGTCCATAAACAAAATAATACGTGTTTCTTTATTTTTAAAGGAGATCACAAATACCAATTTTTACGTCTGTAACATCTTCAGTTTTTGAGATATAAGTACATACATACATACATTATCATTATAGACTGTTATGCCTTTCAGCGTTCAGTCTGCAAGCCTCTGTGAATTTACTAAACGTCGCCACAATCCTCTATTTGCAACTAGTGTTGTGGCCTCATTTAGTTCTATACCTCTTATCTTTAAATCGTTAGAAACTGAATCTAACCATCGTCGTCTTGGTCTACCTCTACTTCTCTTACCCTCCATAACAGAGTCCATTATTTTCCTAGGTAACCTATCCTCCTCCATTCGCCTCACATGACCTCAACACTGAAGCCGGTTTATGCGTACAGCTTCACCCATCAAGTTCATTCCTAAATTAGCCTTTATCTCCTCATTCCAAGTCTCCTCCTGCCATTGTTCCCACCTGTTTGAACCAGCAATCATTCTTGCTACTTTCATGTCTGTTACTTCTAACTTATGAATAAGATATCGTGAGTCCATCCAGCTTTCGCTCCCGTAAAGCAAAGTTGGTATGAAAACAGACCGATGTAGAGATAGTTTCGTCTGGGAGCTGACTTCCTTCTTACAGAATACTGCTGATCGCAACTGCGAGCTCACTGCATTAGCTTTACTACACCTTGATTCAATCTCACTTACTATATTACCATTCTGGGAGAACACACAACCTAAATACTTGAAATTATCGACCTGTTCTAGCTTTGTATCACCAATTTGACATTCAGTTCTGTTGAATTTCTTACCTACTGGCGTCAATTTAGTCTTTGAGAGGCTTATTTTCATACCATACTCATTACACCTATTTTCGAGTTCGAAGATATTAGACTGCAGACTTTTGGCACAATCTGCCATTAAGACTGCTTACTACATTTCCACCTAACTGAATCCCTCCCTGCCATTTTATACCTTTCAGCAGATGATCTATGTAAACTACGAACTGCAAAGGTGAAAGATTACAACCTTGTCTAACCCCTGTAAGTACCCTGAACCAAGAACTTATTCTACCATCAATTCTTACTGAAGCCCAATTGTCAACATAAATGCCCTTGATTGATTTTAATAATCTACCCTTAATTCCATAGTCCCCCAGTATAGCGAACATCTTTTTCTTCGGTACCCTGTCATATGCTTTCTCTAGATCTATGAAACATAAACACAACTGCCTATTCCTCTCGTAGCATTTTTCAATTATCTGGCGCATACTGAAAATCTGATCCTGACAGCCTCTCTGTGGTCTGAAACCACACTGGTTTTCATCCAACTTCCTCTCAACGACTGATCGCACTCTACCTTCCAAGATGCCAGTGAATATTTTGCCTGGTATACTAATCAGTGAGATACCACGATAGTTGTTGCAATCCTTCCTGTTCTCTTGCTTATAGATAGGTGCATTTACTGATTTTGTCCAATCTGAAGGTACCTTACCAACACTCCATGCTAATCTTACTACTCTCTGAAGCCATTTCATCCCTGCCTTCCCACTATACTTCACCATTTCAGGTCTAATTTCATCTATTCCTGCTGCTTTATGACAATGGAATTTATTTACCATCCTTTCCACTTCCTCAAGCGTAATTTCACCACCATCATTTTCCTCCTCCCCATGCGCTTGGCTGTTTGCAACACCACCAGGATGATTCTTTTTACATTGTGATGTTCAAAATATTCCCTCCACCTCTCCAGTGATTCCCTGGGATCTATTATGAGTTCACCTAAATTACTCAAAACACTGTTCATTTCCTTTTTTCCTCCCTTCCTAAGATTCTTTATTACAGTCCAGAAAGGTTTCCCTGCTGCTTGACCTAGCCTTTCCAGGTTATTACCAAAATCTTCCCATGACTTCTTTTTGGATTCAACAACTATTTGTTTCGCTCTGTTTCTTTCATCTACGTACCAATCCCTGTCTGCCTTGACCCTTGTTTGGAGCCATTTCTGATAAGCCTTCTTTTTACGTTTACAGGCTGCTCTCACTTCATCATTCCACCAGGATGTTCGCCTTTTCCCATCTTTACACACAGTTGTTCCTAGGCATTCCCTTGCTGTTTCTACTACAGCATCCCTGTATGCCACCCATTCACTTTCTATATCCTGAACCTGCTTACTGTCTACTGTTCGAAACTTCTCACTAATCATATCCATGTACTTCTGTCTACTTTCCTCGTCCTGGAGATTTTCTACCCTTATTCGTTTACAGACAGATTTCACTTTCTCTACCCTAGGCCTAGAGATACTTAGTTCACTACAGATCAGATAGTGGTCTGTATTATCGAAAAATCCCCGGAAAACTCATACATTCCTAACAGATTTCCTGAATTCGAAGTCGCTCGGGCGGAATTGGGAATGGATTCCTAAATGTAAAATTTATATGTGTTGGATGGGTGACAAAATGAACCATTTAGCATCCTACATTCAGGACATCAGTAGACGAATAAGTTTGAGTGGTGTCTTTAAAAGTAGGAAAGATCACAATATGAAGATAAAGTTGGAATTCAAGAAGACAAATTGGGGCAAATATTTGTTTATAGGAAGGGGAGTTAGTGATTGGAATAACTTACCAAGGGAAATGTTCAATAATTTTCCAATTTCTTTGCGATCATTTAAGAAAAGGCTAGGAAAACAACAGGTAGGGAATCTGCCACCTGGGCGACTGCCCTAAATCAGGTCAGTGATTGATTGATTGATTGATTGATTGATTGATTGATTGATTGATTGATTGATTGATTGATTGATTGATTGGTTAAGATATAGTCTGTTATGGATCTTGTACCCTAGCTTCCCATGTGTAGCGGTGAATAGCCTTATGCTTGAAGAATGTATTCGTTACTGCTAAACCCATACTAGCACAGAATCCCAGCAAACGCTTCCCATTCCCATTAGCTTTCATATCTTCCCCACATTTACCAATCACCCTTTCGTATCCTTCAGTTCTGTTCCCAACTCTCGCATTGAAATCGCCCATTAGCATTATTCTATCCTTGCTGTTGACCCTGACCACGATGTCACTCAATACTTCATAAAATTTTTCAACTTCATCCTCATCTGCACTCTCACATGGTGAATACACGGAGACAATTCTAGTCCCGATTCCTCCAACTGACAAATCTGCCCTCATGATTCGCTCATTTACGTGCCTAAGAGAAACTATGTTGCGTGCAATGGTATTCCTGATAAAGAGCTCTACCCCAGACTCTGCCCTTCCCCTTTTAACACCCGTCAAGTACACTTTATAATCTCCTATCTTTTCCTCGTTATCTCCCCTTACCCGAATATCACTTACTCCTAGCACATCCAGATGCGTCCTCTTTGCTGACTCAGCCAGTTCTACTTTCTTTCTTCCATAAGCCCCATTAATATTGATAGCTCCTCATCAAATTCCATTTCGTTCGCCAAGTTGTTTCCAAGGAGTCCCTCGCCTGTCAAATGGGAGTGGGACTCCGTTACTCCCATAGGTCCGAGGCTTGCTTAAAATGTTCTGAGCTCGGTAAATTAATGAAGCAGGATGCTACCCTACTTGCACATAGTCCAAGTGAGGATCTCTCCTCTAACGGGTTATGGACCACCGGTGACTTGTATAGTCCTAGCTGCCTGAGCACAAGGAGGGCCATGAATCAGAATATGTCCAAGATGCCCACTCCCATTCCATAGCAACTGGTATCCTGACTCTCAGAACCACTTACTAGGCCACTCAGCTTTTGACCATGGTTCACGTACTAGGACGTGACTACAGTAAAGTGTCTTTTTCTGAAAACAAAAAAAATATGTGTTTATTTTTAAAGGAGATTCCAAATACAAATTTTCACGTCTGTAACCTCCAGTTTTTGAGATATAAATATCCTCTTAAAAATCATTCAATCTTTTTCACTCCCTTTCACCCTCCTCCCCTTAAGTGGATTTTCCAAAAACAAACCATCTGTGTTTCTTTACTTTTACAAGAGATTCCAAATACTAATTTTCACGTCTGTAACTTGTTACGTTTTTTGAGGTATATTGTAGAAATACCTTTTAAAAATCCACCCTTTTTGTCACTCCCCTTCACCCACCCATGAGTGGATTTTCCAAAAGCAAAAAAAATATGTGTTTCTTTGTTAAAGGAGATTCAAAATACCAATTTTCGTATCTGTAACATCTTCAGTTTTTGAGATATAAGTATCCTCGTAAAAGTTGTTCAACCCCTCTTTTGCTTTTTTTCACAGCCTTAAGAGTATTTTCCTAAAAGAAAAAAATACGTATTTTTATATTTTTATAGGAGATTCTAAATACCAATTTTGACATCTGTTAACTGTTTAGTTTTTGAGATATAGATATGTTCATTTAAACAGTTCATCCCTCTTTTTACTCCTTTAGCAACGGTATATCCAAAAATCCTCCCTTAGTGAGCACCTACACTCTAATATAAATTCATCCCCAAAATTTCATTTCTTTATGTCCAGTAGTTTTGGCTCAGCAATGATGAATCAGTCAAGACATGTTATTTTATATATACATATAGATTATGTAGACTCGCCTTTGCCTATTGGGTATCCCCAGTTGCTCTTTGTTAGGAGTGGGTGATAACTCACGTCATTCCACTGTTGATATTTTACATTTTTCATTGTTTATTAAATATTTTTTCACATCTAATACACAGCTACATTCTCCAAACTGGGCAGACCTATCAAACTTGGTCGTATAACGTAAAAGTACATCTCGATCATTGCATATAGGAATTGCTATTTCCATATAACAGGCATGGTCATGAAGCTCTTAGTAAGAAAGGTACAGTATTGTACTTTATAAAACCTGGCAGCGTTTCCTATCCTCCTTTATACAGCATTTCTTACCGGACTATCATGATATCACAATAGCGAATTGGGAAAAGTTAATATCCACCTTTTCAATACAATGTATTACGTGAGGGTTTTACATTTAAAACATCATGTTTATTTACATCTGGTACCGGTTTCGACAATGTTTGATGTCATCATCAGCCAAGGACAATTGTACAAAGATATATTACATTAATCATGACTCCTACAGTAATATAACATGTAATGAATATAAACATGAATATAATTTTTTTTAAAATATATACATATATAAGCTGACAGTCAATGGGATAAAAGATTGTTTTATAAGGTGTACACCTTAGTATTTTAGTTAAAAAAAAGGAGGAAGTATTGAAAGTGAAGTATAATAATCAGCTTTTAGTGACATATTTGTCTGTTGAACAGTAGGGTTGTGTTTTTGGAGGCTTTATAGCAATGTTTAACATTATAAAAGAAGACACATGCTTAGTTATGAGTGTTTCTAAATAAAAATATGTACAGTAAAATCTAGAAAGTATTCGAATATGGCTTGAGCTTGAGCTTAAAAGATTGAATGTCACTGCACATTGATGTTGGCATATAAAATGTCCGTTGGTGGATTCTATGTATAAGTTGTTTGTACTCTAATTTATATCATATTAGATAGAGCATTTTAGATTAAGAGCAGTTCTGTTGTAATGGTATTGAAGAGATTCTTGTGCTATGAGTTGCAAGTACATAGGTTGTTCGAGAAGGATCTTGAAACAAGGCGGAACCTATAAGAAAATATAATCCGCGATTTTAGAATTACGTAAGCTAGGAATGTATATTATTAATAAAAGAATAGCAGACTCACCTCGGACGCCAAGCTAGTATCAGATGTGTCAGAGAGGAACCAACGGACTAACTGAAGGTAGAGGCGGGTCTGCACGAGTGCAGTGAGGGGCGGAGTTTCTAAGTAGGAGGAAGGGGAAGGGCGCTAGAGGCGGGACTATAGTCAGGTGGGCGCGGGGAGCGGCAGGGGTAATACTTGAGCATGTTATGTATTGTTTTGATGACTGATTGATTTTTGGGTATTTTTAGATTATTTAAAATTTTAATGAACGTGTCAAACAAGATCGTAGGTTTCTCAGAGAGGTCATTGAGATTATAATTAGGGTTATAATACTGATCAAGTGATATATAGAATTGTTCTGTTAAATCGAGTGCAGGGCCTTTATTTATTATTTCGATGATGTCTATGTCTTGGTCTAAGCCTTGAAATTTGTGTTTGTAGTCGTTTATATGTTGTCCTACTGCAGAGAATCTTCGGTATTTGATAGAGTTTACATGTTCTGTATATCTAATTTTGAATGATCTACCGGTCTGTCCGAGATAATTACTGAGGCAGTTGTTACAATGAAATTTATATACACCTGACTTTTCAAAAGGGTTGGAAGTGTTGATTGATTTAGAATTGTGTAGAATGTCTAAGTTTCTATTATTGGTTCTGAAGGAGATGTTGATATTCTGTTTCTTAAATATGTTTGTAATTGGATGGATGTTGTTGTTAAAGGTGAAGGCTGCAAAAGTTTTTGATTTAGTAGTTTCTTTAAGTAGGTTGGATTTTGAGCGATGTTTGAACTTGCTAATTATACTTTCTATAAAACTCTTTTTGTAGCCGTCATAGAATGCTATCTTGCGTATGGTATTTAATTCTTTATTGAGGTCTGATTTGGACATAGGTATGTTGAAGGCTTGATATACTAGACTATTGTAAGTTGCCCGTTCATGATTAAGGGGATGAATGGAGTCCTGTTTTATTGTAGTAGCAGTATGCGTAGGTTTTCTGTAAATTTTATATTTGAAGGAAGAGGGGAGCCTAGTGATAGTGAGATCTAGGAAATTAATGGTCTTGTTAACTTCGGACTCTAATGTAAATTTAATGTCTGCATCGATAGTGTTTAAATGTGTTAAAGTAGTAACTGCGTCTATGGAACGTTGGTTCATTATGATAAATACGTCATCGACATACCTAGATCTGAGGTGTATGTTGTTAAATGTTATGTTACTGTCTATTTTTGTGTATTCTAAGAAGTCTAGGTATATTTCTGCTAGGATGCCAGATGCAGGTGAGCCCATGGCTAGTCCGTTCTGCTTGTATATTGTTTTGTCAAATGTGAAGAAGTTATTACTTATTAAGAGCTTCAAAATAGACATGAAGTCAGAAATTTTGAGTTGACTAAGATGACTGTGGGTGCGTAGGTTTTTGGGAATAATATGCAAAAGTTTTTCTGGTTTAATGCTTGTATACATGTTGGTGATATCAAATGAGTGTAAAGAGTGATATGGTTGAAGTGCAAAGTCGTCTAGCTGTTTGATAAGTTGTACTGTGTTCTTTATAGATTTTTTTGACTGGAAAGTGTAGTGTTTTTTAAGGAATTGCTGAATGAATTGTGCTATTTTATACAGGGGACTAGGTCTATAGTTTACTATAGGGCGTATGGGGACGTCAGTTTTATGTATTTTCGGCTGCGCTTTTACGGTAGGTAATCCTGGGTTCATGTTTATAAGTTTGCTTTTTTCGCTGTCCGTTAAGAGAAAGGATGTATTTTTCAGAGTCTGTTTTAGCTGCCGTTGGATAGCTTGAGTTGGATCTTTATTGATTATTGTAAAAGTATTATCTGTGAAAAATGTTTTTGTTTTGGATACATATTCTGTTTGGCCCATTATTACAGTAGTATTACCTTTATGTGCCTTCGTAACGATGGTATGAGTATTTTTTATTTTATTTTTGAGTTGAATGATCTTTTTTATGTCTTCAAGTTGTGTTTTGGTTATGTTCGGAGTAGGTGATATAAAGGTTTTTTTAATTTGTTTATTAGCTTCGTGTCTGAGCTCGTCCTGTATATCGTGAGGCATCTTTTTGATTGCTATCTCTGTTTCTATTATTAGTTTTTTAGCAGCATTTGATGGATTATATTTAGGCCAATTGTGTTTTGGGCCTTTAGACAGGATAGCGATCTCTTCGTCATCGAATGTTGCATTAGAAAGGTTGATGAATGGGGGATAGAATTCGGTTGGGGAATGGCTAGCAGTATTCGGGCTGGTCGGGTTCTTGGGAAATTTGTTGGTTGTGGAGGATTTGCTAAGAAGGGTTTGGAACTTGTTTAAGCTGGACTGTTTTTGGGCTAGCAAAATGGATAGTTTACTGTAGACTTTCTCTTGGAAGATATTCCATTGGGAGTCTGATAACAGCATGGCAACTACGAGGTGGGTTTCATATAACCGGTTGTTTAAGGGTGATTTTTTTCTTACGTAGAAATTTTAATTCATTTTTGAGCCATAATTTGTTAGTTTTCTGGTGGACTTTATATTGATGAGGTAAAACGTGTTTCTTATTGTTGTTGTTCTTTAAAAAGTTAGGAGTCAGATCGTGGAAAATGCACTTCTTAATAAAATCTATATCTTTGATTAATTTTCCTATTTTGATTCTTAAGTTCATATAATAATGAGCTTTTCTTTTTGCCTGGTTGGCTACACTATTTAACGTTAAGAATTTCATTCTTTAGGTTCCGTATTGAATCCAGATTCACAATAGAGAATTGGGAAAAGTTAATATCCACCTTTTCAATACAATGTATTACGTGAGGGTTTTACATTTAAAACATCACGTTTATTTACATCTGGTACCGGTTTCGACAATGTTTGATGTCATCATCAGCGAAGGACAATTGTACAAAGATGTATTACTTTAATCATGACTCCTACAGTAATATAACATGTAATGAATATAAACATGAATATAATTTTTTTTAAAATATATACATATATAAGCTGACAGTCAATGGGATAGAAGAATGTTTTATAAGGTGTACACCTTAGTATTTTAGTTAAAAAAGGAGAAAGTATTGAAAGTGAAGTATAATAATCAGCTTTTAGTGACATATTTGTCTGTTGAACAGTAGGGTTGTGTTTTTGGAGGCTTTATAGCCAGGTTTAACATTATAAAAGTAGACACATGCTTGGTTATGAGTGTTTCTAAATAAAAATATGTACAGTAAAATCTAGAAAGTATTCGAATATGGCTTGAGCTTGAGCTTAAAAGATTGAATGTCACTGTACATTGATGTTGGCATATAAAATGTCCGTTGGTGGATTCTATGTATAAGTTGTTTGTACTCTAATTTATATCATATTAGATAGAGCATTTTAGATTAAGAGCAGTTCTGTTGTAATGGTATTGAAGAGATTCTTGTGCTATGAGTTGCAAGTACATAGGTTGTTCGAGAAGGATCTTGAACCAAGGCGGAACCTATAAGAAAATATAATCCGCGATTTTAGATTTACGTAAGCTAGGAATGTATATTATTAATAAAAGAATAGCAGACTCACCTCGGACGCCAAACTAGTATCAGATGTGTCAGAGAGGAACCAACGGACTAACTGAAGGTAGAGGCGGGTCTGCACGAGTACAGTGAGGGGTGGAGTTTCTAAGTAGGAGGAAGGGGAAGGGCGCTAGAGGCGGGACTATAGTCAGGTGGGCGCGGAGAGCGGTAGGGGTAATACTTGAGCATGTTATGTATTGTTTTGATGACTGATTGATTTTTGGGTATTTTTAGATTTAAAATTTTAATGAACGTATATCAACATCTCCTTCAGAACCAGTAATAGAAACTTAGACATTCTACACAATTCTAAATCAATCAGCACTTCCAACCCTTTTGAAAAGTCAGGTATATATAAATTTCATTGTAACGACTGCCTCAGTACTTATCTCGGACAGACCGGTAGATCATTCAAAATTAGATATACAGAACATGTAAACTCTATCAAATACCGAAGATTCTCTGCAGTAGGACAACATATAAACGACTACAAACACAAATTTCAAGGCTTAGACCAAGACATAGACATCATCGAAATAATAAATAAAGGCCCTGCACTCGATTTAACAGAACAATTCTATATATCACTTGATCAGTATTATAACCCTAATTATAATCTCAATGACC
This sequence comes from Anabrus simplex, assembly GCF_040414725.1. NCBI lineage: Eukaryota > Metazoa > Arthropoda > Insecta > Orthoptera > Tettigoniidae > Anabrus > Anabrus simplex. The sequence continues at coordinate 268,591,859 of NC_090270.1, forward strand.
TCTCTGAGAAACCTACGATCTTGTTTGACACGTTCATTAAAATTTTAAATAATCTAAAAATACCCAAAAATCAATCAGTCATCAAAACAATACATAACATGCTCAAGTATTACCCCTACCGCTCCCCGCGCCCACCTGACTATAGTCCCGCCTCTAGCGCCCTTCCCCTTCCTCCTACTTAGAAACTCCGCCCCTCACTGCACTCGTGCAGACCCGCCTCTACCTTCAGTTAGTCCATTGGTTCCTCTCTGACACATCTGATACTAGCTTGGCGTCCGAGGTGAGTCTGCTATTCTTTTATTAATAATATACATTCCTAGCTTACGTAATTCTGAAATCGCGGATTATATTTTCTTATAGGTTCCGCCTTGTTTCAAGATCCTTCTCGAACAACCTATGTACTTGCAACTCATAGCACAAGAATCTCTTCAATACCATTACAACAGAACTGCTCTTAATCTAAAATGCTCTATCTAATATGATATAAATTAGAGTACAAACAACTTATACATAGAATCCACCAACGGACATTTTATATGCCAACATCAATGTGCAGTGACATTCAATCTTTTAAGCTCAAGCTCAAGCCATATTCGAATACTTTCTAGATTTTACTGTACATATTTTTATTTAGAAACACTCATAACCAAGCATGTGTCTACTTTTATAATGTTAAACATGGCTATAAAGCCTCCAAAAACACAACCCTACTGTTCAACAGACAAATATGTCACTAAAAGCTGATTATTATACTTCACTTTCAATACTTTCTCCTTTTTTAACTAAAATACTAAGGTGTACACCTTATAAAACATTCTTTTATCCCATTGACTGTCAGCTTATATATGTATATATTTAAAAAAAAATTATATTCATGTTTATATTCATTACATGTTATATTACTGTAGGAGTCATGATTAATGTAATATATCTTTGTACAATTGTCCTTGGCTGATGATGACATCAAACATTGTCGAAACCGGTACCAGATGTAAATAAACGTGATGTTTTAAATGTAAAACCCTCACGTAATACATTGTATTGAAAAGGTGGATATTAACTTCTATACGGAACCTAAAGAATGAAATTCTTAATGTTAAATAACTGTCATGATATAGCGTAAGCTACTGTCGCCTAGCGACAATCTGTCCATCAAGTTGATCCAATCTTCTTGCGGCTTTGCAATTAAATTAATTACTTAAAATTACACATCATTAAAAATACTACCCATTGTATTTCATTCAAACCACTTTCTAAACCCTCCCAGGATTAATAAGAACAAATTGTGAAATTTTCAGCAAAACTGGTCCAGTAGTTTTTGAGTCCATTCAAGACAAACAAACATTCATTTTTATATATATACTGTAGATAAAAATACATATATTCGGTACTAGTTTCGGTTCCAGAGACCATCATCAGCTAAAAGTCGTTAAGACAAGTCATGACATATGAATAATACTAAACAAGTGTGTACAAGGTTAAAATTAACAATATTAGAGTGTATTGTCAGAATGTAAGTAAAGGTTAACTGGGCGAGTTGGCCATGCGGTTAGGGGCGCGCAGCTGTGAGCTTGCATCCGGGAGATAGTGGGTTCAAACCCCACTGTCGGCATCCCTGAAGATGGTTTTCCGTGGTTTCCCATTTTCACACCAGGCAAATGCTGGGGCTGTACCTTAATTAAGGCCATGGCCGCTTCCTTCCCAGTCCTAGGCCTTTCCTGTCCCATCATCGCCATAAGACCTATCTGTATCCGTGTGACGTAAAGCAAATAGCAAAAAATAAGTAAAGGTTATGTAAAAAAATTTATATAAGAAGACACTCCAGAACATGTGGTACGGGTTCATATAACAATTGTTAAATCCTGGTGCATGGCTAGGTTATTAAAATGGAGCAAAATGTTCATCACAGTTCTGTCAAAAGTTGTGTTTCTTTAAGGCTTTGATTAAAGGATGAAAATAGCTCACGGTTTGCATACATTAAGCTTCAAATTAGGGACAGATCCTTAACAGTGATCCATTTTGGAAAATAAAAATATATCACTTGACACTGTATTTCTACACAAGGATGTCCCTATTTGAATGCTTCATGGTTCTGATTTATAAAGCAAAGCAAAGTCATCTCCGTACAGGCCATGAAGGCCCTTGGAGGAGTGGAAGGTATCCACTATCCGTAACCTGAGCACTTGGTGGGGTAGAGAGGTTAGCTCTACGTGCAGCCGCCTTTGCCCCCAGGAATTAACCTGGTACTCATTTTTGGTGTAGGCTGAGTGAACCTCAGGGCCATATGCACCTCCGGAAGTGGAAATCTCGTTTCTTAAATTTTTCGACTTACTGACGGGGATTTGAACCCACGTCCTTCCGGGCGAACTGGGCACGCCTTAACCGCCTCGGCCAGGCAGCCTCTGGTTCTGATTTATATTTGATCAAATACAACCATATTCTTTTAGACCTTAAGATGAACCATCCAGGTGCCACTATTTTAATTTTTTACAGTAAGTGAAGCCTTCAAGAAACACAACTTTTGACAGAACTGTGATGAACAATTTGCTCCATTTTAACACTTTGAAGACAATGTCACCCCATGTGGGGTGACGGACCCTCATACAAAATATAGTATGTCACCCCTCACGGGGTGACACGGTAGTGTGTCCAGGCCTCTCAACTTCAGGCTGTTGCATGAAACTAGCGCTACCATTCGCTGTTGTATTGCATTGCTTGTTCACGCAAGGTGTTCATAGAGTGCAGCGTAGTGCCCATTCCTTTCTCAGCATGCTGTGCATTGCGCAACAGACAGTATACGCAACCATCAGAATTCAATTATTAATGGCAAGGAAAATAATGTGGATTGGAGTTTATTATTGCTTTATTCTTACATAATGGTTGAAATTTAGCACTCAGATGAAATTGTAAACTGGGGCTACATGTAAATAAATACAATGTTTCTGTAAACCTGAGAATGTTCCCCAGTAATTGTCACTGGCTGGTTATTTGGTTGAACCATTGCCCGGTGTAGCACCGGAATCTTTGCTAGTGTCCTCACTACACAAACTACTGTCGAATTCCGACTCGGAAAAGGTGCCATCACATTGCAAATCCTAAATGTCAACATCTCTTGATTCAACATTCGAACCCTTTTCAAGTTGTTCTTCTACCTATCTATCTATCGGTAATCATGGCTTACTCAACACAGAAACACATAACATGAATTAAATTCTCGTCACAAAACTGTAAATTACAAGGAATTCGTTGAAACGCGCGTAAATCAACAGCTCACAACACAGAGCACAGTGTTCCACAACAACAAAGGTAAAAAGGCTGTCACTCCTGTAGGGGTGACGTGCGCTTTCTCTGTTGCATAGTCAACCTGATAACCATATGTCACCCCAATGGGGGGACACAAAAATAGTAACTTTGAACATGAATTTTGTTTTTGATTATCATCTACGAATGAAATTACGAACATCCGTAGCCGACAACAACCTGAAAAATGTATATCGCACTTCAGCAGTTTACCACGAAAAAAGCAAATGTATACATCGACGCTAAAGTGTTAATAACCTGGTCATGCACCAGGATTTAATAATAATTGTTATATGAACCTGCACAACATGTTTTCGAAATGTCTTTTTATATAAAAATGTTTCATCTAACCTTTACTTAAATTCTGACTCTTTATTATCCTTGTACACACTAGGATTGGATGAGTTGAGTGTGGACTTCATCAAAGCAATTGGAGAACCTTGAATGCAATGGTTGTACAAAGATCTTTAAAAAAAAAAAAAAAAACTGGGGAGAAAATGAATGCAGTGGTTGTACAGAGTTCTAAATTAGAATTAGGGAGAAAATAAAATCCCCAATGACTGGAGGCAAGGAGTGATTATTCCACTATTTAAGCAAGGTGACCGAAAGAACTGTAACAACTATAGAAACGTAACTCTTCTATCTCATGGGTTAAAACTTATGAGACCATCCTGGAGAGAAAAATCAGAAAATTTGTTGAACCTAAACTTGAGGAAGAACAACATGGATTTAGAGCGAACAGATCAATGTTAGACCTCCTTTTTTTCGGCAAGAATGTCCTTTGAAAAATACTGGGGCAAGAATAGAACGGTTATAGTTGTATTCTTGGATACTGAGAAGGTATTTCATCATGTACCGTGTAAGCACATAGGGGAATGTCTGAGACGTAACGAAGTGCCAGATGAGATTATAGCTCGAGTAAAACAGCTATATCGAGAGACAAAGAGCTGTGTGCAAATTCAAGGAGGCAGGTCAAACTGTTCTGAAACTGTTGTGTGTCCTTCGCGATCTTGGCTCTACGCCTGATAGCTCCTCAACACGCCGCAGTCTGGATCTTTCCAGATTCTACGAGATGACTGCAGTGCGCTTGCTTGTGACGTCAGCCAGCGCTATAAAAGGAGCAGCATTCCGCTTCTTCCCAGGACTCCCCTGTGTCCAACGCCAGATTACACTGCAAGTCGAACACGGAGGCTATCCCTCTTAAACACGTGTATCGAACAGGTGGACTAAATTCTGGTGATGAGGTTTCACCTCTAGACACTGCCTCACCTCCCGCTTCCTGTAGCCACGTCGAGCCCTGATGTCAGTATTCTACTCATCCTACAGTCCTCACTTATGCTCCGACATCAACATTAGTATTCTACTAATTGTGAATATTTATGTCAGCTCCTGACAAGCCCACGGCAATTACTAGCATTCTGTTAGTACGAACTTTCATTACAAGCTACACTAGTAATTCTACAAGGCAGATAGTTTTCGACTATCTTGAACTCTCTCTTATTTGACAGACTATCTCCTCAAGATAGATTCGTGTGTGTATAGAACTCTCATGTGTATAAAGTGTATATTTCGACAGACCCTCAGTCTACTGTTAAAATCATCATTAAATGCGTACAAGTTCATCCAGCTTCAAGAAAATTTCAGTTATATTTATGTACATATTGTGTAAAAACTTATTGAAGCAATAAATTTATGTTGTGTTTTCTGTATACCGATTCCTTGTATACAATACAACAGAAACCAAGAGCAGAGTCCAACAAGGAAGTTGTCTATCACCACTTCTCTTCATTTGCTATATGTAGGAGGTTATAAAAGCAGTGAAAATGAAAGATCAGACAACAAAAGCATTTGTGTTTGCTGATGACGTATGCTATGGGGTGAGACAGAAGCAGAAGTTCAAGCTAAACTAGATCTTTGGCAAGAAGAATTTGAAAGAATGGGAATGATCATCAGCCGAACTAAAATCGTCGGTTTAGTGATGAGTCGAAATCCTGAAGCAATCCACCTGCGAGTGCAAAATGAAGAAATAGACATTATCAATAACTTCAAATACTTACAGAGCTTCATTTCTTCTGACAATACCATAAACCAAGAAATAGGCAATAGAATACAAGCTGCATCAAAATTCTACCACTCTCTTCGTCAGTTACTTTTGGATGACTCTTTTCCCCAAGCTTGCAAGCTCATGCTGTACAAAACAGATCTTGTACCAGTTCTAACATACGGACTGGAAGCAGCAACGTTGACTAGATCTGCACAAAGTCACCTACAGGCCACTGAAATGAAGTTCCTTCGGTCATTTCTCCAAAAGATAAGGAGAGACAAAATAAGGAATGAAAGTATTTGGCAACAACTTTGATTGGACAGAGCCTGTTGGAAACCTTAGAATTAAGCAGATTACGGTGGTATGGACATATGGGAAGGATGGCTTCAATTAGGACCCCAAGAGCATACTATGAAAGGAATGTTGTTGGTAGGAGACCCAGAGGGAGGCCTCATGACAGTTGGGAAAAGCAAATTTTCAAAGACCTTGCCAAATGTGATGTAAATTGGCAGCAAAAGGTAGAAGATCACCTGTGGATGCACAGGACGAACTGGAAGAGGCTCATAAACACCCGCACCCAGCTTGCTGGAGCGTAAAATAGATGATGATGATGATGATGATACACACTAGTGTTGGCTACTGAGTGTATGATTCGCAACAGTGCATTGATTCATTCAAGTGTCCGAGTGAATCGATTCGCAGGAACGGCGAGCTCATGGCACACGATTCAGTTGACTCGCAGCATACGGTGCTGAGTGGCACACTCTTGGATCAGTGAGACAAAACACACACACAGTTCATTATCGGCACACTGGACATTGGCGGGGAGCCGAACTTCCACTGCAGGCGAAACATACAGAGCCATGGCACACTGAAAGAATCGTACGCAATCACAGCTCAGTGAGACACAACATACCCACGGTTCATATCGGCACAGTGGACATTGGCGGGGAACCGAACTTCCACTGCGGGCGAGACATACAGAGCCATAGCACACTGAAAGAATCGTATGCTAAGACGGGCTCTCGCTCTCAGCTCATTTGCAATCACTGTTCTCTTCTTACAGGGAGGTTTAAACAATATATGGATTTATTTGCAATGTTAAAAAGGTAGTCAAAACATAATTCCAAAGTAACTAGCTAGTAAATAGGTAGGCTATTAGGTTCTTTTATTTATTAGGTTAATGAATCAGTATTATAACTTAGTTGACATTCGACAATTAATTTGACTCAACTCTCTAGCCTTCCTTATGACTATAAGTCATGCTTGTGACCACTCGAAATTGTCTGTTTTATATTGGGAAGAGCCACTCAGTATTTTCTCAGTTCACATGTCACATCATTGCACAAGACTTCAATAATTGAATAACGAGATCACCGGTGAATGTGGACTGTGGGTAAGTGAGCTGACTGATGCAATAACTTAAATAAAAAGAAGTTAAATCAGAAAACCACAGGGCTACTCTGCATCTTGGGTAGCCTATACAAAATATGACAATTTAAAAAATCGTCTACTGATAGAGACATATTTTCAAAGATGACCGAGCGAGTTGGCCATGCGGTTAGGGTTGCGTAGCTATGAGCTTGTATTCGGGGGATGGTGGGTTCGAATCCTACCATCGGCAGCTGTTAAGATGGTTTTCCGTAGTTTCCTATTTTCACATCAGGCAAATGCTGGTGTTTCATCTTAATTAAGGCCACGGCCACTTCCTTTCCACTCCAAGCCCATCGTCACCATAAGGCCTGTCTGTGTCCGTGCAAGGTAAAGCGACTTATTTGATTTATATTTAATATGTAGGCTACTTATTGCAAACACAGGTATTTTTTCATCTGATTCTGTATATATAATAGACTTGTGACTTTCAGAGAACTGTGGGAAAACCATAAGTTAGTGTAAAAAATTTGAGTTGTGTCCTCCTCCTCCTTCTTCTTCTTCTTATTCACTACATAAGTTTTGTACCGTAATATAACGTGCATGTATAGTACTACACAAGTGCCTATTTTTTCCTGCATTTCATTTTTATCTTATTTGTTTTGTATTGTGTACATACTAGGGATGGGACAAATGGTTACTTTCCAGTATCATGTTCATGTTTATCCGTTACACTGTAGTGTTAGGTTTGAGTATTACGATATAAAAGTAACATACCGGTAATACAAGTTGTAGGTCAACTTTTGGGAGGAACATTCACTATACCTGCTATCTCTTGCAGCCCCTAAACGCACCTTACTAAGTACTTATAAATAGCATACTATATTTTCATCTCACTTTCTTCTCTCCCACTGTCGCTTTTGCCAACTCGTCACTCACATTCTTGATTACAGTATTCTTGGAAAATGTTCGCAATGACCCATATACATTTCAAGAAAACCTTTATTTATAAATAGATAGATTAGATAATGCCTTTATTGGTGGCGAAGTTAGGGCTCAAGGCCCTCTCTTACACTTAACCACTAGATGAGTATACATATACATAACTTATAATTTCGAATACAAATAAAACAAATAATACTAATAGCAATAGCAGTAATAATAATAATAATAATAATAATAATAATAATGAAAGAATCCTTAATTTTAAAATACACAGAATAACGTACACTTAAATTATGTAACTGCAGTAATCCATTCATTCATCCCATTCATTCCTTCATTCACTCAACAATTATCCAGCAAGTCAGCAGGATCCACCCAGCAAATGCTCCCGGCAAGCCACTTTAAACTTTAAACTTTGATAAAATGGCGCCGAACGAGACGGTAGAGTAAAGTTGCTCTTGCTATACCCTGTTTAAATTGCAAGTTATTCAGCTGAAAGTGCTAATCCGTGTTAAAAAAGTGATATATTGAAGTGCCTTCTTCTTTAAAAAATAATCATCATGTCGGTAAAGGAAGTAGCTAAGAAGATATCGACTTTCGAAGATAGCATGAAAGACTTTCAAGCTCGCCTAGACTCAGCAGTCAGTGCCGCTAACCCACCGAACGTGCTCCAAGCGCTTGGTGCCGAGTTCCAGGAATTCAAGAAACAGGCCGGCGAAGACATCTCCATGCTTAAAGGGGAGTTGAAGGCTCTTGAAGATCGGCTCCAGAAACAAGACGACGCGTTGGACGAGGCCGAACAGTACAGTCGCCGGAACTGCCTTTTATTGCATGGTGTCCTGGAACAGCCGTCTGAGGACGTCTACATTAAAATGCTGGACACACTGAAAAATAATCTTTCGGTTGAACTTTCAATTCTTGATGTGGATCGCTGCCACAGGCTAGGCCGCCGAAGTAGAACGTCTGCTGAATTGGTCTCACAGGGAAATCGGCCTATCATTATAAAGTTCCTACGATACCATGATCGTGATCGAGTGTGGCGTGCGAAGCGAGCTTTGAAGGGCAGTGGGCTCATGCTAACTGAGTCCCTCACAAGAAAACATATACTTAATCAGGCAAGGGATTTATGGGGACTGCAGAAATGCTGGACTCAAGATGGACGCATTTGTGTATTAAGAGAAGATGGAACCAAATCTCAAATATCCACGATGGCACAGTTAAAAAACATTGCAGGGAGTAGGATGAACTCGTGAAATTAAGAGAAAGAAATTATGTGTGTAGTACCGATAATTATATTTGTGTGTGTGTATGTGTGTGCTAGTGAAAGTCAGTGAATCTACTCACCAGGTTGCTGGGGTAAGCTTATTTTACATCTTACTTTTGTTTTTCATACTGCTTACTTTCATATGATTGTTGACCAGTATAACGGTAATACTATTGACCTGCATTCCTCTCCACAGCCCTCACTCTCCCCTTCTCTTTCGTCCCTTCCACCTTCAACAGGACTTGTGTTGCAAGAGCAGCTCAGTAGCCACCCGCGATCGTTACATTGTTGTCACCTAAATGGCCAGTCATTATTAGCTCATATAGAAGAGGTTCAGGCTATTTTTGAAGTGAACAATGTACATATTATTGGAATCAGTGAAAGCTGGATGTGTACAGACATGCCGTCATCGACAGCTAACCTTAACAGATACTCAATATTACGCCAGGACCGCATTGACAAAATAGGCGGTGGACTTCTACTTTATTACAGAAATGACCTGAAATGTAAGATAATTTCCACTTCTGACCCACGACTTACACTGCGACCGGAATTTATGTTTGTAGAATTAGACTTCCATAAAAAGATATTGATAGGGATTGTATACAAGCCGCCTAAAATAAGACGGACTGATGATTTTGAAGAGGCATTAGCAAATCTTATCTCGGCATACGATGACATTATAATCATGGGTGACTTTAACACTGACCTTGTGAAGCAGACTAGTGACGCGAACAATCTACTGAATTTATTTATCACTACAAACATGACAATTTTACCTCTCAACGCTACTAACCATGTTCATTACTCTGACCGCACAAGTCATACCTTAATTGATCTTCTTGTGAAAAATCAACCTCAAAAAGTAATTAAGCACGGACAGATCCCTGCTCCTGGCATCTCTTCACATGACCTACTGTACGTGTGTTATTCTACTCGAATACCTAAGTACAAACCACGCTACATTACAATACGGAACTTACGACATATGGACCGGAATAAACTACGCTATGATGCATATAACTTGCCTTGGGATAGTATACGTAATTTTCAGAATATTAACTCTAAAGTAAACAAATTCAATTCACTGGTACTGGAAATATTTGACAAGCACGCACCAAAGAAACAGGTAAGAATCACCCGCCATTCTTCCGCTTGGCTAATGGCCGAGATAAGATCTGCTATGGCCAGTCGTGACAAACTGTACAGACAATACAGACAGACGCATGACACAGATGATTTCCAGCGATACAAGATTCTGAGAAACAGAACCAAGCAGTTAATTAGGAATGCTAAATATAAATACTTTCAGGAACTGATGAACAATAACAGCCCGAGACAAAAATGGAATAAATTACGCATGTTAGTTGTAGGTAAAGCCGTAGAGCAACATGTGCCAAGCATATCGCTAGATGTTTTAAATGATCATTTCGCACGGCCAAGAATAGCCTCTACCTCCTTCCCAGAAAATTCACTACCCTTGTTACAAGAGCAGCCTGTGTATGAGCAATTCTCTTTTGGAAATGTCAGCTCGAATGAAGTTAAATGTGTGATATACGCTATAACATCTAATGCCACAGGTAATGATGACATTCCTATATCACTTATTAAGGATATCTTAGGAGCTGTTCTGCCAATACTAACTCATATATTTAACTACTGCCTGACAAACAGAGTTTTCCCAGATGTTTGGAAAGATGCACTAATTAGACCCATCCCGAAGAGCTCCAAGTTGGATTCTCCTTCAGATTATCGTCCAGTATCCATTCTACCACCCTTATCCAAGGTGCTTGAACGTCTAGTTCATACACAAGTTACTGAATACCTTACCAAGCATTCCCTCTTGAATCCCTTTCAATCCGGCTTCAGGAAAGGACATAGCACTGCGACAGCTTTACTACGAGTGACAGATGATATCAGACATGCAATGGACCAACGGGACGTGACTGTATTGACATTATTAGATCTCAGTAGTGCCTTCGACACTGTTAATCCTCAGTTACTACTGCAGAAACTTCGAGAGCTAAATTTTAACAGTGTATCACTTCGTTTCTTTTTATCTTATCTTGAAAATCGCCGGCAACGTGTAACAGTTGGAAATTTGAGTTCAGGATGGCAAAGGAAGACCCTCGGCGTCCCTCAGGGGTCGGTTCTTGGACCACTGCTATTTATCATCCAAATTAATGATATATCAAAAGCTCTTAAATTCTGCAAATTGCAAGTGTACGTGGATGATTTACAGGTTTACTATCATTCAAAACCGAGTGATATTGATACTGCAATTACTAAAATAAATTCTGACCTTCAACATCTTACTGACTATGCAAATAAAAACAGTTTATTAATGAATCCAAATAAGACTCAAGTTATTATTATCGGTACCAGTAAAAACCTTTATTCCCTCAAGCAACAGAACATCCCCCCAATAATTTTAAACAATAAAATCATACCCTACTCTACTTCAGTGACCAACTTAGGAATTATCATGACTGAGACTCTAAACTGGACTCAACAGGTGATAAGCACATGCAATAAAGTACATAAATGCTTATATCCCCTGAAACGGTTCGCTAATATATTCTCTGTTCGACTTAAAGTACAAATAATTCGATCTCTTATACTACCTATATTTGACTACTGTGACACTGTGTTGACTGGAATAACCTGGGACAGTAACAAGAAACTGGACCGGAGCCTGAACACCTGCATAAGATATATCTTTAATCTGCGATATGATGCTCATATATCACCTTATTATAAGGAGCTGTCGTGGCTTCGAGTGCACCAGCGCCGTGAACTTCACATGCTATCGCTTCTGCACAAAGTTCTTTCCACTAATACTCCTGACTATCTGTCTTCATCTTTTTCTTACCTCTCGTCCTATCATGAACACAATACAAGATCTGGTTCCTCTCTTGCTATACCTGTAAACCGCACTGCTGTGTACAACCGCTCCTTCATAATCTCTGTGTCTAGGTCATGGAATTCGCTCCATAATTGCTAGGTAGCTCTGTGTATTCCGAGATGTCCAAGTATCTGTAGTTAACCGGACACTCGGTCCCGACGTTATAACATATGTTGATGAACGATTGTCATATACACTTCAGATGCTGCGGGAATGAGATGAAAAACAGTCCTATCAGGCAAGGCGTAAGCAGAGCTTAATCCTGTACTCTTTTCTTTTTTTGCTTTTTTATGTCACACCGGCACAGACTTATGATGACGATGGGATAGGATAGGACAGGACAGGACTAGGATGAAAGCGACCATGGCCTCAACACAGGAACAGTCCCAGCATTTGTTTTTGCAATCATTTTGTACCAGTTTAGAGGCAGTACTGATATTCCTACCCTGTTACTTGCTGCCCGGTTACAGATATTCTTTAGTTATTCAAAATACTTTGTATTAGGCTTACTGGTGGTGATTCATACAGAAGCGTAGTTCCTTGAAACTGTTACGTGTGGTCTTCCCACTTTAAATCTTGTGTTTCAGGCTGTGTTGTGGACAATGAGCAAAAAACCCGATACAATTTATGTGGACAAAAAGTCAATTACAGGGAAACTGTTTCTTAGAAATGCATTGTAAGAAGGCACCAAATAATATAATTTTTTAAAAATCAACTGGTTCATGTATTTCTCATGAATGTACATGGTACTCAAATATCAGGTCCTGAAAAGCCATAGCAAGTGCCATCACGTGTATCTATCCTTGCTGAAACTTTGCCATCGACTGCAACCTGCTGCAAACATAATTTTACCAGTACAAAGGAAAAGGAGTGATATAGAGAAAAAAAAAAACGCTTGTCAAGCCACTTACACAGTTGTTTATGGCATATTTCCAACCATCTTCCTTGGGTGGAAGACGAAGATTTTGGAGACATTTATACCAGATTTCCAGAGTGAGCTGGCTACACAGTTCGCGTCACATAGCTGTTAGCTTGTATTCGGGAGATAGTGGGATCTAGCCCAACTCTCGGTAGCCCTGAAGTGAGCTGCTATGCTTCCTAATATCCGTTAGCCAATCAGAAACTTCCTACCCTTCCCTTGGTTTTGCTCAGGCAGTTACTTTTGTTAGGGTCTCCGGTGGAACATAATATTATGTTATGATATGTAACTCCCACCTCTATTACTTACCGTGAATACAATGAAATTTCCTTGTTCTTTGAAATAATTTAAGAAAAGAGTAGGCAAACAATTGATGGGTAATCTCCCACCTCTGCGACAGCTCTAAATGCAGATCACTGATGTTTGTGCGTACAGATATTTTTTCATCTAATTCTATATACTTATTTAATTGAGTTGTCACTGTGGGGGAAAGGCTTTGTAACATCAAAATTTGATGCAAAAAGGTGGCTGCCAGGAGAAACCTGAATCTGAAAGGTAAATGATGCATAGGAAAGCGGTTGATAGAATGAAGACCAGATGGCAGCAGCAAACTTTGAATCGGATCACTGTATCAATTCAGTAACGTGAACAGATTCAAATGAACCGATTCAGTAAAATGAATCGAATATCACATCACTAGTACACACTTGTTGTGTATTATTCATATGTCATGACTTGTCTCAACAACAACTTTCAGCTGAAGATGGTCTCTGGAGACTGAAACTAGTACTGAATATATGTAATATTTTATATATAATAAAAATAGTATTGAATAGGTGGGACCTGTTTAGCATTTGCTTTACTGCTTGTAACAATTCCCTCATTGATGTATTATGGAGGATGAGGTTGAAAATTTATTTTGTATCCCATGTACCGGCGTTTGTTCCAGGCCTGATCGCACCCAACTGCCTATCACTGAACACTCTAGCGGTGTGCGATACGTGTCGGCATGTAACTGCGGACGTAAGCAGGGTCCTCGCGAGGATCCATTTAGCGTGCGGGCTGCCAACTATGAGTTCTACAGACTGCTAGCAGAAGAATGTGGTTGTAATAAGTTGGAAAGTATTCACTTCCCTGTCTTTCAGCCTAGCACACAGGACTACAGGTAAGTCTTGTTGGCTTGCTTATTTCTGTGTTATTTAACATACAGTATTTCAAAATCTTCAGCTTGAACACTTTATAATCACACTTTTAGATCATCATCTTATCTCCCTTTACCGGCTTCAGTCAGGTCAATGGTACTTTTCTATCTTCCCCTATCCTGCTACGGTTGCTACTCTTCAGCTGTGTTCCAATCCAGGTTCTTTCTCATACTGTTCTTGATTAAGTCCAACCAGCTTAGTCTGGATATGCTTTTTTGTTGTTCTTCTTCAGTCTTTCCCTCCATCATCTGTTTTGGTATTCTTCCTTCTTCCATCCTCTTAACATGTCCAAACCATCTCAGTTCACTTCTCTCCATTCTGTCAGAAAGCTTTTCCACTCCAATTTTCTAACTGCCATTCTTATTTCTTACCCTGTACTTTGTCTTTCCTACCATCTTAAAGATTTCATCCCACTGGCCTGTATTTTTTCTCCTGTCTTTTTGTTAGTATCCACGTCTCTACTGCATATGTCAGTTTGGGGCAATAATACTGTCTTTTATTATTTAAAAAGAAATAGGGTTTCAAGATGATCCTCAAATTGTGCACAAGAAAGAGAAAGACTCTTGAACTATTGGTTCACTTTCACCATCTCAGAGTTTTATCTCCAATTTTTCATTAAGTCCAGATGCCACCCTCACACTGCATGGTTTTTCAGATGAAAATTTCAACCTGAGTTCGACTGGGAATCGAACTTTGGCTCTCTGGGTGGAAGGCCAGCAGCTAAGCCATTATTATAATCATGCCACCGAGCTCGATAGCTGCAGTCGCTTAAGTGCGACCAGTATCCAGAATTCGGGAGATAGTAGGTTCGAACCCCACTGTCGGCAGCTCTGAAAATGGTTTTCCGTGGTTTCCCATTTTCACACCAGGCAAATGCTGGGGCTGTACCTTAATTAAGGCCACGGCCGCTTCCTTCCCACTCCTAATCCTTCCTGTCCCATCGTCGCCATAAGACCTATCTGTGTCGGTGCGACGTAAAGCAACTAGCAAAAAAAAAATATAATCATGCCCCACCCAAAGATTTTTGCCTGTATTTAATGAAAATGAATAGGTTTGTGTTTTGAGGGTCATATGTATTCCATTTCTAAAGCCTTTACCTTTTTTATTTCCTGGTATTTATTTGACTCCTATCTTATATTTCCCACATCTAGACTAAGGATCTATCAGGATGGCTTTCATACAAGTGTTGAAGTTGCCTTCCTGATGAAACTAGGAAGCAGAAATGAGCTTGCCATGGACTGAGAAGAAATGGGATTGATGAGGAGAGTGTTTATTTCTAGATGTGGAGATTGTCCTTGTCTCCTCTTTCTTTTGCTCCCTCTTCCTGTACTAACTGTCATTGTGTTTATCCTCTTGTGTGTTCCTTTTCATGTTCCAATTATTCTATGCTGTACATGACTTACTTTGTCGCTTGTTTGTTCCTTTCTATCACTTACATCCGTCTGTAAATGCAGTTTATCTATTGGTAGTAACCTAGCGTTCTATGTCATCTAAAATTATGCCAGATGAAAGTAGATCTTTTCCTTTGTAAAATAAAGTTTTGCTCTGCACCCAGGGCCGCCCAGTTGTTTTCAAATGGGGCTGGAACCAGTCGTAAAGACAGCATGGTTCGCAGTCTGGAAGGAAAGGAGTTGGCTGTAAGCACACCTCAGGGAAACACCCAAGGGTTCAGTCTTGGTGAGTATTTTCTTCTTCTCATCTGCACCATGTATGACTTCTCTATTTGTTGTGAGAGTACTAGATATAAAACCAACTCCCAGGTATTTCATTGTGGACACAGGAAAAAAATTACATTTGTGTGATGATTTATTATGTTATTATATTCTTCATGTAAAAATTATTTCATGTGTTCCACACCTATACTTGTTTGTTTTCTTGTTTTTTCTGTGGTGTAACATCTGCAAGCTATTGAAATTATTAAATGAATAAATGGTGACTTAGATAAGTACAAATAATAAGATTGGGCACCACCTGCAAAAACAATTACAGGAATAATTAACTTTGTAGAGCAACGAGCATCTCCCTCTCCGAAGGCAACGGTCATCAGGCTGATGAAGCTCCAGAGTTACCTGTTGCTGTTTACCCCTGAAATTAAATTTGGATAGCATGCCAGGTTTTTCCTCACTCCACCGATAAAATATTTACCACTAGTTTCACTACAACAATTTACTCCCAAAACAATATTAAAACAAAACAAAAAACCAACAACAGTGAAACCAGTATAAACCTACACAAACAGCATCTACAAAGTATACACCACAGCTGTACATAATTCTGAAGGCCAAGCTTCAAATTGATTATCCTATGGATATGAAGACTGTCCCTTCCTAACCTTAAATACATTAACACAATGGCATCATCACCGTGGACTTTTACCACATGTCATAACTGTACAAAAAACAAACCCAGCCACCTCACTATACTCTGTTACTAAGCCATACACATCCACAATGTAAAATGTCTGCCACGGGATTAATAAATAACGATAGCACGTCGTATTATTAAAAAAATGAGCAAGTAATAAACACTTCAGCTGCGTTTCCGTCAAGTCGTAATTAGTTCTGTGCACAACATATTACCTCCAAATTACACATATAAAAGACTGCCCACAATGTGCATTTCCTCAGCGAGGAATCCATAGTCTTACTCACAAAAGAACACCATGTAGCATCTTCTACCAACTGCTCGCCAGGAATGTGAATTAACGAGTGATGCACTCATCATGACTTGGTAATTGAGCAATAATGCATCCGTGAAGAACTCGTACAGCAAAGACTTCGCAGTGGCCATCGTCTTCAAACAGCAACCTCAGTATCAGTGATCAGTAGGCCTAACCGCAAACTAGTGCACATTAAAAATAAATTCGTAGCACGCACAATATGTTTCGTCCATCACTCCATAACAAGCAAGCTGAGAAACGCGTTGCACGCGCATACATATATAGGCTCGCTCCATGTGGCGTAGCGTCTACTAAAATCCACAGGAAACAACACTACCACTGCCACATCTTTAAGCGTCTCTTGGTCAATGCAACCTCGTTCGAAATAGGAGCTTTCAGATTGGTTACCAAGCTGCCGATCCACAAATGGCGAACTAGCATGTTTGTCCACATTGATGAATTATCATCTTCAGCACCCACTTCCCAGTCTAAGCCTGGGTTTCTAAACCACATGTTGTAACACTTCCAACTGACTTCAACTGTCTTTCCTGATATAACCACTGTTTTCCGTGTTGCACAATTCTTGAGCAACCTACACTGCCATGCCATGTGCAGACACTTACACAAATTAAAGTTAAATATATACAAAATTCCCTACTACAAATTATTCTTATAATATTATGTTTTTACATTATAAATGAACAAAATTACATGATTTTCATGACTTCAATATTACAAATTATTTTACGAAAATTTCCTAACCTAAAAATTTGGGGATCGTACATTCGTACGGTTATAGTGGTCCTGTCTAAATTCTTAATTTTCCTGGCGACTTAATTCTTATTTTTCCCATAAATGTTTTGTTTATTAATTTTTTACACTTATATATTCATATTTTAAGTTCTTGTAGGTATAGAATATAATTTATACATTTAAGTATTAATTGTGATATAAGTTTTGTTTGCTGAAAAATCATGTTTGAACACAAATATTTGCTGCAGACTACTTTTCCAGAAAACTATCCCTTGACGTCAAGGGATAGTTAGAGGTGTTAGAAGGGGTGTTGTTGGGTTTTTTTTTTTTTTTTTAGTATTGTTGATTTAAAAATCAAAATGTGGTGTTTTGTGTTTTTATTATTTTCTCAAAAAAAATGTTAAAATGTGGTAAGCAATCAGGTATAAAATAAAATAAAATAAAATAAATAGTATAAAATTATTAAAATATAAAGTAGAAAACAAGATAGCAGGTAAACCATTAAATGTGGCTATGGAAGAATGAGGAAACACAAGTTAATCACATTTTTATTCTACATTCACCTTTTTGCAGCATCTCGAAACATATTTTAAATTAATACAAGTTACCTTTCTCAGTTTCATCAGAATACTGCAGTGAAATCATTGAAAGTAGATCGTGGTCAGTGTTTCAGCATTTGCAGCTGTCAGTCATTGCCTCCTATCACTTACTATGAGACTATATTTTGAAAACAACCTTTAGAATCCACATTTAAACATGGATATCATATACATTTCAATGCAACAGATGCGTAGTCTCAGTGTGCATCCCATGAGGATCTCTGGAACATTCACATGATCTTCCTGGCACAGTTGGTTCTTGATGGCAATCAGGTAAATGCTGTGAGCCTCTAAAAATTGAGACTCCATCCTCATAAAAAATGGGGCATTCTTCTTAAACCGAAACACTTCTGTAGGTGATACGTGTTTGCTCAACCACTGGGCTTTGATTTTTGCCCAGTATATTCTCTTGGTGTAACTCCCTTCTTTCCTCTCACTAGGGGCTACCTTTCTTCTCCAGTGGATTTTCCTGAAAATTAGAGACTTGAGAATCTGTCTCACAGCCTGTTTTGTAAGTCTGCAAGACCCAGTTCTTATATGTCCTTCTCAAGTTTGTCAGCCAGGTGATACAGATTTTCTTTCTTGCTTCACCAAAAGATGAACAGGTGGTTAGCCAGTCTGTTGGGAGACAGTCTTCGCACACAACCATAGAAAGCTAACTTCCTTTTCCTGGCAGAGTCAGAGAGCCTCTCTATCTGGGAGGAGAGTTCTGAATTGTGACATCTCTGATATTCCCCATCTTCCAGTACCAGGCCTAGGATCTTTCTGAGATTTCTTCTGTCTCTGAATTCTAGGTTTTCAACCAAGCCTCTTCTATCTGGTGACAGTCACTCCATGGCACAGATGGTTTCTGGGTGAATTACTATGTTTCACCTTCAAATTTCGTGACAGGCATTGTTTCTTGTAGGTGTTTTGAGTCATACGAAAGGCCAGTTCCAGCTCATTAAATTCAAGGAGGTGTGTGCTTCCTCTGTTAAGTTGGGTTCTATCCAATCCTCAAGGTACTTAAATTCCTCCAGTCCCTTGACTTTACCCTGTTCTAGTGACATCTCTCTGTTAGCCTTTATGATGTTGGTAAAGTACTAGGTTTTCTCCAAGGACTCTTGGAGTCCTATGTTCTGCCTGTCTTCTTAAATAACTGACCTGGATCACTACTATTTCGACACTCATCTATCTATGCAATGTCGTCTACAAACGCCTGACAATTTACTGTCAGCCCTTCCCTCTGGTGACCCAGGTAGACCCTATTCTGGACATTCAAACTGACCCATTCCTTCCACTGTTCTCTCACAACTTTTTATACGGACACAGCTGAAGAAGAGTCACCTTGTCTGACCCCTGTTTTGATCTCGCCTCAGAATTTAACTTTGGCGTGTGTGTCAGTAAGGGTATGTACAGTAGAACCTCAATTATACGTTCCCGGTAACTACGCTTTCCCGTATTACTACTTCAAATTACGTGGTCCCGCGAGCATCCTAATTGAATCACGTAAAAATCCCATATTATCCGTTCCTCGAAGAAACGATTTCCCGGATCAAACATCCAGAAATTTCAGCCCCATCAACGCTAAATCCTCGATCATGCGTTTTTCAAGAAACTGTATCTCACGAAAGGACGATACAGCATATTTACGGATCTTGGTGTTAACGTCCTGTCATTGCGATAATTATAGGAACTACAGTACTGGAAAAGCAATCAGCAGTGAACTTGCATAAGGGACTATCTTAGTTTCGCATTCAGGTGATATCGGTTAGAGAACTGTAACACGTCAGCCATACATCAGCACACACAGATTCATTTGTGTCACATGTGCAATCGTAGGTGGTGGTGAAAATGACTGAGTTTAATGAACACAGACTCACAGATTTTACGTTGTCATACAGTACATCGGTGACCAAATTACAATGGAAGATTAAAATAAGGTATTTCGCCATCATGATGGGCGGTTTTGTATCTAGCGTGCTTTATTTTATTAGAATGGAGAATTATAAAAACTACTTGTGGTCGATTGTTGTTTGGCGTGGTGTTACCGGTATTAGATTTTTAGAAGAGCTTGATGAAAGTTGCTAAATTGAAAGAAGTTTTCACAGGAAACTGATGAAGTTTCCCTGCTGAAACTGAATGCGCACTTACCCGTAGGGCCTGGGTTCGATTCCCGGCCAGACCAGGCATTTTTACCTGGATGTGAGGGTTGGTTCCTTTCACTCATTCTACAATTACCTTTAATTGAGGAGCTATCGAATGGTGAGATGGCGACACTAGTTTAGAGAGCCAGGAACAACGGCCATGAGGATTCGTCACACTGACCATGCGTCACGTCATATTCTGCAGGCCTTCAGACCGAGCAGCGCTCGCTTGGTAGGCGGAAGGCCCATTGCGGCTGTAGTTTGGTTTGGTTTAGTTTAGGTGTGTCTGTAAGATTATAATTATACATATTTCATTTTTGTGATGTTTAGCCAAATTGTTGATGGTTCATTCTTTCCCGGATTTTCCGTTTTCCCGTGTTGTACGTTTGTTTTCCGTGGTCCCTCCAAAAACGGAGAAACGAGGTTGCACTGTAGAATTAATCCAACTGGACAGTCAATTGGGGGAATACTACGGAGGATTCAGGAAGTGCAACTCCTCAACCTCAAAACAGTATTAGTGCACTCCAAGATTAAAAGCCACAAGGTGGTAGCCACGTATGTTGATTTTAGGAAGTTCTACAACTCTGTGGACAGGCAAATAATTAATAAAATTCCCAAGGAACTAGGATTATGAAGAACTCGCTCAGGTTAGTCACTATTTGTGCATAGCAAATTCCTTACGGCACTTCCAGCCATGACAATTCTCATCTCTGAATGCCCTTGTTTGGTCAGGCATTAAAATTTTTTGTAAGTCTGTCTCATCAACATTAAAAATGCCCATTCAAAAGAAGTGCTTGTGCGGGACACATAGCATGTACTTCAGCTAGCACCAAGAAAATGTCGAATATGCCCAGACATAAATAAAATATGAACCCGCACAATTGTGCATATAGGCTTGAAAGAGTTATATGAGATAAAGTATTAATACTATAAGGAAAATCAAATAATTTATTCGTTATGAAATAATTAATGTTGTTTCCAGTCACAGTTTTTATAAATTTGTATTCCACAATGCATTTCAGAGCTTATACTCTATCGTCAGGTGGTGAAATGGTGACATTCAATTGTTGTTCTGTTCAATGCACAATTTTTTCAAAGAATTATATCATATTTCACTTAAGCGTTGGGGCTATGTGTGTTATGAATTTCTTACACCTATGTTGTCTACTTTACCAGCCTTGTTAACAATACTGCTTCTAATCCGAGAAGCCAAGAATAAAACACTCAAAAACTGCCTGACTCTGCCACTGCCTTCTAGATTTGCACTGTTCATAACTCTCACAAGAGATAATGTGTTAGCTAACATCTCTCAGGAAAAGTTTTAGAAAGTTTCCTATGTAGAGCAAAAAATCCACACAAAATGGATACAATCCATATTTAGGCTAAAAAGAAATTGTTTCTAATTTCCCAGGGGTCGGCTTAAAATTGGTGTTGGCTTATAATTGAATAAATATGGTTCTGTGAATATTAATACATGAAAGAGTCTCGATGATGAACATACTCAAGATGCAAGAATTTAGAACCTAGTTATTTTTAAATTTACTCATAATTTCATCCCAGTTTTTAATGTCAATTTGTATATATTTGTTTCATTTGATTTATGTCAATTGTGTGCATATACATTTGTTTAGTTATTAGATGTTTTACATTAAGCCTGAAGATGGCCAGCCCCAGCCAAAACTAGTCCCTAATTAATGTAATTTAGAATATTGCATATTACAGTATTGAAAGGTGGACCATTATGACATTAATTTTAATAATTACTTATCCTACTCCTGTTGAATGTCACCAAGGGTTCTGTCCAATCCTTAATATCCTCATCCAGTGGATGAATCACCATCATCATCATCTGCCTTCATTTCATATGAGCACTCCGGAATGGTTTGGATTTGAACCTATACATTTGGGATACAATCTAGTAATTGGGAATTGTATACTGCCACCTCGCCAACATTCTAATAGTGAAATATTTTTGCCAACAGGATTCAAACTGACTAACCATGTTGTCAGACCATAGAGACTTGATGCCTTAACTAATTTATTCCTCACAAAGCTTTAACAAAACTACCATCTCCTTCCATGTACTTTCACATATTGGAGCTGTGTTGAGCTCTGAGGTTAAGTTTGAGCAAGGAAACTCAATTGCTTGACTGTTACGTAGTAATGACTGTGCTGTCTATTTATTTTAAATTATTTGCTTCCAGCTGGTTTTGTATCTGGCCAGTCTGCTGGTAGTGACATCATACAGGAAGATGGTCCCAGTAGACTGAGCCCACACCCAGCTCGAGAACACACACCCGATGGTCATGAAGTGATCATCCAGGTGTCTGATGCTGACATTGACAATGGTAAGTGTATTACTAAGTCTTTGAAATGGACTATGTATTGTTTACATTATATTTTGACATACATATTCAACCCTCTACCCTTCCAGCCTTTGAAATGTGGCACTGGCATAAGACAATCCCAGGGTTGCTGACTGGGTACTACCCACAGAGACATCTTCGAATAGTATAAACTAACCTTAAATTATTAAGCAGGAAGGATAAGAGAGAAGATAAAATTAAATAAAAAGATCTGAATGAGAACCTTTTAGTAAAAACATAAATTTATTGAAATAAAAGGCTAAACTTTGGCAAAGTAAAATTCCTACACAAATAAACAAAAATTCAGACTGTACATGGATACGTTATTCATTACCTTCGTCAACTCATATGAAATTTTGGTTCAATTTTACACAATATTTACTTTAGGTCACTCCCTAATATCATTATTTATTAAAAACTTGTCAACCTAAGTTATCAAATCTGTTACAAGTGAAATATGTAATGCAAGTGGAATGGTTTTTTTTTTTGAAGTCTTTGTTTGTAAAATGCAATATGATGTTTTATTTTTATTGACCTAACCTGTACTGTATAATGTTGTAACATAGGCATTTGTAAATAGTAGAATTCTGTCTATAGTTCCTGGAAAGATCTAGAGAGTTACATAACTTTTGTACAGGGTGTGTTACTTTGTTGGTATGTGTTCTAGAAAGCGTGTTCTGTCTATTCTGGAAAAATACGACTTTCGCGATTTCTAGAATGTTAGTCAAAATTCTCGATCGAAAGTAAGGTTGTGATTGGTGAGTCTAGGTGGCGATAGGGAACACGTGCACGCTGATTGGTTGCCTCCAAGGCCAGTAATTCCTATATATTAGTGAGCGAGGCAGTGTTTGAATTAATTCTGTTGGTCTCGGTTTATCTGTCTGCGAGCACCCTATCTGGATGACGTCCCTCCGGTTTTCGGGATGGCGCACTCCTCGGGTAAGCACTCTTAAATTCCGTTCCTGCTAAAAATTCCGTAATGTTCCGATTTGGTTTTCATACAGGAGTCTGCCCTAACCTCGCCTAGATTCACCAAATTAGCTACTTGTGACGCCTTAGTTTTTCAGCTAGACTTACCTGTTCGTTTCCGAGGCATTCCCGTTTTGTTTCACTAAAATATGTATATTGTAGTTTAATAGTATTTCCCTTGGGGTTTGCCTCTGATAGTTCTGTATCACTTTAGGTACGCTGGATTTTGGATAACCTGTAAATTGCATTGTACTACTGCATTGGTAACTAGATGTACAGTTCATTTGTAATTTGAATTTACACTGCTACGAATAACCTATGTATATCACTGAACTTATAGCTCATAACTTGGAATGTATATGTAGAATTATCTTGTAAATAATATTTTAAAAACTAAGGATCACGGTGATTCATTTCGGAATCCGCTATCTAAGCCATGTCCATGCGTTTGGTAGGTTCCCAGCCCTTCCATCGTCCCGTTTTGTCGTTCACTAGTTGGCCCTACTGATAGTTACGTACTTGTTTTGTGGGATATCCGCGTAAAGGCTAGTTACTGTTTTTACTAGTGTGTAGTGTTTTCTTATATTGTGTATTGTACTCTTACCTTCCCCTTTTAACAGTGTTTGTGCCTTGTTTGGTGTTACCCCAGTGTTGTAGAGGTAACAAAATCAATGTTTCTTCTACATCAATTATGACCATGAAAAAACCAACAATCTTATCCATGAATTCAAAATTCATCCAAATGCATCACTTAATTTTGTATTACATCTCAATATCATTTACCAACATTACTTTACTCCACTAATTCCTTTTACCTAATTCATCTTGGTTTTTATTATGTTTGGTTAACACCATATTTCAAAAAATAATAATATTAATGTAGTTGACCATCATTACATCCATCACTTTCGTCAGAGTGACCTTTGAAAAAGGAAAACAAACCTCAAAATACAACCATCTATTCATGAACTCATTAATCTGTATCCACTTTCCATACTTTCAAAATT
Source organism: Anabrus simplex (assembly GCF_040414725.1). NCBI lineage: Eukaryota > Metazoa > Arthropoda > Insecta > Orthoptera > Tettigoniidae > Anabrus > Anabrus simplex. Next base: position 268,616,288 of record NC_090270.1, read on the forward strand.
ATTCATTTATTAAGTTATAAAATCTTGTTATTATTATTAAATTATTTAAATTATAGATAGATATTTATTGAACATAACAGGCGAATTTGCCTCGATAGATGTTCACATGGACAACTCACATCAAAAGAAATGAAAAGAAATACCGGATTCCCTGGGCATGCCATGAGGTTCATTGGATACTCCGGAAATGTGACACTCCTAAGGTAGAACCACCACGGCAGTCATCCTCAGTCCCTCAAGCCGCGCCCATCATCTCCACTTAATATTAGGACACAAAATAAAATGAACATTAAAGGATAATAAAATAAAGCAAGAAATAATATTGGTGACCACTGCTACTGTCCGGCCGTGTCATCACCATTGGTGAGAAGAAGGCCGCCCTCTCGATGATGACACGACCGGCCCTATAAGTGGGGTCCTAAGGAAGACCCCAACAATCCTACCAGATGACAATGCGTTTCTCTCACCATTCCATTGCGGCCGACCACGTGAAACTGGAGCCTTCCCATATCTCGCCTCTCACATTTCTCTCTTCTCTTACTTATTTGGAGTGGGCCCGTCCCACCCCATCTTCTTACGGGTATGTCCTGCTCTCCCTTGCCCATCATTCCTTACCAGCTCCTACTATGCCTGAATAGTGAGAAAAAAGCACATGCCCTAATGTATACAACCAAGTACCAATAATAATAATAATAATAATAACAATAATAATAATAATAATAATAATAATAATAATAATAATAACAATAATAATAAATTATTTAAATTGTTACAATACTTTCCATCATGGAATCATGAAGCTGTTTGAAATTATTAAATCCTGACATTTGTTAGATCATTCATGAACTCCACAATTTATTAAATTAAAAATCATTAAATCATTAATGATCAATAAGTCTGAGGTCATTACATCATTAAAATTATTCAGTCATCCAATTTGTTAAATCATTAAGTTACTAAGTCCTCAAATTTGTTAAATTATTCTTAAAATTGTTATGTCCTCTCAATTAAATCATGAATTTAATAAGTCCTCAATTAAATCATTCTTTTATGTCGGCTTCCTCCTCTCATCTATATACAATTAACACGGAACGTGACTGAATTGATAATTACCCCTGACATGAATAAATTTAACTTACTATTCTGATTGATCATTTCATGTACGCATAATCAGCTGTTTCACTAATACATAAAATAAACACAAACTCTGTAACAAAGGACCTACACTAAATTGAAATTCCACCAGACTTATTCTACACTGAATCTATGACAATAGGACAGAACCATATTGCTGCAAACATATCAACCACACGTGAAATGAATTCACACATCAAACAAAGGTTGGAACTGCAAACCAGAATTTGCATTGCCAAAAGCATAGTAAAATACACATCACATATGCAGCAAACACAAAATCAGTCATATACATAATTACCAGGAAAATCATGTTCATTGACCTAGCCGGGCGTCGAACTCTGACCACCTGCATCACAACATTACAGTGACCTATCATTTCCCATAATACATGGACCGTCACGAAGTATATTTAGTATTTTAACTTCAATGTGCTGTTCCTAAATCACTCAATCAGAATTATATAAAACGACATTTATTCTTTCATTTTTAAGACCCTAATCAACACAGTTTGAATCTCCTTTAATATACACGTCCAGCAATAAACGAACGTCTTATCTCCGAGCGCTACTCATATCTGTTTATTCCACTGACACGGCAATCTTCCCGTCAACACAAAATGAATATCTCTCCGTTTTAATTAACTCCATATGTTTCTCTTAAATCATCTTTCGTATAACTGAGCCTCCCTGCATGAACAATAACAATTATTTGTAAGCATTCAAAGCTTTCAGTGCACATTATTCATTCCATACATCACATATTTAATTGCGCACTCCTCACAGGATTCTTAACATATTAAGAAACACTTACTTCACTTTGCCGGCACTATATTCACATATTACGCTCCACAATATCACTGGTTCGTCTCCTGCTACTGGCGTTCGTATCTTAAAGGTCTTACTTCGAAGCTAATCTAACTAAATATCAAGTGAATTATATGACAGAATACCTATTCCCTCACAGCACATTTTCATCTACTGGTTAAAAAAAATACATGTTACTTACTGATGAAATAGACTCTAAAATTTCCCTGTAATGTGCATGGGTGGCCAATGGTTTGTATCTTCACGATGTCAATGAATTCTCTCTCGACGATCTTAACTTAACATCATGCAGCATGCCACAACTATCCTCTCCTATTCCCATGACTATAAAACACATACTGATTGCCATCTATACTGCTTAAGATATTTCCACACACACACGCGCGCGCGTGCGCGCGGATATCGTATCAGAAGATCACACATTATAAAAATCATATTTCGACACACGTTTCTTATTACTATAGAAGATCTATTTCAATGCACATATCTTATTATTATAGAAGGGCATATTCCAACACACGCTTCTCATTCTACATAAATCACTCCCCCAAGGCATCAGTATTGAAAGTTACTCCCTACATCGAGCTACCCTTGCACTACAGTAAAAAAATATATATATAAAGTGAACTTTTCATGCAAGAAAATTATTTACAAGTTAAAGATACTGCAGATAGTGCATAAGCGAAACATAATGAATCAGAAGGTACTTATCGAGTTCAGTGGCGTTCCATGTTCAGCCACACAGCCTTTTTGGCCTCAGGTAGGCCCCATGATGTGGTTTATTCCACCATAATGGTGGCATTAACATGTGCACAAATGCCTTCCTCGATATCCATGTTCTTCACTCTTGTTGGTTTTAACATTTCACACGGCTTCACATGCACTATTACACTAAAAATACACAGAAACATATACATGAGTCACATATAAGTACACATTACACTCTTATCACAAGGTAAGAATACTCCGTCTCTGCAATACTCTGCGCTTCCCGACACGTGGCACTGCAAAGTGTCCCGCGGCTTGATATCGTTCCGGTCTTTACAGCCCAACAAAAAATTGATACTGTGAGACTTTATCTCTCCAAATTCCAGACTATTTCAACTCCCAGTATCTAAGTGAAAATGAAATCCATCGAATCTATTTATACTTTATCAATTGTTAAAGTTATTAGGCTGAGAAATGCTCAAGATTTTATTCTAAAGAGAACACCGTGCGCCTTCCGTCCGACTCATCCCGAATCACACAGTAGAGTGCTTCTCTCGGACAACGCATGGCTTCTTCCTGCACGCTGGCCTCCTGACACGGAGCTCAGGGAATCCCCTCATCAATGGTGTAATATCCTGTGGTATATAGCTACATTTATTAATCGCGATAGTTCATTAGGAAAATATCGTCTTAAATTTTCATCTATGTAAGAGCCTGAAATATCTTCTACATTATTCCCCGGCGAATTTTTGCCAATATTGGAGGGCTTTGTTGCTGGCGTCCATATTTCTTTTCCCTCACAGCCTCAGGCGTGCTGTGCTCTGATTCGCTACTCAGAAGTCCTGCCAACTTAAAATCTAAGTAGCTCGGTCACACTACTTTCTCTCTGTAGCGTGGAATATTCCATGGCTTCCATATTGCACCATCAAATGACCCTGACACGTGGACTCTAGCTACGAGCTTAAGCAAGCGGAATTGCAGCACATATCCGGCCTCTCATGTAACTTTACTCCATTCTTCCTGTAACTTTCTATAATTTTCAATATCCTATGCCAATGATATGAACCGTTTGGGTTCAATACATACATATATACATACATACATACATACATACATACATACATACATACATACATACATACATACATCAGAGATGCCAACTATTATGATTCAATCGTAATAATTACGAATTATGCATCATAATTACGCCTTTACGAATCACACACCGCAAATTACGATTTTTTGTTAATTTTTAAATTTAAGTGTATGAAGTGTTCGAAAGGATACACAAGGAATGCCATTACGCTTGACTTCTCAGAATATTATTTTCGGATTTCTCAGTAATCATTTATACCCATTTCCTGTCTCTCGTTTAAGAATATTTCGAGTTTTCACGCTCCGAACGCAGTGTGTGCTTCCAGTACTGGTAAAATAGGCACCTGTGGAGTGGTATATCTTGCGGAGTTGTTGTCTTAGTTCATCACATGATCAGACTTCCATGCAATTATGCGAGCTCTTTTGTCTTTGTTTTGGCGGCAAAGTAGTGACAAACTCCGTTTGCTCTGTTTCATTGTGAATACTTTGTGCGTGATTGTTGAAGAAGTATTAATTGTGATTTTGGATTCCCAATTTTACATATAATGCTCTTCCAGGATATATGCTAATCATGTGTTACGAAATGCAAAAGGTTTGAAATAATGAAGCGATTTCTTGTGCAGAAAATACGTGTGATGACGTTTCAGTGACTAGTGATGCCAGTAATAAACCAAAAATAGTTCAAAGATTTTGGGAGGAATACTCGAAATTAGAGATGGGGAGATTCTGAACGAGTGATTCATAATGAACGAATCATTGCACTGAACGATTGAATCATGATTCAGTGAACGAAATGAATCGACTCGTTTTTGAATCGAAATCTGAATCGAGAGACGGCTGCCACAACTCGTTCCCTGGTTCCTCGTTCGTTCTGATTCATATCGCCATTCGCCAAATCGGGAATCCGCCATTTTTGAATCAATGACAACATGTTAAGAACGACTCTGTTACTTCTTATTTAACCAGAATTAAAAGTCTCACAAGTCAAACACTCCTAACCTAACCTTACAGGATTTTTTTTTTTTAATAAGAAATTATGACGTCGTTTCATGTCACACACTTCACGGAACTGTAATATACATCCAACTTCCAGGTCGTTGCGAAATGTTAGGTTAAGTTTACTTCAAGGTTCCCGTTCTCGTTCTCGTGATCTACTGTGAACTAACTTGTGGAACATGGAAGCCTCCCCGTTCTCGTTCTCAGCCCTTAGTAAGAATCGATATTGTTTTTAAATCTTGCCATGTCATGAAGTATATATGCAAGTTGAAGTGAAACAGCTAACCATGACTTCTTTGTAGTATGTAGGCAATACAAGACTATTAAGGTACGAAGGGAGCAAATAAAGCAAGGCATAAATCCTGCAAGTGATAGATTCTTCTGAATGTGATATGTAAACCAGCTACTATCTGACACATAACCTCAAGTATTTTTGAGGCTTTTTCGTAAATTGTTCCATATTTCCCCCTTTGGCGTTCGCCTTTCTGGTTTCTATGGTTACTCTGAGTAGCGGTAGAATATTAAGGGGCAACCGTACTAAAAACAGATAAATCACCGAGAAAGCGGCTGCGCGGTTTGGTTCACGTACCTGTCAGCTTGCACTCGGGAGATAGTGAGTTTTAACTCCACTGTCGGCAGCCCTGCTTCCTTCCTACTCATAGCCCTCTCCTATCCCATTGTCGCCATAAGACCTATCTGTGTCGGTGCAACGTAAAGAAGACTGTATTCTTTTAAAGACAGTCAGATGCTTTACGTCGATGACGTAATGCCTTATTGGCTATTAAATAATAATGTTATTGGCGTTACGTCCCACAAACTACTTTTTTGGTTTTCGGCGACGCCGAGGTGCCGGAATTTTGTCCCGCAGGAGTTCCTTTACGAGCCAGTAAATCGATCGACACGAAGCTGATGCATTTGAGAACCTTCAAATTCCACCGGACTGAGCCGGATCGAACCTGCCAAGTTGGGGTCAGAAGGCCAGCGCCTCTACTGTCTGAGCCGCTCAGCCCGGCATAGTCTTCCGGTATTTACTGTTTATGAACCGTTAATCTTGTCAATTTGACCATGATCCATTTGAGGATGACATTACACCCATGTGGGTACAGATTTGTTTCCTATTATTTCACTGCCTACTACAGAGAGTTGCCTAAGTTGCTAGCTAGTGACGTAGTGAGTATAGCTTACGAACATAATGAAAATTGTAAGGAATGTTAAGAATAATCGAAGTTCAAAAAACCGTAACTTAGCTGTTGCTTTGTCACGGTTGATTATTTCACAGTCAGGTCATCACGTTTACATTTGGTTTTATATATTTTTAAAATATTTCTTCAGTAAAAAAAAAAAAAAATAGTAAAGAACTGATGGTGAGCTGCTGTCAATATCCACTTTCTAATTGCCACAAAAATGTTCGTATATCTACTATAAATTTCAAATTCGATTGTCGTATAATTTCGTATGGTAGTTTCTTAAGTTTGGAAAGGATTAGTCGGACAGTTGCGTAGCATTTTTCGACTGTAACCTCTAAAAAGGATATTACTCTAGTTAAAATACTAGCGATTAACTACATTTCACTTCTTGTAACTTGTAAAGCAGTAGCAGTTATAAATAACATAACGGAATGGTTCATCTGAGTCCTTAGTTTCGGTCACGTGTTAATGGAATGAACGAATCAAGTGAACGAATCAAATGAACGAATCATTTTTGTGAATCTATTCAAATGAATCAGATTCTCCATCTCTACTCGAAATGTTGGCCCTGTTTACTGCGTTCCTCAAAATCTCATTCACACGTGTTTTGTAGTGTTTGTAGCCGCGATTTTTCAGATGCGCTTGATGAGGAAAAGCAAATCTGAATTCCGTGCTAATATGAACTCCGTACTGTTTGTAAGTGCTCTGTTAGTGCGTCGAATGCACATGATATCAAAGAAAGCATGTCACCAGTGTACGTCTACCAAACGGCAACTACAAGCTGCCAAGGGAGCAACTACAGTACTCAACAAAAGAGCTGATCCTTCAACCTCCACTCAGATATGTACTGCAGATCACCTGTTACTTCAGCAGGTAAGAATCATACATTTATATGCCAGTCTTTGAATATGTTACATCTGGTTGAATCGTATGTTGTTCATTGATTTTTCAGTTATATAAGTTAGTAAGATATCGAAAACAAATTTTACGGCCGCCGCATAATAATCCACATAATATTGCGACAGCATTTCTAATGAAGGGAAAAATATTTCTGTGTGTGGATGTGTTGACGGTACTCTCGTTAACATTGATGTGTCATTATTTGAGAGGTTATCTTTAAAGTTGTCAAAAAGGATGTCACATTTCTCCTTGACATCTTCCAACACAGCCAGCTTCTTGTAATAACCTTTCTTTCCCATGATAAAAACTTAAACGGTATCACAATTATACCGTCAACTTCACCGCGAAAAGTAAAGCATTAAAATTATAGAGTATTAGGCCTATACACTTTGCTCATGGAATAAACTCAATCGGATCACTCATTCGCAAAGACTTTTCACTTTGCGAAGAAATTGAAAAGTACAACCTAGATCATGGTGGAACAGAAAGACTTTGCACTTTGCAAGAATTGAAAAGTGAAAAGTGCGAAGTTGAAAAGTTGCAAAGTTCGTTCGTGGAACAGGCCCCTGGTCTTCATGGAGCATGGGTCCTATACAGCACGTTGATATGCGGATGAAGTACTTCAGGAGAATGTTGTAGGTTTTGGTCCGTTCATTGGTGATGGTTTCGTGCTCATACATGTCAGTCTCGCTCACACGTTGCCCAGTCTGTGCAAAAATCCTAGAATCTGAATCCCATTGATCATTTATGGTGTGACACCCTACAGGACTTATGAAAGGCTCTTGAAAAAGAATGGAAGCTGATTCCACTGGGCAGGATTGGAACATTAATCAGGAGCATACCTGAGATGTTTGGAAAGGTGAATAAAGCAAGAGTTGACAATACACATTTAAAAGATTGGGTAAAAGTGTCAGCAAAGTGCAGTAAAGGAAAAGGAACTATAGGAACTGCCAGAGTAGAACAAAATGTTATAGTGGATAGGCATCATGTGAGTTACTTCTGTCTTTCTTGAACAGTTCTCTTAAATCATTTAGTAAAAGTCATTGTTTTTTTCATTTTCAGGTTACAAAATTTCTAGATTATAGTATTAAAATGTAAATATTTCAATCTCTCGAAGTTAGTGGGAATCTATATATATATATAAAATAAGAGTTTTGTCTGTACATTGCTCAGAATTTTAAAATAATTGTGTTTCTGTATTGGTCGTGTCGACAGAAACAAGGAATTGCAGTTTTTAATTTCTCTTAATTTCTCTTAATTTCTGTCTGTCTGTCTGTCTGTCTGTCTGTCTGTCTGTCTGTCTGTCTGTCTGTACGCACAGTATCACGAGAGAACAGATGAAGAGAATTTAATGAAAATTGATATGTAAAGTCAGGGAATAAGTCGCTACAATCTAGATCATAAATAATTTTATTCATGCTGAGTGAAATGGTAGTTTAGGGGAAAATCTAAACTTTACTTCTCAATTATTTATGTTATTAGTGGTCCTATCGATAAATACTACATAACTAACGTTATATAGTATAAAATTTCCGATCATTTATGTCTTAATTACCGTACTAGCTATGATAACAGAGATATTAATGAATTTGTGTTTTTATTGCTAACTCCATATCAGCGCCGCGTCACGAGAAAATGGGTCAACAGATTTTAATGAAAACCGGTATGTAAAGTCGGCGAATGAGGAACTACAGTCTACGCTATAAATAATTTTATAAGATGCCCTAATATGACAGAGTCAGAAAAAAACTAAATGTGAAGGCCTACAATATAAGAAGCTCATAAAATTGATCAACAGTAATATTACATTGACCATTGTTTGTTGTGATGTGCTTTGTGTTTTCTGCTGCCACTCATCTCCAATAGATGGGATTACTGCTGCGTACCAAGTATAACAGCGTGCCTGAATATTGGCGGAAGTAGCTGGGGAGTTACATCTCTCTTCTTTAGCGTGCCATTCCTTTCCTCTGGTTCATAAATTTTCTGATACTACTGGTACTAACACACTGGTTTATCATAGCATTCCAGCTATTCAATCCCTACTCTGAGGCACTGATTAGAGTGAGCAGTGTGCACATGTAACAGAATAATGACCGAGGAGTGTTTGCGGCTTTCTGCTTCCTGGTCATGCCAGCGTAGTACTGTTCGTTAAAACTGAGAAAATGTGCAGTTTTTAATTTGTTTGCCTTTAATCGCTACTTTCCTAATGACATCATTGTAATGATCTATGTTGACTTCAGTTGGGGAAACTACAAAGACAGTCTTTCAGAGAATTCCATAGCGAAGCATGGGTGCATCAGCTAGTTTAAAATAAATCTGCAATTTAAAGAAATAATTGAGTGTTACATTTCTTGTGCCAGTCAGGGTATTGTGCCTTCCATGATGAGTTTTATCATGCTTTGTTTGTCTTATATGTATAAAATGCCTGAAACTTTAAAAAAAAAAATTGGAAGGGAAAGCTTTTTGACAGAACAGGGAGGGATAAATGTAGATGGTTTGAACATGTTAAGAGGATGGAAGAGGGGAGCATACCGAAACAGATGATGGAAATCCAGGGCAAGATGTAGACCCAGACTAAGGTGGTTGAAAATGATCAGAAAGAAACTTGGATTGGAACGCAGTTAAGGAGGAAAAATGGTGGTCGGATAGAGGAGGATGGAAAGGTTCCATAAACATTCCAACCCAGCGGGAACTAGACAAGAGATATGGATGACGATGACTGAAGGTGAAGGAACCATTTCATTTCCGAATTGTTCCTGAAGTTCTTAAGGCACCATCCTGAGAACAGGCAAGATGTTGGTGCAAGTGTACAGAATAGAAACCATAAGCAAAAATTTGTTTGCGACTGGTTGAAACGCTTTCAGAATGGACAAGAAACTCTTGATGATACAGCACATTTGAGTCGATCGTCAACAAGCATGGCATCTGTTCTGTACACTTGCACCTACGTCACATGCGTCTCCGCCACTGGGTTTTCCAGTTTGTAACAAAAGTTGATGTTGATGCGTCGCTCCATTGCACTATGGCACAAGTCTTTTCACACACACACACACACACACACACACACACACACACACGCGTTAGCACACATTGCCATTGCGATATCTGTCCATTCACTGTACATTTTAGACACACCGAATATTATAATGATACATACGTACATATCCCAAGTTGCTCCATCTTAAGTGGTGGGTTGGTGAACGAGGCTTCTCAACCAGTTCCAGTCTCTGAACTTCTCTCCCCCTTTGATGTTTTCCAAGGTTCCTATGTCCTTGCTCTTCAGTGCCAGTTTTCACCATGTCCTTGTACCTGAGTCTTGGTCAACCTTTTGGTCTTTTGTCTCCAAGTTTTAAACGATACATTTGTTTCAGTTATCTGTTAGCGTCACGCATTGCATGTGTCCATATCATCTAAGCCACTGTGACGTTATTCTCTCTGTTGCCGATTTTTGTGCTTATTGTGGCTTTTCTTAAAATATGTATTTACATTTAAAAATTGTGAAAATATGTGTTTTTATGTGAAGTAAGATTAGGTTTTAATGCTTAAGGATACACAATACGGATAATAAACGTTGTAAATTGTGTTAAAACATCCACACAAAAATATCTAATTACAAAAAAATCTGCTCCCTACTCGTTTCTGCATCCCAGCTTCTCCAAGAGGGCAGGTATCAACACGCAGTGAGGGGCCATGTTGATATATCGTCAGTCGTCGTGTGGAAAGTACAATAAAATGAACCCAGGAAAAGGGAAGAACGAAAATGATAAAGATTAATACAGGTGGTAGATACCAGGAGTGAAGGACAAACACAGAAGATTTACTTAGGTCTCTAGCCTGTAAAATGCACATTTCTAGGCTAGATGAGGGTGGTAGTAAGATAATTATGATTTATTTCCTTGGTGGAACGATCGGGTGAAGATTGCTGTGAAAGCGAAAAATGAAACAAGGAAAGCCAGAGACAAAGAAATGCAAAAAGGAAGTCAAAGGAATGAATCTAGAGTAAACGAACTGCAGCAGAAATACAGAGATCAGAAGCTACGAGTAAAGAAAATTGTGGCAGAAGAAAAACAGAAAGCTTGGACTGATTTCACAGATAAACTAGAGGAAGACAGCAAAGCTAATTCTAAACTACTTTACCGAACAATACGAAATATAAGAAGAGACAATGAATACATAACAGCAATAGCGGAACCAGATGGTAACATAGTCAGGGAAGAGACAGAAATTAGGAAGATCATGAAATCCTATTTTGATAATTTATACAACTGTACTGGGAAGGACTCCAATGATGTAACCATGCAGGTCAGTTTAAGCTGCAATGATGAACCTGACCAAGAGAGCCCGCCTCTTCTTATAGTATGCCCAAAGAAAGATCAACAGGATTTGGTGAAGTCAGTGCAGATATGATCAAAGCAACTGGTGCAATAGGAATACAGTGGCTTCATAGAGTAATTAATGCAATATGGAAGGATAGGAAAGTCCCAGATGATTGGAAAAAGGGAATAATAATACCTTTCTACAAAAAAGGAAGCCGGAAGAAATGTAGCAATCATAGAGGGATCACTTTATTGTCTCATGGTTTGAAAATATTTGAGAAAATACTTGAAAAAAGGCTAAGGAAAATAATAGAACCACAACTACAGGAAGAACAATATGGATTCAGAGAACACCGATCAACTACCGATCTCATATTTGCACTTAGAATACTGTTAGAAAAGCATTGGGAGAAGGGCAAAGACTTAACACTAGTGTTTTTGGATCTTGAAAAAGCATTTGATAGCGTTCCAAGGAAGACTATATGGGAATGCTTAAGAAAGAAAAATGTACCCAAAGGTCTTATCCAGAAAGTTAAAATGCTTTACGAAGACTGCTGCAGTTGCGTACAGATAGGAAACGGTAATTCTGATTGGTTCCAAACCACTAAAGAAGTGCAACAAGGCAGTACCCTTTCACCCTTTATCACTGTCATGGATGAAATGAAAGAAATTAAGCAGAAGAACAATATGGACATCAATGCATTTGCATTTGCAGATGATGTAGTAATTTGGGGAAATACAGAGAAGGAAGTCCAAGAGAGGTTGAACACCTGGAATGAACATTTGAAAGCACACGGATTAACAATAAATAAATTGAAAACTGTTACTATGTCTGTCAACAGGCAGAAGAAGAAAGGAAAAATAATGCTGGAAGGTACACAGCTGGAAACAGACCAATATAAATATCTTGGGTGCGTCATTTCAAGTGATAACGGAATACAGCATGAGATTAACAACTGCATTAAAAAATCAGCTCAGTTTTACCATCAAGTTCGGAACGTCCTCTGGAACGAACAAGTTCCCTTAAGATCAAAGCAGATTCTATTCCAATCATACTTCACCCCCATACTAACATATGGCCTAGAAACCTGCACAACAACCCAACAAGTGGATAGCAAACTACAAGCCGCAGAAATGAATTTCCTATGTACTATGGTACAGAAGACAAAAAGGGACAGGGTAAGGAATGAAAGAATAAGGGAGGAAGCTGGTGTGTACCCAACCCTGAATGAAAAAGTGACAAGGGCCCGTTTGAAATGGTTTGGCCATGTCAAACGATTGGACGATGGAAGGACAGCAAAACAATTGCTACACACAGTCGTGGCCGGAAAACGACCGGTAGGAAGACCTAGGAAGAGATAGCTGGACCAAGTGAAAGAGGACATAGGAACAAGAGGAGTCAGCTGGGATGTCGTCTTGAGAGAAGAGTGGTACATGGACAGACAGAAGTGGAGAGTGCTCGTAAACCACACCCGGGCAACTGGAGTGGAAAACTGATGATGATGATGATGATGATGATGATGATGATGATGATGATGATGTAACCATTTTGGTTCATAAGAGTACTTTCTTGTCACAGATTAGTGGATTTATAAGGTTGTGGAGTCTTGGTTGTTGGCGGCTCCACATCGTTTCCATAAATAAATCAGCCCTCATGGATAACAGGTTTATTTACACAGACACCACATACAGTTTTACACTTTTGCATATAAAATACATTGTGATACATTGATTATACCGAGACACAAAGAGACGTGATGCTCATGCTCATACGCACTCGACGCCGCTGAATGACGCTACTTCAAGAAGCTACACCCTCATGCAATGTTGCATCGTGCACAAGGGTGCATTTTGTATGTGGGGCGAGTTCATTCTTCCCGATGCCGCCACAAGGTTATAGAGTTTATACTCATTGGCCACTGCATTAATAGGGTACGACGTGCTCTGCTGCATATCTGTTGGAGACCCCTTTACGTTGGTACTTGAATTCTTGTATCATTGTAAGGCACCATCTGGAAAGTTGTAGGTATAAATATGTATCCTCTGAGAACCTGATGTATAATTTACTCAGTTTGGAGTAAGCAAGTAAATGAAGTTCAGTAGTTCTCATTCCATATCTCTCTACAGACAAATCGCTCGTACGGCAGCCTTCGACGACAGAGTACCTGCCTGGCATGCTGCACACAGAGTCGCCAGCTGGTCTTCTTCCTCAGTTCCCATCATGGTCGCTGGTATGCCTAGGACCATCAAGTCTTTATTCTCACAACTTGGGGCTACAGGACCAGCAGCAGGCAGGATTACTGGGTGGATCTGCGTACCTTCTACCCTGGGATGTTACTGTGCGTCTTGAACATCAGCGGTGAGTCTTGAACATAGCTTGCAGTGTACCAAAGTGGAATTAACAGTGAGATATGTCGAGTGAAGATAATGTTTAATGATGTTATTTGTGTAACTTATTGCTGACAGGATCCAAGTACACTCGTCTTTGGCTTGCTGAACATCACTGGTTGGGCACACGTTAACTCAATATTTACAAGAATATACCTTTGGTGTAATCTGTTAAAGCATTTTTAGAATGTCATACATAAAATATATCATTCATCATCATCATCGTCATCATCATCATCACCACCATTAGGTGCTTTACTTTATTTGTGGAAATTCAAAAAATTAATCTGGAAATTTGTTGTGCTAGATCATTGGAACTCTTTTGGAATTTAATTTAAAATGAATTGTTTAAAATTGAATTTAAGATATTAACCCTTTACCTTACTAAAGTGTGAGCACATTCTACTTTTAGAATCCAATACTGTCTAAAGTTATTTGTGATGTTTTGCAGAGACCGAGGGAATAGTTGGCCAACGGTAGGCGATTCCTATGGCAGGAGTAAAGGAGGCATGAACCAACATCAACTCAGAGGTCGGAAAACCAAAGGAGGCAACAAAGGTAAAAGGGCCAGCAAACAAGGTTTAAAATTATTGTCTTCATTTAATTTGATTGTAGACCATGATGTGTGTAGACTTACGCTTTTCAGGTTATTGTATAGGATATTGGCCAATCATTGCTTTGGTCATCTCTTGGATCTCTTTCTTTTTTTTTTTTCCTTTTTTTTTTTTTTTTTTTACTATTTCTGTGTGTGGCCCATCATTGTATCTGGTTCAGCACTTTATCCAAGCAATCATTTTTGGTTTTTGTGCATTATCTCCCAATCATTTTCTTATGTCGTGGAAATATGTTGCAACCTAGTGGTGCTGGCTGAACCATTTGAGCAATGTCTTCACAATGCTCAGTCAGCATTCTGCTCGTACTCAGCCGACATTCTGTACTGTAGTGTGCAGCAGGAAGGATGATGATGAGGTAATTCTCAACCTCAGCTGTGTGCAACAAGTGCAACAAATTTATTATCTACATTGTTGGTGATTTTAATCTACAGATTACATAGAATAGAAATGCTGCTCATATCCCAAATAATCGTATGTTCAACAACTTTCTTACAGCATTCTATGACTTCTTTCCCCATCAACTCATGTTTGAAACTACTCGAATATGCCGGGCTGAGTGGTTCAGACGGTTGAGGTTCTGGCTTTCTGACCCCAACTTGGGAGGTTGGATCTTGAATGAGATTTCCTAAAGGAAAAAGAACATCCTTTTTGATGAGTTAATAAAGATTAATTTGACATATAAAACCAATAAAGCAATCAAAACATGAGACACGTTATTCATCACTTCCTTTCCCTTCCCCTCTTCGTCACCACCCCTCAGTAACATCAGCTCCTGACCGCTGCCTGCTAGTGTTAGTTCCAACATCAACGAATGTGATCAGACAGCACATACTGTAGATTGGCACCGAGAGGAAAGGGAGTAAGTAATTTGTATATTTCCCTTCACCCAATTTGTTTTTCTTTTGTCTTTCTTTCTTCTTATCTATTAGCATAGGCCTATTTATTCATATTCTCTTTTTTCTACACTGCTCCATTCTTCACAGAATGAACTTTTAAACAACACAACAGCGTTTTCACATTCATCATCATCATCATCATCATCATGATCATTTTCCAACTGCATTTTCCTGGGTATGGTCTACAAGCACTCGCCATCTCTTCCTGTCTGCAAACATCTTCTGTTCCAGAACATCTTCATATTTGAGACCTCTCTCCTCCATGTCTGATATTACTGTGTCTATCCAGCATTTCCTGGGCTTTCCCCTTTGTCTCTTCCCTTGGACGGTAAGGTCAAAGTACTGTATTTCCTGGCAGGTCTCTTGCTCTTTATTCTTATAATGTGCCCATACCACTGAAGTGTATGCTTCTTTATTACATTGGTAATAGGGACCTGTTTACTTCATTCCTGATTTTGTCCTTTTGAGTAGTTTAATTCATAGTTCTAATGAATCTCATTTCCATTGCCTGAATTCTGCTGTAGTCATTGTTTAGTAGAGTACATGTCTATAAACCATATGTGAGAATCGGTACAAAGTAGGTGTGGTACAGGGTTGTTTTTGCGTTTTGTGGTATTTGGCAGTCCCAGAGTAGATTTCTGACTTGATTGAAAAAGTTTGATGCTTTCTCTGTGCTATTGAGTATTTCCTGCTTGACAGTGTTGTCTTTGGAGATTGTGCTTCTGAGGTACTGATTCTAGCTTTGTTCTGCTTCTGAGGTACTAATTCTAGCTTTGTTCCTTCCAAAAAAGAGGTGTGAGCTTTGTTCCTTTCCTGTTGATGGTCATTTCTTGCAAGCTTTCTTTTTCTTATATTCAACTCAAATTTATTGAACATATTGTTCCACTCCATTTTTTTCTGTACTTCAGCTTCTGTTTCTTCCCGTAACAGCACATCATCAGCAAATGCCAGGGCATTTGGTCTGCTGTCCATTTTCTTGATAGACTTTTCCACATTGACGTACATTAATCAGAAGCAGTCAATACAGTTTCAAGGCCCACTTTAAGGATTATGAGAAGTTTTCCCAAAGATAACACGCCAACTTTTAAAAATTAACAAGAGTAGTTTTAACGATGATATTGTGAACTTTAACAAGGACAGAAGTAAGAAGATTTTATGACAGGCATATAACTAATTTTTTTTAAAATAATGTTTTCACCTACTCATGATACTCATAATTTTATTCATTGATGGATTTTAAGATGTTATTCCAATGTTTTTGTTTATTGTATTTGTCTGATGTTGACCACAATAGGTCGAAACATATACCAAAGAAAATATGAGTAAATTTATCTCTTAAATTGTGAATGTTAGTCTATAAAGTATTGAAAGATGGGCCCAAAAATTACAATTCTGAAGAATTGAAACCAAGAGATTCTAAGTAATGGACTGGCTGCATAAGGAATATAATTACTAGCATTGCTCATAACTTAGTCACCTTTATTATTGTCAAAGCCAAGGATGAGACTAAGATAGATCAGTGAAAGTAGCAATTTATTCTAGACCATACTAGAAGACATGGTGCACTGTAAACACTACATCTTGCCAGCAAAGGCAGACATCAGAGAAAAAGGGAGCCTTAATTTTGTTTTCAAAATATACAACATTTCTGATGTTGTCAAGACTCTTACAGTCCTGGAGGTTTTTATACAAAGTTTGTGAATCGGAAAAAATTGAACCCTCCAGTTTTGGTATCAAATTAACCAACTGCTGTCCATGATCCTTGAAGAACTCAACTTTGCAATCCAGTACTTCATCTTGTGAGACAGTCAATGTTGCAGAGTAAGCAAAGACAGCATACCCTATATGTCTCTTCTCTTTAGGCGTTAGGGTGACCAACTGTTGAAGGAAGTAATGAGGGACAAGACAGTCAAAAAATGGGGACATTCCACAATTTTGGGAGACAGCTATGTTTTTAACAGTAATTTTAAAATGACAAAAATGTTAACACTTTCAAAAGCATTGCGTTGCCACTTTCCCTCTTTTTTTGACCAAGATTACTCTTGCTAAAGTATAAGCATAGAAAAATAAATTTCACTCATCTTAATTATACAATTTATTTTCCGGTCTATGGGTTGAAGACCCTACATCCATGAGATATACTGTGAACGTCTTCTTGCAAAGTTTACAAAATGTCTTGTGAACATTACTTCAGTCAGAAGATAAGTATGGTGTGTTCCCACTTTGCATTGTATGCACATACACATTTATTTTTCTGTTTTGTCTTCTCAGGTTTAAATGATGGCTTTCTGTATTGTGGCGAAGTAAAAGTACAGTTATGTTTATCCGAGTAAAAGTACAGTTATGCTTATCTGACGCTGAATCTATTTCAAAAATTTCAGAAATTTATAGAAGCACACCAGTTAATGCAACACGTCTATGCTGATGCACTTTGTGCTACAGAATGACCATGCCACACACTAACGGTAACTCAGAAGTTGGAAGGTACCTCCGGAATGTTTCTCCAAAATTGCTATAACGTGCTTCTGTGCACTTTCAAAGAGCGTACAGTTGGGAATGGTTACGCTATGTTTAGTTGAAGCTAGACGGCAGGACAGTTGTGTATTGTGAAAATTCGTACCGATGACAATAATATGAAAATTCATTCAGATAGAAAACAAAACAGTTGTGGGACAAATGACATCCCTTGCAGGCATTTACAGATTACCTTAAAATGTGGGCTGGTTGCTCACCCTATTAGGCTTGAAAAAAGAAAAAACACAGCATCCATAAAGTACTCGCCTATATAAAATACACCTTTAAGCCATGGATTCTTCAGACATGGGAAAAAAGGACATTTTTCACCTCAGTGATGCCATCATCATCATCATCATCATCATCATCATCGCCATTTTCCAGCTCCAGTTTCCTGGGTGACTCTTAAATCCACTCCCTGAAGTTGTACTTCTGTATCTTCCTTTAATTTATATTTCTCACACTCAAGATGCCTTGTGCACGAGTCCCTTCTCTCTCAAGACTACACTGATGGCAGGGAACAACTCACTTCTCTCTAATTGTTTTGCACATTAATTTATTTATTTTTTTGCATTAAGATATGGTTTTGAAATTGGTAAAAAAAAAATTAAATGTACAACTACCAAAAATTAAGTAACTGAATAAGTTAATTCCATTCATGATGTTTTACCACGTAGCATTGAGAATGTATCTGCTAAGAGTGAAAATGTACTCACCACTCATTGCATGGAAGAGTAAATATTACTCGTGCTGAAGTCGGCAATAATAAGTAGGCCCTACAGACAGTATCCAGTATCTGTCAGAACTATCTGATGACTTTATTCTCATTCAAAATATGCTTTCATTTCAAATAACAAAATATTTCAAAAGTGAATGTAATACAAATATTTGTGTAAAATGCAAAATTTTGCATTATATGCTTAAAAAGCACAAAATTCATGAAAAAATTTTTACTTTATCACAAATGCAAGAAATATAGGTCCCTATTTATTAAGCATTCATCTTTTTCCTTCGCAGACCTCGTATTCATGTTTTGCTTTTTAGCACTCCAAATAACAGTTTCCAATCTTTAAGTTTCTCTGTGAACTCATCTCTGCTCTTCTTTGTTTCTTTTATGACTTTTGCGTGCTGTCTTTGCTTCTTTATACCTTCTCCTACTATCTTCACTCCTAGATATTCTCCGTTCTTTCATGTATACTTCTTTTCCATTAATATTTCTTTCTCTGATTTCACATGTGGGTCTCATTTTCTCTTACCTTTCCAGATGTTCTACCACATACTTTTTCTGCATTTGGTGCCATTGCAGTTTTAATATTTTTCTGCACTTGTGGCCAATGCAGTCTTAAAACTTTTCCATTTCTCTTGAACATTGCTCACTTCTGACCTGGGCATTAGCGGTTTTAATTCTTCCATAAACTTCACTTATCCTTATCTTTCATTTTCCATACTTTTTTTTTCTTGGGGTTGCACAGTGCTAGTTCTTTTTTATGTTGTTGTTTTGGAGTCATCAGTCCACAGACTGGTTTGATGCAGCTCTCCATGCCACCCTATCCTGTGCTAACCTTTTCATTTCTACGTAACTATTGCATCCTACATCTGCTCTAATCTGCTTGTCATATTCATAACTTGGTCTACCCCTACCGTTCTTACCACCTACTATCCCTTCAAAAACCAACTGAACAAGTCCTGGGTGTCTTAAGATGTGTCCTATCATTCTATTCTTCTTCTCGTCAAATTTAGCCAAATCGATCTCCTCTTGCCAATTATTTAGATAATAATGGAAATTCAGTTAAAAATAGAGTTTGTTGTCTTGTATCAAGTTTTTGATATGTAAGATAACTGAGAAGCAGCAATATCGTGTATTTTGTTTTATTCTCCCTCATTTTTGGCTTTTGTTGTTGTTGTTGTTGTTGTAATATTTTAAATATACAAATTTCTATCTTTACAGATCTTTCTGAGTTTGTGGTAAAGATCTTTGTTGGAGTGGAATACGAATGTCCCCGAGGTCACCGCTTCATGTGTTCCGCACCAGACAAGGTGCTCAAGACCACTGGTTCAGGACTGGTTAAGGATAATGGGAACAAAGTGACAGGCAGTGACATGCCACTCTACTTCCCTTGTCCTTGCAGGTACGTTCACAACATAGCTCATTATATCATATAGCAGGTCGGCTGCAAAGTTGAACAGATCTTCACTGTTACAATGCTGTTTAAGTCTATTCGACTAGATGGTGTCTGTTAAATCATCAGCCCTGAGGTTGGTTGGATGCTCACATGGGTAGGTTTGTTGTTTTTTGCTTATTGTTGGTGCTTTATCAAGAATCTGAAAGGTTCTAAAGTTGAACGAAATTCCCAGCCTATCAGTAATGAAGAAACGTGCAATGCTAGGAATCATCTCATAATATTTTTGCAATATCAGTCCTTATAATAGTCCATGTTTTACATGTGTTGTTACAGTGTTACATTTTGTGTTTTCAACACACTAAAAAACTATAATATGTATCACCTGAGTCGACACTGAAAAAAGTGTGGCTTCCTGCTTAACAAACATCAGTTCTCTCTGCACAGTAACCTTTCAGAAGGATTTGATATCAGTCGTAACACCAAAATTTTTGGCTTATATCCATTCGTTCATACAGATGGAACATTGAGGGTTGGGGGTCTTTGGAAAATTCAGGTTATGATCTTGATAAGAGACATCCAATCCTCTAAGCACAATCTGACAGAATTAATTTTTGTTGAAGAGCATTAGAAACTGCTGCAGGCAAGATCCTCAAGCTTTACTTTCTTGTATACTAGAACTGTACTGGCCAGTCTCTGGGTGAAATTTGGCACGAGCACCAACACAGCACTGACATAGTAGGAGCACCGACATAGTACGGCACCAGCCACAGCAGTTTTGATGTGTCATTTGGTTTCAATTTTGGATGTGTTGTCGGACTTCATCAATGTTTTAGACTTGGATTTTAAATTGAGACATACCAGATTTTTTGTTTATTATTGGGTGTATGTGAGCATGTGTTTTCCAATTGGATCGTGGCTGAAGATGACCCAATGTTTGTGGGGTCGAAACTAGTACCAGTTATATAAGACACTATACAAGCTAATGGTATTGAATAGGTGGACCCTTCTCTATGCTTTGATAATGTCAGTTGTATACATAAGTACAGTAGGCCTAATTTACGTACATTGTTACATAAGTTACTCAAGCCTCTTTCAGACGACACGGGAGTAAAACATGCTTGTGCGTATGCGCGGGTGCACCCGCTTCCGCTGACTCTTACGGGTAATAAATATGGACCATCTTAGTCTTTGTTTACCTTCTACACTTAAGAAAATACAAAAATAGTTCAAGCATGTTGTGTCCTTCACATTTCGTTAGAGAAGGAGATGGGTACAATTTTGAGGATACTTTCTCAGTAACGGGTCTAAATGATATCACACTTTCCCAAACACCAGACCACTGGTATTTCTGACATTAAGGTTATTAAGTTCTCATTGTCTAGATCGGGTTCCATAACGACCGCTGTAAATCACACAAGAAAAGAAAAAAAGCACACTAATAACTTTTAAATTGAAAATTAGAAATAAATATGTCAAATGGGTTCTGTTTATCGTCTAAATCCATTTCTACTTCCTTATAGGTATACTATCGAGTTCTGCTGATACAGGTCGCAGTATTGATGTCGTGAGTGCGGTCGATCCGCTGTGTATGATGACATGCATAAAAACTAATGTTCAATAACAAGTAACTGTGGGCGTGGAACCATGACTCACCACGGACAGCCCACTCGAACATTTCTCTGCGCGCTGTTACTGTCCACCTCCACATCATGTGAAAGATTCTATTTCAACAATCAGTTCTTAGTTTAGGTCTAGGCGGACCGGCAGCTAAGCGCCTAAGCGGGTTGAATCCGTGCTGTCTGAAAGAGGCCTCATGAATGTAAAATTAAGCACCAACATGTCAGACGCAAAGAGAATAAGACTGACTTGAGACTGACGCTCCCTGCAGTTGTTATGGCCAAATGGGGTGAAACTTGATAATGTTTTACTCTTAATTACGGATGCTGCTCCATGTATGAAGAAGGCAGCAGATGGCCTCTCTGTGAGCTTCCCCAACATGATATACATAACTTGTATAGTGCGTGGTTTACACAAAGTAAGAGCAGATACATGTATTTTATCCTAAAGTTGACAAATGGATTTGAAACGGGAAAAGTTTTTCTGAATGCGCCAAGAAGAATTGATTTATTCAGAGCAAAAAGAGTCCAAATCTTGCACTTCTACCTAGACCCATTGTTACATGTTTGGGGGAAGCAGTGGTTGTTGGTTAGAAGCAGTAGTGTATTAAACAATTTTGAAAATTTTAAATCGGTAATAGATGAACTAAATAAGGATGATACTTCATCAGTCAAAATTCTTCAGGACTTACTTAAAGATAGTAGCATACATTAAAAAAATGAATTATCTTATATATCTGCAAATTTTGAGTTTTTTCCTTCCTGCATAAAAATATCACATCCATCACAATCGATGATGATAACAAGTGACGTAAAGCCATCAAGAATGTTGGACAAAGACAAATTAAATAAAATGAGCAATGCGAAAGCAGAAGAACTCGTCTCAGAAGGGAAGATAAATGAAGCACTTGAGCTAATCACGAAGATGATACTGGAAGCAACTAAATCAATTTCAATCAGGAGAGCTTAAAGGTGGTTTGACACAGAGTGTCACAAAAAGAGAAAGGAAACTCTAGCTGCGCTAGATAGGACAAGAACCTCACAATCAGAGAGAGACCATCAAATATATATCTCCCAAAGAAAAGATTACAAGCTACTTATAAAGAAAAAGAGAGACAATTTTATCGAACAAGAAGCTAAGAAGATGGCAGAGGAAGCAAGAAATGATCCCTTCCTGGCGCTAAGAAAGAAAACAGCTTCGAAAGACAGAGAAATTCCACTGAATAAATGGGAGTCTCATTTTCAAGCAATTCTGAACAAATCGGAGGAGGACGCGGCTTTTATCAAGAATAGAAGGGAATTAGAAGAACCTACAAAGACCATAAACGAAAAAAAATATCAACAACACCTGTGTTTGTTAAACGACTCTTCCACAGTGATTTTTTTTTTTTTTTTCCATCTGTGAATAGGATATCACTATACTGGCTCTCCCCATACATCATTAACAAAGCCTGGGATCATACCCGACACATCTCCTTTAATTTTTCAGTTAGTAAGTGCCATGTGTATCTTTATATACACCAACACTTAAATCATCCTTCAAAAATACGTGACATAGTTCGTGGAGATATATTCATTTCACAAGACAAAATTGTTTGTTTACACAAAGGATTGGGTCCTTGCACAAACAGTATTCACAACTTTTTTTTCTGCGTACATACCTAGGACGACCCTATCTGACGTAATCAAGTTGCATCTATTTGTTTAAACAGTGCTATTGTCCGAAACACAAATTGCTCATTGTTATCAAGAGGTTTCAGCGTAGAAAAAATATCCTTAGCTCGCTTTCCGCAACGAAATAACACCAATACATCGATACGATTCTCATACACTCCCCTTCACTGCTGCCTGCTGTTGACACTGCAACCCGGTTACTACAGAGTCATGAAGGTGATCTTGTGGATGACAACATACAGGGTTGCCACGTTTCTTCATTCTCAATTACAATATTACAGCACGTTTAGATAGGACTGGCAGAACTTATGACAGTACGGTGTAGTGTTTTATTTTGGCATTCCAGGATATCCCCTTCTTATTGTAGATGTTTTTTGTTAATCCAAATGCTCTCTCCATTTTTTGAGGTCCAATCTATCACTGCAGCTTTTTCTAGTCCATTCTCCTTTATGGTCTCACCAAGGAACTTGAACTTCTTGATCCTTTTGATCTGTTCGTTCTTCTCCGCGGGTGGTATTGAAGTGTACGACAAGATTCATCTTCAAAGCATCAGGCGAGAAAGACCTCCCATTATCACTTAACACATTCTTGTCAGAAGAGAAGCTCCTTCCTACATCACAAGACATTATTGGTGGATATTTAAATAATATTAAATCACTACTATCGAGTATGCACTCATCTTGAAATGCACTGGTACCTTCTCCTCTCCTAACACCAGTTTCTCTTGCACACACAGCTGTCGCCAAACCGCGAAAACCGTCACTTCGATTAAGCACGTTTTGAATCACATGGAATAGTTGGCGTCAGTTGTGCTGAAAGTTCAACACTTCTCATAATTTCAATACTTGCATGAATTTATAAGCTAGCAGCTTCTAAATGGGTAATTGCACTCAATATAATTCCAACGTTTGACTTAATATATGCCAGACTTTCTGACAAACTGTTGGAAAAAAATTCCTGCGCAATCTTGATTGAAGAGGCAGAGTATTCCACTTGTATTAACTACAGATGTGATACGGAAAAACAGTTTTGTGAATACTAGTTCTCATTCGGATAGTTGACGCTGATTTTGCACAGCTACAGCTGTTGCCAAACCGCCGAAATATGACGTTTCTACTAAAATAGCTCAAAAAATGACCTTATGACAAAAATAGCCAAAATATGCATTTATATGACAAATAAAAATCACTTAATTGCAACGATAATCACCTGATTTGTGCCAAAATCCAATCAGGCAAGAAAATATACACAAAGAAAAAATATAACTTTTCCTAAACATCCGAGCCCTAGTCATGAATATGTTTTTTTCATTTGAGATCTGCAGTCCTGTTTGGCTGGCAGTTCTTTTCAAGAGGTTAATTTGGATGGTTGCAAAACCTTTGGGCTTTCTGATAGTATAGGAAAACCAGGCAGTTAACCTTAATCTCTCCTGGTGTTCTTCCAAGCCAGATTGGGATTATCACTTGATGTTCAAGTTCTGATTATTATTATTATTATTATTATTATTATATGGCCATTAGAGACTACAATAAGCAACATTTACACATTTTTAGAAGCTTTCTTTGCAGCCTAGTATTGTTGCATTCTCTCACTGGCAGCTTGTCTCCTTTCTGCTGTCTACCTGCTGTTCTTCTTCAAGAAAGCCCTTGAAGTTACTGATCTGGTGTCGGTACTTGGTTCTGTTAACAATGTCTTCACGGTTTAGTCCAATTTTTTTCAGACCCTTCCTGACCTCCCTGAACCATTTATCACATGCGTTAGGTCTATTATCAAATATGGTAAAAATTTTCTTAGTCAACTGCTTGTCTTCCGTTCTAAATAGGCGGCCATGGAACTTGAGTCATCGCTTCTTGATGGATTCCATCAGTTGTTGGGTTTTCTCCCTGATATAGTTCCTCTCGTCCTCACAACCTGTATTGCCCAGCCACGATCTTTGGGCCCATTACCTTTCGAAGGATTATCTTCATCATCATCATTTCCAACTAGGACCATGCTTGAACTTATTTCTTACAATGTTTCTTCTTTTCTTCCCAGTATCTCTTCATTTATTCATTTGCCAACTTCCTTTTTGCATTCTTCTGTCCATCCTGTATATTTTCTTTTAGGTTTCTGTCTTGAATGTTTTTTTCAGCTTGTAGATCTTTTATTTCCACTAACAAATTGTTGCAGTTTTTGAGGGATATACGAGTCGTACCGGCAAATACTGGTACAAGTAAACAAAGGTCAAGAAGAAAAACTTAAGAAGGAAAACAGCAAATACTCACCAAATCGTCAAGTACATACATACATACATACATACATACATACATACATACATACATACATTATCATTATGGACTGTTATGCCTTTCAGCGTTCAGTCTGCAAGCCTCTGAGAATCGTCAAGTAACAGGCCATAAACCAGAGGCAACTCAGATCCAACCAAAAGATTTGCACGGTAGAAAATACCAGAAACCATGAAAGAAAAATGCTGCGAGTTTTTCAAAAAGAAC
Organism: Anabrus simplex; assembly: GCF_040414725.1. NCBI lineage: Eukaryota > Metazoa > Arthropoda > Insecta > Orthoptera > Tettigoniidae > Anabrus > Anabrus simplex. The sequence goes on from NC_090270.1 coordinate 268,641,768, forward strand.
TAAATCATTTAATTACTGTCATAAGAGAAAGTTACATATGATAGTAAAGCAAAATCCCCTTGAAATTAACAGGTGCACCTTTACAAAGATTATCAGATTAACTACTTAAAATGGTAAACTGATTAATTAAATCAACTCTGAATTAAGATAACAAATTAATAAATTGGTTAATTAAATAAATCTGAATTGAAAACAAACGTATACCTAGAGTCGAGGGATGCCCTCTAATCTAAAACAATTAAAGGTAGACTTAATTAAATTACAAGGTAATTGGTTGTCAAAAATGTCCATGGACTAATTTTATTGCCTGCCTGAAGAGCTCAAAGCAAGTACATTAAACTTTCAAAGGTTTACTTGTATACTGATAAATTTAAAAAAACATCCTTTCACCAGGAATTATTTTGTACATTAGGTGAAAATATGCTAAGGTGAGGCCGCGAGATTCTCCCATGAACCAGATCACAACAGGCACTACAGGAAAATTAATTAACATGCACAGAAAGTATATCCAAAACCGAAGGTACTCACCAAAATAGATGGACACAAAACAGGTCACTAAACGACCCCAAAAATTCACCACGCATCGAAATGGAAGAACAAGATAGAACCAAGGATGGTAACGTGCCCACCAAAAATTAGAATTCGATCATTAATTATCAGAGCAAGCTGCACTAATCATTACAGAGCGTGCACACATAAAATCAAATCAGCATGAAGAGCAATGCAGCTCAAACCACCAGGAAAAACTCCCACATTCAAATCATAAATCAATTAAGATGAAGATTTAAGAACCAACAGCTCCAAAGACATGCTCAACACACAATTTATTAATTCTCAAACATCGTCAATACTATTTATATATTCCAAACTAATAGTTCCCATGGGCGACGGTTGCCATGGAGGCAACAACAAGAGTGAGCGTTACCGAAGCATAAAAGAAAAATTTACATCAAGAAAAGTGTTGTAAACAAGGTTGGGTTTACAAAAAACACAACTTCTTTATTTGCTTCACATGTAAAATTACAATATTTACACTAACAAAACTGAAAGTTATCTCGAAGCAAAATGAACTATGAATTTGGAGAAAGAGTCTGTCTTTGTACACTATATACACGTTGGAGTATTCACGTTCACTACTATTTCGGAAAGATAGTCCTTGTGACATGAAAAGTTCTTGATAGTCGAAAACTATCAGAAGCATTGACGTAAATATCTCAGAGAGTCCTTCCTTGTTGAAGTGTCCGAGTTCATTAATGTAAGTTCAATGACTGAAGAGTTCCTACTTAGCGAAACTAAGTTGATAATGGGAACTTGCATTAGCTAGGGAATGATAGTGGCATATAATGGTAAGACTAGACATGGACAGCGGAACAGGCAAGAGGAGCGGTGACCCGAGGTGAGACCTCTTACTGCCAGAAATTCGGTCCACCTGGCCGAAGCACATTTTCAAGAGGAGTTGCCTCCGTGCTCGACGTAGGGTGTATTCTGGAGCTGGACACCGTGGTCAGTGGGCCTCTGGACAGGCTAGGAGCTCCTTTATATAGCACACACGACGTTCCAGGCACGCGCACTGAGGGCTGCGCGTCGAGGCTCGAAGAATAACACACTGGCACGCGTGTAGCTGGCTGGCGGATCGAGAAGGGAGCGACGGACATACAACAAAAAGGAAGCTAGGAAAGATGAAAATTTTAAGAAAGAAACAGATTGCGATCCACAGAGATAATCTCGCGATCTCACTCCTTTTAATGAATGACTTTACATTATTAAATATTTCACTCCTAACTTCTTTAACATAATCCAAAACAGAAATATCTTTTAGCGCCAAGAAACATCGTGCCGAAAAGGTTTTCTTCCACTCATAGTAGGTTTAAACCGTGCAGTCAATAATCCGAATTTCAAAATATGTTACAGAATTTTAAAGTTTATCAGAACAGAAGAACTATCAATTTGGGTTTTTTTTTTTTTTTCACAGCAATCAACCGCTAAATTAAATAAGCATCCAAGAGAAATTCATCCAGCTCCAGGAGCGAAGAAAAATAATAATCTTCAAAACAACTTACGAGTTACATAATCCATGGGCAGGAGTTAAAGTTTGACATCGGCTGGGAACACAAAATACTTACGTAGAGATAAAATTAGGTAGAATATGTAGCGGACGTCCACTCCAGGTAAGAAAATAATAAGCAAAATACTTCAGGGCGTTAAGCCCTGATTCTTTACATGTTATCCAGGCATGTTGAGGTGGGTAGATGCTCTTACAAGGAGCCACCACATAAAGCTTCCAACCATCATGGTGCTCAACAATTAACTCACTTCTCGCTACAAAAGTGATATGCAGCAGGAGAAGGTAGGACAATGAGTGAGCCAAACATGAGACTCGCTCTCTGGCTGGTCTGACGGCAGACCAGCAGATAACAGGAAAAAATAGTGAAACACATCGTATATAAACGATGGAAAGTTACTCCACTGACCGAGAAGATGCAATTACAATAAGCGACATAAATTGCACGGGAAATAAAATTAAAAGCGAGTTGGAATAAAATTCCAAAGCGATACAAATTTCAATAGCGAGTCACCCAGGCCGAAAAGGTGGTGGAGAGAGGCTTAAAAACGTGTCCCCGCTGGGACAGCGATAGTGCTAGCTTCAGAAGTTTCTTAGTCAGCCTATTTATCCATTCTGTTTAGGTGTCTGTAGAATTTTAATAACTTTTTTTTCTAATTGTATCTGTGATTTTTTGTGTAACTTGTTAAATTTGCTGTGGTTTCTTTTTCATCCAAATTTCGTATTTTGGTGCTAGGATTCTTCTTCTTTCGTTTTAGCTGACTGTGGTCTATGTCAATTCAATTTGAACTACTTTTCCTTCGTTCTTTTACTCTCCAATCTCCTCCTCTCTCCTATCCACGGTGCTTGGGTCCAGGATCTAACTTTTCCTTGGAAACTTCTGGTGATCATGATCCTCAACTTGTAAGCTTCTCAGTTTTTGACTTCCATTCCTAGCATTCCCATTTCTTTCAGGTCCTCCTTCACCTCCTGATGCCAGCAAACTACTGTAGTTTTCCTGGTCTCAAAACCCTTACTACCTGGTTGGTCACTCTTCCTGGGCCCATTCTGTAGATGTGTCTGAAGAACATAGCTCTTCTCTTCCAGATAGTGTCCGAGATCTTTTTCGTCCTCAGCTATAATTCTTGGTTTCCTTTCTTTCTTTATGATCCATCCTCTGTTCTTTAAAGTTCCAGTATCTTCCTTAGAATTTTTTTTTCTCCCCCATTTCCAACTTTTTTATCAATCCTATTTTTGTCAGGTTTAAACACTCAGCTGTGTTTAAGGCTTGCGGACAGATCACTGTATGGTAATGTCTAAGTTTTGCATTGATTGAGATATTCTTGTTGTAGGTGTTCATAATGAATTTATACGAAAATTTCATCTTGTTGATTCTCGACATCAGTGCCTCTTTTTCTGATAGGTTGTTTTCTACCTAGGATCATCATCACCATCATCATCATCATCATCATCATCATCATCATCTAGTTGCGGTCAGGTAAGGGCATGTTTTAGTTCCTCTCTATTTTACTCCTATATAACCAAGTTCAACAATTGGAACCTGGATGTTCCTTGGCCTATCTAAATTGGTACAATGTTAAAATACTACAAAAAAGAAGAGATATAAATTCAAACTGCCTGGCCGTGGTTGCTGAGGAAATTATTATTATTACCAGTATTATATTTACTACTATTGTATTTTTAAAAAGTTTGTGTTTTTGTGTTGTAGAAGTGCCAAGCCACTGGTGGCCCAGATGATGCGTATTCACGTGGTAACACCCAAGGCCCCCATTCATGTCACTCTGAATCCTCGGGTGCAGCCTGCTCCAGCGCCGTGCCCTGTGTTTGTGACAGGCTGTGAACAACCACTGCGTCTATCACAGAGTGCCTATTGGGTGCTGCGTCTACCGTATCCTTTCTTTTTCTCTCATAAATGATGTGGTACACATCAGTAAAGTTCTCCCTTTGTAATTGTTAATTCTCCAGTAGTGAACTCCTTACTAAGTATTTGCATGTTATATTTCTAGATCTCAAGGAATCAAGAGAGCTGTTTCAGTATATACACACAGTCCTTACCCCCATGTTCTATAGCTCAAATTGAGTATATTAATTTAAGAGTACTTTATTCAGGATCCTAGAAGAACCCAACACCTTTTAACCCTTCAGATAGTTGTAAACTGTTGAGGTTCCATTGAACATTGCCTAGATAACCAGAATCCTTTCCTCCTTTAATGAAATTCGCTATGATTGGAGGAAATAATTAGGGGTGTGTGATACCAGTGTAATATAATTAGAGACTTGACCTTGTAGAAGTGGTAATCTTTTGGTGGGAGGCAAGTAACTGGTCATTCATGGTGCTAGAAGCACACACGAGGGAAAGGAAGTTGACATTAGAGAGAATGGGCTGTTGGATATTTCATCACCAGCCTCAATCACCATTTTTATATGGGTCAGTGGAAGTGTGTTTGACCTTGAATGCTCGGAACTGAATGGAACATTCTTAGAATAGTTATTCATCACAGAAACAGTGGTATGAGTCATTCCCATGCAGAACTTTGCATCTGACCACAGGGGACTTTTGAACGTTCACTAGATTGGGACTTTGGTAACTCAAAGAAGCAGTTAGTTAAATTAGAATATGTATAATATAGGTATGTACAAACACTTCTAAAATAAGCTTGTTATTTACAATTGCATCATATCATAAAACATTTGGATAGTTGAAAAACAAAGACTAAATACCTCCTTATGAGGTTCTAGAAAAGACATAAAATGTTCTATGTACAGTTCTGTACATGTATTAATTATAATTATAATTAAATTAATTAAATTAATTATAATTTTATGCATAGTCACAAACATTTAACAATGCCAAGAGAGATTGCAATTGGAAATAACAAGCTTATTTTAGAAGTGTTTGTACATACCTATATTATAAATATTTCTAATATACAGTAACTAATTAAATGTCCTTGTTACTTCATCCTAGGCTGATGATGGCAAATAAAATTGCTGCAATCAGTACCAAACGACAATAAAAATGTGACATTTTAATTATTTCACATTTTTTAATAGTATTGAATAGGTGGAAAACCCTACCCTTATCTTTGTTTGTAAGAGTGAAGGAGCCACCAATACAGCAACAGGCAGATATGTCCAGTTTCCACATTGACTATGTGACATACCTTGAATCAACTTGGGTTCGGGAGCTGTAGACCAACAAGGGTGCCCTGATTGACCCCATGTCACTGCAAACAACGCCTCACATGGGCCCAAAGAAAGGCGTCAGTGGACCTTAGACACATGGAAGAGAGGGGGTTGTCTGGAGTGATGAGTCCCGTTTCTATTGCCGACAGCTGAGGCCACATGTGGCGTGGTGTTTGTGGTGGTGATTTTTGTTTTAAGAGCATTACGACTAGGCAGATATCCTCTCCTGACACTTGTCAGAGGGAAAAAAAGAGAGGTCCAACCCCTTGAGAAATGAAGGTATTGACAAAACGAAGGAAAAGGCATGAAAACAAAAGACTTCCCAGCCCTTGCAAACCTAATACTGTCAAGATCAGAAAAGAAGAAGAGTTGACCAAGGGAGGCTAAGGGAACCATGGTCGCCAACTCACGCTTCCAAGTTCAGAGTCCCTAGCCCCCCCACATCTGATGTAAACAGCATAAGGTGGGCCTACCCCGCCCATACCATGGGCAGCCATCACGCCGGTGGTGGTGGTGGTGGTGGTATCATGGTGTGGGGAGCATTTTCCTCACATGCCTTATGACCATTGGTCATTTTATTCCAACTCGTACCACACACTTTCATTGGTGAAGCAAATAGGAACCTGTTGGCAGACAATCTGGGGCCTATTCCACGAATGAACTTGCAACTTTTCACTTTGCACTTTGCATTTTTTCAGTTCAGATTTTGTTCCACCATCACTTTTCAGGGATCTTTTCACTTTTCAAGCCCATTATGTTCCTCCATTGGTACAGAAATGCAAAGTGCAAAGAAATGAAGTGAAAAATTTTCATAAATCTTGCAAAGAGATTATTCCTTTTTCATCTGTTAAGTAACAGATATGTATACTAGTTTCTCGGTGTAGAGTTTGGTTTAGTGATATAAACATGTTACGATGAGACCTTTTGTTATCACCAAGTGAGGACAGTGATGAAGAATCCAATAAGAGAACATTCAAAGACAGGATTGATTTTCATAACCTCACTTTGACGGAATTTTGCGAGTGTTTTTGTATTACCCCAACACACGCTGATTATATTCTTGAAATTATCGATCTTTTTTGAAACGTGCAACAAAAATAAGTCAATCCCTTTCTGAAAAATAACAAATTCTCATACACTTACATTTGTTAGGAAATGGTGCTCAGCTGCACGGTGTAGCAGCAATGCATGGGACATCAAAATCAATTATTTGCAGAACTGTTATCAAAGTCATAGATGCTATAGTAAGTGTAATATTTCCTAACATAGTACGTTGGCCTGATAATCCACATCATATAGCAACGGAATTTCTAATGAGGGGTGAATTTCCTTCTGTGTGTGGATATGTTGACAGTACTCTTGTTGATATTGATGCTTGTCATAATTTGAGAGGTTATTTTTAAAGTTGTCAAAAAGATGTCCTGTTTCTCCTTGACAACTTCTAGCACAGCCACCTTCTTGTAATCATCTTTCTTTCTCATGATTAAAATTCTAAAATTTCCGGTACCACAATTTTACTGTCAAGTTCGCCGTGAAAAATAAAGCATTAAAATCATGGAATTTTATACAGTTTTCCCATGGATTAAACTTGATCGGATCACTCATTCTCAGAGAGTTTTCACTTTGTTAAGAAATTGAAAAGTAAAACCTAGATCATGGTGGAACAGAAAGACTTTGCACTTCGCAAGAATTGAAAAGTGTAAAGCTGAAAAGTTGCAAAGTTTGTTCGTGGAAAAGGCCCTTGCACCCATATTTCCATACAGTTTCCTCAACAACATTACCATATCCCAACAGGACAGTGCACTGTGTAACTGGGCTCAGATCACTTCAGACTGGATGGAGGAACATGACAGTAATTTTGAACATGTCTGGGATATGTTTGAAAGCACTGTTAGGGCTGGCTGCTCCTATGCCTCCACAAAATGTTTGTCAGTTCTCGAGATGCCGCAACTGGCATGGCTTGGATTTAATATGGACGACATTCATCCCCTTGTGGAATCTGTCTCCAATGTTTGCGAACTGTGATCACCTGGAAAGGGAGACCAACGTATTGTTAGGTAGGTGTTCCAGCACCTCGGCATCTTTGAAAACCGTAAAAGTAGTTATGGGATGTAAAGCCGTAAAACTGTTGACTGGGCTGGGATTTTTCATACAGAATGAGACATCAACATAAAATGTCTTGAGAGTAAGGTTTTAGATGTATATTCATCAATGTGACAAATGAGTAGCACCTCAGGCATTGGATGTTAGACATCCTAGTAGCCAATCAGAGCTCTAAGGTATTTGAATTTGGACATGTCCACATCATAGATTGTAAGATACTGGTAGTTCTGGAAGGTAAAGAAGCTGTCCATCAGATGACCGTACATGTGGTGTACTGGCTTTATAAGGGCTAGTGTTGTGGCAATGCTATCGTTCTCTTATTATTCATACTCTGATTCTGATACTGTGACTCTGATGGTTATTCAGAGTGTGTTTATTCTGATTGTCGTTCTAATTTACACTCTGAATCTTAATATCAACAAAGAACATTGTCTTGTGTGATTTGTATGCGTGATTTGTTTGTCACAATTTTATTATTGTCACAGTGATGATGGCTTTAAAACTATAATTTGTACATTCTTGTAAATATGTTGTCTGATAAACTTCATGAATATGTTCTCATGTATAGACAAAGTTTGTTGGAACTAGTCTTGCGACTGAGGAGCGGCCGTTGTGTGTACAGTGTACCAAACTCTGCTGTGATATCTGTTGCCATAACATCAACCACACAATGTTTTCGGGATCTGACGTAAAAGCCTTTAGTGCTCGAATAAATTTGTCTGGTTACACAACTGTACTTGTATTTATTCTTCTGGAAAGGTATGGGTGTAGTGCTGTCTCTTCTTACGGCTAAATGAACAAAAACTGAAATGATTTCATGATTACTTAAATCTGGAAATGAAGAATTTGTTGTTTACCTTTAACCTCTGTATACCACGTCTTGAAGCAAATATCTCGATAAGACCTAATTTCATTGCAAAGATTTTGAAGCAGAAGTGGATTTCCCTTCGCCTTTCTTTTTTCTGTTTATTACTGCACTTAGCACACGTTGTTCTTTGAGTAAACATATGTTGGAACATATCCGACATATGACTGCAAAGGGTTAACCAGTTCTCCATACAAATGAAGAATAACTGTGAGGTCCAGAAGCTGGCGACGATGGGTTAGGAAAGGCCTAGGAGTGGCAAGAAAGCGGCCATGGCCTTAATTAAGGTACAATCCCAGCATTTGCCTGGTGTGAAACCCACTATCTCCCGGATGGGAGCTCACAGCTAGAAGCATTCTGTGTAAACAGATTTAGGGATGCACTTAGTAAGTGTATTCAAAACGTGCATCAGTCTTACATACAACTGAAGTGATTGTCAATGCTGTTTATTGTACAGTCATGTTTTGACTTGCAAGTGGTTATGATAGTTTGAACTCTTCGTTGTGAAGAAGGATTACTTGTATTATGGAAGACTCAGATATGTTGGTATTGAGAGCAGTGTTGTGGGAATGTCTCACTGAGTGTATAATTTGTGTGCAGTGTGTAAGTTGTGGGTGTGTGTGTGTGTGTTATTGTTGAGAGTTTGTGATTAACCATAGCTCAGTTAGGCTTCTTGGTGCAGTAAATCAAGCCATTTATCAATCTACAATGTCTTTCATTATTGGAGTATTACCTGGAAAATTACCCTGTTATGTTCAGGGATGAATGAGTGGCAGGTAAGGTTATACCAGCGGAAATTGATTCTCATCAGCTCTTGAAAGGAACGGGTAGCAAGAAGGGAATTTGAAAGAGAAGTTAAAGGAAAGAGACCAGTTGGAAGACCAAGAAGAAGGTCGATGGATCAGATTTGGAGAGATATTAGAGAAACTGGATTGGATGTGGCGGAAGTAATGGAGCAGGAAAAGTGGAAGGACAGAAAGGAGTGGAGGAGGCTTATAAACTACACCCGGGCGACAACTCATGATCGAACATCGTGGGATACTGGAAGAAGTATTTTATGCTCAGTTTAATTGATGTTTTTTTTCTGTAATATCATTACAGTGGCACCCAAATTTATCTTTGAAGCTATTTTCCTTCATTATTTAATCAAATGGGGGAAAATCCTTCTTCTCATTGCCCAATAAATTTAGTCATTCTGGTAGTAAAGAATAATAATACCAATATAATGGTCCGTTATTGGACATTATAAATTTTCCAGCTAACTCATTCCTGGTTGCCTGCGTTTCGCCCTCGTGTGCTAAGTTAGGCTCGTCAGTTGGGACTTAGCACACCACCCAAGACGCAAGGCTAGTGCATACCGTGGAGGCCACTGCATAGGCTACTTGAAGCCACCAGCAGTGCCAATGCACTATGAGAGCTATGTCTCATTTTCAAAAATTGATGCCTGCCTGGCCATCAAATGATGTAGATGTTGATTCCCATAGGGAACCTAAAATATTTGTCCCGAATGAGTAAATTTATAATACCAATATAATGGTCCGTTATTGGACATTATAAATTTTCCAGCTAACTCATTCCTGGTTGCCTGCGTTTCACCCTTGTGTGCTAAGTTAGGCTCGTCAGTTGGGACTTAGCACACCACCCAAGACGCAAGGCTAGTGCATACCGTGGAGGCCACTGCATAGGCTACTTGAAGCCACCAGCAGTGCCAATGCACTATGAGAGCTATGTCTCATTTTCAAAAATTGATGCCTGCCTGGCCATCAAATGATGTAGATGTTGATTCCCATAGGGAACTTAAAATATTTGTCCCGAATGAGTAAATTTATAATACCAATATAATGGTCCGTTATTGGATATTATAAATTTTCCAGCTAACTCATTCCTGGTTGCCTGCGTTTCGCCCTCGTGTGCTAAGTTAGGCTCGTCAGTTGGGACTTAGCACACCACCCAAGACGCAAGGCTAGTGCATACCGTGGAGGCCACTGCATAGGCTACTTGAAGCCACCAGCAGTGCCAATGCACTATGAGAGCTATGTCTCATTTTCAAAAATTGATGCCTGCCTGGCCATCAAATGATGTAGAGGGCGAAACGCAGGCAACCAGGAATGAGTTAGCTGGAAAATTTATAATGTCCAATAATGGACCATTATATTGGCATTATAAATTTAGTCATTCGGGACAAATATTTTAGGTTCCCTATGGGAATCAACATCTACATCAAGTAAAGAATAATAATCATATGGCCTCGACTACCATGTGCAGGCATTCCATTTGACACCATCTGGCTGTCTGCTCGTCAATTTCGGCTTTCCATTTTACTCTAGGCTTACTAGGTCCGGATCTCTCTTGGGTGTCTGTGGCTGAGATTTTAATGAGTTTTGTCGGGTAAACACCAAATGTGTCACCAGATATATTTTACACGCCTAAATCATACGGCATGGTGTGACGAACGGACTTTTTTTTTCGCCCTTCAAAAATCCGACTACCTCTGTCAGGCTTGAACCCGCTATCTTGGGATCCGGAGGCTGATGCTCTACCACTGATCATTCAGGTGGTTTCTTGTGAATATTTCAGTAAGTCACAATTTGCACCACAACAGTGAAGCATTTCTTATTAAAGTCCGGCTCCATGGCTAAATAGTTAGCATGCTGGCCTTTTGTCCAAGGAGTCCTGGGTTCGATTTCCACCAGGGTCGAGTATTTTAACGTTAACTGGTTAATTCCGACAGCTCAGGGGCTGGGAGTTTGTGTGTTATCTTAAGCATTAAAAATCATCCCAGATAGGGCCCCATCCTTGCAGATGGGCAGGTTGCCTATATGGCGTCAAATCAAAAGATCTGCACTGTGCCTCCCTGGAGGCCACACACCATTTATTTATTTATTATTATTTTTTTTTTTTTTTATTACAATTTTCACCCTTTGGTTAGGCATATGATGTCACTGGGTTGTTGTTGAGATGCAGTTGTCACAATAAGCGTGACAAATGGCAAGTCCTGTTAGGCGAGTTACAATGTAATGACTTGTCTTTTGCCAGGTATAGTGCAACATAGGGCATTTACTTTGATGCAGAAAGTTAATTGTATAACACAGAGTGAAGTCTGATGTTAAAATAGCAATTGGGTATCTTTACTTGCTGTTTTTCACATTGTAGGCATACAAAATCAATTATCCTAATATGAAGCTTGTATTGCCTAAGAAAGTAGGTAGACATCAAGAGGTTGGCAGTATTTTGTTGTCTTCAGTAGCAATATCTTGAGTGTAACATATTTCTTTGGAAAACTTTCATTTTAAAACAGTACAGTCTTCATAGTTTTACCAGGAATCACAAAACAATGGCTCTTCTCACATCTCCACCAAGGACTGCTATTAGAAAACTTTTCATTTGCTCTTTCATTTGCTGCCTTGACATGAATGTTTCATGGACATGGTGCTTCAATTTTTTTTTTTTAATATTTGGGTCAAAAGTATCTAGTGTCTCTTGATAACGGATATGTAGCTGAATAGCTATTCTGCTACCCACTGAGAAAGTTGTATCATTTGCATAGCTGTAAGTATGTAGAGTTATGCACAAACTCCAACCCACCAACTGTAGTTTTTTCTGCTCTGTGAGATAATGTTGACAGTAAAGATATTTCATAATGAAATTGGCTTTGGTCATTGTTCCAAACAGTTTCTTTGCCCACTCTCCCCTCTTTTAGATACCAGTTCACTTCCTTCATAAACTTTTGTGACTTCTGAAAAAGGCTATTTTCCAATGTTCTAACTTGTGACAAATGTAGTAATATGATTGGAAGATATGCCATATTTAACTGTAAAGTTGTTGATAAAAGTAATCAAAACTCTGAAATTCTCCATGCCAGCCAGTTTAGATTATTATGCTAGCAGTGTTCTGTAGATTCAAATACCTTTTATCTATCAAATTGAGACATTACATAATCTTTGAAAGTTTTAAATTATGACAGCCTCTTCCCTGTGAAGAGAACTCTTCCTTGCCGTTTGCTAGTCACGTAAATTAACTTTAAGTTCCCTATAAGAGTTGAAACCACAATTGTAATAGTCTTCATAAATATTCTCCAGTATAATGTCATCAGTATCTTCTAATATACTGGACTCCACATTTTGGGTGCAGATCCGCTTGCTATGACTGAAGATTCCTATTACTCTAGAGATGAAATACTTATACTGCTGAAACAGCCAACTGCAGGTGTGAGCTCTTACTGTCCTTCAAAAGCATCATCCTTATCCAGCATATCTTCATCATTTCTGTGTCATCTCCAGACTATCTGATGCCCGTGACCTGCAAAACTTCTATGCTGGCATAAAGTACGGGATCATTGAAGACTGCTGAAAACTCCATCATTTTAAATGACAATGGAGAAATTTTACAGCATTGGAGGGAACATTTTTCTTCATTTCTAAATTGTGTCTTCAATGTTGCTGAGGACTTTCTTCGTAATGTCCCTCAGCAGCCCCAACAACCATGGATGGCAGTTCCACCTACATACAGAGAATTCACCAGAGCACTCAATCAACTAAAACCAAGAAAGGCTCCTGGTCCTGATAACATCCGTCTGGAACTGATACAAAATGGAGGTATACCCTTGAAGACTAGACTTTTCACACTCATCTTCTTGATGTGGGGAACTCGAGAAGTACCTGACGACTTAAAGAATGCTACCATCATCACTATCTTCAAGAAAGGCGATCATAGTGTATGTGGGAACTTCCATGGTATATCACTTTTGTCAATTGCAGGTAAAATTCTCGCAAGAATTCTATTAAACTGGCTCCGAATTATCTCGGAGAGGATTTTGCCTGAGTCTCAGTGTGGTTTCCGAACCTCCAGAGGCACAACAGATATGATCTTCTGTGCTAGACAACTCCAGGAAAAATGCAGAGAACAGCAGCAGCCTCTGTATATAGTTTTCTAGGATCTGGAAAAAGCCTTTGATTCAGAACCGTCGGGCTGAGTGGCTCAGACGGTTGAGGTGCTGGCCTTCTGTCCCCAACTTGGCACATTCGAACCTGGCTCAGTCCAGTGGTATTTGAAGGTGCTCAAATACGTCAGCCTTGTGTCGGTAGATTTACTGGCACGTAAAAGAACTCCTGCAGGACTAAATTCTGGCACCTCGGCGTCTCTGAAGACTGTAAAAGTAGTTAGTGGGACGTAAAGCAAAAACAAACAAAAAAACAAAAAAACATTGATTCAGAACCAAGATCTGCTATGTGGAAAGTAATGAGACATTTTGAATGTCCTGAACGTTATGTGGAATTGGTTCAACCTCTTCATGATGGCATGTCTGGACAGGTTCTTCATGGTAATTCAGTATCAGATTCGTTCCCAATCATTCATGGATTGAAACAAGGCTGTGTGCTTGCTCCTACACTCTTTGCACTGTACATGGCTGCCATGCTGCATGAATCATCCGCGGTTTCCCATCTTCACACCAGGCAAATGCTGGGGCAGTACCTTAATTAAGGCCACAGCTGCTTCCTTTCCACTCCTAACCCTTTCCTTTAAAGTAATAAACTTCATGGTAGGGCTCCGTATTGAGTTAAGACTTAACTTAAAAATGAGTACAATTTTATTGTTCCACCTTCTCAATACTTAAAATCATTTAACGTTTGTTAAAACATTATAGGTACTAGTTTCGGTCCGATTTTTGGACCATCATCAGCCTAGCCAAGAATACAAGCAAAGACATAATCTAAAATAAAATGATATGGATGAAAAGGGGTAACTAAGATGTTATCTAAAGCACATTGGACAATCTTTTTCCAATCAGTTGAAGACAAATTATTCCTAGACCTATCCAGAAAACAACATACTTTGGATAATAAATTGGAGAAATTAAAGAAATCTAAACCGCAGGACCATCGATTCAAACGCAATAAGAGACCAGCAAATGACTGTAACCAATTCCATTCACCCGTAATTAATCTATCCAATACTCCCCTAAATGCAAATGAAGAAATAATCTTAGCTAAGGGACCCAAACATAACCAACTCAATAGTCACAATGATAACAGAATCGGAAGTGGCCATTTCCAAAACACCTTCGGACACACAAGATGAACTAAGATATGAAATCAAAAAGAAACTTAATAACATCCTTTCTTGTAAGAACTCACCTAATTTTTCCAATTCTGACAAGAACACACAAACTGATCTGAAACTCCTACAGGCACTAAAAAAGAAAATCAAAGATAACGACTTAATTGTAACCAAGGCTGACAAAGGTAACACAACGGTCATCTTAGATAAAAACGAATACATCAGCAAAACATCTGATTTCTTTAAAGATAGCTCCTTCTCCATAGTTAAAAAAGACCCTACACAAAGAATCCAAAGACTCTTAAAACAAACCTTAAAAAACTCTTCCTTTTTGCTCACTGAACAGGAAAAAAGCCAGCTTATTAGTATGAACCCCAGACTCCCTACGGCTAGAGCTCTTCCTAAAATTCATAAAGCCGGTGTGCCCATTCGTCCAATTATCAACTTTAGACCGAGTCCCCTATATAAAACTACGCAATTTATCCAAAAGTTTTTACGTAAAAATTACCTATTTTCATCCAAGAAGTCGGTTAGAAACTCCTTCGAATTAATAGACAAACTTAATAACTTTAACATGCGACCTGACTATTCACTTCATTCCTTTGACATTGTTAGTATGTACCCCAGTATACCAATTTCTAAACTAATTCCCATCATCAAAAATAACCTACAAAGTAGCAGTCACCTGAGTAAACTTGAAATCCAAGACTTTATTACATTGCTGAAATTGGTAGTTAACAATAACTTTTTTACGTTTAATGGTACTATTTACCAACAAAATGGCCTAGCAATGGGCTCACCGGCTTCCGGGATTCTCGCGGAAATCTATTTAGACTTTCTCGAGAATACAAAAATCAATAATAAATTTGACAACATCCTCTTTTGGGCCAGATATGTCGACGATGTCCTTGTAGTTATTAACGAAAAACTGCAAGATGCTAATACCACACTTATAACATTAAATTACATCGATCCTCACATTAAGTTCACTTTAGAGTCAGAAGTAGATCGAAAAATCAATTTCTTGGATCTAACCATCACTAGACAACAGGAATCCTTAACCTATAAGATATACAGAAAACCCACCCATTCGGCCGTCACAATACGACAAGATTCATTTCATCCCTTGCCCCACAAAAAAGCAACCTACAACAGTCTAATACACAGAGCATTCAAATACCCATGAATAAAAAAGATTTCCACACAGAACTGAATACTATCCGCCACATTGTAGATTCAATGGTTTTAATAATCAGTTCGTAGAAAATATCATCAGTAAACACAAATTCCGACCTAAGACCACGTTTAAAAAAGAACCATCCAAACACGATTCTTTCTCCACTTTTACCTATGTCAGTGGTATTCACATGATCACTAATGTTCTAAAGAAGAAAGGCATGAAAATAGCCTTCAAAACCAGCAACAACAACATGCACATCTTACATAACACTTCACATATTAATAAAATAAACAGGTACTCAAAATCAGGTGTTTACAGAATTAGATGAAACACATGTTCAAATATTTCCTACATTGGGCAGACCGGTAGGAGCTTCAATATTAGATATTCTGAGCATTTCAACGCGATCAAATACAACAAATTTTCAGCCATCAGCCAACATATGGTCGATTATAACCATAGTTTTACCAACATCGAAACAGATATGGACATACTCGAAATAGCAAAAAAGGGACCTCTTCTCAACATAATTGAAAGCTTTTACATACATCTGGATCAACATTTTAATGCCAACCTTAATGAAATTACTGAGAAACCCAATATTTTATTTGATCTTTTCACCTCCCACTATAGGAAAAACAAATCAGCTGTTCATAACCCTTTAAATCCATTAAAGGCCCCCCACCACCACAAATACCATTAAATTCCCTCTCCCCCAACCCGCCCTGAACCATTCCCTCTTCCCTCCCTTCCCGTCTCCTTCCACACTTACGTCATCCTTCCCCTCCCCTCCCCTCCCCCCCCCCCTTCCTCCTCTGCTGATCTATTCTGCGTGGCACTCACTCTGTCTGTTGCACTCATTCCTGCAGCTTGTCCACAAATAGCACAAGGTGAGTACCCATTATTTTGCCCCCTTCCCTTTGTTTTTCTTCTATAAGATCTTTCGCGTTAATTCCGTTTTGTTCTTCAGGTTCATGGGTTCCAACTGAATTGAGACTACCTTAAAAACAGCAATTATTTTCGCTACATAAAAACGAGTCCAGCCTTCTCAATTCGTCAATTCTATACTGGTCATTTTGGATTATTCCCTCTGCGCCACTGTGGAACTTGCTTCTAGAACCTTCCAGAAACACAAGAATTCACATAAGATTTCACTCGATTTTAAGTGTGCAATACAAGTTCAACCGTTAATCCAAGACTTTGTCATCAAGTGACTTTAAATGACATCACAATGCTTTTATACTTCTGTTAATTTTAATTTGTTCTGGCCACATTTATTGTAACATTGTATAAGGTTTTTACTTTTATATGTTATTCCATTACCACCCCTTTTCATCCACATCATTTTATTTTAGATTATGTCTTTGCTTGTATTCTTGGCTAGGCTGATGATGGTCCAAAAAACGGACCGAAACTAGTACCTATAATGTTTTAACAAACGTTAAATGATTTTAAATATTGAGAAGGTGGAACAATAAAATTGTACTCATTTTTAAGTTAACCCTTTCCTGTTTCATCATCGCCATAAGACCTGTCTGTGTCTGTGCGACGTAAAGCAACTTGTAAAAAAAAAAAAAAAAAAAAACTAATGTGGGATAGGAAGAAAGCCAGTTAAACATGGGAAAGAAGAGATGAAAAATAAAGATGTAGGAGAGCTAGGATTGATGAGAAGAGGGCCTATGTATTTAAAGATGGCAGTGCATGAATTTGTGGAGATTGTCCTAGTCCTTTTGTGTTTTCATGTTCGTCCATGTTCTGCTGTTCTGTTCCCTCTTTCCACACCTACCATTATGTACTGTATATCCTATTCTTGCACCTATCTCTGTATTTTATGGTTATAAGTTTTGTAAGAAAAGTCAAATAATAGTTTTCACCATGTCATAAAAGGCTAGTTTTTCACCTTAATTTTTATTTCTTGTTTGTGGTCACAAAAACACATTTGTTCCAGGGTACACCTGCTCACATGAAGTCTACATCTATCATTGCAGTTTATGTGTTACTTTCTTAACTCTGTGTCAGATATGTGTATGTGGGTGAGCACGGCCCATACATTTCCCCCAAGGAACCTGTGCCTCTCAGCTATGGTCGTCTATTGGCTGGAGTCTACGGCATCACAGAGGTGGCTCCAGATGAGAAGTAACTTGTACAGAACTTTTAATAAATTTTTTTTAAGCAAATGCGTTTGGTTTGGTTTGGTTTGGTTTGGTTTGGTTTCTCTACCAAGTTCCTTAGCTCTGTGGAGTCCAATTATATTTCCACTCACATCCCTTTCAGATTCAATTTAAAAGCAGACAAATATGGGAAAAAGTACACAGATATATCTGTACCAAATTTATGTTGTCGATCTCAGTTAGAAATAATTTTTCTTCATGCGGTACGTTTAAGCATTTGTTGGGGTGAAGTCCTAACTTCCTTGGACAGGTTCAGCAGAAAAATGTTTCCCTTCTATCACCCTTCACTTTCCCATATGAACATGTCTGCCAGCTTACGTCCCCCACCCCCTCGCCAGGATGGGTAACCAGTCGGAGACAAGACGGTCCCACAGTGGGTAGCCCAAAGAGGATGTATAAGGCTAGCCCACTACCATCACCACTGGTGCCACCCCGTGTCTGTCGGTGGAGTAGAAACAATGAGAACCCAGGCAAACCCAGAGCTTTCCAACTCCAGATATTTCCAGCAGCTTCTCCTCGCCCTAAAGATCTTGATGGGCCAGCTTCTCTACAAAAGGGTAGATGAATGAGTGCAAGATGGCCAGTTTAACTCCAGTTCTATCAGCGTTGGAGGACGAGGAGTGCAGTTCAGTGACCGTGCACTGAAGTGCTGCGTGTGAACTGATGAGGGATAACAGTGCAGAAGAGTGATGAGGGAACAGTGAATCAACGCCTGCTGTGTCTGTGATTGGGTACGAACTGTAAGTATGCGGTCATTAATAGTGGACTGTGAGTTTTATTGTGATCTGCCCTAGGTGGTGGTAATTATTACTGTTTTAACTACTGTTTTAACAACTAGGCAACCATCCTCTATGTAATACTAATCAGAGATAAAAATGGAAGGGATCCGACACTCTGAAAAATGAAGGTATTGGCCAAAGAAAGACGAGCCATGAAGGACATGAAAATGAAAGACTCCCTGGGCCTCGAATGCTGTAAAACTGTCAGGGTCAGGAAAGAACAAGAGTTCACCAAGGGAGGTCAGGTAGGAGAGACGAAGGCGAGGAACCTAGCACAAGTAATTGGAAGCAATGCTAGGGCTCAGCTATGGGCCCCATGGTCACCAACCCATGCTCCCAAGTTCAGAGCCTATGTGGCCTCTTTTAGTTGCCTCTTACAACAGGCAAGGGATACCGTAGATGTTATTCTACCACCACCCCCCTCCCACAGGGGTTTACACCAGGCGAGTCGAACATATCTGAACATTCCCGGTAGATAAATAATATTAACATTCCTCAATATTAATATGGATGCCAGCAGAATAATTTTTGGTGCTTGCGTGCAGTTTTGGGCTTCTGGGAGGAGTGGAGAGCATGAAAACTTGATGTGCTTTTAAGGCCTTTGATCACCTAATATATGTCTGTTTATTAAAGTTAATTGCAGTAATTTCTGAAAACTTACTGTTTATTAAAGTTAATTGCAGTAATTTCTGAAAACTTGCTTATTTAGCCTAAGTTTTTTAAATCTAAAGTAAAAATGGGCCTATTTTTAATTTGAATAAATTATTATTTAGCTTTCCGCATAACTGGAGATTGCCTCAACTGATGAAGCTTACAAGAGAGTTAGAATTGTGTTATAAAGTTACAAGCACTATTTGCTTTAATGATAGTTCTGTCTGATGTAAACGAGGGATGTTAAATATGAATATAAATGAACATCATGTTACGTTCATGGGTACTTATTTACTTTGGTTTTAATTTGCCTTTACAGTAAATTGACTATATTTTCCACAGTTTTATTGCAAGTCCATTATCTTTTATCATTGCATTTCTGTTCTGTTGAATAAATTACTCTCTACAGTACCAGTTCTCTTTCGGATTTTTCCCCACTTCAGTTCTCATTTTTTTATGAGGGGCTGAGAGAGGTCTGCAAGTGCAAAGCAGAAACAGGTTCCAGGAAGGACATTCCAGGTATCATTAATGAACATGGGAGGTAGCCTATATACGTGAAGACTTACAGAAGGCAGCAGTATTCAGTCAGTAGTAGGTAAAGATATTTGGATTTAAGAATAATGTCCAGGTAATGGAGATTTGCCTATTATAATAGACATTTACAAAAATATACAAACATGAAAGCCAGAAAAAGAAGCTGGGATTGATAAGATTTCTGGAGAGAGTGCTAGTACTATAGGTTATGGGTTGGGATGAAATGCCATATTTAAAATATTTGGTTACTGTTTGCCTGAAGGAACCAAACGAATGGAAAGTTGTCATACCTTAGCTCCAGTGTACAACGGAAAGGGTGATAAACATAAAGCGGATAATTACAGCACATTCAGCTTGACATGTTGTAATGAAGCTCTGGGAAAGCATTCTTTCTGATTATTTTAGGTGCATTTGCACAATTACTAACTGGTTTGATAGAAGGCAGTTTGAGTTTAGTTCAGGTTATTCCACTGAGGCTCAACTTACAGGATTCCAGCAAGATATAGCGGACATTTGAGATTCAAGACATCAACTGGACTGTATCGCTATTGACCTATTGAAGGCTCTTGATAGGGTAGATCATGGGAGACTGCTGGCGAAAATTAAGGCTATTGTGGTGGTGGTGGTGGTGGTGGTGGTGGTAGTGGTGGTTACTGTTTTAAGAGAGAGGACAGCCGGGCAACCATTCTCTATATAACAATAATCGGAAGGAAAAATGGAAGGGATTAGACACTTCAAGAAATGAAGATATTGGCCAAAGAAAGAGAAGGGCATGAAAATGAAAGACTCCCTAGCCCTCGAATGCCGTAATAGCATCGGGGTCTCAAAAGAACAAGAGTTGACCAAGGGAGGTTGGATAGAATAGATGAAAGTGAGCAGCCTTGTTCAAGTTAGTCGAAGCAATGCCAGGAGTCAGCTAAGGGTGCCATGCTCACCAGCCCACGCTCTGAAGTTCAGAGCCCCTGGGCCCCTTTTAGTTGCCTCTTAAGTCAGGCAGGGGATCCCGTGGGTGTTATTTTACTGACCCTGCCCAGAGGGGATGAGGGTTATTGAACTAAACAAAAGAGTGTTCGAATGGATGGCTAAATGTCTAGAAAATAGAACTCAGTGAATTATCTCTGATGCTGTATTTTGAACCATATGTTTTCTTATGTATAGAGTATAATAGATATGAGTAAAGAAATGGAATCACAAATAAGGCTATTTTTCAGGTGATGTTATACTGTATGGAGTAGTAAATAAAGTACAATATTGTGAGCGACTGCAAAAAATAGTACAGAACTGTTTAAAATAGTTCTACTTGAATCCGCCTTTTCAGTACACCTTATAATAAAAGAAAACTATTTATTTAACCATACATGATTCAGGAAGTCATCCATTCCCTTCATCAGTGGTCAGTTCAAAGAATAAAACAATATAACACTATCTGCTGAAAAGGGAAAGGCACCCTTGGTGGAATGAAGAATCTGAACAAGCAATCCAATCTCGACAGATGCGTACAACAATTGGAACAGCAGGAAGACAGAGAATAACTATAAACATTCCTGGTGGCGAGGAAAGAGGGAACATAATTAATCAGAGAGACCAAAAGGAAATAAGAAATGGATAAACTATTTGAAATTGAGGAAGACTTTGAAGGAAACAACACACGAAATATCAAAACTAAGGTTACAGGATATCAACAACAAAGTCTCTGCTTCAAGAAAGAAAATGAGCATTTGGCAATAAATAACCAAGAAAACTGTGAGAACTCACCAGATATGTTAAAGAAATATTAAACTGCCCAAAACAACACAAAGATTTTCACCGCTAGAACTGGAAAGCACTAAGCCAGCATTACCACCAGATGAAGAAGAAAGGCAGATCAAAAAACTTAAAAACAAGAAAGCATCAGGTAAAGGTGGAAATCATTGCAAGATGCCGTCGAGTGAGACGGTAGAGTAAAGTTGCTCTTGCTATACCCTGTTTGAATTGCAAGTTAATCAGCTGAAACTGCTAATCCGTGTTAAAAAAGTTGTATATTTAAGTGCCTTCTTCTTTAAAAAGTAATCATGTCTGTAAAGGAAGTAGCTAAGAAGACATCGGCTTTTGAAGATAGCATGAAAGACTTTCAAGCTCGCCTAGTCAGTGCCGCCAACCCATCGAACGTGCTCCAAGCGCTTGGTGCCAAGTTCCAGGAATTCAAGAAACAGGCCTGCGAAGACATCTCCAAGCTTAAAGGGGAGTTGAAGGCTCTTGAAGATCGGGTCCAGAAACAAGACGACGCGTTGGATGAGGCCGAACAGTACAGTTGCCGGAACTGCCTTTTATTGCATGGTGTCCCGGAACAGCCGTCCGAGGACATCTACATTAAAATAAACTTTCGGTAGAATTTTTAATTCTTAATGTGGATTACTGCCACAGGCTAGGCCGCCGAAATAGAACGTCTGCTGACGTGGTCTCTCAGGGAAATCGGCCTATCCTTATAAAGTTCCTACGATACCATGATCATGATCGAGTGTGGCGTGCGAAGCAAGCTTTGAAGGGCAGTGGGCTCGTGCTGAGTCCTTCACAAGTGTGAGAAAACATATCCTTAATCAGGCAAGGGATTTATGGGGACTAAAGTAATGCTAGACTCAAGATGGACACATTTGTGCATTAAGAGAAGATGGAACTATATCTCGAATATCCATGATGGCACAGTTAAAAATCATTGCAGAGAGTAGGATGAACTCGTGAAATTGAGAGAAAGAAATTGTGTGTGTAGGGTTATCAATCAATACTGATCTGCATTTAGGGAAGTCGCCCAGGTGGCAGATTCCCTATCTGTTGTTTTTCTAGCCTTTTCCTAAATGATTTCAAAGAAATTGGAAATTTATTGAACGTCTCCCTTGGTAAGTTATTCCAATCCCTAACTCCCCTTCCTATAAATGAATATTTGCCCCAACTTTATTTTCAACTTTATCTTCATATTGTGATCTTTCCTACTTTTATAAACGCCACTCAAACTTATTCGTCTACTAATGTCATTCCACGCCATCTCTCCGCTGACAGCTCGGAACATACCACTTAATGATGTAGATGTTGATTCCCATAGGGAACCTAAAATATTTGTCCCGAATGAGTAAATTTATAATACCAATATAATGGTCCGTTATTGGACATTATAAATTTTCCAGCTAACTCATTCTTGGTTGCCTGCGTTTCGCCCTCGTGTGCTAAGTTAGGCTCGTCAGTTGGGACTTAGCACACCACCCAAGACGCAAGGCTAGTGCATACCATGGAGGCCACTGCATAGGCTACTTGAAGCCACCAGCAGTGCCAATGCACTATGAGAGCTATGTCTCATTTTCAAAAATTGATGCCTGCCTGGCCATCAAATGATGTAGATGTTGATTCCCATAGGGAACCTAAAATATTTGTCCCGAATGAGTAAATTTATAATACCAATATAATGGTCCGTTATTGGACATTATAAATTTTCCAGCTAACTCATTCTTGGTTGCCTGCGTTTCGCCCTCGTGTGCTAAGTTAGGCTCGTCAGTTGGGACTTAGCACACCACCCAAGACGCAAGGCTAGTGCATACCATGGAGGCCACTGCATAGGCTACTTGAAGCCACCAGCAGTGCCAATGCACTATGAGAGCTATGTCTCATTTTCAAAAATTGATGCCTGCCTGGCCATCAAATGATGTAGATGTTGATTCCCATAGGGAACCTAAAATATTTGTCCCGAATGAGTAAATTTATAATACCAATATAATGGTCCGTTATTGGACATTATAAATTTTCCAGCTAACTCATTCTTGGTTGCCTGCGTTTCGCCCTCGTGTGCTAAGTTAGGCTCGTCAGTTGGGACTTAGCACACCACCCAAGACGCAAGGCTAGTGCATAGGTTCCCTATGGGAATCAACATCTACATCATTTGATGGCCAGGCAGGCATCAATTTTTGAAAATGAGACATAGCTCTCATAGTGCATTGGCACTGCTGGTGGCTTCAAGTAGCCTATGCAGTGGCCTCCATGGTATGCACTAGCCTTGCGTCTTGGGTGGTGTGCTAAGTCCCAACTGACGAGCCTAACTTAGCACACGAGGGCGAAACGCAGGCAACCAAGAATGAGTTAGCTGGAAAATTTATAATGTCCAATAACGGACCATTATATTGGTATTATAAATTTACTCATTCGGGACAAATATTTTAGGTTCCCTATGGGAATCAACATCTACATCATTTGATGGCCAGGCAGGCATCAATTTTTGAAAATGAGACATAGCTCTCATAGTGCATTGGCACTGCTGGTGGCTTCAAGTAGCCTATGCAGTGGCCTCCATGGTATGCACTAGCCTTGCGTCTTGGGTGGTGTGCTAAGTCCCAACTGACGAGCCTAACTTAGCACACGAGGGCGAAACGCAGGCAACCAAGAATGAGTTAGCTGGAAAATTTATAATGTCCAATAACGGACCATTATATTGGTATTATAAATTTACTCATTCGGGACAAATATTTTAGGTTCCCTATGGGAATCAACATCTACATCATTTGATGGCCAGGCAGGCATCAATTTTTGAAAATGAGACATAGCTCTCATAGTGCATTGGCACTGCTGGTGGCTTCAAGTAGCCTATGCAGTGGCCTCCATGGTATGCACTAGCCTTGCGTCTTGGGTGGTGTGCTAAGTCCCAACTGACGAGCCTAACTTAGCACACGAGGGCGAAACGCAGGCAACCAAGAATGAGTTAGCTGGAAAATTTATAATGTCCAATAACGGACCATTATATTGGTATTACATACCACTTAGTCGAGCAGCTCTTCTTCTTTCTCTCAATTCTTCCCAACCCAAACTTTGCAACATTTTTGTAACGCTACTCTTTTGTTGGAATACACCCAGAACAAATCGAGCTGCTTTTCTTTGGATTTTTTCCAGGTCTTGAATCAAGTAATCCTGGTGAGGTTCCCATACACTGGAACCATACTCTAATTGGGGTCTTACCAGAGACTTATATGCCCTCTCCTTTACATCCTTACTACAACCCCTAAACACTCTCGTAACCATGTGCAGAGATCTGTACCTTTTATTTACAATCCCATTTATGTGATTACCCCAATGAAGATCTTTCCTTATATTAACACCTAGATACTTACAATGATCCCCAAAAGGAACTTTCACCCCATCAACACAGTAATTAAAACTGAGAGGACTTTTCATATTTGTGAAACTCACAACCTGACTTTTAACCCCATTTATCAACATACCATTGCCTGCTGTCCATCTCACAATATTTTCGAGGTCACGCTGCAGTTGCTCACAATCTTGTAACTTATTTATCACTCTATAGAGAATAACATCATCCGCAAAAGGCCTTACCTCCAATTCCACTGCTTTACTCATATCATTTATATATATAAGAAAACATAAAGGTCCGATAATACTACCTTGAGGGATTCCCCTCTTAATTATTACAGGGTCAGATAAAGCTTAACCTACTCTAATTCTCTGAGATCTATTTTCTAGAAATATAGCAACCCATTCAGTCACTCTTTTGTCTAGTGCAATTGCACTCATTTTTGCCAGTAGTCTCCCATGATCCACCCTATCAAATGCTTTAGACAGGTCAATCGCGATACAGTCCATTTGACCTCCAGAATCCAAGATATCTGCTATATCTTGCTGGAATCCTACAAGTTGAGCTTCAGTGGAATAACCTTTCTTAAAACCGAACTGCTTTCTATCGAACCACTTATTAATTTCACAAACATGTCTAATATAATCAGAAAGAATGCCTTCCCAAAGCTTACATACAATGCACGTCAAACTTACTGGCCTGTAATTTTCAGCTTTATGTCTATCACCCTTTCCTTGATACACAGGGCTTACTATAGCAACTCTCCATTCATCTGGTATAGCTCCTCCGACCAAACAATAATCAAATAAGTATTTCATATATGGTACTATATCCCAACCCATTGTCTTTAGTATATCCCCAGAAATCTTATCAATTCCAGCAGCTTTTCTAGTTTTCAATTTTTGTATCGTATTGTAAATGTCATTGTTATCATATGTAAATTTTAATACTTCTTTGGCCTTAGTCTCCTCCTCTATCTCGACATTATCCTTGTGACCAACAATCTTTACATACTGCTGACTGAATACTTCTGCCTTTTGAAGATCCTCACATACACACTCCCCTTGTTCATTAATTATTCCTGGAATGTCCTTCTTGGAACCTGTTTCTGCCTTAGAATACCTATACATACCCTTCCATTTTTCACTAATATTTTTATGACTGCCAATTATGCTTGCCATCTTGTTATCCTTAGCTGCCTTCTTTGCTAGATTCAATTTTCTAGTAAGTTCCTTTAATTTCTCCTTACTTCCACTGTCATTTCTAACTCTATTTCTTTCCAGTCTGCACCTCCTTCTTAGTCTCTTTATTTTTCTATTATAATATGGTGGGTCTTAACCATTCCTTACCACCCTTAAAGGTACAAACCTGTTTTTGCATCCTCAACAATTTCTTTAAACCCATCCCAGAGTCTGTTTACATTTTTATTTACCATTTTCCACCAATTATAGTTACTTTTTAGAAACTGCCTCATGCCTGCTTTATCAGCCATATGGTACTGCCTATGTTGGTACTTATATCAGCTTGCCTTACGTTGTTGGTAGCAACGTGAAACACCACCACCTTCACCTTCCCCTCCTCCCTCTCTTCTACTTCCCTCAACATCTGCCTCAACCTAATTCCTGGATAACATTCTACTCTGGTTCCCTTTCCTCCACACACTTTCCCCACGTGTTTAACAATGGAATCCCCCATGACCAGAGCCTCAACCCTACCCACCTCATTTGATCCCCTCCCCTCCTGGTCAGCCCTATCTTTCCTGATAGCTGCAGAAGCTACTTCCTCCCTTTTCTCCTTCCCATGACCCTGTTCCACCTGTCTTTTCCTATCCTCTACTCTACATTTCCCTTTCCTACCTTTTCCCTTCCTACTACTTCCATACATCTCAGCAACAGTTCCCTGTCCCTCATCTTCCCTCTGTGTTTCTACCTGGAGTGACTCGTACCAATTTCGCACAGACACCTGTCCTGAATTCTGATGCTGAATAGAGCCCTTACCCTGCAATCTCCTTCCCCTTAGAACATTAGACCACCTGTCTTCTACAACTCCCCCCTTTCCTTCCCTTCCCTCTTGTACACCTACTGTAACCTGTACATTGTTTAAGGGAGACCTATCTTCCCTACTGCCTTCTGCTAGAATCCTAATTATCTCCCTCAAACTCTCCAACTCCTCCCTCATATCCCTCAATGACTCGCCACACCCACAGTTCGTACACTCGCGCTCCTTAGCCATTCTTTTTTTCTTTACGGAAAAAATGAAAAGGAAAATAAAAGAACTTATTTGCAAAAAATAAATGGACGGGGATAGTGCTCGAAGATAAGGTACCGTAATTAATATACGACTACACTAGAATACTACTTAGTCGTACTCTATTTTTTTTAGCCTACATCTCCTAACAGGATAAAAACTGCTGTTAATTACTGAATATCGCAAGTAATACACAAGGACTACACAATTCCAAACTGCAATTAAGCCTATCCTAATTACAACAGAATTTTAGTAAGAGTTTCTACGGATACCTCTACTACACCAGTACTACACAAATATTTTACAATAATAAAATAAGCACACTAAATTCTAATAGGATATTACTCGTATACTACTGTACAGTACACTACAGTAATTTTAAACTACTTTCAGACGTATCCTAATTACGACACCGGTACCGTATGTCACTACTAAGCACAAACAGAAATGAAATTTGCAAGAACTACCGGTACTGTACTCAATGATTACCAACAACGCTAAATGCTTAGACAAATTATTATTAGTACCGGTACTACGCTCTAATAGATACACACGTAAGATAACACACGAATATAGCAGGCAAGATACGGCACTATCTAAATGTACTGTATCTATACTACAATGTATCTACACTACAATTTTCAGCTGAAGTGTGGTTATATGAACTTTTACCGCTGGTGGATTAGTATTATTTTCCTTACTTG
Source organism: Anabrus simplex (assembly GCF_040414725.1). Lineage (NCBI taxonomy): Eukaryota > Metazoa > Arthropoda > Insecta > Orthoptera > Tettigoniidae > Anabrus > Anabrus simplex. Next base: position 268,669,411 of record NC_090270.1, read on the forward strand.
TCCTTAAATGCTGAGAATAAGGGGTTGTCTACTATAATTTCTGTCAAAACCACGCCGGGGGCTTGAAGTGCAATATTATTGGGATATAGGAATTTGATTATTAACTTTTACTCGATGAATAAACGAAGGTGGAAAGTACAAAGTATGCAGGGAACTAAGACCACAAATTATCGGAATAATGAATCAGCTGACTTTGTATTTATTTACACTACTGTCATGTGCATGTAGCAACAATCGTCAACAATCCAAAAACTGTTAAGTACCGTAATTATCCAGTGAAATTACCGTGAATTCTCTTTAACTTCTCTTTAAATCCATGTTTACAGGCTTATCGTGTTATTTAATGTCATAAATTATTACTTCGTTTTAGTTTGAACGGATATCTGTACGAAATATCGCAAAAGTAGCGGCGGAAATTACAATGAGTTACAACTCCTTATTATAATCTGCCTTTGTAAGTATAATAACAACGAACCTACAAATATTTAAAAATATTGTTTTAAAAATATTGTTTTAAATGTTAATATTATTACCTAAAGTATGTCCTAAACCTAAATTCGAAACAAAGTACACCTAGCTAGCCTACTTAACCTAGAAAACGCAATCTACTGAACACCAAATGAATTACCGTACTTGTTATAAAATTCAAATAAATAACACTACTCCCAATTTCTACCAACAAGCACTAAACACCAATATACAAATAGTACTAAATGGAACGCGCGCACACACACAAAATTTAAATAATTTCAATAGGTTTTAACTACTTTTTCACTACAATAATGCAAGAGCTCTCTCGACAGCCAACCGTTCACAAGCACATCCAACAATGACAGTACCGGTAATTAATTTATATTTGTGTGTAAGTGTGTGCTTGTGAAAGTCAGTGGATCTACTCACCAGGTTGCTGGGGTAAGCTTATTTTACATCTTACTTAATTTTTGTTTTTCATACCGCTTAGTTTCATATTATTCTTGACCAGTATAACGGTAATACTATTGACCTGCATTCCCCTCCACAGCCCTCACCCTCCCCTTCTCTTTCGTCCCTACCACCTTCAACAGGACTTGTGTTGCAAGAAGCCACCCGCGATCGTTACATTGTTGTCACCTAAATGGCCAGTCATTATTAGCTCATATGGAAGAGTATGGAAGAGGTCCAGGCTATTTTTGAAGTGAACAATGTTCATATTAGTGAAATCAGTGAAAGCTGGATGCGTACAGACATGCCGTCATCGACAGCTAACCTTGACAGATACTCAATATTACGCCATGACCGCATTGACAAAATAGGCGGTGGACTTCTGCTTTATTATAGAAATGACCTAAAATGTAAGATAATTTCTACTTCTGACCCACGACTTACACTGCGACCGGAATTTATGTTTGTAGAATTGGTCTGCTATAAAAAAATATTAATAGGGATTGTATGCAAGCCGCTTAAAATAAGACAGACTGATGATTTTGAAGAAGCATTAGCAAATCTTATCTCGGAATACGATGACATTATAATCATGGGCGACTTTAACACTGACCTTTTGAAGCAGACTAGTGACGCGAACAATCTACTGAATTTATTTCTCGCTACAAACATGCCAATTTTACCCGTCAACGCTACTAATCATGTTCATTAATCTGACCGCACAAGTCATACCTTAATTGATCTTCTTGTGACAAATCAACCTCAAAAAGTAATTAAGCACGGACAGATCCCTGCTCGTGGCATCTCTTCACATGACCTATTGTCCACGCTACATTACTATACGGGACTTACGACATATGGACCGGAATAAACTACGCTACGATGCATATAACTTGCCTTGGAATAGTATACGTAATTTTCAGAACATTAACTCTAAAGTAAACAAATTCAATTCATTGGTGCTGGAAATATTCGACAAGCACACACCAAAGAAACAGGTAAGAATCACCCGCCATTCTTCCGCGTGGCTAACGGCCGAGATAATATCTGCTATGGCCAGTCGTGACAAACTGTACAGACAATACAGACAGACGCATGACACAGATGATTTCCAGCGATACAAGATTCTGCGAAACAGAACCAAACAGTTAATTAGGAATGCTAAATATAAATACTTTCAGGAACTGATGAACAATAACAGCCCGAGACCAAAACGGAGTAAATTACGCACGTTAGGTATAGGTAAAGCCGTGGAGCAACATGTACCAAGCATATCGCTAGAGGTTTTAAATGATCATTTCGCACGGCCAAGAATAGCCTCCACCTCCTTCCCGGAAAATTCACCACCCTTGTTACAAGAGCAGTCTGTGTATGAGCAATTCTCTTATAGAAATGTCAGATCGAATGAAGTTAAACGTGTGATATGCGCTATAACATCTAATGCCACAGGTAAGGATGACATTCCTATATCGCTTATTAAGGATATCTTGGGAGCTGTTCTGCCAATACTAACTCATATATTTAACTACTGCCTGACAAACGGAGTTTTCCCCGATGTTTGGAAAGATGCACTAATTAGACCCATCCCGAAGAGCACCAAGTTAGATTCTCCTTCAGATTATCGTCCAGTATCCATTCTACCACCCTTATCCAAGGTGCTTGAACGTCTAGTTCATACACAAGTTACTGAATACCTTAACAAGCATTCCCTCCTTAATCCCTTTCAATCCGGCTTCAGGAAAGTCCATAGCACTGCGACAGCTTTACTACGAGTGACAGATGATATCAGACGTGCAATGGACCAACGGGACGTTACTGTACTGACATTATTAGATCTCAGTAGTGCCTTCGACACTGTTAATCCTCAGTTACTACTGCAGAAACTTCGAGAGCTAAATTTTAATAGTGTATCACTTCATTTCTTTTCATCCTACCTTGAAAATCGCCGGCAACGTGTAACAGTTGAAAATTTGAGTTCAGGATGGCAAAGGAAGACCCTTGTGTCCCTCAGGGGTCGGTTCTCGGACCGCTGCTATTTATCATTCAAATTAATGATATATCAAAAGCTCTTAAATTCTGCAAATTGCAAGTGTACGCGGATGATGTACAGATTTACTATCATTCAAAACCGAGTGATATTGATACTGCAATTACTAAAGTAAATTCTGACCTTGAACATCTTAGTGACTATGCAAATAAAAACAGTTTATTAATGAATCCAAATAAGACTCAAGTTGTTATTATCGGTACCAGTAAAAACCTTTATTCCCTCAAGCAACAGAACATCTCCCCAATAATTTTAAACAATAAAATCATACCCTACTCTACTTCAGTGACCAACTTAGGAATTTTCATGACTGAGACACTAAACTGGACTAAACAGGTGATAAGCACATGTAATCAAGTACATAAATGCTTATAGCCCCTGAAACGGTTCGCTAATGTATTCTCTGTTCGACTTAAAGTACAAATAATTCGCTCTCTTTATGCTACCTATATTTGACTACTGTGACACAGTGTTGACTGGAATAACCTGCGACAGTAACAAGAAACTGGATTGGAACCTGAACAGCTGCATAAGATATATCTTTAATCTGCGATGTGATGCGCATACACTGACTGACAGAACAAATGCAACACCAAGAAGGAGTGGTCAGAACTTTATGCCAATTGCAGGGTAGACTGACGTCACTGAGGTATGCTCATGATGTGAAATGCGCCGCTGTGCTGCGCACGTAGCGAACGATAAATGGGACACGGCGTTGGCGAATGGCCCACTTCGTACCGTGATTTCTCAGCCGACAGTCATTGTAGAACGTGTTGTCGTGTGCCACAGGACACGTGTATAGCTAAGAATGCCAGGCCGCCGTCAACGGAGGCATTTCCAGCAGACAGACGACTTTACGAGGGGTATGGTGATCGGACTGAGAAGGGCAGGTTGGTCGCTTCGTCAAATCGCAGCCGATACCCATAGGGATGTGTCCACGGTGCAGCGCCTGTGGCGAAGATGGTTGGCGCAGGGACATGTGGCACGTGCGAGGGGTCCAGGCGCAGCCCGAGTGACGTCAGCAAGCGAGGATCGGCGCATCCGCCGCCAAGCGGTGGCAGCCCCGCACGCCACGTCAACCGCCATTCTTCAGCATGTGCAAGACACCCTGGCTGTTCCAATATCGACCAGAACAATTTCCCGTCGATTGGCTGAAGGAGGCCTGCACTCCCGGCGTCCGCTCAGAAGACTACCATTGACTCCACAGCATAGACGTGCACGCCTGGCATGGTGCCGGGCTAGAGCGACTTGGATGAGGGAATGGCGGAACGTCGTGTTCTCCGATGAGTCACGCTTCTGTTCTGTCAGTGATAGTCACCGCAGACGAGTGTGGCGTAGGCGTGGAGAAAGGTCAAATCCGGCAGTAACTGTGGAGCGCCCTACCGCTAGACAACGCGGCATCATGGTTTGGGGCGCTATTGCGTATGATTCCACGTCACCTCTAGTGCGTATTCAAGGCACGTTAAATGCCCACCGCTACGTGCAGCATGTGCTGCGGCCGGTGGCACTCCCGTACCTTCAGGGGCTGCCCAATGCTCTGTTTCAGCAGGATAATGCCCGCCCACACACTGCTCGCATCTCCCAACAGGCTCTACGAGGTGTACAGATGCTTCCGTGGCCAGCGTACTCTCCGGATCTCTCACCAGTCGAACACGTGTGGGATCTCATCGGACGCCGTTTGCAAACTCTGCCCCAGCCTCGTACGGACGACCAACTGTGGCAAATGGTTGACAGAGAATGGAGAACCATCCCTCAGGACACCATCCGCACTGTTATTGACTCTGTACCTCGACGTGTTTCTGCGTGCATCGCCGCTTGCGGTGGTCCTACATCCTACTGAGTCGATGCCGTGCACATTGTGTAACCTGCATATCGGTTTGAAATAAACATCAATTATTCGTCCGTGCCGTCTCTGTTTTTTCCCCAACTTTCATCCCTTTCGAACCACTCCTTCTTGGTGTTGCATTTGCTCTGTCAGTCAGTGTATCACCATATTATAAGGAGCTGTCGTGGCTTGGAGTGCACCAGCGCCGTGAACTTCACATGATATCACTTCTGCACAAAGTACTTTCCACTAATACTCACGACTATCTGTCTTTATCTTTTTCTTACCTCTCGTCCTATCATGAACACAATACAAGATCTGGCTCCTCTCTTGGTACCTGTAATCCGCACTGCTGTGTACAACCGCTCCTTCATAATCTCTGTGTCTAGGTCATGGAATTCGCTACCTGCGAACATTAGAGACAATCCTTCTCATCGCAAGTTTAAAGTGGCTTGCCGGCATCATTTGCTGGGTAGATCCCGCTGACTTGCTGGATAATTGTTGAGTGAATGAAGGAATGAATGAGATGAATGAATGGATTACTGCAGTTACATCATTTAAGTGTACGTTATTTTGTGTATTTTTAAATTAAGGATTTTATTATTATTATTATTATTATTATTATTATTATTATTATTTGTATTGGAAACAATTAGTTATGTATACTCATCTAGTGGTTAAGTGTAAGAGAGGGCCTTGAGCCCTAACTTCGCCACCAATAAAGGCATTATCTATCTATCTATCTATCTATCTATCATATTGGAAGTTCTCAAATAAGCAGGCCCAAACACCATACAAGAAATCACCAAAATCATGCAAGAAATTTGGCGAACAAAACAAAACCCAGAAGAGTGGAAAAATTCACCCACCACACAAGAAGGGAGATAGAACAGATGTGAACAACTACGGATGAACCTCGCTAGTATCAGTTACATTAAAAATTCTATTCCAGTGTCTTTTGGATAGAGCACAACAACAGTTAGAATTTAAAAAATCCGAGAATATCAGGCAAGATTCAGACCAGGCCGATTGTGTCCAGAGCAAATCTTTAACCTAAAGGTAATCCTAAGGCATATGAGAATTTGCAGCAAGAATTGAGTTTGAATATTTGTTGATTTAAAAAAAAGGCTATAACTCAGTTGATCGCGAATCACTTTTCCAAATATTGAAAGAACAAGTTTTTGACATGAAAACACTTCAATCATAAAACAGACACAGACACGAAGTGCGAGGTTCATGGGGGAAATTTCAGATCCCTTTGAAATCAAAACGAGAGGAAGACTAGGAGATGGACTCTCTCCCCTTCAACTGCGTCCTTGAAAAAGTGATACAAGAATGGCGCAAACAGAAATTATTCCTCAAAATTCACCAACGAATTACTTTAGGCAGAGGAACATTAGCGATAGATTGCCTTGCATTTTCAGATGGCCTAGCAATCTTAACTACGGGCTGCCTGGCCGAGGCGGTAAAGGCGTGTTCGGCTCGCCCGGAAGGACGTGGGTTCGAATCCCCGTCAGGAAGTCGTATAATTTAAGAAACTAGATTTCCACTTCCGAAGGTGCACATGGCCCTGAGGTTCACTCAGCCTACACCAACAATGAGTACCAGGTTAATTCCTGGGGGTAAAGGCGGCCGGGCGTAGAGCTAACCACTCAACCACATCAAGTGCCGAGGTTACGGATAGTGGATGCCTTTACCTCCCACCCCTCCAAGGGCCTTCATGGCCTGTACGGAGATGGCTTTGCTTTTTATATATAGCAATCTTAACTCAGGACATTTCAACAGCACAAAATCGAATTGAACTCCTGAAAGAAACTGAAGAAAAAGTCGGCCTCCAGGTATCTTTTGACCTGCACAAAACAAGCACCAATATTCATGCAGATAAAAGATGAAAAATTAAACAAGTAACACAATAAATATCTTGGTGAAACAGTTTAGGAAAATGGACTCAAAACAAAAACCAATGAACTTAAATGCCAAAAGACGGAAGCCATGTACCGACTAACCCAAAATATCTACAACAAAAAATGTATCTCCAAGTACACAAAAAACATACATACATATGTTACAATAGTCATTAAACCATAATGTCTTAATGGATCAGAAACGCTAATTTTGAATAGGAAAGCAGGCATTGAAAGCATTGAGAAGAAGGAACACACAATCATATTTAAAAATTTAGGCTCAAAATTAGCAGATGGACACTATCGACTGAGAGACAAACAGGAAATCAAACAATACACAAATATTCAGAGTAACTTTCAACAAAGCAGGTTAAAATTCTATGGACATATTAAAAGAATGGACCCAGATAGATGTACAAAACAAATAGTTGAATTGTATAAAAATACTAATAAAACCAAAGCAGACACAATGAAATGGACTGGCAAAATCAAGCCCAATCTGAAACAGGCAAACATTACATCAGCAGATGTCCAGAACTGGGTATTTTCAGATCCAAAAATTCACAAATGCATGGGCGCCCGCAGGATCCTTTCCATGAGGGGGCACATTAACAATGTTCTTGAATATAAAAACCGACATAACGTCAGCAACATTAAATTGTTTACAGAAATGTTCGGTTATAACAGATGCTAGACGACTGTCAGTAAGTTCAGTTTATGAAAGAATCTTGTATGATATTAAACCAATTGAACACGAACATTTTTAGAATTCCAAGGGGGGGCAAGCGCCCCCCTTCCCCCCCCCCCCCCTTGCGGGCGCCCATGCACAAATGGCAAGTTGGCCAAAAGGAAAGATCAAAGAAGAAGACTGGAACAAACTGGCCTCAAGACAGGAAGGAAGCCCACAATACAATAATGAAAGAAATATGGCCATAAAAGAAGGCAAAAGCATGCCTCTAAGTACTTTGCATGGTCCTAGTGGACTTATTCGCCCTAATAATAATAGTTTGTTTACATACATATATATATATATATATATATATATATATATATATATATATACAGTGCATATCCTGATAAAACAAGGCTAATCTACAATATTAACATTACATACGAACAACAATTTAGGACTTCATCTATTACTTAGTAGTCCGGCCCCGCGATGTAAGGGGCAACGTGTCCGCCTGTCACCCGACGGCCCTGGGTTCGATTCCCGGCCGGGCCAGGGTTTTTTAGTTGTAATGCTTAATATCCCTGGCCTAGGGACTGGGTGTTTGTGACGTCCTTAATCTTCCTTTCCACACACACAACATTCCACACTACCGCCATTGCAATTACACACAGGTTCATACAATATGGTGCCACTAGGGGCAAAAGATCCACATGGGTCGATGCCCCGAACAAATAGCTTTTTTAAAAAATACTTTGTGGATATTGGTGACAAAGTTGCAGGTGAAGCCCCTCTGACAGAGACAGGTAGTGTATTCTACTCTTATGCCGAAGAAATAACAAATGAGTTTGTGTAGCTTGTGGTACAATGAGATGGTATCGATAAGTGTGCATCACATTTTGGCTGTGTTCCCAAATTGTGTTTGGATGAGAGTTAGTGAAATTGACTGTACAAGCAGGGAGGTGAGCATGAACATTATTGAGTTTTAGCCAACCAGGTTCATCATAGGCAGGTGTAACATTGTCATGGTAATATAGGTCACATACAGAGAGTATCCATAAGGTACGGCCAAACTTTCAGGACACATTCCGACCGCATAGAAGAAAATATGTTGTACGGACATGGGTCTGGAAACGCTTTGTTTCCATATTAGAACTCATTTTCTACAGCCCTGTGCAGTGGCGGCGACAAGGACCCTGCAGACCCCGCAGGGTGGGGAGGCCCTTGGCTTGTGAGGGTCCCATGACTGCTTCTTACCTGAAGAGTGATTTTACATATTGATAAAGCTACAACACACAACACAGTATTATTTGTATTCTTCAATCACTACTGATCTGCATTTAGGGAAGTCGCCCAAGTGGCAGATTCCCTATCTGTTGTTTTCCTGGCCTTTTCTTAAATGATCGCAAAGAAATTGGAAATTTATTGAACATCTCCCTTAGTAAGTTATTCTAATCCCTAACTCCCCTTCCTATAAATGAATATTTGCCCCAATGTGTCCTCTTTTATTCTAAACGTAGGCCGTCGTAGTGCAGAGCTTCTTTCATCAATAGGAATATGGTAGTTACTTCTGAAAGAACGTGGCTTTCCCAACCCGTTCCAATAATAATCATTCCTTGCTGCCACTTACAACAATCAGCAAGGCTTTTGAAGTAATTAGCCAGTTCTGAGAACCCAGTAGCCAGCGAGGATGCGATAACAAAGACATCCTCGTTATCTAAACTCTAAATACTGAAGTTTTAAGCCTGTTTATAACTCTCGGCAGTCAGTGAAGCTAAGTATGCTTTACGATGGATGGTTGAGTTGTAAACCATTTGGTCCTAGGAACGAGATTGGGTGACGGTCAGCACGTTTTGGTTACTATAATTGGGATGTGCATTTCTTGTGTGTGCGTTCGTACCATGTAAGTGTATTATTTTAATTCCTTCAGATTTGAAAACAAAATTATGTAATTATTATTATTTGGCCAACCGTTGTCTCATTTCTCTATGGGGTCGGGTATGAGGTGAGATGAATCTGTCATGGTGGGTTTTTATGTCCGGATGTCCTTCCTGACGTCAACCTCATCAAAGGTGTTAATGAGATGAAATGAATGACGTAATATATATGATAATAGGAAGGGAGAGGGTGAAACCCGGTGCCGGCACATAGCCTACTCCTGTCGAATGGCACCCAGGTGTCTGCTCAAGGCTTAACGTCTCCATCCGACGGACGAATCACCATCAACAGCGTCATATGCCCTCACTCCATATGAGCACTGCGGAGAGGTTTGGAATTTAATCCAGGCTTTTGGCATGCAATGTGGTGGTTAGAAATTGTATACCACCACCTCCCCTACCCTACCGGCCAACATTCTGATGGTGTAAGTTTTTTCGACCAACTGGACTCGAACCGTTTATACTTCATCACCTTAACAATCATGGCCACCAGGCGGGTTATTTATTATTATCATCGTTACGTCGTTGTTATTCATTGCAATACTATACAACCCTATACTACGAAATAAACTTGTAACTTTCCTTATCAGGAAACGGGGGGCCCATTTTCAATTATTGCGGGGAGGGGGGGAGGGCTTCATAGTGCCGCTACTGACTCTATATAGTGCAATAATCACGGGAAATACATGGGAACGGAACATACCAGCACACCACATTAAACTCTTTCTTACATGAAATGTAAAAATGCTTTATCTTAACACTGATAGCCTACATGAGTAATTGAGTATGCATGTACCTATGCTAATAGAGAGCATTTTGTATATGTTACGGAGTTCCGTGTGGTATACTGGTACGCTCTGTTTCCTATGTAGAGCTGTAGAAAATGAGTTATAATGTGGAAATTTTAGAATTTCCGTGATATATTTTCTTCTTCTACGTGTGAAGATTGCCATGGGACTTGAGCCGTAACCTTATTGCTACACCCTGCTTATAGCGAACACAAGCGTTTTGCGCGAGTAGAGTAGTAGTCAGGCCTTTGTACATTACGTCATAGTACGGTAGTGCAAATGAGGTGTTCAGTGCGCAAAAAAAAAAAAAAAAAAAAAAAGTATTGCGGAATCTTTTAAGTGAGGAGTTAAATGTCACAAATAGTTTTCTGGAAGCCCTGATAATTAATCTTCTGCTTCCCAGAAAGATGTTCGTCTAAGATAACACCAAGATCATTGACTGATTCACTGGAATCAATAGCTGAATTTTGTGTAGCCTATAGAGTTTTGGTAAAGTGAAGTTGTTTATTATTTTTCAACAAAGTCGTGGGTGAGAAATCATTATAGCTTGAGATTTTACGTTATTAAGTCTGTGTCTATGCGTGTCAGTCTAGTAACGAATTTCTTATCTGTGTTGAAATATTTAATTTCATCAGTCTTTCCGGTTCACTGAAAAAACCTACAACCTGTTTTCCAGTCAAGGACCGGGTCAGGTATGGAATGCATGAAGCTCCCCATCTTGCGGCGAGGATAGGAATTGTGCCGGCTGCCGAAGCCTGTCGCACTCCCCTGGGGGCAATGATTAATGACTGACAGGTGAAATGAAACGATAGTGGAGAGTGTTGCTGGAATGAAACATGAGAGGGAAAACCGGACCGGAGAAAAACCTGTCCCGCCTCCGCTTTGTCCAGCACAAATCTCACATGGAGTGACCGGGATTTGAACGACGGAACCCATCCGGTTCACTGCGCAAGTATAATTGTATACCGTCATCGTACATGTGGTGTCTATACCTGTTAACCGCCGACGTCATATCGTTGATATAGACGGAAAGTAGAAGCGGTCCTAGAACAGAACCCTGTGGAACACCAACTTCTATCCAGGTTGAATATTCGTTATTGTTATTTCTTACACGCTGATCACGACCGCGGAGATACGAGTTCATCCACTGAAGACTTTTTGTGGATAAATAGAGCTTAAATATTTTGGAAAATAGTATGTCTCAATCAACTGAATCAAAAGTTTTAGAGAAATCAAGATGATCTAGGGTTGTAACTTATATTTTGTTCATCTTATTGCGATTGTCTTATGTAGCCTTAAGTAGTGAGGTACCGGTACTAGTGCCGTGGTTGCGTCATCCAGGAAAACATTACAGTGAATTGCGTTTTAAGAACAGTGCCTACGATAAAACATCGATTTCCGAAGAAATATTACAAAAACGGTAGCTCAGAATATGTTACCGCTTGGGGAACTTGTTTACATGTATTCACACGATAAAGAGGGAGACTGTATCAATGAACTTCCGTCCATTGTGTCTATCTCATACAAGGACACTTGCATTCATTGCAACAGAACATGAGCAAAACATAACACGGTAAAGTTAAACAGAGGAAAAATGTCACTCTGAGCTTAATTTGGAAAATTTATGAAACTTATAAAAGGGATCATCGTCACTAAACTCGAGTTGTAATTTTGCTAATTGTATTATCTGCGTTATAAAGGGTGGCGCACCAAAGTTTTTCGCCTGAGTTACAAAATGAATTTTTTTTTTCAAGGTTTTTAGTTTTGATGGGTGATAGTAATGTAGTTTTGCATCCTGTTTATGAATCTGAAATCAAATTTTATGAACCACGTTAAGGATTTTACAGAATTTCAAATAAAGTATTTACTTAATCTATAATATCACTTACAGCGAAGTTTGGGAATTAAACACCAGTAAAGTAACTATAACTAACTTAAAATAAAAATAATCCAGAATACCATTTATTATTTACCTTGTTTGTGAACATATAAAATTAAATTCTACAAATGGCAAGTCCAGGATACAATTTTCATGACTTAAACTCTCTTCCTTTTGCTGCGGAAGTGTGATCTTTGTGATCGTCTGACATGTTGCAACTCCGGATTGTCCCTCTTCATAGACCAGCAATAGTCAGCTAACATCACAGCATTCCACCTGCCCTGATAACGTGTTTCTATCTCTTTCATGTCCTGGTGGAACCGCTCCCCATGTCCTTCGCTAAAATCTCCTAAGTTTTCAGGGAAAAAGTCGAGGTGACTATGAAGGAAATGTAGCTTGATACTCATATTACAACCTACATTTTTCAGAGCCATCAACATATCTTCTACGATTTTCTTGTAATCCGGGTGCTTCCTGTTCCCCCCAAAAACCGTTTATCAGATTCTTGAAACCTATCCAAGCCAATCTTTCCTCAAAGGTCATCAACGCCTCAAATTGTTCATCTGTCGTAAGGCTCCGTATCTGTGGTCCCACAAAGATTCCTTCTTTTAGTTTCGCATCAGACAGGAAGGAGAATTTCTGACAGATGTACTTAAAACAGTCACCATCTTTATTCAATCCCTTTACGAACTGTTTCATGATCCCTATTTTAATATGGAGAGGTGGCAGAATGATTTTTTCTCGTTTCACCAAACATGATCTTATTATATTCTTGTCTCCTGGATCCATTGTTGTTCTAGATGGCTATTCCTTTCTAACTCAGTGTGCATCACGTCTACGGCTGTCCCACAGGCAGAGGAAACATGGATACTTTGTGTAACCTGACTGTTGTCCAAGAAGCATTCCTATAACTTTTAGATCACCACATACAATCCATTCGTGCTCTGAATACTTAATTGCTATTATTTTCTGACTAGTTTAAGATCGAGATGAATAACAGTACGAGACATATAAAAGAACTAACTGATGTACCCGCGCTTCGCTACGGAATTCTACATTTTATACAGAATTCTGTGTTAGGTAGTGTACAGATTGTAAATAAGATTGCATTAAATTGGATAGCTCTTAACGTTATTGTACCGGGAGGTACACCTCTACGCCGCACATTTAAATCTTGCGCCCAAAAGAACTCCTCTACTGGAGGAACCGTGAAATTGAAACTGAACCAACTTATAAATTTACTCAGAAGATGTCACCACAGTAATTCGACATAATTTTGTTATTGCGGAGTTTCCCGTACTGTGTGAATTTCTACTTGTTTTGTTTGCCATTCATCAAGAAGTTTGGATAGTCTGCCATATATGTCACTGCCAAAAAACTATGATCATGCACCGTGGTGCGAAGGGGAAGAACTTTTGATTTGAAGAAGTTTTGTATTCATAAGTTTTTTTACTAATTGATGTTCCTTTATTTTTGGGTTGGCAATATTTATCTTTTCTTTCCGCCAGTTTTGAATGTAGCCAATCACGAATTTCTGTAATTAATTTTCAACCTATCACAACCTTCTTCTTCGATTTGCAACGTAACCTTTCAAATTGACCAATAAAGAGAGAGGGTGTGGCTGGTTTATTCGTAAAAGGTCTCGAACTTTCCCCGACGGTTTATAAAATGCGGATTTTCTCGTCTCTTGGACAATTGATCATCATCTGAACTAGTGTGTGTGTCAAGCAGGAGGCGGGAGGCCTCTTCGTCAGCTGCGAGAACTTCTACCAGGTAATGGCCACTTAACATCCTCATTTCTTGCTAGCTCCGCAGTTTAACCCGAGGGAAAGGTTCGAAACTTTAACTATGTAACCAACTTCTTTAAAATGTAAATCTCCTTTCGGCTCATGTAAAAATATCATAAATCTTTAACTGCAACCGGGGATAGAGAGTGATATACCCTCTCCAGCTCCCCTTCATCTTGGTCTGAGGTGCTACGTTTTTGTCCCTCCAATGTACAGAGAAACCTTGGATTGCGAGCATAATTCGTTCCGGCAACTTGCTTGTAATCCAAAGCGCTCGTATATCAAAGAAAGTTTTCCTATAAGAAACAATTGAAACCCGGATGATTCGTCCACAACACAAAAATATTTATTCGCATACCATTTCCAAAACAAAATATAACGTAAAAAATTAAAGTGCACTTTTCCTTATAATATAATTATTGTTGGCGTGAGGGAGACGAGAGATGACATGAGAATAGTTTACTGTGTAGCACGAATTTCACTAACGGATTCACTGCTATCTGTTGGCTCACTGGAATTGTTTTTCTTTTCGTGCAACTTTAACGAGGAACCTGTCCAATGACTGTTGATTTTGCCTCTTTTTGAGGATTTCACGAAAATGTGACATTGCATTGTCATTGAACTGATTCATCGCTCGCACTGCTGCAGCCTTATTCGGGTGGTTTTTCTACAAAATTTTGCACCGTTTCCCACATTTTGCATTTCTCCTGAATCTCAGTTGTGGTGAGAGATTCCACTGACTTTTCCTCCCCCTCTTCCCCTGACAAGATCTCCATAACCTCCTCCTGTTGTTCGCGATGCAGATCCATCAGCTCGTTGGTGGTCAGTTCTTGGCTATGTTCTTCCACCAGCTCTTGAATGTCCACGTCATTCACCTTCAGCCCCATAGTCTTCCCTAAGGACACAATTTCATCGACAATCGGCGGCTCATTGTCACCAACAATCCCGTCAAAGTCACGTCCAATAACACAGTCAGGCCACAGCTTTCCCCAAGCGGAAGTGAGAGTTCTCTTGGTGACTTCATCCCAGGCTTTATCAATGATCTTCAGGCAGTTCACGTTGGGGAATTGATTTCTCCCAAACTCTCGCAGGGTAAGGTTTGTTTCTTCGGTCACTTCGAAGCATCGCTGAAATAGTGCTTTGGTGTATAGCTTCTTGAAGTTCGAAATGACTTGCTGATGCATAGGCTGGAGTAGTGGAGTAGTGTTGGGAGGAAGCAACTTTACCTTAACGAACTTGAATTTCTCCAGTAAGTCGTCCTCAAGGCCTCAAGCCCTGGAGGATGAGCAGAAGCATTGTCCACGACCAGCAAGACTTTGAGCGGCAGATTATTTTCTGAAAGGCATTTCTTCACTACAGGACCAAAGACCTCGTTCATCCATTCAACAAACGAACAGGGGAGGGGAAAAGGTAGGCACACGTGACGATCGTATTGCGGAACCTCACTCGCTTATCAAGTTACAATTTATTTAAAATGTTTGCTCGTCTTGCAAAACACTCGTAGACAAAGTTACTCGCATTCCGATGTTTCACTGTATTAAAGTTATCTCCATCCGAGCAACCTCAGTAGTTTGGGATTAGCTCCTGTTTCGTCGGCAAGTGCCCTACAGGTCTTTAACTTTTTTTTGGAGCTCAATCTTCGACTTCATTCAAGTTGTACTCGGGCCGTTTATTTAACCTGTTCTTTTTCACTAAGGCCCCGTAGGTTGGGTACTAGATACCTTTGTGTAACAAGGTTTCTATTTGTAATAGCGCCTTGTAAGGACAGTGATTATTAGATTTTCTTGTTGTGTTGCCTTGAGTAGGCTTGGAATACCGAGAGCACCTTAGCTCTTTTTCAAGTGTTGTAAAAGTGCTTCTGGGGGGCCTGGTATTGTAGTTTTAGGAGCAAGTGCTCCATGTATCAGGGGATTTCTGCTCTTGTGTAAATTTGTGAGCTTTGTAAATTTGAGCTAGGAGCTCAAGAAATGCAAAGCTAGGGGCTTAAAACCCAAGAGAGTTTAAGTTCTGAAATCTTGGATTTCCTAAGTCTTGTTTCTAAATTGGTATGTCATTGTTATCTCACTAAAGTTGTTAATTTTGTTGTTTTTCAAAAATATAACCTTCAGTTAAGTTTTTAAATTCTTTCTTGATATTGTAGTTAGACCCATTCATCCCGGCACCTTCTTTCACCTCTGAGTTCCACGGGTAACCCCGGAACGGTTACCATAGAAACGCGACGGGGAAGTCACCAAACGTCTTTTCTCATGTGAAGACTGGGTTAGAGAATGTTCATTGTGATGGTGGACCCTTTTGCCTACCATCAGTCACAATCAAGTTGGGGAGTTTTCATTATAATGACAGACACTCCTTAAAAGCAATGCTATCATATGAAATACTCGATGAAATGAAAAACCACACTTTTTCTCACTTTTAACGAACCGATCTAACGCCACAGACAGCTTTGATCCCTGAACACTCATTTTCAGGGGGGGGGGTGGTGGTAGTGGAGAGTCGCAGGACAAAACTATACCCTTTTACTCATCTATTCTGTAGGAGTACCCGATGAATCGGAAAATCGCAATTTACTACACTGACGGGGATAAACACTATCTGACTTGGAGGCAAGTTCTTCCTCCAACCCTGAGGAGAAACCCCCTCTTCGCTGGTAATTCCGAATAAAATTTATGTAGAATTTAATAAAAGTGAAGAGGAAGAAGTCTTTCTTAAGAAACGGCTCTTTCCAGGGTTGAATTTTGAATTATTTGGCGAATTGTGGTGCTATAATTTGGAATAGGCCGAAATTGTAATTCTAGACCAGGTCATAAGTGAGCCTCTGCAATTATTCCGTTAAATGTGCACACTGCTCGTTCCATTCAGCGCGTCAGAGTATGGATCGAATAGCTGGAATACTATGATGAATACCAGCAGTATCAGGCAGTGTATGAACCAGAGGAATGGCATGCTAAAGAAGAATATGATCTAACTCCACAGATATTTCCCGCCAATATTCAGACAGGCTATTATACTCGGTACGCAGCAGTAATTCCATCTATCGGAGATGAGTGGCAGCGTAAGAGACAAATAATATCACAACAAACAATGGTTAATGTAATGTTATTGTTGATCAATGTTATGAGCTTTCAATATTGTAGGCCTTTACATTTAGTTTTCTTCCCATTCTGAAATACCACTCTTATCAGAGTCGGTACGGTAAAACTGAATAATTCGTCGCCATAATACCTATCTGTGTCGGTGCAACGTAAAGCCACTAGCAAAAAAACAAAACAAAAAACAATAAAATATAAACGATCGGAAATTGTATTCTCAATAGCTCTTGTTACGTAGTACATTCTATAGGCCCAACAACATAGGTAGGCCCTATTTTAAAATTAAATTTTAGGCGCCTTCCCCTAAACTACCGTTTCATCCAGGGTGAATACAATTGTTTATAGCTTAGACTGTAGTTTCCAATTCTCCGACTCTACATACCGATTTTAATTAAATTCTGTTTACTCATTTTCTCGTGGCTCAACGTTGATGTGAACTTAGCAACATCATCATCATCATCATCATCATTTTACAGTTCCATTCTGTCTTATTGAGATACGTTCTGTTGTTAATGACGTCCTCCAGTGTCCTTCCCCGATCTGCAATGTCCATCTTTACGATGTCCATCCAGTGGGTTCTTGGTCTTCCCACCATTCGTTTCCCTGCCGCATGTCGTTCCAAGTTAACATATGCTGTCCTTGTTGGCTCCATCCTCATTACATACCCAAACCACCTCAGTCTGGACATGCTGATCCGATCTAACAATGTAACAATCCCAGCTTCCTTCCTAACTACATCATTCCTCAACTTGTCCAGTTTGGTTTTTTGAATTGTGGACCTAAGGAACTTCATCTCCGATGTCTGCAACCTTCATGAGTCTTTCTTAGTGAGGGTGCAGGTTTCAATACCATACAGTGGCGTATGTTGGTATTAAGACTTGGGCTATCACTAGACTTAGGTTGCCCCTTCTCGATAGTTGATTTAGGAAACGTCAAGCCTTAAGCGTTTTGAGCTGTAGCCAACAGCCAACGGAGAAGCCTGCTGTGTTGTCAAGGCTGCTTCACAAGCTACTGCCCTGGCCTCTGCCACTGTCAATACTCAACACCTGATCGTCTTGTTGGTAGCCTAAGGTTTAGCAAATTGCAGTCCAGCTTTGAGGCTAAATGGATAGAATGCTTGCCTTTGGTCCGACGGCCCCGCATCAATTTTCAGAATCAACTCATACTCTTAATTTCCCTGGCTTGGGGACTGGATGTTTATGACGTCTTCGCTATTCATTTTATCCCTATTAGGTCACCACCAAGCCTATACAGATGCCATGCACCATTATTATTATTATTATTATTATTATTATTATTATTATTATTATTATTATTATTATTATTATTATTATTAACATCATCATCATAATCGTTAAATAAAATGTTGAATTTTACAGTGGTCGTACCCATCGTTCACTGAGTAATTATATTCCTCGGAAGATCAGTGGTGGTGTCCGACCCATGATCACGGGTTCGATTCCAACCAACAAAAGAGAACACTAAACCTGAAAGACTGCAACTCATTTTAGCAGATCTACCTATAAAAATAAAACTATGTTACTCCTATAACAGCAGGCCTGCAGTGTCTTCCTACAAGGATGTAGAAGTAAACGGGAGTGAAATACCAACACTCCGTTATCTATATAATTAAGTCAGAAGGATGAGGTGAGAAAGTATATACGATGAGTAAGGCATGGTTGATAGCCGTGGCGATCTGATGGACCGAAGCCTAGCACACCTATCCTCCGCCGGTCCCCGCGCCTGTACGCACACAGCAGCAACCCGCATGAGGCGTTTCGCGGGGAGCGGGATGAGAGTCTGGGCTGCAATATCAGTCTCCGAAGCCCTGTTCTCAAAAATACGTGCGACGTCTTTTCTCAATTGCTTTCAAGTTTGCAAATGAAACAATGTGTCAGATGCTTAGAATATAATATGCTTTGGATTTCCATTGCTCGCATTTGAGGTTTGGGTTTCACTGATAGCCTTGGTAGCCCTCAGTATACGCCACTGACAATAGGTTAAGATTGATATGAAGTACTGATTGAACATCACTAGCTTTGATTTTGTTAGTACTTTGGGATCCCAGACGAGTGTTCGTACTTGCTGGTAAAAGTGAGAGCTCTTCTGCACTCTATTTGCCACCTCCTTCGTGGCTAATGTATTTCGAGATGTTACACTGCCGAGGTATGTAAAGCTTTCCACACTTTCTAGTGGATGGTTTCCTAGCATGATGTTCGCTGGTCGTCCCTCTCTGTTTATTGTCATCACTACTGTTTTGAGTTAGTTTATCTTGAGATTGAACTCCTGGTACTTAACCTTCCATTTATTGAGTCTCGACTGTACTTGTTCCTCAGTTTCTCCCCAGATCATAACATCATCAGCAAAGACCATTGCATTTAGTTCACCAGAGGTTTTCTTGATGTTCTTCATTATGTCATCCACGATGGTGATAAACAATAATGGGGATAGTGCACTGCCTTGCTGGACTCCACTTTCGGTCTTGAACCAGGATGAATGTCCGTCATCCAATCGCACACAGCTGGTACAGTTCTCATACAGCATCTAAACTTTCCTCACCAGTCCCTCTGGCACATTCCTTTTTCTTAGGCATTCCCATATCTTCTCTCTTACAATGCTGTCATATATCTTCTCAATGTCAAGGAAAAACCTAAACAGATCTTTGCCTTTTCCCCAATATTTTTCCATTAACATACGGACACTGAAGATTAGGTCTGTTGTGGACCTGTTCCTTTGCTGGCGGGACCTAGTGTTTACAGTGCACTATGTCTTCTGGTATGGGCTAGAACAATTTTGTTACTTCAGCTTTATTCTTGGCTTTGACAAAATGAAAGTGACTGAGGTATGAGTGATGCTAGTAATCCATTCCTTCTGCAGCCAGTCCCTGCTATGGATGGTGTGAAAATATTGCTCATAGGGTCAGTTGATGCATGCATTTCAGTGGGCTTGGCAGACTGATATGTAATAGCAACTTCTGGCTCGGTGAGGAAAGCAACGGAAAACTACCTCACTCCTCATTTCCCTAGTACGCCTCTTCAGTGATGCCTAGGCCATCTATGACAGCTGATGGCGGAGCTGTTGAGGACAAAACCAGCCTTCAGGCTGATGACTAAACATACATACAGTGGACCTGTCAGGCCTGAAGCCATACTGTTCCTCTTCAAACTGTGGCTCTAAGATGACGCGCAATCTGCTCTCTAAGATAAGATGTACCCATGGACTTAGCAACAAAAATACAAATTAATGAATATCTCTGTTATCATAGCTGGCACAGTAAAAATGTATAAATCATGAATGACCGCAAATTTTATTCTATTTTTATTAACACTACTTCCGCATACGGAGGCTGCCTCAAGGACAAAGTATGTCGACTTTAGTTAAGTAGTATTTATCGATAGAACCACATAAATATAACCATTTGAATAAATATAAATATTTACATAATACATGAATATTTGAGAATTGCATGTTAGGCCTTCCCCTAAACTACCATTTCACTCAGCGTGAATAAAATTATGTATAGCCTTGATTTTAGTGACAAATTCCCCGACTTTACATATCGATTTTCATTAAAATTATCTTCCGCCATTTTCTGTGATGCCCATACATACATACATACATACATACATACATACATACATACATACATACAGAAATGACGGAAAATTAAAAAGCGCATTTCCTTGTTACTGTGGACACGTCCGATACAGATATACCATTATTTTTAAATTCTGAGCATTGTACAGACAAAACTCTTATTTTATATATAACTTATGGAAGTGTAATGTGTGTCCCATGTGTTAATAAACACTGATGCCAATTTGCTTTTTAAAAAATGGTGTCTAATTTTCCTTTGGGAAAATGAAATGATCATAAATATGTCTTTCAGTAAATGAAACTCAAATTGATAACGATTCAATTATTTGCATTTAACGAATTGTTTTCGAGAGACATTTATGGAATTTGAAGTCGACGACGTAGGATTCGGTGCATCGAAAAGGGGAAAGTGACTGATGGCCATCCATCAGTATTTCACATCACAACCTGCAAGGTCATATCGAACATCTGTACTCTTGACATCCTCTTTGATAACACGTCACCGGGCGAGTTGGCCGTGCGGTTAGGAGCGCGAAGCTGTGAGCTCGCATCCGGCAGATAGTGGGTTCGAACCCCACTGTCGGCAGCCCTGAAAATGGTTTCCCGTGGTTTCCCATTTTCACACCAGGCAAATGCTGGGGCTATACCTTAACAAAGGCCACGGCTGCTTCCTTCCCATTCCTAGGCCTTTCCTGTCCCATCGTCGCCATAAGACCTATCTGTGTCGGTGCGACGTAAAGCAACTAGCAATGATAACACGTCCCTCAGTTGCCATCCGTCTATACTTCACATCACAGCCTTCACGGTTGCTAGGTAACATCACGTCACACATTTTGTAGCGCTACTTTCGTGACGCAGATTTTCAGAGGACCCCTCAGCCATTTAGGACATATTTATGTAAAAAAATGGAACCTCACTAATTTCTGCTCCATGCCTACTCATTCCTTGCAACCGCTGGAATAACTCCTGATTTCGAGGTCTAGAGCACCAATCACGTGCCACTGTCCAAGATAGAAGTGCGCATTTTATTATTAACCTAATTAAGCTGGAAAATGGCTTATCCCAGGTGCTTTAAACTTCTGATATCAGAAATAATCACTGTCTTCGTAATATGCTAACTACTAGGCACAGACGCATCATGTCCTTGTATCGGCCAGGTCGGACGGAGAAAAAAGTTCGCTTCTTTGCGTGTCGTGGACGATACCTGTACATCATGAAGGCAATGGCATAATCTATATGATAACGTACTTCAGAGAACATGCGAAGGGCAGTCTCGTTTCCAATGTCATCACCCACTGGTATTATGTCCCATGGTCATGATCACGATATGAACGGTTACATACAAGGTTGCCAGGTACCTGAAATAAAAATACGGAACAGATATGTGGTCGATAAAATCAGCGGCACTCGTATTCCGTAAGTCGCAAACTTCGTTTAAATAAATTGACTGTATTATTGTACTGGTACTGTCGGGCACTTTACTTATAGTTGCTTTACATCGCACCGACACAGCCAGGTCTTATGGGGACGATGGGAGAGGAAAAGGCTAGGAGTGCGAAGGAAGCGGCCGTGGCCTTAATTAAGGTACTGCCCCTGCATTTGCCGGTGTGAAAATGAGAAACCACGGAAAACCATCTTCAGAGCTGCGGACAGTGGGCATCGTACTCACTATCTCCCGAATGCAAGCTCACAGCTGGGTACCCCTAACCGCACGGCTAACACGCTCTGTGTGTGTGAATTAATGAATGCTGCGTTGTAAATCGTTTCGGTGAACTTTGTACGGATGGTACGCCCTTTCTTTGAAAATGTTCTGCAATGACGTTTTGGAAACACCCAGCACACTAGTTGCTCTTTTTGATCTACAGATGGTAAAATAACGTAAGAATTCCAACAGCAACCTCCGATCACATCCAGAATAATTCTCAACAATGCCGATAATTAGGGCCCGGAATTTTATGTAATATCAAATTGTGAAATACACACATAAATATGTAGTAAATGTCAGTGAAATATGTAATACGGTATTCTAAAAATATGTCATTAAATATTGCAATATTCATAAAATATGTAATAGTATCAATGCATTAAATGTACGAAAATGTTCCGTATATTCCTTTTATTATGACCTATGGTTACGATATAAGACAATAACATTGTTTTAAATACCTCCATAGTTTATGGTAAGGTCACCGTTGTTGCTTTAGATAATTTATGCCGTATATTTTCTTAAGTTTGACAGTATTAAATAATCATATTAAAGGCATAATCAAAATACTTCAAATTGTTTCAAAATATTGTTATACACTGTAAATCGCGGAGTATATTGCACAATGTATTGTTGTATATTGTTGTATCCGATTTCCTGTTGCCCTCATGCCCTGAAAATGATTATGATGATAATGATGATGCTTGTTGTTTAAAGTGGCATAACATCGAAGGTCATCGGCCCCATCCCTGAAAATGTTACTTCGTAAAGACAGTATAACATCTGTCTTTAAACCCCTGTTAAGTAACACAGATAGTACGGTATTGTTTTTTTTTATCGTGGTGTGCAGTGTGTCACCAAGTACTTTGGCGCTGATCCGATAAAATTCCCTTGCAGGCTGAGAAGGACCGTTCAACATCGCAGAAAGTCACCGGTGCGTATTTTAAAAGAAAAAGAAACTAGCTGGGTGGAATATATTCCGGGGGCTCTTCTTGTCCGCCACTAATGATCTTGCAAACAGATAGAGAGTTTTAATAATAATGTTATTTATTTTACGTCCCACTAACTACTCTTTTACGGTTTTCGGAGACGCCGAGGTGCCGTAATTTAGTCCCGCAGGAGTTCTTTTACGTGCCAGTAAATCTACCGACACGAGGCTGACGTATTTGAGCACCTTCAAATGCCACCGGACTGAGCCAGGATCGAACCTGCCAAGTTGGGGCCAGAATGTCAGCGCCTTAACCGTCTGAGCCACTCAGCCCGGCGATAGAGAGTTTTAATAATCTAGATTTCGTTTCGAGACTGCATAGATTGTTACAAACTGACCAATGAAAGGCACGTAGTCATCCCAGATTCTGAGAAAGGATAAGTACTGTTGTATGGAGTAGAAGCACTCAGATCTACTATATTTCACAGACAGTGTTAGAAATCCCAGTTTTAAAGGAATTTTAAAGCCAACTTTAGCCATTGAAATATATTCTACATGAGACGAACTTTTTACTATAGTTTGAAAATTAAACGAGCCGACACAATTTTTAAACATCTATGAATAATTACTTAGATTTGTATAAAATATTACTTACTAAGATTATGTAAATATATGTAAAATGAAACAGAAGAATAACCAAATCAGATTTGTTTTTATTTAGCTAAAATATTCCTAACCCGTCTTTCACCTACAGGTAGACTATATCACGGGATATTAACAGTTATGATTACAACATATAGATATATTATTGAAGTGAGTGGAAGATTTTCTTGAGGAATTCTGTTACTTCGACAGTGTTCCAGTGGTATTTCACAATCGTTGGCAGGGGAGTTGATCCGTAGCACAGCTGGTCGTTCTCTTGAGTACGTGGTGCATTCAGTCAACAGGTGTCGAGCCGTTTGTGGAGATTTTTCCGGGCAGCTGCAGAGTGGTGAATCCATTATGTTCATTTTATGGAGAAAGGATTTAAAGCGTCCATGATTTGTAACAAACTGGGTGGTTATGGAGTTGGGCCAGAGAGATGAGGACACTCGGTGTGGTAGTGGTGGTGATTAGTGAGGAACGAGAAAAAATACATTTTATTCCTTTTTTAACCGCCTTAAGCAAGGGATTATAGGAATTATGTAGAAATATAGAAACCCCGTTGTTTACTAGGTATCACCAAATTCTGTAACTATTAAAAAAAAAAATACTTAGCGGAAATACGCACAAAATGTCCATCGCCGCGGCTAACCGATCCGTACCGCGTCAAGAAAGTAGTAAATACTCGCGCACCAGCGTCTTGCATGTGCTATGGCTAAATGGTTAGCGTGCTTAGCTTTTGGCCACGGAGGTCCTGGGTTCGATTCCCGTGCGGGTTGGGAATTTTAACCACTAATTGGTTAATTCCGCTGACACATGTACTATACGCGAACTTTTTCTTGAGCCCGATTTTTACGTGGTGAGGAGTAAGGAGGGAGTGCTGTCGGTTCCGGTTACACTGCCAACTGAATGGAAATTAAATCTGAATTGAATCGATAATATGATCGATCGATATGAATTTTCTAAACATGTATTATCTTACGTCAACAACTGTGTCACACATACATTATTTAACATTATATAACATTTCTCGATGCGAATCTTGTTACTAGCATGAATGATAGTGTTTGGCTTTGCTGTGTAAACAACAACGGTACTAGTTCGTAAAGTGTACGCCAGATGTCGCAAAGTGATGAATAAGCGATTCATAGTTTGTGTTTCAAAAGTTGCCAATACGGATGTCGAAGATAACCGAGGTCTACCGATTCAGCACTATGGAGGTCAGGGCTCAAGAAAAGGTTCGCATATAGTAATGGTTCCTTTCGTGAACGTTTTATTGTATAACATCTAATAAAATTCTCAAAAATCTATTATTACCGCACTTAAACTGCCAACCTTTATTTCTCTGTTGAGATTCGCTCAGAGAGCATCTAAAACTCACAATTTTTACTTACTTTTTCAATTTTTTTTGTCTCCCTCTCCCTCATATATCCCTCCAGCCGCCTCTGCTGACTATAAAGGCAGTAGCGATGAATCGCAATCTCAACTCGTTACGCCTTTGAATGCGGTAATGCTCAATATGGTCTTCACGACCCTAGTCTACTAATTACGCCTTTAATGCTATTAGCTTTACGTCGCACTAACTACTTTTACGGTTTCCGGAGACGCCGAGGTGCTGGAATTTAGTCCCGCTGATGTTCTTTGTCTCTTATGCTGCCACTCATCTCTGATAGATGGGAGTATTGCTGCGTACCGAGTATAATAGCCTCCCTGAATACTGGCGAGAAATAGCTGGGGAGTTACGTAATTTTCTTCTTTAGCATGCCTTTCCTCTGGTTCATACATTTTATGATTCTGCTGGTACGTAACACACTGGTTTATCATAGTATTCCAGCTATTCGATCCCCACTCTGACGCGTTGATTGGAATGATCAGTGTGCGCACTTAACGGAATAATGGCAGAGGATCCCCCGTGATGTAAGGTATGGATGGGCAGACAGTGTTACCTAGTAACCGTGCAGGCAGTGATGTAAGGTATGTATGGGCAGACAATGTTACCTAGCAACCGTGCAGGCAGTGATGTAAGGTATGGATAGGCAGATAATGTTACCTAGCAACCGTGCAGGCAGTGATGTAAGGTATGGATGGACAGACAATGTTACCTAACAGCCGTGCAGGCAGTGATGTAAGGTATGGATGGTCAGACAATGTTACCTAGCAACCGTGCAGGCAGTGATGTAAGGTATGGATAGGCAGAAAATGTTACCTAGCAACCGTGCAGGCAGTGATGTAAGGTATGGATGGGCAGACAATGTTACCTAATAGCCGTGCAGGCAGTGATGTAAGGTATGGATGGATGGTCAGGCAGTGTTACCTAGCAACCGTGCAGGCAGTGATGTAAGGTGTGGATGGCCAGATAATGTTACCTCGCAACCGTGCAAGCCGGACCTGTCCTAGAATTACAATTTCGGTCTATACCAAATTATAGCGCTACAATTTACAAGGGCCGTTTCTTAAGAAAAGCTTCTTCCTCTTCACTTTTATTAAATTCTACATTCATTTTATTCCTCTGGCTTGGAGGAAATATTTGCCTAAGAAACAGATGAGTAAAAGGGTATAGTTTTTGCCCTGGGACTCCTCACCCCCCCCCCCCCCCCCACGAAAATAAAATTGTGTTCACGGCTCAATGCTGTCTGCGGCCTGGTCAGTTCAGCTCTGGAACTTTGGACTGTTAGATTGACAGCGTAGTGCTGTTCGTTAAACGCGAGAAAATACGTGGTTTTTCATTTGATCGAATACTTCATATGATAGCTTTTAATCGCGACATTCCTGCTGGCGTCATTGTAATGACCTATGTTGATTTCAGTTGGGAAAACCACTACGACAGTCTTTCTGAGGATGTAAAAAAGGCAGATGGAGAGTAACTGTCTGCCATTATAATGAAAACTCCCCAACTTGATTGTGACTGATTGTAGGCCCTCTTGCTTACAATGAAAGTTCCCTAACCCGGTCTTCACATTAGAAAGACGTTTGGTAACTTCCTGGTCGAGTTTCTGGGGTAACGTCAAGAGCTATGCAATTTAATACGATCTTACTCGCAACGTGTACACCACCTAACCTAGAATTTTGAATGGAACGTAGAATTCCGTAGCGAAGCACGGGTACATCAGCTAGTTGTACAATATTTTTGACGCATGAATGTAAGTGCCACCAAGTTTTCTATCAGTTATCCTTTTAGTTGTGCCAACATTTTTTAAAAAATCTTTACAGCTGATGAGGGCTCAAGGGGCCGAGACCGGTCCCATATACTAATTATATGACAATGAAACTGATTTTTGACCAAATATAGTTACATATTTTATTAGAGTGGTATTGAATAGTTGGTCCCAGTTTACCTACCAATTGCTTTCGAATCCTAGTAATCAAATATGTAGCCTACCTATTTCAGATATGGCAGTATTTCCCAACCCATTGCCGTTAGTATATTCCCAGAAATCTCTCAAAGGAGAGGGGTCATGGACTCCCCGATAATCCTTGCACCCCTCCCCCAATCAAAATGTTCAAATTACGCCCACGGTTTCCGTTTAAAACAATTTTATGTTGCTTATAAATGCATAAATGCTGACAGCAAAAGAAACCTCTGCCGAGCTCGATAGCTGTAGTCGCTTAAGTGCGGCCAGTATCCAGTATTCGGGAGATAGTAGGTTCGAACCCCACTGTCGGCAGCCCTGAAAATGGTTTTCCGTGGTTTCCCATTTTCACACCAGGCAAATGCTGGGGCTGTACCTTAATTAAGGCCACGGCCGCTTCCTTCCCACTCCTAGCCCTTTCCAGTCCCATCGTCGCCATAAGACCTATCTGTGTCGGTGCGACGTAAAGCAACAAGAAAAAAAAAGAAAGAAACCTCTAGTGTACTTGCGAATCTCGCCTAACAGGAACCTAGGATACTCCACAACAGGGCTCGTAATGCCTTCAGTCCGGACCTATACTCCACATTTCCTCGGCGAGCGTCTGCACGGATACTCCAACAGTGCGGGGCCAGGTAAGCACTGAAAAATGGCATCATGGCGTCAGGTCGTCTTCATTGATGAGCGCAGAATTCGCACGACGGCAAGGCGCGCGCATACATCTTCCTCATGCTTTTTTATTGGACTTTATAATCATATTATTCACCTGTGATCTATTTAGCCGACCCTGCGGTGTACGGGTAGCCTTCCTGTCTCTTACCCGCAGGCCTCGAGTTCGATTCAGGGCCAGGTCAGGGATTTTTACCTGGATCTGAAGGCTGGTTCGAGGTCCACGCAGCCTACATGATTACAATTGAGGAGCTATCCGACGGCGAGATGACGGTCCCGGTCAGGAAAGCTAAGAATAACGGCCGAGAGGATTCGTCGTGCTGACCACACGGCACCTCATAATCTGCAGGCCTTCGGGCTGAACAGCGGTCGCTTGGTAGGCCAAGGCCCATCGGGGCTGTTGCGCCGTGGGGTTTGGTTTAGTTTGGTTTGTGATCTATGTACTGTATTTCAAGTGAATAGCAGAGAATTCATTCAGGTTGTTCTGTGTCCGAAAACTACTGCACAATCGCACGATAAACAAATATTCACACGTGATCTATAATTTTAGAACGAAGATCAGAAAGAAAATTCAGCTTCTCCTGTGTCTTAGAACTACTGTTAAATTACATCGGTAAATAATAATAATAATAATAATAATAATAATAATAATAATAATAATAATAATAATAATAATAATAGCCTCCGTGGCTCAGGTGGCTGCGCGCCGGCCTCTCACGGCTGGATTCCGTGGTTCAAATCCCGGTCACTCCATGCGAGATTTGTGCTGGACAAAGCGGAGGCGGGACAGGTTTTTCTCTGGGTTCTCCAGTTTTCCCTGTCATCATTCATTCCAGCAACACTCTCCAATATAATTTCATTTCATCTGTCGTTCATTAATCATCGCCCCAGAGGAGTGCGACAGGCTTCGGCAGCCGGCATAAGTCCTATCCTCACCTCTAGATGGGGCTTTATTCCATTCCTGACCCGGTCGAATGACTGGAAACGGGCTGTGGATTTTCATTTTCAATAATAATAATAATAATAATAATAATAATAATAATAATAATAATAATAATAATAATAATAATAATAATAATAATAATAATAATAATAATAATAATAATTGGACCAGAAAAACCTGCAGTGGAAGATCGGATCTCAAAAATGGAGAGAGCTTATGGCTTGACAAAAAACATCTACAATAAGAAGTGCTTATCTTGGAATTCCAAATTAAAACATTACAACACCGTGGTCAAAACAGAATGCCTGTATGCCAGTGAATGCCTGTCCATGAACTACAAGCTGGAGAAGCTAGAAGTCCTGGAAAGAAGAATCCTCAGAAAAATTATGGGAGCTGTCCAAACTGAAAGCGGATGGAAACTTCGGAGTAACAAAGAAGTTTACCAGAAGGTGGAAAGAATCTCAGAGACCATGAAGAAAAGGAGGCTGGCGTTTCTTGGACATCTATACAGAATGAACGCAAACAGACTTACCAAACAGATATTTGATTACTTCTGGAGAAAAAAGACCACTACAGCATGGATTAAGGAAACGAAGAAGGATATGGAAAGGTTAAGTATCTTGGAAGACCAGCTGTTAGAAAGGAATGCGTTTAGGAACACACTGAAGAATTTGGAAGGTGTTCAAGCCGCAGGAAGAACTAGGAAGACCGGAAGAGCCTGGACAGATGAACAACGGAAGCAGGCCAGCGAACGCATGAAGGAGTATTGGACACAGAGAAAACTCCACATGAAGAGAAAGAAATGAAGTTGTAGCGTGATCCTTAGTGGTCCATTCGCTTGTAATAATAATAATAATAATAATAATAATAATAATAATAATAATAATAATAATAATAATAATAATAATAATAATAATAATAATCCTGAAAGAACAGGGACTAGACTCCAAAACGCTAAACTTGACCAAACAGACCCTCACTGACACGAAGTCAAGAGTGAAATTCATGGGAGAAATCTCAGACGAATTCCTGTTAAAAACTGGTGTCCGGCAAGGAGATGGACTATCACCCCTCCTCTTCAACCTCGTACTAGATAAGGTGATGAGGGAATGGGAAAACGAACTGAAAGCACAAAATAGCTGGAACCCAGTAAACATCGGGACACGAAAAAACAAGCTTGCAATTCCATGCTTAGCCTTCGCGGATGACCTGGCCCTTTTGTCCAGCGATGAAGTCACAGCAATAAAGCAAGTTGAAATTCTCCAAGAAAGTGCCAGAAAGGTCGGACTTCATATCTCCTTCCAGAAAACTGAATTTTTCTGTGCAAAACTAGACATCCATAGTCTCAATACAAAATACGGACAAATCAACAGAGTCCCTCACTTCAAATACCTGGGCGAAATCCTCGAACCAACCGGACAAGAGAAAATAGCCCAAAACAACCGTGTCCTAAAACTCAGCAGAGCTTATGGGAGAACAAGAGAAATCTACAACAAAAAATGTATGTCTCTCCACATTAAGATTAAACATTACAATACTGCCCCCATTTTTCCCGAGCTAAGCCCAGCCATCGAGCGAGAGATCCCAAGGTGGACCGTTCGATCGTTGGCTATCACTTTCTAGAGGCATTTAAGGGATGTTAAGGATTGATGACCAAGCAGGATAAAAAGAAATATTAAAACAACACTCTGACATTTATTCACATAAGCAAACAACAAATAAAATACTCTTGCTGATATGTTTTGTAAAATAGAACTTCCATAATATTGCATTTCTTCATTTATGGTAACACGTGCTCTTAATCTCCAGCCTTACTGTGCTGTAATGAAAACCAAAGAAAAATTAGGCCTCTTGCCTTTCCGAATCAAAATATTTGATTGAAAGAATTAAATAAGTTAACATAGAAGTTCATAAAATCATAAACAGCTGTCTTGCTAACGAGTGTTTTACAATAAATGTGTTCAAAGCTTTACCAACTCAAAGTAGTCTCAACACGTGGTTTTAAGATGTACTCAACTGAATTTATCATTTACAACATTTAACATTAGTCAATGACACCAACATGAACTTTAGTAGAAAATGAAAATTGATTTCAAAATTTTCAAAATTAATTAATTATTATTCTGATTATTATTATTATTATTATTATTATTATTATTAATTTCTCATCATTTAATTAACCTATGTTTCATTGTCACACGATCGTGTTCTCATTAAATTTCCACTGCATTATTTACCTAATGATCGTCATTAGCATTTCAGAATAATTATTTTCAATTAATTATTAATGACTTGGTTTCACCATAACTCCAAGTAATCATGCGGCTAACGAACTACACTTCTGATCTTTGTATTTCATTTCTATTCAAATTAATCTTAAAATATTTCAAAGTTCAACTATAAATGAGTCAGAAATTTACATTACCAACGTGTGAGCTAGTTAAATAAATTGTATTTACAAATCGAGTGCCTTCATAAAATAACGAGATGATCTTTCCTTTTAAATCTCGATAACGAAGAAAATAAATCCCTTTTCTAGTCTTCCTCGACTTAAGTTAACCAAACTTTCCCTTAAGGGCATGAAAATTACTTCTTAAGGCAACACACAACGATGAGTGTAATCTGCGTCGCAGCAGGTGCACGACCAGATCAAATTAAATGGGGCTAACATGATACAAGAGAAATATACATATTTGCATACACACACACATTCACACTAGGAAACACGTCTTTTATGTACATTATTTACATCGAATCCTGTTTTGGCAAGTTTATTCATGATTTTTAGAGTTGGACAGGTCGCGTAATATCTAGCAGAAATAATCTATGCACTGAAATTATCCTTCATTTATAGTGGCTAGTGATCGAAGTCATGGGTATCACTTGGTAGAAACACATTTCACATATCAACGTAAGTTCATCCAACTCATAAAATTTTAATGGAAGATTCTAGTAAAATCCATAAGCACTACCATCGTTTGGGCTACAGGTTGAAACTATCGCGAGCGTGAGCCTTAATCGTATTATTTTTATTCCCTACTTGTGAAATACACTCGCAACACGTGCTCCAATAATTATAATCTATCTTGCGTTCCCAATACACAAGAATAAGTCAAATATCACCATTAAATCATCAATTGCACAATTATACAACAAGTATCCCTCAGGATTGGTCATATTCCAGACCCTTCATGAACAGAGCACATTCAATCTCACATATAAGGACTCTACAGTAATTTTATGGCTCACGAGCGTTTAATTCTGCTTTACCCGATCTTTAGTCAATATTATTATTATTTAAGTGATTATTACATCTACTGATCCTCGTGGAATATCGTAAAATTAGATGACTTCATCATAAATACAACAAGTGATCTTAAAAGACACTAGGTTCGACCCTATTCACTCAAAATGTACACGTAAATTTCAGTCCAGTAACTTTCGACATTACAAGGAAAGTAGATTTATCGCGTGGTCAGTGATTATTAAGTATAAAGCTCCTAAGCATGGGAAATCATTCAAAGACAACCTACATGTCTACTCTAATAGATTCAAAAATTTCATTCACACGTACCTAGTCTACCACGACGCCTTAAGAAGTGGAAAAATGAAATATTTCTAACTACAACAAACTAATAGATCTACGACTTAAAGAAGAAAGACCTCTAGTTGTACAAAAGGTAAGACAGATAAATTAAATTAAAAAGGTACTCAAGTTTTGATGGAGTTCGATTCCCGTCGACAGTCAATTATTTCAGCATTTTCCTCCGGTCAGTCTCCTTCCAATTACCAGACACGCCTCACATTTTTACAGCTCCATGGAGGCTCCGTAGCAGGTGTCCCTCGATGAAATTATGATGTCGGTGGTTGCGGAATTATCCATCTTGAGGTGTTCAACTTCCAAGACGACTTCGGTAGAACGCCGGTCACAAGCTGTAACTGAGATGACAAAATTAAGTATATTCCACAAGCGCACGTCGAATATAGTTAGCTCGTCTACACAGTCACACTTAACTTGGTGTTTAAAGCGTTTTTATTCCATAGGAATACACTAATGGTTTCTCTAAATTCTAACAGAACGGCGTCGACTTGAACTGAAATTACTTCTCCACGTGGTCCGATACCGTGGTGCAGCACAACACGACGAAGGATATTCAGAGTAAGAGCTTCAGAACTTCAGAGTAAGAGTTTCAAGAGAGCGATTTACTCGAAACAAGGCCTATTTATATTATCAGCCTGGGAGGTGTGATCTTCAACGAGAACGGTAATTGGCTGATGGTCTCATTTAATTGGCGCAGACTATTCCAGAAACAGACTGAGTTGCGCGCGTGCGGTAGTCACGTGGCTTGCTCTGACCTTGGCACAGTCCTGCCGGTGTGTCACCCCTCTGAACGACGAAAAAACTCGTTCTTAGCTCGCCACTACTCCCCAAATGATATGCTGCGGTTCCAAGCAGACAATAAAATTTTCACTTTCCACTTGTTGACAATATTCATAATATCGCCAATTTTAACGGGGACAATACTGTAATCAAACCGGAGGCTTTATATGCAGGGGAAACTCTAACGCTTCATAGAAAGGGCGAACTGGAAAATATCCTAAAAGAAGAGCGAAAAATCATGAGGAAAATTTTAGGACCAAGACACACGGGAGAAGTACCGCCTCCAAACCCGGAAATCCACAGAAAAATTATCTAATATTGCGGCAGACCTCAGGAAAAAAAGGCTAAAATTTTATGGACATGTTAAGAGGCTTCCAGAAACTAGTCTAACCCACCAAGTTCTTGAAAGAGTTGACAAACTGAAGAATTTTCCTTGGATACAACAAACAAAAGCGGACATGAAGAACGCACAAATTCTCTGTGAAGACATTTTGAATCGATATATATATAGAAAGAAAATTGACAATTGGGAAGTTACTCCAGAGAATGAAGTACCAAAAAGAGCAGGTACCAAGTGGACGGAAGAAAGGAAAAGGAATTTTAGTCAACAGATGAAATCATCCTGGATCCTCCGCAAACGAAATTATAAATAAAGCTTCGTGTGTTCCGAAAGGGACCATTCACGCATAATAATAATAATAATAATAATAATAATAATAATAATAATAATAATAATAATAATAATAACGACACGTGGTATATCACTTACAGCTTGAGATCAGATAGCTCATTCAATGTCTTCTGTGTTCCAAAACTTCCAACTGCGGATGGCGGCTGTAGAATAACATCC
This sequence comes from Anabrus simplex, assembly GCF_040414725.1. Taxonomy (NCBI): domain Eukaryota; kingdom Metazoa; phylum Arthropoda; class Insecta; order Orthoptera; family Tettigoniidae; genus Anabrus; species Anabrus simplex. The sequence continues at coordinate 268,703,320 of NC_090270.1, forward strand.
ACGGTAAGAGACTAAAGGGGGGACCACGAGCTCTCAACATGGGGGCATGGGTTGGCGAGCACGGTTTCCGTAGCTGAGTCTGGCATTGCTTCCATTTATTAGGCTTGTTATCTTCTTCTTCCCCATCCGACCTCCCTTGGCGAACTATTATTTTTTTCCTACCCAGGCGATATTAGGTTTCCGAGGCCCAGTGCGTTTTTCTTTTTCACGCTCTTCGTGGCCCTTGTATTTCTTTGGCCGATACCTTGCTTTTTTCCGAAAGTGTCGAACCCCTTTCATTTCTATCCTCTTATTAATGTTAATAGGGGATTCTTGCCCAGTTTTACTTCCTCTTAAATAATTACCCCCACCACTGTTCCAGTAGTACTACACAATAACAGTTTTTGTCTTCCTGCCCTGTGAAACTACTTTAGGAGTGTACTGAACTTCATGAGTCTGCTCATAAAGAAGGAAGCCCATCGATAGTCATGTATGTTCAGTCTTCAGCCCTAAGGCTGGTTGGATCCTCAACAGCTCTGCCATCAGCTGTCATAGATGGCCTAGGCATCACTGAAGAGGCATACTAGGGAAATGAGGAGTGAGGTAGTTTCCCCTTGCTTTCCTCAGCGAGCCAGAAGTTGCCATTACATATCAGTCTGCCAAGCCCACTGAAATGCATCCACCAGTCGACCCTATGAGCAACATTTTCACCATTCATAGCAGGGACTGGCTGCAGAAGGAATGGCATTACTAGCATCGCTCATACCTCAGTCACTTTCATATTGTCAAAGCCAAGGATAAGACAGAGACAGATCAATGAAAGTAACAAAATTGCTCTAGCCTATATCAGAAGACATAGTGCACTGTAAACGCTAGGTCCTGCCAGCGAAGACATTTATAGAGTCCTATGACCCCGAAAATGTGTGTAACAGTGATTAGAGTGGGTTCAGCCTGGAGATGTGTACAGGAAGGATTTTTTTCGTTTTCATTCCCCACCCTGAAGGCGTGGGGCGGGCCACCTAGAGGGTTACGCCCTCGTTCTGGCCAAGAGATGCGGGCGGGTCAAGGAGATGTGTGGAAAAGGAAGGTGGGTGAACGAAGTGAGAAATGATAGGGTATGTGTTCGAAGAAGAAGAGTTAGATAGATGGGAAGTAGAATTGTAGAATAGGGAGGTGCATGTGGACGGTTTGAATATATGGCTTAAGAGAGACATGACGGAAGTGACGGAAGAGAAGTTTTAAGCAAGGGGGTGATGAGGGAGTTGAAGAGCAAGGAGATGAAACACCGATGAGAAGGTTACAAGAGAAGTGAGTAAGAGTCGGAAAAGGTCAGCGGGGGACGGTGGTGGCGAAAGGAAGAAATTATTTGGAGGAGGGGGTGGACTAACGGGTTGAAGAGGTGGAACGGGAGGAGTGGTCGGCTGGGGGCGACGACGGATGGTGTAGGTTTGAGAGCGTACTGGTGGTGAACGAAAAGGCTCCACTCTATATCGATGACCATAGATGGGGGCTCCGGTGGCAATGAGGCGCTAGTCGTCGGCGATAGTCGGGAGGAGGAGACGTACCATGTATGCTGGTCCTGAACTGGTCTGAATGCGAAACGCACGACAGGCGGGGATTCGGGCGGCGTGAAGTTCTTGTAGAATGTCCTGGCTGGAGATGGAAGGGTCGAGTCCACGGATCACACAGCTGGCGAGACCATGATGAGATGTGGATTGCTGCGTGGGCGTTGATGACGGTGGTGCTGCTGCGACGATTTCTTGAAGCGATGATTGCGGCGATGGCGGCGTTGAGTCGGAGCTTAGCCTACAAGGAATACAAAGCCTGCCAACTCGCAGTGCTCTCATCAGAAACAATGTCCGCCTGGCAGTGCGCATCTTGACCACTGCAGCGCTAGTATACTACCTCACATCAGCATTCACTAGCATTGCTAACGGGAGTTAAAACCAGCACAATTTTACCCCTACACTATACTTCCTGTATATTATATACGTTACTGAGCAGAATGAAGTAAAACATAATAAATGTTCACCTTTTACCCCTAGGAGATCAATTCAGGTGTGGATTTTCATTTCAGATAACACACACAACTGTCGAAATTTATGTCTGGCATGCAAAAGGATATAAGGCCTGTACTAGATATTTTTACTACCGTACCGTAAATTTTCAGTGAAAAGGAACGACTTTAACCATTTTCCTTGATATTTTCTTCTCATAAATTGTTTTTCTTCTCAAGAAGTATTCTCGGCGATACTCATCTGTCATGCCATCAGCGTAGTTAGTGACAGAGGTGCGCAGAAACTTCTGCAGTATTATTCTGCTTAGTTCCTCAGGAAGATCACTTTTCCCACACTGTAGCATACAATTTTCAGCAAAATGTGGCAACAGTATTTCGGTTAATGTTTATGCTATTTTTGGACTGCCCAGCGTTACCGATATTATTTCGTCCGTTACTTGCCCCAGTTTCATCAGCAGTGAAACAAGACTTGGCTTTGGATACCTGAGACCACCTCTATCTTTGACTTTTATTAATGACGTTAGTGGATATGGACTCTGGATACAACTAATTTTATCAAAACACTCTTGACATGGCATGTGGTCTTCGACAACTCTTACCAAATACCCTCCTATATATGCCATTGCAGCACTCGGCATAGAAACGCTCCTTCGGCTTCCTTTTCGATGCTTTCCAGTTGTGTTTGAAAATTTCTTGCTAACTCAAGATTCCTTGCTGCCGGTTCATTCGTGTGTGCGATTTGTTCACTAACTAACGGTTGCAAAAGTTGGAAAATAAAAAAAATATTTTGTTCCGAAAAATAAGAAGAAAACCATTTAGAAGCTTATAGGAGACCATTTATTCCTTTTCTGGTTATTTTTCACGAAAACCTGAACGATAGAAAGGAACTGCTTATTATGTCACTTTACGTTCCACAACTATTCCCACCGGGCGAGTTGGCCGTGCGCGTAGAGGCGCGCGGCTGTGAGCTCGCATCCGGGAGATAGTAGGTTCGAATCCCACTATCGGCAGCCCTGAAAATGGTTTTCCGTAGTTTCCCATTTTCATACCAGGCAAATGCTGGGGCTGTACCTTAATTAAGGCCACGGCCGCTTCCTTCCAACTCCTAGGCCTTTCCTATCCCATCGTCGCCATAAGACCTGTGTCGGTGCGACGTAAAGCCCCTAGCAAAGAAACAACGGTTCCACTCTTCCTCCTGCATAGACGAGCACATTAACTTACGCTCCGTGATAAGAATGGGCAGCTGCACTCTTCAAATATTCCAAGGTTCAAATCACAGTTTCGACACTGGCAATTCTCAATGTGAGTTTCATGTAGAGTATACCACGGAAATAATGAACGTATGAGAGAGCCTTCAAGTCCTGGGGTACGTACTCCAATATTTGTGCCAAATACGATGGCCATGACATGACACCTATGACATTGCTTACACCTTCCCAAATAATATGCTAATGTTGACGGATCATGTAACTACTAAATATTTTCATTCCTCCCCTGAAGAGGGAGGCGGGCTTCCTAGACGGTGACACCGTCTCTCGGGCCAAGAGATTTATATCGAAGATAATAATATTATCATCAGAACAGGAGCAATAATAAGAAGTAACCTAATTTTTGCCGTCACATGGTCTGCGTATTTACTGTACCATACCTTGTCTGCTTATTGCTTTAATCCATAATTCCCTAGTTGGCTCTTGACAGGAACTTTATTTCTAGAGACTTGTTTACAAAACGGTATGCAACAGTACATCATTGTAATATAATTAACGTGTTTTAACAATTCGACGTCACCAGTAAGCATACAACGTGTAGAAATAACGGCGACCGAGGTGTCCATGTGAGGTTGAATTGCAGCGCCTCTAGCGGCAAATATAGCATACACGGGGCGGACAGCTATGAGTTGCTATTGGGCAGGCTTTGTATTCCTTGTAGGCTAAGGTCGGAGGATGCCAAGGTGTTGTTATGAGGAGGGAGGGGGTTTACCGTTGTAGAAAATGTAGAAAGTGGAAGGCAGGAGGTCATAATTGGCGATGGGTGGCTAGTCGTGACAAATGTAGCCAGGATGTGAGAGGAGGACAAATGCGTCGTGGCAGAAGTCGTGGTGGTGATAGTTGTTGTACGGGAAAGGGAGGAGAAAGTCGATGTGGGTTGTTGCGAGGTTAAGGTTGACGGCATGTAGACGACGGGAAGGGTGGAGGGTCGGCGAAGAGTTGGGCAAGTATGGATGGAGGAGTAAATTCCACGGGGTAGAAGCAGTTATGCACTGATTCGCCGGCGTCGATTAAGCGCTGCTGGTCGTCCAACGTTGGTATGTAGAGCAGAATCAGTGGAGATGGCAATGAACTGGTGCCGTCCAATAGCCGGTAGGCGTCATGTATGCGGAAGCCAGCGGAGCGGATGGCGGTGTAGGTATCATCTTCGGAGATGGCTGGAGCAATGTCTAGGATGGCGCAGGTGTACATGGTGACAGCCAACGAGGCGTCAACCTATGTTTTTGGGGGTCGGCTGGGTAGCAACTATAGATGATGGCCACCCGGCCGCAAAAAAAGACGAAGGGATGCGTGGACGTAATTATAGTCCAATCTGGAGAAAAACGCCTGTTCGTGAGTCCCCCGCAGTAGGCTTGAGGATATCTCGTGAGATGTGTCGTGCGGCGAAGGATATTGTTGTTGTTGTTTTCATGTTTTCATTCCCCGCCCGAAGGGCGGGGCGAGCCTCTCAGAGAGTGACGCCCACGCTCAGGCCGTGAGAAGTGAAGAGAACTGGGAGGTGTGAGAAATGAGGAAGGTGGGTAATGCGGTATGAGGAATTTAAGGAGATGAGAATAACGGGTGTGTAGGTTATTTAGTGCTTTGTGGACAGATTTACAAATACTTTTATAGGAGAGAAGCCAAGAAGGGAAGGTTTAACCAAGGTTGCAAGGGATAAGATGAGCTGCAAGGATGTGATAGAAGGAAGAGAATTTAATAAGAGAAGTGAGTAGAAGGCTAAGGAGGTGAGAGGTTGGCGATGGTGGCGAAAAGTAACGGGGTGGGGGTGGATAACGTCGGAGATGTGGACTAGGTGGTTGAGGAGAAGGGGCAGGCCGGGGACGGCGACGATGTGTGGTATGTCGGGGCGAGGTTTGAGGAGGTGAGCGAGATGGTTCAACTCGATGGTGGTGGCCATAGAGGTTTATCCCGTTGTCGATGAGGCGTTGAGCGTCTTCGGAAGTTGGAAGATTGAGTCTGACTAAGAAGGTCGGACCGTCGACGTTGTGGATGCGAAACGCTCTTCGCACGGGCAGTCCTGACTGGCAAAGTTCCTGGGCGATGACGTCAGCTGGTATACTTGGTTCCATACCACGAACGACGCAGCTATACAGGATATTACGGTCCGAAGGCGGTTGCGTCGATGGTGGACGTAACATAGTTCCAGGAGTATCAGGAGTAACAGTTCCCTCGGCAGGTGTCTGAAGAGATGTGCTCTGGAGACGTGATAGATTAGGGTTGGGAGGGATGGGGAGAGAAGACATCATAAGGGGGAAAAGATGGGACATCGTTGTGGTTGTAATAGGAGTGTTGAGTGAGGTGTGCTCAGAGGTGGTAGTAGTGGTGGTAGTAGTAATGGTAGTAACGGTGGTGGTGTAGCTAGAGGACACGTGTGCTGGTGGTGGCGGGGATGGAGGGGTTGTGACGGGATAAGCGGCTGTAGCAGGTGCGTTGTCCATGAGCTGCGCGAAGACGTTGGAAGGAGTAGATTCCACACGGTGAAGAGGATGTTGGATGAACACACCATTATCGTGAAGGTTGAAGTAGGCATCTGCAGAGTCGATATACAGAAGTACATCCGGTGATGGTGCGGGGCCGTCGTAGAGTCGTGCGGCACTATGAACACCGAGGATGCGCAGATCGGTCTGGATGGCATCGGCGGAGATTGCAAGGTCAACATCACGGACTATACAGGTATAATACATGGCAGGAAGGCCGACTTCCAACTTGGTGTCTGGCCGATATGCTTTGTTGGATCGGCTGGGTGCGATGTTAGAGTTGCTGCGTCACCCGGCCGAATTAAAATAGTTTGGGATGAGGTAATGGAGAAGACAGCCCACTGTAGAGACAGACGACGAAGGCGTGTTATCGAGAAGTGAGCTGTGATGAGAAGGATATTAATTTTAAAAGGGGGAAAATCAGTTACCATCGCAGTGCAATCTGTGGTGTTCGGCACACATAGTTAAACCATAATGCCGAACTTATGAGGCCTTTATGCATCACTTTAACCTGATGAAGAGTACACCAAAGGACAGTCAATAGAGTGAGCACGGCATTTCCCCTTTGGTCCCACATGAAGGAGCACGGCATTGGTTGTTTTAGGCTAGTAGTGAGAACTTAAGTGCTTAGTGACGTATTATGACATTCGGCGGAATTTTTTGGAACTTTTTCCGTTATTCGAACAGTGTCGTTCTACAAATCCTCTGTATGGTGGTGGTCTCTAACGGGAACGCACATACTTACTATAGTGTAAAAGTTTGGCGCGCCGCGCCGTTAGCCTATAGGTTACAACAAATACAGTAGAGACAATACGCGACACTGAGCGAGATATCGAGGGACAGCTATTGGAGCTCTCTCTAGCGAGTAGACCTGAAAACTACTGATTCTGTCATAAGAGCACGTGTATTTTTGCGTGACGTTTTTGGTGTTATTTATGCGTTTTCAGTGAGTTGACATAATTCAATAGTAGCGTGTATCATTCCTTGATATCTCCTCTGAACATGAGGGGAAAGGTATGTGCTGTGTTTGGCTGCAGTAACTATGAAGTAGAGAAGAATGCGCGCTCGTTCTTCAGGTTCCCTCGTGACAAGAAAATGTAAGTAATATTGTGTTTGCATATATATTCCTCCAGAGATAGAGATTTTTATAGTACTTCATAATCTTCTGACCTGCTCGATCCATGTTTTAAGTGGCTTAAAATGTAATACGCATAGTTTATTGTATAGTGCAGCAGTTAACCTTCAATACCGATGTGTTGTTGTAGGTGTGATCTGTGGGTTTTGAAATGTCACAGAAGTGATTTGGATTAGGTGTACAAGAAAGAAGGGGCGTTACGCTTATATAAGAATTATAAGATCTGTTCCGATCATTTCCAGGCCAGCGACTTTAAAAGTCCTCGACTATACAGCCAAGGTATGTTACATTTTAACTCTAATTGTACGTAAATTTCCTCAAAGCATCACTATGGACAACATGTTCATACTTTTCTTTCTTTTATCCCTCTTCTCAGATTAAAGCCGGGATTTTATAGATTTTCTTTCTGTTAGTAGGCTTCATGTTAAGAGGAAAATTGTCCAGCTATTAAATGTTAATTCATTGCACCATATATGTAAGGGATGTGCCGAATGTTTTTAAATGAGAAAAAAGACAAATCCAACCGTAAGAGTTCAGGCAGGAATGCTAAAGCTAAAAAAGTAATGCATAAATGAAAGATCAAGCCATTTCACAGCAGTCCATTTCACTTCTTGTTTATATGTCTAATTTCGGTCTTTGAATAATAACCTTTTAAATAATTCTTCATTCATTTATCCAGAATTGCTTTAGCAACATCGAAGTTAATATCTCAATAACACTTTCTTTCTAGACGCAGTTTATTTATCCATTTCCGTATATACATTTCCATTGATATTCGAATTTAGCGCGATGTTTTCAGGTCAAGTCACTAGGAGCGCCACCGTCGAATTGTCTCCCATTTTAGCAAGGATAAATCCGTAAGTGTCGCGTATTGTCTCTACTGTAGTTGGTTACAGCCTAGTGCATATTCTCTTTGGCCTAGTGTTACGATTGCTGCTGATGTGGATAGTTGTTTGTGCTCTTCGTAGCTGTAAATATCCTTGGTTTTTATAAATATAACTGAATATATTTTCGACAACTGCTTGAGAAACACTTTACTGCTAAAAACAATGGAAGGAGTGCCTGATTGGAGGTGGGACACAAGATCCGTTGCGCGTCGAAACTCACGCAAAGTGAATCAAAGAAGCATAATCTTCTCATGCAATGCCACGTGTGCAAACACACTACCGATCAGGACAGGAGAGGAAAGAAACGAACTACGAGTGTTCTACTTGTGAGGTCGCACTCTCTCCATACATACTTGCTTTGAACAGTATCATACCTTAAAAGCGTTTTCAAATGACAGTGTTTTCTCGATCCAAAATATATATTCATGTCTCTCAAAGCCTCTCAAAGTTGTAATAAATATTTTTTTTCTTACGCCTCAAAGGTCGTTTACAGGTCAAATATGTACTCGCATGCAGCCATCACTATTGCGTGGCATATGCCATGCGCACTCGTCAAAAGGTTAATCGAGTTGATTGGTTTGTTTCGTAAGGAGGTAAAAAAGAACATGTTTTTGCACTTAATCCAGAAAAATTTGATCTATACAAGTAAACGAATGGTTTAATGGCGTATTCACTAGTAAAATACACCATAATATGTCCTTTTCTGAACATAAGTCTACACAAAATGAGGTTACCGTATGACTGATGATGATCCCTCCCGGTACCACAGCTTTGCCGCAGAGGAAGACCATCTTGAAAACTCCACCTCCGGCATACCACCAACTGTCGTTTCTTCATTTTCGTTTCATGTAGCAATACACCAGGTACCAAAGTCAGTACCTGTCCAAAAGTCTGGGAGCCTTCGAGCATCCTATGCAATATTGTTTTGACAGCAGGAACTTAAAATGTTTCACTTGCTCTTATCCTCGCTTCATTAGGTGTGGTTGGTGTAGAATCTCTTCGTGCTTTCAACATTTCTACCACAAGCATGATTGTTACAGAAACTATAAGGAGTAACTTGCTTTCGTGTGTAACATCGCTTGTTATACTGATCAACCTTTATTTCCCATAACAATTTTCTTCTATTTCGATCCATAATCAATGCAGGAATTAAATTATTTCTCTTAATGCTGCTACATCATCTACGCAATTACTAACGGAATAAGAGAGAAGATCAGTGGCAGGGTCCCTCGACGAGTCAATCCAGCACACGCCGCAGCCCTGCGCCCTCTGCAGATCGCATAAGTCAAATTCCGAAATTCCATGATATGGCGAAATTGCTTGTCCTGTAAGTTACGTCTAGCGTTAATAAAATACGATAGCCTATATGTCATTAGCGTTGCTGGAAGATGGTATCTGCTGCACTAGTTGTTTTATTTTATTAGCTTCCTGAAAATTGTCAAGGCTGCTACAAGGACAAAATATAACAAAGACAAATAAAGTGGATAGACAATTGGGAACATGCATCATTTTCAAAAATATTTTTTTTGAAAAGTCCATCAATGAAATAGTACGTAAACGTATTACATTGTGGTATGTTGCCTTGTTTTCTACCATTAAAAAATATTTAATAGTGCCTTTCCGCAAGGCGAGTGAAACGGCCTCTGACGTAAGCGGCGCGCTGTGACGTCACGATCCAGTACCGCATGGAGCTCTACCAGCCGTTGTGCATCAGCCGTTGCTAAAAGCCGATTGTTTATTATTCATGATCGCGAATAACTTCAAAATGACAGAAGAAAGGTTGAAAACAGCACAATCAGACAATCTATCATGTGTAAATGTCATCATTCTTGAAAAATAGTGACTTTTGTGGCCGCAGAAATTCGCGGATAACAAGCAAGTTTGTAAGTGGCGTCTTTTATATACGTGCAATGTACTGTAACCCATAGTATTAGGATAACAACGAACCTGGATAGATATCACATCACTTTCAACATTTCCTTCTAGACTGATTCCCCTATTAAAGAATAACATTACATTTTCGGGCTTTCAAGCATTAGTAAAGTAAGAAATCGGATTTCAGCACTAACATAAACATATAGGTTGCGTTATAGTACTAGTCCTCTTCTGTGGTGTAGTGGTTAATGTGTGCCACTCCCGGAGGCCCGGTTTCGATTCCTGGCTCTGCCATGAAAGTTGAAAATAAATAGTACGAGGGCTGGAACGAGGTCTACTCAGCCTCGGGAGGTCAACTGAGTAGAAGGGTTTCGAATCCCACCTCAGCCATCCTCGAAGTGGTTTTTCGTATTTTCCTACTTCTCCTCCAGGCACCTAAGGCCACGGCCGTTTCCTTCCCTCTTCCTTGTCTATCCCTTCCGATCCTCCCATACTCCAACAATGCCCCTGTTGAGTATAACAGGTGAGGCCGCCTGGGCGATGTAATGGCCCTCCTCACCAGTTGCACCACCATACTCAAAGTCTCACGTTCCAGGACACTGCCCTTGAAGTGGTAGGGGTGAAATCCCTCGCTGGGTCCGAGAGAAAACCAACCCTGAAGGATAAACTGATTAAGAAAGAAAGAAAGAAAGAAAGAAAGAAGGAAAGAAAGATCATAGTACTATAGGGCTATAATCTATCATTTCCCCAAAAATATATATTTATGGTTGGGACAACTGGCCTACCCTCTTCCGGGGCCCATGAAAGAGAATTAAATATCTTTGTGGAGGAAAAAAGTTAAACATGATAAAGATAAATATGACTTCATCTAGTTTTCACAAGTCGGGCTGAGTGGTTCAGACTGTTGAGGTGCTGGCCTTCTGACCCCAACTTGGCAGGTTCGATCCTGGTTCAGTCCGGTGGTAGTTGAAGGTGCTCAAATACGTCAGCCTCGTGTCGGTAGATTTACTGGCACGTAAAATAAACTCCTGCAGGATTAAATTCCTGCACATCGGCGTCTCCGAAAATCGTAGAAGTAGTTAGCGGGGCGTGAAGCCAATAACATTAATTACATTTGGCTTTTAACAAGCTGAGCATATCAGTCAAGAAAAGTGTCCTGGTGACATTTTAGTCTCTCAGTGCAGGAATATCTTTGGGTGCTGTGACTTTTTTTTTTGCTTTACGTCACACCGTCACATAGGTCTTATGGCGACGATGGGACAGGAAAGGCCTAGGAATGGGAACAAAGCGGCCGTGGCCTTAGGTACAGCCTCAGCATTTGCCTGGTGTGAAAATGGGAAACCACGGAAAACCATCTTCAGGGCTGCCGGCAGTGGGGTTCAAAACCCACTATCTACCGGATGCGAGCTCACAGCTGCGCGCTCCTACCCGCACGGCCAACTCGCGCGGTATTTTTACCCTTCGGTTTATTGACTTGGCTTGTATAACCTAAAACTTAGGCTAAGTTGGATAATATTTTAAACACCTACATCACTATTTTCACCTGTGAGCAATTATGTTATTTATTTCATTAATATTATGATAATTATTATAACTGAGCATTGTCAACTTATAAGACCCCAACAGACAAGCATTGGTTTTGTGTAGAGTTATACATTTGTTAAATTCACGTTGTTTCCTTTCATGATGTACACGCCTATTCTTTGTTACATTATAGAATATTTAGACATAGCCTAAATTTATTTACCAATTAAGCTCTTCAATAAAGACATACATAACTGTCCCATGCCAAGATATATTGGTAGAATTGGAGCTGTCAAATGGTTCATTACCCCTTTGATTTATTATCTTGATATGGATCACCCAAAACATAGGTTAGGTTTGGAGAATACTTTAATAATCAGCATTATTTAATGCACTGTTTGTTACTTTCATATTCCAAGATGTAATTGAAGCATTTAAATAAAGCATCATACATTAAAATTTAAAGTTTTACCACTAGAACAGCTGACATGGAAAAGTGATTTGAAATTTCAAACAAATTCATCTTACGTTAAAATCTTCAAAAAAATAAACTGTAGACTTTTCCAATATATCACCAGTATTTCTCCAGCTCGCCAAAATCCATTTCTCCCTAGTTTTAGCGTCTTTGGAACATTTATAAACAATTTGTTTGGTATGGTATGCGAGAACTCTACACCAGTTATAAGTTTTCTGCCTCACTGTCTGCGCAGGATTCATTTTAAGTCTAAAATATACCACTCAGATTATTATCCAATGTATAAACCTCGAATTTAACCATACTAGACACTAACGTAAAGTAGAAATACGCGAAGTTTATCATGCTTCTCACAGCACACTATGTGTTATTTCGTCTGCTAATTCAGTCAACCTGTACGATGACGTCAGGCCAATGAGATCGCGTACTTGCGTGACGTGACATTTTCGTAGATTTTTATCATGTTTGGAGTTATTATTTGTACATTCTGATCACATTTTTGAATTCTGCATGCAATTTTGAATCAGATTAGCATATTTTTAATTAAAACCCCGGATCATGCATGTTCCCTATTGCGGATAAAAGATAGGAAGATAGTGCTAGACGTGTAGCATGTCACCATAGCGTGGGAGCCTGCGAAGTTGCGTGTCACTGGTTTGAACTGCACATTTTTTTAAGCATTGAAATATATGAAGATAAAATAATTCAATAGAATATAGTAGGCCTACTATTTTGAAGCTTGAGAATTTCTTTGAGCGATTTCGCGTTGAGGGTACGTCCAAAAGTACATATTATTTATGTATTCGATTTTCTCTGCATGTCTTCGCCGGTGAGATGTAGTGTTTTCAGTGCACTATGTCTTCTGGCATGAGCTAGAATAAATTTGTTCCCTTCATTGCCCTGTCTCAGTCTCATCTTTGGCTTTGACAATATGAAAGTAACTGAGTTATGAGCGATGCTAGTAACACCATTCCTTACGCAGTCAGTCCCTGCTATGATGCTGTGAAAATGTTGCTCATAGGATCGGTTGGTGTATGCATTTCGGTTGGCTTGGCGGACTGATATGTAATAGCAACTTCTGGCACAGTGAAGAAAGCTTTGGTTTTTTGCTAGTGGCTTTACGGACACAGATAGGTCTCATGGCCACGATGGGATAGGAAAGGCCTAGGAGTTGGAAGGAAGCGGCCGTGGCCTTAACTAAGGTACAGCCCCAGCATTTGCCTGATGTGAACATGGGAAACCACGGAAAACCATCTTCAGGGCTGCCGACAGTGTGATTCGAACCCACTATCTCCCGGATGCAAGCTCACAGCCGCGCGCCCCTAACTGCACGAACAACTCGCCCGGTCGTGAGGAAAGTAACGGGAAACTACCTCACTCCTCATTTCCATAGCATGCCTCTTCAGTGACACCTAGGCTATCTATGACAGCAGTTTGCGGAGCTGTGGAGGATCAAACCAGCCTTCGGGCTGAGTACTCGACCGACCAACCAACCAACCAACCAACAAACCGACCGACCGACCGACCAACCAACCAACCAACCGACCGACCGACCAACCATTCTTGTGTACCAAATAATGAGAAAACGTGTTCAATTGTGCAGGATGACGCTGTAAATAATGTGCTTGTCTATAGGTTAACAACCGGCACCTCAAAGAGCTGGCAAGGAGTGGGATGGAACGAGGAGGAAGCGGAGTTTTCAGTTTTCTTTCTGCAGCGCAGTGTTTACTTGTTTCAAGATTCCTGCTCACTTCATATTTATTTTATGGTTTGATCAACTGAGTTGCAAGTTGTGAGTTTCTTAGTACCCAAATAACTTATATCGAACCAGTAAAATATGTCATAGAAATAACTATACGATATAATTAATAACTTATAATTGGTCTGCGAATAATACTGCAACCCAGCACATCACTCCACGCGGAGTTGACTAGTTTTAAATTGTTGGACAGTGGTAGTGATGTGTCTTGGTCTGTTACGAGACGCTGTGGCTGAGGAGGTCTTGAATTGGACGAAACATGTGCCAGGAAATGTATGGTATTGGTATGTTTTGTTATTGAGTATGTTCTCGCTTGAGAGGTGAGGTGTGTTGATTGGTTGGACCATTAAACCTAGCACTAGTTCTTAACTTAAGCGGTATGTTCCGAGCTGTCAGTGGAGAGATGGCATGGAATGACATCAGTATACGAATAAGTTTGAGTGGTGTCTATAAAAGTAGGAAAGATCACAAACTCAAAAGGACGAATTGGGGCAAATATTCGTTTATAGGAAAGGGAGTTAGGGATTGGAATAACTTAACCAAGGGAGATTTTCAATAAATTTCCAATTTCTTTGAAATCATTGAAGAAAAGGCTAGGAAAACAGATACATAATCTGCCACCTGGGTGACTGACCTAAATGTAGATCTTGATTGATAGATTGATTGATTGATTGATTGATTGATTGATTGATTGATTGATTGATTGATTGATTGATTGATTGATATCCCAGTAATTGCAGTTCAAGTCCCTGGAGTAGTAGGAGTAGTTTTGATAGAAATATTTGAGAAATTATTGTAGACAACCTTGTATTTTTCAGTAGGCCTAATTCAGGACACTTTTATTCTCCGTCCCGTGGGGTAGGGAAAATAATAGTAATCCACCAGCTGTAATAATCACATAACCACATTTCAGTAGAATTGTAGTGAAGATAAAGTACCGTATAATATATTAGATAGTATCTTGCCAGTTATATTCGTGTTTTTCTTCGTGTACGGCAATCCTTTCGATACTTAAGCATTTAAACAAACGCAGTGTAGTGTAGTGTAGGTACATTGTAGTATACATACAGTACATTTAGATAGTGCCGTATCTTGCCTGCTATATTCGTGTGTTATCTTTCGTGTGTATCTATTAAACCGTAATACCAATAATAATTTGTCTAAGCGTTTAGCTTCGTTGGTAATCTTTGAGTACAGTAGTTCTTGCAAATTTAATTTCTGTTGTGCTTAGTAGTGACATACGGTACGGTACCGGTATCGTAATTAGGATACGTCTGAAAGTAGTTTAAAAATTACTGTAGTGTACTGTACAGTAATATACGAGTAATATCCTATTAGAATTTAGTGTGCTTATTTTATTATTGTAAAATATTTGTGTAGTACTGGTGTAGTAGAGGTATCCGTGGAAACTCTTACTAAATACTGTTGTTGTAATTAGGATATGCTTAATTGCAGTTTGGAATTGTGTAGTTCCTGTGTATTACTTTCGATATTCAGTAATTAACAGCAGTTTTTATCCTAGGGGTTGTAGGATAAAAAATAGAGCACGACTAAGTACTATTGTAGTGTTGTAGTCGTATATTAATTACCTTATTGTTGTGTGATCTTTGAGTAGGTACTATCCCAGACAATATATCCCTCCGTTTATTTATTTTTTGCAAATAAGTTATTTTATTTCATTTTTCCCCCTAAAGAATGGCTAAGGAGCGCGAGTGTACGAACTGTGGGTGTGGCGAAGCATTGAGGGGTATGAGGGAGGAGTTGGAAAGTTTGAGGGAGATAATTAGGATTCTCACAGAAGACAGGAAGGAAGATAGGACTCCCTCAAACAATGTACAGGTTACAGTAGGTGTACAAGAGGGAGGGGAAGGAAAGGGGGGGAGTTGTAGAAGACAGGTGGTCTAACGTTCTAAGGGGAAGGAGATTGCAGGGTAAGGGCTCTATTCAGGATCAGAATTCAGGACAGGTGTCTGTGCGAAATTGGTACGAGTCACTCCAGGTAGAACAACAGAGGGAAGATGAGGGACAGGGAACTGTTGCTGAGATGTGTGGAAGTAGGAGGAAGGGAAAAGTAGAGTAGAGGATAGGAAAAGACAGGTGGAACAGGGTCATGGGAAGGAGAAAAGGGAGGAGGAAGTAGCTTCTGCAGCTATCAGGAAAGATAGGGCTGACCAGGAGGGGAGGGGATCAAGTGAGATGGGTAGGGTTGAGGCCCTGGTCATGGGGGATTCCATCGTTAGACACGTGGGGAAAGTGTGTGGAGGAAAGGGAACCAGGGTAGAATGTTATCCAGGAATTAGGTTGAGGCAGATGTTGAGGAAAGTAGAAGAGAGGGAGGAGGGGAAGGAGAAGGTGGTAGTGTTTCACGTTGGTACCAACAACGTAAGGCAAGCTGATATAAGTACCAACATAGTTGGAGATGTGTGGGATCTGGTAAATGCAGTACGGGTGAAGTTTAAGAAAGCGGAGATTCTTATTAGTGGAATACTGTGTAGGAGGGATACTGACTGGAGGGTGATTGGTGATTTAAATGAGACTATGGAGTGGGTATGTGGGAAACTGGGAGTGAAATTTCTAGATCCTAATGGGTGGATAGGAGATAGGGATCTGCGCTCGGACGGCCTTCATTTAAACCGCAGTGGTACGTGTAAGTTAGGAAATTTGTTTGGAAGGGTAATAGGGAGGTACATTCAGGGAAACGGGATGGCCTAGTGAGCGGTGATAAGGGAACAGGGAACTGGAAATCAAGTAGAGATGACATAAAATTGTTAGTGTTGAACTGTAGAAGTATTGTAAAGAAAGGAATAGAATTAAGTAATTTAATAGATATATATTTACCAGATATTGTAATAGGAGTTGAATTATGGCTGAGAAATGATATAATGGATGCAGAAATTTTCTCACGGCACTGGAGTGTGTATCGTAGAGATAGGATAGGAATGGTGGGAGGGGGAGTGTTCATTCTGGTAAAAGAAGAATTTGTAAGCTACGAAAAAGTTAAAGATGAGACACATGAAATTCTACGTGCAAGGCTCATTTCTAAAGATAATAGGCAACTTGATATATTTGGAGTGTACAGATCGGGAAAGGGTAGCACTGACGCGGATTCGGAATTATTTGATAGGATAGTCGGCTATGTGGGAAACGACATAGAAAGAAATGTGATTGTAGCGGGAGATCTGAATTTGCCAGATGTCAATTGGGAAAGAAATGCGAACGACAGGAAGCATGACCAACAAATGGCATATAAATTAGTATGGGAAGGACAGCTGATTCAGAAAGTGATGGAACCAACCAGAGGGGAAAAATATCCTGGATGTGGTGCTGATAAAACCAGATGAGCTCCATAGGGAAACTGAAGTAATAGATGGTATTAGTGATCATGAAGCTGTTTTTGTGGTAGTTAAAAATAAATGTGATAGAAAGGAAGGTCTTAAAAGTAGGACTGTTAGGCAGTACCATATGGCTGATAAAGCAGGCATGAGACAGTTTCTAAAAATTAACTATGATCGGTGGAAAACGGTAAATAAAAATGTAAACAGACTCTGGGATGGGTTTAAAGAAATTGTTGAGGAATTCGAAAACAGGTTTGTACCTTCAAGGGTGGTAAGGAATGGTAAAGACCCACTTTATTATAATAGAGAAATAAAGAGACTAAGAAGGAGGTGCAGACTGGAATGAAATGGAGTTAGAAATGGCTGTGGAAGTAATGAGAAATTGAAGGAACTTACTAGAAAATTGAATCTAGCAAAGAAGGCAGCTAAGGATAACATGATGGCAAGCATAATTGGCAGTCATACAAATTTTAGATAAAAATGGAAGGGTATGTATAGGTATTTTAGGGCAGAAACAGGTTCCAAGAAGGACATTCCAGGAATAATTAATGAACAAGGGGAGTGTGTATGCGAGGATCTTCAAAAGGCAGACGTATTCAGTCAGCAGTATGTAAAGATTGTTGGTTACAAGGATAATGTCGAGATAGAGAGGAGGAGACTAAGGCCAAAGAAGTAATACATTTTACATATGATAACAGTGACATTTACAATAAGTTACAGAAGTTGAAAACTAGAAAAGCGGCTGGAATTGATCAGATTTCTGGGGATATACTAAAGACAATGGGTTGGGATATAGTGCCCTATCTGAAGTACTTATTTGATTATTGTTTGGTTGAAGGAGCTATACCAGATGAATGGAGAGTTGCTATAGTAGCCCCTGTGTATAAAGGAAAGGCTGATAGACATAAAGCTGAAAATTACAGGCCAGTAAGTTTGACGTGCATTGTATGTAAGCTTTGGGAAGGCATTCTTTCGGATTATATTAGACATGTTTGTGAAATTAATAACTGGTTCGATAGAAGGTTTTAGGAAAGGTTATTCCACTGAACCTCCTCTGCGAACCATGTGACCTTGCCGTGGTGGGGAGGCTTGCGTGTCTCAATGATGCAGATAGCCGAGCCGCAGGTGCAACCATATCGGATGGGTATCTGTTGAGAGACCAGACTAACGAATGGTTCATCGAAAGGGGGGTGGCAGCCTTTCGGTAGTTGCAAGGGCGGCAGTCTAGATGATTGACTGATACGGCCTTGTAATAATACTCAACATGGCTTAGCTGTGTTGATACTGCTACACGGCTGAAAGCAACGGGAAACTACAGCCGTAACTACCTCCCGAGGACATGCAGCTCTCTCTGTATGAATGATGTACTGATGATGGCTTCCTCTCGGGTAAAATATTCCGGAGGTAAACTAGTCCCCCATTCGGATCTCCGGGTGGGGACTACACGAGAGGGGGCGATCATCAGGACGATGGATACTGACATTCTGCTAGTCGGAGCGTGGAATGTTAGAAGTTTGAATCGTTGTGGTAGGTTAGAGAATCTGAAAAGGGAGATGGACAGGCAGGAAGAACAAGATTTTTGGTAAGGCGACTACCGAATTATCAACACAAAATCAAACAGGGGAAATGCAGGAGTTGGTTTAATAATGAATAAGAAAATAGGGCAGCGGGTAAGCTACTATGACCAGCATAGTGAAAGAATTATTTTCGTCAAGATATACACCAAACCAATGCCCACCACAATAGTGCAGGTCTATATGCCTACTAGTTCAGCGGATGACGAATAAATCGAAAGAATATATGAGGAGATAGAAGATTTAATACAATATGTAAAAGGTGACGAAAATCTAATTGTGATGGGAGACTGGAATGCAGTGGTAGGCCAAGGAAGAGAAGGTAGTACAGTAGGAGAATTTGGATTGGGACAAAGGAACGAAAGAGGAAATCGGCTAATTGAATTCTGCACTGATCATAATTTAGTCCTTGCCAATACTTGGTTCAAACACCGCAAACGACGGCTGTATACGTGGACGAGACCTGGAGACACTGGAAGGTATCAAATAGACTTCATTATGATTAGGCATAGATTCAGAAATCAGGTGTTGGATTGCAAAACTTTCCCAGGAGCAGACGTGGACTCTGACCACAACTTGTTGGTCATGAAATGCCATCTGAAGTTGAAGAAATTGAAGAAAGGAAAGAATGCAAAAAGATGGGATCTAGACAAGTTGAAAGAAAAGAGTGTGAGGGATTGTTTCAAGGAACATGTTGCACAAGGACTAAATGAAAAGACTGAAGGAAATACTATAGAGGAAGAGTGGAGAGTCATGAAAAATGAATTCAGTAAGGCTGCTGAAGAAGTGTTAGGAAGGAAGAAAAGATCAACTAAGAATCAGTGGATAATCCAGGATATACTGGACTTGATTGATGAACGACGAAAATACAAGAATGCTAGAAATGAAGAGGGCAGAAAAGAATACAGGCGATTAAAGAATCAAGTGGATAGAAAGTGCAAGGTAACTAAGGAAGAATGGCTGAAGGAGAAGTGCAAGGATGTCGAAGGCTGTATTGTCCTGGGAAAGGTAGATGCTGCATACAGGAAAATCAAGGAAACCTTTGGAGAACGGAAATCTAGGTGTATGAATATTAAGAGCTCAGATGGAAAGCCACTTCTAGGGAGAGAAGACAAAGCAGAAAGATGGCAGGAACATATCCAACAGTTGTATCAAGGTAAAGATGTAGATAATTTGGTTCTGGAACATGAAGAGGCTGTTGATGCTGATGAAATGGGAGACCCAATTTTGAGGTCAGAGTTTGACAGAGCTGTGAGTGACCTAAATAGGAACAAGGCACCTGGAATTGATGACATTCCCTCTGAATTACTGACTGTCTTAGGAGAAACCAGCATGGCAAAGTTATTCCATTTAGTGTGTAAGATGTATGAGACAGGAGAAGTCCCATCCGATTTTCGGCAGAATGTTGTTGTACCTATTCCCAAGAAAGCCAGTGCTGACAGGTGTGAAAACTATCGCACCATTAGTTTAGTATCTCATGCCTGCAAAATTTTAACACGTATTATTTACAGGAGAATGGAAAAACAAGTTGAAGCTGAGTTGGGGGAAGATCAGTTTGGCTTCAGAAGAAATGTAGGAACACGTGAAGCAATCCTGACTTTACGTCTGATCTTAGAGGATAGAATCAAGAAGGACAAGCTCACGTACACGGCATTCGTAGATCTAGAAAAGGCATTCGATAATGTTGATTGGACCAGGCTATTTATGATTCTGAAGATGATAGGGATCAGATACCGAGAACGAAGAATTATCTACAATCTGTATAAAAACCAGTCTGCTGTGATAAGAATCGAGGGATTTGAAAAAGAAGCAGCAATCCAGAAGGGAGTGAGGCAAGGCTGCAGTTTGTCTCCTTTTCAGTGTTTACATAGAACAGGCAGTAAAGGAAATCAAAGAGAAATTTTGAAAGGGAATCAAACTCCAAGGAGAGGAAATCAAAACCTTGAGATTTGCCGATGATATTGTTATTTTATCTGAGACTGCAGAAGATCTCGAGAAGTTGCTGAATGGTATGGATGAAGTCTTGGGTAAGGAGTACAAGATGAAAATAAATAAGTCCAAAACAAAAGTAATGGAGTGCAGTCGAACGAAGGCAGGTGATGTAGGAAATATTAGATTAGGAAATGAAGTCTTAAAGGAAGTAGATGAATATTGTTACTTGGGTAGTAAAATGACTAATGATGGCAGAAGTAAGGAGGACATAAAATGCAGACTAGCACAAGCAAGGTAGAGCTTTTTTAAGAAAAGAAATTTGCTCACTTCAAGCATTGATATTGGAATTAGAAAGATGTTTGTGAAGACTTTCGTGTGGAGCGTGGCATTGTACGGAAGTGAAACATGGACGATAACTAGCTCAGAAAGAAAGAGAATAGAAGCTTTTGAAATGTGGTGTTACAGAAGAATGCTGAAGGTGAGATGGATAGATCGAATCACGAATGAAGAGATACTGAATCGAATTGGTGAGAGGAGATCGATTTGGCTAAATTTGACGAGAAGAAGAGATGGAATGATAGGACACATCTTAAGACACCCAGGACTTGTTCAGTTGGTTTTTAAAGGAAGTGTAGGTGGTAAGAACGGTAGGGGTAGACCAAGATATGAATATGACAAGCAGATTAGAGCAGATGTAGGATGCAATAGTTACGTAGAAATGAAAATGTTAGCACATGATAGGGTGGCATGGAGGGCTGCATCAAACCAGTCTATGGACTGATGACTCAAACAACAACACATTCCACTGAAGCTCAACTTGTAGGATTCCAGAAAGATATAGCAGATATCTTGGATTCTGGAAGTCAAATGGACTGTATCGCGATTGACCTGTCCAAAGCGTTTGATATGGTGGATCATGGGAGACTACTGGCAAAAATGAGTGCAATTGGACTAGACAAAAGAGTGACTCAATGGGTTGCTATATTTCTAGAAAATAGATCTCAGAGAATTAGAGTAGTTGAAGCTTTATCTGACCCTGTAATAATTAAGAGGGGAATTCCTCAAGGCAGTATTATCGGACCTTTATGTTTTCTTATATATATAAATGATATGAGTAAAGGAGTGGAATCGGAGGTAAGGCTTTTTGCGGATGATGTTATTCTCTATAGAGTGATAAATAAGTTAGAATTTTGTGAGCAACTGTAACGTGACCTCGAAAATGTTGTGAGATGGACAGCAAGCAATGGTATGTTGATAAACGGCGTTAAAAGTCAGGTTGTGAGTTTCACAAATAGGAAAAGTCCTCTCAGTTTTAATTACTGCGTTGATGGGGTGAAAGTTCTTTTTGGGGATCATTGCAAGTATCTAGATTTTAATATAAGGAAAGATCTTCATTGGGGTAATCACATAAATGGGATTGTAAATAAAGGGTACAGATCTTTGCACATGGTTATGAGAGTTTTTAGGGGTTGTAGTAAGGATGTAAAGGAGAGTGCATATAAGTCTCTGGTAAGACCCCAACTAGAGTATAGTTCCAGTGTATGGGACCCTCACCAGGATTACCTGATTCAAGAACTGGAAAGAATCCAAAGAAAAGCAGCTCGACTTGTTCTGGGTGATTTCCGACAAAAGAGTAGCGTTACAAAAATGTTGCAATGTTTGGGTTGGGAAGAATTGAGAGAAAGAAGAAGAGCTGCTCGACTTAGGGCCGGTTCTACCACCTACTGGTAAAGTAGCGCGTAATTTACCCTCCGCGTAAAAGGATATTTCCGTCCGACCACTCCCAGGTAGCGCTATCGGCAGCATAAATCGTCGTTACCCGGCGCGTAATTTATCGGCCACTTCGAGGGCCCGATAAGACTTTACCTGCCGGGAAAGTTCTGAGAGCTGAACATTATTAGCTGTATTTCTGGTGATATGCAACTCAAATTAGCTTAGTATACTGATAAAAGCAGTATACTGTAACTGTGATCGATATTGTATTGCAAGATTTTGAACATTAATGCTTCCCTCTAGTTGCAACGGTCACACCAGCCTCTCTCATCGGCAGCGCAAGGAACACATTTTATACGTCAAGCTTTCGTAAAGAAACTCTAAAAGGATATAAAATCAAAATCTATTTGGAAATCATTTCAAATGGGCTTTAATTTTCTACTTTTTCAGTTTTCGGACACGAGATATATATTAATGTATGTATCCTACCTAACTCAAGGGTTTTCGTAGCGTAATGGTTAACACGTTCGGTTCGTAATACGAAGTGTGCAGGTTCGAGTCTTTATTATGACGAGCCTTTTTTAATTCCATTATTAGCGTCGTGTTAATCTGTATACCTCTTTTCATACGTTCTTATCGCAATATTATGTCTATTAGGAAAATTGCTTTATATGTATGCTACTTATAGCAAGTGATGTTATGATTAATAGCACATAGGACTGTCGCCCAGGTAGCAGATTCCCTATTAGTTGTTTACATAGTCTTGTAAATTATTTCGAAGAAATTGGAAACTATTCCATTCCAGAATTCCTCTTCCTATGAATGGATATTTATCCCGATTAGTTCTTTACATTTACAGTACCGGTACCTTCCAACTTTATCTTCATAAAGTTAAAAATTAAAATGAAATGCTTTATCAATAAATGGAAGCATCTGGAACTAAACGAGGTCACATAACTAGTTGCAAATAGAGCATCGCGGAGATACTTAATCAATTCACAGAAGCCTGCAGATAGAATGCTCAAAGGCAATAAGTCCGTAAAGAAGATGTGTATGTATATACGTATATGGAAGCGCGTAAAAGAGAGTTAAGAACAACGACAGGGAACGGAAATACATTTTAAAATGTAAATTAGAAATACGATGAAAACCTGCGTACCTTCTATTACGGAACGAGTGACTTGACCAATCTACTACGAGAATACTTTTCAAAAACGCTGCCTTACATGACAGGTTATAACTGGCGTAAGAAAATGTAATCTCGAGATTTGAATCCCAATTAGGTATTGATATTGAAGATCATAGATTAAAATCACGGAAGCTTGACATGAATCGTTGTCCATAACTCTTAAGACTCCCCTTATTAGGCTTTTTGGTGATAATCAGCAGACGCAAGCACAGGGAAATAAGACAATCGAAATGGGTTTCATGCATCTGACGATAGATAGCACCACACTCGAAAGCGAGAAATCGCTGAAAATCAGTCTAGCCAACTTCGTATATCGGTGTCTAGCTCCGGGTAGCTACCTAGCGCTTGCGCGGAGGTGGTTGGACGCAAGCCAAAGTACCAGCCGATTTACACCTCCAGGTAGTTTACCTCCCGGGCAGCTGCCAGCCACTTTACCAGCAGATGGTAGAACCGGCCCTAAGTGGTATATTCCGAGCTGTCAGCGGAGAGATGGCGTGGAACGACATTAGTAGACGAATAAGTTTGAATGGCGTTTATAAAAGTAGGAAAGATCACAATATGAAGATAAAGTTGGAATTCAAGAGGACAAACTTGGGCAAATATTCATTTATAGGAAGGGGAGTTAGGGATTGGAATAACTTACCAAGGGAGATGTTCAATAAATTTCCAATTTCTTTGAAATCATTTAGGAAAAGGCTAGGAAAGCAATAGATAGGGAATCTGCCACCTGGGCGACTGCCCTAAATGCAGATCAGTATTGATTGATTGATTGATTGATTGATTGATTGATTGATTGATTGATTGATTGATTGAACTGTCATCCAGCATTCTCAAGTTTTGACTGGTCGCCGCAGGGCTCTCACTGGTGCGGCTTTAGTCAAAGAATATTTCCCTCCTAGTCTACTGAAGCTGTCATTGGCGCGGCACAAGGCAAGGAGCATCAAAGCCACACCGCATAGTAACATTTAGAGAAGCACAATAATGGCTATGCTGTCTTCGCGCTGCAACAATGGGGGTGGTGCGTCCGCAACATGGTGAAAATAAATCCTACAAAAACGCCAAGCGTCGGTTTAAATTTGGTCATCTTACTATTAACAATGCCCCACTGTCTTGGATAAACAAAATTAATTATATCAGATTAATTACGGACCGTGGTTTGTCCTAGAGACACAATAGGCCTACAGAACAGGCAGTATAACGAGCCATGGCACAGGTGGCTGCTCTGTGACCTGGGCTGTGGAATAAATATATATCTTTAAATATGAAGAGAAATAGTTACCTAGCATGTGTCAGACCCATCCTGCTGTATGGTTGTGGGGCCTGGGACTATATTCCTAAAACTCCACTTTCAAAATAACAAGTTTTCTAAATAAGACACTAAGAATGATGCTATTTTTTTGGCTATTTGTTTTACGTCGCCCCGACCCAGATAGGTCTTATGGCGACGATGGGATAGGAAAGGCCAAAGAATGGAAAGGAAGCGGCCGTGGCCTTAATTAGGGTACAGTCCCAGCATTTGTCTGATGTGAAAATGGGAAATCACGGAAAATCATTTTCAGGGCTGCCGACAGTGGGGTTCAAACCCACTATCTCCCGGATGCTAGCTTACAGCTAGCCTAATTGTCGTGCATGAGTACGAATTCAGGGCCAACACCGTATGCAGCAACCAACACACGCTGTAGTAGTATCCGCTCGAGTACCCCGCAGCGGTAAGATTACCACGGACGACGGCAAGATCCGTACGGCCATCAATACTGATGCCACCCCACACCATCACAGAATCTTGACCGAATCGGTCGCCTTCCTGGACAACATTTGACATGTACTGCTCACCACGGCGTCTCCATACACGTTGACATCCATCACGCTGTGTCAGGGGAAATCTGGACTCGTCTGTGAACAACACAGGTCTCCATTGGCGAAGTTGCCAGTTGACGTGGGTACGGGCAAACAGAAGGCGAGCTGTGCGATGTTGCTGCGTTAAACGGGGCACTCGAACAGGACGTCTAGGTCGTACGGACACTTATCTTAACCTCTTCCTTACTGCCTGGTCAGACACCGTGTCACCAGTGACCCTGCTGAGGTCTTGTTGCAGTTCTCTGGCAGTTGCTGAACGACGCCGCAACGCACTGATGGCCAGATATCGGTCATCCTGTGGGGTTGTCATGCGTCCATGACCTTGTTCAACTCTTCTTGTGAACTGGCCCGTCTCATTGTAGCGATTCCACAAGCAGTGAATAAATGATGGAGAGACATTGAGATCCACAGCAACACGACGAAAAGTCCATCCTCCCTGGAACAAAGTGACGGCCCTTGCGACTTTAACCTTGTTAAGATGTCTCATGGGATGTGCCGGTTGACGTACAACGTGCTCAAATGACTGCAGTAGTCTGTGTACCTCACAACGACACACGGACGCACCGCTATTCACTTTGTTTTGCGGGGTCACATGACTTTTTAATGTATGGCTGCGCATACAGATGGACTATAACTTCGATTTGACATACACTGAGTAGCTAAGGTCTCAAAATATGCTGTACGACCATTGGAACCCCCATTTACCAAATTAACGTTCACATACCAGACGTTACAAAACATGTTGCCCTAAGTTCTTTGAACTGTGTATTAAATATGACAACATCTAGAATCCTCCTTAGCCACTCAAACGATCCTAGTATCCTAAGCTTAAAACGGGTTGTAAGACCAAGAAGCCGAACACACGTTTCAAACACCGTGGCTCTTGGCTTACTTACGGCCTGTTTTAAATAGGAAACCTAAGTCGTTTCGGCCTTTTCTAAATTTTTAAAACTCTTTTCACTAACGAACTTCAAATTAAACCCCTGAAAGGGGCCGGTTGCTAAGAAAGGAGGTTTTTTCCTCCACTCTCCCTCACCCTCAACACACCCCGATCTCAAAATTTTATGAGTGAATTCAGTGATGATGGGGTTTCTTTTCTGACGGGAGCCGAAATACTGCCTATTTCTCTGCTATTTGCTGATAATAATAATAATAATAATAATAATAATAATAATAATAATAATAATAATAATAATGTTATTTGCTTTACGTCCCACTAACTACTTTTACGGTCTTCGGAGACGCCGAGGTGCCGGAATTTAGTCCCGCAGGAGTTCTTTTACGTGCCAGTAAATCTACCGACACGAGGCTGTCGTATTTGAGCACCTTCAAATACCACCGGACTGAGCCAGGATCGAACCTGCCAAGTTGGGGTTAGAAGGCCAGCGTCTTAATCGTCTGAGCTACTCAGCCCGGCTGCTATTTGCTTAACGCCGCACAGACACAGATAGGTCTTATGGCGACGATGGGACAAGAAAGGCCTAGGAATGGGAAGGAAGCGGCCGTGGCCTTAATTAAGGTACAGCCCCAGTATTTGCCTGGTGTGAAAATGGGAAACCACGGAAAACCACCTTCAGGGCTGCCGACAGTGGGGTTTTCCCGGATATGAGCTCACAGCTGCGCGCCCCTAACCGCATGGCCAACTCGCCCGGTAATACTGCCTATCTACTTTTTTTTTTTTTTTTTGCTATTTGTTTTACGTCGCACCGACACAGATAGGTCTTATGGCGACGATGGGACAGGAAAGGCCTAGGAACAGGAAGGAAGAGGCCGTGGCCTTAATTAAGGTACAGCCCCAGCATTTGCCTGGTGTGAAAATCGGAAACCACGGAAAAACATCTTCAGGGCTGCCGACAGTGGGGCTCGAACCCACTATCTCCCGAATAATGGATACAGGCCGCACTTAAGCGACTGCAGCTATCGAGCTCGGTATACTGCCTATCAGCCTGATCGATTTCTCCCCGCCAGTGCAGTAAAACAGATATTTTTTCGCACCCATCGGGTATTCTCGGAAACAGATGAGTAGTAGGGCATAGTTTTCGCCCTGGGACTCTCATTTCCTTGCGCTCAAAAAGAACAAAAGAACCTTTCCGAAACATGTATAACAGAAATATTTTTCTTTTTTTTTTCTTTCGCACACCTTGTTTCTATCCAAAAAAGTAATATTGAAGAAAAATTGAACAACGTGGTTTCCAGGTGGGAAAAGGTATTATTGTATTGTATAAGGCCTATATTTCGAGGTCATAGTCACTAGGATATTAAATAACAGAGTGTGATTGTAATCTGCGGATGTAGGATTTGAGAGATATAGCTCCACGTCCTCTAGCATTGCCAGTTGGACCGACCATGGCGATGAGAATTCCCTTGGTAATACGCGTTATTCTGCAGACTGTCATCGCCCTAGTTCTCGCAGAGGTAAGTATAGGAGGAAAAGACTATTATTTTTCATGCATGACGTAGGCTAACGTTTCTGTAGAATCCAAAACTTGAAGTGTTACCTATTTGGAGTTAATATTATGCCGGGATTACGATCCACTTAATGCAACACGAAGTAACACGAGATAAACTTTAGGAAATGGGTTCAAAGTCGGAAGAGGTAGTCGGATTCTTGAAGGGCAGAACAATGTCCATTCGACACTCCATATCGTACGGCGTCAGCGTGTCCGGTGACACATTTGGTGTTCATCCGACACATTTTTTACAACTCAGCCATAGATCACACAACAGAGATCCATATAACCTTCTGAACCCAATGTGGCAAGTTCGATCCTGGCTCAGTCCGGTGGTATTTGAAGATGCTCAAATACGTCAGCCTCCTGTCAGTAGATTTAATGGCACGTAAAAGAACTCCTGCGAGACAAAATTCCGGCACCTCCGCGTCTCCGAAAACCGTAAAAGCAGTTAGTGGGACGTAAAAAAAAAACCAAAATGGAACATCGAAATTGCGCGCAAGCTGTTAAAAACGAGTCAAATCAAAATACCTCCACACGGTCGCAGAGGCCATATTATTGTTATGATCTAGCATGTTCCGGCAAAAGAGTATAAGTCGAAAATATACTATTTCAGTAGAAGCATTTTTCTTTATTTAAGTAGTAGGCCTATATCTATTGCAAAACCATGCAAGTGTTTAAAAATGTTACGTTCTTAGTCTTATATCATTTTTACCGCAAGTGTGTGATCAGTGATCACTACGTCACAGAATCCGGACTTATCTCATTTTGGCAATTTTTGACTTATACTACTACTAAAAGGTTTTCATTCCTCCCCTGAAGGTGGAGGCGGGCCTTGTAGACGGTGACGCCGTCTCTCAGGCCGGGAGATTTGTTTTTTGTTTTTACGTCGCACCAACACAGATAGGTCTCATGGCGGCGATATGACAGGAAAGGGCTAGGGCTGGGGAAGGAAGCGGCTGTGGCCTTAATTAAGGAACAGCCCCAACATTTGCCTGGTGTGAAAGTGAGAAACCACGGAAAACCATCTTCAGGGTTGCCGACAGTGGGGTTCGAACCCACTATCTTCCGAATACTGGATACTGGCCACACTTAAGCGACTGCAGCTATCGAGCTCGGTCGAGATTTGTTACGGTGAAGGAGATGCACGGAGAAGTTGACGGGGTTGGTGGCCGTGGCCTATACTAGGAACTGTCCTGACATTCGCCTTTGTGCAGGAGAATGGAAAACCATGGACAACCATTCTCAGGACAGCCAACGGTTGGGGCCAGCCGTAGAGCCACGGTGGAGCCGTGGCCACCCTTCCTCTGCTCGGTTGGTCGGTCAGAGTGCAGAGCTGCGGACCAGCCGTGGCCATTTATGGCCCAAGACCCACTCTGCATCTACCGACGGACTAATACTCTTTTGCCCGGCCGAGTTGGCCGTGTGGTTGGGGTCCCGCAGCTGTGAGCTTGCATGCGGGAGATGGTGGGTTCGAATCCCACTGCCGGCAGCCCTGAAGATGGTTTTTAGTGGTTTCCCATTTTCACACCATGCAAATGCTGGGGCTGTACCTCAATTAAGGCCACGACCGCTAAATTCCTACTCCTAGCCTTGTTAAGGCTTTATTTTCCTGCTTAACAAAAGGAATGACTGACTCAACTTCGTTCATTTTCTGTGCACGCCATGGTTTGGTTGTCTGCTCAGAAAACGTTACATTGCTTTCAAAGAATGCAATGTTGACATCATCCTTCAAAATGTTAACGAGGCGCGATCGTGCTATCTCTGTGTTTGCCTTTTTAACGTCAACTCTTCCCAGGTTCGTTATATTTACTTTGATGATAACAGCTTGATAGATTCGTAAGTTCTTATTTTTCAGCGCAGACTTCGCAGTACCGAGCGAGTTGGCCATGCGGTTAGGGATGCGCAACTGCGAGCTTGCATTCGGGAGATAGTGGGCTCGAACTCCACTGTCGGCAGTCCTGAAGATGGTTTTCCGTGGTTTCGCGTTATTTCCCATTTTCACACCAGGCAAATGCTGGGGCTGTACCTTAATTAAGGCCACAGTCTATTCCTTCACATTCCTAGCCCTTTCCTATCTAATCGTCGCCATAAGATCTACCTGTGTCGGTGCGACGTAAAGTAACTAGTAAATATATTAAAACTTCGCAGTATGCATCCTGTCAAAAAGAAAAAGAAACCACCTTTCGCTTTTCGAAAATCAAATGGTCATAAGTATGTCTCCCGGTCATGGCCATCCAACGGCTGCTAATTTTATTTGGCACCTAACCATAAGACATATCCTGCACGGTTGATAGGTAACATTGTCTGACTATCCATCCATACCTTACACCACTGCCTGCACGGTTGCTATGTAACCTTGTCTGACCATCCATCCATACCTTACATCACTGCCTGCACGGTTGCTAGGTAACATTGTCTGACTACCCATCCATACCTTACATCACTGCCTGCACGGTTGCTAGGTAACCTTGTCTGACCATCCATCCATACCACAGTCTAATATACACAGTCGCGAAGCTCCTTAGTAATGAAATGGCATCCTGTTGTCAGGCGGAACGACACTAGCGCTCGTAGCGGCCAGCAAGCTGTAACTGTCCGGAACAATTCTCTACCCAACAGTTGAATGCACTTTCCCACGTAAATTATAAACTGTAACCACCTCGACAACTATATTAATCGTACATTTTAATAAAATACGTTGATACACTAGACTACAGCGTGGTAATAATACCGAAGGAAAACAACAATAGTTCATTTTCGAAGGAACAGCTTATCATACCACTGTAATTAAGGTCTTAGCCATTTTCGAAATCCTATTATTGAACTGAATTTGGTAATTTCACATACATCATAAAAATAGTAATGAACTATAAAACAATTCAAATAATATTCAAACATCTCAGGAACCTAAATGGCTGGATTTTGAGCTTTTTTGTTTTATGACACTGAAAACTTTCATTGCAAAATATCACGAGGTAATCTAATCTTAGTTTCACAAATAATTTCAACACTAATGACTTAGTACCTTCACAGCATTAATGTGGAAAATCAGGTGTTAACATTAGGGAATTAATAGTATACTACATCGAAGTTAGTGAGCATACAGCCCATGTTCTCTTGGCTCCTCTGACAATCGCGCAAGTGGCTGGGCGGCTTATCAGCTTACATTTCGGAGATAGTGGGTTCGAACTCCACTGTCGCCAGCCCTGAAGATGGGTTTCCGTGGTTTCCCATTGTCAAAACAGTCTGTACCTTAATTAAGGCCATGGTTTCTTCCTTCTCGCTCCAAGCCCTTTCCTATCCCACTGTTGCCAAAAGACCTATCTGAGTCGGTGCAACGTATGACTGTGTGTTGTGCTCCTTTGAGACGGGCTAATCTTCTCTTATCAATAACTTTCGGTTCGAAGAAATCTGCGGAGATTCCATACTAATTTCTTCTTCTCTGCTGACATAAACTGGCTGTCTCCAAAATGATTGGAACATAACGTGATGTTATTGTACAAATAGTTCACATTTTTCTTCAATAAATCATCCCCCCTACTATTTACAAGCAATGTTCTTGCCTTTCTTCCTTTCTTAATCCGTTTACCCTCCAGGGTTGGTTTTTCCTTCGGACTGAGTGAGGGATCCCACCTGTACCACCTCTAGGGCAGTGTCCTGGAGCGTGAGACTTTGGTTTGGGCGATAAAACTAGGGAGGAGGGCCAGTAGCTCGCCCAGGCGGCCTCACCAGCTATGCTGAAGAGGGGCCTTGTGGGGGATGGAAAGATTGGAAGGGATAGACAAGGGAGATGGAAGAAAGCGACCGTGGCCTTAACTTACGTACCATCCCGGCATTTGTCTGGACAAGTGGGAAACCACGGAAAACGACTTCGAAGATGGTTGAGGTGGGAATCGAACTCCCTTCTACTCAGTTAACTTCTCGAGGATGAATGGACCCCGTTCCAGCCCTCGTACCACTTCTTCAAATTTCGTGGTAGAGCCTGGAATCAAACCCGTGCCTCCGGGTGGTGGTAGCTAATCACATTAACCACTACACAGAGGCGACAAGCAATTTTCTACACATTGAAAATCAAAACACCGCTACGTGTTAGAGGTTACGGTTGTATTAAAACGTTATTTAAGTTCATATCATTGGATGGATTTCACTACGAGTTACATTCCTAAATTAGTGATGAACGAAATGCCTACTTATCTGAAGTTAATTTCTGAATCTTCACAATATTGTTCTCTTATCCGAAAATTTAAACAGTAATTAAGGCTTTAATGCTCAGGATCTTTAGACAGCCTAAAGAATGATAGCTCTGGTGTCTTCTTGTAACTGAGCAATTTATTGCGCCACTCACACCTCCTTTCGTACATACCATGTCAATTTAATAGTAAACCGATCATCTATAATGTAATTACCTCACGCTTACCTCGCAAAACGTATACAACTTACACATCCCAGAAGACCGGCAGCTTGCTGGCCACGTGGAGCGCTGCAGTCGCATGGATGAAAAAAATAAGCCGAGCTTCGCGACTGTGTATATTAGACTGTGATCCATACCTTACATCACTGCCTGCACGGTTGCTATCGTTACACTTCCGTCACACATCTTTGTCGCGTTACGTTACGCAAATTTTCGGATGACCCCCAGTCGAAGATGGTCTTGAATGGAAGATTAAAACGCATCAGCATTTCATAATTGTTGGCTGCCGTATAGCTGAAAGAAAAGCAAGTTCCTGAAGTAAATTCAAAAACTAAGTGACTTCAGAAAATAATCTTGTGCAATTGTGCTTTTCACGTCCGAAACATATAAACAATCCATTAAAAACATAAAACAGATATATTAAGTGTGGTAAAGTGACTGGTGATGAACAAATACAAGTGATTAATTACTCCTAACTGTGAGCGAAGTGAGTGCTGTGGTAGTTAGCTCTTTTGGAAGGGTTATACTGTAATATGTGTTCTGTGGTCCCCTCCGTGGCAGGGGCGGGGTTGATGATAGTCCCCATCGCCAAATGAAGATTTTCCTCCTTTACCGTCAACGTCAACAGACGAAACCTACTGTATATGTCCCACCATAACCACCAGTCAAATACCCGCGGTAGTACAATTACCGTCATGAATCCTGGAACCTTCGGTATTACACCGGAGATCCTGCAGCTTTTAAGGATTTAAACATTAATCTCCGGCCCGTAACTACTCCTCCAGTTACAACTACCAGGAAACCAATCATTGTAGTGTCATCTACAGTAACTTCAAAAATCCTCCTGCCGCTCCAGAATGGACTGAGAAATCGAGTAGGGCAAAACTATCCTTCCCCACAAGGGTTAGAAAGACAACGGCACAGAAAAATGCACGGAAAACAAGGCGTTTGAAGTATTCGCTGGGAGTAACCAGCTGAGCGGTACCTAACATGAAGCAGTCGGCTTCAACTGGAAATGAACCTAGTGTGCAAGCCAACACTCCCGCTACAAGTGAACCCATGACTGCAGTTACCAAGTCACAACTTGGGGATCCCATATCGGTCCCCAGCGAGGTCTCTCAAATGGATACTGAAACCACACCAGTGGTAAGTAAGGCTAGGGTACACCCCCCCCCCCTAAAAATTTAGCTGATTGCGAAAAGCTAAAAAAAATGTATTTTTTGAGACCTCTGCAGCTCCACACTACACACATCAGCTGCCCCACATGAGACCTTTAAAAGTAATAATTCGTAATTTAACTGAAACTGTCGATATTTATGATATTAAAATTGAATTAAATGAACTAGGGTATGCACCTATGGATGTGCACCAGTTCACCAAGAAAGACAACTCAACTAAGAGTTTTATCAAGCTCCCTGTTTTTTCACTCACCCTCCCAAGGGGTGAATTTTCTGAAACTATATGCCGCGTGCGGTACATCTGCGGCTGTAAAGTGAAATTTGAGGCATTCAAGAGTGGCAATATCCAATACTATATATGCCAGAGACTGGGTCACTCAGCAAATTACTGCTACATGCCCTTAAGGTATGTTAAGTGTGGTTCTTCACATGCACCAAACCAATGTTCTTTAAAACCAGAAGAAAAAGCACACTGTGTTAATTGTGATGGTGACCATCCTGTTTCCTGGGAAGGTTGTCAAGAGACTAAGACGCAAAAATCACCCGCACAAAGGCGATTGAGTATACAGCCATCAAGACCTGTAATAACATCACCTTCGCTAATGCTGCAGAAGGAAATGCCCCTCCTATCTCAGATATTCCAGGAAACGGGGCAAATGACCTCTGCGGTATAGGATAAATTCTATCCCTTCTCCGAGAAATTAACCTCCCCGGGTTACTTCCCATTTTAAGAGATACCGTACAGCTAACAAGCTAAGGCATATTTACAAAAATCTGAATACCAGGCTCACATTTGAGACTAAAGACAAAATAAACTTTGCTATTACACAGGATCACCTACTGATATATTCAGTAAAATTGAGTTACTAATAAACGCCTTTATGAGCAATTATGGCTCAGATTAGGCGACTGTCTGTCTATGGAGTCACTACATGTGCTTTTGTGAAGGTGTCACGGGACAGAAACTCGAACTCGAGGCTTTTGTCTCTGACAACGAATCGAACACGGCCGACTGGATCCCTCGCTGCGCTCCAAGGAGCTATCTAGAGCGACGCATCAAGTCGGCCGTGTATCGACATATAGGGCAATTCAAAATCATGGACCCGATTTCATAAATTTATTCTGTGAAGTCTAATAAACATATCGTAATGTGAGGCATGTGTTAAGAACTGTAAACTCTCAAAGTTTTATTTCAGTCATATCACAAGTGTTCCATGTGAGCACCTCGCGTAACACGACATACATCAAGCCGATAGTCTATCTCCTGCCAAACCTTGTGTAGTGTGTAGCGGTCAATCTCTGCGATGGCTGCTGTGATGCGGGCACGAAGGTCGTCCAATGTTAGTGGAAGAGGTGGTACGTAAACATGATCCTTTACGAAACCCCACAA
The DNA here is from genome assembly GCF_040414725.1 of Anabrus simplex. Lineage (NCBI taxonomy): Eukaryota > Metazoa > Arthropoda > Insecta > Orthoptera > Tettigoniidae > Anabrus > Anabrus simplex. The sequence goes on from NC_090270.1 coordinate 268,737,748, forward strand.
GCAGAAATCACATGGGGTTAAGTCGGGGAACGCGGTGGCTAGCGAATGAGAGTTCGATCCTCCTGAGATGCACAACCTATCCATCGTTGTGCCAATGTCTCTTGCACCAGTTGCAAGCGGTAGGGTTTCATTCGTAAACGTTTCCGCAGAATACGCCAAACAGTTGCGTGTGGAAGTTCAAGTTGCCTCGCTGCCCGGTAGGCGGACTTCTGCGGACTCCGCACGAAACTGGCGCAAAAACATTTCACTGTCTCTTCCCCGGTCGAAGGACGGCCAGTAGACTTTCGCTTGATGCAGCCCGTGTCTCTGAATTTTGCATACCACGCACGAATGGTTTTACCAGCAGGTGGGTCTCTTCCATACCTGGTACGGAAATGCCGTTGACACTAATCACAGACTTGTTTACATCGTAATCAAGCACACAGAACGACTTCTGCTCTCCAGCCGCAGCATTTTCTTTACTCGCTTCCTGCGCGCTCGTAACGGCTGAATATGAAACCGCGTGGGATGAAATCTAAACTCAACTAAACTTTGAAAGTTTACCTTTCTTTCCGCATATCTCACAGATCTCATATGTTCATTAGATTTCATAGAATAAATTTATGAATTCGGGTCCATCTTTTTGAATTGCCCTGTACTATTATTATTGGAAACCTTTCTTAAACCACATATGAATTTTAAAATACGAAATACGACGATCTGCCGACTTGCCCAACTGAACCACCTCCACTACCGTACATATTCCGTTTATTCAAGACCTAAGAGTCCTCTGCTACCAGCAGACTTGGACTATTTACTAAATCAGAAAGATAGGGTTCCGATAATAATAGCTGGAGATCTGAGTTGATTTCAGTTCTGAGCACATAGACTTCAAATGTAGGGTTACTACTCCAAAGGGAACGCTAGTAAATTTTCTACGAGAGAGAAAAAAAAAGCTCTGATTTCCACTTCTGATGAGCCCACATATTTTAAGTATTCATCAAGTTGTAAGCCGGACATACTGGACGTAGTTCTGTGTAAACATTATTATAACCCGATTGAGGATAATGTTCACAGAGTACTAAATTCAGATCATCAACCCATAGTATTCAATATTACGTGGACCATTCAGTGAGCGTCTATGCCTGACGTCAGGCCTGATATAGATTTTCGTAAATATAATCGACATATTTATAAAAATCTGAATACCAGGTTCCTTTTTGAGAATGGAGACAAAATAGACTTTGCTATTACGCATTTTGAAAACAAATACGGTGACTATAAATAGCGTGTACCAGTAAGACCAGGCAAACACAGGATCACCTTTGCCTGGTATTGAACGTATTTTTAACTACGACTCGCCTGACCATAATACGTCCACAGAACTGAGTTAGCAGACAATAATTCACGGACTCCAGATCTCCTGGATTTGATTAAAATTAAAAGCATTGTCAGGAAGCGCTGGCAGAGATTTCGTGATCCTGCTGATAGAACTGAGTTCAAAGAATTAAAGAAACTCGTCCAGGAAATATTGTTTGAACGTAAGACTTAGAGATGGGAGTCGCTCACTGCGACTTTAGAAAAGAGCGAAAATGACTTTTGGCGTGTCACTCGCTCACAATCATGTAAACGTGCTGTTCACGGCAGACGAAGGCTAGCTTTCTCCCGTCTGGAAAAAGCCGAAGCTTTCGCAGACACATTAGAAAGTCAATTTACAGCCAACAGGGCTACGTACGACGATGACGTTGAGACCATTCACGACGATATTCTGCGGCAAGTTTCGAGACTTAGAAGACTTAAATTATGTTGACTATAATCAAATTTCTCCTATGGGAATTAGGCGGTCATTAGAAAACTCAGGGAGGGCAAAGCGGCTAGCCCTGACAGCATAAAGACAACGCATTTAAAGCATCTGCCTCCCAATGCATTGACATGCTGATATGTTCAATGCATGCATTTCGATTGGCTACTTTCCTAGCGAATGGAAAACTGCAAAGATCATAATGATCCCCAAGCGCGTTAAAGACCATCTTTTCCCGCAAAAATACCGTCCCATCTCACTGCTGTCCTACATTTCATAAACCTTTGAGAGATGCCTTCGTAAACTCCTGAACCGACACCTTACTAGCCATGATATCATCCAACCTGAGCAGTTTGGATTCAGATCCATGCGTTGTGCCCCTCTACAGGTACTGCGCTTGGCTTATGACATTACCACTGGTACTGACCTCAGATAGCCGGTTCCGGCGGTATTTATGGATATTGAACATGCATTTGATACAGTGTGGCACCCACCGTTATTATATAAAATGCACTTCATTGCTCATGTGCCGCCATACCTGCCTCGGATGGTAGCCAGCTTTCTGAGCAGAAAATCGTTCTTCGTGAGTGTAGATGGAAAGAGTTCCTCTATTCGCGGAATAGAAGCGGGAGTACCCCAAGGCAGTACTCTTTCACTGGTGCTGTACAGTCTTACGGGAAACGATCTCTCCAGGTTACCACATGTGCGTATAGCGCAATATGCTGATTATGTTGCACTGTACGCTATGGCTAGAGAGCACCTGAGCTTTACATATTTATCTGAATATTTAAAGCTCTTCGTGAACTGGTGCAACGTTAACTGTATGAATGTTAACACGACTAAAACAGTTGCCATGATGTTCACTAGAAGAAGACTGGACGTCCCACTCCTGATTTTAGATGATACTTCACTACCATAGCAACCCAGGACTAAGTATCTGGACATGAAGTTGCTCTGGCGCGATCACATTGCACAGGCTATCGTCAGAGCGAAAGTTCGTATGTGCGCTCTGCATCCTCGATTGAGAGACAGACATTTCGATTCAAAAAGAGGTTAACAGCCTGCATTAGGCCCGTCCTGATGTACGGCTGCGAAGCCTGGGGATATATCCCTAAAACCTATGTGGGAGCGCTACAAGTGGTTCAGAACAGGGTCATATTCATAATGATAAACCCCCCCACGATACACGAATTTACGAAAACTACACACATCCCTACAGAAACCGACGATACGCCGCTATATTAATAAGACAGCTCTAGGTGTACTTGAACGTATCCATGCTGGTCCTCATGATCGCGGCATTATATTAATTAGGAGACTTTCTCAAATTTCAAAATTGCCCACCAGGCGAAAAACCCGAGGACCGTGGCTTTTATATAAAAGATAAACTGATGTGTGTTAAAGTAGGGCTTTTTTCATTCTTATTATGTGTTTAATACATAAACGGCGAATTTATCCCCGATAGAGAATATCTTTAAGGTAAGTAGAGACCTACCTTAGGTGAGTTTCTCCTTCCTTAAAAAAGTCCCTAGCTTTGATACATACACGTAGAAGGACCAAGTTTAGGCCCAGGGATATGCAGATCCATAGGAGAGGTTAAAAAAGAAGACCCCCAGCCATAAGACATATTTACATCAAAATGTCTTCCTGTGATCCACCAAAAATGAGTTCCATTAAATCCTTTGGGATCTGTGGTCAGCTTCCGCGTTTTTACTTTTTCAGTGACTCCGAAAATACCATCACATGAAAGAAAAGTATGGTTCATTTGGGGAAATCGTGTGTTATTTCATCAAAATATCCCTTTGATACAAGTTTGACATACCTTGGTTCTTGTTCTGGCCGTTACAGTTGTCCGACCAGAGCACCAATCTTCTTTTGATCGGTGTTCAGTTGAGGAGTTACATAGTCGTAGAGGCAGATTGCTATTTCATTGCAGCCCCGTCTTCCTGCAATTTCCTCCCGTAAGTACATGCATGTACTGCCATTGTCTTCGAGATGAATACCAAAGTTTACGCACGCCAACTATCTCCGGTAGTAAATCTAGCCGTGGGTCAAAGGAGGTACACACATCTGCTTCTGTAAATCGTATGAAATAACTCACACTTCGGAGGATGACAGTTTAGCTGCTTTCCCGTCTACAGCCATAATTTTCTGTTTTGGCATGGTGTACGTCACGTTTGATGATGTTCATGCGGATTGGTGGAAGCTTCAATGTTGACTTTGGGCCGATAACAATTTGGCCATGTATCATCACGAGGAAGTTCAAACGACAGGATAAATTCAGTCTTGAAAATGTGATTTAACCAATGCCTGGGAACTTTTAGGCGTAATATTCTCTTCAGTCTCATATTTTTCAATGAAACACATCATCTATGTATGCGAAAACGTGCTCCAGTTTTCCAACTTCATCTCTGCTAATAAGTAAATAAGCTACTTTTCCTTACACTTTTCTTTCACCCCAGAAAAAGCAATGAAGTTTGTGAATGTTCAAATCTGGTGACAAGTAACCCCATTATGGTTATCCTCCACGCCATAATGGTTCTCCCTACAAGGTCTGCTTGCAACATATTTAATAACATTTTCCGTTCTAGGACTTCTCTTTTCTTCAGTGGATATATCATCACCAGAAGCCACTTTTGCACAGAGCAACTTCACTCTCGCTGATATGGCAAAGGAATCACAAAATGTTCTTCCAACACGAATTGAAGAATGTGGAAGGGGAAGAGAAAATGAAAATGTGTGTTGACGCTTACTGTCGTGTATCCTGATATGTTCAGTGATTTATCTATTAACAGCCATTGTGCGAATAGGATTTCTCAAAAAGCTATGTTGTTTAGTGTAACTTGAAAGAGTTCAAACGTCCTAAATACAACATGTCTTGCACTCACTTTTAATGCTGCGCAGTCATAGCTGCACTTGCAAGACATCTACAACAAAATTAAAATTGTGTTAAAAAGTACAAGGCCACAAAGAACTTTCAAGGGATGAGGTCGCTGAAAACAATACTGAAAACATTATTAAACACTCTTACCTCATCTGGAAGCTTTTCCCCAGAAACATAATGGTTAGATTTCGGTTTTTTGTAAGGCTTTTCTGCATTAGGTTTGAACGGACGCTTTTCACTACGAGATCCTTGTTTCGGTCTTTTTCTTGAATAAAGTCACAAACACAAGATGCCGCAATGAACACAACCTCTGAAGAGAGTGTATAAGAGGGCGGGAAGTGAACTCTTCTTCAATTTTATACCACTTCTAGCAACACTAGCGACGTATCACTTCGTGTGCAAGATAGAACGTAAATCGCCAAAAAAATTGTTTTAGTAACTGTTCATATGTTGATCACCCAACGAAAATGCATAAGCGTTACGCAGAACAGAAATAAAAAGAAAAACAATGTGACGAATAGCTTAAAATCACACAACAATGAGGCAAAGGTGAAAATATTATGGCAAAAATGAAGAAAAATAACTATGCATGTCTGTAATCAGGAGGCCATGATCAGGATTTATGTATAAGTTAGCATTGTGCACGAATTAAAGTAATAAATAATAATAATAATAATAATAATAATAATAATAATAATAATAATAATAATAATAATAATAATAATAATAATAATAATAATAATAATACCGAGCTCGATAGCTACAGTCGCTTAAGTGTGGCCAGTATCCAGTATTCGGAAGATAGTGGGTTCGAACCCCACTGTCGACGGCCCTGAAGATGTTTTTCCGTGGTTTCCCATTTTCACTCCAGGCAAATTCTGGGGCTGCAACGTAATTAAGGCTACGGTCGCTTCATTCCCATTCCTAGCCCCTTCTTGCCCCATCGTCGCCATAATTCTATCTGTGTCGGTGCGACGTAAAGCACTTGTAAAGTAATAATAATAATTTAGGCATAGGGATGTGGCGACCCCATCGTCCAGTGGGAAACCACTGCAATCAGCCACCCGATTGTTTACGGGAAAACTATAACCTTTTGGTTTTGAAGGAAATGCCTACCCACAGCCACGAACATCTCGAGGCACCTCTCGATCTCAACAATCGAGTTGTATTTTCGTGATATTTCCCAAAAGATCACCACTAGATGTATTTTCAAATTGTAACCCTGACATGATGGAACACACGCTACCAAAGCAACTACACCAGGCCCCGGACGCACGTCCGGTTTCTCCCGATCGTCGTATTCCGGGGGATCGGGAACATCATGCACCAGAGAAACATCGGAACTTCTTAAAATGTCTTCGCCCCCCCAAAAGGAACTTCCTTGGTACTATTAACATCAACACCCTGCTGAAAACTAAAAAGCTTAAACAACTGACTGACGCCCTGGACAAATTTGATATTCAAATCCTAGTGGTCCGAGAAACCAGGTTCCAAGATAAGAACCACTTTGACTCTGAAAACTTCAGGATATTTAAGGGTAAACCAACCATAAATATCAAAGGGAATTTATCAATACTCGGGACAGCCTTTGCAGTAAGGAAAACTATCCTAGATTCAGTTATCGACTTTACATCACAATGTGAAAGAATCTCAGTGCTTACAGTGAAATCAAGCAACAAAGAATATGAATTGATAAATGTCCGTGCCCCCCACTAACATAGACAATAAGAAAAATACAAGAAAGTAGAAGACTTTGGGGAACTGCTTGAAGAAACGACTAGCAAGACCCTTAGACATCACGTTCAAATATCGTTAGGGGATTTCAATGCGCAGGTTAGCAGAGAGAAGAAATACATATCAATCGTAGGACTTCATCCTGCACATCGGCGGAGTAATATGAATGGAGAACGTCCAATAAGCTTTTGTACATTATTCATGCTGAGAAGCATGTCCACGGACTTTATGAGAGCTTTACATAAAAATAAAACTTTGAGATCACCTAACCAATTACTAGGGGAATTCCAGATTGTTAATGTTGCTATTTCCGAAAAGAAAATGTTTGGGATTCAGAATGTTTTCACCTTTGCCTCATTATTGTGTGATTTTAAGCTATTCGTCACATTGTTTTTCTTTTTATTTCTGTTCTGCGTAACGCTTATGCATTTTCGTTGGGTAATCAACATATGAACAGTTACTAAAACATTTTTTTTGGCGATTTACGTTCTATCTTGCACACGAAGTGATACGTCGCTAGTGTTGCTAGAAGTGGTATAAAATTGAAGAAGAGTTCACTTCCCGCTCTCTTATACACTCTCTTCAGAGGTTGTGTTCATTGCGGCATCTTGTGTTTGTGACTTTATTCAAGAAAAAGACCGAAACAAGGATCTCGTAGTGAAAAGCGTCCGTTCAAACCTAATGCAGAAAAGCCTTACAAAAAACTGAAATCTAACCATTATGTTTCTGGGGAAAAGCTTCCAGATGAGGTAAGAGTGTTTAATAATGTTTTCAGTATTGTTTTCAGCGACTAGTACGGACGGAAGTTGTCGATTCGGATCACTACCTTACGCAGTCCGACTCGATGGCTGAACGGTCAGCGTTCTGGCCTTCGGTTCAGAGGGTCCCGGGTTTGATTCCCGGCCGGGTCCGGGATTTTAACCTTAATTGGTTAATTCCAATGGCACAGGGGCTGGGTGTACTTGTTGTCTTCATCATCATTTCAACCCCATCACGACGCGCAGGTCGCCTACGGGCCTCAAATAGAAAGACCTGCACCTGGCGAGCCGAACCCGTCCTGGGATATCCCGGCACTAAAAGCCATACGACATTTCATACTACCTTACGCAAATCAAGGATAGGTTCCAACCAAACAGATCCAGATCAAGTTCCTAAGGTGTGGCCAAATATTTGCAACACATTACAGTCATCAGCAATGACATTCGGGCAGCCACTCAGGAAATGTAAACACAGATGGTGAAACACAACCTGTGATGAAGCTATCAATGACAGAATCAAACAATGGAATCAATGGAATGGACACCGAACAGTCGATAGATCGGAGAATCTCCTGAAGACTCAAGAACTGACCTCAAAAACAATCCGCCGCGAAAAACGTACATGCGAGAATAACAAACTCCCAGAGATGGAACAGGATTTCCAGAAAACCAACACTCGGAATTTCTACAAGATATTCCATGAGGACTTGTCAGGGTACAAACCACCAATATTAAGTTTTCGTCGACCTAACGGATCACTAGAGACAAACAAGATACTGGATGACTATTTCCAAAATCTACTGAACTGCGATCCACCAATTGATGACTACCGTTTGAAAAACCTCCACCAAACTCAGACTCACAACCCCCAACAACTCAAGAAATAAAAGAGATAGTCCAATCGCTCAAAAATAATAAAGCCCCTGGGAACGATGGCAGAACTGCAGAGATGTTGAAAATAGGACGAAATGACCTCATCAGAAGAATTCATACACTCTTAACAGAAATGTAGCAGACCATGATGATTCCGAAGGACTGGAAGAAAGCCCTTATCCATCAGTTACATAAGAAAGGTGATCGGACAGACCCAGCAATTACAGAGGCATATCCCTTTTACCAGTTATATACAAGGTTTTATCTAAAACTCTGTTAAATAGAGTTGAACAACAAAGAGATCACTTGATTAGTGAATACCAAGCAGGCTTCAGAAAAGGTAGATCGTGTTCTAAGCAAATTTGGAGTCTGGAGACAATATTAAGGACACGCCGCAGTACCACCACATTTGTCACCTTTGTGGACTTTAAAAAGGCGTATGATTCTATCGACAGACAAACTGTCGTGGACAACCTAGGAAAGCTAAGTGTGGATAAGAAGACCACAGAATTAATCCGCCAGACTCTCACAGACACAACATCTCAAATGAAATTTCTAGGTGAACTATCAGAGCCTTTGGAAGTGCATACAGGAGTACGACAAGGAGATGGCCTCTCCCCGATCCTTTTTAAGTTAGTGTTAGACAGTGTCATCAGGGAATGGGGAAAAGAATTCGAAGGTATAAACATTGGTACTTGGGGACAAAGAATTAACGTGAAGTGCCTAGCTTTTGCTAATGATCTAGCTACCTTAACCAAGACTAGTGAAGAAACCAGGTATGCCATAAGAAGTTACATGAGATAGCAACAAAGACAGGCCCCCAAATATCGTATGAGAAGACTCATATCATGACTAATGGCTACCAGAATATCCGAAGATCCCCACTACAAACAAATTATGGAATAATCGCACAAGCCTCTTCCTTCAAATATCTAGGAGAAATCATTGTACCATCCGGATTGGACAGGAAATCTAATTTAGAAAGAGCCACCAAACTCCTGAAAGCATACCGAATAACATGGAATCACTACAATTAAAGAGTGATATCACGAAATGTAAAACTTAAGCATTACAAGACTGATGTTCTTCCGGAAGCTTTGTGCTGTATGTCTCAGAAAACACGTCTCTAGGAGGGCATTCTAAAATTGATGCAATTGAAAAACAAGAACGAAAAATTCGTAGAAAAATATATGGCCCCGTTCATGTAAATGGTATATGGATCAAAAGAAAAAGTGTAGATTTGTACAAAGCAATCTACAAGTTAACCGATACCGTATGCAGGAGACGATTGAAATTCTATGGCTACATTTGTAGAATGGACGACACTAGATATGCAAAAGTACTGCTTGTTATAATGAATTCAAAGAAGGTCAAAATCAGCTGGTTAGAGGAAATAAAGCAGAACATCACAGAAGATAACATCAGGGATCGCAAAACTTGTGGAACTTTGGTTACAAAGCACACGTTTACGGAAAAGGCTAAAAGAACCACAGGGAAACAATGGACTGAAGAACGCGGAAATAGCATAGCGAGTTTATGAAGAGATTTCGGGAGGAGAAGAAGAAAGGAAAACCATCATCAAGTTAACAAGTTCCAACGTGCTCTGTAAACGGGCATATCGAAGAAAGAAGAAGAAGTTAAAGGATGGCATATCATCAAAATTCGGGCCCTGATAATAAGTAAATACCAATACATCTCTGCTACAACCACGAAATATTATTATTAGTATCATCATACGGACGTCACCTTAATACATCAAAGGAGTATGCGAAAACGTACTCCAGTTTTCGAACTTGATCTGTAAGTATATAACCCCTTTTCATTACACTTTCCTCTCACCCAAGGAAAAACAAAGGGCACCTCTAAATGAACTCCTTTGATATGTTTGTTTGTTTGTTTGTTTGTTTGTTTGTTTGTTTGTTTTGTTAAGTCTTTAGCCCGGAGATAGGTTGCATCTTCAAATAGCACTACGGAATGTTATGTATTTATTGGGAAACCGCAAGAACCGATGGCAGCTCTATAATGAGACTTGTAAGGCGAGACGAGGAGTGAGGTAATTTGTAATTGCCTTCCTCACTGAGCCAGAAAGTGCTCATGCAGCACAAGCGAGCCTATGAGTAACAACTTTCAAATCATTCAGACGCACTAGCCGTGCTCCGAATGTCATTACTAAGCACCATTCAGTAGCTTTCATACTGCCACAGTCAGGTGGTGGTGGTGATTATTGTTTTAAGAGGAAGTAGAACTAGGCAACCATCCTCTATATAACACTAATCAGGGAGAAAAATGGAAGGGATCCGACACTTCGAAAAATGAAGATATCGGCCAAAGGAAGACAAGGGCCACGAAGGGCGTGAAAACGAAAGACTCCCTAGCCCTCGCAAACCTAATAGCGTCGGGGTCGGAAAAGAACAAGAGTTGACCAAGGGAGGTCGGATAGGATAGATGAAAGTGAGGAGCCTGGCACAAGTAAGTGGAAGAAATGCCAGGACTCAGCTGAGGGCCCCGTGGTCGCCAACCGACGCTCCAAAGTTCAGAGCCCCTGAGGCCCCTTTTAGTCGCCTCTTACGACAGGCAGGGGATACCGTGGGTGTTATTCTACCGCCCCCACCCACAGGGGGAACTGCCACAGTCATATACAAGACTGACTTCGGTGGAAGTACACTCAACCACACAAACATTGGCCGTCAGAGAAGATGACTTTCAAAACCATTTTGTTTGAAATAGGATGAACATATCGTGCAAGTGGTAGGATTCCAAGAATCATCTTTTCGGCCATCGACTATCCACAGTTTACGAATATCCTCACCTTTCGAGAACGTTTAAAAATGAATACAGTCGAGCTGTTATTTGCGACATCGCGTTTAACGACGTAATGAATATAACGGCGAAATCTAACGGTCCCGTCTAAATCCTATATATACACTGCGTTTAAAAACTCGCTTAGTAAGACGTCGCCTATTACGACATGTCGTATAAAACGACGTATTTTGATCACATTTTCGGAATAATGTATCAACTATAACGTCCTATGTTGAGTTTTTGTTACGTACCGTATTTGGGGATTGTTGGCAACAATGTAACGCTTATTATTGTTGATTTAAAATCAGTCTGTTAAACAGGCAAGATAAGCATCGCTGTGAAGACGTCGCAAAGTAAACGGAAAGTGTTTAATGTAGAAAAGTCACACACAATATGGCGACTTAATGTCCCACCATGGACTATTACTCTTCCAAAAATTAACTTTGAAATAAATTACAGTGTCAAAGATGAAACTGACAGATCTCACTACCATCAATTATTTCTTTACTATACTGATGGATCAAAATGTGAGGAAAGAAATGGATGTGGGATTGTATATCCTGAACGTGCCATGCTATACCGATTGCCTGACTACTATACAGTCTTCTCTAATGAGCTGTACGCAGTACAGCAGGCTATGCTATATATTTTGAAAACCAGCACCTGTAATAACTCCATCATTTTTTCTGATTCAAAAAGTGCATTAAACGCAATAGAAAGTCCATCATCGAAACACATCCTTGTACAAGAAATACAACTGTTGTTTAACAACATCATGAAAGAAGGCAAACAAGTCATCCTTGTGTGGATACCCTCTCATAGAGGTATTCAAGGCAATGAATCTGATGAACAAGCAGCTAAAGACGCTACTTACCTTCCGCTAGGCGATCTAACAATAGCCACCCCTCACACTGACATTATTGCCTATGCTAAAACAAAATTATACCAACAGTGGAAGATAAAATGGCTTCAAACTTCAAACAGCAAACTCCATGAAGTAACAACGGAATCTACAGTACAACACTATCTTCACACAGGCAAGTCCTAATAACTAGAATACTAGAATACGGCCACTCCAATAGTGTGTTGACTGTGAAGCACATCATAACAGACTGTTCACTGTATGACAAATGGCGCCAGCACCACGGTATGCCTAACGATATTAAGGGGACACACTCATCTCCTTCACTGTGCAAACAAATTATCAAGTTTTTCAAAGACACTGGTCTGTATTCAAAAATTTAACTGTTCAGTTTAAAATACCAACATCTTTTATATTTTTTTCATTCTTCACCCTACTGTAATTTAATGTAAATTCTACAGTTAGAGGTCACGATAAGACCTTAGGGTTAAAGTGACTCTAAATTATCTTAATAAAAAAACAATATGGCGATACAAACGATATAGGTATACAGCGTGCCAAAATATCTGAGGGAGACGTTGACCTAGATGTTAGGCCCCTTTATAACGACAAGCACCATCAGAATATCTGAGTAGAAAGATATTGAAGAATATTTACTTAGATGGCTTAAAAAGCGAAGTACAAATAATAATGTGCCGATCAGTGGACCTACTCTTCAAGCGAAAGCCAATTAAATTCCTCGCATTCACACTCCACAAATACTGTACTATAATTACAGTACTTCTTTCAGTTACATTTTTGTTTTGACTTAATTCTGTTACTTAACCATGTACGTGTGCAGCGTTAACCTTACAGATATGACATTTTAGCAACAAAACTAAAAAACCGGCGTTGCAATTATCGGCTATAACGACTGGTCCGTTTGGAGTCATTATAACGATTTCTACTATACTGGATTTCTTTGCCAGCCAATGTTTGTGCGGGTGAGTGTACACTCTACTCTGGTCTGTGCAACCAACAGCCAGCATTGATATGAGTGTAACTGTTAACGCCAATAGAACATGCAGCCTATTGTATGATTATTCTACACATTTTGCACAAGAATGGTTCATGCTGTGGGTTAATGTAGTCACGTCCTATTTCGTGAACCATGGGCAACGGCTGGGTGGATAATAAGTGGTCCTTAGGGTCGGGATACCAGTTGTTATGGAATGGGAGTGGGCATCTCGGACATATTCTGAGTCATGGCCCTCCTTGTTCTCAGGCGGCTAGGACTATACAACCCACCGTGGTCCCCAACCCGTTAGAGGAGATATCCTCACTTGGGCTATGTGTAAGAAGGGCAGCATCCTACTCCATGAATTTACCGAGCTCGGGACATTTTAAGTAAGCCTCGGACAATGGGAGTAACGGAGTTCCACTCCCATTTGACAGGCGAGGGACTCCTTGGAAACAACTTGGCGAACGAAATGGAATTCGATGGGGAGCTATCAATACTAATGGCGCTTATGGAAGAAAGAAAGTAGAACTGGCTGAGTCAGCAAAGAGGATGCATCTGGATGTCTAGGAGTAAGTGATATTCGGATAAGGGGAGATAACGAGGAAGAGATAGGAGATTATAAAGTGTACTTGGCGGGTGTTAGAAAAAGAAGGGCAGAGTGTAAAGTACGGCTATTTATCAGGAATACTATTGCACGCAACATAGCTTCTGTTAGGCACGTAAATGAGTGAATGATGTGGGTAGGTTTGGCAGTTGGAGGAATTAGGACGATAATTTGTACTGGTACCAACCAAACAAAAAGCTCCACAACGTGATCACAAGCTTACTAGGACTCAAACTGATAACGTTCACTTTTGTACCTGCACTAAACAGGGTGATTCTCATATACATATAATAATAATAATAATAATAATAATAATAATAATAATAATAATAATAATAATAATAATAATAATAATAATAATAATAATACATTATATAATATATAGATAATATTATATTATAATATATATATTAACTGCTGTAGCACCCAAGTGGCATCTACAGCTTTCTGGGCTCCCCAGTACATTTACACTTAATTAATTCAATGTTGTTGAACACAACTAACAAAAGGAAAACTGATTGGGTGCCAGTGTACTTGATGATACACAATATGAAATAAGCATGAGATTGTTATTATCCAGGGTGGGGCATTAGGCAGACGATATCCTGACTTGCTTACCTAACCTGATGGCTTGTTGAACTGAAAAAGGCATGACGATATACTGGCTAGGTTATATTCTTTTTTGAAATGACACACTGTCCACTAAAATATATAAATATTCTTCCAAACTTAACCACCTCAATATTCTTCACAACAGATATCAAAACGACAAGGCAAGAAATAGACACTAACAATTTGACCACATTGATACATGTATAGCATACCACCTCCAAAACACAAATTACAACATCATAAATACACTGTTTATATCTTCTTATTCACAATCCGTACTGAATTTACATGTCATAATAACAGACTCAATAAATTAGCTGGTACGACGACCTTGCTATCAAACATTATATTCGAACTTTCTCTGCCCTTCGCCACACGCTAAACTCAACTGTATATATATACACAAAACCTACTTAGCTTGAATTTACAGTATATGTAATCTGGCTAGTCTGAATAACGGGATCACGAACCTCAGCCCTATAACCCGCTACACCATCTCGATTTGATCTGTAATGAATGCCACCATATCTCGCCAAACTCGCCGATAACTTTGGTGACAAGTTCATGGTTTGTTATTTTATATTGAAAAACCATACTCACGTTATATTCAGCCAAGCTTAGCAAATTCATAGCAGACTTCTACCGTAAACAACATAATATGATGATCTCTAACCCTGTAGTGTGTCCCAACCGGACGTCCATCGACGAGACAAATCTCAAGAGGTAGACACACGCAGCATTCAATAGGACTAACTTCAAGTAGGACAACCAGCCGATCATAACATTTCCACTATTCAACGTCAATAAGACCAACCCTCCGTTTTTTCTCCAAACTAGCCATAAAATAAACTTCTTCAAGTAACATGATTTTCTCTGTCCTGGATAATCACAGTCTTCCATATCTGTCATATGTGGCACGCCGTTTTCGAAATTGTGACGCTCAACATTGGCGTATTGACGCCTTGAAAACTGTTGGGAGACACACGTTATGTTGGGCAAACAAACATCTTACCCAACTTTCTCTATATTTAGTACTCTTGCTTAACCAAGATTTCCTACTTTTGGCTACAGAATACCACGAATTTAATACAGAGTTCTTACAATGCCTAAATAACATTTATGATACATTAATATATACGTACAATATTCCTACAAGGAAATAAATTATATTGACAATACAAAATAAACACGTAATCTATACCATGGCGTAAATATTACCGTAAATAAAAAAAATGACTTGACGTGGGGTTGAATTTTGTACGATAGCAAACTGTCCCAGTGTATTCACCATGTGAGGGTGCAGATAAGGATGACGTTGACAAATTTTATGAAGCATTGAGTGACACAGTAGTCAGGATCGACAGCAAAGGTAGGATAGTGCTAGTGATTTCAATGCGAGAGTTGGAAATAGAACTGAAGGATACGAAAGGATGATTGGTAAATGTGGGGAAGATATGGAAGCTAATGGGAATGGGAAGTATTTGCTGGCCTTCTGTGCTAGTATGGGTTTAGCATTTACGAATAAATTTTTCAAGGATAAGGCTATTCTCCGCTGCACATGGGAAGCTAGGGGTACCAGATCCATAATAGACTATATCTTAACCGACTTCGAATTCAGGAAGTGTGTTAGGAATGTGCGGGTTTCCATTCTATTTTCGATTGTACAAACTACTATATGATGTGTAGTGAACTAAGTATCTCTAGGCCTAGGGTAGAGAAAGTGAAATCTGTCTGCAAACGAATAAGGGTAGACAATTTCCAGGATGAGGAAATTAGACAGAAGTACGTGGGTATGATTAGTATGATGTTTCGGACAGTGGACAGTAAGCAGGTTCAGGATATAGAAAGAGAATGAGTGAGTGGCATATAGGAATGCTATAGTAGTAACAGCAAGGGAATGCCTAGGAACAACTGTGTGTAAAGATGGGGAAAAGCGAACATCTTGGTGGAATGATGAAGTGAGAGCAGCTTGCAAACGTAAAAAGAAGGCTTATTAGAAATGGCTCCAAACAAGGGCTGATGCAGACAGGGAATTGTACGTAGATGAAAGAAATAGAGCGAAACAAATAGTTGTTGAATCAGATAACAAGTCGTGGGAAGATTTTGGTAATAACCTGGAAAGGCTAGGTCAAGCAGCAGAGAAACCTTTCTGGACAGTAATAAAGAATCTTAGGAAGGGAGGGGAAAAGGAAATGAACAGTGTTTTGGGTAATTCAGGTGAACTCGTCATAGATCCCAGGAAATCAGTGGAGAGATGGAGGGAATATTTTGAACATCTTCTCAACGTAAAAAGTATCTTCCTGGTGGTGTCGCGAACAACCGAGCTCATGGGGACGAGGAAAATGATGTTGGTGAAATTACATTTGAAGAAGTTGAAAGGATGGTAAACAAGACTCCATAGTCAAAAAGCAGCAGGAATAGATGAAATCAGTCCTAAAATGGTGAAGTATAGTGGGAAGGCAGGGATGAAAAGGTTTCATTGAGTAGTAAGATTAGCATGGAGTGTTGGTACGTCAACCGCACCATATAATTTTAGGCTACGTTTGCCTGTTCTGAAGACTTCACGTTCCTAGCGAACTCTTGTATCTGTTGTGAAATGTTACTCTTTCCCATCATGTGTTGCTACTACTACGTAATCTTTCCTTAGTTTGGTAGATGGTATCTCATGCGTTAACATAGGTCAAAGCATTTCTTTTCTGCCCCGTCTTGTTGGGTTATCTTTCTGGTTGGTTGTGTGGGGTTTTGAGTTGAGAAGATGGAAGCATTGGATTTTCAAGTCGCCTTTAAGGCGTATAAAAGATATTTTAACAGATTCAAGTTGTCTTTGTACATATCTCGACCTTTCGAGAATGTTAATTGCCTATGTATCTGAAGTGTTTATTTTTCTTTAATCTTTTCTTGGTTTTATTATTGCTTCGTTCTGTGCTCACCATGGTTGGGTTAGAAAGGTTTCTCTCATTACATGTGTTTCTAATTTATTTGTGTGTTAACATTGCTTTTACACGCTTCGTTCGGTATTTTCCTTTACCGATCCACTATGTTTGTTTTGAAGACAGAAGGTGACACGGATTCATATATATGTGTATGAGATTGGTTACTGTGTGCCGTCCGAGACCTTTCACTCATGTCGCTTCTTTAACATACCGCTTGAGCTCATGTTCTATTATTTTATCGCGTGTCCTGTAATTTCATGTCCACCACATTTGCGTGGTATGAATACAAGCTGACAAAGCGATTGGCCTGTTTCTGTGTGTTTTGGTGTTGGAGATACTTCGTCTCTCAAAGACGGACCACTTTCTGCTTCGTATTTTCTGTTTGAGCTCGAGAACGATATTTTATTTGTTATGTGCTGTGTGTTGACGTTCTTATACGTCCCTTTATTCGGCGACCTAGCCTCAATGGTCTCTGTGTGAGCGTGGGTGGTTCTGACCCTTGGCTCCGTGATACCTTTTATGTCTAATTTACGTATTTATTGTTCGTTTCGCATTGTCGTCATTGGCTTTCTTTACCTATTTTCTCGTTTAATTTGTTTTATACTTTACGGGACGTCTTTCCATTTTATCTTAGTTATTTGGCGTGAAAGCAGGGTAACCTCCCCCTTTCTCTTTTCTCTTCGATTTAATTTTATGAGCTCGGTGCAACTTCCCTCTTCTCCTGTTTTAAGCTCTTTTACTCAATGATCTTATATTCTCGGGGGACACGGATGTTTATTGTTGAGAGTGTTATGTCTTACCTTGTGATGGTGGTGGTGGTGATTATTGTTTTAGGAGGAACTACAACTGTGCAACCATCCTCTCTTACCTTATGAATTGCAAGGGAGAATGTTATGATAATGTTCTGTTTCTCCCTAAACTTATGGTTGTTTAAACCTGATGTGCATAAAAGAAATACTTTGCACCCACCTGAATTTATGTTCTTCATTTAATGATGGTAGATGCCAAGCGATTGTACCTAACTTTTCATAACGTCTTTTATTAAGGTAAGCGAGTGTGAAGGTCTGATAAACAGTGAATCATGTGTATTTTGATTATGGGCCACGTATGATTAATATTATCTATTTGATTTTTGGCTCCCTTGTTTCGCCTATGCGACGTTTTTGAATTTCTCTTCATAATAAATTTATGTTCTTTCCCTTATTCCTGTTATATTTTTATTTCTTTGCTTCTCCTATATGTATGTTATCTGTGTAAGAAGCCCGGGTCCAGTTCCTGGCAGTCTGCTGGTTTTTACCAAATTCACCGCATTGGGTCTTCGTCGTGTTCTTAGTGTCAGTTCATAAGGTACCTTCAGATTGGACAAAGCAATAATTGTACCTATCTCTAAGCAAGAGAATAGGAAGGATTGAATAACTATCGAGGTATCTCATTGATTAGTATACCAGACAAAGTATTCACTGGCATCTTGGAAGGGAGGGTGCGATCATTGGTTGAGAGGAAGTTCGATGAAAACCAGCGTGGTTTCAGACCACAGAGGAGCTGACAGGATCAGACTTTCAGTATGCGTCAGGTAATTGAAAAATGCTGTTGTGTTAATATTTCGTAGATCTAGAGAAAGCATATAACAGGGTACCGAAGGAAAAGATGTTCGCTATACTGGCGGACTATGAAATTAGGGTAGATTATTAAAATCAATCAAAGGCATTTATGTTGACAATTGGGCTGCAGTGAGAATTGATGGTAGAATTAGTTCTTGGTTCAGGGTACTCATAGGGTTTACACAAGGCTGTAATATTTTACCTTTGTTGTTCGTAGTTTACATGGATCATCTGCTAAAATATATAAAGTGGCAGGGAGGGATTCAGTTAGGTGGAAATGTGGTAAGCAGTCTGTCCTATCCTGAGGACTTGGTCTTAATGGCACATTGTGCCAAAAGGCTGCAGTGTCATATCTTGGAACTTGAAAATAGGTGCAATGAGTATGGTATAAAATTAGCCTTGCGAAGACTAAATTGGTGTCAGAAGGTAAGAAATTCAACTGAACTGAATATCATATTGGTGATACAAAGCTGAAACAGGTAGATAATTTCAAGTATTTAGGATGTGTATTCTCCCAGGATGGTAATATAGAAAGTGAGATTGAATCAAGGTGTAGTAAAGTTAATGCAGTGAGGCCACAGTTGCGATCAGCAGTGTTTTGTAAGAAGGAAGTCAGCTCCCGGACGAAACTATCTTTACATCGGTCTGTTTTCAGACTTGCTTTGCTGTGTTCTCCCAGGATGATAATATAATAAGTGAGATTGAATCAAGGTGTAGTAAAGTTAATGTAGTGAGGTCACAGTTGCGATCAGCAGTGTTTTGTAAGAAGGAAGTTAGCTCCCGGACGAAACTATCTTTACACCGGTCTGTTTTCAGACCTGCTTTGCTTTACGGGAGCGAAAGCCGGGTGGACTCAGGATATCTTATTCATAAGTTAGAAGTAACAGACATGAAAGTAGCGAGAATGATTGCTGGTACGAACAGGTGGGAACAATGGTAGGAGGGTACTCGAAATGAGGAGATAAAGGCTAAGTTATGAATGACCTCAATGGATGAAGCTATACGCATAAACCGGCTTCGGTGGTGGGGTCACGTGAGGCGAATGGAGGAGGATAGGTTACCTAGGAGAATAATGGACTTTGTTATGGAGGGTAAGAGAAGTAGAGGGAGATCAAGATGACGATGGTTAGACTCAGTTTCTAACGATTTGAAGATAAGAGGTATAGAACTAAATGATGGCATTTTGGTGACATTTAGTACATTCACAGAGGCTTGCAAACTGAACGCTGAAAGGCGTAACGGTCTATAATGATTATGTATGTATGTATGTATGTATGTATGTATGTATGTATGTATGTATGTATGTATGTATGTATGTACGTACGTATGTATGTATGTATGTATGTATATATGTATGTATGTATGTATGTATGTATGTATGTATGTATGTATTCAACCCTCGACCCTTCCTGCCTTTGAAATGTGGTGCCGGCTCGAGACATCCCAGGGTCGCTGACTGGGTACTACCCTCAGAGATATCTTCAGATATTATAAACTAACCTTAAATTAATCAAGCGGGAAGGATAAAAGAGAAGAAATAAAATAATTAAATAAAAATCCGAATGAGAACATTTACGAATGCAAAATTTATTGAAAAGGCTAAACTTTGGCAAAGCAAATATACTTCTATACAAACAATAAACTCTTCGGACCAAATATTGTTCACAACCTCTATCACCCTCGACTATAAAATATCAACCTCATGACTCATAGATTTCAAATCCTTCTAAACACATTACTTCATCTTATTACAATTCCCTTTCATCTTATTCATCAACTCTACTTCAGTACTTCAAAAATTTTAATCCAATTCCATTCCACACATATCTTGGTACCACCATATTTCAAAATTTTCAATAATAAAATATTATAATAATCTATCATCATGACCTTCGTTAATTTGTCAAAGTACCTTTTTAAAATGTTAATACAACCAAAACTTCTTCCGTTCATTCTTTGAATAACAAATTCATATTTGCTCTCCATACCTTTAAGTTATTTCCTCACCATATTATAAACCTTGTAGTTACCATTTACTAAATCCCAAATTATTTATTTAAATACACTCTTCGAAATGAA
This sequence comes from Anabrus simplex, assembly GCF_040414725.1. NCBI lineage: Eukaryota > Metazoa > Arthropoda > Insecta > Orthoptera > Tettigoniidae > Anabrus > Anabrus simplex. Next base: position 268,758,270 of record NC_090270.1, read on the forward strand.
ATGTATGAGGCTGTGTAAATTCATTAAGCAACATCCGCCGTGTAATTCACAACTCATCTTTAATTAATTAAATCCATTAAATTCATTATAATTTACCAATTCGCAGTTATCAATGTCGGTATAATTGTTACCTTGAAAATCATAAATTTATCCAATCACGTTTGTTAGATTTGGTAATTCAGTCCAAAATTTTATATATCATAAAATTATTCATCACAAATTTTATATAAAAAATAGTCCCTATTATTATTTGAGTCCGAAACTATTTAACTTATTCTTTCTCAGTACCATCCTTCCCTCATATAATGCTGATAATGTGGAACGCACGCACGAAATCGAAAAGTAACCCTGACATAAATAAATTTAATTCACCGATTCATCTAAAATTAAAAATATCTTGCATATGCCTAATTAGCTGTTTATCAACACAAAAACATCCTACCCTGTAGCAAGACCTACACTACAATGATAATGCACCTTAACCTACACTGAATTTACAGACAAGGGTCAGAACCTCAATGTCGCAAGTACATACAACCACATGAACTGAATTCAACATCAAAAAAAATATATTGCAACTGCAAAACAGAATTTACATTGCTCATACACTGAAGACCATATAACATAAACAAACACAACATAATTTCAATCATATAGTCACAGGGAAACTCATTATACACTGGCTCGGCCGGGCATTGAACTCCGACCCTCAACATGGCATCATTACAGTGACCTATCATTATGCTTGCCGTAATAAACTGTCACGAAATATATCTGTTATTAATCAATTTTATTGTGCTGTCCTAAGTTCTACAAAACAGAATTATCTAACAAATGACTGTAATATATTTTACTTCTAAGACCCTACTACAGCTACCATAGCTTCTCTAATACACAACACGCCGTCCTGGTCTGCTGCCTTATCTCACGTCCGACTCGTTTCATTGACACGGCATTCTAATTTGTCCGCACCCACTTAATATTCTCTCTCTCTCCGCTCTAAATGAAGCCATATGTTTCCTCCACGATATCTGCGTATTCTTACTCTCGGTGCGAACAGTAACTAATTATATATGACACTCTCAATACATCTCATTTTGTTCCATCTCTCACGTATATTTGTACTACCTTTTTCATTCAACATTCTCGGGAACACATATATCACTATGCCGGTATTTTACATCTGTGGCGTTGTACAATATCATTGGTTCGACCCTGCGGTTGGCAATCTGTGTCTTAGAGGTCCCTGCTTCAATACTAGCTAGCTATATTCCGGATAAATTAATAGAATGACACTTTATTTCCTACAGCACAAAATTTTAATTCACTGGTTAGCACTACCTGTTACTTACTGATGACATCTATTTCAAAATTTCCACTGTAATGTGCCGGAAAGATCCAGGTTCGAAACTTTGGTCATGGAAATTTTCTTGATGAACTTTCATGCGACATGCCAGGTTAATCTATCTATTCCCTCTAACTAATCCTTACTGATGCCTCCTACGTCATTAAATATTCACACACGCACACGCTAATATTTGCTAGAAGATCACGCACTGAGAAGAAAACAAAAAAAACCATGTTTCACACCCGTAATGGAAGATCATTATTTACACACATTATTTTCACACTCGCGAAGACCATATTTTAACACACGCTAATATCACAATATGTACACCCCCCTAGGCATCAGCATAAAATAAAACCTAAAAAAAAAACCTAACTATCCTTGCTACAGTACTTAAAAAGGAAAATAAACGAATAATCATGCATTAATTTATTTACAGTTAACAGCTAATCATGCACATGCTAGATAATGAATCAGGGTACTTATCGACTCGGCGACGCTCCATGCTCAGCTCCACGGCCTCATGGTTTCAGGTCGGCCCCATGATGTACTTAAGCCATCATGCTAACGGCCTCAAAACCTGAACCCATACCATTCTCCACAACCATGGTCTTCACTCTTGTTGCTTTCATGAAATCACACGCTCATCACTTCCTACTACACTAAAATACATATAAAAAAAACACAGATATAATTAAATTATTCTAGCACATACACTTATTCACAATTGTAATATACACTTTGTCTCTGCTTTCCGCGAGTTTACACGTGGCACTGCGATGCGTCCTTGTTTGATCTCGCTCCGATCCTAATTTTCAGTTAAGGTTGTAAAAATTCACCTTCTTGAATTTACAAAAATTTCGGTCATTATTGAGTTAAATGCAAAGTCTATCGGACCCGTAGTATCTTCGACAGCTAGTTATTTGATAGGAAATGCTCTAGATTAGGGTTCTCGTGAACCACATACACGTACGTCCGACACGTTCAAATTTCCGTAGCAGAGTGCCTGTTCTTAGCGGCTCGCGTCCTCTCCATGCACGCCGGATTCTGGGTATGGAGCTCGGGGAACCCCATTAACAATGATGTAACATCCCGTCACATATGCCTGCGATTATTTATTCCAATAACTTGTTGCAAATACGCCGTCTTTAATTATTGTTCTCAAAATGGTTTAATCTTGTTTTCACCTTATCCCCTGGTGGATTTAATTATTTTAGAAATCATTTATGCGGCACCCATCTTTAATTTACCCCCATCATTCCAAAACCTGCTCTGCTGCGATTCGCTGCCTGAAAATGTTGCCAACTTAAATCTGGTGACTTTGGTCATCACACCTCATGGAATATTCCACTGCTTTCCATTTCATCATAAGATGACCTTGACACGTGGAACTATCTTTAAACCTGGGCAAACGAAATGGCGCCACACATCCGGCCCATAATGTAACTGCGGCTATTCCCTCATATGCCATTTTTTTAATTTCCTAATATTTTTAAAGACAATGATATGAGCCAATTGGGCTCATCTTTCCCCCACTTTCTTTTTGGAAAAATTACTGACAAGGGATTTTTCCAACCACACATCTTCCAAATATATCATTGTCTTTCCATTATTTACTTAACAAATCCAGATTTTAGACTCAAATTTTCTTCCTTAAGACGAGTATTATTCATTGTTAACTTAGTAACCACCTTCTCCATCATTCCTCTTAATTCAATTAATTCTTCACAGGCACATTCTCCGCCAGAACTTTCGTTTTCATCCATTTCTCCTCTGGGCATCTCGTATGTAGTATCGTAGGTTAACATAACATCTTCTTCTTCTTCATCTTCCATCTCATCGTCTTCTCCACCATCTTCTTCTCCTCCTTCATCTTCTTCAGGATGTCCTTCAAGATCGTCTTCGTCAACCATTGTTTCCTGGTCAATATTTCTCCTTGTGGGATAATATAATTTCAAATTTCCAGCATTATAAGTGCTTTCAACTCCTGTCTCTAAGTTTTTGACTTTATAAGAATTATTCTCATAGTCCTGTATGACTTCATATGGCCCAATATAAAGTTCAGCAAATTTATGATAAAATTTTGAACTAGGATTTGAGACTGCAGGTTTCTTCACGAGCACCAATTCTCCCACACGTAAACTTCGGTGGAACCTCTTATTACGCATTCTTCGTAAACGTCGTTCAGCTTGTTCCTTGAGATGTTGAGATGTATTCTGGACGCAAAGCTCGTGTGAAGGTCTTGGATCACTTGGTAACGGGATTATACCTTCCCATGGTCTTTTTGGATACTCATTATGGTGTACGACAGCGGGTATCTGGCCTGTAGATTCATGTATCGTTGAATTAATACTCTCAGTTATGATTGGCAATACTCTGATCCATTTCCAATGTTCATTCCGACAATAAATTCTACAAAACTTCCCAATCTCTCTCATAATTCTCTCAGCAGGATTTGACTGGGGATTTCTAATTGAACTGAGTACATGTCCTATTCCCAAATTCTGAGTATCCCTTTTAAAAATTTCGGACGTAAACTGAGTCCCATGATCCGTTAGTACAAATTCCGGCTTTCCCATCTGAGGTATAATTTTGTTCTTTATTTGACTAATAACGGCTTTCGTAGTTGCTCTTTGGATAGGGCATAATGTCACAAATTTTGTAAACACATCAACGCATACCAGAATATATTTTAATCCTCTACTTGCACGTGGCAAAGGGCCGTAGAAATCCATTGCAAACAACTCTTTAGGCTTAGAGGGTAGCACTGGCCTAGGAATTTGTCTCATTAAAAATGGACAAGGTTTAATTCGCTGACATATATCACATGTCATTATGACTTTCCGCACCATGTCTTTCAAATTTGGCCAAATCAAGTTTTCCTTAATGGTCGCCGTCACCTTATCAATCCCAGCATGTCCTATCGAATGATGTGTAAGCCAGATCAATTCACATCTCAACTGTGGTGGTACAACAATTCTCAATTTCGTGTGCTCTTCATCAATGAATTTGTGAAGTATGCCATTAAAGAAACTGTAATTTATAGCTTGTTTTTCTGCTTCTCTATATTCAACTGTTCCCGACTGCAATTTCTTCTGAAAATAATCCCTCAATTTCTTGGTCTCATCCCACAACTCTTGTGCTTCCGAAATGTTCCTAAGTTTTTCCAAAAACTGATTATCCTCTTGTGTAATTTCAATCAAATTTACTTCTGCTTTTCCAGATTCAGGATTTCTACTCAACGCATCCGCAATCACATTTAACTTGCCGGCACAATGTTCAAGGGTAACATCATACTGCTGAACAAATAAGCCCCATCGGCTAACCCTCTCGCTTGACATAGTTGTCTTGAAAAGGAAGGTTAAGGCTTTATGATCCGTCCGAATGATAATAGGATAGCCATAAATATACTTCCTCCAATGTCCCAATGCTGTAACAATGGCAAGCATCTCCAACTCCGTCGTAGTGTACTTAATTTCATGAGACCGCAATTTGCGACTCATAAAAGCCAAATAATTTGCTTGGTGATCTTTGTTTTCCGACTCTTGATATAAGACTGCTCCAATTCCCACAACAGAGGCATCTGTCTGAACTATGAATGGTTTTCCGAAATCTGGGTACCCCAATTTCACACTATTAGCCAATAATTCCTTCGTCTTCAAAAATGCATTTTCACAATTTTCATCCCATTTCCATTTCTTATCCTTCTTTAACAAATCCTGAAGAGGCGCAACAACTTCCGTATACAAAGGACAATGGTCTGAGAAAAAGTTACACATTCCCAAGAACTGACGAACATGTTTGATTCTCATGGGTCTGGGGAAATTTTGTATTGATCTGATCTTTACAGGACTAGGTTTGACGCCATTACCGTCCACAATATGACCTAAAACATAATACTTCTTTGACAAAAGTGGGACTTTTCAAGATTTACTTTAAAATTTGCACGATTTAAATTTTCCAAAAGTTTGTGCAATACATCCAAATGCTCTTCCAAAGTCTCCGTTGCAATCATGATATCATCTACATATCTGACCGTAGAATCTTTGACTTACTGCGTTAAATTCTTATCTAGGGCTCGGATCAAAGCAGAACCAGCTGTCTTCAAACCAAAAGGTAATCGGTTAAAGATATACGTCTGTTGGTCGAACAAAAATCCTGTCAAAACCTTAGTAGCTTCATCCAACTCAATATGGTGATACGATGACGTTAAGTCAATAGTCGTAAAATAACGTTTGCCTCGGAATTTTTTCAACAATTCCTTGATAGGAGGGGCCTTATCGTATTCAGGCACAAGTCGTTGATTTATGGCCCTTGCGTCCAAGCAAACACGGATGCTTCCATTAGGTTTTTCAACAATCACCAAAGGATTCAAAAATGGTGTAGGTTTTTTAGATATTAAACCGTTATCCTCCATTTCCTTGATTACTTCTTTAACTTCAGGGTAAAACTTCTCTGCTACTGGATAAGGTCTTTGTTTAAACGGTTCCCAACTATTTACTTTCAACTCATATTTATAATTTGGAATCTTCCCCGGTTTGGATCCGAATACTGTTTTATGGTGGCCTAAAATCCCCTTTAATTTTGACTTATCTTCTTCTCCTATCATGGCTTCTGATACTTTATTTTTGACTTTGTCCCCGAAATCTGGTAACTCAGTCTCCCTTTCCAATGCGAAAATCATTTCCTCAAATTCTTCTAGAATAGCATCCTGATTTTGATGTATGTTTCTAACTATATCTTCCACCGATTGTTCTGCCAACCAAATTCTTTCTTCTCCCTCAACGTTTGGTAGTTGGTTTAACTGAATTTCTGACTGATCATCACTGAGATTGAAGCTTATTACATCCTTTTCCATATCAATAACTGCCTTAAATTCTCGGAGAAAGTCAGCCCCTATAATCATGTTGAATTCCATTCGGTTCATTATAATGAATGGGTGAGACATGATATTACTTCCAACTTCTACATCTACATAAGCTTGACTTTTACATGTTGTAACTTTGTCTGGTATTATGCCTCGAATTTTAACTGACGCTACTGGTATAATTGGTATTTGACATTTCCTCTGTAATTCATCGATTAAAACTTGCGATACCACGCTGACACTTGCCCCAGTATCCACCAAACACCTGACCCTCAGACTCCCAACTCTGACATAAATGACAGGTAACTTCTTTATTTCATTATTTACAAATCTATCTTTATCCTCTACAAGATCTTCTGGTCTAGCTATCCAAGAATCAATGGTTGCAATTGCCCATCCATGATTATCCTGATGGCGACATCCTGCGGTTGCACTATCTTGGAATACTACATTTCGGCCTTTTTTTTTAGCTCCACTTCCCTCCATTGAAAACCTCGGGGCATTTATATTTAATCCACCAGATTCCTCTCTACGTCTATGAGCCTGATATTCCCTACTCTCAGCTCCATGACTTCTGTCCTGATTCCCTTGTTGAATCGCACTCTTCCACTGGTCCGACGACACTCCTTTCGTGGCCAACTCCTCAACATATCTTCTAGACTCATTCCTGCGTTCTTGAAGATCCATTCTGTCATTTTCTTCTCTTCTTGGTCGACCTCTTGCATCACCTGGTCTATTATATGGTGGATATGGTCTTCTCATCTCTCCAAACCTTCCATATCTATATCGGTACCCTTGTCTTCTGTTTCCTCCATAATTCTGATTATAATTTGACTCATAACTTCTATCGTTGACTCGTCCTCTTCCAAAGGATTGAGCTTTCCAATTTCTTCCCTGGTATCCTCCTCGATACTCTCTGTTCTGATTATCATCGTTCTTATTGTTGTACGTGTTGGTTCCCTGGGTCTTCTTCTCTGATGAATTCTCTTCCTTGGTCAAGTCAATAGTATGGACTGCTTCAATATTCCGATTCCTAGGATGATACAAGTTCGATGTTTGATCTAATTGTCTCAACAATACTTCGGCCTCTACAGCTGTTTTCACGTTCGCAGCTATCAATGTCCTTTGCACATCCACAGGTAACTGTCTTTCGATTGATGCGATTAACTCTTCTTCTGGAGGCGGACAGTCTAACTCCCTAAGCTTCAAAAGTTGCCCACTGAAAAAGTCTGCGTATCTCGTGGGTACTGTGCTCTGGTATTTCCGTGAATACAGTTCAAGTCTGAGTCCTTGTTGAACCTCCTGACCCCAGTATTTTTGTAAAAAGGCACGCTTGAAACCTTCGTAGTCATCAAAACAATATTTGAATGCTTTAAACCAGATCAATGGTTGTCCATCTAGAAATCGCTCTACAATCCTCAACTGTCTATCCGGATGAATTCTATTGTCCTGAATATATTCTGTCATCTCTCTAAGGAAACTTTTCGGTGTTATCTCGGGCCCGCCAGTGAATTTCCTTGGCTTTCCCTCGGATAATCTCATCAATTCAAAATATGGAATTGGTCCCATAATCTGTGGCGTTGAAGTTCGTTCTTCAAATGGTTGGTTGGTAGTTTCAGGTAAACGGGTCTGATCTACTCCATTTCCCAATCCTACACTACTAGAATGGCTTCCTGCTTGCTCTAAGACATTTTGTTTATTTATCATCGATCGCATGAGCAGTTCTCCCTTAGTCTCCTGTAATTTCAATATCTCGACATCTTCCTTAAGTCCCTTGATTTGTCCGATCTCCTCTTTCATTTCTTTCATTAATTCTTCATGTATGTCCACCTTCACTTCCGTCTTATGGCATTTATGAGCCCATTCACTAATTTGCTTCGTTACTTCACAACCTTCAGCTCGAAGATCCGCTTGCACTCCATTTATTTCCTCCAAGAGTTCCTTCCTATTTTCAGCCATCTCTTCTTTCAGTTGGTCTTCTACCTTCTTAACTTCTCCATGGACATTATCTCTCAATTGCAACAACCGGTCATTGAATCCCTCGGCAGTCTTGACAAACGCTTCATGTGTTTCTATTTGTAGCTTGGTGACTTTGGCGTCTGTCAATACGATCGCTTCCTCAATATCAACCATCTTATCCTTGATCGAATTTACAGCTTTCTGTTGACCCTCGACGTTTATTTCGACTTGACTCAGTTTCTCCGACAACCTGGCATCTACTTGCGATACTGTTAAAGCGACCTGATCTATCTTTTCTTCCAACTTGTCACTGCGGGTAACTGCTTCCATTCGGACCTCTTCTATCTGCTTCTCTAATCTTTGAGCATTCCTATCGCAGCCCTCTTTAACTATAGTTATCTCTGTCGATAGCTGATCTTTGATACTGACCATCTGGTCCCTAACTTCTTTAAATTGTTCATTTGCACTCTCCTTAACTTCTTTAAATTGTTCATTGACACCTTGAAATTGTTGGTTAACACCTTGAAATTGTTGGTTAACACCTTGAAATTGTTCATTTGCACTCTCCTTAACTTCCCTAAATTGTTCACTAGTGCTCTCCTTCGCTTCCCTAAATTGTTCATTAGTGCTCTCCTTCGCTTCCCTAAATTGTTCATTCATGTCCTCCCTCAGTTCATTCATGAGTTCGGTCATAAGACCCTTCATCACCTCCACATCTACCATATTATCTTTCTGAGAAAACGGGCCTTCCCTCTAACCATGTGCCGTGGATATGAGAAAGAATAAGTTCAAATTTCCATAATTACTATTATATAATTTAATTCCAGCTTCTTTACTTTACGTTACGTGGATAATATCAATCAAAAATTTGGCCAAACATTGCCATCTAAAAGCTGTCCCTATTTCATCTACATTTTGCCAAAGTTTTATACAAAGAAAACAAAACCCGAAATAAATTCGCTAACAAATAATTAACACAGCCCCAAAGAAATTTAACATTGAACCACCGAATATCGCGATACTATCATTGGGCTTTCGAATTATTAAGTACTTCACATACAGTACATGCCAGTATACAAACACATGCCCTCAGCATTACGGCGGATATGACCGAAACAATGGCCCATATCGTCGTAAACTGACACCATAACATTTGTTACTGCCATCTTCCACAACTTGTGACCGAGGTCATCTCATCCTTCCAAGAAAATCTACAATTTCTTAAACTATTGCCCCTGGCTGAATTTATTTGAAGAATAAACCAGACATTTTTAACCTCGTTTGGATTTAACACAATCCCTCTATTCTTTTGGGCATTTCTATTAAGTGACTGCCATGAGCCTATGTCCATAACAATGGTACTCACGATCTGTTCTCATTCAGTTTCGCAAAATAATCTACATTTACATGTCACTCATAAAATATCTAACAAAAATCGTGAAACCCGAAATTTAGGATTTTTCCAAAAAATTTTCCAAAATTTCTATCATCACCATGATCAACTTGGTTCCACTTAATGGGTAAACACACAATCGTGCCCCACGTCACGGGCGCCAACTCAACCCTCTACCCTTCCTGCCTTTGAAATGTGGTGCCGGCTCGAGACATCCCAGGGTCGCTGACTGGGTACTACCCTCAGAGATATCTTCAGATATTATAAACTAACCTTAAATTAATCAAGCGGGAAGGATAAAAGAGAAGAAATAAAATAATTAAATAAAAATCCGAATGAGAACATTTACGAATGCAAAATTTATTGAAAAGGCTAAACTTTGGCAAAGCAAATATACTTCTATACAAACAATAAACTCTTCGGACCAAATATTGTTCACAACCTCTATCACCCTCGACTATAAAATATCAACCTCATGACTCATAGATTTCAAATCCTTCTAAACACATTACTTCATCTTATTACAATTCCCTTTCATCTTATTCATCAACTCTACTTCAGTACTTCAAAAATTTTAATCCAATTCCATTCCACACATATCTTGGTACCACCATATTTCAAAATTTTCAATAATAAAATATTATAATAATCTATCATCATGACCTTCGTTAATTTGTCAAAGTACCTTTTTAAAATGTTAATACAACCAAAACTTCTTCCGTTCATTCTTTGAATAACAAATTCATATTTGCTCTCCATACCTTTAAGTTATTTCCTCACCATATTATAAACCTTGTAGTTACCATTTACTAAATCCCAAATTATTTATTTAAATACACTCTTCGAAATGAAATGTATGAGGCTGTGTAAATTCATTAAGCAACATCCGCCGTGTAATTCACAACTCATCTTTAATTAATTAAATCCATTAAATTCATTATAATTTACCAATTCGCAGTTATCAATGTCGGTATAATTGTTACCTTGAAAATCATAAATTTATCCAATCACGTTTGTTAGATTTGGTAATTCAGTCCAAAATTTTATATATCATAAAATTATTCATCACAAATTTTATATAAAAAATAGTCCCTATTATTATTTGAGTCCGAAACTATTTAACTTATTCTTTCTCAGTACCATCCTTCCCTCATATAATGCTGATAATGTGGAACGCACGCACGAAATCGAAAAGTAACCCTGACATAAATAAATTAAGTTAATTCACCGATTCATCTAAAATTAAAAATATCTTGCATATGCCTAATTAGCTGTTTATCAACACAAAAACATCCTACCCTGTAGCAAGACCTACACTACAATGATAATGCACCTTAACCTACACTGAATTTACAGACAAGGGTCAGAACCTCAATGTCGCAAGTACATACAACCACATGAACTGAATTCAACATCAAAAAAAAATATATTGCAACTGCAAAACAGAATTTACATTGCTCATACACTGAAGACCATATAACATAAACAAACACAACATAATTTCAATCATATAGTCACAGGGAAACTCATTATACACTGGCTCGGCCGGGCATTGAACTCCGACCCTCAACATGGCATCATTACAGTGACCTATCATTATGCTTGCCGTAATAAACTGTCACGAAATATATCTGTTATTAATCAATTTTATTGTGCTGTCCTAAGTTCTACAAAACAGAATTATCTAACAAATGACTGTAATATATTTTACTTCTAAGACCCTACTACAGCTACCATAGCTTCTCTAATACACAACACGCCGTCCTGGTCTGCTGCCTTATCTCACGTCCGACTCGTTTCATTGACACGGCATTCTAATTTGTCCGCACCCACTTAATATTCTCTCTCTCTCCGCTCTAAATGAAGCCATATGTTTCCTCCACGATATCTGCGTATTCTTACTCTCGGTGCGAACAGTAACTAATTATATATGACACTCTCAATACATCTCATTTTGTTCCATCTCTCACGTATATTTGTACTACCTTTTTCATTCAACATTCTCGGGAACACATATATCACTATGCCGGTATTTTACATCTGTGGCGTTGTACAATATCATTGGTTCGACCCTGCGGTTGGCAATCTGTGTCTTAGAGGTCCCTGCTTCAATACTAGCTAGCTATATTCCGGATAAATTAATAGAATGACACTTTATTTCCTACAGCACAAAATTTTAATTCACTGGTTAGCACTACCTGTTACTTACTGATGACATCTATTTCAAAATTTCCACTGTAATGTGCCGGAAAGATCCAGGTTCGAAACTTTGGTCATGGAAATTTTCTTGATGAACTTTCATGCGACATGCCAGGTTAATCTATCTATTCCCTCTAACTAATCCTTACTGATGCCTCCTACGTCATTAAATATTCACACACGCACACGCTAATATTTGCTAGAAGATCACGCACTGAGAAGAAAACAAAAAAAACCATGTTTCACACCCGTAATGGAAGATCATTATTTACACACATTATTTTCACACTCGCGAAGACCATATTTTAACACACGCTAATATCACAATATGTACACCCCCCTAGGCATCAGCATAAAATAAAACCTAAAAAAAAAACCTAACTATCCTTGCTACAGTACTTAAAAAGGAAAATAAACGAATAATCATGCATTAATTTATTTACAGTTAACAGCTAATCATGCACATGCTAGATAATGAATCAGGGTACTTATCGACTCGGCGACGCTCCATGCTCAGCTCCACGGCCTCATGGTTTCAGGTCGGCCCCATGATGTACTTAAGCCATCATGCTAACGGCCTCAAAACCTGAACCCATACCATTCTCCACAACCATGGTCTTCACTCTTGTTGCTTTCATGAAATCACACGCTCATCACTTCCTACTACACTAAAATACATATAAAAAAAACACAGATATAATTAAATTATTCTAGCACATACACTTATTCACAATTGTAATATACACTTTGTCTCTGCTTTCCGCGAGTTTACACGTGGCACTGCGATGCGTCCTTGTTTGATCTCGCTCCGATCCTAATTTTCAGTTAAGGTTGTAAAAATTCACCTTCTTGAATTTACAAAAATTTCGGTCATTATTGAGTTAAATGCAAAGTCTATCGGACCCGTAGTATCTTCGACAGCTAGTTATTTGATAGGAAATGCTCTAGATTAGGGTTCTCGTGAACCACATACACGTACGTCCGACACGTTCAAATTTCCGTAGCAGAGTGCCTGTTCTTAGCGGCTCGCGTCCTCTCCATGCACGCCGGATTCTGGGTATGGAGCTCGGGGAACCCCATTAACAATGATGTAACATCCCGTCACATATGCCTGCGATTATTTATTCCAATAACTTGTTGCAAATACGCCGTCTTTAATTATTGTTCTCAAAATGGTTTAATCTTGTTTTCACCTTATCCCCTGGTGGATTTAATTATTTTAGAAATCATTTATGCGGCACCCATCTTTAATTTACCCCCATCATTCCAAAACCTGCTCTGCTGCGATTCGCTGCCTGAAAATGTTGCCAACTTAAATCTGGTGACTTTGGTCATCACACCTCATGGAATATTCCACTGCTTTCCATTTCATCATAAGATGACCTTGACACGTGGAACTATCTTTAAACCTGGGCAAACGAAATGGCGCCACACATCCGGCCCATAATGTAACTGCGGCTATTCCCTCATATGCCATTTTTTTAATTTCCTAATATTTTTAAAGACAATGATATGAGCCAATTGGGCTCATCTTTCCCCCACTTTCTTTTTGGAAAAATTACTGACAAGGGATTTTTCCAACCACACATCTTCCAAATATATCATTGTCTTTCCATTATTTACTTAACAAATCCAGATTTTAGACTCAAATTTTCTTCCTTAAGACGAGTATTATTCATTGTTAACTTAGTAACCACCTTCTCCATCATTCCTCTTAATTCAATTAATTCTTCACAGGCACATTCTCCGCCAGAACTTTCGTTTTCATCCATTTCTCCTCTGGGCATCTCGTATGTAGTATCGTAGGTTAACATAACATCTTCTTCTTCTTCATCTTCCATCTCATCGTCTTCTCCACCATCTTCTTCTCCTCCTTCATCTTCTTCAGGATGTCCTTCAAGATCGTCTTCGTCAACCATTGTTTCCTGGTCAATATTTCTCCTTGTGGGATAATATAATTTCAAATTTCCAGCATTATAAGTGCTTTCAACTCCTGTCTCTAAGTTTTTGACTTTATAAGAATTATTCTCATAGTCCTGTATGACTTCATATGGCCCAATATAAAGTTCAGCAAATTTATGATAAAATTTTGAACTAGGATTTGAGACTGCAGGTTTCTTCACGAGCACCAATTCTCCCACACGTAAACTTCGGTGGAACCTCTTATTACGCATTCTTCGTAAACGTCGTTCAGCTTGTTCCTTGAGATGTTGAGATGTATTCTGGACGCAAAGCTCGTGTGAAGGTCTTGGATCACTTGGTAACGGGATTATACCTTCCCATGGTCTTTTTGGATACTCATTATGGTGTACGACAGCGGGTATCTGGCCTGTAGATTCATGTATCGTTGAATTAATACTCTCAGTTATGATTGGCAATACTCTGATCCATTTCCAATGTTCATTCCGACAATAAATTCTACAAAACTTCCCAATCTCTCTCATAATTCTCTCAGCAGGATTTGACTGGGGATTTCTAATTGAACTGAGTACATGTCCTATTCCCAAATTCTGAGTATCCCTTTTAAAAATTTCGGACGTAAACTGAGTCCCATGATCCGTTAGTACAAATTCCGGCTTTCCCATCTGAGGTATAATTTTGTTCTTTATTTGACTAATAACGGCTTTCGTAGTTGCTCTTTGGATAGGGCATAATGTCACAAATTTTGTAAACACATCAACGCATACCAGAATATATTTTAATCCTCTACTTGCACGTGGCAAAGGGCCGTAGAAATCCATTGCAAACAACTCTTTAGGCTTAGAGGGTAGCACTGGCCTAGGAATTTGTCTCATTAAAAATGGACAAGGTTTAATTCGCTGACATATATCACATGTCATTATGACTTTCCGCACCATGTCTTTCAAATTTGGCCAAATCAAGTTTTCCTTAATGGTCGCCGTCACCTTATCAATCCCAGCATGTCCTATCGAATGATGTGTAAGCCAGATCAATTCACATCTCAACTGTGGTGGTACAACAATTCTCAATTTCGTGTGCTCTTCATCAATGAATTTGTGAAGTATGCCATTAAAGAAACTGTAATTTATAGCTTGTTTTTCTGCTTCTCTATATTCAACTGTTCCCGACTGCAATTTCTTCTGAAAATAATCCCTCAATTTCTTGGTCTCATCCCACAACTCTTGTGCTTCCGAAATGTTCCTAAGTTTTTCCAAAAACTGATTATCCTCTTGTGTAATTTCAATCAAATTTACTTCTGCTTTTCCAGATTCAGGATTTCTACTCAACGCATCCGCAATCACATTTAACTTGCCGGCACAATGTTCAAGGGTAACATCATACTGCTGAACAAATAAGCCCCATCGGCTAACCCTCTCGCTTGACATAGTTGTCTTGAAAAGGAAGGTTAAGGCTTTATGATCCGTCCGAATGATAATAGGATAGCCATAAATATACTTCCTCCAATGTCCCAATGCTGTAACAATGGCAAGCATCTCCAACTCCGTCGTAGTGTACTTAATTTCATGAGACCGCAATTTGCGACTCATAAAAGCCAAATAATTTGCTTGGTGATCTTTGTTTTCCGACTCTTGATATAAGACTGCTCCAATTCCCACAACAGAGGCATCTGTCTGAACTATGAATGGTTTTCCGAAATCTGGGTACCCCAATTTCACACTATTAGCCAATAATTCCTTCGTCTTCAAAAATGCATTTTCACAATTTTCATCCCATTTCCATTTCTTATCCTTCTTTAACAAATCCTGAAGAGGCGCAACAACTTCCGTATACAAAGGACAATGGTCTGAGAAAAAGTTACACATTCCCAAGAACTGACGAACATGTTTGATTCTCATGGGTCTGGGGAAATTTTGTATTGATCTGATCTTTACAGGACTAGGTTTGACGCCATTACCGTCCACAATATGACCTAAAACATAATACTTCTTTGACAAAAGTGGGACTTTTCAAGATTTACTTTAAAATTTGCACGATTTAAATTTTCCAAAAGTTTGTGCAATACATCCAAATGCTCTTCCAAAGTCTCCGTTGCAATCATGATATCATCTACATATCTGACCGTAGAATCTTTGACTTACTGCGTTAAATTCTTATCTAGGGCTCGGATCAAAGCAGAACCAGCTGTCTTCAAACCAAAAGGTAATCGGTTAAAGATATACGTCTGTTGGTCGAACAAAAATCCTGTCAAAACCTTAGTAGCTTCATCCAACTCAATATGGTGATACGATGACGTTAAGTCAATAGTCGTAAAATAACGTTTGCCTCGGAATTTTTTCAACAATTCCTTGATAGGAGGGGCCTTATCGTATTCAGGCACAAGTCGTTGATTTATGGCCCTTGCGTCCAAGCAAACACGGATGCTTCCATTAGGTTTTTCAACAATCACCAAAGGATTCAAAAATGGTGTAGGTTTTTTAGATATTAAACCGTTATCCTCCATTTCCTTGATTACTTCTTTAACTTCAGGGTAAAACTTCTCTGCTACTGGATAAGGTCTTTGTTTAAACGGTTCCCAACTATTTACTTTCAACTCATATTTATAATTTGGAATCTTCCCCGGTTTGGATCCGAATACTGTTTTATGGTGGCCTAAAATCCCCTTTAATTTTGACTTATCTTCTTCTCCTATCATGGCTTCTGATACTTTATTTTTGACTTTGTCCCCGAAATCTGGTAACTCAGTCTCCCTTTCCAATGCGAAAATCATTTCCTCAAATTCTTCTAGAATAGCATCCTGATTTTGATGTATGTTTCTAACTATATCTTCCACCGATTGTTCTGCCAACCAAATTCTTTCTTCTCCCTCAACGTTTGGTAGTTGGTTTAACTGAATTTCTGACTGATCATCACTGAGATTGAAGCTTATTACATCCTTTTCCATATCAATAACTGCCTTAAATTCTCGGAGAAAGTCAGCCCCTATAATCATGTTGAATTCCATTCGGTTCATTATAATGAATGGGTGAGACATGATATTACTTCCAACTTCTACATCTACATAAGCTTGACTTTTACATGTTGTAACTTTGTCTGGTATTATGCCTCGAATTTTAACTGACGCTACTGGTATAATTGGTATTTGACATTTCCTCTGTAATTCATCGATTAAAACTTGCGATACCACGCTGACACTTGCCCCAGTATCCACCAAACACCTGACCCTCAGACTCCCAACTCTGACATAAATGACAGGTAACTTCTTTATTTCATTATTTACAAATCTATCTTTATCCTCTACAAGATCTTCTGGTCTAGCTATCCAAGAATCAATGGTTGCAATTGCCCATCCATGATTATCCTGATGGCGACATCCTGCGGTTGCACTATCTTGGAATACTACATTTCGGCCTTTTTTTTTAGCTCCACTTCCCTCCATTGAAAACCTCGGGGCATTTATATTTAATCCACCAGATTCCTCTCTACGTCTATGAGCCTGATATTCCCTACTCTCAGCTCCATGACTTCTGTCCTGATTCCCTTGTTGAATCGCACTCTTCCACTGGTCCGACGACACTCCTTTCGTGGCCAACTCCTCAACATATCTTCTAGACTCATTCCTGCGTTCTTGAAGATCCATTCTGTCATTTTCTTCTCTTCTTGGTCGACCTCTTGCATCACCTGGTCTATTATATGGTGGATATGGTCTTCTCATCTCTCCAAACCTTCCATATCTATATCGGTACCCTTGTCTTCTGTTTCCTCCATAATTCTGATTATAATTTGACTCATAACTTCTATCGTTGACTCGTCCTCTTCCAAAGGATTGAGCTTTCCAATTTCTTCCCTGGTATCCTCCTCGATACTCTCTGTTCTGATTATCATCGTTCTTATTGTTGTACGTGTTGGTTCCCTGGGTCTTCTTCTCTGATGAATTCTCTTCCTTGGTCAAGTCAATAGTATGGACTGCTTCAATATTCCGATTCCTAGGATGATACAAGTTCGATGTTTGATCTAATTGTCTCAACAATACTTCGGCCTCTACAGCTGTTTTCACGTTCGCAGCTATCAATGTCCTTTGCACATCCACAGGTAACTGTCTTTCGATTGATGCGATTAACTCTTCTTCTGGAGGCGGACAGTCTAACTCCCTAAGCTTCAAAAGTTGCCCACTGAAAAAGTCTGCGTATCTCGTGGGTACTGTGCTCTGGTATTTCCGTGAATACAGTTCAAGTCTGAGTCCTTGTTGAACCTCCTGACCCCAGTATTTTTGTAAAAAGGCACGCTTGAAACCTTCGTAGTCATCAAAACAATATTTGAATGCTTTAAACCAGATCAATGGTTGTCCATCTAGAAATCGCTCTACAATCCTCAACTGTCTATCCGGATGAATTCTATTGTCCTGAATATATTCTGTCATCTCTCTAAGGAAACTTTTCGGTGTTATCTCGGGCCCGCCAGTGAATTTCCTTGGCTTTCCCTCGGATAATCTCATCAATTCAAAATATGGAATTGGTCCCATAATCTGTGGCGTTGAAGTTCGTTCTTCAAATGGTTGGTTGGTAGTTTCAGGTAAACGGGTCTGATCTACTCCATTTCCCAATCCTACACTACTAGAATGGCTTCCTGCTTGCTCTAAGACATTTTGTTTATTTATCATCGATCGCATGAGCAGTTCTCCCTTAGTCTCCTGTAATTTCAATATCTCGACATCTTCCTTAAGTCCCTTGATTTGTCCGATCTCCTCTTTCATTTCTTTCATTAATTCTTCATGTATGTCCACCTTCACTTCCGTCTTATGGCATTTATGAGCCCATTCACTAATTTGCTTCGTTACTTCACAACCTTCAGCTCGAAGATCCGCTTGCACTCCATTTATTTCCTCCAAGAGTTCCTTCCTATTTTCAGCCATCTCTTCTTTCAGTTGGTCTTCTACCTTCTTAACTTCTCCATGGACATTATCTCTCAATTGCAACAACCGGTCATTGAATCCCTCGGCAGTCTTGACAAACGCTTCATGTGTTTCTATTTGTAGCTTGGTGACTTTGGCGTCTGTCAATACGATCGCTTCCTCAATATCAACCATCTTATCCTTGATCGAATTTACAGCTTTCTGTTGACCCTCGACGTTTATTTCGACTTGACTCAGTTTCTCCGACAACCTGGCATCTACTTGCGATACTGTTAAAGCGACCTGATCTATCTTTTCTTCCAACTTGTCACTGCGGGTAACTGCTTCCATTCGGACCTCTTCTATCTGCTTCTCTAATCTTTGAGCATTCCTATCGCAGCCCTCTTTAACTATAGTTATCTCTGTCGATAGCTGATCTTTGATACTGACCATCTGGTCCCTAACTTCTTTAAATTGTTCATTTGCACTCTCCTTAACTTCTTTAAATTGTTCATTGACACCTTGAAATTGTTGGTTAACACCTTGAAATTGTTGGTTAACACCTTGAAATTGTTCATTTGCACTCTCCTTAACTTCCCTAAATTGTTCACTAGTGCTCTCCTTCGCTTCCCTAAATTGTTCATTAGTGCTCTCCTTCGCTTCCCTAAATTGTTCATTCATGTCCTCCCTCAGTTCATTCATGAGTTCGGTCATAAGACCCTTCATCACCTCCACATCTACCATATTATCTTTCTGAGAAAACGGGCCTTCCCTCTAACCATGTGCCGTGGATATGAGAAAGAATAAGTTCAAATTTCCATAATTACTATTATATAATTTAATTCCAGCTTCTTTACTTTACGTTACGTGGATAATATCAATCAAAAATTTGGCCAAACATTGCCATCTAAAAGCTGTCCCTATTTCATCTACATTTTGCCAAAGTTTTATACAAAGAAAACAAAACCCGAAATAAATTCGCTAACAAATAATTAACACAGCCCCAAAGAAATTTAACATTGAACCACCGAATATCGCGATACTATCATTGGGCTTTCGAATTATTAAGTACTTCACATACAGTACATGCCAGTATACAAACACATGCCCTCAGCATTACGGCGGATATGACCGAAACAATGGCCCATATCGTCGTAAACTGACACCATAACATTTGTTACTGCCATCTTCCACAACTTGTGACCGAGGTCATCTCATCCTTCCAAGAAAATCTACAATTTCTTAAACTATTGCCCCTGGCTGAATTTATTTGAAGAATAAACCAGACATTTTTAACCTCGTTTGGATTTAACACAATCCCTCTATTCTTTTGGGCATTTCTATTAAGTGACTGCCATGAGCCTATGTCCATAACAATGGTACTCACGATCTGTTCTCATTCAGTTTCGCAAAATAATCTACATTTACATGTCACTCATAAAATATCTAACAAAAATCGTGAAACCCGAAATTTAGGATTTTTCCAAAAAATTTTCCAAAATTTCTATCATCACCATGATCAACTTGGTTCCACTTAATGGGTAAACACACAATCGTGCCCCACGTCACGGGCGCCAACTCAACCCTCTACCCTTCCTGCCTTTGAAATGTGGTGCCGGCTCGAGACATCCCAGGGTCGCTGACTGGGTACTACCCTCAGAGATATCTTCAGATATTATAAACTAACCTTAAATTAATCAAGCGGGAAGGATAAAAGAGAAGAAATAAAATAATTAAATAAAAATCCGAATGAGAACATTTACGAATGCAAAATTTATTGAAAAGGCTAAACTTTGGCAAAGCAAATATACTTCTATACAAACAATAAACTCTTCGGACCAAATATTGTTCACAACCTCTATCACCCTCGACTATAAAATATCAACCTCATGACTCATAGATTTCAAATCCTTCTAAACACATTACTTCATCTTATTACAATTCCCTTTCATCTTATTCATCAACTCTACTTCAGTACTTCAAAAATTTTAATCCAATTCCATTCCACACATATCTTGGTACCACCATATTTCAAAATTTTCAATAATAAAATATTATAATAATCTATCATCATGACCTTCGTTAATTTGTCAAAGTACCTTTTTAAAATGTTAATACAACCAAAACTTCTTCCGTTCATTCTTTGAATAACAAATTCATATTTGCTCTCCATACCTTTAAGTTATTTCCTCACCATATTATAAACCTTGTAGTTACCATTTACTAAATCCCAAATTATTTATTTAAATACACTCTTCGAAATGAAATGTATGAGGCTGTGTAAATTCATTAAGCAACATCCGCCGTGTAATTCACAACTCATCTTTAATTAATTAAATCCATTAAATTCATTATAATTTACCAATTCGCAGTTATCAATGTCGGTATAATTGTTACCTTGAAAATCATAAATTTATCCAATCACGTTTGTTAGATTTGGTAATTCAGTCCAAAATTTTATATATCATAAAATTATTCATCACAAATTTTATATAAAAAATAGTCCCTATTATTATTTGAGTCCGAAACTATTTAACTTATTCTTTCTCAGTACCATCCTTCCCTCATATAATGCTGATAATGTGGAACGCACGCACGAAATCGAAAAGTAACCCTGACATAAATAAATTAAGTTAATTCACCGATTCATCTAAAATTAAAAATATCTTGCATATGCCTAATTAGCTGTTTATCAACACAAAAACATCCTACCCTGTAGCAAGACCTACACTACAATGATAATGCACCTTAACCTACACTGAATTTACAGACAAGGGTCAGAACCTCAATGTCGCAAGTACATACAACCACATGAACTGAATTCAACATCAAAAAAAAATATATTGCAACTGCAAAACAGAATTTACATTGCTCATACACTGAAGACCATATAACATAAACAAACACAACATAATTTCAATCATATAGTCACAGGGAAACTCATTATACACTGGCTCGGCCGGGCATTGAACTCCGACCCTCAACATGGCATCATTACAGTGACCTATCATTATGCTTGCCGTAATAAACTGTCACGAAATATATCTGTTATTAATCAATTTTATTGTGCTGTCCTAAGTTCTACAAAACAGAATTATCTAACAAATGACTGTAATATATTTTACTTCTAAGACCCTACTACAGCTACCATAGCTTCTCTAATACACAACACGCCGTCCTGGTCTGCTGCCTTATCTCACGTCCGACTCGTTTCATTGACACGGCATTCTAATTTGTCCGCACCCACTTAATATTCTCTCTCTCTCCGCTCTAAATGAAGCCATATGTTTCCTCCACGATATCTGCGTATTCTTACTCTCGGTGCGAACAGTAACTAATTATATATGACACTCTCAATACATCTCATTTTGTTCCATCTCTCACGTATATTTGTACTACCTTTTTCATTCAACATTCTCGGGAACACATATATCACTATGCCGGTATTTTACATCTGTGGCGTTGTACAATATCATTGGTTCGACCCTGCGGTTGGCAATCTGTGTCTTAGAGGTCCCTGCTTCAATACTAGCTAGCTATATTCCGGATAAATTAATAGAATGACACTTTATTTCCTACAGCACAAAATTTTAATTCACTGGTTAGCACTACCTGTTACTTACTGATGACATCTATTTCAAAATTTCCACTGTAATGTGCCGGAAAGATCCAGGTTCGAAACTTTGGTCATGGAAATTTTCTTGATGAACTTTCATGCGACATGCCAGGTTAATCTATCTATTCCCTCTAACTAATCCTTACTGATGCCTCCTACGTCATTAAATATTCACACACGCACACGCTAATATTTGCTAGAAGATCACGCACTGAGAAGAAAACAAAAAAAACCATGTTTCACACCCGTAATGGAAGATCATTATTTACACACATTATTTTCACACTCGCGAAGACCATATTTTAACACACGCTAATATCACAATATGTACACCCCCCTAGGCATCAGCATAAAATAAAACCTAAAAAAAACCTAACTATCCTTGCTACAGTACTTAAAAAGGAAAATAAACGAATAATCATGCATTAATTTATTTACTGTTAACAGCTAATCATGCACATGCTAGATAATGAATCAGGGTACTTATCGACTCGGCGACGCTCCATGCTCAGCTCCACGGCCTCATGGTTTCAGGTCGGCCCCATGATGTACTTAAGCCATCATGCTAACGGCCTCAAAACCTGAACCCATACCATTCTCCACAACCATGGTCTTCACTCTTGTTGCTTTCATGAAATCACACGCTCATCACTTCCTACTACACTAAAATACATATAAAAAAAACACAGATATAATTAAATTATTCTAGCACATACACTTATTCACAATTGTAATATACACTTTGTCTCTGCTTTCCGCGAGTTTACACGTGGCACTGCGATGCGTCCTTGTTTGATCTCGCTCCGATCCTAATTTTCAGTTAAGGTTGTAAAAATTCACCTTCTTGAATTTACAAAAATTTCGGTCATTATTGAGTTAAATGCAAAGTCTATCGGACCCGTAGTATCTTCGACAGCTAGTTATTTGATAGGAAATGCTCTAGATTAGGGTTCTCGTGAACCACATACACGTACGTCCGACACGTTCAAATTTCCGTAGCAGAGTGCCTGTTCTTAGCGGCTCGCGTCCTCTCCATGCACGCCGGATTCTGGGTATGGAGCTCGGGGAACCCCATTAACAATGATGTAACATCCCGTCACATATGCCTGCGATTATTTATTCCAATAACTTGTTGCAAATACGCCGTCTTTAATTATTGTTCTCAAAATGGTTTAATCTTGTTTTCACCTTATCCCCTGGTGGATTTAATTATTTTAGAAATCATTTATGCGGCACCCATCTTTAATTTACCCCCATCATTCCAAAACCTGCTCTGCTGCGATTCGCTGCCTGAAAATGTTGCCAACTTAAATCTGGTGACTTTGGTCATCACACCTCATGGAATATTCCACTGCTTTCCATTTCATCATAAAATGACCTTGACACGTGGAACTATCTTTAAACCTGGGCAAACGAAATGGCGCCACACATCCGGCCCATAATGTAACTGCGGCTATTCCCTCATATGCCATTTTTTTAATTTCCTAATATTTTTAAAGACAATGATATGAGCCAATTGGGCTCAGTATGTATGTATGTATGTATGTATGTATGTATGTATGTATGTATGTATGTATGTATTGAACCCGAACGGTTCATATCATTGGCACAGAATATCGTAAATTATAGAAAGTTACGGGAAGAATGGAGTACAGTTACATGATAGGCCGGATATGTGTTGCAATTCCGCTTGCCTAAGCTTGAAGCTAGAGTCCACGTGTCAGGGTCATTTGATGGCGTAATATCGAAGGAATGGAATATTCCACACTAGAGTGAGAGAGGTGTATGATTGAGGTACTCAGATTTTAAGTTGGCAGGACTTCTGAGTAGCGAATCAGAGCACAGCGAGCTCGAGGTGATGGGGGAAAGAAATATGGACGCCCGCGTGAAAGCCCTCCGATTTTGACAAAATCAGCCGAGGGAGAATGTAGAATAAATTTCAGGCTCTTCCGTAGATCAGAATTTAAGACGACATTTTCCTAATGAACTATCACGACTAATAAATGTAGCTATATACAACGGGATATTGCACCAATGATGAGGGGATTCCCTGAACTCCGTACCAGGAGGTCGGCGTGCAGGAAGAAGCCACGTGCTGCTTGGGAGATACACTCTCCTGCGCGATTTGGGGCGAGTCGGACGGAAGGCGCATGGTGTTCGCTGTAGACTAAAATCTTGAGCATTTCTCAGCCTAGTAACTTTAACTACCGATAAGATATAACTGGATCCGATAGATCTCATTTTCACTTAGATACTGGTGGTGGAAATAGTATAGAATTTGGAGAGATTGTCTCACAATATCAACTTTTGATGTGCAGTAAAAACCGGAACGATATCGAGATATGGGGCGCTTCGCAGTGCCACGTGTTGAGAATAGCAGAGACGGAGTATTTCTACTGTGTGAATAAGTGTTTAATGTGTAGTTATAAGTCATTCATGTTTTGTGTATTTTTGTGTGACAATGCATGTGAGGCTGTGTGAAATGTTAAAGCCAGCAAGAGTGAAGAACATGGGTATCAAGAAAGGCATTGGTTCACATGTTAATGCCACCAGTATGATGGAATAAACAACCCCATGGGGCCGACCTGAGGCCGAGGTGCTGTGTATCTGAACGTGGGACGTCACCGAACTCGATGAGTACCTCTGATTCATTATTCCGCTTATGCACTATTTGCTGTTAACTTGTAAATAATTTTCTTGCATGAAAGTTCACTTTACATTTCTTTTACTGTAGCAAGGGTAGTTAGTTGTAGGGAGTAACTTTTATACTGATGCCTTGGGGGGAGTGATTTATATTAGAAGCGTGTGTTGAATATGGTCTTCTTGAATAATAAGATAATCTGTGTGGAAATACGATCTTCTATAGTAATAAGATACGTGTGTGGAAATATGATTTTCATAGTGTGCGATCTTCTGATATGATACCCGCGTGTGTGTAATTATTTTAAGTAATATAGATGGCAATCGGTATGAGTTTTATAGTCATGGGAATAGGATAGGATAGTAGTGGCATTCTGCATGATATTAAGTTAAGATCGTCGAGAGAAAATTCATTGACCGTGGAGATACGAACCATTGGCCATCCATGCACAATACAGTGAAATTTTACAGTTTATTTCATCAATAAGTAACATGTGTTTAACCAGTAGATGAAAATGTGCTGTGAGGGAATAGATATTCTGTCATATAAGTATTGTGAGATTTAGTGAGATTAGCTTCGAAGTAAGGCCTTTAAGATACAAATGCCAGTAGCAGGAGACGAACCGACGATATTGTGGAGCGAAATATGTGATGACAGTGCCGGCAAAGTAATATAAATGTCTCTTAATATGTTATGAATCCCGTGAGGAGATTGTAATTAAATATGTGATGTACGGAATGTGCATTGGAAGCGTTGAATGCGTATAAATAATGGTTATTGTTCGCCCAGAGAGGCTCAGTGATTCAAAAGATTATTTAAAAGAGACATATGGAGTTAATTAAATGGAGAGATATTAATTTGGTGTTGACGAGAATATTGCCGAGTTAGTAAACAGATATGAGGTGCGCTCAAAGATAAGAAGTTCTTTTTTTCCGGCTGGACATGTATATTAAAGGAGTTTCAAGCTGCGTTGATTAGGGTCTTAAAAATGAAAGGATTAATGTAATTTATTATACAATTCTGCTTGAGAGATTTAGGAACAGCACATTGAAATTAAAATGCCAGATACACTTCGTGACAGTCCATTGTAATGTAGGGAATGATAGGCCACTGTAATGTTGCGATGTTGAGGGTCGGAGATCGATGCCCGGCCAGATCAATGATCTTGATTTTCCTGATGATTATGTATTTGACTGATATTGTGTTTGCTGCATATGTAATATGTGTTTTACTATGTATTGGGTAATGCAAATTCTGGTTTGCAGTTGCAAATTTTTGGTTGATGTGTGAATTCATTTCACTTATGGTTGATCTGTTGCGACAATATGGTTCTGTCCTATTGTCATAGATTCAGAGTAGAATAAGTATGGTGGTGGCATTTAAATTTAGTGTAGGTCCTTTGCTACAGAGTTTGTGTATATTTTACGTATTATTGAAACAGCTGATTGTGCGTATGTGAAATATTTTTCTTTAATGATGAATCAGAATAGTGGGTTAAATTTATTCGTGTCAGGGGTAATTATCGATTTGGTCACGTTCCGTGTTAATTGTATATAGATGAGAGGAGGAAGCTATATAAAAAAGAACGAGTTTAGATAAATTTCGGACTTAATAAAGTTGAGAATGAGTTAACAAAAGAATTGAGGACTTAATAACTTGATGATTTAACAAATTTGCGGACTTAATAATTTAATGATTTAACAAACTGGATGATTGAATAATTTTAATGATTTCAGATTTAATGATTTTTAATTATGCAATGACCTCAGACTGTTTGATCATTGATGATCTAATGATTTTAATTTAAATAATTGTAGAGTTCACGAATGATATAATAAAGGTCAGGATTTAATATTACAAACAGCTTTACGATTCCATAATGGAAAATATTGTAATTATTTAAATAATTTAACAATTATAATACGATCTTACAATTTAATGATTGAATAATTTTGAAAGTATGGAAAGTGGATACGGATTAATGAATTCATGAATAGATGGATGTATTTTGAATTTTTTTATTTCAAAAAGTCACTCTGACGAATTTGTTGGATGTAATGATGATCAACTACACCATTATTATTATTATTATTATTATTATTATTATTATTATTATTATTATTATTATTATTATTATTATTATTGGAATAAGGTGTCAGCCGAACATAATGAAAACCGAGATGAATTAGGTGATAGGAATTAGTGGAGTAAGGTAATATTGGTAGATGATAATGAAATATAATATGAGCTCAATTAAACGATGCATTTGGGTGAATTTGAATTCATGGATAAGATTGTTGGTTTTTCATGGTCAGGGTTGACATATTAGAAACATAAATTGTGGTAACTTAGGTTGACGAATTCTTAATAAATGATGTCGTACGGAGTGACTTAAAACAAATAATTGTGTAAAATTGAACCAAATTTTCATATGAGTTGACAAAGATAATGAATGACGTATCCATGTACAGCCCGAATTGTTGTCTATTTGTGTAGGAGCGTTACTTTGCCAAAGTTTAGCCTTTCTTTTTAATAAATCTGTGTTTTACTAAAAGGTTCTCATTCAAGTCTTTTTATTTAATTTTATCTTCTCTCTTATCCTTCCTGCTTAATTTAAGGTTAGTTTGTATATTCGAAGATGGCTCTGTGGGTAGTACCCAGTCAGCGACCCCGTGATTGTTTCATGCCGGTGCCACATTTCAGAGGCTGGAAGGATAGAAGGTAGAGTATGTATGTATTGCACCCATAATGCGAGTATGTATGTATGTATGTATGTATGTATGTATGTATGTATGTATGTATGTATGTATGTATGTATGTATGTATGTATGTATGTATGTATGTATGTATGTATGTTTTGCACATGATATTACAAAAAGGAAGTTTGTTGCAGAAAGACTACATTATACGAGTGGCTCCCATCCTAAATGCAAAAAACAGCTTATGCGACGCAAGTGGATTGCGTATCACCAGGTTCAACAAGAGCATGTCTATGTTGAACGGAACCTACATCATCAAGCAGAATTTACCCAACAGCTCATTGGTGAGTACTCCTTCAACCTACTTTTGACAAAGTGTGGATTTAAAATGTATATACCGGGTTGTTCACCAGCCCTTTACGGTTTACTTTTATGCTTCCCGCCACTTTTATTACAATTCTGATATACATCATTCCCTCTCCCTGAACCGTGGTAATATAACGAGATATGTGGTTACGGGCTAAAAACCAGCAGGCATCGTGAGCACCACTATTACATCAATATGAGTACCCAGAATGAACCTGTAAAACGAGCACAGATAAGAAGAATATATACCTTACAACAGGAGTTGCACACACTATCCAGAATCAAGTTTGAAACTGCGCGCTGCATGTCCAGCCTCGCAATAGCTCACTTGGCACGGAAGCGATGGATGTTGTGATAGTTGGCTGTGCTCGAAGGTTCGAATCCCATGCAAGTTATGTTTTTCCGCCGCCAATTGCCTGGGATGCGGTAAGGTTGCATACGTGATAGCTTGCTCAGACAAATTTGTTCATTTGGCCCTGAAAAGGGCCAATGGTATTGTGACATATGGTATGGAGTTGGGTTGGAAGAGGCTTGGAAACATGTGACAGGATTTCAGTTACCTGAGTCTTTTAACGCAGCACCTGCTCAAACTGACGACCTCCATGGTCGATACAGAGCTGCGCGCGATGTTGTAAGGAATGTCTGGCACGCTGCAACATCTCCGGCGTAACGGATCGGCATGCCTCGGTGATGAGTTGTCTGAGGTGACTAGGATTGCTCGGTTCCTGTGTATACACCAGTTGATTTACATGGTCCCACAGAAAAGAATCCAGGGGCATAAGATCGGGCGATCTGACGGGCCAGGGCACAGGTCCCTTTCCTATCCATTTATCAAGATACTTCGCATGGAGATGGTTCCAAACGACCACCGCCGAGTACGGTGGAGCTCCGTGATGTTCAAACAACATCTTTCAGAGGTCGAGAAGTGGCATATATTCCAAGAACGGTGGCAGGTTATCTTTTTTTTGCTATTGGCTTTACGTCGCACCGACACAGATATTATGTCTTACAGCGACGATGGGACAGGAAAGGGCTAGGACTGAGAAGGAAGCGGCCGTAGCCTTAATTAAGGCACAGCCCCAGCATTTGCCTGGTGTGAAAATGGGAAACCACGGAAAACCATCTTCAGGGCTGCCGACAGTAGGATACTGGCCGCACTTAAGCGACTGCAGGTATCGAGCTCGGTGGTAGGTTATCTTGGAGAAACCGCAATTAGCGTTCTCCCGTCAGAGGTCCGTCAAAGAAACGGAGACTAATGAGGTGATCACGCACCATGCCACTCCATATGTTCACGTCCCATTGTACCTGAAAAGCTGTCTGCCGTATCCAATGGGGATTATCCACCCTCCAGTAATGTATATTATGTCGATTAACGGTTCCATTGTTGTGGAACCGCGCTTCGTCCGTAAATAAGATGTTCGCTAAGAAAAACAGTATCAGTGACCACATGTTGTAGGGTCCATTGACAGAACGTCACCCTTGCTTCGAAATCATGACCATGGAGCTCCTGGTAAAAGTACAGATGGTACGGGTGAAACCGCTGTGTATGCAATATCCGCATAATAGACGCCCGGCTGATGTTCGTCTCCTGTGCAATGGCCCATGTGCAAGTGTGAGGGTTATGCCGGACAGCCTTCAATTCAACCTCTTTATTGTGAGCAGATATCACGGGATGGTCTCGAATAGACCGTCTCCTTTCCAGGGACGCAGTAGCCCGCAGCTGTCTTTACACACTCCGAAATGTTGGGCCTTTCTGTTGTCGTCTATCCGAATAGCGTTCTTGATACATGCGTTGTGCCTGGTATACATTCTGCATACTGTAGTTTCTCCCTAGGTGAGTAACATTTCCACATACTGGTCACTGGAATACATCACGACGCAGTGAATAACCTTTGTGTTCTGGTGTTACTTGCCTCGAAGGAGGGGAGTTCGTGCAGCTATATACACTGAAGAAAATGGAAATTGCAACACCCAGAAGGAGTAGTGCTACATTGCTGCAATTGAACATGCAGGACGAGTGTTCGGTTGTGATTCGATGATTATACTTTCAGGTCCCTCTGACCGCAAGTTTGGACAACAATCAATACAGGATATGCCCACCACGAGCTGCAATACATTGATGAATTCGTCGAGGCATTGAGTCAATAAGGCCCTGGATCGCTTCCTGAGGTATTGTGGCTCATGCTTGCTGCACTGCACGGGTGATTTGTTCCAGAGTTGTGGGAGGCTGAGGACGGTTGGCCAGTTGTCGACCCATCATGTCCCACACATGCTCAATAGGACTGAGGTCCGGGGATCTGGCGGGCCATTCTAAGGTTGTGATGTCGTGGAGAGCTTCTCTGGAGATGCGTGCAGTGTGAACCCGGGCATTGTCCTGCTGAAACATCCCATTAGCAATGTTCGCCATCATAGGGACAACCACTGGATTGAGTACCCTATCAACGTAGTGTCGAGCAGTCATAGTGCCCTCAACAAGGACTAATTGTGATTTCACATTAAAGCCAATAGCTCCCCAGACCATAATGCTTGGTGTTGACCCTGTGTGCCTCTCGACAATAAGATCTGGGCGGCCCCTCTCTCCGGTACGTCAGCGCACATCATTCCGGCCATCACTGTGGGCAAGACAGAAGCGCGATTCATCACTAAAGACGACCCTATGCCATTCGTCGACCCATGTCGATCTTTCTCGACACCAAGCCAGCCTTACACGTCGCTGTTGTGGGGTCAATGGAACACCTGTTCGTTGTGTAACGTGGGGTGCCACAGCTGCTCGAATTTGCGCTGCTGTTGCATGGGGTTCCACCTGGGCCATCCGAATGATGCGGCGATTCTCTCTTACAGTTGTCTGTCGCGCTGGGCCTGTGCCAGGTCTACGAGTGTGGGGTACCTTCATTTGACCACTGCTGCCATACACGTTGTACCATAGATGCCTGTCGGCCAACACGTGCAGCGACAGTCCTTAGCGATAATCCAGCCTCACACAGCCCAATTATCCGAGCCCTCTCAAACGGCGACAGTTGTTGATAGCGTGCTCTTCTCTGTCGTCGAGGCATGTTTGACGGAGAACACTTCACTGCACAGACTGCAAGTGAACTACGCTACACCAGAGTCCGTATACTGGAGTTGATTCCTCCGCGACCAATCACGTGGGGAGACCTGTAGCAACAATCCAATAGGTCTGAAACTTTGATCGTTTACATACCTACATGGCATCGTTCCATACCTTGAAAATCAACACAAACGACCAATGCCTTCATGGTGTTGCAATTTCCATTTTCTTAAGTGTACCTACGTGCCTTCGCATGCTGTTATCGTTCCAATGGGTCACACTTTGCCCTACCTCTGGTCTGCGAAACTTGAAACATGTACGACGTAGCTAATTGGTTGCCTGTGTCCTAGCCACAGACCATCACCACCTTATCATCGTCCAACCCAGCTCAGTACCCTATGCCACGATACATACTGTCCCTTACAGGGCCAAATAAACAAACCAGTCTGTGAAAGCTATAAAAATGCAACCTTATACATCCCAGGCAATTGGCAGAAAAATAAAAAGTAAGAACATTACCTAAGTGGGATTCGAACCTTCAAAGCACCGTCCACTGTTTCAACTCCCAACGCGCCCTTTCCAAGTGAGCTATTGCGAGGCTCGATACGCAGCGCGCAGTTCGTTGCCTATACAATACCTGCTCTGGTCTGTGTGTGCACCTCTTGCTGTAAGGTTCGTGTTCTTCGTATCTGTGCTCGTTTTACGGGTTCATTCAACGTAACCATAATGAATTAATAGTGACGCTCACGATCCCTGCTGTCTTCTAGCCCATAACCGCACATTTCGTTATATTACCCCGGTTTAGGGAGAGGGGCCGATGTATTTCAGAATTGTAGTAAATGCGGCGGGATGCTTGAAACTACATCGCAAGAGGCTGGTGAACCTCCCTGTATATTCCCAAAGATTCCCTAATATAATATGCGAATGCTGGACACTCTTTCTCTACGGAATATATATTTAAACTTAAGCAAGTGGACTTTGAGAATGGCGCGACTTGTGTGTGTGTGATTTATTCACCTACTAGCTATAGTAGCCTGCTCTGCTAGGGTACTTTTCTGAATGTTTAGATTTAGCATTTATTTTACCCGTTTGAAGTGAATGTTTCTAGTTTTCTTTATTGTGGTGTAGTGGTTAGTGTGATTAGCTGCCACTCCCGGAGGCCCGGGTTCGATTCCCGGCTCTGCCACGAAATTTGAAAAGTGGTATGAGGGGTGGAACGGAGTCCACCAGCCTCGGGAGGTGAACTGAGTAGAGGTCGGTTCGATTCACACCTCAGCCATCCTGGAAGTGGTTTTCCGCTGTTTCCAACTTCTCCTCCAGGCAAATGCCGGGATACCTAACTTAAGGCCACAGCCGCTTCCTTACCTCTTCCTTGTCTATCCCTTCCAATCTTCCCATCCCCAGCAAGGCCCCCTGTTCAGCATAGCGGGTGAGGCCACCTGGGCGAGTTACTGGTCATCCTCCCCAGTTGTATCCCCCGACTCAGAGTCTGAAGCTCCAGGACACTGCTCTTGAGGCGGTAGAGGTGGGATCCCTCACTGAGTCCGAGGGGAAAACCAACCCTGGAGGGTAAACAGATAAAGAAGAAGAAGAAGAAGAAGTGAAAAATTGATATTTTACGAACTCTTGTGTAGATTTATAATTATTCGTATGTGTTAACTTGAAGTTTCAATTTGATATCATTCAGTATCGCCTTAAAGTGGCAGCCGATATTGTCTGGGAAGCAGTTGACACTTTCTAATAAATAATGAAGGTAAGCTGTAATTTAATAAATATAGTCTATTATTTATGTGTTGCGCTATAGATTTGATGTACACGATTCCAACTGCCACCAGGACTGTAACTAATCAGTCTAGCGACCCGAAAACTTGGGATTCAAAATATTAATTATTTTGGCCACTTTCTTTCTTAACCCTTCTCAACTCCATACCGATAGAGGCTGTCGTGAACTTCAAAGGAATCCCGAGTGTCACGATTCGTCTTAACGACCCTCGAAAACAATAGATTCGACGCTAATATAGGTCGTTTTCGATTATTTTTACGCGCTACTCCCTCCTCTACGGATGCTCGGAATGTCTTACCCTCAGAGTGTTTTTTCCAGGTAGTAAGTTATATGTATACCAAGTTTGGTTGAGTGCGATGATGAAATATATACACCCATAAAAAAAATGCACAGCCTGTTTCCAGTCATTCGACCGGGTCAGGAATGGAGTGAATGAAGCCCCATCTAGCGACGAGGATACGAATTCTGCCGGCTGCCGAAGCCTGTCCCACTTCTCTGGGGCAATGATTAATGAATGACAGATGAAATGAAATGATATTGGAAAGTGTTGCTGGAATGAAATGTGACAGGGAAAACCGGAGTACCCGGAGAAAAACCTGTCCCGCCACCGCTTTTTGGAGCACATTGAATGACCGGGATTTGAACCACGGAACCCAGCGGTGGAAGGCCGGCGCACTGCCGCCTGAGCCACAGAGGCTCACACATCCATCTACAATCCCGGTCAATGTAGACATTTCTTTTTCATCTCTTGGATTTAAACGGCACCCCGAGTAACACTATTCATCACAACAACCCAGAAAAGTATGAATTCGACATTAATATTGGTCATTTTTTATTATTTTTGCATGTCACGCTTTCTTTAACCCCCCCGTATAGATGATAGGGGCGTATAAACCCAAAGTGTTTTTTTCTAGATAGGAAGTCATATGTGTACCAAGTTTGGTTGAGAGGTATAGTGGAACACACATACATACAGCGCATCCATTATCACGTCAGTTTGGACGTTCTATTTCCTTCTTTTCTCAACCCCTATCCTGTTTGGGACTGAACACTGACTTAACCGCCACCCTGAATGTCAGAATTCATATCAGCGACCCCGAAAACAACAGATTCGACACTTTGTACAATTTCATCCCCTACCCTAAGGGTGCTAGGTGTGTCTTACCACCGAACTATTTTTCCACATATGAAGTCATGTGTGTACCAGTTTGGTTGAGTGGTATAGTGGATCATATACACATACGTCCATAATATCGTCAATTCGGATGTTATTTTTGCGGCTGAAATTGGTCTTAAATGGCACCCAAAGTGTCACCATTCATCTCATCAACCCCAGAAGCGATGGGTTGTACGTTAATACTGGACGTTTTCCATTATTTTTATATTTCACCCCTTTTTCCATCCCCACCCCTAGTTGTGCTAGGAGTGTGTTACCCCCACAGTAGTTTTTCGTTTTTTTTTTTCAGTTATTAAGTCACATGACTACCAAGTTTGGTTGAGAGCTATGCTACTACATATGCAAACATATCGGTAATTTTGGACATTCTCTTTCACCCCCTTTCAACCCCTCTTCCGACTGGGGCTGAACATCGACATAAACGGC
This sequence comes from Anabrus simplex, assembly GCF_040414725.1. Taxonomy (NCBI): domain Eukaryota; kingdom Metazoa; phylum Arthropoda; class Insecta; order Orthoptera; family Tettigoniidae; genus Anabrus; species Anabrus simplex. The sequence continues at coordinate 268,792,604 of NC_090270.1, forward strand.
ATCCAGAGTACCACAGGTCATCCCAGTTACCTGGGAAATTATGTATTCGACACTAATATAGGTCGTTTTCCGTTATTTTTATATTTCGCTCTTCCCCTAGGGGTGCTAATGGTGTCATACTCTCATAGTATTTTTTCGAGATAGTATCTTACATGTGTACCAAGTTTGGTTGACAGCTATGCTGGAACATACACACATTCATCCACAATCTCGGTCATTTTAGACATTTTCTCTCCGCCCCCTCATGTCCTTGGGGGCTGATTGTTCACTTAAACAACATCCGGGGTGACAATATCCATCACAGCGACGCCGAAAATTATGGATTGAACACTATTTTCGATTATTTTATGCCACCTCTACCCCTATGAGAGCTATGGAGTATTTTACCGCCAGAGTAATTTTGTTTCCAAATAGTATTATAATTATGTACCACGTCTGGTTAAAAGATATGCTGGAACATACATATATACATCCATAACTCGGTAATTTTGGACATTTTGTTTTTCAACCCTTCTTACTTATCGTGCCGATGGGGGATGAAGTTGGACTTGAACGACATCTAGAGTGTCACTATCCATATTAGCGACCCCGAAAAGTATGGATTTGACACTCTGCCGCTGGTCCCAATTCCCAGGCATGATCAACCGGTCTCACGTCATGTCAGAAGACACCGGACACCATTCCATATGTCACTTTGTAATGAGCCATTCCATAATATTGATATGGACCTCCGGCAGGATGTTGTTAACAAACTGGAAGTGCCATTGTCATCTTGCAGAACGAATCTGTCACTGATATGTTGTCAGTATGGCTGAGCGATGAGTCCATGGATTCTGTCCTGGTACTGTTCACTTGTTCTATTGTACTCAAAGACTTCCGACGTCCATACATGATGTATGACAGCACACATCGCAGTAGCGGCGATTGGGAATTAAAAGTGGGGGGGGGGGCAAAATTACGCACAACAAAAAGTACCCGGGTTAGAGCGGGATATAGCGGGCGGGGGTTTATATGCATGTAAACTGGAAGAAGAGTTACAAAGTGGTACATTTTTGTATGCTCTCTGGGCGAATTTCCACAGAGAGGTAAAGGTTTTACCAATTTAAGTGCGGTAATAACAGGTTTTGAGACGTTGATTCAATACTAGACTACTGAATGAAACTTTCGCCAAAGGAACAATATACATATGTGTTACAATTAAATAGAAGTACGGCAAGATTATACAATTAAAAATCATTTAGTATTTGTTTACACACAAAGAAACTAACAAACAATAAAGAGACTGCCAGACGGATGAATGCGCGTGCAAATCGGTGAATCATACCACAGTGTCCTTGATTTCGGCAAAAAGACATACCCCCGCTACCCTTTTGCATAGCACATGCAACGTCTCCACAACTTAATGAGGCTCTATGCAAGTCGGTTAGCAAGGACGAACGACATTTTGTACGTATTTCCGCTAATAATTAAAGAAAATAAAGTAAAGAGCTAGCTGATAAGATAACGGGGCCCGTGCATTTTTTTTTAAATAATTCCAATAATTCCTAGTTTCAGCCGGCTAAAATGGAATAAAAATGTAATGTTTTCTCCACAAAGTGTGTGTGGGGGGGGGGGGGGGGGGAGCAGTTGCAGTCGCCCCCGTTAGTCGCCCACTACTGCACATCAGCACATCCGGGATGGCGGGTTGATGCATCTATCAATGCCAACAGAGAGCATGTTGAACCTTGCATGCAAGAAAGAGTTTCATGTGATACCCTGGTACGTTTTGTTCCTGTGTGTTTCCCATTATTATTAATGCACTATGTAGAGTTGTAGGAAATGAGTTATAACATGGAAATAAAGCGTTTCCGGACCCACGCCCATGTAACATTTTCGCTTCTACGTGTCAGTAACGTGTCCTGAAAGTTTGACCCACCTTATTGTTACGTCATGTAAACTAACTTAATACAAGAACATACATTTAATTAAATTAAAATTCTGAATACAAACTTAAAGATCATGACACAAAGTACATAAACATCTAATATCAAGTATTGCAAACATTTCACTTGGTAAACTTGTTTGCAATAAGGAGCTGTGCTGATGGTTAACACGAAGGAGTTAGTCTAATTATCATAAATACTGCTACTGCAAGGGAAAGAAACTACTCAGACAAAAAACGAATAACAGTGGCTTATGAAAAATTTGATGGTTTAGCGAGCGTAGTTTGAAAAGGAGTTCTTCATTATTTAATGCTTGTTGTTCTATTTATAGCCGGCACCGCGGTGTAGGGGTAGCGTGCCTGCCTTTTACCCGGAGGCTCCGGGTTCGATTCCCGGGCAGGTCGGGGAATTTTACCTGCATCTGAGGGCTGGTTCGAGATCCACTCAGCCTACGTGATTACAATTGAGGAGCTATCTGACGGTGAGATGGCGGCCCCGTTCTAGAAAGCCAAGAATAACGGCCCAGAGGATCCGTCGTTCTGACCATACGACACCTCGTAATCTGCAGGCCTTCGGGCTGAGCAGCGGTCGCTTGGTAGGCCATGGCCCTTGGGGGCTGTAGTGCCCTGGGGTTTGGTTTGGTTCTGTTGTATTTATCCAGGAAGCAGGTCGTTAAGCATTTTTTGAGAAACGTCGTGTTGGCAGAATTCATAAATCGGTGAAGATCAAGCCGTGATGCTGTGCAGAGGTAAAATTAGTAGTATTTAGCAGTACGATGTATGTGAATCTGAAGTGTAGATTTTGTGTATAGGTTATTTCTAATAATAATAATAATTAATAATAATAATAATGTTACTGGCTTTACGTCCCACTAACTACTTTTACGGTTTTCGGAGACGCGGAGGTGCCGGAATTTAGTCCCGCAGGAGTTCTCTTACATGCCAGTAAATCTACCGACACGAGACTGACGTATTTGAGCACCTTTAAATACCACCGGACTGAGCCAGAATCGAACCTGCCAAGTTGTCCGTTATTCCTGTCATGGATGGCGTTCATGAACATTTTCAACACTAAGTCCGTACGGGACACGGACGAACTGTTTTCCTGGTTGTGGACGGCGCCCGTGGTATGGCATGCTTATAGGCAGCTGCACGAATCCCATACGGTTCCCGTCCCTTACCGCGGGATGGTGGTGGGGGGTGGGGGTGGGGGTAGTAGTTTGTCTAGTGTCCACTAGAATGTAGAAGTTATCGGGAAGTTTAAAATGAAACGATACAAAGGGCGCGCCAAGTCTGTCGCACTGTGAGCTGTGTTACTGTACAAAAATGTCCTCACGCCGGGTCATTGATAGTGATATCTGGGATATTTTGTCGGGAGTAGCGGGTTCAAAAGTACTGTAGATGACTGTAATGAAAATTCTGCTTACTAACTAGATCACATATCAAGTGATAGTACGGGCAAGATTTTTATTTATTACGTCACTTTCGAAAGTTTTAGCTGCATTATTTTACTTATGATACAAACGATAGAAATACTTCACCTCTCCAGAAATTCGTTTAGATGAAGAGACGTAGGCTGTACCGCGAAAAGAAAGTAGATGGTGATGTAAGGAGTGCAAGATTTGGACTGTGCAATGTTTTCAGGGCTACTGTACCAAAACGAAATATTCCTAGAGAGGTAAATTTTGTATTTCAAATATAATTGTATTTATTTGTGGCTTAAGTAGCCACAGTGAATGATTTATTTTTATTATTTGAGCAGGCTTATTGATATAACTTGAATGTAAAAGTTTCTCCGTACATTTTTTATGTTTTTCATAAGACTAGTATAATTAAATTATAATAGATATGTACTTCCTGATTAACATCTTCATTTTGGATGGGTGACACCTTTAATTGATACAAAAATCAGGTATGTACTATGTTTCGCTGTTGTGTAGCCAGATTCTGTTTCCTGAAGATGATTTACCAAGTTCCTATACACATCTTGATTTCTCAGCTCCTAGCAATGCATTAAAATTCAGGAAAAAGATCCAGTTTACTGCCACGGTCCATATTAAAATATGGTAGTGTTGAAATTGTTAATCAGAATAGGTTATAGAGATGACATGGGATCTCAGTATACAATACCGTATCTTGACAGGAACTAGCGCAATGCAGAGCTGCCCACGTTCTCAAAGTTTTAAGTACTGAGCTTGTACTGAAAAATACGAATGCGCTGTAACCGTAACCTCGCCACCTGAAATGAAGGATTTCAATTTTCTCGCAAAGACTCACTAAACAGGGCTCCAGAATAGTTAAGGAAAAGAAGACCCAAGAACACTGCCAAGGAAGAAAAGTATGTTTGGTTTATTTGATATGAAATGAGAACAGCAGGAAAAATGTCGTTCCTGGGCGAACTAGGAAGATGAATATCTGCAAGATATACCGGTACGGTATGTGGTTTAACTTTCACAGTTACATGGGAAGGGCATAGAGCTGTCTCTAGCCATATTCAAACCGATACTCATATTTCGGAAGCTCTAAGCAAGGTCGGCCCCAGAGTCCTGCTGCTCCGTGAAGGTATCGCCCTCCATTGAATCCTCACACATTCACTTCCTGTATTTTCTACGTTTTATCCGCAATGTCAGTCCTCGGTGAACACCACGTGGCCTCTCACACTGTTTAATAACAACGCAATTTTCTTCCTTTTTAACATGGATATGTTTTGGGGCTAGAGATCTATCTCGAATTAGCGTTATCAGTTTTTCGACACCATTATAGCCATGACAACCTGTGTTCGTCTACTGTGCGCTTTCTTCCTATAACGAAGAGCTTGATAAATCTCTCAGTCCAGAATTAAAATCCTTCTACTGGGCGGAAAACGAACCCAAGACCTTGGAACAAGACACAGGTACGCTGCCTCTGCACCACACGACTGGCTATTATTATTATTATTATTATTATTATTATTATTATTATTATTATTATTATTATTATTATTATTATTATTATTATTATTATTATTATTATTATTGGTAGTAGTAGTACCGGCCCCATGGTGTAGGAGTAGCGTGCCTGCCTCCTACCCGGAGGCCCCGGGTTCGATTCCCGGCGAGGTCAGGGATTGTTACCTGGACCTGAGGGCCGTTTCGAGATCCACTTAGCCTACGTGATTAGAATTGAGGAGCTATCTGACGATAGTAGTAGTAGTAGTTTTGACAGAAATATTTGAGAAATTATTGTAGACAACCTCGTATTTTTCAGTAGGCCTAATTAAGGACACTTTTTTTTTTCTCTCTGTCCCGTGGAGTAGGGAAAATAATAGTAATCCACCAGCTGTAATAATCACATAACCACATTTCAGTAGAATTGTAGTGAAGATCATCATCATCATCATCTGTTTACCCTCCAGGGTCGGTTTTTCCCACGGACTAAGCGTGGGATCCCACCTCTACCGCCTCAAGGGCAGTGTCCTGGAGCTTCAGACTTTGGGTCGGGGGATACAACTGGGGAGAATGACCAGTAGATTGGATGGGACAGGCAAGGAAGAGGGAAGGAAGCGGCCGTGGCCTTCAGTTAGGTACCATCCCGGCATTTGTCTGGAGGAGAAGTGGGAAACCACGGAAAACCACTTCTAGGATGGCTGAGGTGGGAATCGAACCCACCTCTACTCAGTTGACCTCCCGAGGCTGAGTGGACCCCGTTACAGCCCTCGTACCACTTTTCAAATTTCGTGGCAGAGCCGGGAATCGAACCCGGACCTCCAGGGGTGGCAGCTAATCACGCTAACCACTACACCACGGAGGTGGACTGTAGTGAAGATAAGGTATAATATATTAGACAGTATCTTGCCAGTTATATTCGTGTTTTTCTTTGTGTACGGCAATCCTTTTGATACTTAAGCATTTAACCAAACGCAGTGTAGTGTAGTGTAGATACATTGTAGTATAGATACAGTACATTTAGATAGTGCTGTATCTTGCCTGCTATATTCGTGTGTTATCTTTCGTGTGTATCTATTAGACCCTAATACTAATAATAATTTGTCTAAGCATTTAGCTTCGTTGGTAATCTTTGAGTACAGTAGTTCTTGTAAATTTCATTTCTGTTGTGCTTAGTAGTGACATACGGTACGGTACTGGTATCGTAATTAGGATACGTCTGAAAGTAGTTTAAAAATTACTGTAGTGCACTGTACAGTAGTATACGAGTAATATCCTATTAGAATTTAGTGTGCTTATTTTATTATTGTAAAATATTTGTGTAGTACTGGTGTAGTAGAGGTATCCGTAGAAACTCTTACTAAAATATTGTTGAAATTAGGATAGGCTTAATTGCAGTTTAGAATTGTGTAGTTCTTGTGTATTACTTTCGATATTCAGTAATTAACAGCAGTTTTTATCCTGTTAGGGGTTGTAGGATAAAAAAAATAGAGCACGACTAAGTAGTATTGTAGTGTAGTCGTATATTAATTATCTTATTGTTGTGTACTATCCCAGACAATATATCCCTCCGTAAAGAATGGCTAAGGAGCGCGAGTGTACTTATTGTGGGTGTGGTGAGGCATTGAGGGGTATGAGGGAGGAGTTGGAAAGTTTGAGGGAGATAATTAGGATTCTCACAGAAGATAGGACTCCCTCAAACAATGTACAGGTTACAGTAGGTGTACAAGAGGGAGGGGAAGGAAAGGGAGGAGTTGTAGAAGACAGGTGGTCTAATGTTCTAAGGGGAAGGAGATTGCAGGCCAAGGGCTCTATTCAGGATCAGAATTCAGGACAGGTGTCTGTGCGAAATCGGTACGAGTCACTCCAGGTAGAACAACAGAGGGAAGACGAGGGACAGGGAACTGTTGCTGAGATGCGTGGAAGTAGGAGGAAGGGAAAAGGTAGGAAAGGGAAATGTAGAGTAGAGGATAGGAAAAGACAGGTGGAACAGGGTCATGGGAAGGAGAAAAGGGAGGTGGAAGTAGCTTCTGCAGCTATCAGGAAAGATAGGGCTGACCAGGAGGGGAGGGGATCAAATGAGGTGGGTAGGGTTGAGGCTCTGGTCATGGGGGATTCCATCGTTAGACACGTGGGGAAAGTGTGTGGAGGAAAGGGAACCAGGGTAGAATGTTATCCAGGAATTAGGTTGAGGCAGATGTTGAGGAAAGTAGAAGAGAGGGAGGAGGGGAAGGAGAAGGTGGTAGTGTTTCACGTTGGTACCAACAACGTAAGGCAAGCTGATATAAGTACCAACATAGTTGGAGATGTGTGGGATCTGGTAAATGCAGCACGGGTGAAGTTTAAGAAAGCAGAGATTCTTATTAGTGGAATACTGTGTAGGAGGGATACTGACTGGAGGGTGATTGGGGATTTAAATGAGACTATGGAGTGGGTATGTGGGAAACTGGGAGTGAAATTTCTAGATCCTAATGGGTGGATAGGAGATAGGGATCTGCGCTCGGATGGCTTTCATTTAAACCGCAGTGGTACGTATAAGTTAGGAAATTTGTTTGGAAGGGTAATAGGGAGGTACATTCAGGGAAACGGGATGGCCTAGGGAGTGGTGATAAGGGAACAGGGAACTGGAAATCAAGTAGGGATGACATAAAATTGTTAGTGTTGAACTGTAGAGGTATTGTAAAGAAAGGAATAGAATTAAGTAATTTAATAGATATATATTTACCAGATATTGTAATAGGAGTTGAATCATGGCTTAGAAATGATATAATGGATGCAGAAATTTTCTCACGGCACTGGAGTGTGTATCGTAGAGATAGGATAGGAAAGGTGGGAGGGGGAGTTTTCATTCTGGTGAAAGAAGAATTTGTAAGCTACGAAAAAGTTAAAGATGAGACACACGAAATTCTAGGTGTAAGGCTCATTTCTAAAGATAATAGGCAACTTGATATATTTGGAGTGTACAGATCGGGAAAGGGTAGCACCAACGCGGATTCGGAATTATTTGATAGGATAGTCAGCTATGTGGGAAACGACATGGAAAGAAATGTGATTGTAGCGGGAGATCTGAATTTGCCAGATGTAAATTGGGAAGGAAATGCGAACGACAGGAAGCATGACCAACAAATGGCAAATAAGTTAATATGGGAAGGACAGCTGATTCAGAAAGTGATGGAACCAACCAGAGGGAAAAATATCCTGGATGTGGTGCTGATAAAACCAGATGAGCTCTATAGGGAAACTGAAGTAATAGATGGCATTAGTGATCATGAAGCTGTTTTTGTGGTAGTTAAAAATAAATGCGATAGAAAGGAAGGTCTTAAAAGTAGGACTGTTAGGCAGTACCATATGGCTGAACATCGTGGTCGTGTAGCCCCATGTGTGTGTGTGTGTGTGTGTGTGTGTGTGTGTGTGTGTGTTAGAATGTGCCTGATAACCTATGTTAATGTGATGTCTGTAGTAGTGTACTGTATTTGTAATTCAGGTGGGGAATTGGGATGGAGGCGGCCGTTATCGTAAGTAAGGAACCATCTCGACATTTCCCTGGAGTAGCGGTGGAAAACCACGGGAACACTTCCAGGATAGCTGAGATGGTTACCGAACCCATCTCTTCTCCGTTTTGCCTCACGAGGCGAAGTGTACCCCGTTCCAGCCCTCCAGCCAGAATTAAATTGCTTATCAGAGCCGGGAATTGAACCCGGACCACCGCGGCGACAGCTACGAATGCTAGCCGCTACACGTGATTAAGAAACTCGACAGGCTGCGGAGAAGAGTGGCTGTTTGTTGTTATTTCATTTCCGGGGATTTGACAGTGTGGTCATGAAGCCCCGTTTGCTGGGTGTGTGTGTGTAGTACAAAGCGCACCTCGTTTTGTGCTGGGCTATTTCAGACGAAGGAGCAGTGTTACGAATGCTGGATTATTTGGTTTGGGATAGTTTAGACATTATTAGGAGACAAACAGCTCGACTTAATTATGTGGGATGTTCAGAGCTAATCGTCGTGTGATGGCATCAACACTATCATTTATTTATTTTACACGCATTAATCTCCACGGAGCTCAAGCGCGACTGTAGTGGCGTGCATTCGGGAGAGCGCACGTTCGAGTTCTGCCTCGCCCAATCTGAAAGTGATTTTCATAGTGTCCCATGTTCAACACCAGGCAAATGCCGGATAGGTACCTTTGGTATAGGCCACGGCCGACGTCTTTTCCAAATCCTTCCCATCCCCATCCGTGAAAAATGACTCTAAACTGAGCGCAACCTATTACACATGGATGTCAAAACAAAACAAATTTAATTTCCCTTACCCGTTGTGTGTTTGCCAGTCATACAATAACGTTACACACCCAGGGTATGTTACGGTACATCACATTATGTTTACAGTACATGCCTGGTATCCGTTCTGTGGCTGGAATCAATGCCAGGAAGCAGCTTGCTTGCCAATACGTCCTTGGCCGACTGCACGTCGTCTGATGCGGCACGCAAAAGCCCAAATGCGGTTTTTATTAATATCTCATAAAGTAACTGTCCGATTTTGAAAATACTTACATATTTGAACTTGTACGCAGTTGAACTTTTAGGAGAGCTGTAGGAATTTGTGCAATTCTATTTAAAAATATGGAGTTAGTATCAATATCTCTGTTATTAATCATCCCATGAGACTAAGTAGCACGTTATTTTACACGACCGTGGGTAACATTTACGAATATGAAAACAGAATCCCGATATTTTTAATGGTTTAGAAGTTATTTCCGTGTAAAATGTTAGGTAAATAACCCTGAATATGCAAATACAGTTACTACGTTTACATGGAGTTTGAGGTCGATTTGAATACACTTACCGTATTGAATACGATCCCCGTTTACATGTAGTAGGCTATTTGAGTATCGTATTGAATCCGCCAGGCAATATCGACGTATACGAATGTTGCAGAATTGTAGTAGAATCGATATCACTTCTTAGAATTTAAAAACACCAAATGCAGTAGAAGCCGTAGGAGATAACTTTCAGTTTTGAAAGTATGTGTGGTATTCCAAATATAATTGGTACAATAGATGGAACGCACATTCCAATTTTACCCCCAACAGAAGGTTATCGTGAATTTGTTAATCGTAAGGGCGCGCCGTCTTATAATATGATTGCAGTTGCTGATCATTTATACAGGTAAATATATTTACTGGCTTCTTATGTTTGTTATTTTGAAAGAATTTTGATGATGATGATGATGATGATGATGATGATGATGATGATGTCGTCAGAACAAACCTGGAATGTGTGCGCAGTCGTTTTCAATACGATCTCAGTACGTTTACATGGAACTCAATTCGAACCGACTACGATACGATCCCAGATTTTACCTATCGACCTTGAGACTCAATTCGAACTGAGTCCCCGTTTACATGGCGTTTTCAATACGGGAACTGTACTCATATCGATCTGAATCCTGCATGTAAACGTACTAAATATGTACATACATTTTCTTGTCACGAGGGAAACGGAAGATAGACCACGAATCCCTCTGCACTTCATAGTTATTGCAGCCAAACGCAGCACATATCTTTCCTCTCATGTAGAGAGGAGATATAAAGGAATGACACACGCTACTATTTATTTATGTCAACTTACTGCAAAAGCATAAATAACGCCAAAAACTTCACAAACGAATACACGTGCTCTTATGATAGAATCAGTAACTCCAGGTCACTCCGCTAGACAGAGCTCTAATCGTTGTCCCTCGATATCTCGCAGACTGTCGCGTATTGTCTCTACTGTATTTGACACAGCAGAGCAATCTGCACTGTTGTCTGTCGCCAGGTCATTCCATCATTCGTGTTTGATTACAAACGTTCGTGGAAAAAGAGAAAATCTGCCACTTTTAATTTGATCGAGCATTTCATTAGATAACATTGCTTTTAACTCCTCTGACTCACCTACACATGTATAGATGTCCAGTGGCGTACGTAGAAATTATTTTACCGAGCTCGATAGCTGCAGTCGCTTAAGTACGGCCAGTATCCAGTATTCGGGAGATAGTAGGTTCGAACCCCACTGTCGGCAGCCCTGAAAATGGTTTTCCGTGGTTTCCCATTTTCACACCAGGCAAATGCTGGGGCTGTACCTTAATCTTTTGCTGATGACTTTGGGAATTACCTGCGAACTGCGATGTATTAACAACTGTAGAATATAACACAGACTGAAGGTGAAATGCCAGATCAAGTTCACTGTAACATTTGTTAATAGAAGCATCAGCACTTTTTTGACAAATAGCCTACCGGTACGTAACTTCAGATTAAAAGCAAAACAATGAGCCATCTAAAATCTTCATTTACATGGTTACCACAATTAATCACAAGTTCTAAATCACCCGCTTTGCGCACGCCTCTATAGATGTCTCATGTACTTGTTACTGATAGCAGCTCATTAATCTACGTACGCTCTCATTCTATTTTCTTTACATAGGCCTGTCCGACTCGTTGGCTGAATGGTCAGCGTACTGGCCTTCGGTTCAGTGGGTCCCGGGTTCGATTCCCGGCCGGATTGGGGATTTTAACCTTCATTGATTAATTCCAATGGCCCGGGGGCTGGGTGTTTGTGCTGTCCCCAACATCCCTGCAACTCACACACCACATATAACACTTTCCTCCACCACACTAACACGCAGTTACCTACAGATGGCAGATGCCGCCCACCCTCATCGGAGGTTCTGCCTTACAAGGGCTGCACTCGGCTAGAAATAGCCACACGAAATTATTAGGCTATTATTACATAGGCCTACATGCACACTGTGTCGGTGCGACGTTAAGCCCCTAGCAAAAAAAAAAAAACATGCACACTGTCTACAAGCAATGTGTCTTCGATTCCGACAGGCCTTGAAATCTTGTACTTGTAGCTTAAGTCAGAAGTATAACTTAACTATGTGATGTGCAGGTGAACTTCATCGCGAATGAACAGCAAGCTGATGGGAAATTTATGGAGAGTGGCATAGGAACCAGAAAGAACATTCCTATGTGCGAGTTCATCAAGACTGACAAAACGTACCAAGACATCAGCAAGTCGGGCAACATCCCAAAATCATGCCCAGTGAAGAAAGTAAGTAATTTAACTTAATCAATCAATCAATCAATCAATCAATCAATCAATCAATCAATCAATATTGATCTGCATTTAGGGCTGTCGCCCAGGTGGCAGATTCTCTAACGTTTCTTTAGCCAGTCTGTTCTTAATGATTTCAAAGAAGTTGGAAAATTATCAAACGTCTCCCTTGACAAATTATTCCAATCCCTAATTCCCCTTTCCAGTGGCGGTTCGTGACATTTTACTCTGGCAGGACTGTGCCACCATATCTTTCCCCTCCCCAATCGGTCCAAGTTTCACTGATCAGCACCACGATACTTTTAGATTAATAATAATAATAATAATAATAATAATAATAATAATAATAATAATAATAATAATAATAATAATAATAATAATAATAATAATGCGTTTACACTGGCTGAATAGAAATCTTCTCGCACTACAACATTAATTAATAAATTAACTACACTACAATGGCATTTATGCATACACGTTAATTACAGGTTAACAGCTAATGCAATCCCGACTATTATGGCACTGCACTGTTTCACTAATCACAATTGATAATAACAACATTCCTAAAAACAAATAAACAGTGCTTGCTCAAATTTCAGAGCATAACAACGCATTTAACAATTTGACCACCCTACAAATAATGCCGTCACGTTACGGTTATATTTTGAATATTTTAGCTTCTTTATACAACTGAATTGTTAAAATAGACAGTATAATGGAATTAATTGTTTTGTAAAATGTTTTGGAATTAATCTCTAACAACAGTCAATATAAGACCTGGGAGAAAAGGCCTAGGTACATTTTAAAATGGTTGGTTGCCAATGTTGCTGAGGGCTCCGCCCTTCAGCGTTTACACCCGCCTGCACTCATCCTTCCCCTGACAAGCCGACATCGTCCTTCCAGGCTCCTCCCGCACCCCGGACATTAGGAATGTATGGGACCTGCTCAGGGCTCTCCTGCCACAATCCGAATGCCTCACGACATCGTGCTTGCTGGACAGCAGCCACTGTCTGAAGCTCTTGCCATTTTCTTGAAAATAGAAAAGCGAAATGTTTACAGCCGAAATAATAAAAATAACATTGTATAACTGAATATCACACCGCATAATTTCGACTTCACTGCATTTGTCCATCTCTTTATGCAATCATTTACAGATGTTTTTTGAAAAGGCGGTGGGGCGGCGCCCGAAAGCCCTTCATGTACGCCACTGCCCATTTCTATAAACAAATATTTGCCCCAATTTGTTCTCTTGAATTCCAACTCGATCTTCATTTTCTTTTCTACTCCAAAATACCACTCAAGCTCAGTAGCGTAGCCAGGATTTCAGTTTGGGGGGGGGCCCATTCATCCAGAATTTTATTTTGATAGGTGTCCAAACTTCCATAGTTTAGGTGGTGTAGAATACCTTAAAAGGAAATGGGTGTCCTTGGATCCAAGTAAGAGTAGTGGATTCGTGCGGATTTCGGAAGCTTTTAGTAATTTCCTTCTTCTTCTTCTTCTTCTTCTTCTTCTTCTTCTTCTTCTTCTTCTTCTTCTTCCCCACTTTTCCCAAATCTGTGGGGTCGCGGGTGCGAAATGTGTCGCACATGTGGATTTGGCCCTGTTTTACGGCCGGATGTCCTTCCCGACGCCAACCCTATATAGAGGTGGTGGTGGTGATTATTGTTTTAAGAGGAAGTACAACTGGGCAATCATCCTCTATATAACACTAATCAGAGGGAAAATATGGAAGGGTTCCGACACTTCGAAAAATGAAGATATCGGTCAAAAGAAGACAAGGGCCACGAAGGGCGTGAAAATGAAAGACTCCCTAGCCCTCGCAAACCTAATAGCGTCGGGGTCGGAAGAGAACAAGAATTGACCAAGAGAGGTCGGATAGGATAGATGAAAGTGAGGAGCCTGGCACAAGTAAGTGGAAGCAATGCCAGGACTCAGCTGAGGGCCTCGTGGTCGCCAACCCACGCTCCAAAGTTCAGAGCCCCTGAGGCCTCTTTTAGTCGCCTCTTACGACAGACAGGGGATACCGTGGGTGTTATTCTACCGCCCCCACCCACAGGGGGGCCTATATAGAGGGATGTAATCAGTGTTGTGTGTTTATTTGGTGGTTGGTAATGTAGTATGTTGTCTGAATATGAATATGTTGGGACAAACACCCAGTCCCAAGCCAGAAGAATTATTCAGATGCGATTAAAATCCTCGAACCAGCCGGGAATCGAACCCGGAACCGTCTGAACCGAAGGCCTCAACACTGATCATTCAGCCAATGAGTCGGACTCCGGAAGCTAATATTAATGCACATTATATATAAAATGCTCAATAAAAGAACTTTAGTTAAAACTCCTGGGGTGTCTGGACTCCTTGGACGACAACCCACCCCCGGCTACCTCTGTTACTCCCATCGCAACATAACTGCAGCATTTCATATATTCCGCGTAGAAGTGAAATGAATGCAAGAATAAACACTTTGAGTAAGGATGAAATATTCTGGTTTAGAACAAATGCGGTAATGTTATAATAATAATGGTCATGTGATAAGCAATAAAGAAGTGACATTTTATACAAATAATACGGCAAAGATACACAAACACACACGCGCGCACTTGCGCGCGCGTCGAATACAGGTTTCTCGTCCTTCTTGTCCATGGCTAGATGATGTAGGCAAGAGAATGATGGTCCACCGTGACTCGTTATTTCGACATTATAAACAAACCCTAGATGACACAGACTTCGAATCTAACCGCATCTTAAGAAATCGCACAAAGCAGTTAATCAGAAATTTAAAAAATGCATATATTTTCGGATTTTAGCTAACAACTTAAATTCTAATCGCGCATGGGACCAACTTAGAGCTCTGGGAATAGGAAAACATCAACAGAGACAGACAACTCCTGACATTCCACTTGACGAACTGAACGATTACTTTAGTAGAATAAATATTCAACCTACCCAAATTAACTCCACCGACTCACCGCCCTCCCCTCCAGCCAATCCGCCATTCACATTTCACAGTGTCACAGAAAATCATGTTAAAAGGCTTTGTACTCGATTAAATCAAAGACTACAGGTGTATATGATATTTCTATTACTTTTATGCATAACATTACGGGTGCTATCTCGCCTATACTGACGCACATACTGAACTACTGTTTACTAAACGGAACTTTCCCTACTGTACGGAAAACAGCCAATATTATATCGGTACCTAAGAGTTTAGACCCACCATCACCCTCTGACTATCGTCCTATGTTCGTACTCCCTGCGCTTTCTAAAGACTTTGAACGTTTAGTATACGAGGAAGTTCTGGAATACCTAAATAAAAATGCTCTTTTGGACCCTTTGCAATCTGGATTTGAGAAGGGTCACAGTACCGCGACAACACTTTTGAAGGTTACCGAAGACATTAGAAACGCTATGGACAAACGACTGCTCACTATACGTATCCTTCTTGACTTCAGTAGCGCCTTTGACACTGTACTAATTCCGGCTATGATACAGAAAATGGAACTGCTAAATTTCGACCTGGCTGCGCTTAAGGTTTTTAGTTCTTATTTGAGTAACCGTCAACAGCGTGTAACAGTAAACGACAAGGCCTCTAAATGGAAAATGAAACTTAGTGTTGCCCCACAGGGCAGTATTCTACGGCCCCTACGTTTCTGTATTTATATCAATGACATACCATCTGTGACAGGAAATAACACACATGACCTCTGTGCTGACGATCTTTAAATAGGCTATATCGACACTGCAAGACAAGATATTATCAGGGACCTCCGACGACTCAGTGTATATGCACAACGAAGCTCTCTTGTACTCAACTGCAAAAAAACTCAGACAATTATAATTGGATCACGAAAATTACTGAGCTTCTCAAACAATGTCGCAATCCCGCCTATCCTACTGAATGGTAACATTATTCCCTACAGTAAAACGGTTAAAAATCCCGGCGTAATGATGAATGTAACAGTTGATTGGTCTGATCAAACGAAAGAAATACGTAAAAAGATTTTTGGAGTACTTCACCCTCTTAAACGACAGAGGAATGTATTTCCATTTGAGCTACAGGCCAAAGTAATACAGACACTCATTCTCCCTATTCTTGATTATTGTGACGTTGTTTTTGTTGACATGACGAGAGAAGAAACACTTAAACTTCAACGAGCACTGAATTCTTGTCAGCGATTTATTTACAATATCGGGTACGATGATCATATCACCCCATACTATCAGGCTGTCTCATGGCTGATGTCTGATAAACGTCGGCAGCTACACACTTTAACGATGGTGATCAGAGTGGTAGCTGAAAGTCAGGCAATGTATATTTCTTCTAAATTCATCTTTTTATCATCATTTCACAACTTAGTCTAAATACACGTTCTAGATCCATTCTTTCTATTCCACCGCACCGCACAAATAAAATTATTAGATCATTTGTGGTGACTGTCGCCAAATTATGGAATTCCCTGCCAGTTCAGGTCAGAGAAACTAGCTTTTTAAAATCACGATTTAAGGTCACCTGCCGAGACTACCTGCTGAGGACAGCTGACAGAATGGTTGAAGTATGAATGTGTGCGTTCCTGAGGATTAGCCATCTTTAAGAGTTTTTAATATTAATTAGTTCTAATATTAATTTAGTAAGTAATTTATTTAAATTTATTTTAAATTCTATTAATTTATGTAGTTTTAACTATTTTAAGAATCTCGGTATTTTATTTAAGATTTTGATTAGTATGTGGTTAAGTGTACAAGAGGGCCTGGAGCCCTAACTTCGCCACTGTACTGAAGGCACTAATAAATAAATAAATAAATAAATAAATAAATAAATAATGTAAAACGTATGGGTATAGATATTTTGTTAGTTGGTAAAGAAAAATACACGTTACAACAAATGCTATGTAGGGTTTACCTTGTCCTGTTAGTTTCCAACGCGGTTAGGGCCACGCAACTGTGAGCTTGCATCCGGGAGATAGTGGATTCGAACCCCACTGTCGGCAGCCCTGAAAATGTTTTCTCGTGATTTCCCATTTTTTCACCAAGCAAATGTTGGGGCCGTACCTTAATTAAGGACACGGCCGCCTTCTTCCCACTCCTAGGCATTTCCTATCCCGACGTCGCCATAAGACCTATCTGTGTCGGTGTGACGTAAAGTAAATTGTTACTTACTTTTCCACGCAAGTCTGGGATACAGAATATAGTAGTATAAAGTTAGAGTATGCCTTTGCTGGCAGGACCTAGTGTTTACAGTGCACTATGTCTTCTGGTATGGGCTAGAGCAATTTTGTTACTTTCATTGATCTGTCACTGTCTTATCCTTGGCTTAGACAATATGAAAGTGACTGAGGTATGAGCGCTGCTAGTAATGCCATTCCTTGTGCAACCAGTCCCTGCTATGAATGGTGTGAAAATGTTGCTCATAGGGTCGGTTGGTGCATGCATTTCAGTGGGCTTGGCAGACTGATATGTAATAGCAACTTCTGGCTTGGTGAGGAAAGCAACGGGAAACTACCTCACTCCTCATTTCCCTAGTACGCCTCTTCAGTGATGCCTAGGCCATCTATGACAGCTGATGGCAGAGCTGTTGAGGATCCAACCAGCCTTAGGGCTGAAGACTGAACATACATACATACAAAGTTAGAGTTTCGTGACGCTAATATTCGTATCTATAATTTTTATTAACGTGCCAGAAATCAACGACACTGAGCTGTTGCCATTTCAACACCGTGTTAAGGGTTACCGATCCAATCCGGGATTTGAACCTGCGAACTCACTCAGAAGGACAGCGACTCAACCAACTGAGCCACATGAAAAGGAGGCGCTTGTGATTATTGTTATAAATAGATGCAGCTAGTATTTTTACAAAGGTTTTATGAGGAGCATTTATTAAGGCGTACGTTTTCTTACTGTCCTAAATGCACGAGGCCGGACAGAAGAACTAGCTGGAAGCTAAGGAGCCTTGCAGGGGTGTCGCTTCCTTCTCTGTTCACTTTTCCAAATCAAACTCCATGACGTAACAGCCCCGAAGCGCCATCGCCTACCAAGCGACGGCTGTTCAGCCCGGAGGCCTGCAGATTACGAGGTGTTGTGTGGTCAGCACGACGAATCCTCTCCGCTGTTATTCCTGGCTTTCTAGACCGGAGCCGCCATCTCACCGTCAGATAGCTCCTCAATTATAAACACGTGGGCTAAGTGTACCTCGAACCAGCCCTCAGATCCAGGTAAAAGTCCCTGACCTGGCCGGGAATAGAACCCGGGGCCTCCGGTAAGAGGCAGGCACGCTACCCGTACACTGTGGGGCCGGCTGGTACTTTTAGGTCTCCTTATTTTCGAATTTGACTTAAGACATCCTACATTCGATTCCCGGCACTGACAGAGTTAAGAAAGGCATGGGATGGGGAGGATACAGCCTAGTTTTTGGGTGCAGTAGAGTTTTCCTTGAGTCTCTCGTAATCGAAATATATACGGCCTGGAAGGTAGTCACCTTCATGGTGGTTCCTTTTTTTTTAAGAAGACAAATTAAATGAAGATTCTACTTCCTCACAAAATAAGAACGATATTATCAATTTTACGAACAGTTTCAATAATGCAGCCGGTTTATGTTAAGGACCGGCTTTCTTTTCATATTCACCGGGCGAGTTGGCCGTGCAGGTGGGGCGCACCGCTGTGTGCTTGCATCCGGGAGATAGTGGGTTCAAACACCTTTGTCGGCAGCCCTAAATATGGTTTTCTGTGGTTTCCCATTTTCACACCAGGCAAATGCTGGGGCTGTGGCTTAATTAAGGCCACGGCCGCTTCTTCCCACTCTCAGCCCTTTCCTTTCCCATCGTCGCCATTGAAGATCTACGGTGCGACGTAAAGCAAAATCTAAATAAAAAATAAAACATCTTTTCAAACCCCTTCCAAGGAAAAGTTGTATCCACACTACTGGCCTGGACTGAAATTATTTTGTGGGTACGCCACTGCATCCACTCACCATTTAAGGTACAAGGTAAGTCCGAAGAATGGTTGGATACTCAAAATACACCACCATAAATGATGCGGTTCTGGCTCAAAAGTATAAAGAAAGGTAAGGAACGGGATCTAGTGTTTTAAGTAGAATTCGTATCAATAGAACGTGACTACCCATTTTAAAAATGTTTCATGTATCGACTGCGATTCAAGCCTGGGCCGTCCTGATGAGAAGATAGAAGCATTGGAACTGAGTTATCACGCCCGCCAATTACAAAGTATTTACCCGCACTTTTGATGGTGCCATTTGAGGTTCCAATCAGTCCCCGGGCATTTGACAAAATATATAGGCCTACCTATCGAACTTAGGCACGCATCCGCGATTGTCTTGGCATTGTAAGAATTAAAAAAAAAACTTTTTCATAACTTACCGAGGATGCACATAGTGTTGGCTTTTCAGTGACAAAACGGCCCCTCTTCAAAAAATGTTACTTATATGGCACAAAATGAGGAACTAAGGTGCAGATCACATTCCTGTCACAATCTTCCCAACGCTGCAACTCAAACACAGCACATCTCTCAACCACGGTGCAACCCGAGGATCCCTAGGACATTGTTGTTTCCTGGAACCGATCTGCAAAAGCTGACACGATGTTGTAAGCTTGCAGCTGTTTCTGGACGTGGCCCCCGTTATCTCGGTGGACACGTTCCGGCCCCCTACTGAGTAATCCCTTGCTAATTGGCCCTTTCTTCATGTCTTGACATTTGTCAATACACGGTTTCATTCCCAATACTGAGGCCTCTACAGGGAAATATCCTCGCGCATCACACTCCTAAGTGTCTTCCTTTCATTCAAGCAGTACAAATATGGAGAATTATGTATGTGCCTATTGAGTCCTACTAATAGATTCTTGTCGCTACGTTAATTTAACATTTCGGCGTACGTTTTTAAGTTGTTCGTACCGTACGTAAAACAACGGCTAATCCTCGCTCTAGTTTCAGAAAATATTTTGGGGGGGGCCCGGCCCCCCTGGGCCCCCCCCCTGGCTACGCCAGTGCTCAAGCTTATTCGTCTTCTAATATCATTCCACGTCTTCTCACCAATGGCAACTCGAAAAATTTCGCTTATTCGAACAGCTCTTCTCCTTACTCCCAGTTCTTCCCAGCCCAAAGTTTGCAACATTTTCGTAACACTACCCTTTTGCCAGAAATCACCCGAAACAAATCGTGCTGCTTTTCCTTGGATTTTTTCCAGTTCTCGTATCAAGTAATGCTGATAGCGGTCCCTTACACTAGTACCATACTCTAATTGGGGTCTTACCAGTGACTTACACGCGCTCTCTTTTACATCCTTACTACAACCCCTAAATACCCTCATAACCATATGAAGATATCAGTAACCCTTATTTAAAATCCCTTTTATGTGACAATCCCAATGAAGATCTTTCCTTATATTACCACCGGGGTGCTTACAGTAATCCCCATGAGTTACTGTCATCCCATCTAAATACTATATTAAAAGTGAGAGGACTTATCCTCTTTGTGAAACTTACAACCTGAATTTTTGCCACTTTAACCATCATACCACTGCCTGTTGTCCACCTCACAACTTTGTCTAGATCTTTTTGTAGTCGTTCACAGTCCTATGACTTATTTATTACTCCACAAAGTATATCATCATCCGCAAAGAGCCTTAGCTGTGATTCCAGGTCCTTACTAGCATCATTTATATAAGAAAACGCAGAGGTCCAAAACACTGCCTTGCCCTCCGCCCCCCCCCCCCCCAATCCCTAATCATTTCAGGATTAGATAACACTTCATCTACTCTAATTCCTTGAGGTCTACTTGGTAGGTTGCGAATAAGCAGCCCATCCTTTGGTTTCAGTACAGAAATAATTAATTTAACCCTCTACTGCATACTGTTGCTGTTACGCAACAAATAACATTTCACCTGTATAAATGGATAAATACAGTAGACAGAGGTAGTTTTACAGCACACCTTCAACTGTATAGTCAATTAAGCACATATCTCAGTGATGCCTTTTTTTTTCTTTTTCTTTTTTTACATAACATAAGACAAAACAGCCCTACAATCAAAGGTACTCCCTCCACCCCGTCAACATCCACGCGAACCAACCACCACGTTTATTTTACGTGGGTCCTCCCCATCACATTACCACACTGAACGTATGTTGAACGTTAAAGCTTGAAATTTTCTTCACCGAACGACAACGAAAAATAATTCATGCAGTAGTTCCCAGGTGTCCAATTGGAGTTAGATTGTTCGCTCTCTCATTTACATCCTTACTACAGCCCCTTAATACTCTCATAACCATATGAAGAGATCTGTAGCCTTTATTTACAACCTTGTTAATATGATCGCCCCAATGAAGATCTTTCCTTACATTAACAACTATGTTCTTATACTGATCTCCATGAATTACTTTCACTCAGTCAACACACAGATTAAAAGTAAGAGGACATTTCTTCTTGAAGAAACTAACAACCACCGAGCAAGTGGCTATCCAGTTTAGGTCACGTAGCTGTCAGCTCGCATTCGGGAGATAGAGGGTTCGAACCCCACTGTCGGCAGCCATGAAGATGGTTTTCCTTGGTTTCTCATTTTCACACCAGCAATGTTACGGCCACGAGTGCTTCCTTCCCACTACTAGCCCTTTCCTAAACCATCGTCGCCGTAAGACCTATCTGTGTCCGTGCCACGTAAGCAAATTGTAATAATAATAATAATAATACAATGGTAATTCTATCTTACCTTTAAAAAATGTATATTGTCCTCGTTCTTATGCCATTTTATGAAAGAAAGTGAGGACGGTCTCTTCACCTCACAAGGACGTAGCCGCGTCACAGCGTGCTGAACTTCTGGTATTTTTAATTTTTTTTATTAAACATCGAACATTACAGGCTCTTCGCCCAAATTAAGTTACATGTTCTCAAAACCAATGAACTGAACAATCTGAACTTCTGGTAGAGGCAGCAGAGCTCTTGGATTCTTCTACATTGCCCAGGTTTAGAGGATGCTAGAGAAATGTAGGATGGAGACGTATCTTTCAGTTGTATATCAACAACCAGACTTCAGGAACAATAGAGAAGCTTCAATTCATCCTGACCAGCAATTTACAAGACGTGTTCTCCCAGATTACCAGATTGTTGAGAATATTAGTCACAACACCCATTGGAGGTTTTGGGGTTTTCCGGACCAAATATCTCTCAGGGTTTAGGATGGAAATACCCATCGGGGGTAAGGGGTATGCAATTGATAACAAGAAAGGGAAGCTAAGCGAATACTGGAACCACAGATACTACAAAAGTTTACAGTCTATTAAATACCGTAATTTAAATTTAGTAATCTTCGTTACAGGCAAAAAGAAAAAAAAACTTGCTATTGGAAATCGACTATGCATTAACTTGAATAAAATGAAAAGTCTGTTAAATGCGCTTAATCTTGTGCTACTAGCTACCGATTACCGTTTGAATTTATACATTTATAAAGACAGAAGCCTGCTACTAGAAAGCTGGGCCGATGACCTTCGATGTTAGGCCCCTTAAAACAACAAGCAACAAGCTACTAGAAAGCAATTCTTAGTTGTGAAATAATTGACATAATTATCAACTTCCAGGTTGATTAGTATTTAGTACAAGCTATTGATTGGCTCTTAATCAATACGATTATAAAGACCAACGTTTGGTATTGGAGAACAACTTTTAGTTGCGAAATAATTAACATGATATTAGTACTGAGTACTCAGTATAAAGAGAACAGGCGTGGCCTTGACAATTTAATATCATACAAATAAAAAAATTAAAAAACGACAAAGTCCCATCATAATAATAATTCATACATTTGATAAAACTATTACAATAATATTTGAACAATTTATAAAGGAAATAGAAAAATTCTCCAAAACATGAAAGGGAGAAGATTTGCAAAAACCATTAAGGTTAGATGCTCGAAATGCCAGCAGGACTCTTCTTTTTCATTAAAAATACTTCTGAAAAGTATGAATACATATTTAACCCATTATCCATTTCGTGTTCAGTTCCTGAACAGAGCAGTCTTCAAACTTGCTACATGCAGTTTACAGAACGCCAGTTCGAGGCAGGAATTTGTCAAAGTTTCTAATAGCGAGGAACAGAAGTAGGAACGTCATTGAGTCGTTATGTAGAGCACAGAAGGCAGGATGCCTAAGGCGTGGTGCAAGGTGTTGGCAACCAAAGTGACCTTGATTGAATCCCAGTACCGGTGCGCTTAATTACGCTCCTCTCCTGGAGTGTTAAGGAAATAAGTAGAGGTGAAGTAATAGTAATAAGAAAAATACAGTTGAAGTAAAGATCTGTGAACACTGCTGTTCAGGCACACGGTGAATTAATGACGTAATGAGTTAAGGCTGTTAATATTAGTTCCAGCGGCAAGTGGTAAACCTGTACGGTTACTCATCCAATTACTGACCACGCCCAATGTTGCTTGGTGCTTATACAACACTGGGCCTTGGGTGATATGCATAAAAGTGAAGTGTTTACTCGGAGTTCCTACTCGGTAGTGGAAAAGGGGAAACACTCAACTGATAAATTGTATGTATAACATCTCGCTGCGCTGCATGAGTCTTTACTCAATGTTCCGAGTGTGTCTTTATGCATATCACTCCTTGTCGCTGGCTTTCGCGGCAAGAATATTATGCAGGTATTCTTGTGTGGTTTGAATTTTGGAAAGTGGCGTGGTGTTAGAGTGTCTTTAGATGCGTCCCGTTTCGGCGGTCTTTGGTTAGCTCTAGTGCTTCGGGTGCGTAGGCATTTTTCTGGGTTAGGATAGAGTTAAGAAGACTTGCGGCTAGAAGAAGTGAGACTTGTTGGGTGCAGGGTTACAGGGGGGGGGGGGGGGGGAATTGCTTGGTTTATTCAGGGTCTCGGCTACTCGATCCACCGATGTAGCCCTGAATTTATTGAAGAAGTTATGGAGTAGGAGTAGAATTTTATTGGTACCTTGGGTGGGAGTGGTGGGGGCGGTTGGGCAGAGTGGTTGTTCGTGTGGATGGGTACGGTTGTGGCGGTTTTAATTGCCTGTTTAATGTACGGGCAGCCTGGAAACGAGGTCGCCATAAGACCTATCTGCGTCGGTGCGATGTTAAGCAAAATGGTAAAATAGAATTAAATAAATAATTATCGGAAAGAACGTAAATAATATTCAACAATGTAGCCAATCAGAAACCAAAAGGTGAAGAAAAAGCGCCGCGGAAGAATGCATGATGTTATCTGGTACCAATAGCGATTGAAGTTGCCGTAGACGCGGTGCGAGTAAACCAATGAGAAATTTCAGTAATTATTATGAAAGGAGGAAGACATTGTGGCGGCATCCGGAAGAATGAACTCACCCCACATACAGAAGGCACCCTTGTACACTATGCAACATTGCATCAGGTTGTATAAGCTCTTGAAGGAGCGTCATTCGGTGTCGTCGATTATGTCTCAGCTACACGTCTCTTTGCAGTTTATCTTGTGTAACCGATGTATCCTATAAGCTAAGTGTACTAAAACTGTACGTGGTGACTATGTGTGAATAAGTCTGTTATCCATGAGGACTGATTCATTTATGGTAACGATGTGGAGCCGTCTACAAACAAAAACTCCATAACATATTTACCAAACAGAAAACTGTGGCAGTAGACAGTGAACCGCCAACAGGACAGGCCACGTCAACAGCAACTTCGTAAAGGATGAAATGGAGTGAAGAGGGACAATCCCTCATACAATAAGCAACTAATAATATGAATTTTGATTATAATAGATACCGTATTAAATAGGTATATCAAATTTGTAACCAAAAGGAAATTTGGAGAAAATGTAGGCTAGCTAAAAATATTTAACTTTCAGAATCTTCATGCAAGCACGAACACCCGTAACAGCAGCTGAAGAGAAGTATAGATTTAAAAAAACAAAAAACAAACGAAATTAACGTGAATGCAAGACCTTGTATACTTGAGGTGTTTCGATTCTTTCATACCCAGGAATAGGCCTATAATTTCAAGGACTGCTTATTCAGAGAATATGTACGGTAGTTGATCTCGTATCTGTTGGCTGTTGCCCATGAGTAACTCATGACACCATAGAGTGGTTTTGCACATATGATAGTAACACATTGTCACACAGTATATGTCTATTTATTTTATTTTAATTCAATTTATATACGATAAAACAGCGTAATTTAGAAGTGTTTATACCATAATCAATGGCTGACAGGTTGACACCGCTGGTGATAGTAAGATCAATGGTAATTTAATGATTGAGTCCCTGTCCTGATTCCCTCCGAACTCAGTATTCCATCTTAAAAATTTGTTTAAATTTATCACTGACAAAAGATCTTCCCTTTCATTAACCATCAGTAAAAATAAATACACTTGTATTGCACCTGAGGTACTGATCCAAATTCAAACAATTCTATTGACTAAATTAATATTTTCAGGGGATATATCGAATACGACGCTACATGTTGGACGAGTCTAGTCTGCCGGATCGAATCCCGCTAAAAGATCGATGGAGATTTGATATTATTGTGAAAGATGGTGAAAGGCAGGTGTGCAAACACATCGTACGTTTGTTGCTGGACCGCTCCAAGAAGAACCAGGGTTGACTTTATTTTATTTTTCTTGAGGTTAATAAAATCTTTTAAACAAGAAAAAAAAAATGTTTTCATCACCCAGCATTCTTATCCTGCTCCTCTTGTCCAACTAAACCAGGCTTGACCGACACGTTTTAAATAGTTTATTCTTTGGAAGTTGTAAACTTGTTCACATCTTGCCCTTCATTTAATATGAAATGTTACTCATACTTATGTCATTATAAGGTAATTTGCACACTGAATGTGTCTCTAATACTCTCAGACAGGCAACGTTTCACTGCACAGATGAAAGGTCGTTGAGAATTACTGTGGAAAATTACATGTATTTTAATTTTTTCAAATTAAAACGATCTTCTGTTCTCACTCTGCATAGCTTTAACCTGAAAAACTTCACTCAGCATCGCAGGATCTTAATGGAGCATATTTGAAAAAGTCAAATTATTGAATTCAGGCTTTCCTTGATCGACCGTTGCTGGCTTTCCATTGAGAGGGTCGCCAATCTTGTAGAACAGAGGTGCTCAGCTGGGTGCCCGTTGAGGCTAGCCCAGTGTGGCCGAGCTGGTCTCAAGTAAATGCGGGCAGCTTACGTAGCAAGCATAAGTCACAGTGAAGCGAGAGAGCGAACACAGTTTGCAGGAAAGGAAGCAATGACGTTCACTTGTGATTACGAAGCTCTTCTTCACTACTCAGTGAAATGCTTATTGGGGTACAGTAATTTTAAAAAACGCTATAATCGCAAGATATTTCGGTTTGATTCTAACTGCGCTCGTTATAAACAGTTTTATTTTCTTATATTTATACATTGAAAGAAAACTAACACGTTACTTTTTTTTTAGTTAAAAACTTCATGATTGTTCCGTATTGAATAGAGAAAATAAGATGTACAATATTATAGGGAAGGGTCCACCTTTCAATACTCCGTAGTAAAAAGTAGTTACAACCTGTTTAATGGGACCGGTTTCAACACATTTAGAGTGTCATCATCAGCCAATTAGCGAAGATCTTAACAATAACTAACATATTAAACACAGGCAAAATATTAACATTGTATCACATTGTGGCAATTCAGTTAATGTTCAAAACACAATAATCACAGTCAAGAGAGTAAACAGAACATCACATCACTATCTTGCGCCGAAAACAAATATATTTGAAGTTCATAAGCAGATCAAGTATGCACTTATGTAAAGTCGTTGCTTGGCAGGTCTTGTAGGCATTTGTTTCTCCGGCCGAAGGGTAAAAGGTGACGTGAATGAAGTCTTAGGGAAACAGTGTAGGATTTAATTTCGTCAAAATCAAAGTGGATATATAGGTTTTAAAATAATTTAAAACGTTAAAAAAGAATAAAGCCAAATAAAAATATATTAAAAATGGTAAGAAATAATGAAAGAAATACGAGGTTCAACTCGAAACAACTTGCCGTAGTAATTGATAAAGAAATGATAAATAGAGAAAGGGGGTGGGGGACGTTTATTAGAGGGTGGTGATGGTGGTTATTGTTATTAGAGGAAAATACAATTGGGCAACAATCCTTTATATAACACTAATTCGAGGAAAAAAAAAAAAAGAGGAAGAGAACCGACACTTCGAAAAATGAAGATATCGGTTAAAGGAAGACAAGGGCCACGAAGGGCGTGAAAATGAAAGACTCCCTAGCCCTCGCAAACCTAATAGCATCGGGGTCGGAAAAGAACAAGAGTTGACCAAGGGAGGTCGGACAGGATAGATGAAAGTGAGGAGCCTGGCACAAGTAAGTGGAAGTAATGCCAGGACTCAGCTAAGGGCCCCGTGGTCGCTAACCCACGCTCCGAAGTTCAGAGCCCCTGGGGGATGGAGGGTGGGAAGGAAAGAAAAATGGAAGGGATCCGATACTTCGAAAAATGAAGATATCAGCTAAAGGAAGACAAGGGCCACGAAGGACATGAAAATGAAAGACTCCCTAGCCCTCGGAAACCTAATAGGGGCTCTGATCTTCGGAGCGTGGGTTGGTGACCACGGGGCCCTTAGCTGAGTCCTGGCATTGCTTCCACTTACTTGTGCCAGGCTCCTCACTTTCATCTATCCTGTCCGACCTCCCTTGGTCAACTCTTGTTCTTTTCCGACCCCGATGCTATTAGGTTTGCGAGGGCTAGGGAGTCTTTCATTTTCACGCCCTTCGTGGCCCTTGTCTTCCTTTAACCGATATCTTCATTTTTCGAAGTGTCGGTTTTCTTCCTCTTTTTTTTTTTTTTCTTTCCTCGAATTAGTGTTATATAAAGGATTGTTGCCCAATTGTATTTTCCTCTAATAACAATAACCACCATCACCACCCTCTAATAAACGTCCCCCACCCCCTTTCTCTATTTATCATTTCTTTATCAATTACTACGGCAAGTTGTTTCGAGTTGAACCTCGTATTTCTTTCATTATTTCTTACCATTTTTAATATATTTTTATTTGGCTTTATTCTTTTTTAACGTTTTAAATTATTTTAAAACCTATATATCCACTTTGATTTTGACGAAATTAAATCCTACACTGTTTCCCTAAGACTTCATTCACGTCACCTTTTACTCTTCGGCCGGAGAAACAAATGCCTACAAGTCCTGCCTAGCAACGACTTTACATAAGTGCATACTTGATCTGCTTATGAACTTCAAATATATTTGTTTTCGGCGCAAGATAGTGATGTGATGTTCTGTTTACTCTCTTGACTGTGATTATTGTGTTTTGAACATTAACTGAATTGCCACAATGTGATACAATGTTAATATTTTGCCTGTGTTTAATATGTTAGTTATTGTTAAGATCTTCGCTAATTGGCTGATGATGACACTCTAAATGTGTTGAAACCGGTCCCATTAAACAGGTTGTAACTACTTTTTACTACGGAGTATTGAAAGGTGGACCCTTCCCTATAATATTGTACATCTTATTTACTTTTTTTTGTTACAGTTGACAAAGGTACAGGGTTTAAGCGTACAAGCTACGATTTATAATTCCTTGGATGGCAATGACAGTATTTCCATTTTTAAAAGTAAAATTCCTGTCGTTCATTTAGCGAAAGTAATATATTTACATAATTCAACAACTTTACTGCTTGATTTTGCAGTGTTGTAGTGTTCACTGAATTTCTGAAAATAGTATTTAAAATTTATCAGGCGTCCGATGATAATAGCTAGCCCCTAAATGGCGAGGAAGTTTCTTCATGAGTGAGGAAATAGATATTTACTATCCAAGAATGAAGTCTATTGAAGCTTTGTCTATACATTGCTCACAATTTTAAAAGAATGGCATTTCTGTATCGGACGAGTCCACAGTAACAAGCACATTTTAATTTTCCGTCATTTCTGTCTGTCTGTCTGTCTGTCTGTCTGTCTGTCTGTCTGTCTGCATGTATGTATGTACGCGAATCACGAGGAAATGGCTGGAGAGAATTTAATGAAAATCGGTATGTAAAGTCAGGGAATGAGCCGCTATAATCTACGCTATAAATCGTTTTATTCACGCTGAGTGAAATAGTAATTTAGGGGAAGGCCTGAAATTTAATTCTTAAATATTTATGTTATTAGTGATCCTATCGATAAATACTACATAACTAAAGTTAAATAGAATTACATTTCCGATCATTTATGTCTTATACATTTTTACCGTACCGGCTGTGATAACAGAGATATTCATGAATTTGTATTTTTGTTGCTTAGTACATATCATCGCCGAGCCATAATCAAGTGGGTAAGCAGAATTTTATGAAAATCGGTGTATAGAGTCGGGGATAAGAAACTACAGTCTAAGCTATAATAAAATGGTAGTTTAGGGGAAGGCGCCTAAAAATTAATTTTTAAATACCTATGTTATTGGTCCCATAGAAAAGTAATACATAACAAAAGTAAAGTTATAGAGAATACAATTTCCGATCATTTATGTTTTATTCAGTTTTACCGTACCGACTATGGTAAGAGTGATATTTCAGAGTCTGAATAAGACTGAATGTGAAGGTCTACAACACTGGCGTAGCCAGGGGCGGGGGAAGGAGCCAGGGGGGTTGCCCCCCCCCCCAAAATTTCCTGAAACTAGAGCGAGGATCAGCCGTTGTTTTACGTACGGTACGAACAAATTAAGAACTTACGCAGAAATGTTAAATTAACGTAGCGACAACGGATCTACTAGCGAGGCTCAGCAGGGCCATATACAATTCTCCATATCTGTACCGCTTGAAGGAGCTTGAATGGAAGGAAAGCACTTAGCATTGTGATGCGCAGGGATATTCCCTATTAGAAGTCTCAGTATTAGGAATATAATCGCGTGTTGACAAATGTCAAAAGATGAGGAGAAGGGCCATTAGCAAGGGATTACTCTGTAGGGGGACGGAACGTGACCACCGAGATAACGGTGATCACGGCCAGAAACAGTTGCAAGCTTACAACATCGTGTCAGATTTTGTATAAACTCGTTTCCTGGAAACAACGATGTCACGTGGTCGCGATTGTCGGTTTGTACCGTGCTTGAGAGATGTGCTGAATTTAACTTGCAGTGTTGGGGACGGTTGGGGAGACTGTGACAGGATTGTGAGCTGCAGGTTAGTTCATTTTGTGCCATATTAGTGACATTTTTGAAGATGGACCTTTTGTCATAAAGGAGCTAAAACTACGTACATCCTCGGTAAGTTATGAAAAAGTATTGTATTCTAACAGCAGCACTAGCATGTAGTAGCAAGACATGATCGCGGATGTGTGCGTAAGTTCCATAGGTAGGACTGTCTGTTTTATCAGATGCCCGGGGATCGATTGGAACTTCAAATAGCACCATCAAATGTGCAGGTAACTTGTGATAGTACATATATCACACCCCCAAATTATATGTAGAAGTTATAGATATTATTGTCAGTATTCGATTTATTATTATTAATAATAATTTCAATTGTATATTTGGCCATTTATATTGGTAAGCTGGAAGATATCCACATATGTAGGTATGAGTAATTTGTTTTGCATGAGTGGGAAAACATTGCTTTAATAAGTCTGGTAATTTGAATGAGTCATATGGCTACCCCAGTGTCTGTTGTGATGTACTTGTGTCGGGAAATTCATGAGTCATGTATATATCCCAGCCTGATGAGATGAGCTTGTTGTTGTACCAGGGAAATTTGATGATTCATGTAAAACTCCCGAGAGTTTGTTATTGTCTTGGGAGGTAGAAGTAGTTCAGGGCTTGGTCTTGACAAGAGGTTCACTCATGATTGGCTGGCAAGCACCAATCCAGACGTATCATCTGAGAGGAGGGGGATGTTGATGTCTATAAAGGTTGATCATACGGCAGCAACCAAGGAGACGGTATAGAACGTTGTAAGGGTGATTGTAAAGGTGAAGGTAAAGGAACGAGAAGGAAGATAACTACAACTACAACTGACGCACTGTACGGGAAGGAAGTGGTGCTGATACACGGTACTGGAGTGTAGTCTTGTTATGTTCGTAGAAAGTGGATGATTGTGGAGAGTGCTTGCGCATTAAGTATTGTAGCACTTGTGGCGGCCTAGCATTATATGTTGGTGAAAGCTATCTCCGACTTCCCATAATTTATGTTGAGGATCGACAGACGTGTGTATATATCTTTACAAGTGTTAAAATATGTGAACACAGTAGTACAAGGTACAGTATCTGTGTGATGTGATAACTGCCGATTATGAGAATCGGTAAGTCGAATTGATATAGAGACAGTGAAGGGTATTTATCTTCATACATGTACATTGTTCATCGGACCATCTACAAATGGTAGCTTAGTTCTCGCTTTCGTTTTCCCACGATTTTCATTATTATTGTTGTTGTTGTAAATATGGAGTCTTCCAGCAATATTTTGTGTGTGTATTATATGTATAATGTTGTATGTTGATGAGGTGCTCATGCACGGAATTTGTTCAGAATATAGTTAGCTATTTTAGAATCAGTGGAGTTATTGATGAACCTAGGTGCAGTTCCTACCTATTCAGTCGTTTTCAGGAGGTTAGGTAAGGCCTGCAGCAGATGTACCAGTACGCAGCATTATGTACACGCCCTGGGATACACAGTTTATCATGCTCTTATCTAAATTCGAGGGATCCATTCTGGTGAACTCTGGCGCCCATACTACGGACATTTCGGTTAATTATGCTTATTAATTTTTTTAAGTTTTTGAGTAATTTTATTTATATATTTGTATTCATGATTTTATAGTTATTATTATCATTAAAAAAAGTTACAAACTATTTCGTAATCGGCAAGCGTGATAGCTCAGTTCCAATGGTTCTATGTTCTCATCAAGACGGCCGAGGTATGAATCGCAGTTGATTCATGCAAAATTTTTGAAATGGGAAGTCACGTTTTGTGAATCTGGAGTCTACTTAAAACCGTAGATCCCGTCGCTAATGATTATAAGATTTAAAATACCATGAGCCCTAAGCTTGCTTACTAGTTTAGTACTTTTGAATCATTACATCATTTATGGTGGTGTGTTTTGAGTATCCAACAATTCTTCGGGCTTACCTTCTACCTTAAACTGTGAGTGGATTCAGTGGCGTACTCAGTGGGTGAGGTACAAATTCAGGCCAGTAGCGCGGATACAACTTTACCTCGAGAGGGGGATATGAAAAGAAAGCCGGTCCTGCCAAGTGCGGTGACGGATCTTCAATAAATATTGGTGGTTTTGATTGTTATGATATAATAATATCTAACAATCTAAATTATAGCTTCTGTACTGTTAAAATCAAGCGTCTGCAAAAGTTGAAAACTATAAAAGCAGCTGGAATTGATAAGATTTCTGGAGATATAGACTACTAAAGGCAATGGGTTGGGATATAGTACAATATCTGAAATAATTATTTGATTAATGTTTGGTTGAAGGAGCTATACCAAATGAATGGAGAGTTGCTATAGTAGCTGTATATGAAGGAAAGGGTGATAGACATAAAGTTGAAAATTACAGGCCAGTCAGTTTGACATGCATTGTATGTAAGCTTTAGGAAAGCATTCTTTCTGATTATATTAGACACGATTGCGAAATTAATAACTGGTTTGACAGAAGGCAGTTTGGGTTTAGGAAAGGTTATTCGACTGAAGCTCAGCTTGTGGGATTTCAACAAGGTATAGCAGATATCCTGGATTCAGGAGGCCAAATGGACTGTATTGCGATTGACCTATCTAAGGCATTTGATAGGGTAGATCATGGAAGAATGCTGGCAAAAATGAGTGCAAGTGGACTAGAAAAAAATAGTGACTGAATGGGTGGCTATATTTCTAAAAAATTGAACTCAGGGAATTAGAGTAGGCAAAGCTTTATCTGACCCTGCAATAATTAAGGCAGTATTATTGGACCTTTATGTTTTCTTATATATATCAATGACATGTGTAAAGAAGTGGAATCAGAGATAAGGCTGTTTGCAGATGATGTTATTCTGTACAGAGCAATAAATAAGTTACAAGATTGTGAGCGGCTGCAGGGTGAGCTCGATAGTGTTGTGAGATGGATGGTGGGCAATGGTATGATGATAAACGGGGTTAAAAGTCAGGTTGTGAGTTTCACAAATAAGAAAAGTCCTCTCACAAGGAAACATCGGCAATGGGTAAATCGCCGATCGCGATGAAACTTGGAAAACACATTGAGGTTCACGTAAAAATGATGTCGGCATCAATTTTGGGTGCCAACATTCATTAGGGCGTTAACTACGGGGCCTATAAGTTGCGACATTTCAAATTCCGTGCGATCAGTGGTGAATACCGGCTGGCCAATGCTAAGCTGGCACACTGCGTATCTGGAGACACGCCTCTGCAGCTCCTCCCCGCCCCGCTCCAGTTGGTTCGCCACCGCACGTTCGCCTTCTCCCCGCGCTTGCCGGCCGTTTAGCTGTCGAAGAGAACCGGTGCTACACTTTGCCTACTCTATCAGCCTACCTCATATCTCTACTTTGTAATTTCCACGTTCTATTAGTCAGTTTACGTTTTCTGAAATGTTTATGAAAACGTTTGCACCGGGCGAGTTGGCCCTGCGGTTAGAGGAGCGCGACTGTGAGCTTGCATCCGGGGGATAGTGGGTTCGAATCCCACTGTCCGCAGCCCTGAAGATGGTTTCCCATTTTCACACCAGGCAAATGCTGTGGTTGTACCTTAATTAAGGCCACGGCCGCTTCCTTCCAACTCCTAGGCCTTTCCTATCCCATCGTCGCCATATGACCTATCTTCATCTGTGCGACGTAAAGCAATTAGCAAAAAATGAGTACGGTGCCTGTTGTTAATTGTGATTTGTTTCCGTTTTCTTTTCACTAGTTGTTAATGTTTCGAATAGACCAAAGATTGTTTTTGTTGACTATCAGTTATTGACGGGAAGTTTGCCCGATGTAATTGTTACGGAGTCATTTATTGTGTTGCCTTGTAATTGTTTTTTGTTGTACCAGTTCGTACAATACCCATTTAACTTTTTGCGTATGTAACTGCCATTATACCCAGAAGGCTGTAGTGTGATACTTTAATATCGGTACTTGTTGAATACATAGACCTTCGTCAGCTATAACGTAAAAGTACTGGTATATTAAGACTACAGGTCTGCCTGTGATTACTGTATATCTATTGCATATATAAATGCACATCTTTTTTATGTTTCAAGGCTTTTCTTATTACGTCAAACTTTACTTCATTCCATGTCATACTCATATCGAAGTTGCCTATGCATTAAATTAATTTATATTCGACAACCATTGCTGTAATTGAAATGTGTTGTGCCTGTCACTGCAAAACATAAATAAATCGTTCAGTACAAACACAAATAAAAACATTCTACCTATAGGCCTATTCATTATACCAGAGTACGCAATACGGAAAATACCAGTAGTTTCAAACTCGGAGTTTATAATTGTTGTTGTTGTCGTCCGCGATGTCGTTTCGTTATGACACAACTGGTAGCGTACACAAAATGGGTGGGGGGAAGGGGTCATAAAAAGAAGATCTGGACCTATAACCAGGTTTTGATATCCCGAGGTACCGAATCTCATTACATTCATTGAGATCCTCTACCCGGGCATGTAATTTCTTTACATAAAACGCATTTAACGTTGTTTAAAGGTGGGAGATTTATTTAGTGGTGGGTGGTTTAATTTAATTAATTCCATATGTATGTCCACTCTAAAAGGACACTATCGACAGCTTTAAGGCGTTTTAGAAGTAAATAATAATTTAAGCGTAGGTAGGACGTGGTACCCCATCCCACGTTTCCGTGGCACTTAACTCGGAGTTGTACCCACGAATGTGACAACTCACCGGAATTAGCAGGAATGAAAATATAGCATTTGAATAAAATATGGGTATATTAATGTAGGTTATTTATTATCATTATGTGTGAAACGGAACGTAATTTAAAGGATTCCAATAATTACAGTACAAAAAGAAGCAGTCGGTCCCGTTGAACAGCTAAGCAGCCGGCAAGTGCGGGGAGAAGGGGAACGTGCGGTGGCGAACCAATTGGAGCGGGTTGGGGAGGAGCTGCAGAGGCGTGTCTCTAGATACGCAGTGTGCCAGCTTAGCATTGGCCAGCAGGTATTCATCGCTGATCGCGTGGAATTTGAAAAGCCGCAACTTATAGGCCCCATAGTTAACGCCCTAATGAATGTTGGCACCCAAATTTGATGCCGACATCATTTTTATGTGTACCTCAATGTGTTTTCCAAGTTTCATCGCGATCGGCGAGTTACCCATTGCCGATGTTCCCTTGTCAGTTTTAATTACTGCGTTGATGGGGTGAAAGTTCCTTTTGGGGATCATTGTAAATAACTAGGTCTTAATATAAGAAAATACCTTCATTGGGGTAATCACATAAATATGATTGTTGATAAAGGGTACAGATCTCTGCGCATGGTTATGAGGGTATTTAGGGGTTATAGTAAGGATGTAAAGGAGAGGGCATAGAAGTCTCTGGTAAGACCCCAACTAGAGTATGGCTCCAGTGTATGGGACCCTCACCAGGATTACTTGATTCAAGAACTGGAAAAAATCCAAAGAAAAGCAGCTCGATTTATTCTGGGTGATTTCCGACAAAAAGGTAGCGTTACAAAATGTTGTAAAGTTTGGGCTGGGAAGATTTGGGAGAAAGGAGATGAGCTGCTCGTTTAAATGGTATGTTCCGAGCTGTCAGAGGAGAGATGGCGTGGGAGGACATCAGTAGACGAATAAGTTTGAGTGGTGTCTTTAAAAGTAGGAAAGATCACAATATGAAGATAAAATTGGAATTCAAGAGGAGAAATTGGGGCAAATATTCGTTTATAGGAAGGGGAGTTAGGGATTGGAATGACTTACCAACGGAAATGTTCAATAATTTCCCAATTTCTTTGCGATCATTTAAGAAAAGGCTAGGAAAACAACAGATAGGGAATCTGCCATCTGGGTGACTGCCCTAAATGCAGATCAGTAGTGATTGATTGATACTGATCGTACATTAATAATATCCCTCTTCTTTTGTGAGGAAGTAGAATCTTCATTTAATTAATTTGTCTTTTTAAAAGGAACCACTTTCGTCTATACCCCGTGAAGGTGAAGCGTGTCATAGATATTTCGATTACGGGAGACTCAAGGCCAACTCTATTGCACTCACAAACAAGGCTGTATCTTCCCCATCCCATTCCTTTCTTAACTCTGTCAGTGCCGAGAATCGAATGCAGGATGCCTTAAGTCACATCCCTACAAGGCTCCTTAGCCTTCAGCTAATTCTTCCGTCCGGTTTCGTATATTTAGGACAGTTGGAATATGTACGTCTTAATAAATGCTCCTCACAAAACCTTTGTAAAAATAATAACTCTACCTACTTATAATAATAACTACAAACGCCTCCTTTTCATGTGGCTCAGTTGGTTGAGTAGCTGTCCTTCTGAGTCCGAATTCGCAGGTTCAAATCCAGGCTTGGGTTGGTAGCGCTTAAAAGGGTGCTGTAATTGCGGCAGCTCCGTGTCATTGGCTTCTGGCACGTTAAAAATTCTCCTGCGGTATAAACTTCTGACGCTCCGGTGTCTGTTAAGAACCAGTATTTGGGATGAAATTTACACACATAAAAGTACTATCTCCTTAAATACGCCACTGACACAGGCTACCGCATACTAGCACTGGCTCCAGGGTTACAAACCATAGAACGAGACTAACCCACAGGGAATCAGTCTACCAAGCAGTCGCTCTTCGTGTTAGAACTTAAACGGTTTGGAATGTCTACTGCCAAAATATGCGGTTAAGAAAGATTTTGGTAACATTGTGAAGGCGATTGAATTTTACGGAAGCGATCTTGAAAATGCAAACAAAGGCATTCTGGAGGCGGAGTGGCGTTTGTGGAAGCTGAAATGCAGAATCTCATCAGAAAATCAACCAAAGGCTGGGATTGAAGTTCTTAAAAAAAACGACAAGACCTCTTTTCCAAACATTGCTACTCTTCTTACAATCCTGGCTGTTATTCCAGTAACTACAGCATCTGTGGAGAGAATCTTCTCCACCCTGAAGAGGCAAAAACATAAAACGGGTGAGGAAAGGCTGACGGCTCTTGCACTCATGGCAGTACAAAGAGATATCAATGTGGATATTGGCGAGGTTGTGAAATATTATGGACATAGTGCTCGAAGACTATCTCTTTCTTAGAGGCAAACTGCTTGTTCTTAAACAATGTACTGATATACAGGATGTAAGGGTATGAGTATAAATATTTCTTGTAGCAGTCAAACCAATATACTATCATATACGATCATATTTTTGTAACCTGCGAAACTTATTTTCGGGAGCAAAGGAATACAGTTTTGGGAGAAGGCAATAGCTTGACTGCGACAGTAAACAGGTTCAGTGCCCCCGCACTACCCGCGCTCCCCCATCTGTTGTGTAACACGTAATTTAAAGACAAAAGGATGGATAGACGCAGTGCCCAAGTAAGAAAGTCATCAGGCGGGGGCGGGGCGGATAATCACAAACTTGAAATTATATACCTGATAAATAAGTACCCGGAAGCTGCAATATCGACATTGTTAGACATTGATCACGCCTAAGTAATAAAGAACAAAACATACAAACTGCACATACGTATATTAGCGTCACAAAACTGTATACTACCGAACTCGATAGCTGCAGTCGCTTAAGTGCGCCCAGTATCCAGTAATCGGGAGATAGTGGTTTCGAACCCCACTGTCGGCAACCCTGAAGATGGTTTTCCGTGGTTTCCCATTTTCACACCATGCAAATGCTGGGGCTGTACCTTAATTAAGGCCACGGCCGCTTCGTTCCCATTCCTAGGCCGTTCCTATCCTATCGTCGCCATAAGACATATCTGTGTCGGTGCGACGTAAAACAAATAGCAAAATAATAATAATAATAATAATAATAATAATAATAATAATAATAATAATAACTTTATACTACTATATTCTGTATCCCAGGCTTGCGAGGGAAAGTAATAGGTCGAGGTAAACCCTATCTAGCATACGTTGTGACATATATTTTTCTTTACGAACTAACAAAATACTCCTTATATTCTATATAGGGTATATATATATAGTGTGTGTGTGTGTACTTCTTCGCCGCATTCCTTGTTTGAAATGTTACTTCTTTATAGCTTACCTCATGACCATTATTACAATAAAATTATCGTATTTATTCTAGACCAGATTATTGCATCTTTACTCAGACAATTTATTCTTGCATTCATTTCACTTGTATTCAGAGTATATGAAATGCTGCAGTTATGTTGGGAAGGGAATAATAGATGAAGACAAGGGCGTGTCCATAGGTGGGGAGAGGGTGGGGAATGTCCAAAGAGTCCAGACACTCCCAGGAGTGTTAACAAATGTAGTTTTACTAAGCATGTATTTCACCCGACAGGGGCATGATCCAAGGACCTCTGGTTAATACTGGTCTTTGAAATTACAGACGCAATGATCTTTGAGGGAATAAAACCAAAACTAATTAATATCCATATCATTTAGACAGGTAAAATGAGCCTTTTAAATTTATTCTACGGGATTTCATTACTTGCGAGCTATTGCGCAATATCTTCCTTTGTGTAGCTGGGACCCGTGGCTGAAGCCAAGCCCACCTAGACTCGGGCGGGGCTGCAATCGGGGATTCACCATGACGTAACTCGAGAGAAGACATCCCTTCCCCACGACTAGGAGAATGAGGGGAAGCAAACATTTTCGAAACGAAATGTGGGAACCATCTTTAATTCAGACTAGCCAACTTAATTATCTACGATATAAAAATTAATGAAATCCGAATTCTGGAGTCGTCTCCCGATTTAAAAGAGATTGCTGTCACTGGTACATTTATTTAGAGTGTCTAATGTCCGCTTACTCGATAACTTTCAGATGAAGAAAGAATACTGTGTTGTTTCTGTGTGGAAAAGTACCGGGGGCCATCTGTTTAGTGTCATCACGCCTCCTTGACACGGGAGTTCACACTCGTGCGGAAGGGGAAGGCGAACAGACTTAAATTAATTACAGGAGATCCTACGAAAAATAATCGTACGGATATGTCTCAATCACAGCAGGTAAATACTGGTCTATTTGACCTTTAGTTGGCCGTGGATAGGCCATATGCTGATTTGGAGAAGGAGAACTCGCCTCCTTGTAAAAAGCACTTGCCGAGAGGGAAGCGGGTCATTCGGAAATCTCAGCTTACCGAGGGCGGAGCTATGTTTAGTTAAGCTCCCAACTGATCCATTGTTTAAGTGACTTTAAACTTAATTTTCAAGTGAAATAGCGTACTGTACGTAAATATTGCATAGATTTGGTGTACATGACGCCAGTGATTAAACTTCAAAAGAAACTGTGACGTGTCGCGAACTTTCAGCGCGAATCGTAATATTATTACTATTATTATTATTATTATTATTATTATTATTATTATTATTATTATTATTATTATTATTATTATTATTACGGCACTACTGTGTCGAGTAGTATCAAAGGTAGAGTGGCTGAGAGGTAAACGGAATCCGATACTGAACCGCGGATTACGAAGTAATATCCGAAATCGTGGCCGGACGTTCACGCTGAACGCAACTAAATAAATTTTGAAATAAATAGTGACGTGTTGTGTGCCTAGGATTACTGTCAGCGGCTTCATCAACCAGGAACTACGAACTTTCAGCCTGAAAGAAAGATGATATCGTCAGTGATCGCTTTGGTGCCAATGGATCAACACTAAAACTTGAAATGGATTTCCCGAGCTGACAACGTGTCATCATGTGATGGAGATGAGTATTTTTCATATTATATGGCCTGATTAGAGGGGACGGGAATTATTTATCATAAGCTGACGCTATCATGTTAGGGATAACTTAATTTAAATGCTGAAATGCCGAAATGGGGCACGTAGCTTTTATTTCTTATTTTATTTAATTAATAACAGGCCTGAGTGATTTAACTGTAAATAATTGTGACAATAATCTAATAGGTTTGCATGCGGTAGAAGATTTACTTAGTTTATTTTGGAAGACTTGTGTCCAGTAAGGCGTCAGGAGAGTAGTATTTTAGTAAATTTAAGGTAATTTAAGCTAGGCTGTAGTTGATCCTGTATCAATAAATTCATGACTGATGAATAATAAGTATCCAACGTGAGACCCCAGAGTCACGAGAAATATACATGGAACTGATGTCCCAGGCCTCCTTTGAAATATTTAGCTAGGGAGTGTTACAATTTAAGCTGGATTATTTGATCAAGTTTATCATAATTTACGTATAACCGTAGGAAGATAGTGTAATGATGAAACCAGCAATAATAATAATAAAAATTGTAATGATAGAAATCATGCGAATATTGGTATTCATGAATATTTAATTGAGTTAAATACCGCGTGAATATTTAATTGGATTAATCACTGTGTGAATATTTAGTTAGAAGTTAATTACAGTGTGAATATTTGATTGAGCTGATTAGCGTGTGAATATTTAATTAATTATTGTATTACCGTGTGACGATTTAATTAGAAATTAATTATGTGTTAATCATAAGTTGATTAGGGTTTAATTATGAATTAATTGCCGTTGGGTTATTTAATTACATCGTAATTACGAGGAAGTTTCAGTGCGATTACTCAGTATGATCTAATTATCAGGTAAATCACGTAGGAAGATAGTGTAATTATGAAACCAGCAATAATAATAATGATAAAAATTGTAATGATAGAAATCATGCGAATATTGGTATTCATAAAAACCGGTGTCTTGTTGTAAGATATTGGAAGTCATGACTGGGCCATTAATAATATATGTGTTGAATCGAGGTGATTTAGTCTATGGGAAGCCGATGCAATTTGCTTAATGAGGAATATACCTCAGTTATTGTGAACGTACCTCGGGACGGGGTGACTTTGGCTTGTTATGCCTGTGGAGGCCCAAGCTATTGATCGCCCTGGTAGGGGGTGGTTACGTCTGACCTTGCAAATATACTTGTTTTTGAGTGTGTGTGTGTGTCCGCCTCTGTAGAAAGGGGACCTGAGCTAAGAAAGAAGGCCAGTATGGATCGACTAATAATGGGAAATATTCAACACGCCAGAATGAAGCATTCGCTTATAAAAGACACGGTAATTGATACTAGTATTTGTTGGTTTACTGTTGTTACCCATTTGAGTATAATTTAGCTATGGATTTCAGTGTCCTACTTTCATCCCAAGGGGTTGTCAGTTCAGTTCTATACGCCGGCATTTGGTATTCCACAATGGGGAGCCTCACCAGTTCAGTGTGTATAATATGTGATTGCC
This sequence comes from Anabrus simplex, assembly GCF_040414725.1. Taxonomy (NCBI): domain Eukaryota; kingdom Metazoa; phylum Arthropoda; class Insecta; order Orthoptera; family Tettigoniidae; genus Anabrus; species Anabrus simplex. The sequence continues at coordinate 268,833,833 of NC_090270.1, forward strand.
TATGTAACATGTGACTATAATTAGCGTCGGCGATGGTTCTGACCCATCGGCGCGGCGAATTGCATTCTAGTGAGGGTTGGTTCAAACCCGGGCGTTTGTTCCACATTTATATAATTTCTTTAATGTTATTTCGTTGGGAAATAATTGTGTGTTTTTAGTACAGGGATCGCTCAGACTTGTTGCTTGAATGTTAATTGCATTTGTTAATAATGTCATATAGCCTCAGTGTTTATGGTAAATTTTTCCGTTCGTATCACTTCACTGCAAATCGCTTTGCGACAAACAATACTCGGATCCATCACACACGACTACAAGTGGATAATAAACCACAACAATTGTTAATAATTAATGTAATTCATTTATGAATATAGATGCGTCATTCCCATCGTCATCAAGGTCTAATAAACCCCTTGTATTAATTTAAACTTTAATTTGAATGTGTTCTCATTGTAGTTAAGTATGCCCCATTTCTCCTACCCTGTATGCCATTACGGTAATGTTAGATAAGCTCCTATTTTATTACATTTTCCACCCGTTAACGCCCTGTAGATCTCATGCCGAAGCCTTTTCTTGGTAGGGGCGGGTGCAGTATATTATTATTAGTTTCCGCAATCCGCACGAATCCACCGCTCTTACTAGCAACCAAGGAAACTAAATTCCTTACAAGGTATTCCATCCCAACTTATCACCTAAACTTTCCGGAAGTTTGGGCACCCACCAAAATAAAATTCTGGATGAAGACCTACCGTAAAGTACCCCCCCCCCACTAAATTCCTGGCTACGCTTCTGGTCTACAATATCGAAAGCTCATAACATTGAGCAACAATAACATTACATTGACCATTGTTTGTTGTGATGTTCTTTGTCTCTTATGCTGCCAAACATCTCCGATAGATGGGATTACAGCTGCGTATCGAATATGCCATATAACAGTCTGCCTAAATATTGGCAGGAAATAACCGGAGTGTTAGATAACTTCCTTCTTTAGCATGCCTTTCCTCTGGTTCACAAATTTTCTGGTACTACTGGCACGTAACACGCTGGTTCATCATAATATTCCATCAGTTCCATCCCTACTCTGACGCGCTGCTTTTAATGAGCGGTATGCAAACTTAACGGAATATGGCAGAGGAGTGTTCACAACTGTCTGCGGCTTGGTCATTCCAGCTCTGGATCTTTGGACTTTTAGATCGGCAGAATAGTACTGTTCGTTTAAAGTGACGAAAAGTGTGGTTTTTCATTTGATCGAGTATTTCATATCATAGCATTCATTGCTTTTAAGTGCGACATTCCTACCGACGTCATCGTAATTACCTTTGTTGATTTCAGTTGGGAAAACCCCTAAGACAGTCTTTCTGAGGATGTAAAAAAAGGCAGGTGGAGAGTGAGTGTCTGTCATTATAATTAAGAATCCCCAACTTCATTGTGACTGATGCTAGGCAAGAGGGCCTACCATTACAATAAAAAATCCCTAACCCAGTCTTTACATGAGAAAAGACGTATGGTGACTTTCCCGTCGCTTTTATGGGGTACGGTAAGAGCTATGCAATTTAATACAATCTTACCCACAACGTGTACAATACGCTACCTAACCTAGAATTCTGTATACAATGTAGAGTTCCGTAGCGAAGCACGGATACATCAGCTAGTACAACAATAATGTAAATGTGTCTACGGAACAGATGTAGAATCCCTTAAAATAAATAAACTAACTAATGTTATTTCCGGTAAGCATGATTGGATTTTTGGCGAGTTTATCAGGTTTTTATAAACCCAAGCAACCACAGGCAACAGCTTATCCATTTTAACTCCGTATTATATAAGAATTGTTGCTCAAGCACCTCTTAAAATTTAACAGTGAACATTGTAATTTATGCACATGGTTATGAGGGTAATTCGGCGTTGTACGAAGGCCATTCGGAAAGTAGTACCCGTCAGCGCCGCATGAAGCGCTGACGACTCGGGTAGCTGCTGGGCAAGGTCAGACCGCGTCAGTGGCTTGTCTGCCTGCTCTGTGCGAGGTTGCGTGACGCTAGCATTGCCTGTGTTGTGTCTGTGATAGTTTAAAATGTTTACACAAATTGAGAACCCCGCCAGTTGTGAAGTGAGGGCCGTGATTAAATTTCTTAATGCACGAAACGTTCGACCTTGTGATATTCATCGCCAATTAAAGGAGGTGTATGGAGACAATGTGATGGACGAGTCGTCTGTTCGGCGCTGGTGTCGCAACTTCAACCTGGGGAGGGCGAATCTGCACGACGAGAAGCGTTCAGGGAGACCATCTGTCATTACAGACCAACTGCTGAGTGCAGTAGACGAATGCGTGAGGAACGGTCGGCGCGTCACAATTGATGAACTCTGCGGACATTTTCCTAATGTGTCTCGAACAATTGTTCCTGAAATGGTCAAAGACCATCTGCATTATTCAAAAATCTGTGCAAGGTGGGTCCCTCGCATGCTTACAGCGGAGCACAAAACCAAGCGTTTGGCTGCAGCACTGACGTTTCTGGGACGTTATTCCGATGAAGGAGACTCTTTCCTGACTCGCATCATTACTGGGAACGAAACATGGGTTTGTTATGCATCACCTGAGAGTAAACGACAGTCAATGGAGTGGCATCATGCTCATTCACCAACCAAATCAAAAAAATTCAAGACAGTTTTATGCACTAGGAAATTCATGGCAACCGTTTTCTGGGATCGCCGAGGTATACTGCTCATTGACTTTATGGCCCGTGGAGACACAATTAATGCTAATGCTTATTGTGAAACATTAAAGAAATTACGGCGGGCAATACAGAATCGACGGCGAGGTCTATTGTCTACAGGCGTCATTCTCCTTCATGACAATAACGATAACACAACAACTTTTGCAGCAATTCAAGTGGGAAATCTTCGACCATCCCCCGTATAGCCTGGACTTGGTCCCTTCGGATTTCGGATTTTCATCTCTTTACGAAGCTTAAAGACTTTCTGGCGGAAAAAAGATTTGACAGCGATGAAGAACTTCAACGAGCCGTGACTGCGTGACACTGGCGGCGGAGGACTATGAGACTGGAATACAAAAAATCGTCCTGCGTTATGACAAATGTCTAAATTTGCTTGGAGATTATGGAAAGAAGTAGTGTAAAGTATGCTCTTTCCAATAAAAATGTGTATATTTGTTAATATTTACTCCTGTGTCTTTATTGCGCAAACGGGTACCACTTTCCGGATGGCCTTCGTAGTAAGGATGTAAAGGAGATGCAATACAGAGTGAAGAAAAAATGCCGCACGTGGAGGTCGGCATGTGGTACCTCGTCGAAAGTCATGACAAAAGTTTATCTTACAAAACCTATCCCACCAATAGGTTTAATAGAAATGCGAGTTTAGAAACGAGGCTCTGGCAACGCTGTAACGGCGTGCAGCGTGGCCAAGCACAGGTCGCATGAACTCTGCGCTCTTCCAGAGCTGTATCATTAGCTCAGTGAGACGAGGTAATGCAATAACTGCCGGTTGTGCGGACGCGCCGTTGTTCGAGTATTGCTCGCGCCATTTTTTTAGTTAATGTATCAAATTGTATCCTATGTACACCTCCACTATGCAATACACTATGTTCTGTCTTACCGTTACAGTAACCTTTATTTAAACATTCAAACATAACATGAACTTCTTACAGACGTAAACGACCACTTTGTTTCGTCCATGGCACAAATAAAGACAATACGTAGAACATAATAGTGGATAAGTAACATCGTCTCTATCCAGTGCGGTACAAGGAAACACAATACAGTACAGTAGGTAGGCTACAATGGATTGCCCATTGTGCTAGGCACAATAATTCCATAGTGTACGTGTAACGTCCAGTCTTATCTTCACAGAGCCGGTACGTACACTTACGAGCAACGTTCACTTCACAGCAGATGTTCAAAGCGACCCCCTTGCATTTGCAAACACTTCGCCACTCGCTCTAGCATACTTTGCCGGACCCTACGCAATACACCTCCAGCAACCATTGCCGATGCAGCATGCACGCGAGCTATTAGGTCTTGTACATCCATGGGTGGTGTACTATAAACATGTTCCTTTAAGTGCCCCCACAAATAAAAATCTAGTGGATTAAGGTCCGGGAAAAGTGGCGGGCAGAACATTGGACCTCCACGACCAATCCATTTCCCTGGAAACGCTTCATTTAACCAGTTACGCACAGTCATTCAAAAGTGTGGCGGTGCACTATCATCCTGAAATCATAACTGTCGCCGAACACCAAGTGGAACGTTTTCTAAAGCATCGGGAAAAATATTGCCCATAAACGTACGATAGCGGGGCGCATTCAATTTGTCCGGCAATAGGTAAGGGCCTAAAAGCACAGGTTTATGCCAAAGCGTGCCTGAAAGCTACGTTCACGGGTGACATGTGGGTTGTGGTCAGACCAATAATTGCTATTGTAGTGGTTAAAAATACCTTCCCGAGTGAAGCTACATTCGTCACTCCATATCACATTCTTTATAAAATGTTCGTTATCTTCAACTTGTTGCAAAAGCCGTTCATAGAACTGTACTCGTTGAATGCGGTCATCTGGCCGCTGGTGTTGAGTTGACGTGTAGTGATATGTATGCAGTTGTTCGTCGTGCAACACGTCAACGACCAGTGTTTAAGATACCTGGAACAGCCTTCCAATATCACGGGTACTTCGCCAAAGGTGATTGGTGAACGGCTTCAAGAATGTTGTCCTCTGTTTGTGGAGTACGTCTAATCCTTGGACGACCTCTGTCTACTACTTGTGGACGAAGATTACCGGTTCCCCGCAGGCGTTGCTCAAGGCGACGAAAAACATTCTTATCGGGATGGCGCCTTTGAGGTACGGTACCGTACTGCATACTCACGAGCAGCAGCAAAAGCTTGGTTATCGGATGCACCCAAAACTAAAAGCATATCGACGTATTCGCCGTTTGTGTACTCGATCAGGAAGCTGCCCTACATGCACTTGACAGGACCAGTTATGGTTGTGCACTGCGTGGTTAGTCGACTCATGCACTGAGTTGAACTGATCACACGGTCATGTGTTCGACTATTGTCATGTGACAACAGGATGTCATGCTTACAAACGCAGTTACACGACGGGAACTAGGGACCTGACGTCACACACACAAAAGAAAAAGCAACAACCTGACGTAGATTCGAGCCGTAGCTCCATGGTGTATGTGGGTTTCGTAACCCAGCCAGGGTTGCCACCGTTAGTACGTTAGTACTAGATCTAGTACTTCGTGGACATTTTTAGTACGTTAGTTCTTTTTATGGAAATCTAGTACTTTTTACGGAGGTAGAATAGACGTTCTTCCACTGCAGCAGAAGAACAAGAAAGAAACTGATAAGAAGTTTCAGAGCCAAGTGTCTATCTTTTCATGTTGAATTCGGTGAAAAAGGTTTTTTTTTTAGAGGGTAGTTTTTAGTGATTCTATTTTAAGAAATCTCTACATGTCGAACTAGAAAACTGCAAAAGAGATGGCAGTTTCATCAATATAATCCCATTAGCTATATATTTCCCTAATGTAATTACAGAAAGTGGTTATGAAGTTAGATAGGAAATGGTGGGTGGCAAAGTCCACAGAAACTTAAAAAGCTCTTCAGTCTCTCGAACGCAGAGGTTCAATATAAATATTACACTATAACATGCCTGCAAAACAACACGCTATTAAACAATAGGCCCTGTTTGTATTTAACTTGTGTGTTCGACAGACTGGAACGGCTTTTAAGTTACATTTAACTGAGTCGACATTGGAAAGTATGGTTTCCTCCTTAACAAACAAGTCCACAGAATCACTGAAAGAGAACTAAGAATTTATGGAATTTTGGAACTCTTTAATCGAACTGAAAAATCCTGTAGCCGACTACATCTTTTCAAATTTGACAATTTTTTTGAAGGCATTGCTCTGTTTACCACATTCTCCTGCTGAAACAGAACAGTATTTTTTCCTGCTTTTTCTGTTAATAAGACCAGATTGAGAAATAAACTACTATTCTGTAGCGTATGTGAATGGGCTCTTTCTAAAGCACTCGTCTGCCCAAACTGTTCACATTTCAAAACAGTTTATTGCTTTGGCAATATTTTTTAAGGATTAAGAGAAGAGCAAAATGTTAAATACATGTTAATATATTCTAAAAGATAGCCAACTTTTGGGTAGTGTATGAAGACAAAATGAATATATGAATGTGTGTGTGTGTGTGTGTGTGTGTGTGTGTGTGTGTGTGTGTGTGTGTGTGTGTGTGTGTGTGTGTGTGTGTGTGTGTGTGTGTGTGTGTGTGTGTGTGTGTGTGTGTGTGTGTGTACGCGGTTCATATTCATATTCTAAACATAAATAAATGACCCTTATCTGGTAGTCAGCTTGGAAATGGAAGTGTTAGGATAGTGGGTATTGAAACTGCAACATTGCTGCTTCCCATCATAGATATCAAAACCGATAACTTCTGATAATTACGATTTTCTCATTTAATAAAGGTGTATTTTTGATAAGTATACTTTTTCTATACTGCCTTTAATCCTACTCCATTGTAAAAAAAATGATTTAGTACTTTTTTTTCCATAATCTAGTACCTTTTCACGGGAAAATTTAGTACGAACATTTTCTGCCCGGTGGCAACCCTGAACCCAGCAGTCTACTCAGTGAGCTGCGACGGCGGGTACGGTAGAGCGGCATGATGCAGGTTCCTCTATTGAATTCCGATGCGCTGCAGGATGTGACAGTATTGCCAGCTTCTCGTTTGCGATTCGTTTCCCAACAGCACCAGATCCGATTTGGCTATAGAAAAATATCAGTTTAACATGTCGTATTTAGCGTGTAAATAAAGACATGTAACTTCGCATAAATTCATGAAGGAGTCACAAAATCATTTGCAGATTTCCGTGCGAAGAACGGGTATAAATGCTAGTTATAAGAATGCACACATTCTGGAGAAAATTACAAAAAAATAAATAAATTGATAGCCTAATCATTCATTTAGCTGGCGCCGCGGTGTAGGTGTAACGTGCCTGCCCTTTACCCGAAGGTCCTGGGTTCGATTCCCGGACAGGGCAGGGATTTTTATCTGGATTTGAGGGCTAGTTCGAGGTCCACTCCGCCTACGTGATCACAATTGAGGAGCTATCTGACGGCGAGATGGCGGCCCCGTCTAGAAAGCCAAGAGGATTCGTCGTGCCGACCATGATGTTTAGTTTTTTTAATCATTCAGTTTATTCATAAAACTAACACATCCTGTTGATGAAATAAATTCCCCAGAGTAGTGTAGAAAATCTTCTCAAAATCAGAACCAGTTTAGCGTCTTCATCCTTGATGGTCGTGAATTCTTCACCAGATTTTAGTGCCCTCAGAAGAATGCGGAATATTCTCTTGTCACTTCCATCATGTACGCACGCCAACCTACTCACAACCTAACTCTTGTAAAACATTCAATTATTATTGTTAAAATATATTTTAATGATCTTTTATTAAACTCTCACCGGGCGAGGCACGCGCGGCTGTGAGCTTGCACTCGGGAGATAGTGGGTTCGAACCCCACTGTCGGCAACCCTGAAGAAGGTTTTCCGTGGTTTCCCCATTTTCACATCAGGCACATGCTGGGACTGTACCACGGCCGCTTCCTTTCCACTCCTAGGCCTTTCCTGTCCCATCGTCACCGTAAGACCTATATGTGCCGGTGCGACGTAGAGCAAATGTATGTTGGATATTCAGCCCAAACGCTGGTTTGATCCTCTACAGCTTCACCAACAGCTGTCATAGATAGCCTAGGTGTCACCGAAGAGGCATGCTAGGGAAATGAGGAGTGAGGTAGTTTCCCGTTGCTTTCCTCACTGAGCCAGAAGTTGCTATTACAGATCAGTCTGCCAAGCCCACTGTCAGTCCTGCCCTGTTCGTTGTACACTTCAAGACTTGATTCAAGCCACGGAAGAGGGAATTTCTGTTGCCCATTTCTGGGCAGACATTGTGTGAAACATGTTTTGTGACATAAAATGTATTCTGTTTTATTTGTATATAATACCTTATATGTATTTTTAAGTTTCTCAACACTCTGACACGAAATAAATAAATGAGCGATATTTTCACACCATTCATAACAGGGACTGGCTACATAAGGAACAGTATTACTAGAATCGCTCATACCTCGGTCACTTTCATATTGTCAAAGCCAAGGATGAGACTGAGACAGGCCAATGAAAGTAACAACATTTATTCTAGCTCATACCAGAAGACATAGTGCACTGTAAACACTACATCCCGCCAACAAAGGTATTTTGTAAAGCAAAAAAAAAAGTACGACTATACCCTGTAAATGTGCATTGCACATTTGTATAATACGTATTGTTAATATAATTTAATTATCTTTTATTAAATGTTAAGTGCGACCATATTCTATAAATAACGTCGAAATCTGTGCAGTCGAAAACTGTAGAAAGCTCGGTAATATTCGTGTATTGGTTATAATCCACTATAATTCTGTTATATATGCAGGTTTCTAGAAACTTACAGTAATATTTTATTATCCAGATACATGTGGAAACATTAGGAATGTTGTAGACATGCCCATGTCCTTTTGTAAACGGTAACCGAACATTCGAGTTTGATCTACTCCAATCGAGAGGCCGGTTGATCGATTGTCCCTTGTGTGTTCCATTTAGAGTGTTGCAAGAACATTTCCAGAAGTCAATGCTGGACTCGGAGTCAGTGTTGGACTCCGTGGTGAGTCAGACTCAGTGAATCAGTCGGTGAAAGAGAGACAGTGCAGTAAGAGAATGTACAGTGTGTGTTAGAGTGAGTTGATAGACTGTCTTCTTCTTCTTCTTCTTCTCCTCCTCCTCCTTCTTCTTACCCTCGGACGCAGCAAGAGATCCCACCTCTGCCGCCTCAAGGGCAGTGTCCTGGAGCTTCAGACTCTGGGTCGGGGGATACAATTGGGGAGGACGACCAGTACCTCGCTCAGGCGGCCTCACCTGCTATGCTGAACTGCGGCCTTGTGGGGGATGGGAAGATTGGAAGGGATAGACAAGGAAGAGGGAAGGAAGCGGCCGTGGCATTTGCCTGGAGGAGAAGTGGGAAACCACAGAAAAACACTTCCAGGATGGCTGAGGTGGGAATCGAACCTACCTCTACTCAGTTGACTTCCCGAGGCTGAGTGGACCCCGTTTCAGCCCTCGTACCACTTTTCAAATTTCGTGGCAGAGCTGGGAATCGAACCCGGGCTTCTGGGGGTGGCAGCTAATCACACTAACCACTACACCACAGAGGCGAACGTTGATATCTGTATTTGTCAGAATCGACTTGAGTGAGAGGGTAGGTCGGTCTTGTCTTGTGATGAAATGAACCAGTGTGTTGTAGTGTTGTGCATAACTGTGCGTTGTTAAGGAATAGATGTAGCGACAATAAAGTGGTTTTATGTAAGGAAGTGAACGTATCTCGTGTGATATTTATTTACATCAAAATAAAATTGCACTGAGAACGATAATCACTATCGTCAAGAGTTAGTCCTATCTGGAATCACACTTTCATCATCTTCTTCCATCCGATTTATAATTAGATACTCTTGGGGGTTCGCAGCACTAATATACAATCCACATTTACACATACGTCACTACACCGTAAACAGAAGCCCGCTCGGTGGTCATGATCGTTAAGGCGTTGAAATCTCTATGGTCTGACACCGTGGTTAGCCGGTTCGAGTCCCGTTGGTCAATGGCTGGCAGGTTAGGGGAGGTGATGGCATACAATTTCCAATCACTAGATTGCGTGTCAAAACATGTCGACAACGTAGGTCGCAACTTTACAAATAATCTAACACAGCACTAGGCTGAGCAGTCCCGCGGGTAAGCCAAATAACATGTGGGTGGTGTACACTTCAAAACGTCACGTGTAACCCCTATTACCCCGGGCGGACTGAGTGGCTCAGACGGTTGAGGCACTGGCTTTCTGACCCCAACTTGGCAGATTCGATCCTGGCTCAGTCCGGTGGTATTTGAAGGTGCTCAAATACGTCAGCCTTGTGTCGGTAGATTTACTGGCACGTAAAAGAACTCCTGCGGGACTAAATTCCGGCACCTCGGCGTCTCCGAAAACCGTAAAAAGCAGTTAGTGGGGCGTAAAGCAAATAACATTATTATTATTATTATTATTATTATTATTATTATTATTATTATTATTATTATTATTATTATTATTATTATTATTATTACTCCGGAAAATAACGACATGGATCGCTAAGGAAGAGGCGAAAGCATTCCAGAGAGATCTCCCCGCTGATTTAGGCGTAAACAATATGACGACAGAAAGAGTACCGATGTTAGATTTTTTCTCTAACACCGGGACCAATGAGGGCCCGGGTTAACTGCAGTAGAAACGCGGACACTTGAGAAATGATATTTCAACATATTGATAATCTTTTATCGATTTAAGAACTTAATTTCCACAAAAGTGATAAGACTGCATAATGTCGATAAGGTACATAAGCTATTACAATAGCTACCTGTTATCTAAAAGTAAATTTGAAGCCCGATAAGACTACACTTTTAGTTCTTTAATCTCCTTTTACAGAAAGAAGATTGTGAAATACGAGCAAGGGGCCGTGAGGTTAGGGGCGTGCAGCTGTGAGCTTGCATGCTGGATATAGTGGGTTCGAATCCAATTGTCGGTAGCCCTAAATATCGTTTTCTGTGGTTTCCCATTTTCACACCATGCAAATGCTGAGGCTGTACATTAATTAATGCCACGGCTGCTTCCTTCCCACTCCTAGCCCTATCCTATCCCATCATTGCCATAAGACCTATCTGTGTCGGTGCATCATAAAGGAAATTGTAAAATACAAAACGTTGATCAAACTTTTATCTTGTACATAACTATCATGAATACGTCAAGTGTGACATGGCAGTAGAATATAGATGGGAATTTCAAAGATGAAAATAATATAACTGACATAATAATAATAATAATAATAATAATAATAATAATAAGAAGAAGAAGAAGAAGAAGAAGAATAAATCATTAGAAACTAATAGAAACCTTAAATTCGAGCGGTACTAACGTTAGAGATGTCAGAATCAGCCTGGACTGGAAAATGTATTATCAGAGAAAATTAATTCAGAAAGGAGTACGGCAAGGATGTGTACATTCGCCACTGCTCAACAAATACTCTGATCAAAAACTATATTTAATTTTCAGCAGTCGAAAATGTCTGTATTACTACTGCAATCACGTTTGTCGCCACTTGATCTTGCTGGGCCTACTTGCCTCAGAATAGCGTCTTACCTAACCTTCTGAAAACGATTTACGGGTGCGAATTGTACCAAAGTTACCTGCCTTAAATAATAATAATTTCGCGTGGCTATTTCTAGCCGAGTGCAGCCCTTGTAAGGCAGACCCTCCGATGAGTGTGGGCGGCATCTGCCATGTGTAAGTGACTGCATATTATTGTGGTGGAGGATAGTGTTATGTGTGGTGTGTGAGTTGCAGGGACAGCAAAAAACACCCAGCCCCCGGGCCATTGGAATTAACCAATGAAGGTTAAAATCCCCGACCCGGCCGGAAATCGAACCCGGAATCCTCTGAACCGAAGGCCAGTACGCTGACCATTCAGCCAACGAGTTACCTGCCTTAAATGACACTTTCCCAAGGACTTGGAATAAACTAGCTATATTCTAATCCACGGAGATCCGCTTCACCAAACTTTGTAACAGAGTTGGGAAGTAACTGAGTAAAAGTAATATTGATGGGATCCTGAAGATGATCGGGATCAGACACTGAAAAAGAAGGATTATCTACAATCTACAATCTGTACAAAAATTAGTCTGTACTATCAAGAATCGAGGTCCATGAACAGGAAGCAGAAATCCATAAAGGAGAAAGGCAGTGCTGCAGTTTTCCCTCTGTCCTCTTCAATGTTTATATAGAGCAGGCAGTAGCACTGCATTAGTCGCGTGTTATCTGATAGATACACGCTGGTGAGTATTTGCTGTAACTTAGCTTGCTTGAGACTGGAAGTCCATCTCCCCTCCTAGCTTCCTACCGGAACTGGTGACATACAGTAGTGTTGTGACCTTCTTCTTCTTCCTCTACAGTCTTTTCCCCACAACTGTGGGGTCACGGGTGCGAACTTTGTCGCACAAGTGGTTTTGGCCCTGTTTTACGACCGGATGCCCTTCCTGACGCCAACCCTATATGGAGGGATGTAATCACTATTGCGTGCTTCTGTGGTGGTTGGTAGGGTGGTATGTTGTCTGAATATGAAGGGAAGTGTTAGGCCGGACACAAACACCCAGTCCCCGAGCCAGAAGAATTACTCAGAAGCAATTAAAATCCCCAATCCGGCCGGGAATCGAACCCGGGACCATCTGGACCGAACGAGTCGGACAGTGTTGTGACCTTCATGCAATACAAATATCACGAGGCTGCTGCCAGCTGTATCTCACAGATTCGACGGGAGTAAATTCGCAATGTGTTAATGTGTATCTCTAATGCGTTTGATTTACTGTGAATCAGCTCATGATTGTTTGTGCTAGTGCTTGCAGCTCGAGATCTTTTAAAACTGAAAATGAAAATTACGATAACCAGTAACATTACGATCTCAGGCTCCTGAAGACTGTAAATAGTCAGATGATTAATTTAATTGTTTCAAATATGCCAATGTCCTTTCTCAGTATTTCACTGCCACGAACCTACTACGCTGGCGTAGCAGGGTGAGAGGTGATACTCCCACGTGGCGCGTCCCAGGGGTGGATAGGGGAATCCTAACCAGCTTGCCGGCGGACTTGAGGGAAATAAAATACCGTACCTCTCGCGGACCAAACACAAAACCCCCTGTGGGTGGGGGACGCAGAGGAAGAATACACCCACGATATCCCTGCCTGTCGTAAGAGGCAACTAAAAGGGATGACCAAGGGATGATCCAATTAGAACCACGAGACTACTTGTAATTAGTACCATCACGCAGGGAACACCATGGGTCGCATTTACTTGCGCGTAGTACCACTATGTTAGGTACGTAATAGGTTTGTGATTAGTAGCGACATTGTGTGAATCAGGAGGTTGGTCCTACAGTACCTGTGATTCGTACTCCTATATGAGCGACATCATGGTTCTGCAATACTTATGCTCAGTTCCCACCATGTGAGGAATTAGACGGGAAAGTACGAGTCCCGGTGGCAGAGTCCTGCAGCCAGGCCCACGGCGCAGCACTTCAAACTCACGGGCTACGGCAGACCAGCCCGTGCAGTGCCGTTCTCTTCTGACGCGGCAGCGTACTGTCCCACAGCACTGGTCTCATACAGCCCACCGCAGTCCACCGCACTGGGCGGGCTCAGTAGAATAACCTTAAGTACTTCTCTACAATAACATGTGCTCCGTGCACAACGAAATGTTAACGTCACACTACTATTCGGATCATTCACTCTACGAATTCCCGTACGCTAATAACATATTTTAAAGTAGGCTAATCGCATTTTGAAATTAAACGGTAGAGATTTCTCCTGCACTGTAATAATAATAATAATAATAATAATAATAATAATAATAATAATAATAATAATAATGATAATAATAATACATACATTATCATTATAGACTGTTATGTCTTTCAGCGTTCAGTCTGCAAGCCTCTGAATTTACTAAACGTCGCCACAATCCTCCATTTGCAACTAGTGTTGTGGCCTCATTTAGTTCTGTACCTCTTATCTTTAAATCGTTAGAAACCGAGTCTAACCCTCGTCGTCTCTGTCTACCTCTACTTCTCTTACCCTCCATAGCAGAGTCCATTATTCTCCTAGGTAACCTATCCTCCTCCATTCGCCTCACATGACCCCACAACCGAAGCCGGTTTATGCGTACAGCTTCATCCATCGAGTTCATTCCTAAATTAGCCTTTATCTCCTCATTCCGAGTACCATCCTGCCACTGTTCCCACCTGTTTGTACCAGCAATCATTCTTGCTACTTTCATGTCTGTTACTTCTAACTTATGAATAAGATATCCTGAGTCCACCCAGCTTTAGCTCCCATAAAGCAAAGTTGGTCTGAAAACAGACCGATGTAAAGATAGTTTCGTCTGGGAGCTCACTTCCTTCTTACAGAATACTGTTGATCGCAGCTGCGAGCTCACTGCATTAGCTTTACGACACCTTTACTCAATCTCACTTACTATATTACCATCCTGGGAGAACACACAACATAATACTTGAAATTATCGACCTGTTCTAGCTTTGTACTGACATCAGTTTAGTCTTCGAGAGGTTAATTTTCATACCATACTCATTGCACCTATTTTCAAGTTCCACGATATTAGACTCTAGGCTTTCGGCACAATCTGCCATTAAAACCAAGTCGTCAGCATAGGCCAGACTGCTTACTACATTCCCACCTAACTGAATCCCTCCCTGCCATTTTATACCTTTCAGCAGATGATCCATGTAAACTATAAACAGCAAAGGTGAAAGATTACAGCCTTGTCTAACACCTGTAAGTACCCTGAACCAAGAACTCATTCTACCATCAATTCTCACTGAAGCCCAATTGTCAACATAAATGCCTTTGATTGCTTTTAATAATCTGCCTTTAATTCCATAGTCCCCCAGTATGGCGAACATCTTTTCCCTCGGTACCCTGCCATATGCTTTCTCTAGATCTACGAAACATAAACACAACTGCCTATTCCTCTCGTAAAATTTTTCAATTACCTGGCGCATACTGAAAATATGATCCTGACAGCCTCTCTGTGGTCTAAAACCACACTGGTTTTCATCCAGCTTCCTCTCAACGACTGATCGCACCCTCCCTTCCAAGATGCCAGTGAATACTTTGCCTGGTATACTAATCAGTGAGATACCACGATAGTTGTTGCAATCCTTCCTGTTCCCTTGCTTATAGATAGATGCAATTACTGCTTTTGCCCAATCTGAAGGTACCTTACCAACACTCCATGCTAATTTTACTACTCTATGAAGCCATTTCATCCCTGCCTTCCCACTATACTTCACCATTTCAGGTCTAATTTCATCTATTCCTGCTGCCTTATGACAATGGAGTTTATTTACTATCCTTTCCACTTCCTCAAGCATAATTTCACCAACATCATTTTCCTCCTCCCCATGAGCTTGGCTGTTCACAACACCACCAGGATGATTTCCTTTTACATTGAGAAGATGTTTAAAATATTCCCTCCACCTCTCCAGTGATTCCCTGTGATCTATTATGAGTTCACCTGAATTACTCAAAACACTGTTCATTTCCTTTTTCCCTCCCTTCCTAAGATTCTTTATTACTGTCCAGAAAGGTTTCCCTGCTGCTCGACCTAGTCTTTCCAGGTTGTTACCAAAATCTTCCCATTACTTCTTTTTGGATTCAACAACTATTTGTTTTGCTCTGTTTCTTTCATCTACATACAACACCCTGTCTGCCTCGGCCCTTGTTTGGAGCCATTTCTAATAAGCCTTCTTTTTACGTTTACAAGCTGCTCTCACTTCATCATTCCACCAAGATGTTCGCCTTTTCCCATCTTTACACACAGTTGTTCCTAGGCATTCCCTTACTGTTTCTACTACAGCACCCCTGTATGCCACCCATTCACTTTCTATATCCTGAACCTGCTTACTGTCTACTGTTCGAAACTTCTCACTGATCATATCCATGTACTTCCGTCTAATTTCCTCGTCCTGGAGATTTTCTACCCTTATTCGTTTGCAGACAGATTTCACTTTCTCTACTTTAGGCTTAGAGATACTTAGTTCACTACAGATCAGATAGTGGTCTGTATCATCGAAAAATCCCCGGAAAACTCGTACATTCCTAACAGATTTCCTGAATTCGAAGTCTGTTAAGATATAGTTGTGACTTACCCCTCTTGGAGAACAATAATAACAATAATAACGTGAAATGCAACTATGCAAGCTAAGGGCGCCAGTCTTTAAGTTGATGACTTAAAAACAAAAATTTATAATAAAGTTTGGACGGACTCTCATCACAGGGATGAGTGCACTAATCATTAAGCAGGAGAATTAGAAATCAAAAGGCTAATTAAGGCAGACTGATTAAAGTGAACTAGGAAAATACTATTTATTATATTGAATATAAATGACGACGGTTTGACGAGAACTGAATTTAAAATAGGAAATGAATTTAACAAAAAATTGAATGACTCTACTTCGCGAAAACTTGCAATATTTTTAACTCGCTTGTTCACCATGTAGTCTTGTTCTGCTGGTCCTTGGAAAGCTTCCATCCTTGTAGCTGGAACATCACCGGTTGTCTTTGAGATATCTTCATCTGCAGCTAAGTACCATTCCTGCCTTGCAAATTGCATCAACCACTAATTGGATGATGGCTTTGAAACTATCACTCCCTGTTATGCTCTATCCCATATATTGGAGATGAGCCCTAAATCATAGTTAGAAAAACCTCCTTGGGTTATGTGGAGAGGATACTCAATTAACAATCCTTCCAAGTTTACTGAAAATGTGCACTGAAGTTTCATTTCTATCTAGTTTAATGCTACCTATTGTCTTAGACTGGTATAAACTGGTCTAATACAGAGCTGTTCGTACTTCCTGATGAGAGTGGCTATACACCCATCATTCAGAAATTCCTTAAGTACCACGTCGTGGTAACGAAGTAATGAATGTAGAAGTGATAAACTATCACACTAGTCCACTATGGTACAACAACCATAAGCCCAGTCCTCAGACCTAAAGCGAAATACAAGATAGAAGAAACATGCCAAGAGCTCCAACACGCCCTTTTATAACCTTTTCTGGCTCTAATTACAGGTCGCTACACGTGGTTCAATCAGTTGACACGTCTCTCTACACTCCAGATATTAAAGTTGATGGGTCGCAACCATGATATCAACTGTTCTTCTCTTAGCCCTTTCACTCAGTATCCATGGCAACATGACGCTCCTTTGAAAATATAAGCGGTGATCAGTTTGAATTACTCTAGTCGAAATACAGTAGCTGTGGTTACAACGCTTGAACACGTGCTCGCTTTTCCCAGAATTTGATGTCTAAATTTGTCCTTCCTTCTTCCTCGGTGATGTGGCAAGATAGAGGAAAATCTACTGCAAGTTAAATTTAAACGAATGTCGCAAGAATCTAAGTTAATATTAGGATATTCAGCCCTCGTTTACAAGTCGTAGTTACAAAGTAATGAAATGATAGTGAGCAAATGATCAAACATGAATTATAATAAAATTACATACGAAGATAAATATCATGACGTAAAATTCCTGAATTAATTACACATAATAAAATTAAGATAATTACACTGTGACGTCTGGAACGTTACATAGTCTATTATGGATCTGGTACCCCTAGCCTCCCATGTGTAGCGGTGAATAGCCTTATGCTTGAAGAATGTATTCGTAACAGCTAAACCCATACTAGCACAGAAGTCCAGCAAACGCTTCCCATTCCCATTAGCTTCCATATCTTCCCCATATTTACCAATCACCCTTTCGTATCCTTCAGTTCTGTTCCCAACTCTCGAATTGAAATCGCCCATTAGACTATTCTGTCCTTGCTGTTCACCCTGACCACGATGTCACTCAATGCTTCATAAAACTTGTCAACTTCATCCTCATCTGCACCCTCACAGGGTGAATACACGGAGACAATTCTAGTCCTAATTCCTCCAAATGACAAATCTACCCACATCATTCGCTCATTTACGTGCCTAACAGAAACTATGTTCCGTGCAATGGTATTCCTGATAAAGAGCCCTACCCCAGACTCTGCCCTTCCCTTTCTAACACCCATCAAGTACACTTTATAATCTCCTATCTCTTCCTCGTTATCTCCCCTTACCCGAATATCACTTACTCCTAGCACATCCAGATGCATCCTCTTCGCTGACTCAGCCAGTTCTACTTTCTTTCTTCCATAAGCCCCATTAATATTGATAGCTCCCCATCGAATTCCATTTCGTTCGCCAAGTTGTTTCCAAGGAGTCCCTCGCCTCTCAAATGGGAGTGGGACTCCGTTACTCCCACAGGTCCGAGGCTTGCTTAAAATGTTCTGAGCCCGGTCGATTCATGAAGCAGGATGCTACCCTACTTACACATAGTCCAAGTGAGGATCTCTCCTCTAACGGGTTATGGACCACCGGTGGATTGTATAGTCCTAGCCGCCTGAGCACTAGGAGGGCCAGGACTCAGAATATGTCCGAGATGCCCACTCCCATTCCATAGCAACTGGTATCCCGACTCTCAGGAGCACTTACTAGGCCACTCAGCCGTCGCCCATGGTTCACGAACTAGGACGTGACTACAGTAACCCACAAACATGAACCAGTAATAATAATAATAATAATAATAATAATAATAATAATAATAATAATAATAATAATAATAATAATAATTGAAAACAAACAGAAACATTATTATAAATTAATATTCGTTTGCAATTGACATCAAGTTAACTGAAAATGAATCTAAATAACACGAAGCATATTCATAGAAATTCATTCGCGTTTACCTCAGAATAAAATACAAACAAAAATGACGTGCAATATGCCAACAACAAAAACAAACCTGAACATAGCTTTTACTTAGTGTGCGTAGTTTATTGGTCTTTGTTAATGTGGTGGAATGTAATTACTGTGAATGAAAAGAAGAGCATCAGCATTGTCTGGTTGTAGAAGAGACCGTCGTGTGTTGAGAATGAAGCCCGCTGAACTGAAATTTCTCTCTGAAGCTGAACTTGATGCTTGCATACATATTACTTCCATAGCAATCTGGTGAAATTTTGGATAGTTCTGTCGATTTCTTCTCCAATAGGACGCTATATCTATCTTCTTCCATTACACAATTTTGCTTTAAATATCCTTCCAGCTCATATGTTGTAATAGGAGCATTATGAACGTCAGTCCACGAAGAAAACTTCGTTACTTTGGCAGGTTATGGCCTAGCCGTGGAGTCTGATGACACGGAAACATTAGAATGCTCGCCATTCAAGCACACCTCGTTCATCGTAAGATTTTTATCTAATCATAAAAAGACAAAATCAGTCCGACTCATTTAATCTATACTAATACTGTATAATAAAAAGAGAGTGCGAATTTTGTTAGTTGGTGTATATCTGGAGGGTAATCTCAGAAACTACTGGACCGGTTCTAAAAATCATTTTACTAATGTAAATATACATTATCCCTGAGGGACATGAGCTTTATTTTATTTTCAAAACAATTCGAGGTGGTCGCGACGGGGGAGATATAAAAATAAAAGGCTAATATAGGCGAAATATCGAATTTGTCGTGCAAGGAAGATACTAAGCTCATTTTAAGCCCCTTGACCCAAAGAACAAATCTCGATAAGCCCCATGGGCCCGATAATCATGTTTTAAGGTCCTAAAACCGACCGTTATGGAGATATTGGCACCACACTACCCCTGCTATCGGAATCGGATAAGGAAATGAACTGCCGTAACCATGGCAACGCCAGCTCCAGGATTCTACATAGCTGCCAACCAAAATTTGTACACATAATCCCTGAGCATATCTACAATATATCTGAAAATCTTAACATGTTACAGACGTGAAGTGGTATTTATAATCTCTTTTAAAAATGACATGTATTATTTTGTTTTCGGAAAAGACATTTAAGGAGGGGGGTGTGTAAATAGGACTGAAATGTGGGTTGGCGTGAATTTTTAAGATGAGCATATCTACAGTATATCTCAAACACTTAACATGTTACAGACGTGAACATTGATATTTTTAATAAATTAAAAATAAAAACAGGTATTTTATTTTTTGAAAAACTACCTAACGTGGGGGTAAAAGGGACTGAAAAGGGGGTTGAATTAATTTTATTAGGGTATTTATATCTCAAAAACTGAAGTTGTTACAGACGTAAAAATTGGTGTTTAGAGTCTCCTTTAAAAAGAAAGTAATGTGTATTCTTTTGGTTTTGGAAAATCCACTTAAGGGGGATGAAAGTACTGAAATATTAGTTGAATTATTTGTATGAGGATACTTACATCTAAAAAACCTAAAGATGTTGCAGACGTGTTAATGGGTATTTGAAATCACATTTAAAAATTAAAAAACACTAATTTTTCGGAGGTAAAATTAACTTTGGAGGGGGGTGTTCAAATAAGTGATGAATTATTTTCATGAGGATACAAATATCTCAAGAACTGAAGATGTTACAGTTGTGATAATTGGTATTTGGCAGTTCCTTTATCAATAAACACGTATTTTTTGTTTTCAGAAAACCACTTAAGGGACTGAAATAATTGAAAAAGCAGGCGAATTTTTAAAATGAGTACCGGTATATCAACAGTGTATGTCAAAAACTGTACATGTTACAGACATGGAATTTGGTACTTGGAATGTCCTTTAAAAATAAAGAAATATGTCTCTCTTTTTTGTTTTCGGAAAATCTACGTAGGTGGTGGTGGAGGTAGGGCTGATAAAGGGCTTGAATCCTTTTTTATGCGATACCTATATCTCAAAACCTGAAGATGTTACAGATGTGGAAATATGTATTTGTAATCTCCTCCAAAAATAACGAAACCTTTTTTCTTTTTTTACTTGAGAGAAGACGTTCTCAAGTGTACCTACAGTTCTATGTCGCATGGTCATCTCAACCCCAAAATGCAATACCACAAATTTGGTTTACAAAGAGTTTCTGGTATAAATGAAACACAATTTTTCAGTGAGGTTTTATACTTAAGGGATTTTCAGATAATGTCTTGGTACAGTACCGAAGAACGATTACTTTTATCAAATTAGGAAATCCACGCGAGTAGCCGCGAGTAACTGCTAGTGTGTACATAAAGTTCACCGCAGATCGTACAGCACACAAAATTAACGTCTTTCGCATCACCGTCAACTGCAGGCTTGAATACCAACCAAATACGACTTTTAAGTTTAGGATCCGGTTCAGAAGTCTTGTATTGTGCGATTTTTAGTTCGTTTGTTCCTTCTTTTTATACTTGACGATTTTTGCCACGGTTTCTTTTCTTCTGAAACTACAGTCTACATTCGTTTCCGATAACAGGATAGACGGAAAAGTCAAACTGAAAACTACAGCAAATTTGATCGCTCCACTCGACCGTAATGCAACGCACTCCGCTGACACGGAGTACACTGTACACATTGAAGTAGTTAGCCCATAGAACTACCACAGCGCTGTCCTTGGCTCACCGTGTACAAATGACAGAGCGCTGCCCAGACCGGCCCGTGCGATGACGTCACGGGCTTCGTATGTTGGAGCTTTTCAAAGCCCATTGCAGTCTACTGCCGAAGGAGCTCATGGGCTGGGCCTCTCTGCAGGACTCTGCCCTGTGGTTTGTCCACTTATGTGAGGAGCGCCATAGGTTTGCGTTGCCTTTATAGGTTTGCATTGCCTGTAAATAGCGCCGTAATGTGCGAAACACCACAGGTCTGTGTTACATGTGCGCATTACACTACCTGTGAATAGTACCATAATGTGTGGAATACCGCGAGTCTCCGCTACTTTTGATTAGTACCGCAACATTACACATAGCATGGTTCTACTTTCCTTGCGATAAATACCATTATGAGGGGCCGATGACTTGGATTTTGGACCCGTTTCGACTATAACCATCATCGATTCAGCATCGTGCTATAGAAGCAGTCCCTTGGTCAGTAATGCTTTTGTTTTGTGCCAGCTTCTGTGCATGTGAGGTACTGTGGGTCGGATCCACTGATCGTTTTAAATTCATATCCGTCCACCCATTCATTCTTCGTCCTCACGCTTAGAATTCTGGTCAGTGGAGGATTTTAAACTTTTAAGTTGTCATTTCATTTCGTCTCATTTCGTACCATTAGGGACCGATGACCTCGATGTTAGGCCCCTCTAAACAACAAACATCAATCAATCAATCAATCAATCAATCAATCAATCAATCAATCAATCAATCAATCAATCAATCAATCAATCAGTATTTCAATGGATATGTTGTAAAATAAACATTAAAGTGCATTTTATGTGGGTTTCTTCTTCTACACGTTTATGTATCTCTCAGATACGACGCGAGCACTGGTGCTACTTTCAGGACGCGCCTAATGCAGTGGTAAAGGAAATCAAAGAACTATTCGGAAAGGAAGGAAATCAAAACTCTGAGACTTGACGAGGATATTGGTATTTTATTTGAGTCTGTAGAAGATCTGGAGAAATTGCTAAATGGTATGGACACAGTCCTGGAGAAGGAGTAGAAGATGAAAATAAATCCAAAACAAAAGTAATGGAATGCATTCAAACGAAGTCATGTGATGCAGAAAATACCGGTATTAGGTTAGGAAATGAAAAAAGGAAGTACAGTAGATGAATATTGTTACTTGACCAATAGAATAACTACCGATGACAGAAGTAAGGAGGACATAAAATGGAGACTGATACAAACAAGGAAGGCCTTTCTTAAGAAACAAAAACTCACTTCAAACATTCACATAGGAATTATATTTTTGAAGGTATTCGTCTGGAGTGTGGCAATGTATGGAAGTGAAACATGGACGGAAAGAAAGATAATAGAAGTTTTGAAATCTGGTGTTACAGAAGAATGCTGAAGGTAAGATGGGCGAGTTGGCCATGCGGTCAGGGGCACGCGGCTATGAGCGTGCATCCGGCAGATGGTGGATAGTGGTTTCGAATCCCACTGTCGGCAGCCCTGAAGATGGTTTTCCGTGGTTTCCCATTTTCATACCAGGCAAATACTGGGGCTGTACCTTAATTAAGGCCACGGTCGCTTCCTTCCAACTCCTAGGCCTTTCCTCTCCCATCGTCTCCATAAGACCTATCTGTGTCGGTGCGATATAAAGCAACTAGCAAAAAAAGAAAGCAATAACGAATGACGAGGTAGCCTACTGGATCGAACTGGTGAGAGAAGAACTATTTGACGAAATTTGACGAAAAAATAGATAGAATGATAGAACACGTTTTAAGACGGCCAGGACTTATTCAGTTTTTTATGATTTGCTTTACGTCGCACCGACACAGACAGATATTACGACGACGATGGAATAGAAAAGAGCTAGGAGTAGGAAGGGAGCGGCCGTGGCCTTAATTAAGGTAACGCCCCAGCAATTGCCTAGTGTGAAAATAGGAAACCACAGAAAACCATCTTCAGGGCTTTTGACAGTGGGATTCGAGCCCATTATCTCCCGAATGCAAGTTCACAGGTGCACGCCCCTAACAGCACGGGCAACTCGCTCAGTAAAGGTCTATACTCTAATTAAATAATAATAATAATAATAATAATAATAATAATAATAATAATAATAATAATAATGACCGCTTTATGGTGTAGTGGTTAGCTGTCACAACCACAGGCCCCGGTTTGATTACTGACTCTGCCACGAAATTTGAAAAGTGGTATTGAGCCGTATCCTGACGGCCCAAAAGAGACAATCAGATATATATTTGCCATATTATATTGAGATGAATTTCAGTCAAGCACTGTAAAAGTAGCAGATTGCAGAACAGTTGAGATCGGAAGTTCATGGAGACATAAAGTCGCTGTATGTTGCGCGATACTTGCTTGCGACCGTGGGAAAGGTTCAGCGTTACCAGAAGTTAGCACATCTCGGCACGTGTAGATGTCGTTGGCCAAGAGGAACATTCAGCCGATTAGGTAGCGTGGGTGTGGCCAATATGAATTTTGGACCGAGCGGAATTAGAATCCCAGGTTGACCAACATAGATATCTGCATGAAGAATACACCGATATAGAGGAGTCAGTTCTGTTAGTTGATGGATTTCCACAGGTCTGAAAGTGTGAAATAAAAAGGAATACGTTATAGCAATTATTTGAGTCATTATTAAGTCATCAGGAGTGTGTTAAATGTTATTTAATTAAGATATAAGTCATTGTGAATAAGAAACACGCTGATTGGTTGATTCTTTGGATATACGAGAATCCCCTAGCGTCAACGGCGTTAGCTAAGATTCTTAAGCGTCCCAATCTTTGGGAGCTTCATTCTTATTGAGTGAGTCGCCGGGAGCGTTCATTCTGATTGCGTGAGTCGCCGTGAAGTGAACATCGTTCTATGCTGCTCTTATATCTGTGCGCGAATGTTGCCACGTGGGCAGACATCTAACAGTGTAAAGTCCTTTCGACCAAAAACAGTGCATTTATTTGTGAAGAGTGCTAAGTAAACTGGTGCAGTGATGAATTGCCGATTGCTTTATGTCGCAAAGTTTTACTCTAAAGTAATAGATGGTAATATCAGCCGCAGACTGGTGAGTGAAGGAGAGACGCTCAGCTGCATTGTATTTTCTGGGCGGTCGCATATCGCGAAGGACTTTCGTACCTAACCGCGAGCGGCTCTAACTAACTGTGTTAAACCCTAAACATTTGTGTTCTGAATTTTACGTGCGTTTGTTCTGTCAGATTAATGTTAGCTTAATTCACACCTAACAAGGGTTTATTCGGCACGTGCACATCGAGCGGTGAAGAGGCATTTACTTGAAGTCTTCTGTGTTGCAGTGTACAGGAACTTTCATCAAGAAGATGGCACCGCCCTTAGAAGAAAGAAGATTATTTCCATGTGTTAAATACGTGCTGAAAATGGAGTAACACAATACCGGAGCGGGGATGTGAGCCGCTGCCGATGTCCAGGGAGTTGCCAAAGATAAGACGCATGTTTTTATATTAAATGGCATGTTATATGAATTATGATTAATACTAGTGAAGCTTGGTGTAAGGATTTTCTTTAATGTAATTTTTGTCGGACGGCATGTGTTTATTTTACATTTGTGATGCTGTAAATATGGATAGGAGGGAATTGCATTATTTCTCTATTTTTCTTTTACTTTACGATTAGTTAGATGGGATATTGAGGGAAATGTTAGGCTCTATTTTGTTTTTGTGTCATGATGCGTGTTACGTAGATTAGGGTTATTCCGATATTCTTGTATATTAGAGATAGGAGGATTAGGTTGCCAAGATCATCCTATTTCCGAGTTAAACACTTGCGGCGTTGAGAGTAAATTCAATTTTTCTATTTATAAAGATTAATAACAGATAGGTTGGATGACGCATGTTATTTCAGGAGCTGTAACACGTGTGGAGCAGTATTGCAACGTTGACTAGAAAACGATTCTTCCAATGTGGGTTAGAAACTGTTTCGTACAATGATTTGAGAGGGATTCGAATCCAGATTTATAATGAGAAAGGCTAATGAGATCGTAAAATTTACAAGAGAATTTAATGCATGCTGATTTATGAAGTTGATTATGCAGGCCGATTGCATGCCTGATGATGTGATAAGAATTGTGTGCAGTGAGAACAGTCCTGCAATTGTATTCTGAGAGATTATTGAGAATCAGAATTGACGGGAAATTAATGTCAGGCCAGTGAATAAAATGTGTGTGTTGAATTATAACAGCATGCTAGCAAGAAGTACGATTGTGTATGTGAATTTCCGAGCAATTGAGGAAATACGAGCTCGCCTTACAGGTTTACTTATCAGCCGTGTTTATATAGACAGTGTGTAATGCGATGTCGTTTCCGTAATACAATCTTGTCGAACAGTGACCAAGCCCTCAGAGCAGTATTGAGTTTAACATTTCTTTTCAGCCCACAGCACAGCATGGAATATGTGACAGATGAACGCACTTCCGGTGCGCAAATCAGCAGAGGAACGCAATGTTGCCCATTGCTTTCCACGTGTTTAATAAAGTATTTTTCTCTTGCAGAATGGTGTTTTGTGGAATTTCATGTTGTTTTGATATGTTGTCTTGTTGTTTAATGGGGAACAGCCCGAGTGCTGAGTGAATGTTTGTGGTCAATCTAGTTCTTAGTAGATCCTTTTGGTGAACCGCGTTTCACGTCGAGTCAGTGTAGTAAATAAGTTTGCCCTTTCCTAATCCAATGTAAATATTTGAGATATTTTAATTATGTTGTGACGGTTATAAATATAGCGTAGGTAAATGCCACTAGTATTTTTCATAGTTCATATCATGTCCCATTGCGTCTTAATTTTCGTTTAATGGTAATTTTTGCGGCAATTTCCCTGAATTTCAATCCGTATTATGGTGATACCTAAAATCGTGCTACTCCATACGCATACGAATGCGAATATGAACATGAACACTGAACAATGATGTGAAGTCATTTTGAAGTTCACAAATATTCAATGTTGTGTTTGAACTTTCACTTTTTGCATTTAATTGATTGCATATTTAACGTTTTGTTGTTCATTTACTTTTCAATTTTATTTCTCTGAGAATTTTATGCTCATTTTTTATTTGTTTTTCTTTTGTGATAGTATGATTCGGGGTTATTTCATGGAATAAACTCACCCTACCCCATATTATTGTTTCTCATTCGAGATAAACCTCCATTTCTTGTCATATACTTATATTTAAGTGATGAACTTCGACATTTGGACTTACCCTTCGACAATCAACCCACTTCTCTGCCCAAACCTGAGTTAGTCGGATGTTTAATCAGGAATGGAGGCATCGTCCTAGAGGGTTATTACCCCTTGGTACGGTACAGTATGAGGGCTGGAATGGGGTCCACTCAGCCTCGGGAGGTCAACTAAGTAGAGGAGGGTTCGATTCCTACCTCAGCCATCCTCGAAGTGGTTTTCCGTGGTTTACTACTTCTCCTCCAGGCAAATGCCGGGTTGGTTCCTAACTTAAAGGCCAGGGCTGCTTCCTTCCCTCTTCCTTGTCTATTCCTTCCGATCTTCCCATCCCTCCAGAAGGCCCCTGTTCAGCATAGCAGGTAATGGTGCCTGGCGATGTACTGGTCCTCTTTCCAAGTTGTTTCCCCCGACCCAAAGTCTCACGCTTCAGGACACTGTCCTTGAGACGGTAGAGGGTTGTAACCGTCCAGGCTTCTCCAGCCCTACTAATTTAATATAATATCATTTTACGCGATATCATTTGATATCAAATTTATCCGCCATCGGCAATTATTCGTAATAACTAGAGCCCGGGTTTCCATGAACTATCAAATCTCAAAAAATGCATGCAATCATGCACTATCATATGGCAAAACATGCACAATAAACTGGAAAATATGCACCATCAAAATTCAGTTCTTTTTGAAACATTGTACAGAAACTACCCTAATTTCTCCAAGTTGTCTTGATTTAAGCCCATCCATTTATCTGTCAGCACATTCTTAAGCACAGAAAATTATCTTTTTACATCGCAGGAAGTCATAGATGCATACTTCAATGAAGACATTTGGACAAAATGAGGTCATATTGCACATCTTTTGCATTTTCACCACAATACGTCTTCTATAAGCTTGACGAATTTAAAATCAGGATTTGAACTACAGTAATTAATTTGTTCAACTTAACTCTAGCTGCGGCAGCTACTTCTCCATGCGATTTTTGCAGACACATTTGAATGTCCTCAATGACTGGTAACGATTGCCTGCTGCGATAACAAAGACGTGTGACGGGTGACAGTTCCGGTTAGGGCATTCCAGGACAACAACGGTAGAGGGTTCAATGAAAAACCAGAGTTTGTAAGCTGCTATCCCAGTAACGCGGCGCCACAGAAGTGCGATACAAGTTTTCTTTTGTTCGTCTAACAGACGAAAAATGAACCGTCAATGATTAATGCAAAATTGGTTATTGGTTTGTATGGAAAGAATATTTATTACTGGGGTGGAACAATGCATAAAATTATCATCCAGGAAGGAGATTTCAACTCTGCACTGTCTCTGCTAGCCCGCAGCGGGACAGGTTTTCCCCCCGCCGTGTAAGCGAGTCTGGGTTTTTTTGTGCCTTGTTGAAGACACCAGATGAGTAGCACGTGGACACGAACTCTACCAGACCAAAAGCGATCAACACTTTGAGATTTTGACGTCATGATATTTAACCAATTGGATCGCAAGGTTAGCCCAATCGCTAAATCTCAGCCAATAAAATTCAACTAACAAACACACCTTCGTCTTGAAGAAATAAATACCCATGTATCTGGGGGAATCTTGCTCCTTTGTGTCTTCAGCTGTCTACGTGAATAATTGCTTCGTACAAGTGCAAGTCATCGTGTTGTACGAGCACATGTGTAATTGGAGACGGCATATACGACGTTGAACATTACAAGCATTCATTTGATGAAAGATGATATTTTTCCTGCTTCTGAGGAAATTTTGAAATACGGAAATATTGGAAACGCAGCAGTTCAGGTTTCCTTAATTTTATAAATCTGAGGAAATTTTAAAGTACGTAAAAACTGTGCCAGCTTGGTGAATCGAGTGTGTGTTGGGAACTATTACTAAAACAAACCTTTTAGTTTCAGCTTTCACCAGAAGACGGAAGATCACTAGCAGTCCTGAACTATTTCGGAAGAATGGAACTTCAACATTACGACGGAGTTTGTAATTGCCCTAAGTCCTCGCCTGCTGCAGCCATGTGTAACTAAAATGTGAGGCATAATTCAGCCCAGGGGAGAATAATATCGGAGATGGAGTTTGGTTAAATATTCACTGATCATCAACCGAGTCCAGAAGCCAAGTCTACTACAGCTAAGATTTTAAATTATATTTTTCTCTATTTTCTGTTGTAATAATTATGTAGACGTAGTCCTTGCTTGAATATTTGAGATCATTTCTGATAGTCTTTGTAGTTAGGAATTTCACTCTTCTTTCACTGGTGTTGGTAGATTTGATGTGTGTGAGAGTGTATTTGGGACCTATATTTTGTTCTATTTGAGTGAGTGCTTCGTGACATGTTCTCACTGTCCCATGATAAATCGAGGAAAGTGTTAAAAATATTTGACCCATGCGATAACACTTATTAATTTATAAAATAATGATGGAATAAATTTTTGAATTATTTGGGACAGAATATCGACGTGTTCTGTGAACTTAGGATTTTTCCTTGATGTTTTTGTGGTTTATCATAGATTTGAGATAGGATAGAGTCATCTATGATTTCATTAAACCATAGCCTACGATGACGCGACCGCGCGCGTATAATAATAATAATAATAATAATAATAATAATAATAATAATAATAATAATAATAATAATAATTGACATTATTACGGTCTAATAGAATGTTTAAAGGTCATGAGTGTAATTATTACTGTGCTTATAAGTGATTAATGTGTGCTATATTGAAGTAGATGTTGGCCTGGAATATAATATTGGTCGTGGCTTGAATGTCCACAAATTTTGCATTTACTGTTATTGGTATTTTTGAGACTTGGAAATGGATCTTAAGATAGGATTTTATTTGTGTGTCCATTACATGAGTCAGTTAAGGAAGAGAGTGTGTCTTTGAACGTAATTTCTTCTTATGCAGCACATACTGATCGATAATTTGAGATAATAGGAGATTAAAAATAACGTAGTCGTGACTCATAGACCGTATGCGCGAATGCTTATTTATCTATAACTGTAGGCAATTCTATGGAATTCTTAGTGATGATTTCTACTGTAAAATTATCCTGGAACATCGTTGTGGAATCTATTTTATTGGAAAAGTGATAATCCTGTTACAATCACACGCCAAACGATCGTAATGGTAGCCCTTGTCTGATATCGTCATCGGGAGAAGCTCTCATATTTCAAATAAAATTAAAAATTAAAAATCAAGAGATAGGTTTCAATAAATCTATTTGATAATATTACCGTGGACCAAAGCTTGAATGTGAGATGGATGAATGACTGATATTTTGTAAATGTGATTTTCATGATGATATTTCGTCATGATATGTGTACGCTGTGCGCGTAAAGTTTCGATTTCCTTGCTGTTTTGTAGCGAGCATATTTGGCTCAATTATAAATCTTTAAGCAATTTTATGACGGAATAAGATAGATTAGGATCTTTGCTTCG
Source organism: Anabrus simplex (assembly GCF_040414725.1). Taxonomy (NCBI): domain Eukaryota; kingdom Metazoa; phylum Arthropoda; class Insecta; order Orthoptera; family Tettigoniidae; genus Anabrus; species Anabrus simplex. The sequence continues at coordinate 268,863,612 of NC_090270.1, forward strand.
AGGGAAAATACTTAAGCAAGGATCGCGTCAATGAACTAAGCTCACAAAATGTAAAAATGTTTAACTTTACAATGCGAGAATTTTAAGTTTTTATTGTGAGTTGTGCACAACACTAGGTCAATTGACACAAGAGTAAAAATCTAATGAGTTGAATATTGGACTTCAAAATAATTTAATTAAATAATTTGAAGCATAAGTAATTAATTAGAATAATATTTAATTAATAGAAATTATTTTATTTGTATTTTTCGTGTGAGGTAAAAATTTGACCCATTGCAAAATAAATCGCAGAGTATTGTTAATTTAAATAATAATTTGAAAAATCAGATTTTTGGTATTTTGAGATAGGTTTTCTCAGATAATAAGTTAATTAATTTCCTAATACGATTTATTAAGACTCAGTTTCGTATCTTTGCAGAATGCAATTTAATGAAGAACTGTGGGTGAATTCCAGCAGGGAAGAGCTAAATAATTTTTCTTCAAGATTTTGAAAAATATTAATGGAATTTTGAAAAGTGTTAATAATTTTTCTTTAATAAATGTTAAAACCCATTTGTTTTTTTTGTTTTTAGTGTTTTCATTTGTCGCCAGTCCTTAGGTTGTCCCTGTCCTCAATAATTTAGCGTTGCCTGTAAGCGAACGTTCCGCCTCTGGGACTTTTGCTTACCTTCTGAGCTGCCCGGCAAAACGGGGGCAGTACGAAAGTGTAATTATTTCTTCATCCAACCATATCTTTAATTCCAAAGCTTAAAAGTTTCCTGAAAGTCCAAATCAATTTTTAACATCATACCCCGAGAAGGTGTTGAGGGAAATTATCCAGATATTAAGGAGGCTAAATAGAAGTTAAGGGAAAAGAAATGGAAGGCGAAGTGTAGAGAAGTATAAAGGTAGAGACATGCATTATTGAGGCACTTCCAAGCACCCTAGAAACTTGGTACCAGGAAAAATGATACGCTCGCGATATCTAGAAAAATCGAAAATTCCCCGAGCAGGCCGAGTTGGGGAGGTTCAGATTTGGAACTCAGAAGCAAAACAACGTAGGTATGCAGGCCATGTAAAAATGAATGGATGTGTAATTACGAAACGAATGTATTAAATACACTTGCGTTATGTACACACCTTTATCTATACACTATTAAAATCACCGTAAAGTTCTTTTTTATAATATGATCGAAAACGAGTGATAGAAACGATGAAAATAAAAAGCTGTAAATAATAAAACAAAAATATTAAAACTATAACTTTTCTCCCTATCATTTTATTCTCTGCACTGTTCGCAGACTACACGTGAGTTCTGTCATCTTCCGAGGCGTGGCAACATAACGTTCCTCATCTTCCCCGCCTCTCAGTGCCTGCTGTTGTATGCTTGCCAAGTACAAATCCATCCAATACTTGTCTTTTTTCTCTTCCGTTTTTCTGTACCATACAAACGCAAATGCAAGCCACTTGCTCGGTAATGAATCCTTTGACTCCTCTCACACGAGAGATGAAGAGTTCCGATAAATCGAACGAAAAATTAGTGTATCCACAAAATAATGGTAAGGCTCATGAATGAGATCGTTTTCCGTGATTTCCCATTTTCACACCAGAGAAATGCTGGGGCTGTACCTTAATTAAGGCCACGGCCGCTTCCTTCCCACACCTAGCCCTTTCCTGTCCCATCGTCGCCATAGGACCCATCTGTGTCGATGCAACGTAAAGCAACTTGTAAATATTATTATTATTATTATTATTATTATTATTATTATTATTATTATTATTATTATTATTATTATTATTATTATTATTATACAAAACTATGGTGTAGATGTAGCTTGGCTGTCTCTTATTCCAAGGTTCTAGGTTCGTTTCCCGGCCAATCCAAAGATTTCCATCCTGGACTGACGAGTAGAACGGGGTTCACTTCATGCGAGGATTTCTCGTGTTCTTAGTTACAGGTAGAAAGCACGCAGTGAGAAGCTGGCGCAACTGACCTAATATACACAGACGAACACAGGTTGCCATGATTACTATGCTGTAGAGAAATTGATAGCCGGAAATATATCCATGGTAAAAGAAATAATAAATTCTACGTTCAATGGTAAACTTAGAGTAACTTAAGTCACAATGCTATTATCACAGCGGAATGTCAATGCTGTTTAATTATAGCTGATGAGTTCAAGGTCTCATCTTCAGGATGTTGACAGTTATGTACTGCAAATGCAGGCCAGTCAGCATGTTCCATCTGAGATACATGACCTTCGCAGTGAGTCTGTAGCTATGATTCATGGAGTACGAAATAAATCACGTTGCAAGCCAGAGCAAGTTGCTGACGGCGAAAACAATCCAGATGGGAGAATTTTTCCCCTGTTTGGGAACGTTGCGGAACTGCACGCCCGGGGAAAATAATATTGCTTCGCACTCTGCTCTCGTTCTTTTGTTGTCTGCATCAATTAGAGATCGTAGATTTTAACACGAAAAACTGGGGCGCTTTGTTGCATGTGTGCAAAATGTTTACTGCCACAGCAGTAACGTATATGGTGGGCTTTCAGTATGTTACCGTAACGGCTCACTTTGGTTCTAGCTGGGGGTTTAAGACCCAGAATCGACCGAGATTCGAACGTCAGCCTTCCGGGTGGAAAGCCAGCAGCTAAGCCACTGAGCTAATCACGCTCCGAAAATGAAATTTAGGTATATACATTTAATCCAATTTTTAAAAATTTTCTTCTTAATCTGTTTACCCTCCAAGGTTGGCTTTTCTCTCGGACTCAGCGAGGGATCCCACCTCTGCCACCTCAAGGGCAGTGTCCTGGAACTTCAGACTCTGGATCGGGGATATAACTGGATAGGATGACCAGTACCTCGCCCAGGCGGCCTCACCTGCTATGCTGAACAGGGGCCTTGTGGGGGCATAGGAAGATTAGAAGGGATAGATAAGGAAGAGGGAAGGAAACGGCCGTGGTCTTAAGTTATGGACCATCCCGACATTTGCCTGGGGAAGTGGGAAACCGCGGAGAACCACTTTCAGGATGGTTGAGGTGGAAATCGAACCCACCTCTACTCCTTTGAACTCCCGAGGCTGAGTGGACCCCCTTCCAGCCCTCGTACCACTTTCCAAAATTCGTGGCAGAGCCGGGAATAGAACGAGGGCTGGAAGGGGGTCCACTCAGCGATCAAGTTTCATGTATCCCGTCACATGTATTGCAGTTCTGAATGTCATCCGTCCCTCTACCTAAACCGGGTTAATATAATGAGATGTGCGTTTATGGGCTAGAAGGCAGCAGGAATCGTGAGCGCCACTATTAATTCATTCAGGGTGCCTGGAATGAACCCGTAAAACGAGTAGAGATACGCAGAACACCTACTTTAAAACAGGTGGTGGACGCATAGACCGGGAGCACGGTACTGTATAGGCTGGGAAGTGGGCGCCGTAGATCAAGTATCGCAGTAGCTCACATGACAAGTGGGCGTGGAGATACGTGATAGTGGACAGTGCTCGAGGTAGGAGGTTCGAATCCCATATCAGAGTTTGCTTAACAGCCAGTTGCCTGGGATGTCGTAAGGTTGCATACTTGATAGCTTCCAAGGACTGATTTGTTTACTTGACCCTGTAAAATACCGTACGTATCGTTTCATTGGGTATGGTGCTGGGTTGGACGAGGATGAGGAGATGATGGTCTGTGGCCAGTTAACTACGTCGTACATATTCCAAGTTTCGTACACCACAGGTAGGGCAAAGTATGCCCCATTGGAACGATAAAAACATGCAATGGCAGGTAAATATGTAGCTGCGCGGACTCCCCTCTTTCGATGCAATTCGCAACACAGTTTATTCACTGTCTCGAGATGTATTCCAGCGACGAATATGGGGATATGTTACTTATTTACTGAGCCCTTGGTGGTCCATAAAGGATACCTACCTTCCTTACCTATCAGCAATTAGCGTGAGATCTGTCTCTTGGGTCGTTACGGGTTCTTCGTCACTTGCTGAGGTAAGGTGGGGTTTCATATTATTGAATCTAGCTACATGAATGAAAGATCTATTCAAGATATATTTTGTGTTTGTTAAAGAAATAACGAGGAAAATTTTAGAAATCAATATATAACTTGGACTCATCTTGTCCAATCAACACCACAATAATTACAATGCAGAGGAGCAGTATACTGGTTTGAGCCTTTGACTTAACTGCCTGATGGGCATTCTTACTGGAAACCATTGTCACAAATTATGAATGAGGAAAAGAAAGTCTGAAAATCCTCAAATTCGGCTTCCATGTGAGACTGCATGTACCATCGTAATGATTCGTGATGGCCCAGCCCTCATAACACGAACTCTGGACTCTGGGTATAATTAAGGCAGTCCAATCGGTGTGTGCCACATAGCGGTTGTACGGCATGGACCCTTAATTGAATCGATGTGACCTGCGACTATGTCATAGACCGACATCTAAACTTCTAATTTTACTTCAAAGTCATTGTAGATGATGATCGCAAGGAAAAGGATGCCATAGTGGCATATGGCCTTAATCTAAGTCACTGAAGTTGATGACCCCATGACCATTCAAGTTTCTAAGCTGAAGGCTAAACACAATTAATTACATCGGTTGATAACCAAAGTTTCCATTTTACTAATCCCAGCACATTTAATAATAAATAATAATAATAATAATAATAATAATAATAATAATAATAATAATAATAATAATAATAATAATAATAATAATAATAATAATGTTATTGGCTTTACGTTCCCTACCTACTTTTTACGGTTTTCGGAGACGCCGAGGTGCCGGAATTTAGTCCCGCAGGAGTTCTTTTACGTGCCAGTAAATCTACCGACACGAGGCTGACGTATTTGAGCACCTTCAAATACCACCAGAGTGAGCCAGGATAGAACCTGCCAAGTTAAGGTCAGAAGTCCAGCGCCTCAACCGTCTGAGCCACTCAGTCCGGCGCTAGATTTTACTCTAGTTGTTAAAGGAAACAGTATATACTAAAATCAATCAACACTGACAATTTGTTGTGAACGCTTTTCCATTTATATCTGACAAATCTGATAAATTATGTTCCATTCTTATTTCTTCACATAAATCTGATGGTGGATGATGGCCACGGAGTCGGCGGTGATGCTCTCCATAATCAACATTAGATCTTGACGTGAAATACCCAATGTTTCGAGAACTTGTGCCACGGATTGTTACACCAGTCGAGTCGGCCGTGCGGTTATGGGCGCGCAACTGTGAACTTGCATCCGGGAGATAGTGGGTTCGAACCCCACTGTCGGCAGTCCTGAAGATGGTTTTCCGTGGTTTCACATTTTCTCACCAGGCAACTGCTGCGGCTGTATATTAAGGCCATGGCCGCTTCCTTCCCACGCCTAGCCCTTTCCTATCCCATGGTCGCCATAAGACCTATCTGTGTCGGTGCGACGTAAAGCAACTAACAAAAGAAATGGATTGTTGCATAGATATTTGAAAATCAAATTTTAGACCTTCCCCTTTACTACCATTTTATCCAGCGTGAATAAAGTTATGTACAGTCTAGATCTCTAGATTGTAGTGCCTTATTCCCCGAATTTACATACCGATTTGTATTATTAAGTTATGTTCAGTCATTTTCTCGCGATGCGCGTACACGATCTATGCTCGGTTCATATTTGTTGAGTATGGCCATGACCGAGCTTCGCTCCTCAGAGGCGAGGCAAGCCAAGGCCAAGGCGAGCTAAGTTCGCTCGATCTTGCCCCTTCCCCTTGAAACTCACTCCTTCACGCGCTATCCCAGTCACAGGTAGAAGTGCTCGCCTCCGTCCGTCCTTGTTGGTCGTACTCGGCTAAGTTTGTCTCGCGTACCTTTAACTCTCGAAACATTACGCTTTTGCCGCAATGGTGGACTCATGACTAGACATGAAAATACCAATGGTTACTCAGATTTTTAGACTGTGTTTCTGCTTCGTATGTTAGAAGAACTGGAAATAATGTAGTAAATGTAACTGCTGGCGGAGAAATGGTCAATGAAGTTCACGTGCTGCAACATGTATTCCTCCTGGCTAGCGTACTTCACTGCTCTATACACGTGAACTAAATACACATTATTAATGCATAAGCCATATATTTCACTACTAGCCATAACAAAGACATTGCATACACACTGTGCAAATTAATAAGTCCTTATATCACATAAAGTTAAATATAAACCTCAAAATTAATTTTTAAAATCCTCTTTGCTCAAGGTTTCTATCCAAGGAGATATGGCTAGTGCAATTGGGGAATGAATTGCAAACTAATTGTTATGATTGTTATGAATTAATAACAATCATTGACTTGGTCTGGGTCTAATAAACTCCTACTACTCCTTAAAAGCACCCCCGTTTTACTGCCAGTTTCTTTCACAGTTTGCTGGAATGCACAACGTACGTCTGGCATTTACTGACGGTAAACTAATTTCATTATCCTTCCACCGGGAGAATAGGAAACCACGGCAAACCATTCTCAGGACAGCCGACGGTGTGGACCGGCCCCTCTCCGTCTCCCGAATACAGTGGCGTAGAGCCACGGTAGAGCCTTTGGCACCCCTCCTCTGCTCGGTTGGCCGGTCTGAGTGCAGAGCTGTTGGGTCACGGACCAGTCATGGCCACTTGTGTTCCGTGAACCATTCTGTATCCACCAGCCATTCCATCACCCTTTTATACCTCCGTTAGCAAAAAAAAAAAAAAAAAAAAAAAAAAAAAAACCTGGATTGTTACATAAATATTTGAAAATTAAATTTTAGGTCTTCCCCTTAACAATGGATTACGCATATCTGGATAATAATGTCGTGTGGCCTCTGAAGAGGCCTGGTGCAAGTCTTTCGAGTTGACGATATATAGGCGACCTGCGCATCTGTGGGGATGTGGCCCCTACCTATGACGCATTCTAATTATGCAGATGGCACACACATCGAGCCCCCGAGCCATCAAAATTAACCAATGAAGGTTAAGATCCCCGACCCAGCCGGGAGTCGAACCCGGGACCCACTGGACCAAAGGCCAGCACGCTAACCATTTAGCCATGGAGTCGGACTCATATCTGGATGAACTACATTGACTGTAACGTCAGAAAAGCAAGCAAGGCCATCCACCCTTCGCTTCGAATATGCTTTGTCGAACGAATTGGAGCAAACTCGCGCATTTTATTTTACACGCTCTAGCCATGCGTGATAATGGTTGCACATGCAGCAATGCACATGTTGCTCAGTCGTGGTTACCTGTCTCAAGTTCGAACAACGCACGCCACTAGCTACATACATAACGGAAATTAAAGTTAAAAATTGCTTTGTAGTCCACATGGTTCACACAATACAAAAGGGCTGCACTCGGCTGGAAATAGCCACACGAAATTATATACAAAATACAAAACATGGTGAGACCGAACGGTTGTGGTAATTTTCTCCTCCATTTCTCAACTACGAGATACGTCTACGTGCCCAGGAATCTTGTGTTTCGAAGACTGCGTGTGATAGGCGGAAGTAAGTGCAGAACCGGCCTATCCGCGCAAATCATTGCACCATCGCAAGTTGACAGACAGGGCAGAACAGAGCAGACCAGGCCTTCCTTGCTTCCTTCCCACTCCTAGACCATCGTCGCCACAAGACCTATCTGTGTCGGTGCGACGTAAAACAAATGAACGTCGAACATCGCTAACATGGAAATATTGTTGTTTTTATTGGGATTGTCTTAAGGTGAACAACCGCGTGGTCATCACCACAAGGAAAATTGTGCAGATGACTATCAAATTCAGAAACAATCACGAATGTTTGAAGAATAAGAAAAGGAGCCTCTTTATACTGGATGCACTAATATCACAGAGTCTGTAGAAAACATGTTCTTTCTGAAAACCGACGAGACACTGCGTGGCAATGTGCGCTCACATGTACTTCGCAGTTTCCTTAGCCCCGCGCTGTCCTGCTCTGCGGTCAGTTCTCAGTGTGCGCCCGGCCTAAAGGTACTTTATTAGGCGGAGCGCTGTTTTTAGGTGGCTACACACGTTACGTTATAACTGCGATTTCAATGCAACGATGAACTGCGCAGTAAAACTGAAGGCCCTATAGCGTCCTCACGGTACAGATAACTGCGTCGATCAACATGTCATGATGCCGTACTAGCGGTGTTCGGCCAATGTGTGTTTATAATGAAAAAGCAAAATAAGACACGCAGCGTGTGGTCCAAGGATTGGCTTCTACAGAGAAAACTATTCACAAGTAAATTTATTAAATGAATTACACTTGCTTCGTACCGAAAGATTGGAACAATTATTTAAGAATGGATGAAGAGACATCTACACCTTCTATAACTGGCTACCGGTACTACGTTTATAAGAAAAAGGATGCTGTGATTAAGACAAGCTATAACTCCTCGTGAGAGATTGTCCGCTACCTTGAGATATTTAGCCACGGGTCGGTCATCTTTTTTTACAACTACATCTCTGTCGACTTTGCAGTCATCAATGAATTTATATATTTGCAATCAACTTACTGTAGGCGGCGTCTTTTCTGTTCCGATTGTGATAATCTTTAGATTTCGTCTGCTAGAGACAAGATTCATTTCTATAGCATTCAATGAAAGCTTCTAAATGCTCATGACATCCGCTTTGGTCTTCCTGAGACATGTTGTGATAACTTGTAGCGCGCACTATCTTAACGAGTGACTCACTTGAACTGAGCAATCGGCAGTCGCCACGGTCCAGACGTTGCGATAAAACTGTGCAAACGCAATCGACTCAGATTTATTGGTTTTAAGAAAAATGAACTTGCTCCTATGAACTGTGCAAGCCGAAATAACTGCAACGATTTACCCTCCACACGTGAGATAAATATCTCCGCAGTTCGGTTGGTACAGTTAAATCGCAAGGTACGTAGAATACAAGGTAGGGATCACGAGAGAGGTGCGCAGTGGCAAAGCAGAGCTGTGACGTCACGCAGGACCCTCGCGTTGAATCTGCTCTGACTCTGAGTGAGGTAGAGGTAGTTCGAGTAAGAATCGCTGTGCACGCAGAAGCTAGGTGCTAATAATACACGATAGTAACATATCTGTGGTGCATAAGAAACCGTGTGTGTTTATTTTATGAGATAAAACGTAAAAAGCAGTAATAATGTACACTTTTCAGTATGCTTTGTCATGCCATTGCAGGCTGCACAAATCATAGCAGGCACGCGAAGGAACGAAACATACACTTTCATGAATTCCCTAAAACCACTGACTTAAATAAATGGTGACAGAAGTAATCAAGACATTATCGAAAGCTATCTTTCTCAGCTTCGAGAGTTCGGAAGGCTTTATGACGATCCTCTTCCGACAGCTGTGACCCGAAAGGTGAAATCATTGCTTCTAGCCTCAATGCTTCCAAGGCGATAAGAAATTCCAACTGTTCTCCGGAAGAGAAGTTATCTATACATATAAAGTAGATTGTCCTGACTGACTGACTGACTGACTGACTGACTGACTGACTGACTGACTGACTGACTGACTGACTGACTGACTGACTGACTGACTGACTGACTGACTGATTCATCATCGCCGAGCCAAAACTACTGGACATAAAGAAATGAAATTTTGGAGATATACTAATATTAAGATGTAGGTGCTCGCTAAGAGAGGATTTTTGGATATTCCGTCGCTAAGGGGGTGAAAAGGGGGGTGAAATTTTAAAATGAGTGTGTTTATATCTCAAAACTTTAAAAGTTTAGAGATGTGAGAATTGGTATGTAGAATCTTCTTTAAAAATAAGGAAACACTTATTTTTTTGTTTTCAGACAATCCCAATAGGAGGGGTGAAAAAGGGTGAAAAAGGGGTTGAATGCCTAATCAGGATACCGGTGCTTATATCTCAGAAACTGAAGATATTACAGACCTGAAAATTGGTACTTTTGATCTCTTTTAAAAATAAAGAAACACGTATTTTTTGTTTTTGGAAAATCCAATTAATGGGAGGGTGAAAAGAGGGTGAATTTTAAAAACGAGTGAATCTATATCTCCAAACTTTTAAAGTTTGCAGATGTAAATATTGGTATTTAGAATCTTCATTAAAAATAAAGAAACACGCATTTTTTTGTTTTCGGAAAATCGCAATAGGAATCGTGAAAAGGGGTGAAAAAGGGGTTGAATGCCTTTAATGAGGCTACTTATATTTCAGAACATGAAGATATTACAGACCTGAAAATGGGTGTTTGGGATCTCTTTTAAAAATAAAGAAACACGTATTTTTTGTTTTTGGAAAATCCAATTAATGGGGGGGGTGAAAAGGGGGTGATTTTTTAAAATGAGTGTATCTATATCTCAAAAATTTTAAAGTGTATGGATATAAAAATTGGTATTTAGAATCTCCTTTAAAAATAAAGAACACGTATTCTTTTGTTTTCGGAAAATCCCAATAGGAAGGGTGTAAAAGGGTGAATAATGGGTTGAATGCCTTTAATGAGGCTACTTATATTTCAGAACCTGAAGTTATTACAGACCTGAAAATTGGTATTTGGGATCTACTTTAAAAGTAAAGGAACACACGTATTTTTTCGTTTTTGGAAAATTCAAATATTGGGGGGTGAAAAGGGGGGTGTGAATTTTTTAAAATGAGTGTGTCTACATATTAAAACTTTAAAATTTACAGATGTAAAATTGGTAGTTAGAATCTCCTCTAAAAATAAAGGAATACGTATTTTTTTGTTTCCTGTAAATCCCAATAGGAGGGGTGTAAAAGGGTGAAACATGGGTTGAATGCCTTTAATGAGGATACTTATATTTCAGAACCTGAAGATATTACAGAACTGAAAATTTGTATATGGGACCTCCTTTAAAATAAAGAAACACGTATTTTTTAGTTTTTGGAAAATCCAATTAATGGCGTTTAAACAGGAGTGACAAATTGGGGTGAATTTTTTGAAAGGCTATATCTACAGAATATCTTGGAAACGTAAAATGTTACAGACGTAAAAAGTGGGTGTTTAGAATCTCCTGTAAATGTAAAGAAACATAGGTGATTTGTTTTTTGAAACTCCACTTAAGGGGAACTCAAAAGGGGTGAAATTTTAAAATGAGAATTTTTACAGTATATCTAAAAAACTTAACATGTTACAGAAGTGAAAAATGGTATTTTTTTATCTCTATTAACCATAACGAATCGTGTATTTTTAGTTTTCGGAAATACCACATGGGTGGTGGGGGGTGGGTAAAAGTGACTGAAAATGGTGTTGAATTCTTTTAATTAGGCTACTGATATCTCAAAAATGAAGATGTTACAGACGTGAAATTTGATATTTGCAATCTGCTTTAAAAGTAAGGAAAGACGTATTCTCGGAAAATCCAATGAAGGGGGGGGGGGGTGAAATAATTAAAAATTTAATTGACTTAAGTGTATGAGAATGCATACATCTAATAAAAACTAAAGTTGTTACAGACGTGAAAATTCGTATTTAGATCTCCTTTAAAAACAAAGAAAAACGCGTTTTCGGGGGGAAGGGGAAACCATCTTGGAGGGTGGGAGTGTAAAGGAGTTGAACTCCTTTCATGGGGACACATAAATCAAAAACTGAAGAAGTTAGAGTCGTGATAATTGGTATTTAGAAGATCTTTTACTATTAAAGAAACAAGTATTTTTTTGCGGGAAAATTCACTTAGGGGGCGGGGGAAGAGTAGTGTGAAATGAAGTGAAAAAAGTAAATTATTTTTATGGGGATACTTATATCTCAAAACTGAAGGCAATAGACGTGAACATTGGTGTTTGTAATCTCCTTTAAACATAAAGAAACAAGCCTTATTTTAATTTTTTTTTTGGGGGGGGGGGGGGGTGGCGGTAAATAAACTTAACAGCGGTGGGGTGTAGAAGGAGTGAGACCAATTGATTTTACTGTTCTTAATGTACTTATAAGTATCCTCCGTTGCTCAGGCGGCAGCGCGCCGGCCTCTCACAGCTGGGTTCCGTGGTTCAAATCCCGGTCACTCCATGTGACATTCGTGCTGGTAAAAACGGAGGCGGGACAGGTTTTTCTCCGGATACTCCGGTTTTCCCTGTCATCAGCCATTCCAGCAACACATAATAGTAATAATAATAATAATAATAATAATAATAATAATAATGTTCCGGACCGTCGTCAAATGTGCGGACCGCGCTGGAAACGGCTCCTGGACGGGTAATGACTAAGAATGCAGTCCGGCCGCGGGTTCAGTGCCGCCAACGCACCCAATATGACACCACGCCGGATCTCCTGAAGGATTTTATACATATTAAAATGATTATAGGAAAAGATGGCAAAGATTTACGGACCCAACTGACCGGGAGGAATACCTGAGCCTAGCCCGGGAAGTACGAAATCGATTGCTGGAAAGGAAGATTGAAAAATGGGAGGAAACGTGCCGTAATCTAATAGAAAACGAGTCAGATTGGGAATTTTGGTGGATTCTCGCAGAAAACGAGTCAGATCGCGAATTTCGGCGGATTATATATCTAAAACAATAAGCATTCAATTATAAATTTCAGTATAATACCGTAGCGAAGCACGGGTATCTTGCTAGTTTTATATATATAGATAGATGAACTCGATCAAAACTCGGATATCGTGTGCCAGTCTAAGGCCAGCGTTGAGCCCACAACATCCTATTTTTTATCGGAGGATGAGCAAGGGTTCGTTAAAGCCCTTGAAGATCTAGTAAAACAGCTCGAGGGGAGTCGTGAAACCAGGGAGCTGCTTGAAGACTTCACTGGCTATATAGCTTTTAGGATAAAGAAGAACCTCGATATAGAAAGTAATTACGGAGAGAAAACAGGTCAAACTACAAGGGGTGGAAATTAAATTTCAAAAAGATTTTTTTTTTTCAAGTTCCTTTACGTCGCACCAACACAGATAGGTCTTACGGCGACGATGGGACAGAAAAAGGCTAGAAGTGGGAAGGAAGCGCCCGTGGCCTTAATTAAGTTACAGCCCCAGCATTTGCTTGGTGTGAAAATGGGAAACCACGGAAAACCATCTTCAGGGCTGCCGACAGTGGGGTTCGAACCCAATTTCCCGAATACCGGATACTGGCCGCACTTAAGCGACTACAGCTATCGAGCTCGGTAGTTTCAATTTTACCACGCGAAAGAACTGAAAGAGGGTTCTAACATCATCACAAACCTTACGGATATCCTGAAAAAGAAATTCTCCGAAATTTATGAGCTTGCAAGTTGCTTCGTGAGAAGCCGTTCTTTTATTCGAATGGACGCTTTAAACAAAAGTAAGACATTGAAGAGACCGGGTTCCTGTTAATACAACACCGATAAAGAAAGAAGAAAAGCAAGGAAATTACACTGATGCTATGGATAAGTGTGTTTTGTTATATATATTTTTAATATCAGCATTATTCTTTGTGTATAACATACCCATTATTTTTTTTATTTTTTTTTATGAAAGACAATTTATTATGTTGTATATGAAACCAGTGCTAAGAATGTTGATATACAGGCTCATGAATATGGCCTATCTAATGTTAACGTGGAATTTGTCATTTCTTGGCACTTGCAGGAAAACATTTACTGTACTGTTTGTATTGTGGACAGTTTCCTAACATTTACTGTTTGTGTAATTGTGTTGTTGACGGTGTATTTAGTTTCCCAATACTGCTTGTAACAACGGACATATTTCTTGCAGTCATCAAGCTTTATGTTCGAGTCTGTAACAATTAGAGCCCCTTGTTATTGTTATCATAGGTGTTGAGAACATGAACATATGGAATGGCCATTCCACTGCTATCACAGTCTTAACATTGGTACATCCTTTTATAAAGATCGAAATACTTCAGAAACGCTGCTGGATTCACACTGTATTTGATCTATTATTATCTCCTATTATTACTCTACTGTAATAGTGAAGTGTACCGGGCGAGTTGGCCGTGCGCGTAGAGGCGCGCGGCTGTGAGCTTGCATCCGGGAGATAGTAGGTTCGAGTCCCACTATCGGCAGCCCTGAAGATGGTTTTCCGTGGTTTCCCATTTTCACACCAGGCAAATGCTGGGGATGTACCTTAATTCAGGCCACGGCCGCATCCTTCCAACTCCTAGGCCTTTCCTATCCCATCGTCGCCGTAAGACCTATCTGTGTCGGTGCGACGTAAAGCCCCTAGCAAAAAAAAAAAAAAAAAAAAAAAAAAATAGTGAAGTGGAATGCATTTTCTTAGGTGATGTTACAATATCAATGAAGTTATCTCTAACTTGTGGCTAAAACAGAATAGCTTACAGCTGTGTATTAGCCTACCTCATATAGAGGACAAGGCGCTGAGGGTTCAAGTGACGTCATCGACGGCCAAGCTTGGTGGGGAGACCTGCGCGTGATCCCTACCTCTTACTCTAACTACCTTGGGTGAGCGCGGAAAGGAGACATTTTCACACAGATCATTTTCATTAGGTGTAACAGTTAGATATTATTTGGGTTGATGATGAAGATATTGGATGGAAAGCGTAGTGCATATTAGAGGTTCACTACAGAATCGCAATGTACCGTAACTTGAAATAGAAGAAACAAAATACGTTCAAAGGCAACCTTTCTACGTACATCTAAACATTTTTATAACATAGACTGGAAATAACATTTACAATACACAAATTGAATTTTATATTGATCTGCTAATAGTTACATTTCTCGATTCTAAACATCTCTCGCATTCACATATTTTCTAGTTCTGTTTCATTATCCCGTGAAAGGCATTAATTTTGTGTACCGTACATCTGCCTCATGGATTCTCTTTTCAGTTCTCGCGTAATTCATAATACTGCTCCAAGACACATTTTGTCTTACTGGGCGTAATGGGATTCCTCACTGAATTCGGTAGCAGTTAGTACGTTTACATGCAGGATTCAGATCGATCTGACTACACTTCCCGTATTGAAAACACCATGTAAACAGGGACTCAGTTTCGGATTGACTCTCAAGGTCAAGGATCGTACTGAGATCGTATTGAAAACTACTGCGCACACACTCCATGTTTGTTATGACGAAATCATCATCATCATCATCATCAAAATTCTGTCGAAATAACAAATATAATAAGCCAGTAAATATATTTACCTGTATAAATGATCAGCAACTGCAATCATATCATAAGACGGCCAGCCCTTGCGATTAACAAAATCACAATAACCTTCTGTTGGGGGTAAAATTGGAATGTGCGTTCCATCTATTGCACCAATTACGTTTAGAATACTACACATACTTTAAAAATTAAAGTTATCTTCTGCGTTTCTACTGCATTTGGCGTTTTTAAATTCTAAGAGGTGATAACGATTTTACTACAATTCTGCATCGTTCGTATACGTCGATGTTGCCTGGCGGATTCAATACGATACTTAAATAGCCTACTGCATGTAAACGGGGATCGTATTCAGTACGGTAAGTGTACTCAAATCGATCTCAATCCCCATGTAAACGTACTAAGTAAATAAATGATCGTTACTGCAACTGACGAGAGAACTTCAGTCTGCAACTTCAACATAAAGTTTGTTATCTTCGCGACAGTAACTTTTTTCTGAATATTTTTTAGCCACGTACCAATTTCACAACATCATAAGCTGGATAAAGAGACTATATTTTTCATTTTCCTAGGAAATAAGTTCTTTCTTCTCTTCGGAATGCTGAGCAAACCTTCAGACAGTCGTGGCATTTAATTTTCTTTCCCACCTCACGAATTACATTTCCTGCTATGTACTCAACAACAGTTTCAGAGTATTTGGTGAGTGACTCGTAATTTGTAGCAACGTTTCAGAAGGGTTACGTGCCAGAAGCGACCGTGCATGATGCGACCCGGTCATTATCGTGCCACTAGCGACCGAGTGGTTAAGCATCGTGCCGCATGCGACCCATCAATCTCTTACAATTGATCTGCATTTAGGGCTGTCACCAAGTGGCAGATTGCTTATCAGTTACTAACTTATTAGTCTTTTTGTAAAATAAAGGTCTGACGCCGTGGTTAGCCGGTTCAAGTGTTGTTGGACGAAATAATAAGTATGATAATGTTGCTAGCTTTACGTCCCAGTAACTATGTATCTGGTTTAAGGAGATGCCCAAGTGCCGGAATTTAGTCCCGCAGGAGTTATTTTACGTGCCAGTGAATCCACCGACACGAAGCTGACGTATTTGAGCACCTTCAAACATCAACCCAACTGAGCCAGGATCGAGCCTGCCAAGTTAGAGTCGGAAGATCAGCACCTCAACCGTCTAAACCACTTGCCTGGTT
This sequence comes from Anabrus simplex, assembly GCF_040414725.1. Lineage (NCBI taxonomy): Eukaryota > Metazoa > Arthropoda > Insecta > Orthoptera > Tettigoniidae > Anabrus > Anabrus simplex. The sequence continues at coordinate 268,879,818 of NC_090270.1, forward strand.
GAAAAAAAATCACCATCAGAATGTAGGCCGGCAGGATAGGAAAGTTGGTGGTATATCACTAGATTGCGTGCCAAAAGCCTGGATTCAAATCCAAACCTCTTCGCATTGTTCAAATGGAGTGAGGGAATAAGATGCTGTTGTTGGTGATTCGTCCGTCGAATGACGACGTAAAGCTTTGAACAGACCCCTTGGTGTTATTCGAGAGGATTAGGCTACGTGCCGACACCGGGCGGGTTTCACCCTCTCCCTACCTCATTATCACAATCTCACATCCAGAAGCGCAGGCCGCCCATGGGTGTCAGGTAGAAAGATCTGCACCAGGTGAGCCGAACACGTCCTCGGCCACTCCCGACACTAATAGGACACGATAAGTAGGTAGGCGTAAGACATAAATAATTTCAGAGAATTAGGAAATTTATTGAACATCTCCCTTGCTAAATTATTCCAATCCCTAACTCCTCGACCTATAAAAGAATATTTGCCCCAATTTGTCGTCTTGAATTCTAACTTTATCTTCATATTGTAATCTTTCCTACTTTTAAAAACACCACTCAGATTTATTAGTCTACTAATGCCATTCTACTCCATCTCTCCACTGACAGCTCGGAACATCTCGCTTAGTCGAGCAGCTCGTCTTCTTACTTCCAAGTCTTCCCAGCCCAAGATTTGCAACATTTTCGTAACGCTACTCGTGTGTTTTGTTACCAAATATTATCGATTGTTTTCTGAAAGGGTTTCGGAGTCCCCGGTACAGCGTAATTAGATTCTGAAACAAATTTAGATATGACTGGCTGATGAGCCCGTGCTTCGCTACGGAATCCTACACTGTATTCAGAATTCTAGATTAAGTACTCTATAAGCTTATATCAAATTGTATAGTTCTTAAAGTTACCCAGAAAAGCGACGGGAAAGTCACCATAGTCTTTTCTCATGTGCAGACTACTATCAGTCACAATGAACTTGGGGAGTTTTCATTATGATGGCAAGCCCACTTCCTACTGCCAGTCAGTCGAGTTGGACAGTTTGATGATAATGGCACTCACTCTCCACCTGCCCTTTTATATCCTCAGAAAGGCTGTCTTTGTGGTTTTCCCAACTGAAATCATCATAGGTCATTAGGAATGTCGCGATTACAAGCAATATTATCATATGAAATATTCAATCAAATAGAAAACCGCACATTTTCTCAGTGCTATGCTGTCGATCTAACAATCCAAAGTTCCCGACCTGGAATGACCAGGCCGCAGACGGCCGTGAACACTCCTCTGCCATTATTCCTTTAAGTGTGCACACTTTCATCTATCCTATCGCATTCTCTTGGCCAGCTCTTGTTCTTTTCCGATCCCGACGGTATTTACAACTTTCTAGGCCTAGGAAGTCTTTCATTTTCACGCCCTTCGTGGCCCTTGTCTTTCTTTCGCTGTTATCTTCATTTTTCGCAGTGTCGGATGCCTACCATTTTTTCTCTCTGATAATCACCACCACCTCATTAACACATAGCATTTTGGCGTCAAGAAAAACATCCAGCCGTAAAAGTCTGCCAAATCTGCTAGAAGCCCTGACCCGCAGTAAAAACCGGATAAAGTGGGGAGTAATAGAAACGAGCCCAGTGGCATCACTGCTCGCTTCCCACCAAGGCAGTCCGGGTTTGATTCCCGGCCAATACGTGTGGCATTTAAAAAATGAAATGCTACGTCCTATGGGTCGGATTCCACATAAAAATGGAGGTCCTGTGGCTTATGATCACAAAAGTAAAATTCACGTAAAACTCTAAGCGTATTTACTTTTTAATAGAAAAACATTAAAACAACGACAAAGCGTTTATGTACCGTTTAGAGAATACCACACTTGACCAGAATGATCATGAGAAATGGTTTTCGTTGTTACAGCAGTGTTCGAAAACACCATTGGCGTTAGTACATGCTCGGCACCTTCGGAGAAAATTATCTTGAACTCGCCTCAGTATCTCGTTGTTTTGACTGATGTCCTGAGCAGCTTCCAAGACACATTCCCGGAACTCTTGCAGAGTTTCCACTTCTCTGCGATAAACCTTAAATTTCATGAACCCCCCAAAAAAGTAATCTAAGGGGTTTTGATCGGGACTTCTTGTCGGCCAATTCAACGTTGCGGATAGGCGGCGTCCAGGTGACGGCGCACTGCGTTGGTAATGGTAATATGAAAATGAGAAACCACGAGAAACCATTTTCGAAAATGGCCAACGGGGTATTCGAACCCAGCAGCCTGCCGAAGCAGCTGTAACTAATCGTGCTGCAACGTACTGACCTAACCTGCCTGGTACCTTCTCCCAGACATGAAAACGCAGCTCCATATATGGACATATTTTAGGAAAAGACGTAAACGCATCACCATATTTCATGTTGTAAGACAACGAGTTTCCCCCAGAAATGTTACGTAAAGTAGGGGCAGTAGCTGCTGTTGAAATGGCATTGCACTCCGTACTGGTACTTCACAGGAAAGTTCTTGAAAAGCAACTGAAGAAGATGCTGCCCTGTCATATGTTTCCCGAAAATCCAGGGACTGGTCCTGATGATCCCCAAGAGCTGTACTTAATCCTTGTAAAAATATAACAGAACTTGTGTTATTCTAGTATTCAGCAGAAGATTACCTGGTTGTACATTTTCCCCAAATTTTTAGGATTTTGTCCTTGAAATATCTCTTGCGTTATGCCTATTTATGACCCATCTGTGTTTTCTTTGGGGAAGGAATACCTCGGATTATGGCATTCCAAATTATACATTACACTGACATATTTTAAAGAGTTCTTGAACTGGGTTTAGATATTTCGCGCGTGTGTGTCTGTGAAATAATGTATGTTTTATTTAAACTTTCGTAAGAAATGTACTCATTCATTATTTGTGAGCCTTTCATGCAATCGTTCGAATTGTTCTCCTTAAAGAGCTGTATAGATTGTGTTTTCGATTTAGCTTACCTTATCTTGGGTGATGACAAAGCTTATCAGATGACAATTTGCTTGTCAACGCCGCCAGTGTAGGGCCCGCTCTCACTTTCACCATGATATTGTTCATTTATTCAACCATAACGATATAATTGAACACTCCTTCAATTGTGGCTTTACTTAAGGGGCCCATAGACGTGCAATATTATTGCGCAAAATGGATTGTACAATATATTGTTAGCTGCCTATATACGTACAATATTATTGCACAAAAATCGAGTTTGTGCAATAAATAGAATCGTGTGGAGATAATATTGATAGTTGTGCAATATATTGTGCGGTCATAGACCTACAATATGCGTTGCAATATATAGTCAGTCCATGCCGGTAATTTATTTGGTGATTATATTGAGTAACACTGATCTTTGCTGCGTTGGGCGTGAGTGCCAAAAAGAAACAGAAACGGAAAAGAAGCACAAGCGCCAAATAGTGGTTTCTAGACAGAGAAAAGTACACTCATGAAAATTTACTCAATGAACTGAGAAAATGGGAACCAAATGATTTTCGAAACTTTCTGCGCATGAATGGTGAATTGTATGATGAATTCCTCGCTTTGCTCTTAACGTCCCACAGAGCCGGAAGGCCATGGTACACTTCGATAAACTCCAAAATAAACTTTTATTCCTCCTTTTTGCCTGCCATCACGATACCTTCTCCAACGCTTGTTGATACCAACTGGCGGGAGGACGGGACAATATTGCCAACACACAACACAGTATTTTGCGATTTGCGCAATATATTTCAAACTTTCTTGATTTCGTACAATATATTGAACCATCCTGTTCATTGGGACAATTGTATTAATTTTAGTATTGGATATTAGTATCACACAAGGCCACCCACGAAGCCATTGTTTTACAGTATATGTCATAAAGGAGTCCAGAAGAAGCGTTCTTGTGTGAAGTGAGCGAGCGTCATTATGAGAAATCTCCAGAAACTCATTAAAAGGAGTTATGTCCCAAGCCAAGCCTCTTGATGAAGATTGGGGACGCTTCCCAGATCCCGGCAAAACTTATATTAGGAGGGAAGATAGAATTAAATTAATATCTTTGGTTACGGAAGAGTTGCATTGGATTTGAGACAAGAATTGCAACCTGTATAAGTTCTGCTTTATTTTGATATGCATTAGGGCTGCATTCATTAATGCATTCGTTAATTAGAGCTCATGATATACTTAATGCAGGAAAAACTTCGCGGGCGCGCGCAGATTGCACGCGATCAAGCGGCGTGATGACGCTATACGGGATTATAAAATAAGGCCGCCTGGCATATCAGGCTCATTCTTGGACCAGAAGGCCGCTTGAACGAGTCGTCATACTGCGTGTTGGTACTGAGAACAACGCTTTGTCTTCGAGCTGCACAGACGACTGGTACTGCTATATCTGCGAGGAAGTAAGTAATCTACTTGAATATTCAGCTGAATTTAAGATTTTACCTGTGAGAATATGCTATGGGGAGATGAGGTACTGCTTATAAGAGACTAATGAACTAGTAGCTTCATATTTCTGTGAGGTCAAGTTATGACTGACGAACTGCTAGAATTAAGATTGGCTCAGGATAGGAATTCAGAAACGACATGTTGTCCGAGTGAAGGGATGAAGTAACAATGACCTAAAGTAGTGAAGAAACTGTGTACCAGGTTTAAAACTCTGAACGAGACTTGGTTAATGTGACGTATGAGACACGATAGTAGTGGAAACAGGCATCGAGTTTGGACAGTCTGTAATATATGAATTTATTTTCAGTTACCCCAGCATCAAGTCAGAACGAGTGTGTGACATCATCATTGCAAGGAAGCCACAACCAGGAGCTGAAGCCAACACGACAACGGGCATCGATCCAGGAACGTTGGGAGCACCTGATCAGCGCGACGTCGAAGGGGACACCTTCCAACTACAGAGGGAGCTGTACGAAGACGCCACACAAGAAAGAATGTCTCCAAGTGGTCAACAGTATCTAATGCCAGCGCCGCAGTCTATCATGATGTGGTAGATTCAGTGGTCCACAGGGAGGGCCGCTCTGTTATGTCATCGATAACATAAGGTCAGAGCTTTCCAATTCTGTTTCAAGCATGTCATTTAAATTTAGATAGGAATATGGGGGCCGTCAGTCAACAGATTAGTTATGGTAGGAAAAGTTTCCTCGTAATTTAGAGCTAGGCCTCAAGCTCTAACCCCGTACGTTAAGGTAGATGATATTTGTAGATTCCTTGTTAGCGTGTGTATTTTATTTCGGTTGTATTATTTTAACGTACGTGTGATTTTTATGGGTCTGATCGAACTCCTTTGGTCATAGTAGGTTAGTCTAACAGACAGGTACTTTTTATTGTATCGCATTTAGGCATTTGTTTCTGCAGACGTAGATGTGTATAGTTGTGACCAAGACGTAACCAGTAATTCACCCAGATTCACTAATAGAGCGAGCGAGTCCGAATATTTGAGAGATATGAGCCCATGAGAGGCAGAAGTAAGATTTGCGATTGATATGAGAGAGCCCAGCGCAGTTGAGAGTATGTATTGGAGATGCCTAGTATGGCCATGTGACTATCGCTTAATGATTAGTGTTTTTGTAGCACCAAGGTTGAGCCCATGAGAGGCAGAAGTAAGATTTGCGATTGATATGAGAGAGCCCAGCGCAGTTGAGAGTATGTATTGGAGATGCCTAGTATGGCCATGTGACTATCGCTTAATGATTAGTGTTTTTGTAGCACCAAGGTTGAGCCCATGAGAGGCGAAAGTAAGATTTGCGATACTGCTGGTGATATTGAGACGAGGGCAGATAGCCCAGGTGTATTTAAAAGAGGGCTTTTAGCAGCAGATTACGTGAGGTGTTTCTTTTGAAAGGCGAGATTTTAGCCTGCCGCCCCAGATGAGCTCATAAATTAGGGGGACTGCCGCGAGTGAAGTGGTGAGGGTGAAGGTCGTTGAGCTTGACGTCACAGGCTTGAGAATTGGTTTTTGTCGTCTGCAGCTTGCCAAGTGTGCGAAGGGGAGGAGGACCGTGATGTTTGAAAGCAGGAAGAGATCTTTTTTATGTCCTATTTGTTTTACGTAAATTTTTAACACTGGCCCGTTTGATACTGACACCCGTGTATATGTTGATTGTGTCCTTTTTATATGGTTTGCATAGGTATCTTTGACGCCTTACTCGTCATGGGACTAGGGTTCGTGACCGAGTCAGGTCATTGTACATTTTGTGGTGATTTTTGTTTGCACCGGGGTTCGACGGTACGAGGCATAGTAAATTTTATGGGAGTCATTCAGTTATGTGTATTTCAGCAGATATCCGTTCTCCTAGAGTTCGTTACTTACACTATTGTAACATGCTTGTTGCAGCACAGCTGTTTTCGTGAAGGCAGTGAACTGGTTGTCATCGGCTCAGCGTTATTTTACCCTCTCATTATGAAAAGCTCTTTCATTTGTAACTAATTCAATTTTATGTAATAAATCCCTATTTGTTAAACTTTGAATGCAGCGATGTTTTCTGTTAGATATTTTATTTTATTTTGATTTAGCGAATTCTTACCTGAGTAGGCACATGTCCTAGTGTTTTATCTTTATGTTGCCCCGTTATCCCCATGTTATCCCTGAGAAGAGCGCTTATCCGGCTGAGTGAAGAGGACTGTGTTCAGGTAAGACTATGTGCACCAGCTCACGTCTGTGAGAGTTCTTTCACTACTGTACTCTGGGTTCGAGACCGGCTTTCGCCTGGCCGGAACTTTAGAGTCCAGTAGGGCACAATATTGCACAACCCTTCAAAATTAAATACACACTATCAATTTTATTGCACAAACTCCGATATTGCGCAATAATATTGCACGTCTATGGGCCCCTTTAGGCTTGTATACTATGTGAGTTTTATGCGGGGAGAAAACTGGCTGGGCAGTATGTATGTACATTTGTTTACGTAAAATTATGCTGACATCTGTCACTTGTAACTGAACACGACCGAGCTCGATAGCTGCAATCGCTTAAGTGCGGCCAATATCCAGTATTCGGGAGATAGTGGGTTCGAACCCCACTGTCGGCAGCTCTGAAGATGGTTTTCCGTGGTTTCCCATTTTCACACCAGGCTGTCAAATGCTGGGGATGTACCTTAATTAAGGCCACGGCCGCTTCCTTCCCATTCCTAGGCCTTTCCTATACCATCGTCGCCATAAGACTTATCTGTGTCGGAGCGACAGTGGGGTTCGAACCCACTATCTCCCGGATACGAGCTCACATATGCGCGCTCCTAACCGCACGGTCAACTCGCCCAGTAGATGCAGAAGCCTTCGCTCGGTGTGACCACTACTGATGTTAACCTTCCGTCGAGCGCAACCAAAGAGAATGAGTAGGGCGCAACTGATCTGATTGGCACACGTGTTAATTCTTATCTCGTATTCGTCATTCGCGGGGACTTCCACCTTTCAGTAGTTTCCTGTTTCCGCTTGACCTTCAAGCCCATTTCGGCCAGTTCATTAGAATATTTTATTGTACTTACTTGATAATGAAATATTGCAGTAGTTTATAAATATTCATAGTAATATTATCCATCGTTATGCTCGTCAGGCACATTGCGCCCGAACACGATGTATATTTCTAATGTACTGTTTTGTTTCAGGATTTATACTTCAAAAATCGACTTTCTTATGATCATATTTACGTAAACATAAGTGATAAGTATAGTTTAAAGATCACTTATTAAAAGAATATATTGTCGCGGCCACCAAATTAGGCGGGTCAGAGAAATTACGCTGTTGCCAAGGTTATGCAGCAACTGGAAAAGAAATATCTAACTGAACACATCATTTCGGAGCGCGAGGCAAGTTGTTCTCTCTCAAGCTCATGATGTTACTTCATACAATGCTTCAAAACAAATTATACTACAAGCTTCAGAAAAGACTGCTGATTTCATTGGTGTAACTATTTTCCATATTAACAACTTTAAATAATTATTAAAAATAAAATCTTGAACGAGTAAATTTAAATCCGTAGAATCATGTATTGAAAATTTCAGTAAGCGGCCAAGTTTTTATTTCTTCAGCCAATAAAATTTTGTCTGCGGGGAAAAATGTAAAAAATCGCCTGACTTATATTTTTTATCCGAAACATATTTCCGTGAGTGTTGTAATTTTCCTGGAAAATGGCCCGGAAAGCGATCATGTAAATGTCTAGCTGAGGCAGTTCGGGGCGCGCGCGCCAGCACAGGCTGCAGGGCACCGTAAATACTTTCGGATTACATAATCTGTATCAGTTTTATTACATTATTACTTTAAATATTTGAATACTGTATATTGTACTGAGTAATATAGAAAAAGAACTCCATTAAAGAATAGCTTTGCATTAATTTACAATTAATTAAGAATCGGTTTCTAGCTTCAAGGCAGTCTAAGATTTCTTAGTCACCATCATCACTCATCCCACTATCTACCGAGTTGTCATTTACACTGATGATGAGTGGCTCAATTCTTTCGTCCCTTACTATTTCCTTGGCGCAATCGTGTGTTTGAAGATTTTCCGCGCGATTGAAGCACGTTTCCCAATCTACAGCAGTCACACGGTCGATGGCTTCTGACGTGAGTTTCTCTACGTCCTTCATTTTGAATGTCTGGCCTGCCATCTACAGTATCTTTAACTGCAGTTACGATGCATGACAGGGAAAGACTCGGGTTAAGCGTGGTCTGGAGCGGATGGGCTTCAACTAGACAGCGCTGCACGATCAGCGTTGCCAATCCGTGCCCGAAGGTAAGCGACTCTCGACCATCTGTCGCTTCGCCGTTCCCATATCTGACGACATCGCAGTTTTCCTCACCCGCCTAATTTGGTGGCCGCGACAATAGACGTTTTCTTCAGCAAATGCTGTAAATTATTTTTGTTTCTGATTTCTGAAGTAATAATAATCGTATGGCCTCAGCTACCGTGTGCAGACATTTCAATTTGACGCCATCTGGCTGTCTGCTGTCTGTCAGACTCATTCCGCCCGCTGGTGTGGAAATGGAATTCCTTTACGACATCAAGTGGCACGGATTGTCCTGGCGTAAATATTTGGGGATCACGGGAAAACCGTTCGCAGGTAGATAACGACCTAGGTGGTATGAAATGTCCTCAAAACTCAAGTGGCACGGAATGTCCGGACACTAGGAAAAATACTAGGAAAGAAAGGAATAGGAAGACCGAGGAAGACATACTTCGAGGATGTGAGAAACTTGATGGGATGGGTGGGGGCGGTAGAATAACACCCACGGTATCCCCTGCCTGTCGTAAGAGGCGACTAAAAGGGGCCCCAGGGGCTCTGAACGTTGGAGCGTGGGTTGGCGACCGCGGGGCCCTTAGCTGAGTCCTGGCATTGCTTCCACTTATTTGTGCCAGGCTCCTCACTTTCATCCATCCTATCCGACCTCCCTTGGTTAACTCTTGTTCTTTTCCGACCCCGACGCTATTGGTTTGCGAGGGCTAGGGAGTCTTTCATTTTCACGCCCTTCGTAGCCCTTGTCTTCCTTTGGCTGATACCTTCATTTTTCAAAGTTCGGATCCCTTCCATTTTTTTCTCTCTGATTAGTGTTATATAGAGGACGGTTGCCTAGTTGTACTTCCTCTTAAAACAATAATCACCACCACCTGAAAGGAGAATGGTTGCAGCGACAAAGCTTAGCCTTTAGTGTATGATGAAGTATTTCTAATATTCCTGACACAAGAATTGTCCTTCGCTGTTAACAAAGGGGCTCCAATCCCTCCTTAGCCGAGCTTGATTGGTCATGTCTGTCTGTTAGGTCATCAGCCCAGAGGCTGGTTGGATCCTCAAATTGCACCACCAAAGGTTATGCAGTTATACGGAAACTGCAAAAACCAATGGTAGAGCCCAAATGAGGCGTACTATAGAGCATCCAGGGTTAAGAAAAGACTACAGGTCTTATGGGCTTTTACTTCTATTGGTGTTACCCACTTTAGTTCTAAATATATATAATAATTATAATGAATTCCTATCAAAATGTATAATTTTTCTTATGAAACAAACATTGGTTGTGCCATACAATTCTGAAGAAGCCATAAAATCAATTTGATATCTTTGAGTTTATCGTTTTAAATATTATATATGCAGTTCATTACTCGGAATAGCCGGCCATGCTTGTCTTATCGCGCGCCACATTTCAGCGTGTAGTGTGTATTGTGTACAGTAGTCAACACGTGTAATAACTCAGCTTAACTACTGCGAATCATCATTGGTGAGGCCAGTGCGGCATGTTTCTCATTTTGCGTGTGTCACTCATTACAGTAATTGCTTATGTAAGGGAGATATTCGGCAGATTGAGATTGAAGTGATCGTCTTTCAGGGTGCATAGTGCATAGTGTTTCGTTATAGGCCCTAAATATATCGTGTTTCGTTTTTGGTGTATTGCATTGCTTTTGGTTGTGTATGTCGTGTATTGTTTGTGTCTGTTTAGTATTTTATATAATCAATTAGCCAGTAATATTTTTTTAAATTATGGCTGAACATGTGAAAACGAGAAGTGGTGAAGTTCTCAGGAGAAAGGAGCGGCAAATGGTGCTTAATACTTTTTCATATTTGAAAATAAAGCATCCAGGACAAAGTGTAAGCTGGGTAGTAGATGAAGCCGCAAAGGCTTTAGGAATTTCGAGGTCTTCCGTCTTCAAAATAAGGAAGGAAGCCAGCGAAGGGCCACTCCAGAGTCCCAGCAAGAAGCGGCAAAAGAAAAAGTTAATTCGCAGTAATTCCAGACTCATTAAATACGACGATTTTGTCAGAAGCGGAATACGGCGCACTGTTCACGAATTCTATTTTAGAAATGAGCCGCCAACTCTGAACACAATCCTCACTTCCGTAAACGTTAACCCCGAACTACCAAAATTTAAGAAATCTACGTTGCATGTTATTCTCAGGGAAATGAACTTTGTGTACGAGAGAAGGGGAAATAGAGCAATGTTAATAGAAAGGGAAGATTATGTGTCTTGGCGTCATAAGTACCTCCGACAAATTAAAAAGTACAGAGAAGAAGCCCGGAACATTGTTTATACAGACGAAAGTTGGGCTAACACTGGAATAACTGTTGCTAAAGAGTGGAAAGATAAAACAATTACAACGCCAAGACAAGCTTTTCTTGCAGGGCTTTCAATTGGGTTGAGAAGTCCTACCGCTCGTGGGCCGCGATTTGCTATCGTTCACGCAGGTAACGAAAACGGGTTCGTGCCTAACGCTGAATATATATTTTTGCGTAAAAAAAATACTGCCGACGCACACGATGAGATGGACGGAGTGTGTTACGAAACATACTTTTTAGAAAAGCTCTTGCCAAACTTGCTTCCAAATTCTGTTATTGTTATTGATAATGCTTCTTATCACAGCAGAAAGAAGGAGCCTATACCGACAAGAAGCTGGAAAAAATGAGCTATGCAAGAATGGATGAGGGAACATTGTATTCAGTACGAAGATGAAATGTTGAAAAAAGACTTAATGGATATTATTGCTTTGTCTGATTGTTATGAAAGGTGTTGCTCATAGGATCAGTCGTGCTGCAGTGGCACCTTCTGGTCCAGTGAGGAAAGCAATGGCAAACTACCTCACTCCTCATCTTGCCTATAGAGCATCCAGAGTTAAGAAAAGACTACAGGCCTTATGGGCTTGCTGTGTTCCACTGTTGCCATATTCGCTCACTCACCGCGGCTCGGTCACTGCTTGTGATGTACAGCAATGACATAAAATTATACATCGCTTGATTCAGCTGTTTCAAGACTGTGTAGTAGATATAATAATAATAATAATAATAATAATAATAATAATAATAATAATAATAATAATAATAATAATAATAATAATGCCCTATTATCTCAATCTCCATTATCTCTGTTAATGAAATTACAGTTATGAAATTTCGTTTTGCCTTAACGTTTCTAAGGATATCAACCCACTGACTGTATCATTCGAAATAGAGTAAAAGTTTGAACATGTAGGAATGCGAACTAAATAATAAAAGAAGCAAAGTCATCTCCGTACAGGCTATGAAGGCCCTTGGAGGGCTGGAAGGTAAAGGCTTCCACTATCCGCAACCTCGGCACCTGATGGGGTAGAGTGGTTAGCTCTACGCCCGGCCGCCTTTGCCCCCAGGAATAAACCTGGTACTCAATTTTGGTATAGGCTGAGTGAACCTCAGGGCCATGTGCACCTCCGGAAGAGGAAATCTCGTTTCTTAAATTTTTACGACTTCCTGACGGGGATTCGAACCCACATCCTTCCGGCCGAGCCGAGCACGCCTTTACCGCCTCGGCCAGATTAAATAATATTACCGGTAACATAAATAATAACATGCGTGTCCAGAATCGGAAAATTATTATCTTGCTTCTTATATCTGAGAAAGTTTCATGATCGTTGTTTTGCTTCAAGGGAGCGCAGTGCTGAGTTTATTAGCCCCAGAATCATTTCACTGTTAAAGGCAAATACTGTGTGGTTACAACACAGGAAGCTCCGTTGAGGATTGATGACAGCGAGATATCTCTATCTTGGTGATGTATCCTACAGCTCATTTCAGATAATTTACTCGTAACTGACAACAGATGCAAAGGCTTCGTCTTTATCACAAAATACGATAACTTAAATATTCTTCTGCAACATACAACACAGAATGCCGAATGATCTATTCATATGAGAACGCGAAAACACACAAGCACAGACAGAAAAATACAGTAAAATAAAAATATAATTTTAAAATAAATCCATCTACTGTTCTTACCTTGTCAGCAATGTGCAGGTTTCAGGGCGGAGGTGGAATGTTCATCTCTTCCATTTACGTACTGCTTGAGGAATCTTCGTCTGAAGAGTCACCGAGGTGGACGATAATGGGTTCGATGTCGTCCTGAATTTCGTCAGCCTTCCACATATCGTCTTCAGTTTTCTTAACTTGATTCACATAATTCCTCCAGTTATCAGGTGTGACACACGCTAAACCTTCCTCAATTAATCTTTGCATTTCTTTCACTTTGAAGTCCGTATTATGTAAGCTCACATAATGTTTCACCTGAGCCCATACGAGTTCAATGGGGTTTAATTCGCAGTGGTAGGGGGGCAGCCTAAGTACTGTGTGTCCTCTTTCTAAAGCAAATTCATCTATCTTATATTTATCGTATTTTCCCTTTTCCAAAGCAATAATATCCATTAAGTCTTTTTTCAACATTTCATCTTCGTACTGAATACAATGTTCCCTCATCCATTCTTGCATAGCTCATTTTTTCCAGCTTCTTGTCGGTATAGGCTCCTTCTTTCTGCTGTGATAAGAAGCATTATCAATAACAATAACAGAATTTGGAAGCAAGTTTGGCAAGAGCTTTTCTAAAAAGTATGTTTCGTAACACACTCCGTCCATCTCATCGTGTGCGTCGGCAGTATTTTTTTTACACAAAAATATATATTCAGCGTTAGGCACGAACCCGTTTTCGTTACCTGCGTGAACGATAGCAAATCGCGGCCCACGAGCGGTAGGACTTCTCAACCCAATTGAAAGCCCTGCAAGAAAAGCTTGTCTTGGCGTTGTAATTGTTTTATCTTTCCACTCTTTAGCAACAGTTATTCCAGTGTTAGCCCAACTTTCGTCTGTATAAACAATGTTCCAGGCTTCTTCTCTGTACTTTTTAATTTGTCGGAGGTACTTATGACGCCAAGACACAATATCTTCCCTTTCTATTAACATTGCTCTATTTCCCCTTCTCTCGTACACAAAGTTCATTTCCCTGAGAATAACATGCAACGTAGATTTCTTAAATTTTGGTAGTTCGGGGTTAACGTTTACGGAAGTGAGGATTGTGTTCAGAGTTGGCGGCTCATTTCTAAAATAGAATTCGTGAACAGTGCGCCGTATTCCGCTTCTGACAAAATCGTCGTATTTAATGAGTCTGGAATTACTGCGAATTAACTTTTTCTTTTGCCGCTTCTTGCTGGGACTCTGGAGTGGCCCTTCGCTGGCTTCCTTCCTTATTTTGAAGACGGAAGACCTCGAAATTCCTAAAGCCTTTGCGGCTTCATCTACTACCCAGCTTACACTTTGTCCTGGATGCTTTATTTTCAAATATGAAAAAGTATTAAGCACCATTTGCCGCTCCTTTCTCCTGAGAACTTCACCACTTCTCGTTTTCACATGTTCAGCCATAATTTAAAAAAATATTACTGGCTAATTGATTATATAAAATACTAAACAGACACAAACAATACACGACATACACAACCAAAAGCAATGCAATACACCAAAAACGGAACACGATATATTTAGGGCCTATAACGAAACACTATGCACTATGCACCCTGAAAGACGATCACTTCAATCTCAATCTGCCGAATATCTCCCTTACATAAGCAATTACTGTAATGAGTGACACACGCAAAATGAGAAACATGCCGCACTGGCCTCACCAATGATGATTCGCAGTAGTTAAGCTGAGTTATTACACGTGTTGACTACTGTACACAATACACACTACACGCTGAAATGTGGCGCGCGATAAGACAAGCATGGCCGGCTATTCCGAGTAATGAACTGCATATATAATATTTAAAACGATAAACTCAAAGATATCAAATTGATTTTATGGCTTCTTCAGAATTGTATGGCACAACCAATGTTTGTTTCATAAGAAAAATTATACATTTTGATAGGAATTCATTATAATTATTATATATATTTAGAACTAAAGTGGGTAACACCAATAGAAGTAAAAGCCCATAAGACCTGTAGTCTTTTCTTAACCCTGGATGCTCTATAGTTGTGCCCCAAATGTCACTACTTAGGGCTGGTTTACACGGGTAGAGTAGCGAGGCGAGTAGAGTAGTTAGTAGAGTAGCCACGTTACTCTACTCTACCGCTGTCTGGTAGAGTTGACACTCGTATCGTTCATACGGGGTAGAGTCATACAGTAGAGTAGAGTACAGTAGTAGCACTATGTCAAGACGTAAGCACATCGTAAGGAAGTGTTTAAAGACATTTACAAACATATTACTGCAAGAGGTTAGTGAAGCGTTAGAAGAAGAAGTAAATGAGGAAAAAAGGAATGGGTAAGAGGCTGGCTTAGTAGGAGAGATACACTCGGGGCATCGGCATTAATTCTGAGAGAACTTGGCAATTTGGAGAAATATGGGGGGACAAACTCGACACAGTTGGCCAAGAACATGAGGGATCGTCTCAGGAATCATTTTGTTAATGAAGGAGCAGTTCTCTGGCAGTACAAGCATGTATTTTAATCCAGGAACACAAACGATTGAATTTTATGACTTTATTCATTATTGTACAAAAAGTAACGACAGTGTAATCATCCCCTCAGGATTTTACTAGTCTTCGTCTGTGAATACTGTAGTGGTGATTTCTAAGATAAAACTATATGAACGAGCTCCAGTCTAATTATAGATCATAATTCTGGCGAAGGTTTTTGTTCCACGGTGAAGGGGTGAGGTACTCCTTTCCCCCAGTTAGACTGTAGTGATGTTTCTATTTCCATTTTTTTGTATTTCAGCCAACCTAAATCTTATCCGAATGAAATTTTATAGAATTCATTTCAAAAGTTATAGAAAGAATACCCATTGGCCATCAGTGTGTCGTCTCAGAACCCACGAGTCTCAAAACTCACGAGTAGAATAATCGGTTGCATCATGAATAAATTTTTCGGTGTAAGTGTGTCGGATGGATAATCAATTGAATTATGTGAATAGATGAAAAATAGAAATACGCCTCTTTTTTTGCAATCCATGAAGTCCAATGCTGAAGACGGCACAAACACTCAGTTCCCGAGCCGTAGGAATTAACAAATGAAAGTGAAAATCCCGGCCAGGAGTCGAACCTGGGACTCCCTGGACCCATTGGACCACAGGCCAGCATGCTAACCCTGTATCCATGCAGCCGGGCGACATAAAATTAAAGTAGGTATATTACCTGCTGCTAGTTAAAATAAATTTTCAGTTGGTAGTAATTACCGGAGCTTAGTTCTATTATGAGGCCAGAAGACGGCATTTACTTATATAAGAAACTTTATTTTACCGATATTAAATATTACGACTGTTAATTCACTCATTTAGTTTCATTAGAGATGAATTTGGTCATGAATCTCATCGCAGGGAAATTAAATTACTTATCTCCATTCCCTTCAGAAAGTGGGCGAGTATGATGAAGGGTCTCTGATACGCTTTCCGAAAATAATATGAACTCATGCTCCACACGTATGACTGAGTCATGTACTCCCAGATGCCTTACTTAGCATAGATTAATATATTACATCACGCCCCCACGCGATTACACGAAACGCAATGTTATATACTCGTAGTATTGACTACTTGGGTCACCAAATTTATAAAATCATAAATTAAAATGTGTCAGAATTCTATCTAAAATATAGCGAAGTAGCCAATCGCTATCTTTGACGTTCTGTTGCTATATGACTTAAAAAAGACTCCACAGCGCTGATGTTGATGATATTTTATGATGGTGGTTCTTTCCCCAGCCAAGAAAATGTGGAAAGGTTCATTAAAAATCAATAAGTGTTGAAAACAATGAAGGAAAAGGTGGTGGTGGTGATTACTGTTTTAAGAGGGAGTGCAACTGGGCAGCCATCCTTTATTAATACTAATCAGAGGGAAAAAATGGAAGGTGACCCATACTTCGAGAAAATGAAGGTTTCGGGCAAAGAAAGACAAGGGCCTTTTCTAAAAAATGTAAGTACCCCTGGGGCCCCTTTTAGTCACCTCTTACGATAGGCAGAGGATACTGTGGATGTTACTCTGCCACCCCAACACACAGAGGTAAATAATGGTCGGTGAATGACACAGAGGTGTATTATTATTATTCGCTAGGGGCTTTACGTCGCACCGACACAGATAAGTCTTATGACGACGATGGAATAGGAAAGGTCTAGGAGTTGGAAGGAAGCGGCCGTGGCCTTAATTAAGGTACAGACCCAGCATTTGCCTGGTGTGAAAATGGGAAACTACGGAAAACCATCTTCAGGGCTGCCGACAGTGGGATTCGAACCTACTATCTCCCGGATGCAACATCATTATTATTATTATTATTATTATTATTATTATTATTATTATTATTATTATTATTATCATCAAAAAAATTTCTGTGGTCTTAAAGGTAATATAACGTATTTTTCCTTTTGATATAAATTTAATGTTAATGGTATCGTGGCCTCAGGAGAGGCCTGGTGAGTGAGTCACCGCGCACCCACCCCTCCTGCCGTCATCGCAGGCACCTGCTATCCGGAGTCGTGAATTTTGAGACTCATTGGAATATTAATTTAGCTATTAGTTTGCAGTCGTGAGTTTTGATACCATTTGCTACTAATTTTCGCACGTGAGTTTTGAGACGTAACCGGCCATAAGTACACTGTAAATTACGCTGGCGTAGGCCTAATTTGCAGTAGCTTCTTCGCCATAAATATCCCAATTATTGATGTATTTAATTTTTTTTTGTTCGTTGCTTGTACGGCCTAGGTGTAGAGCTTAAGCTTCTAGATCTGACACTGTACTGTAAACAATAATTATTTTGGATATTCCAAACAACATATGGAAACTGTTCAATTTGTTGGAGAAATTACTGTTATTGCTGAAAATTAACGGCAGTGGCAAGTGATATGTAAAAGATCCCTATGTATGTTATTAATATGATTAATGTACACAGTCCTGCACCATTGTATTGCCTACCTTAAACATGTCGAGACACATGATGAACACGCTGTGTAACACTGAAACTTGAGAAATCTTCATATTAAGTGAAAATCCAGCTGACACTTGTTTATATTTTATGTTGCATTTTCGAGTGTAGATGTCTGCGGCACCACCTCCAGACTTCTTGGATCTTCGTATTTTCATGCGTTCTTGATTGTATGTACATCGTAATTTTTTTATTTTCTGTTTCAGTTCCGTTAACCCAAAACCCTCTTTACCCATTTTCGCAATCAAGTCCTCTTCCGCCGCCCGTCTCATATTCTTATTTCTATAAGTAACGCTGTTTATGTTCCATAAACATTCTTTTTCGCTGTAGAGCTCCACAAATTTGCAAGTTTCTTCTTCCGTCCACTTCATTTTACCGCCAAATAAACGCTCAACGTAATACCAAATACAGTAGAGACAATACACGACACTTACGGATTTCGCCTTGCTAAAATGGGAGACAATTCGACGGTGGCGCTCCTAGTGACTTGACCTGAACAAATCGCGCTAAATTCAAATATCAATGGAAATGTATATACGGAAATGGATAAATAAATTACGTCTAGAAAGACAGTGGTATTGAGATATTAACTTCGAAGTCGCTAAAGCAATTCTGGATAAATGAATGAAGAATTATTTAAAAGGTTATTATTCAAAGACTGAAATTAGACATATAAACAAGAAGTGAAATGGACTGCTGTGAAATGGCTTGATCTTTCATTTATACATTACTTTTTTAGCTTTAGCATACCTGCCTGAAATCTTACGGTTGGATTTGTCTTTTTTCCTCATTTAAAAACAATGTATCATCACATTAAGACATTTGTCAATAAAAATATCGGCACATTCCTTACACATATGATGCAATGAATTAACATTTAATAGCTGGACAATTTTCCTCTTAACATGAAGCCTACTAACAGAAAGAAAATCTATAAAATCCCGGCTTTAATCTGAGAAGAGGGATAAAAGAAAGAAAAGTTTGAAAATGTCGATAGTGATGCTTTGAGGAATATTTACGTACAATTAGAGTAAAAATGTAACATACCTTTGGCTATATAGTCGAGGATTTTTAAAGTCGCTGGCTTGGAAATGATCTGAACAGATCGTATAATTCTTATACAAGCGAACCGTCCCTTCTTTCTTGTACACTTTATCCAAATCGCTTCTGTGACATTTCAAAACCCACAGATCACACCTACAACAACACATCGGTATTGAAGGTTAACTGCTGAACTATACAATAAAATATGCGTAGCCTATTATATTTTAAGCCCGTTAAAACATGGGTCGAGCAGGTCAGAAGATTATGAAGTACTATAAAAATCTCTGTCACTGGAAGAATATATATGCAAACACAATATTACTTACATGTTCTTGTCACGAGGGAACCTGAAGAACGAGCGCGCATTTTTCTCTACTTCGTAATTACTGCAGCCAAACACAGTACATACCTTTCCCCTCATGTTGAGAGGAGATATCAAGGAATGACACACGCTACTATTTAATTATGTCAACTCACTGAAAACGCATAAATAACACCAAAAACTTCACACAAAAATACACGTGCTCTTATGACAGAATCAGTACCGTTCAGGTCTATCCGCTAGAGTGAGCTCCAATAGCTGTCCCTCGATATCTCGCTCAGTGTCGTGTATTGTCTCTAAATACCACCGTCTGCACACACATGTAAATACAGCAATCGAATGACGCGGCAGCTGAAAAATCGAGCGTCCTCGGACTTCTCCGCCAGCTCTCGGAGCTCGGTTCCGGTGGAGGGGGAAGGATAGTGGTAGAGTTACTTTACCGCAGCGGAAACCCACTCTACTCTACTGCCTACTAACTACTCTACTCTACTTGCTACTATCCCGGTCGTTTACACGATGCTAGTAGCTCTACTATCCACTCTACTCGCCTCGCTACTCTACTCGTGTAAACCAGCCCGTAGCACCACACCCCAGCAGCTTCCATATTGTCACAGCCATGGATGAGACTGGGACTTCGGTGGAAGCTACACTTTGCTCTGGCCTGTGCCAAGAGACGAATACAAAAATACTGCATCCATCAAGAAATGGCAACAGGCGCTGATGTGTATGTTGGGTATTCAGCCCGAAGGCTGATCTGATCCTCCACAGTTCCACCAAAGGCTATCATAGACAGCCTAGGCGTCACTGAAGAGGCATACTAGGGAAATGAGGAGTGAGGTCGTTTCCCATTGCTTTCCTCACCGAGCCAGAAGTTGCTATTACAGATCAGTCCGCCACGCCCACTGAAATGCATGCACCAACCGACCCTATGGGCGATATTTTCACACCAATCATAACAGGGACTGGCTGCATAAGGAATGGTATTACTAGCATCGCTCATACCTCGGTCACTTTCATATTGTCAAAGCCAAGGATGAGACTGAGACAGGTCAATGAAAGTAACAAATTGCTCTAGCCCATACCAGAAGACATAGCGCACTGTAAACACTACATCTCGCCAGCAAGGGCTCTGATTGATCATAGGTTAGTAAATTCAGATAGATTCAGATGATAAAATAAATTATATACCAAACCTAACCCCATGGCGCAGCATCCCGGAAAGGCCTTGACCTACCAAGCGACCGCTGCTCAACCCGAAGGCCTGCAGATTACGAGGTGTCGTGTGGTCAGCACGACTAATCCTCTCGGCCATTATTCTTGACTTTCTAGACCGTGCCCACCATCTCACCGTCAGATAGCTCAATTGAGATCACGTAGGCTGAGTGGACCTCGAACCAGCCCTCAGATCCAGGTAAAAATCCCTGACCTGGTCGAGAATCGAACTCGGGGCCTCCGCGTAAGAGGCAGGCACACTACCCCTACACCGTGAGGACGGTAAAATAAATTATATGCTCAATATAAATCAAGTAAAAGGGACCATTTATAGAAATCGAAGTCGGGGCTCCTAAGACTATAATTACGCCACTGATATCACCTTAATCACTATAATTTTGAAACCTTTGCGAAAGAAGTATAGCTTCGCGTGTAAGTTATGTGTTTATTTAAATACTCATCGCCCTCGCTATCAACTAGTATTTCAGAACGATCACTCTAGCCTTGATAACATACCTTGCAAGTTCATACTTCTTACAGCAACGCAACATTGCTAGTTAGTAGTTACACAACATGCCGTACAGGAGAGGACAGGCTAAGGCTATCCCACCTCCCGGACAGTCATAACCACGCCCACTGGCGTGTTACCATGTTGGTCACGGGGACTTCCCCTGGAATAAAATGTGTCGATTATAAATAACAGTTTCTAACTGTGCTTCTATTAATACATATAAAGATAATAAAGCTTGAGTTTGCGATCACCAATGTTGTTATTGTGACCATGAGCATTAAATGACAAGATAATTAAAAATGTGCGTTGTAATCAGAATTTCTAGCGAGATTAAGTTCAGAGCTGCCAACATAAAGTGCAATATACGATGAGAGCATTTTCGCTAACCTGAAGGTGATAAATATTGGTAAGCATGCAGTACTGCAATCACACTTATTTATAGTAGGTACTTTACCACATTCTTCCCCGCAGCGCTGCTGTAATATTAGTTCTGATGTGAGGCGTGCAACATGTGCGACTTATTCCAGTGTCGGAGCTTTGATTGTAACCACTAACGAGTCTTGTAGAATCCTTCTTTGCTGTTGGTGCCCTTAAGAAGTAAGTTTTAGGAATATTATGTATCATTTGCGCATGAATATGATGTGCTAGCTTAACCTGGAGGTCATGCCGACGTACGTAGCTTATTGTAAGCGAATATATTCACTGTAGGTAATCAGTAATCACATCACCATTTGCTCTGTGTGCTATTCTCTGGATGGGTTCTTATCTCTGAAAGGGGCCGTACAGATAATATGTTAAACGCCATGAAATGAACACCCTTGTCGACATATTTTCTTTTGTAGGCTTCATACGAATATCTCGATGTCTTAGTATCATACCAAATAGTTGCTATTTGCTTTACGTCGCACCGACACAGATATGTCGTATGGCGACGAAGGGATAGGAAAGGCCTAGGAATTGGAAGGAAGTGGCCGTGGCCTTAATTAAGGTACAGCCCCGGCATTTGCCTGATGTGAAAATGGGAAACCACGGAAAACCATCTTCAGGGCTGCCGACAGTGGGGCTCGAACCCACTACCGTATCTCCCGATTACCGGATACTGGCCGCACTTAAGCGACTGCAGCTATCGAGCTCGGTATACCAAATAGTGTTGGTGGCTTTGACCTTATAGCAAGGTATTCGTACTGGCGTGTAGGGCATAAGTACAAGGTGGCTGGACTAACAATTGTCCTATGACCTACAGGTAACAGTGCTTGTATCTTTTCTCCATAATTTGATATTAATTTGTCGATGTCAGCCGATTATTTATTTTCGTGTACCGTACCGGTGCTTAACACTCTTCATTACAAACAGATCAAGCGTGAGAACTTGGTTGCTGAAATGGGCCTGTACAGAAGTTGAACTATCAATCAATCAGTCTGAAACGTTTTCAAAGAACTTTGAAATTTACCGAACATTTCCCTTGATAAATTATTCCAGTCTCTTAAAAATTTGTCGTCTTGAAATCCAACTTTATCTTCATAATATGATCTCATGGAAAAGATCTCATGGACAGAAAAACTCACCAATGAAGAAGTTCTTCGACGAATAAGTGAAAAAAGAACCTTTTTAGCAACAATAAGAAAAAGAAGAGACCAGTTAATTGGCCATCTCTATAGGCACAATGGATTTATAGTTAATGTCATAGAAGGAAAGATTCAAGGTAAAAGAGGAAGAGGAAGACCCAGACTGCAATATGCAAGACAGATCAGAGATGACGTAGGAACAGGCTCATATGTGGAAATGAAGAGATTAGCGGATTACAGAGAAGAGTGGAGAAGACGAATTGCTGCCAACCAATCTTAGGATTGAGAATTAAGAAGAGACTTTAAAAAGCTCCGCTCAAGCTTATTGGTCTGCTAATGTCATTCCATGCCATCTCTTCACTGACAGCTCGGAACATACCACTTATGATATAGATCTTGATTCCCATAGGGAATAAATACATACATACATACATACATACATACATACATACATACATACATACATACATACATTATCATTATAGACTGTTATGCCTTTCAGCGTTCAGTGGGTAAGCCTCTGTGAATGTATTTAACGTCGCCGTCGCCACAATCCTCTATTTGCAACTAGTGCTGTGGCCTCATTTAGTACTATACCTCTTGTCTTTAAATCGTTAGAAACTTAGTCTAACCGTCGTCGTCTTGGTCTCCCTCGCTCCCTCTACTTCTCTTACCCTCCATAACAGAGTACGGTACATTATTCTCCTAGGTAACCTATCCTCCTCCATTCACCTCACATGATCCCACCACCGAAGCCGGTTTATGCGTACAGCTTCATCCATCGAGTTCATTCCTAAAGTAGCCTATATCTCCTGATTCTGAGTACACTCCTGCCATTGTTCCCACCTGTTTATACCAGCAATCATTCTTGCTACTTTCATGTCTGTTACTTCTAACTTATGAATAAGATATCATAAGTCCACCCAGCTTTCGCTCCCATAAAGCAAAGTTGGTCTGAAAACAGACCGATGTAAAGATAGTTTAATCTGGGAGCCGACTTCCTTCTTACAGAATACTGTTGATCACAACTACGAGCTCACTACATAAGCTTTACCACACCTTGATTCAATCTCGCTTACTATATTACCATCCTGGGAAAACGCGCAATGTACCGGTAAATACTTGAAATTATCGGCCTGTTCTAGCTTTGTATCAGCTGGAAAATTTTATGGTGTCCAATAACGGACCATGTATATTGGTATCGCATACAACTTAGTCGAACATCTCGTCTCTTTACTCTCAAGTCTTCCCAGCCCAAAATTTGTAACATTTTTGTAACTCTACTCTGTCGGAAATCACACACTTCTCATATCAAGTAGTTCCAGTGTGGGTCCCATACACTGGAACCATACTCTAATTAGGGTCTTACCAGAGACTTATACACCCTCTCCTTTATATCCTTACTACAACCCTTGAGCACCCTCAAAACCATATGAAGAGATCTGTAACTTTTCTTAGCAACCTCACTAATATAACTACACCCCAACAAAGATCATTCCTTATATTAACACCTAGGTACCAGGCCCCGATTTCAAGTAGTTAGTGCCCTGGGCAAGCAATCTTTAGATGCCCCCCCACCCATCTGCTCGTTTTTCTGTCCCTATGAAAAAATAATTGTTTTAAATTAAAGTTTTCAAGATTATGAGTTTTACAACAATATCAAAGGAAACGCTATGTAACTAACACTACTTGAGTTAGAATCATGAAACTTTGCACACTTATTTTAAATACATTGTTCTTAGCTATAAACATTAATCAGTTAATTTACATAAAATGTTTTTGAAAAAAAAAATTCCATACATAATACTTTCCCAGCTGACTGTGAATACAATAATGAATCTCTTAAAACAACGTCTCAATTCGGAAGAGTACTCTTAAAAGTGTTTTGAGTCACTGTTCTTTTACCATCATTGTAAGTTCGCAGAGATTTT
This sequence comes from Anabrus simplex, assembly GCF_040414725.1. Classification (NCBI taxonomy): domain Eukaryota; kingdom Metazoa; phylum Arthropoda; class Insecta; order Orthoptera; family Tettigoniidae; genus Anabrus; species Anabrus simplex. The sequence goes on from NC_090270.1 coordinate 268,904,063, forward strand.
GAAAAGTCCACTATTATGTTCTTGTTTTGGACGATGTTTAATAATATTCTCAACTAATGAATTTAACTTGACATTCCAAGTAGCAGGATCATCGATAGAAGATGAATTAGGCACTGTCAGTAGTTCAAGTTCGTCACTCTGCTTTTTAGCAGCGCGTTTGTCTTGTTTTTGTTTTTTTATGTATTCAGCACCTCTTAACTTAATGAGTTGACTAGGTGAGGTTATCAGGTTGATGGTGAGCGGATGTAAACAATAATACGCACACGAACCGTCACGAGCCAATGACAGACGGGGCTGTCTAGACTAACAGGGTTGCGAAGCTACCAATTACAACTGCCCACCCAGCACTTGCACGAGTTAAATAATACCTTTCTTATTGTTTGCAGTTATTAATTTTTCTTCATAAAATTTAAATGTATAGATTAAATTCTGGTTTTAAAGTTAGAATAGTTTAAATTGATTTATATAGGCTAATAAAAGAATTGAAATAATTTGTGGAAAGTGAAAGTAATTTGAGTGTAACGAATTTAAGATGTAATTCACGCAGGCCATAATTACTCGATCCGCCGGCCGCCACCCCTCAAAAACTGGCGCCCTGGGCAAATGCCCATTTGTAAATCGGGGCCTGCTAGGTACTTAGAATATTTCCATGAGGTACTATCACTCCATCAACACAGTTATTAAAACTGAGAGGACTTTTCCTCTTGATGAAACTTACAACCTGACTTTTCATCCCGTTTACCCTCATACCATTGTCCACTGTCCATCTCACAACAATGTCTAGGTCCCCTTGCAGTCGCTCACAATCCTGCAACTTATTTACTATTCTATATCATCAGCAAATAGCCGTATGTGTGTCTCATATGTCCAATAAAGGTCCAATAATACTGCCCTGTGGGACCTCCGTCTTAATCATTACAGGATCAGGTAACACTTCACCTACACTAATTCTCTTGAGTTCTAAGCCTTGCCTCATTATCTTGACGCTAGTTTTCGGTTACATCCTTGGCCCAGTTGTTTGGAAACAACCCTGCACAGGGCAGGCACGAAGTCCCATTCCTCCCGTAAATATCTCTTATATGGTACCTCAAATACACAGTTGATGTAATTCTGGTTGTAGTTTCAAACTAAATAACCAGTTTACACTGACTGTGTTGGCCTAAAGTGTCTAAAGGGTCTGCATGTACCTCATTACTCTCATGACACAAAATAACACAGAGTAACAGAACTTTGTGCCCACCCTGTAGAAATCGATCGATTCAAACAGAACTTATTATTTCAGAATTTTATAAAACGTGTGACAATTTGTTGAATTCAAAGGAGCAGGTCCCTGCACATGTACGACTGTCATATTTTGAAGGGATGTCCTGTGTCCTTTGAAAACTGGTATTAGGGCTACAGAAGTTCCTCTTCCCATTACATGTGTTTTTATATACAGTATTGTGTTTGCTTTTTAAGTTATTCATAGTTTTTCACCGATTTCTTTAATCAAAAGTAAGCACGGAGCATAACATGTAGGCCTACATAAGCTAAATAAGGTAAAACTTTCATACCCAGTTGGCGAATGTATGGTTAAAACTTTCATACCCAGTTGGCGAATGTATGGTTAGAGATCCAACATGGTGCGGCCCGGCTGATGTCACATAACACTCAGCAGGCTTGCCAACATCTGCATTGTTAGTGACAAGGCCATTGGGCTGCAGGGGGTGACAAAATCATTGGTCTGCGTTGGTTAGGTCCGGCTAGTGACAAAACCATTGGGCAGCTTTCAAATTGGTGGTTCTCTTACTTCTACCGAATGGCAGCCCTGTACTTGCACACAATGCAAGCTCTATCAGAGACAATACATAACATGGCTGGTGAATAGGAACACAGCACAAACTTTGGCTGGCTAATGGGAACACAACAAAAGGTTGCATTCAGCTTATTTACACAGTTCGGTTTTAATTCTTCTATATTAGTAAGAATATATCTAGGGGTGGGATATTGGATCCCTAGTAAGCATAGAGGAAGGACCTTTCATTTCTACTACTTAAGGTATCATAGCACATCATTTTTATATGACTTTTCTCCTACCCAAGCCTGCCCACTAGGTACGGAAGTGCCACCGTAAATTTTTAGCTTTTTGTTTTTGCTATTTGCTTTTCGTTGCACCGACATAGATAGGTCTTACAGCGATGATGGGACAGGAAAGGCCTAGGAATGGGAAGGAAGTGGCCATGGTCTTAATTAAGGTACAGCCCCAGCATTTGTCTGGTGTGAAAATGGGAAACCTCGGAAAACCATCTTCAGGGCTGCCGACAGTGGGGTTCGAACCCACTATCTCCCGGATGCCACTGTAAATAAATTTTAATATTGGCATATTTGACAAGCCAGTGAATTATTGTTTCAAACTGCAAAAGTTAGAGAGTTACCCCAGTTTAGAAAGATTGTAGCAGGTATAAAAAATTAAAAATCCAATGATGTAATTCGATTTGCAGTAATTAGGTGCCAGTTGTGTCAGTAAGAATTTTTAATATCGAGTATTAGCTGCATTCCAGCCCTTTAGTATAGGGATTGCATGCCTGCCTCTTAAACTTGGATTTAGGGCTGGAACAAGGATCACTTGGCCTTGTGAGACCCAGTGAGGAGAGGTCTGATACGAGAGCCAGTACCCTGGTTGCAAAAGCCAAGCAATGCAGCTGAGGATTTTGTCGTTCTGGCCAGGTAATGGTACGAATCTGTATCAGTCGTCTTAGTAGGCCACAGCCTAAGTGGTCTTAATGGTCCAATTAACCCTACACTGCATGACTTTTTTTATTTTCTCTTTATTTTAATTCTAGACATGTATAATCTATTCCACATTAAGGGAAAAATAGTTTAAAAATTCTTAAAATGATTTTGAGAGATTTACTGCATGAAAACTAACATGTGCCTAATTAGTCCCATCATGCACTGTCGACATATTTGTTTTGAAGGTTCACTTCCCATTTTCAGGTTGCTCACTTGAGGTGAAAGTCCTTGAAACAGTTCTTTTTGTTTGTAGTGCACAATGCTACACCACACTTTTCACAAAATAAAAGGGTTTTCCTCCTGCATGAGGGAAATTTGCACCGTTGCCGAGTGTCTTTGTGAATTGGCCAGTATTCCAAATGATCTTGACGGACTGGTTGTGGAGGGTAAACTGCTGCTGAGGACTTCTTCCTCTTCTTTACGAGGTCTCTTTCTACTTCAAAACTTGGCCGTTCTCACTTTGGGGTGATTGAAAACCCTACTTGACAGAGTGAAAGGGCTAAAACTTCCCGGAATTTCATCCGACAATGCACGTGCCTGCAATATCTCCTCTCTCAAGAATGACATATTCTATCATGTTTATCACCTAAAATATTATTCAAAATGGAATTAATATATTTGTTGACATTTACACACACAGAATGCAATAAAGTAGGTAAGCAGCATATGTCATTCCATGTTTGAGGTTATCATACCATCATATGATCAGACTGCATAATGGGACGAATTAGTCACATATTTTTCTGAAATAAATCTATACCAAATATCAAAATGCTTTTTAGTGTATTTGAGTATGAGCAGAAGACTTACTAGTAACAGTATGATTTTTCTTATTTGCACAAGAATACAAATACATGCTATTATTCCATGTAATTTTTAGCGTGAATAATGAACTCCCTCTCGCTCTGGAGGACTTTCAAATATTTGCTTCTGCTTGTGCTACCAGCCTTATGAAATATAAAAAAAAAATGCTTGTTTACATACACAGATGTCAAAATCCTCCGTCCAATCAGCCATAAATGTTCACTTTATCTTGCGTAACTATAGTTACAGTGAAATATATATTATGTGCCGAAATCGTCCCACCATGCAGTGTAGAATCGTGTTTTTCATCATCAGTCACCACCAATCTATATTTGTGATTGTTATACTGGTGGCACATTCCCTATCATGCTTACCTAGTCTTTTCTTTAAACAATTTCAAAGAAGTTGGAAACTTATCAAGCATTCTCTTTGTTAAATTATCCAATCCTTAATTCCTCATCTCTTTTCTTCTTCTTCTTCTTCATCCATTCCCTTTTACAGATTCTCTCTGGGTAGGGTAGCATAAATGAATATTTGCACAAGTTTGTCCTCTTGAATTCCAACTTTATCTTATGATCGTTCTTATCTTCAAAAACTCCACTCAAGCTTATTCATCTACTAAAATATTTCCACATCATCTCTCCACTTGACAGCTTGGAACATACTGTTTTCTTTACTCCCAAATCTTCCCAGCCCGTAGTTTTCTCCACTCAAGCTTATTCATTTACTAAAATATTTCCACATCATCTCTCCACTTGACAGCTTGGAACATACTGTTCTCTTTACTCCCAAGTCTTCCCAGCCCGTAGTTTTCTCCACTCAAGCTTATTCATCTACTGTCCGACTCGTTGGCTGAATGGTCAGCGTACTGGCCTTCGGTTCAGAGGGTCCCGGGTTCGATTCCCGGCCGGGTCGGGGATTTTAACCATCATTGGTTAATTCCAATGGCCCGGGGGCTGGGTGTCTGTGCTGTCCCCAACATCCCTGCAATTCACACACCACACATAACACTTATCCTCCACCACAATAACACGCAGTTACCTACCCATGGCAGATGCCGCCCACCCTCATCGGAGGGTCTGCCTTACAAGGGCTGCACTCGGCTAGTAATAGCCACACGAAATTAAAATTATTATCTACTAAAATATTTCCACATCATCTCCACTTGACAGCTTGGAACATACTGTTCTCCTTACTCCCAAGTCTTCCCAGCCCGTAGTTTTAACATTTTCGTAACACTATTGTTTTATAAGTATAAAATTCATTTTTGTTCCGTATTGAAGTGCAATTATCAATACAATATTTATATACACTACTGTTTCATCAGAAATCACCCTGAATAAATCATGCTGCTTTCCTTTGGCTCTTTTCCAGTTCTCGTATCATGTAACCCCGGTGAGGGTCCCATACACTGGAACCGTACTGTAACTGGGGTCTTATCAAACACTTATATCCTCTCCTTTTCATCCTTGCTATAGCCTCTAAACACCCTCATAACTATAATATCTGTAACCTTTATTTACAATCTCGTTAATGTGATTACCACAGTGAAGGTACTTCTTTATATTAACAGCAAGTAAACCATATGCCAAATGTTCCATTTTATTTTTTTTATTTTTTTTTTTTTTATAAATATTGCAATTTAGACAATTGAAGGCATAGAAGATGGCAATTCCAGTAGAAAGGAAATCTTTTAACTCTAATATTAAGATCCCAACCTTGTCTTTGAAGTTAGTTATTCATAATTTTTGGTTTTCTGTAATTTGTGGGACATTTTTTCAGTGTTTTGTGTGTGTTTTGTATTGAATTATTTTTTTTCTTAGGTTTTTAAAGCTGAAATCTATTGCTATTACTATATGCATTAGTTGTTTACTTACCCACTGCATATATGGTTGCCATGTAGGGTTAAATATTTATTAGTAATTGGAATCCATTGCTGACATCAACCTACTGCAATGTGTCTCGTATGATTGCATAACATGATTGGCAGATGTGTAGCCTCTAGCAAGCAAGTAATTTGTGGAACCATGTGAAAATGATATGTTTTTGATTGATCTATCCTAGTAAATGTAGACAAGTGTATTTTCCAAATGCTCAGTAACCAGCTTTACTATTATCTGACTCAGTTATTTATTTTTTAACATAATATAAGTTTTAGCTGCTTTTGAGTGACGTGTCTAAATATTATATTACTTCTTGGATTTCTTGTTCTCAGGTACGATTAAAGGAGGAGAATTGAGTACAGAATTAGCACCTCTACCCTGTCCGGCTCCATGGCTAAATGGTTAGCATGCTGGCCTTTGGTCACAGGGGTCTCGGGTTCGATTCCTGGCAGGGTCAGGAATTTTATCCATCATTGGTTAATTTCGCTGGCACAGGGGCTGGGTGTATGTGTCATCTTCATCATAATTTCATCCTCATCACGACGCAGTTCACCTACGGGAGTCAAATCAAAAATGACCTGCACCTGGCGAGCTGAACATATCCTCGGACACTCCCGGCACTAAAAGCCATATGCCATTTTCATTTTTTATTTTTTATCTCTACCCTGTAAAAACTTTTGCCACATTGGAAACAGAAAGAAGCCAAAGATTTAGTTGATATCAAAGTAACCGGCTTATTGATTTAGTTCCACCTTCAAAAGTGCTCGACCAACGTGCTCTGCAGAGTCTGACGTGCACCAAAACCATCACACAAATTGGAACATGGAACAATCGAACCCTGGCTCAAAGTTTGTTAGTTGGCACAAGTACTATGTGAATTCGACAACTACCACCTGGATATTCTATTCATAAGCGAATGCGAAAGTAACTGCAAAAATGCTCCAAATATTGACGAAAATTATCCATTGTGCCAGCAAAAAATGTGTATTTATGTATCTCTGCAATTTTCAGGCCGTAACTGCTTTGATTGTAATTATATTGTACTTAATTAAAAAATAGTCATTTACTGGTCTCCTCTAACAATACACTAGACAGCTGGATTAGGGTCCACCTCCATAGCATAACGGTTAGTGTTATTAGCTGCCATCCTCAGGGGCCCGGGTTCGATTCCCGGTACTGCCAGAAATTTAAGAATGGCAGGAGGGTTGGTATGTGGTTGAAATGGTACATGCAGCTCACCTCCAATAGGGGTGTGCCTGAAGAGAGCTGCACCACCTCGGGATGAGGAAACGAGTTTACTTAGCTGGAATAGGAACAGGTGGTAAAATTCAAAGTATACAATATGAATGACTACTATATGATTGGGTCAAGCAGACCCCACTGTGGCATACTGTTTTGTGAGTGTGGCGTTCCAGGGTTAAAATTACAAAAAACTATTAATTCCATTCAGTATTAAAGTTCAACAAAGTTAAACAAAAGTAGGCATACATGAAGCATACTGTTGTACTTCTCATTTTATTATGAACTCCGAAGAACACGCAATCTTTTATTTCCCGTCATCAAAACAATTAATTGCAAAATGTTCATTTAAGTGCTGGAAAGTGAATATTCTGTATTCTCTGAGGACAGATTTATAGTGTATTGACTAAAACTGCACTCAATAGAAGAGGTAATGGGGGTATGTTTAAACTTCACAATGTCTGGGGGTTAAGTACAATGTTAACTTCACACTTAAATTTCTGCACAGCATTGCACCAACCTTTCCCATTTCTTCATATCCAGAGTTCTTTGAAAGTACAGCGCTCATCTTCACTTTTGCTGAACCTGCAGTTTTACCTCTAAATGATTCAGTTGTTCCACAGTATTATTAACATTTTTAAAAATTTCAGAAAATGACAGATGCATGTTTTGTAGTCTTTTGAGTTATTTTATCATGCATGAAAAATTATGCCGAATGTAACTTAAGTCATTCCTCACACTTATGTCACAAACTGCTGTTTTTGCCGCTTTAGTTGAGGCTGAAACTTCAGAGTCCATGGCACTCAGAATGTTTTTAATATAGTCCCATGAAGCAAAGAAATGTAATGCCTGAATTACAAAATAATTGGGAAACCACTGGCAAACTGTCGATTGTTGAACTGCACTCACGTTCAAATATTAAATGTTTAATGCAAGCTCGCAGCTGCGCGTCCCTAAGCGCGGGGCCAACTCGCCCGGTCTTTTGAGTCCCTCTGACTACCACTTCCTACTACTGCAATTTCCTGTTAAACTATGATTTGCAATGACAATAAACAAAGCTCGGGGGCAGTCTTTAAAAGTTGCTGTTATGGATTTAAGGAAAGATTTGTTTTTCCCGTGGCTAGTTATATGTAGCCTGTTCACGTGTATGCTCTACTGACAACCTTGTGATTCTGCAGCCATAGGGGACAAATAAAAATTCAATTGTGACTGGCTCTAGGCCTATATTCCTATACTGTATCATGACTGGTAGTAGAAAACAGGAAATTGGGGCCTGCCATTATTATAAAAATTCTCCAACTCAAATGTGACTTGAAATAGGAAAGGGGGCTTGCTTTATAATGAACACTCCCCAAATTGATTGTGACTGGCAGTAGGCTAGGGGGTCTGCCATCATAATTAAAGCACCCCAATTCAATTGTGATTGGCAGTAGATCCTGTCATTATAATGAAAAATCCCCTCTCTGTTGTGACTGGCAGTAGGAAATAGGGGCCTGCTTTATTATGAAAATTCCCTACCTCAAATGTGACTGGAAGTAGAAAAGTGGGCTTGCCTTTGTAATGAGCACTCCCCAAATCGATTGAGGCAAGGGGTATCTGCTATTGTAATGAAAATTCTCCAACTCGATCGTGACTTCAACTGAAACCTTTTGCAAAATAATTTGAATGGCAGATAGCAAGAGGGTCTACCTTTATATTTATAACTATGCAACTCAAATGTGACTGGCATTAGGAAATAGAGCTTGCCATTATAATGAAAACTCCTAACCTGTACATTACATGAGAAACAAAGTGTAGAAAATTTCCCTCGGTGTTTCTCTAATGACGCTAAATGCAGTGCAATAATGAAATGTTACCCACAACATGTATAGTATGTTGCTTAGAATTACGTATACAATGTAGAATTCCATATCAATGCACGGGTACAATAGCTAGTTTTCTTTCTTAATCTGCTTACCCTCCAGATGAAGCTAGTTATCGTCCATGTTTCACTTCCATACAATGCCACGCTCCACACGAAAGTCTTCAAAAACATCTTTCTAATTCCGATATCAATGTTTGAAGTGAGAAAATTTCTCTTCTTAAGAAAGAAAGAGGAGACAAACTGCAGCCTTGCCTCACTCCTTTCTGGATTGCTGCTTCTTTTTCAAAGCCCTCGATTCTTATCACTGCAGACTGATTGTTATACAGATTGTAGATAATTCTTCGTTCTCGGTATCTGATCCCTATCATCTTCAGAATCATAAATAGCTTGGTCCAATCAACATTATCGAATGCCTTTTCTAGATCTACGAATGCCATGTACGTGTGCTTGTCCTTCTTGATTCGATCCTCTAAGTCGGGATTGCTTCACGTGTTCCTACATTTCTTCTGAAGCCAAATTGATCTCCCAACTCAGCTTCAACTTGTTTTTCCATTCTTCTGTAAATAATACGTGTTAAAATTTTGCAGGCATGAGATACTAAACTAATGGTGCGGTAGTTTTCACACCTGTCAGCACCGGCTTTCTTGGGAATAGGTATAACGAACATTCTTCCGAAAATCGGATGGGACTTCTCCTGTCTCATACATCTTGCACACTAAATGAAATAACCTTGCCATGCTGGTTTCTCCTAAGGCAGTGAGTAATTCAGAGGGAATGTCATCAATTCCAGGTGCCTTGTTCCTATTGAGGTCACTCACAGCTCTGTCAAACTCTGACCTCAAAATTGGGTCTCCCATTTCATCAGCATTAACAGCCTCTCCACGTTCCAGAACCAAATTATCTACATCTTTACCTTGATACAACTGTTGGATATGCTCCTGCCATCTTTCTGCTTTGTCTTCTTTCCCTAGAAGTGGCTTTCCATCTGAGCTCTTAATATTCATTCACCTAGATTTCCTTTCTTCAAAGGTTTCCTTGATATTCCTGTATGCAGCATCTACCTTTTCCAGGACCATACAGCCTTCGACATCCTTGCACTTCTCCTTCAGCCATTCTTCCTTAGCTACCTTGCACTTTCTATCCACTTCATTCTTTAATTGGCTGTATTCTTTTCTGCCCTCTTCATTTCTATCATTCTTGTATTTTCGTCGTTCATCAATCAGGTCTAGTATCTCCTGAGTTATCCACTGATTCTTAGTTGATCTTTACTTCCTTCCTAACATTTCTTCAGCAGCCCTACTGACTTCATTTTTCATGACTCTCCACTCTTCCTCTATAGTGTTTCCTTCAGCCTTTTCATTTAGTCCTGGTGCAACATGTTCCTTGAAACAATCCCTCACACTCTTTTCTTTCAACTTGTCTAGATCCCATCTTTTTGCATTCTTTCCTTTCTTCAGTTTCTTCAATTTCAGATGGGATTTCATGACCAACAAGTTGTGGTCAGAGTCCACGTCTGCTCCTGGAAAAGTTTTGCAATCCAACACCTGGTTTCTGAATCTCTGCCTAATCATAATGAAGTCTATTTGATACCTTCCAGTGTCTCCAGGTCTTGTCCACGTATACAGCCATCGTTTGTGGTGTTTGAACCAAGTATTGGCAAGGACTAAATTATGATCAGTGCAGAATTCAACCAGCCGACTTCCTCTTTCGTTCCTTTGTCCCAATCCAAATTCTCCTACTGTACTGCCTTCTCTTCCTTTGCCTACCACTGCATTCCAGTCTCCCATCACAATTAGATTCTGGTCACCTTTTACATATTGTATTAAATCTTCTATCTCCTCATATATTCTTTCGATTTCTTCATCATCCGCTGAACTAGTAGGCATATAGACCTGCACTATTGTGGTGAGCATTGGTTTGGTGTCTATCTTGACGACAATAATCCTTTCACTATGCTGGTCGTAGTAGCTTACCCGCTGCCCTATTTTCTTATTCATTATTAAACCAACTCCTGCATTTCCCCTGTTTGATTTTGTGTTGATAATTCGGTAGTCGCCTGACGAAAAATCTTGTTCTTCCTGCCAACGTACTTCACGTATACCAACTACATCTAACTTTAGCCTATCCATCTCCCTTTTCAGATTCTGTAACTTACCACAATGATTTAAACTTCTAACATTCCACGCTCCGACTCGCAGAATGTCAGTATCCATCTTCCTGATGATCGCCCTCTCTCGTGTAGTCCCCACCCGGAGATCCGAATGGGGGACTAGTTTACCTCCGGAATATTTTGCCCGGGAGGAAGCCATCGTCAGCACATCATTCATACAGAGAGAGCTGCATGTCCTCGGGAGTTAGTTACGGCTGTAGTTTCCCGTTGCTTTCAGCCGTGTAGCAGTATCAACACAGCTAAGCCATGTTGAGTATTATTACAAGGCCGTATCAGTCAATCATCTAGACTGCCGCCCTTGCAACTACCAAAAGGCTGCTACCCCCCTTTCTATGAACCATTCGTTAGTCTGGTCTCTCAACAGATACCCATCCGATATGGTTGCACCTGCGGCTCGGCTATCTGCATCATTGGGACACGCAAGCCTCCCCACCGCAGCAAGGTCACATGGTTCGCAGAGGAGGAAATAGTTAGTTACTAAATAAAAACATGTAACTTAATTTTTTTGTATCTAGTTAGACTATAATTTAATTTCTTTGAATTTTATTCTAGTTCTTTGTTTAGATTATTATGAATATAATTGCAGTACTTCCATCATACTGATACTGTTAAATGGGGCAAATTCAATCAAAAATTGGAAAAAGAAATCCATTTACTGGAGTTAGATTGCAATGTAAATTTGAATTTTTACTCTTCAAATTCGATTATGTTAGATCCACAAATTAATTTATATTTTCACTTATTATTTCAATTTAATTGTTGATCAGTTTCACCTTACAAGGTGGGGTGAATCAGATCACTATGTTATTTTGCAAATAAGAATGGAATCTATTTACCAGTAGGTGAATCAATTTTAAAAATGTGTTAATTACAGTATTTATAAATATGTATCAAATTTTTTTAGAGTCTTAATGTGTAAAAATAGTACAATAAACTTAACTCTTAACAGTAGTGCTCTATGAACCATTTTAAAATTAATGACAATTCCTAATTTACACAAGTTCCAAGTGGTAAAATGATATACTGTCAACATTAAGGATCATTAACTCATTATCATAATGTATTTATAGCATTAAATATCTATACCATGACTTCTACCTCCACATTACCTAACCGTGTTGTAGAGAAGGTTAAGGCAAATGAAACCAAAGGAGGAAAAACAGTGCAGAAGTAAAAGCATATGATTTCACCACCATAAAATTCTTTCGAAAAGAGGCTCATTATTCTTAATGAAATGTGCAATTACGTTATTACAGTTTTAATCTTTGATAAGTTGGATAACTGGTTTAACTAATTTTCATTATTTGAGAATGTCTATTCAATACCATAAGTTTTTTTATTGTCTTATATAAGTGGGATTAGTTTAGACCGCATATATATTGCGTCATCTTCAGCCACGCAACAATTGGAAGACATATGCACACATATAACCAATAATAAAGTAAGCACTTTGATATGCCACAATTTACAGTCTTAATTTAAAACACTGATGAAGTCCAAACATCACGACCAAACTTGAAACTAAATGACACATCATAATAGCTGTGGTTGATGCCGAGCTATGTCACTGCTCCTAGAGCAGTCAAACGTTCTTAAGTTGATCTGGGAGTTGGCATCTCTATCTGTATCTAGACAAGCAACTTGATTTATAATTTATGTTTGTTCAATGTAATATGGGTAATGACTTTATTTAGCTTGAAGGGGAATATTCATAATTTTAAATAGGTATTGAGAATGTGGAATCCCCCACAGAAAAGGCCACATAGTTCATGGGGGAGGTTGGTGGTGTCCTTTCATCTCATCATACAGATTTAATAGCGAGAGCCATGCACCTCGAGACAGTTTACGAAATGTCGGAGTTCTTGATTTGTGCCTGTCCAAGATCAGTTCATCATGGCCTCTGTTGAATAGAATTCCAGCCAAATAAAATATCTTTACATTTTTCCTCTTTTTCTTGTAGTAGTCTCATCCAGCAAACTGTAGGTGGCAGGTCAAATTTTAATTGTAAATCTTCAGGTAGGAATGTCTCCACAAAAAAGAGAGTTACGGTAGATATTTTTATTTTGTTGACAGCGTTGCAGATTATACATATGAAATTACATTTTCAAGAAAGAAAGTTGTTGATAGTAATTTTTTTTCTGTCTGGAAAATAAACATGTAGCTGAGGCAGGAAAAGCACATATTGTTCGTTAGTTTGTGTTAGTTAGTGCCAAATAGACAACAATAAATTGGAAGAGATAGCAAAGGAATATAGATACAGAAAGTTGGAAGTCAAGAGAATTGTACGGGAAGAAAAAGAGAAAAGTTGGAAAGAATTTACAACTAAACTGGAAGAAGACAGTAAAGGGAATATGAAAATGATATATGGAATAGTTAAAAGTAAAAGATCAGATAAAGAAGTAATTACAGCCCTGGAGACAGCAGATGGGAATATAGTTCGCAATATGAAAGATATCACGGATACAATGGGGCAGTATTTTGACAAGCTCCTAAATGGCCCTAAAGAGATCTCTGTTGAGGATGTAAGACAGAAAACAATAGAGGAAGATATCCCAATTACATGGACAGAAGTAGATCAAGCTCTCTACAGGATGAGAAGTGGTAAGTCAGCAGGAGCTGATGAAATTACAGCTGACATGATTAAAGCTGCTGGTCCACCAGGAATACAGTGGCTGTATAGAGTTCTCAGAACAATATGGAAGGATAATGAAATACCTGAAGATTGGACAAAAGGGGTGATAGTTCCTATCTTTAAGAAAGGGAGTAGAAGGAAAAGTGAAAATTACAGAGGCATTACCCTCCTATCACATGGCCTTAAAATTATGGAGAAGATCATTGAAGCCAGAGCCTATCTTAGAAGAGGAACAACATGGTTTTAGGACTGGAAGAAGCACAACAGATCTGATATTTGCTTTGAGGATGTTGGCAGAGAAACACTGGGAAAGAGGAAAAGACCTACGGTAATTATTGTGTTTATGGACCTTGAAAAGGCGTATGATAATGTTCCTAGATCAACTATTTGGAAAAGTCTTAGAAAACTTGGTGTACCGGAGTACCTTATTAGGAAGATCCAAATGCTATACAGTAATTGTAAAAGCTGTGTCAGAATTGGAGATGGTCACTCTGAATGGTTCAATACAACCAAAGGAGTACAACAGGGAAGTGCCTTGTCACCACTTCTATTCATAGCAGTTATGGATACCATTTTAAAGGAACTAAAAGGAAAAGGTAATAAAGATCTTCAGGCTCTGGTGTTTGCAGACGATGTGGCAATATGGGATGAAACAGAGGAGGGAGTGCAAAATAATCTGAATGCATGGTGTAAGAAGTTTGATGACTATGGAATGAAATTGAACCCATCAAAAACAGTAGCATTAAAAATCAGCAGACATTATACAGAATGCAACATAAAAATACAGGACCACCAAGTTGAAGTAGTACACCAATTCAGTTATTTAGGAAGCGTAATCGCTAGTAATAACAGAGCTGAGAGAGAAATAACAAACAGAGTAACCAAAGGCTCTAACTTTTACAACATCGTTAGACACCTACTATGGGATCAGAAAGTCCCACAAAGAACAAAAATGACCCTGTACAAGTCATGTTTCATTCCTATCCTTACATATTCTCTGGAAACCTGCACACTAACATCAAAGGATTATAGTAGGATTCAAGCCTGTGAAATTAAATTTCTTAGAACTGCCCTCCAAAAGACCCGACTTGATCATGTGAAAAATGATGAGATCCGATCTAACCTAGGTCTAAATGAATCGATGGAGGAAAGACTTAGGTCATCTAGACTTAAATGGTTTGGGCATGTTAAACGAATGAATAGCACAAGGTTATTTTAGGCAACTTTGGAAGACGCTCGTTTTCAAACACCCTACCCGGCTCGCTGGAAGGGCAAACCGATGATGATGATGATGATGATGATGATGATGATGATGATGATGTGCTCGGATATTTATTTTTTGAGTTCATCCCAGAATTCTTCTGATAAACTTGCATGATCAGATTGTCCGACTCGGCTGAATGGTCAGCTTACTGGCCTTTGGTTCAGAGGGTCCCGGGTTCGATTCCCGGCCGGGACGGGGATTTTAACCTTAATTGAAAAATTCCACAGGCTCGGGGGCTGGGTGTGTGTGGCGTATTCAGCATTAGAAATCATCCTAGGTAGGACCCTCATCTTCATCTTCACAGACATACTGGTCGCCTAATAGGCCATCTACTAGAAAAAGACCTGCACCAGGCCTCTCCGGAGGCCATACGCCATTATTATTATGATCAGATTCACTTCAAAATTGCAATATTATAATTAGATAGTGATAGTTTAAAAATGATGTTAACTATGAACATGAAAATGAAGAGTGGTATTTAAGATATTCATATGAAAGTAAAAGTATTATAACCTAACAATTCTTCAACTAAGTACTTGTAAGCAGCAGAAGTTATTTCACTGATGTCTTTACTTCATCAGTGCAGCACATATGAGAAACATCTGCTGATAATGGCCATTGTTGGTAGTGCGAGCTACAACTTACCATTATTGTAGACCAGTTTGTCTAGAACTCTAAACAGTGATCAGCTATGGGACTGTTGTTATGGATGATCAGAATTACTCCCATTTTATGCTACCTTATTGATTTTTTGCACAACCTGAAATAGTTCCAGTTTTGTAACTTGCATATTATGCATATGTCCAAAATATACAGACCCCTTAACCTGGATCCGCCCAGCGTGCCATATATGGCACGGCAAACTACACCGTCTTCTTGGACTCTTATTATTGAAACCACATTAACTGTATTGTTTACTATGGTAGTATTGTGTTCAGAGAAGTCCTGCCTAATATCTTATGTGGTTCGTTTTAGTATATCATGTTCATTGTTACTGTATAGCTACAGAAAGAGAAGTCTTGTTTTCATGAGTGCCAGTAATGCCTGTACTTATGAAGTAAGTAATTCCTGTTTTACTTATATAGTTATTTATACGGACGCTGTCGTGCTATATTTTTCTCCAAGGTGCGAATTAGCGAAGATATGTCTTGGTGATGATTGGTGTCCTTTCCTTTGAAGTAGAAGTTTGGTGGCACTTACCTGGCATGCTGGGTGGAAGTGCTGTCTTTTTGCCTGATACAACTTTGCCTATAATAGTTATTGTTCTGATGTTCCTTTCCGTTCATTTCATTCTTCTTTATCAACCTAACAATGCATAATAATGTATATTTGATTTAATTTGACCATTTTTAATTGCATATAGTAAGATTTTCACATAAAACTGACACTGCATTGCACTTTTCTTGTTGAAATGTATGTTTTATGCAGTTATTCATCCTGCTTTTCCACGTACTTCACATTTATGGGTTCATACTTTTTCTAGGAGAATTTAATTTAATTCCAAGAAATGCTCGACTTGCTGGAAAGTGATGAACTTCCTGATGTAGAAGAGGTATTCATTAAGTTGGATGAAGGCAGTGGGGATGAAAATGAAGTTGGCTTCACTCACAATTTACCTGGTAGCCAGCTTCAAGTGAACGCAGAATTACTGACCCATAAAACTCCAACTGACTATCAAGACTTTGAAGATGTGCCTGTCGAACTGCATCAAGCTGAGTTGGTACAAGTAAGACCAAGAAAGGTATCTCAAATTCCTGTAAAATGGGAAAAGCGAAACCTCAGCACATGTTCAGGAATATTTCCCAACAGCGACTTCACCAAACTTTGAGAAAAATAGTGCGTTGAACTGCTTTAGTCAATTTTTGCAGATGACAGTTTTGATCACTTATTTTCTGAATCCAACAGATATGCCAGCTTTTTAAACTGTCCTTCCCAAATATTACTTGGCAAGAAATGAAAGTTTTCTTTGCAATTTTATCAGGATACAATAATGTTTCTTCGAAGAGATCATATTGGGAGCATGCAGGTGATGTGCAAAATTCTATGATGGCAAATGCTATGTGGTGAAACAGGTTTCTTGAAATTTGCCGTTTCATTCACCGTGCTGACAACACAAACCTGAATTTCAATGACAAAATGTTGAAGTTGAAACCTCAGATTGACCTTCTATGTGATCTTTTCATGGAAAATTTTCGAGCTGAGGAGCACTTGTCATATGATGAGAGTGTGGTGCCATATTTCGGGAGGCATTCCAGTAAACACTTTACAAGAGGAAAACCTATTCATTTTGGCTTCAAGGGATGATGCCTAAACACTCATCATAGATATCTTGTAGTTTTTGAAGTATACCAAGGAAAAAATCCTAATGCGAATGCCCAGTATGAAGCAGAATTTGGGAAGTGCGCGGCCACCCCTTGTAACAATGCTGGATAATCTTCAACTGGATCTGAAAAATTGACCCTTCAAATTATACTTCGATAATCTCTTCACTGGAATGGGATTGCTAACACCTTGGTGCACGGAGATACGGTGCTACAGGCACACTTCGAGAAAATCGCATTCCTAAGGATTGTAATCCAAAATCTTCCGCTACCATGAAGAAAGAAAAATGGGGTACATATGATTACCTAAAGAGCTTGAAGGAAGGTATTCAGGTTTGCCATTGGATAGATAATTCAGTTACAACCGTAGAATCTACATGTTATGGAGTGCACCCTGAAAAACAGGTATCTCGTTATGTGAAAGAAAAAGGACAGGCTAGAGGTGGAAAAATCCGAGTGTCTCAGCAATACATGATTTCTCAGTACATTATGGGTATGGGAGGTACTGATCGTATGGGTCGTAACTTGACAGATGTGCAAGTCAGAATACGAGGGAAAAAGTGGTGGTGGGCAATTTTTACCGGGCTCGTTAATGTCAGAATGCACAATGAAACACGTGCCTGGAGAAGGCATTTCTCACCTTTATTTTCAACGAGCAATTGTGTAGACTTGTCTCATACTACAATGCTGCTCCCTTGTTCAACAGATCTCATTGTTTTTGACATAATGCAGTGCAGGACCTTCGGTACGATGGAATACGTCACAGGCCTTCTACAATTCCAGAAGCAAGGAAAAAATGATGTGCATCAGAAAATTGCCTTGATAGGCCTAGAACCCAGTGTACCAAGTGCAATGTAGGTTTATGTGTAGACTGTTTTTCTGATTATCATACACAAAGGTAATAAGTAGTGTGTACTAGTCTTTTAGAACATTGCCATATGAACGGGTGACTTATCTTTGCACATATTGCTGCTACAATTCCTTATAAAATTTGTTATTGTTATTATTATTATTATTATTATTATTATTATTATTATTATTATTATTATTATTATTATTTCCTTCTTATCATCCCTTCTTTCTTCCTCTTTCTCCACAGTGCCTTCATTCTTTCAGAATGTTGCACTCTTCTCTCTTCAGTCCATCTTCCCCCTCTGCGCTCTTTCTTTTCTTCCACAAGAACTTTTATATTGGAAAGTCTTTTCCTGAATTGGTCTCTATCATGACATTCTTCATCTGCAATTCCTAACCTCTTGAGTTCCTCCTTCATCTGCTTGGCATATCCCCCCTGGCTCTTCAAGTAGTATATTTTATTAAAAATTTCTTCTTTAACTTTACTGGATCCATTCTGATCATGTCCATAGAATCACAGCCGTCTTTTCCTTTTTGTTGTTTCCAGGTCTTCTGTTCTTTTGTGTATCTCCTTATTTGATCGTAATCTGTTGTTCCCCTCTACCACCTTTGGGCTGTAATCCTCCTTAATACTCTCCTTTCAATCTTTAGTAGTTTTTCCAGGTTTGTTAGTGTTGCTGTTTCCACCCCATACAGAATGACTGGTTTTACCACAGCATCATAATGTCTTAGTTTGGCATTAATGGAAAGATTCTTTTGTTGTAAATGGCTTTAGTGGCAGTGTTTAGCCTTTCCAACTTAAGTCTCCTATTTTCCACAGTCTCTTTGTCCATCCTGTTGCTACTGATAATCTCTGCCAGGCATTTAAACTACTTTGTGACATTCACTTTGCCATATTTCGTCTTCATTGTTCTTTTCACATAATTCCTGTCCGTGCTAATCTTCTCTGTTTTGGTGAAGATTTTTAAACCTGTTTTCTCGGCTATCTCCTGTAGTTCATTTATCTGTGTTATTGCTTCCTGTTCTCTCTCAGCGAAGAGTGCCAAATCATCAGCAAAGGCCAAACGCTTGGGTTTGACATGTTTATTTTTACTACCTATTATACCACCTGAATCATTATGTTTCTGCAGTGTTTTCATGACCGTATCTAGAACCATATTGAACAGTCTTGGTGATAAGCTGTGACCCTGTCACAGACCTGTTTTTATCTGGAAGGTTTTGCTGATCTCTCCTCGGAATTTCACTTTGGATATGGTATTTGTTAGTGTTAACCTAAGTATGTTGAGTGTTTATTAATCGATGCCATATTCTCTCAAAATGTCCATCAATGTGTCTCTTATCTATTGAATCGTATGCTTTTTGAAAGTCAACGAAAGATATGAAGATGTTCTTTGGTTGTGCATTGTAATATTTGATTATAATTTTTAGACTCTAGATTTTATTCTGGCAAGAACGCCCTTTCCTGAAGCCACCCTGATACTCTCCCAACTTGTGGTCAATTTGCGGTGTCAGTCTGTTCAATAGGAGTTTAGAAAAAATCTTATACGTGACAGATAAAAGTGATATTCCTCGGTAGTTGTTGACGTCTGTTTTCGGTCCCTTTTTATGTAGTGGGTGTATTAATGCCACTAGCCAGTCTTCTAGTATTTTTTCATTTCTCCAAATATTCCGGAACTGTTCTGTCGCTTCAGTGATAAAGGCATCATTGGCTATCTTCCACAGTTCTGCTATTATTCCATCTTCACCTGATGCTTTGTTGTTCTTTAGGGAGTTAATTACTCCCTGTACCTCTTCCTCATCTAATGGTTCGGAATCTGGGTTCTGGATTGTGTCCTTCTCAATCTCCAATTTTTCCTGTGGCGATTCACAGTTAAGGAGGTCTTCTAAGTATTTTGCAAGGATCTCACAGTTATTTTTATTGTTCAGGGCAAGAGTTCCATCTGTTTCCCCGAAATGCAGGCTTGGTCCTATATAGCCTTTGATTCTACTTTTAAAGGCCCTATGGAATAATCTGGTATTGTTTTTCTTGAAGTTCTCATCCATTTCTGTGACTTCTGCCCTAAGGTGTTCCCTTCTGACTCTTCTTAGTGTTTGGTGTGTTTCCTTATTTCTCATGATTTTTCCAAATTTGTCCCAATCTTAATTCATGATTTCCATGCCTCAAATCTTTCTTTGATTGCATTTTCACATTCTGCATTCCACCATGCATGCTTGCTTCGACATTTCGTAGATGCTAATTCAACTGCTGGCTCCTGCAGATTTTTTGTCACTTCATTCCAATTTTTTGGCACCTGTAGCTTTTTCCTGTATTCTTCCCTCTTTTTGTGGATGATTTATTCTGGTCAATTTTTGGCACTCCATTGCCACAGGTATGCGTTTTTCGTCTGGGTATGAAATTCATCTTAACCTGTGATAAGTAATGGTCTGATGTTACATTAACCACTTTTCTAACTTGGATGTTATAAATTAACTTGTAATTGTTCTTGGATATTGCTACATTATTATTACAAGTTGTTTTAAATCGCACCGACACAGGTAGGTATTATGGCGATGATGGGAAAGGAAAGAATTAGGAGTGGGAAGGAAGCGGCCTTAATTAAGGTACAGCTCGGTGTGAAAATGAGAAACCACGGTAAACCATCTTCAGGGCTGCCGACGGTGGGGTTCGAACCCACTATCTCATCTCCCGAATACTGGGTACTGGCCACACTTAAGTGACTGCAATACATATTGTCTGATTGGCTCATGATGTAATAAATGATTTGGGAAGCTTGTGAGATTTTAGTATTATTATTTAAAATATAAATAGATTTCCTCATACAATTAACAACTCAGGTCATTTACTAAAAAAAAAAAAAAAAACACCAAACCCCACTGCACTTAATTTCCTTGAAAGGGCCTTGGCCTGCCCAGCGACCGCTGCTCAGCTCGAAGGCCTGCAGATTACGAGGGGTCGTGTGGTCAGCATGACACATCCTCTCAGCCATTATTCTGGGCTTTTGAGACCGGGGCCGCCATCTCACCGTCAGATAGCTCCTCATTTCTAATCACGTAGGCTGAACGGACCTCGAACCAGCCCTCAGGTCAAGAGAAAAATCCCTGACCTGACTGGGAATCGAACCCGGGGCCTCCAGGCGAGAGGCAGGCACGCTACCCCTACACCACGGGGCCAGCCAGGTCATTTACAACCCCTATAAAATTATCCCTAGCACCAAAAATCAAACATCTAAGTATTTTTTATAGCTCTAGAACATCATTATTTTTTTAATATACAGTATGCAAATATTGAAGAAAAAACATGTATACTGATGATTTACAAAACAAAATGTCAGATGAAAGCATATTAATAGGCCCAATGCAGAATAAAAATTTCTGTATTCGAAATGAAGGACAGCACTACCGCCCAGCGTGCCATATAGGGCCTATGGCATGGGCCTTTTCTCAAATAAATAAAATTAAAGCTATTCTGGGATCTTCACGTGCACATTACCTAACGCTGAAAGTTACAAGTTGATTCTCAAAAAATAAAGTCTTGGGTGGATCTGGGTTAAAGTGAGCCTTGCTTGTTGGGTCCTTTCGCTAAAGAAAATTAAATAAATAAATAAATAAATAAATAAATAAATAAATAAATAAATAAATAAATAAATAAATAAATAAAAATACATGAATGAATGAATGTATATGTGACTTTTTTCACATGGCAACATGGGTATTTAAAGGACTGTTTCCTGTCCTTTAACAGTTGGACTATCTCTATTGAGCTTGAATCCACAATCTTGGTATCCAGAGGCTGAGTCACTGCCACTGATCAGAGAAGAAATGACCTGAAGTTTGTGGTGTTAGAACTGGCCTCTTCAAGCATTTTAAGAACTACACTCACCAGTGAGCGAATACCTATGATGATCCCTGTTGCCATCGTACATGTCATGTTGTAAGATGTGTACTCTGGAGCCCCAGTTTGTCCTGTTTAGGGTTGCCAGATTTCCTGGGGCAAATAAAGAACACTGATTTCTTCTTCCCTCCTCTTTCATCCATTCCCTTTTCCAGATTCTGTCTGAGTAGGGTAGTGTATGAAAGCTCTCCACCTTGCTCGATCTTTCCACGACTCCCCTTCTAGCTCTATATTGCTATCGACTCTTCTAGTTTCAATATAGTCCATTACATGAATGTTCTCTTTGGAATTCTCTCCCCAGGCATTCTCATCGTGTGTCCAAATAATTTCAGCTTTGCTATGTATATTTCTTCTTGAAGTTTACAACTCCCACTCTTCTCGTTATTTTGTCATTTCACATCTATCTTGTCTTTCCCTGGATGCTCCTCAAAAACCTCATTTTGGCTGCTTGGTTCTTACTTTGGTTTTGATTAGTGAGTATCCAGGCTGCGTAGCATAGATCAATACAGGTCTAAAATAGGATGAGTATAAAACCTTGCAATTCGTTGGCACATCTTGTCTCACAAACTGGTAAAGACTTGCCGATTGTGGTAATTTTATATTAATTTCTCCATCCTTATAGTATGAAAATCAAACCATTGAAACCTTTTAAAGAATGAAGGAAGAGATCAAGGATATATTAACTGAAAAATAATAATACACCAGTGTAGAATATTTATTACAAACTAAAAATGAGCATAGTTCATTAGTATAAATTTACACTTACAAATTTTAAAATTAAATTTCTTACAGTTCTTGGTAGTGATGATATTTGGTCAGAATCAAAGAGTACAGAATCTGTGTGGGCTACTCTTTCGTTGAAACTGCATACTTTATAACAGCAGTATTATGATCTATGGTGCAAAATTTTAAAAGAGAGAATTTGTTTTTGATAAAAACTGAACATTCAGCATTTGATTTAAAGGGATGTAAATGAGGAAAAGTATGTATTGTTCCACATAAAACCGCATATCTGGCAAGTCAAGTCTTGTACAAGCCTGTTGCTCTCATAGCAAATTTGATAAACTGATTTATTGTCTTTATTTATGATTACAGATTGTTAATGATGGATTTTGAGTATGACAGTGACAGCAGTGATGTACAGTCTCCAGGAATCTCCTCATCTGATGATGAGGATTGCGTCATGATGGATGGTAATGAAGGAGAAGGAACTCCTGACATTGATGCTGTCATTTTGCAGTTAGAAGCAGAATTGAAGGTAAAGTAAGACATAGAACTTAGATTCATTGCCGTTTTAAATCATAATTTTTGATTTTAAAAACTCTGCATGATTTAGAAGTTCATAATTGTTAATATTTTACTTTCTAGGCTGTATTTGAATGTAGGCATCTGATGGTAGAAGTGTGTACATTTTGTTTTGCATAAGTTATCCACTTAACCATGTACTTTCTTAGTCACATAGTCACCATTTCAGTACAAACTAACTCTGGAGCAGGACATAAAATAGAGGCCTCAAAGATTACACAGTTGGTGTGTTGTGGACCTCTTTTCCTCTACTGTAATACATTACTGTATTTTATATTTTTCTTCCAAAGATGCATCTGGATGTGTTGGGAGTTTATAATATTTGGGTAAGGGGAAACAACGAGGAAGAGATAGATTTAAGTGTACTTGATGGGTGTTAAAAAGGGAAGGGCAGAGATGGAGTAGGATTGTTCATCAGGAATACTATTGCACGCAATGTAGTTTCTGTTAGGCATGTAAATGAGCGAATGATGTGGGTAGATTTGGCAGTTGGAGGAATTAGACGAGAATTATCTTGCTGTATTCACCATGTGAGGGTACAGATGAGAATGAAGTTGACCAGGGGTTGTTTCTCCATAAGGTTGCAGGTTTGCACTATCCCCATTAATGTTTTACATTTATTTTAGATAAAGTTTTATAATTTGGATTACTCAACTACTATATTTTCATTCAACAAGACAAACCTTTCAAGAGCTTGAAAGAGCAAATACTGACTACAGGAGACTACAAGCCGGCACTCTTAGATGTTCACTGCGGAGCCGAAAAGTTTGCAGCAGAGAGTCAACCTGAGATAAGATGAAACCTGGGCTGCCAGAGGGGTGCTTTTATGCTGCTAGAGGGGTGCACGGGTAGAGGAAAAGATAGGCGTGGCTTCTTATACATTGCTTAAATGGAGGTTTATCAACCTGGCTCCTCCTACCAAGGCCAACTTGATGCGTCGCTCTAGCTAGCTCCTTGCAGCGTAGCAAGGGATCCAGTCGGCCATGCTCCTACGTAACCAACTACTAGCAAAATCGCTAGAGACTGTTGGCGCTCAATGTGAGAGTCTGTTATAGAACAGGGATGTCACCTAGCGATATTGGATGGAAGTTCATCTGCTGGATTTATAAATAATGGCTTTAAATTTGAAAATAAAAACCGCCCTTTCCTTCAGTATAGTTGTGAACTTTGTTATGTGCGTACAAGCTAAGTAGCTTATTGATTTCACTGTGTAAACATTCGTGTCAGCGTGTTTTTATTATTGTACGTTTTTATCAGTTAGTGATATTTTGCCAGATCATGAATTCGGTGCAGTCTTTAATGTCTGGGCCATTTCCGCAATGTACTGCCGAAGAAAAATCCAAGGTGAAACGCATGGGTAGGCCCACGCGACGTTTAATTTTGAAACCAGATACAATACCGGAATTAGGCTACCTCAAAGTGTTTCATTTCAATATGATAAAAGAGTTCTTAAATGAAAAAAAATATTACTGGGTTGTAGTAATATTCGTGAAAATAGAAATATAAAATGTTTGTTTTATTTTTAATAATAAAAAGTATTGTTGATGTATCTGGATTTGAAAATTAGCCAGTAATTGTATTATATCAATGGTAAAAATTGTGCATCACTGAACTTTTAAACCACCAGCTGCCACTGAAGTTGACAAGTTTTATGAAGCATTGAGTAACCTTGTAGTCAGGGTCAACAGCAAGGATAGGACAGTGCTAATGGGCAATTTCAATGCAAGATCTGGAAATAGAACTGAAGGATACAAAAGGGTGATTGGTAACATATGGAAGCTAATGGGAATGGGCAGCATTTGCTAGACTTCTGTGCCAGTATGGGATTAGCAGTTATGAATACATTCTTCAAGCACAAGGCTGTTCACTGCTTTGCACAAGAGGGTATGGGCACCAGATCCGTAATAGACTATGTCTTAACCGACTTTGAATTCAGGAAATCTGTTAGGATTTTTAAATGATACAGACCACTATCTGATCTGTAGTGAACTAAGTATTTCTAGGCCTAGGACAGAGAAAGTAAAATCTGTCTGCAGATGAATAAGGATAGAAAAGTTCCAGGATGAGAAAATTAGAAGTACATGGATATGATTAGTGAAAAGTTCCAAACAGTGGACAGTAAGCAGGTTCAGGATATAAAAAGAGAATGGGTGGCATATAGGGATGCTGTAGCAGAAACAGCAAGGGAATGCCTAGGAACAACTGTGTGTAAAGATGGGAAAAAGCAAACATCTTGGTGGAATTATGATTTGAGAGCAGCTTGTAAATGTAAAAAGAAGGCCTATCAGAAATGGTTCCAAACAAGTACTCATGCAGATGGGGAACTGTACACAGAGGAAAGGAACAAAGTGAAACAAGTAGTTGTTGAATCCAAGAAGAAGTCATGGGAAGATTTTGGTAATAACTGAAAAGTGTTTTGGTTAAATCAGGTGAACTCATATTAGATTCCAGGGAATCATTGGACAGGTGGAAGGAATATTTTCAAAATCTTCTCAGCATAAAAATAATCTTCCTGGTGGTGTCGCAAACAACTGTGCTCATGGGGAGGAGGACAATGATGTTGGTGAAATTACGCTTGAGGAAGTGGAAAGGATGGTAAACAAACTCTTATCATAAAGCAGCAGTAATAGGTGAAGTTAAACCTGAAATTGTGAAATATAGTGGGAAGGCAGGTAAGAAATTGCTTCATAGAGTATGGAGTGTTAGTAAGTTACCATCTGATTGGACAAAAGCATTAATTGTGCCTATGTATGAGTAAGCAACAGGAAGGATTTCAATAACTATTGAGGTACCATATCTCATTGATCAGTATACCAGGCAAGGTGTTCACTGAGATTTTGGAGGAAGGGTGCAATGAGTGGTTGAGAGGAAATTGAATGTAAACCAGTGTGATTTCAAACCACAGAAGGGCTATCAGGATCAGATTTTCAGTATCTGCCAGATAATTGAAAAATGCTACGAAATGAATAGACAGTTATATTTACGTTTCGTACCGAGTGAAAAGGTGTTCATCGTACTGGAGGACTATGGGATTAAGGGTAGATTATTAGCACGAGAACAGTCGTGGTGGGTTACTATGAAATGTACACTTATATTTCCGCCGCCGCCACCACCCCTACCACCCCTACCACCGCCACCACCACCACCACCACCACCACCACCACCACCACCACCACCACCACCACCACCACCACCACCACCACCACCACCACCACCACCACCACCACTGTTCTGTGGGAAGAAAATTCCACAGATGGCTCCTAACAGCATATTTCATCTTATGCCACACCTGCAAAATGCTCGGAATAACAAAGACAAGCATCTCATAAGAAGGCAGTTCCTGAAACAACTTGCCAAGGAACTGGCTCTTCCTTATATGAGGTCTTGTTTGCAGCCTGGAAATCTTAGCCGTAAGTTAAGATGAGAAATAATGCACATCCTGATTGAAGATCATCCAATTCCTGAAGATACTCGAACAGATGAATGTTCCAAGAAATGAGAGAGCTATGCATGATGCCCCAGAACAGGGAATGAATGTTATCAAACCTGTGCGATCTGCAAGAAGTACGTGTGTGGAAACTGACCTGCCAGATTTCCTGTATAGCAGTTCATGTGTGTAAAACATTGAAAATTTTAGTATCATGTTCATTTGAAAAAAATTATTGTCTATGTTATCCTAGAAAACATTCCAGTGTAATAATGGTTAAACGCAGTTTCTAGCGATATAAAGATAAGAGGTATAGAACTAAACAAGACAACAGAATAAGAAGCTGAATTAGTGCAAAATTGACTCTCATCTCCATTTTGTAAAAGCATCACTTGATTTTGCAGTTCGTTAACTTCAGTACATTTTCTCAGATTTCCTGTATAGCAGTTCATGTGTGTAAAACATTGAAAATTTTAGTATCATGTTCATTTGAAAAAAATTATTGTCTATGTTATCCTAGAAAACATTCCAGTGTAATATTTCTGTACTTTTTCCATTTTTGAGAAAATATGGTGAATGTTTGGAACACGTGTATTTTTTTATAATAATATTTTCAATAACATGAGTAACTGTATTGTAAAATAAAGGTAAGCGCATTTTCACATTATAAGAACACTATTAATTGATATGCTAGAAGAGTTTTTTATGAGGTAGAAGATGTTATGTTATATAAAGCAAAGCAAATAATAATTTGTTGGTCGTCTTGACCCACCGTGACCACATTAAGATGCACCAATGGTGCGACCATTGCTGGGTTAAAATCAATCAAAGGCATTTGCGTTGACAATTGGGCTGCAGTGAGAATTTTAGTTCAAGGTACTTACAGGGGTTAGACAAGGCTGTAATCTTTCATCTTTGTTGTTCATCGTTTACATGGATCATCTGCTGAAAGGTATTAAGTGGCAGGGAGGGATTCAGTTAGGTGAAAATAAAGTAAGTGGTTTGGTCTATGCTGACGACTTGGTCTTAACGGCAGATTGTGCCAAAAGCTTGCAGTCCCATATTTTGGAACTTAAGAATGGGTGCAATGAGTATGGTAATTTATCTTCCTGAGACTAAATTGGTGTCAGTAGGTAAGAAATCCAAGAAAAGTGAATGCCAGATTGTTAATACAAAGCTGGAACAGGTAGAGAATTTCAAGTATTTAGGGTGTGTGTCCTCTCAGGATGGTAGTATAGTAAATGACATTGAGTCAAGGTGCAGCAAAGCTAATGCAGCGAGCTCGCAGTTGCAATCAACAGTATTCTGTAAAAAAAGTCAGCTCCTGCAAATGCTATCTATACATCGGTCTGTTTTCAGACCAACTTTGCTTTACGGGAGTAAAAGCTGGGCAGACTCAAGATATCTTATTCATAAGGTAGAAGTAACAAACAAGAAAGTAGAGAGAATGATTGCTGGTACAAACAGGTGGAAACAATGGCAGGAGGGTACTTGTAACGACATAATGGATAAGTTAGGAATGAACTCGATGGATGAAGCTGTATCCATAAACTGGTTTTGGTGGTGGGGTCATGTGAGCCACATGGAGATAGATTACCTAGGAGAATAATGGACAATCAATCAATCAATCAATCAATCAATCAATCAATCAATCAATACTGATCTGCATTTAGGGCAGTCGTCCAGGTGACAGATTCCCTATCTGTTGCTTTCCTAGCCTTTTCCTAAATGATTTCAAAGAAATTGGAAATTTATTGAACATCTCCCTTGGTAAGTTATTCCAATCTCTAACTCCCCTTCCTATAAATGAATATTTGCCCCAATTTGTCCTCTTGAATTCCAACTTTATCTTCATATTGTGATCTTTCCTACTTTTATAAACGCCATTCAAACTTATTCGTCTACTAATGTCATTCCACGCCATCTCTCCGCTGACAGCTCGGAACATACCACTTATAATACCAATATAAATGGTCCGTTATTGGACATTATAAATTTTCCAGCTAACTCATTCCTGGTTGCCAGCGTTTCGCCCTCGTGTGCTAGGCTGGGCTCATCAGTTGGTACCTAGCACACCTACCAAGACGCTGGCTAGTGCATACCATGGAGGCCACTGCGTAGGCTAATTGTAGCCACCGGCAGTGCCAATGCACTATGAGACACTTCATCTCATTATCAAAAATTGATGCCTGCTTGGCTATCAGATGATATAGATGTTGATTCCCATAGGGAATCTGAAATATTTGTTCCGAATGAGTAAATTTATAATACCAATATAAATGGTCCGTTATTGGACATTATAAATTTTCCAGCTAACTCATTCCTGGTTGCCAGCGTTTCGCCCTCGTGTGCTAGGCTGGGCTCATCAGTTGGTACCTAGCACACCTACCAAGACGCTGGCTAGTGCATACCGTGGAGGCTGCTGCTTGCTTCAATGCTTTCATTCCCCACCCTGAAGGGGTGGGGCGGGCCACCTAGAGGGTGTCGCCCTCTCTCTGGCCAAGAGATGCGGGCGGGTTGGGGAGATGTGATGGAAGAAGGAGGTGGGTAAAGGATGTGGAGAGTTAGGAGATGGGAGAGGATTTGCGTCTTGTCTAAGTGCTGGTATATAAGACTTTATTGATATTTTGGTGAGTTTTACAATGCAGACTGATGGATGAGGTGATACAATTCTTAAAGATGAGTATGATGTGCCTAAGTCGGTCGGACGTAGGGTCCGGGGTAGCTATTGGAGGTTAGGAACTGGAGGGTGGTGGTGATGTTATGGAGAGATAGAATGAGGAGGCGAAGAAGGTCGTATGTTTGGAGAGGTAGAGGGATGGGTCCAGTTGGGAGAGGGAACGGAGTTTGTTGTAGATATGGGGGAACACAGGGGAGGGTTGGCTGGGGGCGGCGGTGTGAATTGATCGATGGTTGGCGGTTTCGTGGGGGTAGGGGTGGGGAGTGGGAGGGCTCTACTCGATGGCGGCGACCATAGACTTGTGCGCCGGTACTGATGAGGTGCTGGGCGTCTTCTTTACTGGGCATCTGGAGGCGCATCATGAAAGTAGGTCCATGGCTGTTGTAAATTCTGATGGCTCTAAGTACATTGACTCCAGTTTTCCGTAGTTCTTGGATTATGTTTTGCTCGGTAACTTCTGGAGATATCCCACATAGTACACAGCTGAAGACGGCTGGTGGGGGCGTCTGTTGTTGGTTTGCTGGTGGTGAGACTGCGGCGTCCGGCGGAAATTGCAGTGGTGGGGAGGCTGGGGTCTGCTGGGATGATGACATTACTGGGGATGGGTGGGAAGTTGTGACGGTGGTGAATATGTCTGGGGAGGGGGTACAAGTTGACGGAGTTATGGTTGTGAGGGTAGTTGTTGTTGTTGTTGTTGTTGTGGGTAAGGTTGGTAGAGGCGATGGGGGCACCTGGATGATGGGGATGTGATAAGGGTCGGCTTTTATTTGGTTCAGGATGCATGGGGGGGTTGGCACCACTGCGTAGGTTTTATTATGGATGTTTGCTCCGGTGGTGAACAGGCGGCGTTGGGCTGCTTCTCCTTCTAGTTGGACTAAAACGTGAGTAGATGGTGCTGCGGTCTGACCGTCCTGTAGTCTGAAGGCGTTGAGAACTGGAACGTCGTCTGCTTGGAGGTCTTCAAATATGTGATCTTCGGGAATGTGGAGTTCCACGCCAGGGATGAGGCAGTAGGTCATGATGAGGATAGGCGACTGCCAACTAGGCGTCTGCCTGTTTGTGTTTATAGTGGGCCGACTGAGTGAGCTATTAAAGATGATGGCCACCCAGCCGAAAAAATTTCGGGCGTGTGTTATGTGTGTTCCCCTCTCCAACCAGAGCAGGTGTTCCTCCCCCGTGGAGGCCACTGCGTAGGCTAATTGTAGCCACCGGCAGTGCCAATGCACTATGAGACACTTCATCTCATTATCAAAAATTGATGCCTGCTTGGCTATCAGATGATATAGATGTTGATTCCCATAGGGAATCTGAAATATTTGTTCCGAATGAGTAAATTTATAATACCAATATAAATGGTCCGTTATTGGACATTATAAATTTTCCAGCTAACTCATTCCTGGTAGGTGTGCTAGGTACCAACTGATGAGCCCAGCCTAGCACACGAGGGCGAAACGCTGGCAACCAGGAATTAATATTGTAATATATTATCACTTCCAAACCTCCGCATAAAGGCTTCTATAATTATGATCTATAAAATTCAAAACAAATTAGTCCGCTCAAACACATCAGTAATTACCAATTCACAGATTCATAATTATGAAACAAGAATTATTTATAATATTCACTACAATCAGATTCATTCCACTAGTTATGGTCAAAACTCTCTTTTGGAATTTTTCTATAACTATGTATAACTCGCTTCCAAAAAATATAAAAATGTTACCAACTTTATCTATCTTCAAAAGTAATCTAACTAAATACCTGAAGTAGTATGGTAATTATGGTTAGGAAGCTTTGTCCTATCTTATCTCTTACACCATGTTAAATTATATACTTACTGTATTTTATTTTGTAATCAGATTGTGAATATAGCTGCCATTGTCACTTATTTGTATTGCACCAAGAAGAGCCTTGGCTCAGGTGCCTATATTGAAATGAAAAAAAAAAAAAAAAAAAAAAAAGAGTTAGCTGGAAAATTTATAATGTCCAATAACGGACCATTTATATTGGTATTATAAATTTACTCATTCGGAACAAATATTTCAGATTCCCTATGGGAATCAACATCTATATCATCTGATAGCCAAGCAGGCATCAATTTTTGATAATGAGATGAAGTGTCTCATAGTGCATTGGCACTGCCGGTGGCTACAATTAGCCTACGCAGTGGCCTCCACGGTATGCACTAGCCAGCGTCTTGGTAGGTGTGCTAGGTACCAACTGATGAGCCCAGCCTAGCACACGAGGGCGAAACGCTGGCAACCAGGAATGAGTTAGCTGGAAAATTTATAATGTCCAATAACGGACTATTTATATTGGTATTATAAATTTACTCATTCGGAACAAATATTTCAGATTCCCTATGGGAATCAACATCTATATCACATACCACTTAGTCGAGCAGCTCTTCTTCTTTCTCTCAATTCTTCCCAACCCAAACATTGCAACATTTTTGTAACGCTACTCTTTTGTCGGAAATCACCCAGAGCAAATCGAGCTGGTTTTCTTTGGATTTTTTCCAGTTCTTGAATGAGGTAATCCTGGTGAGGGTCCCATACACTGGAACCATACTCTAGTTGGGGTCTTACCAGGGACTTATATGCACTCTCCTTTACATCCTTACTACAACCCCTAAACACCCTCATAACCATGTGCAGAGATCTGTACCCTTTATTTACAATCCCATTTATGTGATTACCCCAATGAAGATCTTTCCTTATATTAACACCTAGATACTTACAATGATCCCCAAAAGGAACTTTCACCCCATCAACGCAGTAATTAAAACTGAGAGGACTTTTCCTATTTGTGAAACTCACAACCTGACTTTTAACCCCGTTTATCAACATACCAATGCCTGCTGTCCATCTCACAACATTTTCGAGGCCATGTTGCAGTTGCTCACAATCTTGTAACTTATTTATCACTCTATAGAGAATAACATCATCCGCAAAAAGCCTTACCTCCGATTCCACTCCTTTACTCATATCATTTATATATATAAGAAAACATAAAGGTCCGATAATACTGCCTTGAGGAATTCCCCTCTTAATTATTACAGGGTCAGATAAAGCTTCACCTACTCTAATTCTCTGAGATCTATTTTCTAGAAATATAGCAACCCATTCAGTCACTCTTTTGTCTAGTCCAATTGCACTCATTTTTGCCAGTAGTCTCCCATGATCCACCCTATCAAATGCTTTAGACAGGTCAATCGCGATACAGTCCATTTGACCTCCAGAATCCAAGATATCTGCTATATCTTGCTGGAATCCTACAAGTTGAGCTTTAGTGGAATAACCTTTCCTAAAACCGAATTGCCTTCTATCGAACCAGTTATTAATTTCACAAACATGTCTAATATAATCAGAAAGAATGCCTTCCCAAAGCTTACATACAATGCATGTCAAACTTACTGGCCTGTAATTTTCAGCTTTATGTCTATCACCCTTTCCTTTATACACAGGGGCTACTATAGCAACTCTCCATTCATCTCGTATAGCTCCTCCGACCAAACAATAATCAAATAAGTACTTCAGATATGGTACTATATCCCAACCCATTGTCTATAGTATATCCCCAGAAATCTGATCAGTTCCAGCCGCTTTTCTAGTTTTCAACTTTTATATCTTATTGTAAATGTCATTGTTATCATATGTAAATTTTATTACTTTGGCCTTAGTCTCCTCCTCTATCTCGACATCATCCTTGTAACCAACAATCTTTACATACTGCTGACTGAATACTTCTGCCTTTTGAAGATCCTCACATACACACTCCCCTTGTTCATTAATTATTCCTGGAATGTCCTTCTTGGAACCTGTTTCTGCCTTAAAATACCTATACATACCCTTCCATTTTTCACTAAAATTTGTATGACTGCCAATTATGCTTGCCATCATGTTATCCTTAGCTGCCTTTTTTGCTAGATTCAATTTTCTAGTAAGTTCCTTCAATTTCTCCTTACTTCCACATCCATTTCTAACTCTATTTCTTTCCAGTCTGCACCTCCTTCTTAGTCTCTTTATTTCTCTATTATAATAAGGTGGGTCTTTACCATTCCTTACCACCCTTAAAGGTACAAACCTGTTTTCGCATTACTCAACAATTTCTTTAAACCCATCCCATAGTCTGTTTACATTTTTATTTATCGTTTTCCACCGATCATAGTTACTTTTTAGAAACTGCCTCATGCCTGCTTTATCAGCCATATGGTACTGCCTAACAGTCCTACTTTTAAGACCTTCCTTTCTATCACATTTATTTTGAACTACGACAAAAACAGCTTCATGATCACTAATACCATCTATTACTTCAGTTTCCCTATAGAGCTCATCTGGTTTTATCAGCATGACATCCAGGATATTTTTCCCTCTGGTTGGTTCCATCAGTTTCCGATAGAGGGTGAGAGAAGTAGAGGGAGACTAAGATGACAATGGTTAAATGCAGTTTCTAGCGATATAAAGATATGAGGTATAGAACTAAATAAGACAACAGAACTAGTTACAAATAGAGGATTGTGGCGGCAGTTAGTAAATTCACAGATGTTTACAGACTGAATGCTGAAAGGCATAACCTTGACCTATTTCCCTCTGTTGGTGGAATTCTCTCAGGGAAATGCCTTTCAGTGAGACAAGACATTTTTGTCCAAAGAATGATGTCCAGCCTCCTGTCTTTCCAATGAACCTGTATATCCCATAAGCAGTACCACTCTAAAATTTCTAAAGATCTATTGTAGATTCTGGTGAATTTCTCAGGCAGATGATCATCGTGTTTCAGAAATGCAACATTCATTAACCTCCTGACTGGTTTTCAATCCTGCATTCTGGAATGAAGTGGTAGGAATATGCCCCTAGCTCAGATTCTTTTCTCGGCATATACAGTAGTCTCGCTCATCCGACCTTCGCTTATCCGACACTGGTAGACTTAATTTGAACTTTTGGTGGAGACTAAATTCAGCGACACCTGGTGTGGAGTGTGCGACCATTGGACAAGCACTGGCCTGACCGCTGGCGGTAGGACTGTTTTTTTCTCAAGGACAGGTGCAGCGAGTCTTCAGTCATTGTTCATTGTAGTAATGGTTGGGTGCGGATGTTATAGTTTCCATATCCTCTGTGAGTATGGTGAGTAAATGGAAGAAAGTGATTGATTCTAAGGAAGATAAGTTGAGTGCATTAAAGAGGCTGGACAAAGGGGAAACTCTTCAAAAAGTGGCTTCAGATTATGGTGTTGAACGTGTTACAGTGGGAGATTGGAAAAAAGAGGGAAGAAATTGAAAAGTGGTGCTCTACCAGAGCAACAAGTGATGCACTGAAAATTAGAAAAGCAAGAAAAAATGTGAGTATGAAAAAGTATGTGAAGCACTATTTCTTTGGTTCACTCAAAACCAGGAAAAGGGCCTGCCAATATCTGGCCCCATTCTGCAAGAAAAGGCGGTGTATTTCCAGAAGGAGTTTAATGAATGGGGCCCTAATTTTACAGCTTGTGCTGGTTGGCTTGATCGGTGGATAGGCAGCTTAAGAGGCGGCCGGAGCTGGAACGGCTGGCCACCGGCTCAGTAGTTGTTGTAACATGGGTCAAAAGTTTGTAAGAGTTTTTATAAGGAAACGGAACAAGGTAAAATTATTTTGTTTTTATAGCGCATGGTAGTCTGTGATACACTTTTCATTAGTGTTAAAGCATTTCAAAAAGAAATGCAAATATAGTTATAAAATGGTAGTTAAAATAATCTCTATATGAAATTGAGCTCTGAACTGCGGTTTTCCTAAACTTGTTTTAAGTCAAGATGGTGTTCAAATTAGAAGCAAACTATACCGTAGGGAAGTTAATTTTTTTCTCTAAGGGGCTACTTTAACATAATTCAAAATTAGGGATTCTTTATATATTTAATCGTGATTTTAATAAAGCTCTGCTTATTGACTTACAAGTGTCGGCTGAATTCTAGTGCTGGTAGTTCAGCCAGTTTCCATCAGATGCTGCAGCGTTACAAAGCCTTGTCTTTGAAGAGGGATGATGACAGATTAGCTCTTACCCATGCAGGGTTGTGGTGAGCGAGATCTTCAGCTGCTATCAGTCGCTTCCTCACCCTTGCTTCATAACAAGCGGCAGTGGACCAGTTGGCCTTGAGTGGACACACTGACAATACTTTGTTACTCGCTAGTTGTGGTATGACCTTTCAATAGCACGTTATATTTTGTCGTGTTTTATTATGCCGTATATTTTTACCGAGTGCAATGGAATGGCAAAATGCTTGATTTGTAATAAGACATTAAACTTTATTAAACATTTTAACACTGGGTGAGTTGGCCGTGCGGTTAGAGGCGCACGGCTGTGAGCTTGCATCCGGGAGACAGTGGGTTCAAATCTCACTGTCGGCAGCCCTGAAGATGGTTTTACGTGATTTCCCATTTTCACACCAGGCAAATGCTGGGGCTGTACCTTAATTAAGGCCGCGGCCGCTTCCTTCCAACTCCTCGGCCTTTCCTAGCCCATCGTCGCCATAAGACCTATCTGTGTCGGTGCGACGTAAAAGCACTAGCAAAAAAATTAACATTCATCGACATTATTCTTTAAAACACGCCGAAGAATATGACAAATACGTTGGTGAAGAACACCATGAAATTGCGAATGAACTTAAAACAGCTGCCTTATCTGAGGTAGGTGTTATCCGACTTTATTGAATTGTCTTTGTTATATTAGTGACGCAATGATGTTTACTATTCAAACTAAGGCAATTAACTTATTTTTATTGGTAATTGTAGGTCGGAGGTGAATCGTCGGTTCGAATAAGCTACAAAAGAATGGCTAAATGGCGTAACGTTACAGAAAGAGATGCAGTAATGGTTGAGAATCCGCATACTGAATAGTAGTTGCAACTAATGTTTCTGTATTATCTCTGTGTGTATACATTTATAAAACTATTTTAAGGTTTGGTAGAATAAGAATAAATTGCTATAAATATATGTTGTTCCTCTTTCAGTTGTAGCCTATTACAATATGGGCAGTGGCGGTTCTAGATACTTAAAAACCAAGCTCGATAGCTGCAGTCGCTTAAGTGCGCCCAGTATCCAGTATTCGGGAGATAGTAGGTTCGAACCCCACTGTCGGCAGCCGTGAAGATGGTTTTCCGTGGTTTCCCATTTTCACACCAGGCAAATGCAGGGGCTGTACCTTAATTAAGGCCACGGCAGCTTCTTTCCCACTCCTAGCCCTTCCCTGTCCCATCATCGCCATAAGACCTATCTGTGTCGGTGCGACGTAAAGCAACTAGCAAAAAAAAACAAAAAACAAAAAAAGATGCTTAAAATGGTGGGGGGGGGGGGGGGGGCTGTTTGGAATTGAAAGTCTTGGTAACGGAATTCAAAAGAAAAGTAACCATGTTTATGAAAATACAATGGGCAACATTAGCACAACCATTAACATGTTTATTTCAAATGCGTTATATCTGTAAATTACCAATTTCTTTATTAATCAGGGAATTTTAAAATAATTATTTCACTAAAACTGAGCGCACCCCCGCCCCCCGCCCCCCCGCCAGGGCTAGAATCGCCTCTGGATATGGGTTTAAATCTACGTTTGTTACTAGTGTGCACGGAAACTCACCGCTGCACTTCTTCCCTTGCTCTCGATACGAGGCTGGCAGGCGGACCTCCCCTGTTTCTGCATTACAACCCTCCTTGAGGCTCCGTGAATGTGTCACTGTTTGTAATACCCATTAGAGCTGGGACAGATAGAACGCAACCGTTTCAGGAACACAACCGTTGTTGAAACAGTTACAAGAATACAACCGTTTTTCAGTTGCAGTGCGGTGGTGGTGGTGGTAATTATTTTATTATTATTATTATTTTTTTTTTGCTAGGGTCTTTACGTCGCGATTATTGTTTTAAGAGGAAGTACAACTAGGCAACCATCCGCTATATAACTCAGAGAGAAAAAATGGAAGGGATCCGACACTTCGAAAAATGAAGGTATCGGCCAAGGAAAGACAAGGGCCATGAAGGGCGTGAAAATGAAAGACTCCATAGGCTTCCTTACGTAATACCATTGGGGTCAGAAAAGAACAAGAGTTGATCAAATGTGGTCGGATAGGATAGATGAGAGAAGAGAATATCGTCTACTGCAGCTGGTTATTCAAGAGAAGATACAAGGCAAAAGAAGACCAGGAAGAAGGCGCATTCCTTGGATTGATAATTTGAAAACTTGGTTCAACTGTTCCACTACTGAGCAACATCCAAAGCAAGAATCTTTATGATGGTAGCCGATCTTCTGAAAGGAGATGAACGGAGCTCGATAGCTGCAGTCACTTAAGTGCGGCCAGTATCCAGTATTCGGGAGATAGTAGGTTCGAATCCCACTGTCGCCCCCCTGTGGGTGGGGGTGTTAGAATAACACCCACGGTATCCCCTGCATTCGTAAGAGGCGACTAATAGGGGGCTCAGGAGCTCTGTACTTTGGAGCATGGGCTGGCGACCACGGGGCCCTTAGCTGAATTCTGGCATTGCTTCCACATGAATTTACACATAAAAACCTTAATAGCGTATTTATTAAATGAGAGGAAAATTAGGATATACATGAAGTAATGATATAAAGTACAGGAACAGTAAAACCTCATTAGTGCGTTTCTTATTAAAACGTTTTCCTGCTTAGCACATTGTAAATTCGAAGTCTTAATTCTCATCGTATTAAATCTATATAAAAATACCTCGCTTATCTCGTCACGAATTTTCGCTATTACCCATTAGTACGATCACATTTTTCCTACCCCTGAAAATGTTATTTGTCATCCCTTGTGAAACAAACGTGATTTCCAACTTGGGTAAGATCCGTCGCCACAGTTGCGTTATTACGGTAAAAGGCCTTAAATTCCTGAACTTCACAGGATAAGTTGCACGATCGGGGAGCAAGCTGTTAGCCTCAGGAATGTTCAATTTTGCTTGCCAGTTAGCAGTAAGATTGCTGAATAACACAGTGAGTCTATTTGTGGTTGTATTTTGACATCCATTCAGTAAGTAGAAATGTGTTTTGTGCTGAATGGTACAGTGAAGTGTAGCGAATATTTGTCACGCCTATATCTGGATTAGGAACCTAATTGTGTGAAATTGACTAGCATGGTGCATATTTTTCTTTTAATAGCCTAGGTATAGATACAGAAAAAGTGAAATTCCTTTCTAATGAAGACAACATTAAATTCTTTCGGAGAGTGGACTGACATCCACATCTTTAAGCACGCAGACGTCACGAATATTGAACTCGCACTTTCGAGTTTCGTCTCGATCGATTCGACTTGGTTGAAGTTTTTCAAAATGGCAGCCAAAGTTATTCTGTCGCAATCGCACATGGCCGAGTATAACTTCCAATTCATTGTCTAAGAGTGCGACCAGAAAATAATGTTTTATAATCCACTGCTCTGAAATAAAAAAGCTTCCACCAGCATTTGTTTTAGAAAGAGTGTGTGATCTGTAATAATACTTGAATATTTTTATTGGCCCCCGTACATACACACAAGTATGAAGGATGAGTTCTCCACCTAATCAATTCTTTATTTTACCTAGTGTCAGTATTATTTACATAAAAAAAAGGACAGTACCGGTTTCGACCTGTAAATAGGTCATCTTCATATGTTGAAGAACCTGCTTAATAGCGACTGTACAGAATACTACTAAAATTAAAATTAAACAAGAATGCCATTAAAATAAACATGAATGCCACTATTCTAAAAAGTACTTAAGGTTAAGATATATATATATGGTACAGTTTTGGGGGTTAGAGGGCTTTTTCCCTGGCCCCAAGATTTCTACATATTCTAAAAATAGTGGCATTCATGTTTATTTTAATGGCATCCTTGTTTAATTTGAATTTTAGTGGTATTTATTATGTACAGTCGCTATTAAGCGTGTTCTTCAACAGCTGAAGATAAAATATTTACAGGTCGAAACTGGTACTGTCCTTTTATGTAAATAATATTGACACTATGTAAAATAAAGTATTGATTAGGTGGAGAACTCATCCTTCATACTTATGTGCTTGAACTATCAATACGGACTATGAAGCTAATAGATCATAGTACCCCGTGCATATGTTTTCATATTTGTTCTCTCATGTTTTCACACCTTTTAATACTTTCTTCTCATCTTCAGAAATGGTAGATATAGTTTTTATTGTGCCCGCGGATACACAACGTAAAATGCCTTCATTACATAAAATCAGCTTCATGGTCCGTATCGCACTTCAATAGATTCACAATTAAGTATTTATTTATTTTCCACCTAGTCGATACAATGATTGCTTAAGGCAATTTTTAATGATCAAAATTGGTACATGTTTCGTACATTATCAACATCTTCAGCCACATAACACTGTTTAGATGAAAAATATATAAATTGACAAAGTAATGCTTTAGAGGAAGTGTCCTTAAAATGAACATAAGTTTGACAACATTAAAACAAACAAATAACTCAAGAGAAAATATATAAATTATATGGTTTCAATAATAACATGATTGATAAAATTATTAATATATTTTCGGAGAAGCAACAGTCTAAATTAGCAGTCGAACCTCGTAAAACTGAAAAATATATCAAGTTCACATATAATAATCCAAACATACACGTAATAACAAATTTATTTAAGAGAAAAAATTTCAAAATTGCATTTTCCACCAATAACAACATGAAACATAGTATTTTCAACCATGATACAATAAATCTCTCGGAAAAAGATGAATTTTTTGATTCGGGAATATATAAACTCACATGCTTTGAATGCAAGAATACATACATAGGACAATCTGGCCGCAATTTTGAAGTTAGATATTTGGAACATGTGAATGCTGAAAAACATAGAAGATTTTCAGCAATGGGATCACACATGACTGCCACAGGTCATAAATTTACCAACATAGAACGAGACCTGACCATCATAAAAAAGTTAAAAAAGGGCAGCTTAATGAACACATATGAAGATCTATACATTCATCTAGACCAACTTGTATAGAAAAATGATAACCTTAATGCAGCTGTAGAATATAAGAATCCATTATATTATCAAATTCTAGTGTATTTGAAAATGCTTGAGAAAGATCACGAAAAAGGAATTGGAATTTCTCCACCTACAGATAGCCCTACAACTTATTCCTCCTCAATTGAAGCTATAGGTGACAGCAAGGAAGTTCTTGACACACCTATATCCCCCGCTCCTCCACCTCCTCAGGTGCAAGAGCAAGGAAGAACGCATCAATGACAGGAGTTACTGTTCAAAAGGAAAGCAGGCTTAATAAGATTTGACAACTAGGAATTAGTTATATTTTCATCTGCATTAATAATAAGAGCCACACTGTGATATCTGGATTTCTTCATTTTGATAATTACTTATTAATTGTATAATTTTTAATTTATAAATTGACCTTTTTTCATGAATTCGCCTCACATTTAAATACCATAGGAGTTCACTAAGAAATCACATTTAAATACCGCTCTGCGGCCGTCGTCATCACACTATTATTTAGAAAATCATACAAAACCAACCAGTAAATATTCCTTTCTGAAAATTTGCATGCATGATAAAGAAGTAATAAACTTACCAATGCCGCTATTTTAGTACGTCTGCTGGGTGTGGTACACCTCAAAACATTCTTCTAAGT
The DNA here is from genome assembly GCF_040414725.1 of Anabrus simplex. NCBI lineage: Eukaryota > Metazoa > Arthropoda > Insecta > Orthoptera > Tettigoniidae > Anabrus > Anabrus simplex. The sequence goes on from NC_090270.1 coordinate 268,944,806, forward strand.
GAAGAGCTACGCCACACTTTTTGCACTGCCAGCAACTTTTGCTTCTTTTACCCCGGCTGTAGCACACAACACACCTTCTTGTGACTTTTGATTTCTTCTCTGTAGGGGGAATACGCATGGGAAAGTGGGCCCATGATTTAGCTTGTAATCTGGTTGGGGTGGTGCTCGCTGAAGGTCGACCTCGAACCGAGTACTCCGGCAACTGAACAGTCTCTAGTAGCTGCTGCGCAATGCTAGTTCGGAAGTCCGTGTAGCTCGTCTTTCTGTTAGCAGCGATCTTGTGATATACAGTGAAGGAATTGAAAATACACATATCTAGGAGGTAAAAGAATATTTTCCTATATCCTTTCACTGTGCGTTGCATGACGGGAAACAGAGCTGTAACCTGATCCTGAAGGTCAACACCACCCATCCCCTTCTGGTATTCAAGGCCACAGTTGGGCTTTATCACTTCTTCCCTAGGGGTTTGTCCTCTCTTTCGTCTGAGTTTGCCTGTCCCTGTTACGTCAGCTGATTTGTGTTTAGTGCTGAGAAAGCAAACATCCTTGTTATCTTTCCACTTCACACACAGCATACTGTTGGCAGCCCACGTCTCATACTCTCCACGTTTTAGTTTCGTCTTACTGATATCGCGAGGCATGTCTTTTCGGTTCTGTCTAACAGTTCCAATTACATTCATCTGCTTGTCGTGTAGCCTTTTGAATAAATCTGGGGAAGAATACCAGTTATCTAAAAACAATGTATGTCCTCGGCCTAACAAGGGTTCACACATGTTGAGCACGACGTTTGTACTCGCTGGCAGACTTGGATCCGTTACATCATCACCTACATAAATTTTGAAAGACAGACAGTAGCCAGAACTTGATTCACAAATTTTGTAAATTTTTATTCCAAACCTAGAACGTTTAGACCTATTACACTGGACATATGAAAGGCGGCCTCTGAATTTCATTAGACTTTCATCTAGAGCAATGTCTTGTGAAGGTAAATATAATTCTGAAAATTTGGAGCAGAAATGTTGTATTATAGACCTAATCTTTCTTAGTTTGTCACTACTATCGACTTGTTCATCGTCAACAAAATGTAAAAATCGTGAAATTTTAATAAATCTTCCCCTGCTCATGGTTTCACGAAAAATAGGAGTGTTTATACACCTGTTTTTACTCCAGTATAACTGTATTCTTGACTTTCGCACTTGTGACATTAGTATAACTAACGCAAAATATGCCCTAATTTCGTCGGGTGTAGTCTCAAACCATTTGTCATCGTCTTTCAACTTTTTTCTGTCAGGATTGCTCAACTGTTTTGCTGCATATGAATTTGTCTCGACAGATATATTGTCAAACAAAGGGTTCATGTATTCACAAAAAACTGAGAGTTCAGATAGTGGCTGCGTATCAAACTTTTTCAATAAATTTTCACTAACCCCACTGTATTCACTAAACTTATGTACAACAGGTTTATTGTCACTTTTTGTCCAGTTCCAGTCAGTCAAGTTAGTCTGTGCCGAGGTACGAACTCGTTTCGAAAGACTCGGCACACCGTCGTTATTTGCTTCACTTTCCGTGTCATCAGAACTATTATACGCATCGCTAGTACTCGAACTAAGGACTTCAGGGTCTATTTCGTCGTCACAAACATCACTGCCTTCAATATCACTCTCTAAAACACTATCTATTAGCTTTCGTATTCCTTCTTCATCAACACCAGCATATCTGCTTGACGCCATGATGGCAACTGACATGAGCGAAATTATGTGAAAAAAGATTCTCTTATCTCTTGTTCCGGAAGTGTGCGAGAACCCGGTGAAAGGGAAAAAACCGAAGCCACATGTGTAAACTTCAGCTCAGAATGCATACAAGTGGCATCTGTGGGTTATTGACTGAACTATATGGGTTGATGTACAGCTGTGCATCGTCGCGAGCAGAGCTCGTCATTTGATTCATATGCCACGAGTAACTATGACGAGCTAGGGTCGTCAAATGATGCGATTGGGTTAAGAAAAGAATATTCATTAGGACATATTCTCTATGGAACATTGTACAAGTGTTTCCTTGACGACTGCTTTCTATTGTAGAAATATATATTTTCTCTTGAGTTATTTTTTTTTTTGTTTTAACGTTGTCAAACTTATATTCATTTTAAGGACACTTCCTCTAAAGCATTACTTCGTCAATTTATATATTTTTCATCTAAACAGTGTTATGTGGCTGAAGATGTTGATAATATATGAAACATGTACCACTTTTGACCATTAAAAATTGCCTTAAGCAATCATTGTATCGACTAGGTGGAAAACAAATAAATACTTAATTGTGAAATGCCTTCATGTCGGAAAAATTCATATCTAGTGTTTCTATATCCCTGTTGGATAGTTTTTATTCATATATTTAGTAGTACGTTTTCTTGCTTAACATGTTCATTTTTGTTGTCCCCTGCAGAAACATCTTAATGAGGTTTTACTGTACTTGCAGAAGTTTCCAGCATCTCAAATTTTACTCTGTACCAGTGCATTATATCCTCGACTTTATATGTTTGAAAAAGTCTGTAATTTTCTTCTGAACACTCCCAGACATAAACGAATATTCAAGGTAGTCAGCAACCACTGTACTTGAATTTAACACAGATTCTGGTGCATCACTTCATGACAGGAGAAAATCCTGAAGACTACGTGCCGTGTTTGTTGCCTGCACAAGAGTTCAACTTTGTTGAACACTTTGAGGCACATCTTCATCTTCCACCTCATCATCACATGGATTCCTATCACTTATAATATCTGCCACAATCTCCTCTTCAGTGATTTCCTTTTCCACTAACACATCACAGTCCACGTTGACATAATCAGTAAGATTTACATTTGTTGGCACACCCAACTTTTCATACAAATGCTTCCAGGTCTCCTCTGTTTCTGCATCCAACTTTTCACTTTCTGTAATGTTGACTTCTCCATAACCCACTCCAGCTTTTCTAAAGAAGTTCCTTATTACCTCTTCTTTTAGCTCTATGCAGCACTGAACATTTGCATTACTTCCAATAAGTTGACATTAATGTCTCTCTCCGAGGCAGTGTTACATAGCATACGCCGGACCCGAGCTCGGTAATGCTGCTTCACCACGTGAATTATCCCCTGATCTAGTGGCTGCAGAACTGAGGTAGTATTTGGAGGCAAAAGTACAACTTCTACATGTCCCAAATGACGGGGTACACAATTTTGAGTGGAGCAATTGTCTAAGATGAGAAGAATTCTCCTCTTTTTGGACTTCATCTGACGTTTCAATCACAACAACCACTCTTTGAAGATCACTGATGTCATCCATGTCTTGTTGTTGTTCCTATATTCACAGGGCAGATGTTGTACTCCCTTGAAGCACCTTGCTTTCCAAACTTCCCAATTATGAAAGGCTTCAGTTTTTAATTCGTCCCTGTGGAGTTGGTGCACAGAAGAGCTATTATCCATTCTTTTGAGCTTTTGCTCCCAAAACACTTACTGTATTTCCCTTGAATTCAAGGTTTTTGTTCAGCATTAATTTGTAGAATAATGCAGTCTTGCCTGCATTATAAATATCCGCCAGTGAATATTCTTTCAAGGCAGCTGATTCTCTCTTCATCTGCCATGAAGATGCAACTTCTTTGGGACACTGTTTGCTTCACCATTTAAAGCCGTAAGGGAAATGCCATATCTTTCCTAGAACCCATGAAGCCAACCAGTACTCCCCATTAATTCCAGAAATCCAAGCGAACGTGCAAAGGATCGTGTACACTTGCATAGCAGTGGACCATTGACAGGAATGTTTCTGGTCTGCATTTCGACAAACCGTGTATAAAAGCTTTGTCCACCTCCTCATAGTCTGCTGTCCTCTTCTTTCATTGTGGGCCAAGGGCATCAGCATCAATATTCTGCTCTATCTTACTTTTCAGTTATAGAAAAGTAGGTAGTGTTGAAGGGCTGATGCCATAGATTTTCACTTCCCAAAGTATTTCACATTTTTCTTTTAAAGAAAACTTCTCTCACTTCTTTAGATCCATACTGGCGAAAGAGTTAACTGGCACACTAATACAGTATGCACGTTGCTTCACGAGTGAAAGATAAACAATGAACGCATCATGAAACATGGATAAACAAAATGCAGTTCTGAAGGTAGAGGTGTGAAACTGCAACGTTCAGTGGTTGATTGAAAATGTGGTGTTCCTACCCAGCCGACAGCGTTACTTCTTACTCATGCATCCACAAAGACACACCCAAAATGCTGTCAGTTGGTACACTTATTTATTTAGAACTAATTATTTACAAGTTACCCATTAAACATGCATATAACCTAACTACCTGCTGTCAAAACAAAACACTCACATCAGAAACATCAATAAACCACCATTTTAACAACTGCCTATCATTAAGCACATGTTACATGGAGATTGCAACCTTAAAATAATTGATTGCTGACTGTTTACAAACATGTCTGCCTCAACACAACATGGCGTCACACAAATACTCCTGTTAAGCCATAACTCCAACTAAGCAATAACTCGTCTCCAGCATCAAGACTACCTATTTATATATGTGCCTGGCCAGGCGTCTAGAAAGATATGTCACAAATACCTTCCAGTAAGTTCACGAGTGCCTAGCAACATGGTTATAAATTGAAGAATATTCTACAATCATCTCGTCTAGCCTAGTGCCAGTCTGGATATTACATCGTGTTACACAATACTGCAGTGGAGTACAAATATATACAGGTAATAATAAATTATATACTATTAATTACTGGTTCTTACATTAACTGAACTCATATAAATATCTATATACATCACAAGTTTCATGACATAACCTCACAAACAATGTGATAATCAGAGTACGTAAGTAATAATAACAATACTAATACTAAATGGATGGAAACACTTCATAGCCATACATTACAAGTCATAATAATAATAATAATATTAATAATAATAATAATAATAATAATAAGCTCGATACTTGCATTACTTACCCATGGGTGAGAGAATATTATTTTCAAGTTATATCAGTTTGTTGCACCTGCGTCATTACGTATTGGTTACTTTGAAATTGATATCCAGCTCAACCAATCGTGTACATGTATGGAAAATGGCTACCTGAACCTTATCCTGTAAACATGAATACTGTAATCCAATCTGTGCACCCCAATATTTGAAAATATTTTCATTAATAGAAAATTGGCTTTAATTGTCTTTTTATGTATAAGAAATTAATCCTACATAATGACATTCCGTACCGGTACACCAAAACTGAATAAGATGATCTTTACGTGCTGTTGGGTAGGCAACCTGCTCGTCAGAATTGTGATGTGCTGACCTTCCCCTGATTTGTAATTGGGTAGTTTCGCTTGTGTGTTGTATAGAGTGTACTGTCTGGTGTTAGCTGTTTAGAGACATGTTATGCAAAATACTCGGCAATTAAAACAGGATGAATTTCAGTTATATTTTGAAGAAAAAAGATGTTAAATATAAGCAAAAATTCTACATTTTAATTTGTTATACTTAATGTTTAAAATTTGTTAAAATGACATATTTTTAACACATATTCAATAGGGAAAAGGGAAGGGGCCTAAAAATAATTTTGCTATTTTGAACATTTAGTTAAACTGGCATTCATTACAACCTATCTCCACTCACGGCAGATGGAATGCAAGACAGCTGGTGATAAGGAAAAAGGTTGGGAAAAAGAACTGTCTCGAGAGTTCTGAATAGACAAAATTTATGATTATGTTGGCAGTCTGGTTCTTCCCCGAGAGGAAAGAAATGTGTATTGCAAGAAGTGTGCGTAGTAATCGTCAGATAGCAGACAAATGCAGTGGTTATCCCTACTGGCAGAGATAAACATTCCTTGGAATATTACTCGAATTTCAGTGAACAAAACACTATCGAAATAAGGTTCAAGGTATATCATTTGAAAGCTCAAACCTTTCACTTCAAGGAGAAATTAATTAAAACACGAACAGCTTTAATTGTAACTGCTAGATCGCAATAAAATACACGCGTGCACCATGCAAGCAGTGCTCGTCACTCCACCATGCGTTATGCTTGCTGCATGACAAGCAATGCTCGGTGCTCCACACTGACAGGTTAAGGAGCGCTCGGACCTTGGCTAAAATATTGGCCTTCTGCCACACTTGTTCTGTTTTTGAGGGACTAATTCCTCACCGAAATGTATTTTCTTTACATGCCTCACAGATGATTCAGATATACCCAGTCATTCAGAAATCTCTCGATTTGAATACATACTGGTGCCAATCATTGCTTTTACCTGCACAATCTTTTGAGATCTCAAGTCACTTTCTTTACCCATTGTTTTTTGTATCACATTGTATCTAAAATCTCTCAGTAATCAGAAAACCTAGTCAGGAAACCAACAATACTAGATGTTAATAATGAACTCACAATTCAGACATGTCAGCTCTTGCTGTTGGTTTTGCTGCTCTCAAGACCACAACTGGCACTTGTTCATCAATAATCAGCTCTCACAAGAATGATTCTGCACAACAAATAAGCTCATTTCATTCAGTAATAGCTGTTTTACAATATTACACCCATTAAACAATGATAGGTAAGCCAGTTTACAAAACCAGACCCCAGAAACATTTTTTAAAAACAATTTGTTTTACGTCACACCGACACAGATAGGTCTTATGGTGACTGTTGGATAGGAAAAGTCTAGGAGTGGGAAGGAAGTGGTCATGGCCTTAATTAAGGTACAGTCCCAGCATCAGCTGTGTAAAAATGAGAAACTACAGAAAACCATCTTCAGGGCTGCTAACAGTGGGGTTCAAACCCACAATCTCCCTGATGCAAGCTCACAGCTGTGTGCCCCTGACCGCATGGCCAACTCGCCTGGTAGACCCCAGAAACAAATGAATTATAAAAATAATCAGGGAATATTTGTATGTAAATAATCTGATATAGATGTTGATTCCCATAGGGAATCTGAAACATTTGTTCCGAATGAGTAATAATGTCCAATAACGGACCATTTATATTGGTATTGTAAATAATCTGTTGTGTACAAAATTAAAAGCTGCATGCATGCATACAAACATAATGTACACACATAATTATGTACAGTAGTGCTTAAAAGCAGGTGAAGGAGGGCAGAGTCCTAACCTCTGTCATGGAGTGTATAAGCAACATGTTACAGTGTGTGTCTAAGACACAGACACATTTCACTAGTATGCATAGAAACACATTTTACATTGGCTCATAAGTATTTTGTGGCCTATTCTGAATAGTATATCATCGATTAAATGGGAATATTTTATATTTATAATAGTCTTATTCATTTTTAAGGTAACAGAACAGGAATAATTTTCCGTAGATCTAAGGCAATCTTAAAATACATACATACATCATACATTATCATTATAGACTGTTATGCCTTTCAGCGTTCAGTCTGCAAGCCTCTGTGAATTTACTAAACGTCACCACAATCCTCTGTTTGCAACAAATGCTGTGGCCTCATTTAGTTCTATACCTCGTACCTTTAAATCGTTAGAAACTGAGTCTAACCATCGCCGTCTTGGTCTCCCTTTGACAACGATGGTTAGACAATCTTAAAATGCCTTAAAATTTCAGTGTGCTGTTGCTAGGAAGTTTAGGATATCCTAACAGCTGATAAGTCAACAAGATTGACCTATTGACCTATTATATTGCGGCACATCCAGGTCAGGTCGGCCCCAGAAATTCACTTTACAGGAGGTTAGAATAATTATGGAACAATCAGTTGCTGATCCCAAGAAATCTCCAGGGGGAATTGTGGATTGTTTCCAAGAGCATCATGGACAGGATATTTGTTTTTCCACTGTAAAACACTGTTAAGCAGCTGCTGATTGAAATGATAGATGACTTAAGAAAACTGCTGATCAGTCCAAAATGTTGAAGGGCCAAGTAATCAATCAATCCAATCAATCAATCACTCAATCAGTCTGTCATCTTTGATCTGTATTTAGGGGTATCGCTCAGGTGGTTGATTCCCTATCAGTTCTTTACCTATCATTTTCTTAAATGATTTCAAAGAGCTTGGAAATTTGCAGGTTATAAACTTCATTTTCCTCGTCCGTATTGAAGATCTACTTGTGATACAATTCCTTTAGTTTGCCAATTGCCACCTTTTCAATACAATAACAATATGTTACAAACTTACATATTTATTATGATGTTTACATGGTACATGTTTCGCTCTTTTCTGTGAGCATCATCAGCCAAACTATCATTAATCTAGGATTGTGTAAGATCATAAACAATTCTATGGTTCAAAATTACTCTTATAAAACTAATTGACAATCTTATAATATTTTAAAAGTCACACTACAATAAAATTATGTCTTAAGTTAACACTTTTTGTCTAAAATCTTCTTCAGTCTAAACATTTTATCGCCGAAAATTATCCGGTGAACATCTTTTAAAAATTGTTTAAAATGAGAATAAAATAAAAATAAAAAACTTTGAAATCTGGCTAGTTGTGTTGATTCCCGTTGCTTAAAACTTCATAACAGTATTGAATATCTTCTGCAGTTGTTAATTGTTATTATGGATAATAGACTTGTTCTCGTTGCTGGAGTAACATTTATAAAATTTATTGGTATTAAATTTGATTATCAATGGGGTAAAATTGTTCGTGAACAAACTTGTTGATAAAACACTTTTTGATGTGATATTGGATTCAAAATGTTCTCGAACGTTCCATAATGACTCGTTGGTGTATCTGTAATGAAAGATAAAAATTATATTTAAAGTTTTGATTGTATTTCTGTATAACATCTTATTGGAAGAAATGTCACTTACTTTCCTTTCTGCTGCTTGATTGTTTGGTGTTACTCCTAGCTTCTTGAGAACTATTTGTTATCCTGTTTGCACTTCTTGTGTTGTATGTGCGAGTGTGGATGATTTTACGTTTTGGCAGGGAGGGGGAAGGGGAAGTTAAGGTAGCTGCAGTAGACTGTGGAGGGGATAGTCTAGGGGAAGTGAGGGGAGGAGTTGAGTTTGTTTGTGTCAATAAGCTATTAACTTTTATCGGATTAAAACGTTTATAGAATTTATTTATATCTGATTTGAGTATTTGCATTAGTTCCGGTAATTGTAATAAGATGGGATTCTTTATTTCTATTTCGTCATTTAGGTTTTTATTTTTATTGTATTGTTGATCTAAATGAATGTATATGTTTTCCAATTCCGTCATTTCTTTCCCTTTTTCTACTCTTCTTAAGATTTTTAAATCCCTTTCAATAGTTGTAAAACTGTGTCCAGTTTCTTGCATGTGTGTACTCATTGCAGAATGTTTCCTATGTTTGGCTGCATTTACATGTTCAAGATATCTTATTATAAAGCTTCGGCCAGTCTGGCCAACGTATGAAAAATTGCACTCTGCGCACGTGAGTCTGTATATTCCAGATCCTTGATATTGATTATTATTAGTATTAACTTTATTATGGTTGAAGAAAACGTTTCTGTTCGTGTTTTGGGTCTTGAAGGCAATGTTAATATTTTGTTTTTTGATGGTATTAGTGATTTAGTATATCGCTGGGTTAGTAAATGTGAAAGTTGCAAATTTTTATTTTTTATTTTTATCTGGTACAAGATTAGTGGCCAATTTTATTTTCACCTTATTAATGATTTTGTTAATCATTTCTATTTTGTAACCGTTATTGAGTGCTAGATCTTTTATGAAATCAAGTTCTTTCTTTAAATTCTTGTTTGTTAGTGGAATTTTTAGGGCTCTGTAAACTAAACTCAAAAATGCTGCCTGTTTGTGAGAGTTGGGGTGGAGTGACTCATTTTTGATCGTTACTGGAGTAAACGTCGGTTTTCTATAAATCTGGAATTCAAATTTGTTTCCTGCTCTCTTTATATTTATATCTAGGAAACTTAATGAATTGTTCCTTTCATCTTCCTTAGTGAATTTTATATTATTGTCTAATTTATTTAAGAAATCCAAAATATTATCACTATTGTTCAGTTTACTGTCTATTATAACAAACGTGTCATCCACGTATCTCAGCCAAAGGTTTAGTCCATCTATGTTATTTATAATTTTTACGTGTTCTAAATGATCCATATAAATGTTTGCTAGTATACCTGATGCAGGGTCACCCATTCCTAAGCACATTTGCTGATATATCTTTTGATTAAATGTGAAGTAATTATTATTTAAAGTAAATCTTAATACATTTATGAATTCTTCTATTTCACACTTACTTAATTTACTATGATTGAATAAATTTATTTTGATTATATCAATGGTTTCGTTGATCGGTATGCAAGGGTACATATTAGTTATATCATATGAACACATTTTATGATGTGGTTGCAGTTCGAATTCATTTAGTTTATCACAGAATTCGATTGAATTATTAATTGTAGAATTATTGTAAAATTTATAGTGCTTTTTCAAAAAATGATGCATAAATTTAGAGGTCTTGTATGTTGGGCTATTCATGCAGTTAATTATAGGTCGCATAGGTATGTTAGATTTATGGATTTTAGGCATGGCTCTGGCTGTTGGTATTTTGGGATTCATATTTATCAGCTTCTAACATTCCAGATCATTAAAGAGAAAAGACGAATTTTTAAGTAATTTCTTTAGATTTCGTTGAATTTTGATTGTAGGATCTTTCTGTATTATCGAATAGGCTCCATTTGAGAAAAATTCTTCTGTTTTCTTAATGTAATCTTGCTTATTTAAAATAACTGTAGTTTCTCCTTTATCGGCTTTGGTTACTATTATGTTGCTTTCGTTGATTTTAGTTTTTAATTCTTTGATTTGTTTCATGAGGTCGGGATTTAAGTTGTTATTTATTTCTTTTATTAAGGTTGGAAGTTTCTTTTTAACTTTGAATCTTGTATCACTTTGCGATTCTAAAGGCAATTTCCCTATATTAGATTCTACTTCAGCTACAGTGGTTATTACGTCTTCTATTTGATGATGGTTAAGCCAATTAAATTTTGATCCTTTATTCAATAAGCTCATTTCACTATCCGTGAAGGTGACATCTGATAAATTTACAGTGGCTGGGATGTTTTTAAGGTCTGAGTTAGTCTGTTTTATTCTTGTATTATGTTTTTTGGATTTTGTTTTGTTCTCTCTTAAAAGTGATATTTTGTTTTCTATAGTTCTTTGTTTCTTCTCTAATATACCAACGAGTTTCTCATTAGTAAATTGTTGTATTGATTGCCATTCTAATGGGGTTAGAAGGTCAGAGATTTCTAAATGTGTACGTTAAAGTTGTAAGTTTAAAAGCGACTTTTTTCTGTAATGTGTTTTTATCTCGTTTTTTAGCCAGATTTCATTTACTTTGTTTTGAGTGTCTACTAAATTTGGCATTGATAAGTTTTGTCTTTGTACAGATTTCAAAAACTTTGGTACTAGTTTGAATTTTAAACATTCTTTTAAAAAATATATGTCTTTCGCTATCTTAACCATAAGATTAATCTGTTTTTAATCTTGTTATTAGCCTGGTTGGCCATTACATTGCAGGTTATAAACTTCATTTTCCTCGTCCGTATTGATGATCTTATTCATACCGGTAAAATAGGCACCTGTGAAGTGGTATATCTTGCGAAGTTGTCTTTGTTCATCACATGATCACACTTCCATGCAAGTATGTGAGTTCTTTTGTCTTAGTTTTGGCGGTAAAGTGGTGACAAACTCTGTTTCATTGTGAATACGGGATGCGTGACTGTTGAAGATTTATAGCGATTTTGGTTGCCAAATTTACATATACAGTAAAACCTGTCTTAAAAGACACCTCTCACCGGCGGACACCCCTCATTGGCGGACGATTTTCTAGGTCCGTAATTAAATGCCATGTTGTGTATGAGTAATTTACCCCTCTTATACGGACACCCTTTATTACGGACACGGACACACCAGAGCCACGAGAAACTCCAATTAAACCTCTCCTAACGGACACTTTCTTTTTCAAAAAATTCTGTATTTGTGTCCTGTACAGTATGTATTCGCTTACTTTTTGCACAGCCGGTACTTCCTAGCATCACAGACACCGTAACTTTTGATCCTGGCTGTACACATTCTTGGAAGGCAACACTAAGCTACGCTATCACTTCCGGAAGTTGTGTGATCTGACATGCTCGACAGCGCTGGAATTCGTACCTTCACTGTGAGGTTACTTTTCATTGACTCGTGGGCTTTGGATGTGTTCAATTTTACGTTAGTAAGTGTGTGTAAACTTTAAAAGAAAAGGTAGGCATAATAGACTATCATAAACGTGAGAAGTGTGGTGTGCGTAAACTGTCCGAAGTGTTCAAGATTGGAAAGACACAGGCAGCTGAAATAGCGAAAAAGCAAGAGGAACTAGTGAAAGAATGGCATTTAAATGGCAACAAACAGCACATTGAACTGTTTCAAAGTGGTAGTGGAGCTCTCATTGACAAGGCAAAGTTAGAGTGGTTTGCTAAAATAAGAAGTCAGAATGTCCCTGTGTCAGGACCAGTGATACAAGCAAAAGCGTTAGAATTCGCGACAGAATTAGGTATTGGAGATTTCAAAGCCTCGAATGGCTGGCTAGAATGATTCAGAAAGCGACATGGTATCAACTTCAGAGTGATTTGCGGAGAATCATCCAGTGTTAATATGGAGATTATTGACACCTGGCAAGAAAAAATACCTTCAATCATAGACGGGTATGCTCCGGAAAATATTTTGAATGCCGATGAAACTGGATTATTTTTCCGTGCTTTACCCGACAAAACTTTGTGTTTCAGAGGAAATCGTTGTACTGGTGGAAAAGTTGCGAAAGAACGTCTTACGGTCTTGTTATGTGCAAGTATGAGTGGAGAACGGGAGGAGCCCCTTGTGATAGGAAAAGCTGCAAAACAGAGGTGTTTTAAAAATATGGACGTTACAAAGTTTGGCATTGAATGGAAAGCAAATAGGAAAGCATGGATGACCAGAGAAATAATGACAGAGTGGCTAGGACAATTGGACAGAAAAATGATACGCCAGGAGCGAAAAGTGTTGTTATTCCTCGATAATGCAGCATCGCATCCGGATTCAATTAAGTTGCAAAATGTGAAGATCGTCTTTTTCCCACCAAATGTAACATCAGTTTCTCAGCCGCTTGACCAAGGAGTGATCCTTGCCAGTGATCACCTATATCGAAATTGATTCAGATATTCCAACAGAGTGTGAGAGTGGAGACACGAAAACGATTCTTCAGTCAATCCAAGGGAAGAGGGACAAAAATGAAGATTCTGACGAAAGCGGGAGTGAAGGTGATGCTAATGACGACTTTGAAGAAAATACAGAAATGAATGTGCTGCCAATAACCTCATACAGTGAGGCTCTCAGCATTGTTAAGCGACTGAAAGAATTTTATTATAAACAAAACGATGAAAAAGGTGTAAATTTGACCCAGGATTTAATTGCACATTGTGAAAACATCATTGCTAAACCGAAATGGACAAAACAAACGAACATTAAGGATTTTTTTCAAGTGCTAATGTTTTACTGTACTGTGCTAGATATTGCTACATCTACTGTACATACGGATTTGAAGTTTCAAAAACTCATACGTTCTTCTTAATTTTAACATGGTGAACGGCAGTAGTGTACAGTGTGCTCAATAGAGGTTTCCATAGAAGTGTTTTTGTCTCTTTAATACAGTGCATCGCAGCTGCAGCAGCCCATCTACAACTTTCTCATGTGAGTACAGTGCAGTATATTGTACAATACTGTATACAGTATACAATTAAAGGTACATTTGCGAGAATTGTTAACACATACAATATATGGGGTATTGTGTTCCAACTTATGTTTAATGGTACCGGTTTCATAACCTCTCGCGGGCGGACACCCCTTCATAACGGACATTTTTTTCGGTCCCGAAGGTGTCCGTTATAGGGAGGTTTTTCTGTATTGCTCTTCTAGGGTATATGCTAATCGTGTGTTACAAAATGCGAAATGTTTGAAATAATGAAGCGATTTCTTGTGCAGGAAAATACGTATGGTGGTGTTACCATGATTAGGGACGCTAGTAATAAATCATAAATAGTTCAAAAATTTAGAGAGGAATACTCGAAAGAATGGCCCTGTTTACTACGTTGTTCAAAATCTCATTCACATGTGATTTGTAGTGTGTGCGTAGCCACCATATTTCAGATTCTCATGAGGAAGAACAAGACTGAATTCCGTGCCAATATGAACACCGAACTGTTAAGTGCTCTCTTAGTGCAAAGGATGCATGTGATATCAAAAGAAAAAGCATGTCACCAGTGTACGTTTACCAAACAGCAACTATAAGCTGCTAAGGGAGCAACTACAGTACTCATCAAACAAAAAGATCCTTCAACCTCCACTCAGATATGTACTGCAGATCATGTTGAAGTTAGTTATGGTCGGAAGTTAGTTACTGTTGAGTTACTGTTAGTTATTGTTTGGAAGTTATTGGTTGAAGTGTCATGGTGTAGCAAGGTTATACTTGCAACCACGCGGACGACATGCTTTTAAACAGTCAACTGTTTCATTTTAGTTTCAATGTTGTCATCTCAATGTGCAGCGATTGGCAGTTGTATTTAAATGGCGGGTTGTGATGTGCGAGTTTTGTTTTGACAACAGTTATGAAGGTTATGTGTGTGTTAATTTGTGAATATATGTGAATAAAATAATTGTACGAACTGACAGCACCTCATGTGCGTCTTTGTGGATACATCACTCTATTACACTGAAAATAATAATGTTCTTGTTTTATGTCTGTCCTAAAGACTAGTTATTGATAGATGCTGGGGTGTTGTAATTTTGTCCCGCAGGAGTTCTTTAATGAGCCAGAAGCCAATGACACGGAGTCATTATCTTTAAAACACCCTTAAAAGGCATATTACATGCTTTTTCACTGTTGTGAAATAAGGATGATTGGAGTAACAAACTGAATAAATCATAATTACATTTTTAATCTGTAACGGGCCATCGGAGACCGCAGGTTCCTTATAACCAATATACTCTGCAGTTATCCCTTAATAACCTCCAAAAGTTTGTTGTTGGAATTTGGGTTCACCCTGTATACATTTGTAACAGTTTATAAATACTAATAAACATAAATATAGAATATCATTAATAAAAATATATAAATAAATAAAATAAACTTGAAATCGAATTAAATTAATAAAAATATTTAATCGAAATGTCCGTAGTATGGGCGCTGGAGTTCACCAGAATGGATCCCTCGAATTTTGATAGAGCATGATAAACTTTATATCCCAGGGCATGTACATAATGCTGCGTACTGGTACATCTGCTGCAGGCCTTACCTAACCTCCTGAAAACGACTAAATAGGTGGGAACTGCATCTAGGTTCATCAATAACTCCACTGATTCTAAAGTAGGTAACTATATTCTTAACAAAATCCGTGCATGAGCACCTCATCAACACACAAAATTATACATATAATACACACATGAAATATTGCTGGAAGACTCCATATTTACAACAACAATGAAAACAGTGGGAAAAAGAAAGCGAGAACTAAACTACCATTTGTAGACGGTCCGATGAACAATGTACATACATGTAGATAAAAACCCTTCACTGTCTCTTTATCAATACTACTTGCCGATTCTCATAATCGTCAGTTATCACATCACACAGATACTGCACCTTGTAATACTGTGTTTACATACTTTAACACTTGTTGTAAAGATATATACATTTGAGCAACACACGCCTGTTGATCCTCAACATAAATTATGATAAGTCTGAGATAGCTTTCACCAACATATAATGCCAGACCTCCACAAGGACTACAACACTTAATGCGTACGCCCTCCGCAATTTGTTGGATCAGCCACTTTCCACGAACATAACAAGACTACGTTCCACGAACGTTTGAAGTCCAGTCCATTGCAGCCGTGTCACTCCAGTACCGTGTATAAGCACCACTTCCTTCCCATACAGTGTCAGTTGTGGTTCTTTCCTTCTAGTACAGTGTCACTGGTTGTTGTTTTAGTAGTAGTGGTTCCTTTCCGCTGTGATGTCGAAGTTTATATAAAGACCTCGGCGTTCCCCTTCCTCTCACATGATACGTCTTGATTGGTCCTTGCCAGCCAATCATGAGTGATCCTCATAAACAAACGCTGGGGTATATCACATGACTCATAGAACTTTCCTAGTACAATAACATCAACAAACACATCTCATCAGACACTGGAATGCCCGCATGAGTCATCCAAATTACCAGAGTCCAAGATAGCAATGTTTTCCCAGTACAAAACAAATTACTCATACCTACATATGTGGATATCTCCCAGCTTACAAATATAAATGACAAAATATACAAATGAAATATTGATGATGATAATAATAATAATAATAATAATAATAATAATAATAATAATAATAATAATAATAATAATAATAATAAATCGAATACTGACAATAATATCTATAACTTCTACATACAGTGCGAGGGTGTGATATATGTACTTTCACACATTTTTTTAACAAATCCAGACTCTGGTCATAAGGAAACACTCCAGTTGTTCCTTTCTCTAATTTTTCCATCATTTTTTGTTTAAGGTGGAGGAGAAGGTGAAATTACCTGAAGGTGAGCAGTTAACTGAAGACGAGATCCTTTATTACTATCAAAGCCTATTTGAAGAGTTTGCTGTTCTTCGGTATGAAGACATCACAAATCTCATTGTTGATGGGAATATGTCCCTCATATGTGGTGACTCACTCCTGCTTAGTTGTATGAGGAATGATTATCATACACAAAATGGTGGGCAATTACTACATCTAGTATATTTATGTGAACGCTTGATTCAGTTGCTTCAGAGGAAAAGAGGTACCTTTGAGTTTGTGTTTTTTGATATCTGGAGACAGACACTGGTAGATGAGTCTTTGTCTCTCGCTCGGTCTGTACTCGAAACTCACTTGAAGAAAAATACCAATATCAAAGTCCATCATTTTGTTGCTACATGGGACCCTGCATTTAAGGAGTTCATCAATTTGCACAAGCCAAGCTTTCTTCTTGTAGATGTTGATTTGCCTAGTGTTCTTTCCAGTTTTCAGGAGACTGTTAATGTCACAGTAGCTGAAATATTTGTCTACTGCCAGGTACTGTTTGCCCTCAGTTTGGATCTGCCTTGTGTCAGCCTGGAGAAGGTGGAATTAGATATTTCTGTTATATATGCTTTTACAGTGGGTAGAAAGTTATATAAGAGGAGGTGTAGATTTCTGGCCTTAAACTATCTCATGCACATAAGTAGTGGAAGTAGTGAGAATACAAGATTGCCCACACTACCGCTGAATTCTATAGACTTTGGAGTTGGAGTGGACATCAGGCACGTTGTGACTGTTATGGCAGCATCGTGGTACCTCCTGGAATGTAAAGACACCTACTCAGAAGACTGGATTCGTGTATTCTTACTTTATTCAGCTATGATAGAAATATTACCTCTCAAGAACAGAGGCTGCCCTGTTCCTAGAGAAACACAATCAGCTGGTCTCCTTGCTTTTATTAGAAAGATCCAATTCTATATGAAATGTGCTCTAGCTCAGTTTGAAGGAAGTGAGTTCCTTTATGACAAAGTGTCAGATCTCTGGCATGGGAACTTGTTTATCAATATACTTGAGCACATAAATTCTGTTCTCAGAAATCCAGGTGATCTTGGAATTCGCTCTTCAGAAGTTTACATGAGACTTGCAGAAGAGGTCTACATAGTTTCAGGAAAACCATTTGAGGCATTTCCCATCATTACAGAGAACCTTGAATGGAACAAGCCCAGAACAGTCAGCAAGAAGGGAGAAGTAGCGCAACCTGAAACTCCTCCTTTGTGTCTGCCTTTGGAAAAGCTTTTACCTACATCATGCCAGCTTAGCTGGGAATTTTGTGGTGACCTCTTGCATGAAGTGCGCCAACAAGTTTCAGAATATGATGCTAGAATACATACATTTATAACTAAAGAGGCAAGTTACACTGAAGTGCATCATTGGCATTCTCATTTTCCACTCACTGATGAACAAGATCGCATCAAAAATTCAATAATACAACCCACCAATGATTATGAAAGGCGGAAGTATGAAAGACTGCGCAATAAGATGGCAAAATTTATGGATACGTATGGTGCTAGCATAGAAGGAAGACAGACTATTTCTAAAACAATTATCTGCAAGAGTAGAATTAATTCTAAGAAAGTGTCAAAGGAGAAGAAATTGAGTAAAAATGCTTTGAAAATCATACAAGCCAATATAGAAGGGAAGGAAAAAGATGCTAAGAAAGTTGAAGATGAAATGCTTGATAATTTCAAAGACAATTTTAAGAAATGGAAGCAGAAGGGAGAATATGCAGTAGCTTTAGAAAGTGCAAAAATCCTAAGGAAGAAGATAACCAATGAAGAGGGTATTAGGAGAATCTTAATGTACATAGCACAGTGCTGTAACTTGCTCTGGTGCGACGAGTGTAGAATGAAGAAGAAAACAGCAGAAAGAGATCTTACTTACGCAAAGGAATTGTTTCTTGTTGTGGGACAGATCCTTACAAGATCAAAAGAAACTGGGATTCCCCTCTCTGATACTCAAAAGACAGACCTTGGAAAATGGCTTTGGCGCCTAGGCTTTGGAGAAGTAGCTAACCTCTGGAAACTGCCGAGACCCGTAAGAGATGATGCCACTTTTGAAGTGGGTTTGTCTTGGGTGCGATTCCAATTGATACATCTTGGAGCTGATCTAAAGAGAAAGAGTACAGGTGAAAAAGATCCTCGAGTGGACTTCGTTCCTGATCGTTGGCAAAAAGAATTATTTGATATAATAGACCAGCGCAAGTCTGCCTTGATAGTTGCTCCAACATCATCAGGAAAGACTTATGCCAGTTATTACTGCATGGAGACTATATTGACTGAAGATGATGAAGGTGTGGTGGTGTATGTTTCGCCAACCAAAGCTTTAGTGAATCAGGTGGCAGCCACTGTTTATTCTCGCTTTAAAGGTAAACGTATGCCAGATGGTAAATCTGTTTTCGGAGTGTTCACTCGTGACTATCGGACTGACGATATGAACTGTCAGATATTGGTTACTGTTCCCCAGTGCTTGGAAGTGCTTCTGCTTTCTCCTCGGAGACAAGCTTGGGTCAGAAAGCTAAGGTATGTTATTTTTGATGAAATACATTGCCTTGCTGGACAGGCAGGAGGAATTTCTTGGGAGACATGTATCCTAATGATGAGATGCCCATTCCTTGCATTGTCTGCCACTATTGGAAATCCTAAACAGTTTCACACATGGTTGCAAGATGCAGAGAACTTTAAGAGAGAGAGAGATCGACTGGATAAATGTGAGAGATCATCTTACAAAGTTCACTTGGTTGTTCACTCTGAACGACACAGCGATCTCAAGAAGTACATTTACACTTCTGAAGGGGATATGATTCACATTCACCCATATGCCTACATAGATGAAACAGTTATCAGGGAACACAATGGTATTCCAAATCACATTTCATTAGCCCCAGAAGAGACTTTTCAACTATATATGGCCATGGAGACAGCATCTAAGGCAAGCGACGCAGTTCTTTCATACAAACCTGAAACTTACTTCAGCCAGACAAGTTTTTTGACTAGAAATGAAGTTAGGGAGTATGAAAACAAATTAAGGTCTCTTTTGCAGAATTGGGTTGTTGAAGATATGGAGACATACAGTGCAGTTATTGCCAAGCTGAAATTGCCACTGGAACAGGCCAACATTTATGAAATTGGATTTCATTTTGTAGCATCAAAATTTTTGAAGTTTATTCAGAAACTAAAAGAGAAACAGATGCTCCCAACCATTTTCTTCCGGTTTGATAAAGGTGATCTTGATTACCTTTTTGCACATTTTGTTGCATATTGTTCTCCTTTGGAGATTGATATTAATGTTTCAAGTAACTCTAGTAAGAGCAATGATGTTAGTGAAGAAAACAAGAAACATGTTAAATCCTTGTGTAGAACTGGTGGTCGAGCATCGGATGTAATGGAGATAGCATTTCGAGCTGGGGATTTCTCCCTGAGAAGGAGACAGCCATTTATCGACAACAGGTCTTTGGGTTTACTGGAAGACACTTCAAGTAGTTCAATAAGAAATGTGGGATTTGCTGATAAAAATGATGTGGCATTTATTGAGAGAAGGCTAATCCAGTCAGGATATAAAAGGGACGATGAATTTCCCAGTGGCTTGCGAGCTGGTCTAGGTAAACATCACGCTGCCATGAATTCTAAGGAGAGGAGTGCTGTGGAAATGCTATTTAGGATGAAAGTCCTGAATGGTGTACTTGCTACATCTACACTGGCCCTTGGTATTCACATGCCTTGCAAGACTGTAGTCATTGGTGGGAATAGTTTATTCTTCAACACTTTGACTTATCATCAGATGTCTGGAAGAGCAGGGCGCAGAGGATTTGATACAGAGGGTAACGTTGTGTTCTTTGGCACGGAAGAAAGGAAGATCAGAACACTTTTGACTGGGAGATTGCCAGATATGATAGGCAACTTCCCTTTGACTGTGACTCTTGTCCTGCGTTTGCTGCTGCTGGTGAACGACGTGTCCGAGAAAGGTGTTGCCAAGAAGGATTCCAAGAGTGAAGCTATGTCAAGGTAAGCATGTCTTTTATGCTAAATCTCAGTTCCTTTCATCCTTGTTTGGAAAAAAACGTTGTTTGGATGTTTCATGATAATTACAGGCCAGTCAGCTTGATATGTGTTGTATATAACCTTGCATAATTACAGGCATATAAATTTGCATGCATCTTTCACTTCCATGTTATGCAGTATTAAGGTTTGGATTTTTATGCTGTAATATTTTTATCCTGGTCTCTTTCTTACAGACCTGAGTTTAATTTCTAGCTGTTTTGGATCCTTTGCCTCACTTTTTATTGGCCATACAAGTGCATACTTTACATTATATTTGACCATAATAATAGCCTTACATTATGTTTGACAATAATAATAGCCTATGTTTTCAAGTACTATTCAAATGTTTCATGCCAAGCAATCTTATTTGTTTGCTTATTTTGAATTTCCTTTCCATAATTTTTGCTAGTGGTTTAACATCGCACTAACGCATCTAAGGGAAAGTTGTGACCGTGGCCTTAGTTCAGGTACATCCCTAGCATTTGTATGGTACAAAAATGAGAAATCACGTGAAACCAATTTCAAGTCTGCTGATGGTGGGATTCGAACCCATCATTTCCTGAAAGCAAGGTTTCAGCTGTGAGACCCAAACTGCATGGCCAATCCACTTGGTTTAGGAATATTTTGTGGCTGAGTGGTTTGAGGGTACTGTAATGGGTTTAGCATGCTGTTAGTTGTCAAACTAGAAATGTTGGGAATGTTAGTCTTCTCAGCAGGTTTTTGACAGTTTCATTAGCAACTTATCTATATATATATATAAAATAAAGAGTTTTGTCTGTACATTGCTCAGAATTTAAAAAGAATGGTATTTCTGTATCGGACGAGTCCACAGTAAAATGAAAATGCCCTTTTTAATTTTCTATCATTTCTGTCTGTATGCATGTACGTAAAGAGAATTTAATGAAAATCGGCATGTTAAGTCAGGGAATGAACTTTACCATTGGATTACAGTCACTTAAGTATTAAAATTTCATGATTCTGATCAAATTCAAATGAATATTAGATGCTTGACCAAAGTTAACCTAGCACTTAACCACTAGCAGTACCTTTCTCAAGGAACTCACAGCTAGGTTATGCTACAACCAGCGCTACCTTTTGCCCAAACTTATGATCAGCTTGCAACGAAGGTCCACAACCAGCCACTGCCACAACTACCCTGGCTGGTACCATCTATCGATAAATTCATGAACTTTTAAAAAATCTTGTAATTAGTTCCCACTTACTCTTCCGTTCATCCAGAAAGTTACTTGTTACCTCAGAATAATTATTATTCACTACACTGAAATAAGTTATCAAACTCTTACTCATTTTATAGCACCACAATATTCTTTAAATATGGAAGACTCCAACAAACGAACATTAATTGTGTAACTTGCATTCAACACTTCGTTGAGTCAGAAATAAATTCTGCCGATATCAACCTCATTCAGGTTAAATTAAACAGATTGCTCTCCACCAACAAATAATTCAAGCAAATTCAAAGCCAACTAGAGTCGCATGATGAAGAACATGAGGAATCTAACACGATCTACCGAGAAGAAGATGAAGAAGAAGAAGAAGCAATTGACTTGCCGGAGGCCAAATTAAGAAAGGCCACCACTCGACAAAACATGTCAGGGAATGAAGAAGTGGTCGGTCATAACCATGTGGCATGCCTAAAATTATAAAAGTAACAAAAATAAATCTCCCTAACTTTAATGGGTTTCTAATTACCTGGTTGCATTTCAGAGACATGTTTGAAGGCCTGGTGGTCAACAATAATAACCTATTAAACATACAGAAATTCCACTACTTGCTCTCCTCTCTGAAGAACGAAGCCAAGGACAGCGTAAGAAACATTAGCATTTCTGACACCAACTTTCTGGTCAATCGTTATCTTTTATTTCTTTTTTTGCTATGGCTTTACATCGCATCGACACAGATAGGTCTTATGGTGACAATGAGACAGGAAAGGGCTAGGACTGGGAAGGAAGCGGCTGTGGCCTTAATTAAGGTACAGCCCCAGCATTTGCCTGGTGTGAAATTGGGAAACCATGGAAAACCATCTTCAGGGCTGCCGACAGTGGGATTCAAACCCACTGTCTCCCGAATACTGGATACTGGCCGCACTTAAGCGACTGCAGCTATCGAGCTTGGTGCACGTTATCATTCACCCAAATTAATTGCAGCTGAACAAATTAGGCAACCTACGGAAACTTAAAATAAAATAGTTTCAACTGAGAGTGAAATATGTAAGTTCACCAACACATTCTGATGCAAGTGTAATGGAATAGTATAACTTGGAAACAATTCTCTAAACCCATGGGTAAGTATTGAAATATCGAGCTCAATTATTATTATTACATACCTGCCAACTTTCCCGATTTAGGCAGGAGACTCCCGATTTTCGACAGTTCTTCCCGGGCTCCTGATTATTCTATTATTTCTCGTGAGTTTAGCTTACATTTGTTTTCAAATCACGCTATTTCATTTATTTTTTACGCCAGTGGCCGCAAGTCCTTTGCTCATTGGCCGCTTCCAAATATCAACGTTTATTAATGCAAAAAAATGTGCGTGAATGTGCGAGGGATACTGACTGGAGGGTGATTGGGGATTTAAATGAGACTATGGAGTGGGTATGTGGGAAACTGGGAGTGAAATTTCTAGATCCTAATGGGTGGGTAGGAGAAAGGGATCTGCGCTCGGATGGCCTTCATTTAAACCGCAGTGGTACGTATAAGTTAGGAAATTTGTTTGGAAGGGTAATAGGGAGGTACATTCAGGGAAACGGGATGGCCTAGGGAGCGGTGATAAGGGAATAGGGAACTGGAAATCAAGTAGGGATGACATAAAATTGTTAGTGTTGAACTGTAGAAGTATTGTAAAGAAAGGAATAGAATTAAGTAATTTAATAGATATATATTTACCAGATATTGTAATAGGAGTTGAATCATGGCTGAGAAATGATATAATGGATGCAGAAATTTTCTCACGGCACTGGAGTGTGTATCGTAGAGATAGGATAGGAAAGGTGGGAGGGGGAGTTTTCATTCTGGTGAAAGAAGAATTTGTAAGCTACGAAAAAGTTAAAGATGAGACACATGAAATTTTAGGTGTAAGGCTCATTTTTAAAGATAATAGGCAACTTGATATATTTGGAGTGTACAGATCGGGAAAGGGTAGCACTGATGCGGATTCGGAATTATTTGATAGGATAGTCAGCTATGTGGGAAATGACATGGAAAGAAATGTGATTGTAGCGGGAGATCTGAATTTGCCAGATGTCAATTGGGAAGGAAATGCGAACGACAGGAAGCATGACCAACAAATGGCAAATAAGTTAATATGGGAAGGACAGCTGATTCAGAAAGTGATGGAACCAACCAGAGGGAAAAATATTCTGGATGTGGTGCTGATAAAACCAGATGAGCTCTATAGGGAAACTGAAGTAATAGATGGTATTAGTGATCATGAAGCTGTTTTTGTGGTAGTTAAAAATAAATGTGATAGAAAGGAAGGTCTTAAAAGTAGGACTGTTAGGCAGTACCATATGGCTGATAAAGCAGGTATGAGGCAGTTTCTAAAAAGTAACTATGATCGGTGGAAAATGGTAAATAAAACTGTAAACAGACTCTGGGATAGGTTTAAAGAAATTGCTGAGGAATGCGAAAACAGGTTTGTACCTTTAAGGGTGGTAAGGAATGGTAAAGACCCACCTTATTATAATAGAGAAATAAAGAGACTAAGAAGGAGGTGCAGGCTGGAAAGAAATAGAGTTAGAAATGGCTGTGGAAGTAAGGAGAAATTGAAGGAACTTACTAGAAAATTGAATCTAGCAAAGAAGGCAGCTAAGGATAACATGATGGCAAGCATAATTGGCAGTCATACAAATTTTAGTGAAAAATGGAAGGGTATGTATAGGTATTTTAAGGCAGAAACAGGTTCCAAGAAGGACATTCCAGGAATAATTAATGAACAAGGGGAGTGTGTATGTGAGGATCTTCAAAAGGCAGAAGTATTCAGTCAGCAGTATGTAAAAATTGTTGGTTACAAGGATAATGTCGAGATAGAGGAAGAGACTAAGGCCAAAGAAGTAATAAAATTTACGTATGATAACAATGACATTTACAATAAGATACAAAAGTTGAAAACTAGAAAAGCGGCTGGAATTGATCAGATTTCTGGGGATATACTATAGACAATGGGTTGGGATATAGTACCATATCTGAAGTACTTATTTGATTATTGTTTGGTCGAAGGAGCTATACCAGATGAATGGAGAGTTGCTATAGTAGCCCCTGTGTATAAAGGAAAGGGTGATAGACATAAAGCTGAAAATTACAGGCCAGTAAGTTTGACATGCATTGTATGTAAGTTTTGGGAAGGCATTCTTTCTGATTATATTAGACATGTTTGTGAAATTAATAACTGGTTCGATAGAAGGCAATTCGGTTTTAGGAAAGGTTATTCCAATGAAGCGCAACTTGTAGGATTCCAGCAAGATATAGCAGATATCTTGGATTCTGGAGGTCAAATGGACTGTATCGCGATTGACATGTCTAAAGCATTTGATAGGGTGGATCATGGGAGACTACTGGCAAAAATGAGTGCAATTGGACTAGACAAAAGAGTGACTGAATGGGTTGCTATATTTCTAGAAAATAGATCTCAGAGAGTTAGAGTAGGTGAAGCTTTGTCTGACCCTGTAATAGTTGAGAGGGGAGTTCCTCAGGGCAGTGTTATCGGACCTTTATGTTTTCTTATATATATAAATGATATGAGTAAAGGAGTGGAATCGGAGGTAAGGCTTTTTGCGGATGATGTTATTCTCTATAGTGTGATAAATAAGTTACAAGATTGTGAGCAACTGCAACGTGACCTCGAAAATATTGTGAGATGGACAGCAGGCAATGGTATGTTGATAAACGGGGCTAAAAGTCAGGTTGTGAGATTTACAAATAGGAAAAGTCCTCTCAGTTTTAATTACTGCGTTGATGGGGTGAAAGTTCCTTTTGGGGATCATTGTAAGTATCTAGGTGTTAATATAAGGAAAGATCTTCATTGGGGTAATCACATAAATGGGATTGTAAATAAAGGGTACCGATCTCTGCACATGGTTATGAGGGTGTTTAGGGGTTGTAGTAAGGATGTAAAGGAGAGTGCATATAAGTCTCTGGAAAGACCCCAACTAGAGTATGGTTCCAGTGTATGGGACCCTCACCAGGATTACCTGATTCAAGAACTGGAAAAAATCCAAAGAAAAGCAGCTCGATTTGTTCTGGGTGATTTCCGACAAAAGAGTAGCGTTACAAAAATGTTGTAATGTTTGGGTTGGGAAGAATTGAGAGAAAGAAGAAGAGCTGCTCGACTAAGTGGTATGTTCCGAGCTGTCAGCGGAGAGATGGCGTGGAATGACATTAGTAGACGAATAGGTTTGAATGGCGTCTATAAAAGTAGGAAAGATCACAATATGAAGATAAAGTTGGAATTCAAGAGGACAAACTGGGGCAAATATTCATTTATAGGAAGGGGAGTTAGGGATTGGAATAACTTACCAAGGGAGATGTTCAATAAATTTCCAATTTCTTTGAAATCATTTCGGAAAAGGCTAGGAAAGCAACAGATAGGGAATCTGCCACCTGGGCGACTGCCCTAAATGCAGATCAGTATTGATTGAAGATGTTTATTGAAACCTGTATATCGCAACGTGTATATTGTTTGTCAATCTCTTGTTCTCATATGCTATGTTCGTGTTCGTTCACATCAGTCTAGTCGATTCTAGAGACTAGTCGCTAGATATGGAGTCTTTCTTAGTAATTAGTGACAGAATTTCAATGATAACGACTAGTGACTTTTCTAGAGAAATTAGGAGACAATTCTAACTAATTTTAATTTATTACAATTTAAATAAAATATAGACTTTTGTCTGTACATTGCTCAGAATTTAAAAAGAATGATATTTCTATACCATTCATGACCACAGTAACAAGGCGAAATGATCGTTTTAATTTTCCGTAATTTCTCTCTGTATGTACATACGCTAATCACGAGAAAACGGCTCAAGAGAGTTTAATTAAAATCGGTATATAATGTTGGGGAATAAGTCACTATAATCTAGACCATGAGTAATTTTATTCACAATGAGTGAAATAGTAGTTTAGGGGAAGGCCTAAAATTTAATTCTCAAATATTTATGTTGTTATTAGCCCTATCGATAAATACTACATAACTAAAGTTATATATTATTACATTTTCTATCACTTATGTCATACATTTTTATCATACCGGATATGATAACAGAGATATACGTGAATTTGGATTTTTGTTGCTACATCCATATCAGCGCCGAGGTACGAGAAAATGGGTGAACAGAATTTTATGTAAAGTCAGGGAATAAGGAACTACAGTCTGCAATATAAATAATTTCATTCACTATGTTCGAAATGGTAGTTTAGGGGAAGGTTGCCAAAAATGTAATTTTTAATCACCTATCTTATTGATCATATCGAAAAGTACAACACAGCAAAAGTTATAGAGAATGCAATTTCCGATTATTGATATCTTATTCAGTTTTATCATACCGACTATAATAATATTGGTGGTGATGGTGATTCAGTTGTGAAGATGATTATAAGAATGAGAAAAAAGTCATGAGGGAATGATCGCTTGAATAACACAAGAGAGAGTCATGAAAAAAAGGACGACTCTCTTTACCTTAGATGCTCAAATGGAGTTGGAAGAAAACTAAATGTGAAGGCCTAAAATATAGAAAGCTCATAAAATTGATCAACAATAGCATTACATTGACCATTGTTTGTTGTGACGTGCGTTGTGTATTCTGCTGCCATTTATCTCCGATAGATGGGATTACTGCTCCGTGTCGAGTATAACAGCCTGCCTGAATATTGGCAGGAAGTAGCTGGGGAATTACATCTCTCTCTTCTTTAGCATGCCATTCCTTCGGTTGATAAATTTTCTGTTATTACTGGTACGTAACACAATGGATCATCATAGTACTCCAGCTATTCGATCCCTACTCTGAGGCTGTGATTGGAATGAGTAGTGTGCACACTTAAACAAAATAATTACACAGGATTGTTCACGGCTGTCTACAGCCTGGTCATTCTAGTTTTGGAAATTTGAACTGTTAGATCGACATAGTACTTTTTGTTAAAAGTGAGAAAATATGCTGTTTTTCATTTTATCGAGTATTTCATATGACAGCATTGCTTTTAATTGCGACATTCGTACTGACGTTTATGTAGTGTCCTATTTTGACTTCAGTTGGAAGAACTATAAGGACAGTCGTTCTGAGAATTCTGTAGTGAAGGATGGGTACATCAGCTTGTGACTTGATCCGAATAGCATTGCGCTTCGCATAATCGTGCGGCGCTTGATGCAATATATTAATTTATGCATTTGCTAAGTAATGGCATCTAAGTGCATGACTGATTTACACATGTGGAGCATGAGTTCATACTATTTTTGGTAGAGGCCAATCACCTCACTCACATACTTCCTGTGAGGGAATAGAGATGTGTAATTTTTAGCCTCGTAGCCTTGTATAGCAACAATCAGGCTTTGAGGCAATAAGTGTTATAAATAGATCATAGTACTGTATTGTGCAAGACATGCAGAATAAGCAGTTTTGATCAATTATATCTCCTGATTTTTCCTGATTTTCATATCAAAATCTCATGATGTTTTGTTTTGTAAAGGTGGCAGGTATGTTATTATTATTATTATTATTATTATTATTATTATTATTAACTTGTGAGGTGTGGCTATGAAGTTGTTTACGTCTATTATTATTATTATTATTATTATTATTATTATTATTATTATTATTATTATTATTAACTTGTGAGGTGTGGCTATGAAATTGTTTACGTCTATTATTATTATTATTATTATTATTATTATTATTATTATTATTATTATTTATATAGTTATGGATGGACTTTATTTGGTATAAATCATGGTCGTATCATTTATTATTTGTGTGTTGTATGATCTGTCTTGTCTAAAAAATCATGTGAGGTTATGTAATGATACATCAGCTGTATGTATATTAAGAGTTTATTTAATGTAAGAACACATAATTAATAGTATATAACTTATTATTACCTGTAAATATGATGTATAAATCCAATGTAATTTGTGCAACACAGGGTAATAGTCCAGAACAATGCATCTTGTCACTAGAGCTTTATAGAGTATTCTATTCATTTGTAAATAGGTTATTGGAGACTCGAGAAATTTCGAGAAAACATGTTGTGTCATACTTTTCTAGAAGCCTGGCCAGGCAAGGTATATAAAGA
The DNA here is from genome assembly GCF_040414725.1 of Anabrus simplex. Taxonomy (NCBI): domain Eukaryota; kingdom Metazoa; phylum Arthropoda; class Insecta; order Orthoptera; family Tettigoniidae; genus Anabrus; species Anabrus simplex. The sequence goes on from NC_090270.1 coordinate 268,973,744, forward strand.
GACGGTGGAGAGTTGTTAGTTGACTTGTTAGTGTAAGTTGCTAGTCGAGTGTGTGAACTCATGTTGTAATTTTATTGTGCTGGTAATCAGTTGACATGCTAAAGTAGCAAGTAGCAAGATGGTGGTTCATTAATATGTGTACAATGCGTATATAATTCGTAAATATAACAGTGTACACAACTGACAGCATTTCATGTATGCGTCTTTGTAGTTATGACAATTCAAGGTCAGTATAGATGCTCTTAATGCCCTAAACGCCCAACCAAGTATCCTAGATTTACTTCTTAATGAATTCCTCCTCTTAACTAGACAATAACCTAAGGTTAGAATTTGAAAAGGAGCCTTCTCAGTTAAATTCGAGGAGTCATTAGCTTCTTGGAGAGACGCTGTCAGACATTACAACTCTGCTTTTCTACCCAACCACCTGCAGCCAGTCTAAACAATTACCCTAAATCAGCCACGCATGATAACACAACAACAATCATACATTTTGACAGCGGAGAGATGTTACATCTGCTCAGAAGAGCAATCGATCAATATTCTAAAGGCTAATGCCTTGTCAATGCAACCACTCTTTTCTTTCATTGGCTATTCATTTCAGTTCCACATAATTGCCACAACCTAACCTCTTCTTGATGTCGTCCAAATACTTCATCCTATGTCTTCCTCTCCCTTTCTTTCCGAACACTTTCAATCTGATTTGTGATGAAAGGTTCAAATTGATCGATAGCAAGCACTGCAGTAACTGTCTTAGTCCATCACACTCTTGGAAGGCATGTAGATCGAGTACTGCATGTAAGGTATGCAAGGAATACCACCACACATTGCTACACCAAAATGATCAGAATGAGGAAGTAACTAACGCAAACAGCACTATGGCACAAAACCCACAGAGTAACAACACACTCCAATCATTGTATCACTCCAATCATTGTATCACTCCAATCATTGTATCACTCTCTCTGAAGTACTCCAAACACTCAGGTTCTTCTAAGCACAGTCTCAGTTAAAATCAAGGGCTCAAACAGGAGATATCATCGCATGGGAGCCGTATTAGATAACTGCTCTCAAAGCAACTTCATAACTGAGCAGGCGGTACAACAACTTAAAAGGACGACTGTTATATCCCTGAAAGCATTCAGTGAACTGACATCTGAAGCTGATTCATCAGTAAACGTAGAAGAGCACTCGACGTTCAGCGACTTTCATTTCAGTATTGTACCCTAAAGACACATGGGACAATAAATCAAGATGGGTGGGTTACTGAGAGTGGCAAACTTACCTATGGTTCCTGTCCCTTTCTCACCTGGCTAGGTCATCGGCGAGCCCATGGACGGTTTGGTGTCTAGATCGAGTAAAACTAAAGAGGATTTTAAAGATCTAACAGGACAGGAAGCTTTGTTGTGTGAGTAAATGAGGAACAAGATTAAATAAGCTACATTTTAATAAACAAAAGCTTAAATGAAAAGAAACACTGCGTACAATACATAAATACAAATTCAAGTCATTGGCCATGAGGTGGCAACAACACAATTAATCTTATATGGAGTCCGTGTGGCAATTGCTTTAGTAAGTACTTTAACTAAATTGGCGATAAGTTTGAACAGGTTTTTCACGAGAAGCATCTTGGCAACAATGTTTGAAACTTATTATATTAGGAACAGAAATTCCTTGCAGATCTTACAAATTAAACCTAACATCACTTACCTCACATACGGGATGTAACTACACACAAACATAAATGCAGGACCATTGGTTGCCGCCAAAATAACACTGAAGTTAATGGTGAGCCCGGACTCACTGTCAAAGATGGGATTAGAACCCAGGACCCCTAGGTAACGTACGTGCTAGTGCACTTTCTAGCACAAACAGATGACAAGTACAAGAAAGAACAATACAAAAAGAGCACATAATTAAAACAACAAACACTGCAGCACCTGAAAATAATTACAAGCCAAAGGAAACAAAACACTTCACACATTTTGCATTCTTCGTAAGGGATGGATCTCCCCCTCTGAACTGCACGCTGGGCTGCGGCAATGACCGCTCGTGGCGAAGGGTTGGGACAAGGTCGTCGATATTTCCAGCCTTTCAATACAAACGTCAGCTGACACCTACTCTCTGCTCCGCCTGGTTTACACACACAGCTGGCAACTGTTCGGGATAACGGGACCTTTAAACATTTTGTTTCCTTCAAAGCAGGTATTCTTTCAGATCAGTTTCATCCAATGGAAACTCTTCTGTGTATCGTATATCTTTCAAAGTCCATGGAGTATCATCCGTACATTACATTTCTTTATCCCTGAGTCCCCGGTTCAAACCGAGTGCACAGTTGTGGGAAAACCCCACCGGCAAAATTTTGATAACCCTCACTGTTTCGAAATTGAGGACACATGGTCCTCTGCTTCACCACCTCCTGTGAAATTCATGCACACAGATAAACATGAAAACTGTGACTTTAAGTAGCCCAGTACATCATAATGAGTTACCACTCAACATTACAAGGTGGGTTATCCTTATGTTTTAAAGACCCTGAATGCTGCAACTAACTACGTTAACAAATGCAAAGGAATAAAATATATACATAACAACAAGCCTAGATCTGATCTATTTCCCTCGTTACCAGTAATAAAACAAAGCTAAATACACTGGCAACACATGCACTAGTCCTGATATCAATACTTGGTTGCCAAAAGGGCTTAAATTAAGGCTTAATTAAATTGAAAGAGAAATATCTGCAAAAATGCTGTCCCTAACTCATGTCAAAACACCTGTTCAACTTATCTTAATACTGAAGAGCTCGCGTTCCCTCCATGCCGGACTTGGTTGTTGAGCCTAGCCCATCATCATGCAGTCGTCATCCTGGGTTGACAGTCCTGGTCTCAGCTCTTGGAATGGCCCCATCACGGTGCCGTCTTCTTGAATATGAGTGTTGGAAGGTCTAGTGCTATGGTAAGCTCTTGTCATAGTTTCCACCATGCTAACTGCAATTAAACACCCAGTCAGTCATCTGCAACGCACTCTGGACTCTCCTGCTCCTTCTTAGTTATGTTAGGGCAGAAATTGGCAGTGTATGTACCCAAAATGTACTTAGTGAAATGCCTAGTGCTGAACCGCACACAAACTCATGTTAGAAGTCTGACTTTTATGTCAAGGCAAAGATTGCGGCCTAGCTAGCTGAAATGTACATAGTGAATGCCTTGTGCTCAGCCACACACAGACTTTATCAGAATGCCTGTCTTTATGTTAAGACAGGTTTTTCACGAGAAACGCCTTGGCAACAACGTTTGAAACTTATGATATTAGGAACAAAAATTCTTCACAGATTTTATAAATTAAACCTAACATCAATTCCCTCACATACAAAATGTAACTACACACAAACTAGGCCTAGCTAGCCAAAATGTACTTAGAGAATGCCTGGTGCTAAATCGCACATGAACTTTTGTTAGAAATCTGTAATTCTTCCCGTTCTAGATCAGGCTCTAGCTACACCCCTATCTCGAATTGCACACTGTTCGCCTATTCAACTTCTATGACGAGGTCTTTGTTCTGTTGGTAAGTTCACAGCGCAGTCGCCTGCCGGGCTGACACACGCGACCTCACTGAAGAAAATGTTAGAATGGAACAAGCCCTTCTTCACACATCTCTATTTATTAGTGTTGCCCGGCTTGATTTTCGCGGCCAAAAGGATGCATAAAATGTGAACGTCGAAGTAATAATGAATTTTAAAAATCACCACCATCATCCCGATACCAGCAATACGGTATTAACGGTATCACGCAAGTTATCAAAACACAACGGAAGCAAGGATAAGGATGGCTACGTACATTAAAAATAAAATCGTAAATAAAATAAAAGATGCGGATTAGGATACTAAAAAAACTTAAAGATCAAAATGACAACTACAGACAGGAATAGTGGTGAAAGCGGACTTGGACCCTATGAGGCTGAAAAATCGTAGGATTTTGTAAGGAAAAGAACGTACTCACCCATACCCTTCGTATAAAATATAATTAGAAAAACAAAGAAAAGACCAGAAACGTATAGAAAACAGATCGTGAAATAGGAACAGAAATACAACTGCAACTAGAATCTTAAACAATAAACCAGATAGGATATAACAAACAATCTTCTGGATGGTCCATTATAGGACGACTACAAACATTTTTCGTAATTTCTTTATCCAGAGCTACCGGAGACAACCTGACGGAAAATTAACACATTACAACATTAAGGTAAAAGGAAATTTTAAAACAGGAAATCCTCCAAACAAAAGGTGGCCTCGTGTAACACGGAGGCATAAATGAAATAGCCCACACTAAGATCCGAGGTGATTTCCTGGCAAGATAAGAACATTTACATTTCGTAAAATTTAAGAAGAAAGGCCGAAACACATGAAAGTTAAACTTAGAAAGAGGAAAACAAAATCACATGTTAAAAAATTTTAAGACAATTAAACGTGCTTACCTTAGGGTAGGTTGGCCCCGTAGGTCCGGACCGCGCGCACCGCGCGTCCGACCCCTTCAAAGATCGAAAACGAAAGGCGACAAGAAAACTGAAGCACGCGTACCTCACATCATACTGGAAATTGTTCGATATCAAACCGCCAATCGGAAAACACCTCCATGTAAAACCAATTACAACACCTCTAATTACAACCAATTACAAAAACCCTGACCTTATATGGGCATCAAGCAAACGACAAGCCATGAAGAAATTGCTGACGCAATAATTGAACCATCAACTTCTTACACGTGTCGGTATAGGAAGTTCATTTTTAAACTGGACCAAAATTTTAAAACAAAATCAGCAAGACCAAATTATACAATCTTCAAGTTTTCTAGATATCACAGGAATAATTGAAACAATCAAATAAATGTCTTAAATCTCTTGAGGCATTTAAAAAAAAGTTCTTTAACAGTCTTATCCAATAATCTTTTTCTTGGGATACACAAAACATAATAACACGACTTTTCTTCATATGTCCAAACAGTTTGTTTCTAAATAATTTTTTTCAAAATAAGTTTCGGATAGTCTTTGCCAAGAAAGAAAAACAATTTCTCGAGATATACAAAACATTTTCACACAACCTTCTTCATTAAAACAACAAGTGACAACATTTTAAACATAATTTTCAAATAAATTTTCACCGAGAAAACAAAATAAAATTGCAGTTCTATTCATCCAGAATAAAAACTTGGAACGTTTTCTTGCAGCTCAGGTACCATGTCACCCACTACGGGTTACATACTCCCTCCCACAAACTCGAGCACAGCTCGAGAAAACACAGTTGGAGGGGGGGGTGGTGTGTCACTCTTTCTTGACAACGAATTCGCCACATTTTATTTCTTCACTCTTCAATGTTCTTGAAGCCTGAGCTAGAGCGCTCAGCGATGTCCTCGTTCCCATCTCATGGACCGTGGCCCAGTGCCACCGTCGATCACCAAAAGAAAATGTGATTCCACTCCACATCTCATAGAATTTAACAAATAGCTGGTACAGGGTGCCCTCCATTAGCCACAACAGGTTACATTTATAAAGCTGGGGTCCTCACTGCCCCTGAAACATGACCAAACGAAGCAGCAGAAACATATCCAAAACAAAACAGAAGACTAACGAGGAAACCGAAGGGAGGTTTCTTTTTTTTTTTTTTTAAACAAATTTGTCACCCAACTGGTGAACAACATAACAGCTTGTGGTCTTTTAATGGGGCAGTCAAGCCCTCCCCAAGGCTCGCACGTTTAAAATAAAAGAAACAAAAATGAAAATGAAAACAACAAATGAAATACGGAAAGAACAAAGCTACAATCCGGGAATTCACCTAGATCAACATTCTTACAGAAAAAAAAAAAAAACCCACGAAGAGTAACGGAAATATAAATGCAACAAATGCTGACACCCCTTTTATATAAATTTGCTTTCAACTTGCAATACTATAACTTTACAAGGTCTCAACTTAAAAGGATACCAAGGAACTAATTTTTAAGGTAACGTGTTGGGCAGGTTACAAGCTTTAAGTTACAATTTGCCCAGTACAAGCACACAATCTCCACCTTCCACACCCAAGCACCACAGGGATGAGAGGTTCAGCAAAAAGAGAAAATTCTCCAGGGAATAACAATTACTAAACCTTCATCGACTGAAGCACCACACAACCACACACAACTTACCTCATTGGGCACCTCGCAACATAACACTACTATATCCAATGAACATTTCCTAGATTGTACTTGCTACGTGCATTCTTAATTACCCAATCTCACATCAAATTGAATAGAAGGAAAGAAAATATGCAAGCTTCAAAGGAGCACAGAAAAAGAAACAGTTAAATTCCTCCAAGTTCAACGAAATGAGATAAATCACTATTCACTTACCAAGTCATGTACTTAATACTTCAAATTTTGAATAGACAAAACACACATTACGCACCACATGTCATCAATTAACCCAAGCAAGGAAGCAAAAGGAGCTAAGAAAAAAAAAATCACATTACCATGACAACAGAATCTCCAGACACAATGAAATCACTCTACCCTTGTGCATACTAAATCCAACTCTCTGATATAGAAAGAAAAAGGTACAAGAACGACCTTCATACCCGAGATTACCAGACATAGCATGACACATCAAAATGACCAAGACTGTCTGTCCTCCGACACACAATACCGAAGCACACACAAAAGAGAAGCGCAATGACCTAACTCTCAGTAGCATAAACCCAAAGGGCAAAAAGGTACGACAAGACCTCAAGACTGCCATGACAGTCATACGACAACTCACACATACAACGCACAAGACATTCATGAAACGGATGCGTGTGATGATCCCTATCAAGCAGTACCCAGAATAAAAAGGACAATACATGACCTCAAGTACCCTTGAATCCATCACACCACAATGAGACGACTAGGCCTATTACTGTACTCCCAGAAGAGGAATGCCTCTCAGTACTTCAGGTCATAAGTCTCAGTACACACATACATGCCTCTACAAGGCGACATATACACACAACGACTATTTACAACTGAGGACAGACATCAAGGTTCTTAATTTTGGAAAAATTACCCAGTCCACAAGGTCCCATTCCCGAGCAGACGGAGTAATAGACCTTTAGAGCGTGCAATTCCACAACCAGATGAAAATTCACAAGATGACATATACAGTAGAGTCCCGTTAATCCGAACACCGTTAGTCCGAAAGTCCGGTTAATCCGAACTGAAATATTCATTTTTTAAAAATTTCCTTATTGAAATGAAAGAACATATTATTATAGAATGAAGATTTACTTGCATTTTATTAGTCATATTTTACTAGAATAATTTAATGTAAACATAATTACACATCATAAACCATCAATCACTGATCGTTTATCTTTACAAAGTCTGTTAGTTTCTTGTGCCATAGTGATTGGAACCTACTCGAAGATGTAGTGTTAAACCAGCGTCTCACAAACATCACATCAGTAGGCGTAGCAGCGGAGTGTTGCTCGACGTAGCGTACGGCAATTTCTAAGGCGGCCGCAGCATCTGAATGTGACAGTGGTTGTTGTTCATTGTGGTCTTCGTCGTCACTCTGCTCCTCATCAACTCCACATTCTTTCTCCACTAGCGCTACAATTTTTTGGTCTGTTTATAATTGATGACAGTCAGCTTCCATCCACTCGCTAATGTGATTTTCATTGTCGTTTTCTCCTCTATGGGTTCCTAACTACCCTACTGTAATTTTATACAGTATTTTATTAATGTAACTACTAAAGAATGGACATTTCAAATTACAGTATGTACTGTATTGTAGAAACTATTTTCATCAGAAGGTTGAGGCGCTGGCCTTCTGACCCTAACTTGGCAGGTTCGATTCTGGCTCAGTCTGGTGGTATTCAAAGGTGCTCAAATACGACAGCCTCGTGTGAGTAGATTTACTGGCACGTAAAAGAACTCCTGCGGGAGAAAATTCTGGCACATAGGCATCTCCGGAATTGTAAAAGTAGTTAGCGGGACGTAAAGACAATAACATTACTATTAGAAAATATTTTCCGGTTAATCCAAAAATTTTGTAATCTGAACAGACTCCGGTCCCAATTAGTTCGGATTAACGAGACTCTACTGTATTTCCAAAAAAAAGGAAGTGGAACTAATCGAAAAACTTTACTAAATGATCACCTCTGCAAAATTTCTTCACAACCTACCTTAAAAAATTTAGAAGCATAGCTCAGGACAATAGAAACCGAAAGAACACTTGAAGAAAATTTTCCTGGTACATAATTTTCACTTACAACGGACAACCGTTCACAACCCATGTCACCCAATAGTTGAGCCTAAGATTACAGAGAATCTCTATCAGATGCACATAAGGAATAAAACGTTGTCAAGAGCAAGGTGCAGACCCATACCCCGTCCAATTGTCATAATTGACCTCAGGTTTCTCCTGGACTATAAGATATGGTGAGCAAGTATCACCCCACGAGACAACACGAGTCTTCATGGACCCTCCCTACCAAATATATGGGCACACGGGTAAATAAAAATATACAAGACAAGAAAACAGAAACAGCACGATGGAAACGCTCAAGAAAACAACCAAGAAGACTTTCGCACAGATGCAGAAACCCCATAATTTCTAATCTGCTCAGGAAATTTAGTAACTGGCCGGGCATCGTTCTAATTTAGTCCCATACCTAATTAGACACGATCCCAAGCACAGTAGTCAATAAAAAAACCACTTAAACCAGAAATTTAAATATCCACTGAGCCGCAACACAACAGCAAAACGTTTTAACAGGTTACACACGAAGAAGAACACAGCAGGTGACAAAACACGAAATTCTGACAAGAATATAGTAAAACACGAGATTTGGAAAATAGAAAATCACACAAAACTGGCGGAATTTACCAAGATAACCTCTAAATTATGCTGAAAATAAACAAAATTTTCAGAAAACTTAAATGCGACACCACACTGCAATTAACACGAACACGATGGACAGTTCGACACCAATACAAACACAGGACGAGAAACAGATGACAACGACACGAGTACAATTCATAAGATGGACTTTAGCGCGTTTAAAACTCGAAGTTTGTCAAGCAATCAACTGTCTCCCACAAATACATAACCACACAATCGCACAAAATAGTGCCACACTCAGCATCAAGACAGCTATAGTTTAAAATACTTGGGAATCGCATTACAAATCGAAAACAGATCAAAACCAACTCTAAATAATTTGGAAATTAATCACGAAGAACTTAGGTTAGAACACGCGGCACACGTAATATGATATGGAGTTTAAACGACCACGTGGTCAGCAGAAGGCTTTCCACGGACAAAATAAAACACACTATAACAAAAGAAAATTGTAGGTAGTGACTTATCTACATTTTCTACACGGGTTGCAAGCAAATCAAATTACGACAGCAAAAGACATTCTGCCAGACAGGCGAAATGCTAAACACATTCAAAGAACTTCCACAAAGATATCTCACACGAACAAAAATCAATAACAAAACTTAAATAAACAGAAATTAAGAATGCACACGCACACTATTTAACCACAATGTGGCTTGAACTTTACATTCATCGTAATCAATTTTGAAAATGCGTACTTTATAACTGCCAATTCGCATGGTCACAGAAGGTTAAAGAAAAAGAAAACTTTAACTGATACAACTACGGAAAATGTAGAAAATTAAGGATAATAGTGAGTACTTCCCTTTCTTTTAAAACCTCTGCTTTGCTACCAAATGTTGCCCGGCTTGATTTTCGCAGCCAAAAGGATGCATAAAATGTGAACGTCGAAGTAATAATGATTTTAAAAAATCATCATCATCATCCCGATACCAGCAATACGGTATTAACGGTATCACGCAAGTTATCAAAACACAACGGAAGCAAGGATAAGGATGGCTACATACATTAAAAATAAAATCGTAAATAAAATAAAAGATGCAGATTAGGATACTAAAAAAACTTAAAGGTCAAAATGACAACTACAGACAGGAATAGTGGGGAAAGCGGACTTGGACCCTATGAGGCTGAAAAATCGTAGGATGTTGTAAGGAAAAGATGATGATGATGATGATGCTTGTTGTTTTAAGGGGCCTAACATCGAAGGTCATCGGCCCCTAAGTACGTACTCGCCCTTACCCTTCGTATAAAATATAATTAGAAAATCAACGAAAAGAACAGAAACGTATAGAAAACAGATCGTGAAATAGGAACAGAAATACAACTGCAACTAGAATCTTAAACAATAAACCAGGTAGGATATAACAAACAATCTTCTGGATGATCCATCATAGGACGACTACAAACTTTTTTCGTAATTTCTTTATACAGCGCTACAGGAGACAACCTGACGGAAAATTAACACATTACAACATTAAGGTAAAAGGAAAATTTAAAACAGGAAATCCTCCAAACAAACAAAAGGTGGCCTCGTGTAACACGGAGGTAAGGTAATTAAACGTGCTTACCTTAGGGTAGGTTGGCCGCGTAGACCCGGACCGCGCGCACCGCGCGTCCGACCCCTTAAGAGATCGAAAACGCAAGACGACAAGAAAACTGAAGCACATGCGTACCTCACATCATACCAGGAAACGTTCGATATCAAACCGCCAATCGGAAAATACCTCCATGTAAAACCAATTACAACACCTCTAATTACAACCAATTACAAAAACCCTGACCTTATATGGGCATCAAGCAAACGACAAGCCATGAAGAAATTGCTGACGCAATAATTTAACCATCAACTTCTTACACGTGTCGGTATAGGAAGTTCATTTTTAAACTGGACCAAAATTTTAAAACATAAAATCACAAGTTTTCTAGATATCACAGGAATAATTGAAACAATCAAATAAATGTCTTAAATCTCTTGAGGCATTTAAAAAAAGTTCTTTAACAGTCTTATCCAATAATCTTTTTCTTGGGATACACAAAACATAACACAACTTTTCTTCATATGTCCAAACAGTTTGTTTCTAAATAATTTTCTTTCAAAATAAGTTTCGGATAGTCTTTGCCAAGAAAGAAAAACAATTTCTCGAGATATACAAAACATTTTCACACAACCTTCTTCATTGAAACACCAAGTGACAACATTTTAAACATAATTTTCAAATAAATTTTCACGTTTTCTTGCAGCTCAGGTACTATGTCACCCACTACGGGTTACAATTAGGACAGCAAGTGATGCAACACCTGGTACTTCACCCAGATACACACTTGAGTTCTTTGTGTAGCAAGTCGTTTGGTTCCCATGGTATTCGCGCGAATGTTATATTATGAAAAACAATGCTCATTAACATCGTGTCATTCAGTAAATTATGAGGAATATAATGATGGTTTTAATTTCTCTGATAATCTTCCAGGAGAGTAGATATGGCCGCGATTTTCAAACGTGTCAGGCCTGGTTCTTGCCGCTTTAATTCTTAACAGGGTTGTAGATGTAGCTCCCCGAACAGCATCTGCCTTTAATGAATTCAGTACTCTGACGCTACATTACTGCTGCGTTAAATATCAATTTCTCTTACCATGATCTATACAGTTCAGTATGGAATGTATAGTACTATCTAGGATAACTGGCAATATCCCTGCATCACACATCGACCTCAAGGAATGGAATATCCCAAAGGATGTCATTCCCACTGATCCAGATTTCCACCTTCCTCAGAGTACTCGCTTACTAATCGGAGCTCATTTCTTTCTGAATCTCATGAAGGAGGGGAGGAAAACTCTCGCAGGATATCCCACACTTCAGAACATTCAGCTAGGATGGATTCTAAGTGAGGAGTACCCATAGCAGATGAATAAAGGGGAAGGCAATGGGCAAAGATCTAACTCATTTTTCATTAGGTCTGACCTGAGTCTTGAGAATCAAATACAACAATTCTGGTCCATAGAGGAAATAAGTCATGAAATTCATTCACCAGATCATGTGGAATGTGAGAAAAATTTCATCATTACCACCGTAAAGGATGAGAGTGGAAGATATGTAGTAGAACTGCCCATGAGAAAAGAATTTAACCCGCCATCGGTATCGTTGTTAGGTAGCCCCTAACAAAAACATTCCTTATTAAGACAAGTTTTTTGGTTTGAATCATCGCGTAACGAAGGAAAACATGTGACTCATAAACTCATTTGAGAATACCTGGAGTTTGAAAAGTTTGAGTCTTAAACCAAAAAACTTTTCTTAATAAGGAATGTTTTTGTTAGGGGCTACCTAACAACGATACCGATGGCGGGTTAACCTAGGAAACTCAAAGGAGATTGCAAGACAACATTTTCACTTCCTGGAGAGAAAATTGCAAATGCAGAGCAAACTTCATGAAGATTATTTTGAATTCATGAGGAAATATGAAGCACTTGGACACATAGTTGAACTTCCAACATTGAACATTCATTTGTTTCTATACTCGTCCCTGTTTTTATCTCCTTGTAAGATGTGTATTGTTTAATGTAACGCCTTGTGTAATATAAATGCCTACATGCTTGCCTATTCCCACATTTTGGCTGATGATAGCGTTGAAACTAGTTCCAAGTACAAATACATGTTATAAATAAACTATAACATTTTTGTATTGAAAAGGTGGACCGTTTTAAGTTTTCCTATCAAAACCAGAATACTACATTTTCTAGAAACATTCAGTCCCTCTTTTGTCAAGATCGACTTCACTCATTTTTCCCAGTAGTCTCCCATGATCTACCCTATCAAATGCCTTCGATAGGTCAATCACGATACAGTCCAATTGACCCCCTGAAGCAGGATATCTGCTATATCTTGCTGCAATCCTACAAGTTGAGCTTCAGTGGAATAACCTTTCCTAAACACAAATTGTCTTCTATCAAACCAGTTATTAATTTTGCAAACATGTCTTATATAATCAGTAAGAATGCTTTCTCAAAGCTTACATGCTATGCATGTCAACTGACTGGCCTGTTATTTTCAGCTTTATGTCTATCACCCTTTCCTTTATACACTGGGACTACTATAGCAACACTCCATTCATTTGGTATAGCTCCTTTATGCAAATAATAATCAAATAAGTATTTCAGATATGGTACTATATCCCAACCCATTGTCTTTAGTAAATCCCCCAAAACCTTATTAATTCCAGCTGCTTTTCTAGGTTTCAACTCTTGTATCTTACTGTAAATGTCATGGTTGCCTTTGGTAAATTTTAATACTTCTTTAGTATTAGTCACCTACACCATCTGGACATTATCCTGATAACCAACAATCTTTACATACTGCTGACTGAAGACTTCTGCCTTTTGAAGATCCTTGCATACACACTGCCCTTGTTCATTAATGATTCCTGGAATATCCTTCTTGGAACCTGTTTCTGCCTAAAGTACCTATACATACTCTTCCATTTTTCACTAAAATCTGTATGGCCACCAATTATGCATGCCATCATGTTATCCTTAGCTGACTTCTTTGCTAGATTCAATTTCCTAGTAAGGTCCTTCAATTTCTCCTTATTTCCACAGCCATTTCTAACTCTTATTTCTTTCCAACTTGTACCTCCTCCTTAGTCTCTTTACTTGTCTGTTATAATATAGTGGATCCTTACCATTCTTTACCACCTTGAAAGGTACAAATCTATTTTCACATTTCTCAACAGTTGCTTTAAACCCATCCCAGAGTCTGTTTACATTTTTATTTACCGTTTTCCACCGATCATAGTTACTTTAAAAAAAACTCCCTCATGCCTGTTTTATCAGCCGTACGGTAGGCCTACTGCCTAATACATACATACATCATTATCATTATAGACTTATGCCTTTCAGCGTTCAGTCTGCAAGCATCTGTGAATTTACTAAACGTCGCCACAATCCTCGATTTGCAACTAATGTTGTGGCCTCATTTAGTTTTATACCTCTTATCTTTAAATTGTTAGAAACTGAGTCTAACGATCATCGTCTTGGTCTACCTCTATTTCTCTTACCCTCCATAACAGAGTCCACTATTCTCCTAGGTAACCTATCCTCCTCCATTCGCCTCACATGACCCCACCACCGAAGCCGGTTTATGCGTACAGCTTCATCCATCGAGTTCATTTCTAAATTAGCCTTTATATCCTCATTCTGAGTACCCTCCTACTATTGTTCCCACTGTGCCAGCAATCATTCTTGCTACTTTCATGTCTGTTACTTCTAACTTATGAATAAGATATCCTGAGTCCACCCAGCTTTCGCTCCCGTAAAGCAAGGTTGGTCTGAAAACAGACCGATGCAAAGATAGTTTTGTCTGGGAGCTGACTTCCTTCTTACAGAATACTGTTGATCGCAACTGCAAGCTCGCTGCATTAGCTTTACGACACCTTGATTCAATCTCACTTACTATATTACCATCTTGGGAGAACACACAACCTAAATACTTGAAATTATCGACCTGTTCTAACTTTGTATCACCAAGCTGACATTCAATTCTTTTGAATTTCTTATCTACTGACATCAATTTAGTCTTCGAAAGGCTAATTTTCATACCATACTCACTGCACCTATTTTCCAAGTTCCGAGATATTAGACTGCAGGCTTTCGACACAATCTGCCATTAAGACCAAGTCGTCAGCATAGGCCAGACTGCTTACTACATTTCCACCTAACGGAATCCCTCCCTGCCATATTATACCTTTCACCAGATGATCCATGTAAACTACGAACAGCAAAGGTGAAAGATTACAGCCTTGTCTAACCCCTGTAAGTACCCTGAACCAAGAACTCATTCTACCATCAATTCTCACTGAAGCCCAATTGTCAACATAAATGTCTTTAATTGATTTTAATAATCTACCTTTAATTCCATAGTCACCCAGTATGGCGAACATCTTTTCCCTCGGTACCCTGTCATATGCTTTCTCTAGATCTACGAAACATAAACACAACTCCCTATTCCTCTTATAGAATTTTTCAATTACCTGGCACATACTGAAAATCTGATCCTGACAGCCTCTCTGTGGTCTGAAACCACACTGGTTTTCATCCAACTTCCTCTGAACGACTGATCGCACCCTCGCTTCCAAGATTCCAGTGAATACTTTGCCTGGTATACTAATCAATGAAGATACCTCGATAGTTGTTGCAATCCTTCCTGTTCCCTTGCTTATAGATAGGTGCAATTACAGCTTTTGTCCAACCTGAAGGTACATTACCAACACTCCATGCTAATACTACTCTATGAAGCCATTTCATCCCTGCCTTCCCACTATACTTCACCATTTCAGGTCTAATTTCATCTATTCTTGCTGGTTTATGACAATGAAGTTTATTTACCATCCTTTCCACTTCCTCAAGCGTAATTTAACCAACATCATTTTCCTCCTCCCCATGAGCTTGGTTGTTCGCAACACCACCAGGATAATTTCCTTTTACATTGAGAAGATGTTCAAAATATTCCCTCCACCTCTCCAATGATTCCCTGGGATCTATTATGAGTTGACCTGAATTACTCAAAACATTGTTCATTTCCTTTTTCCCCTCCCTTCCTAAGATTCTTTATTACTGTCCAGAAAGGTTTCCCTGCTGCCTGACATAGCCTTTCCAGGTTATTATCAAAATCTTCCCACGACTTCTTTTTGGATTCAACAACTATTTGCTTCACTCTGTTTCTTTCATCTACGTACAGATCCCTGTGTGCCTCGGCCCTTGTTTGGAGCCATTTCTGATGAGCCTTCTTTTTACGTTTACAAGCTGCTCTCACTTCATCTCACTGCCTAATAGTCCTAATTTAAATATCTTCCTTTCTTTCACATTTATTTTGAACTACCACAAAAACAGCTTCATGATCACTAATACCATCTATTACTTCAGTTTCTCTATAGAGCTCATATGGTTTTACCAGCACCGCATCCAAGATATTTTTCCCTCTAGTTGGTTCCATCACTTTCTGAATCAGATGCCCTTCCCATATTAACTTTTTTGCCATTTGTTGGTCATGCTTCCTGTCGTTCGCATTACCTTCCCAATTGACTTTTGGTAAATTGAGATCACCCGCTACAATCACGTTCCTTTCCTTATCGTTTCCCACATACCTGATTATCTTATCAAATAATTCTGAATCAGCATCTGCGCTACCCTTTCCTGGTCTGTACACTCCTAAGACATCAAGTTGACTATTATCTTTAGAGATGAGCTTTACACCTAGTATTTCATGTTTGTCATCTTTAACTTTTTTGTAGCTTACAAATTCTTCTTTCAACAGAATGAATACTCCCCCTCCTACCATTCCTATCCTTTCTCTACAATACACCCTCCAGTTGCGTGAGAAAATTTCTGCATCCATTATATAATTTCTCAGCCATGATTCAACTCCTATTATAATATCTGGTAAGTATGTATATATTTAAATTACTTAATTCTATTCCTTTCTTTGCAATACTTCTAACAGTTGAGCACTAACATTTTTATGTCATCCCTACTTGATTTCCAGTTCCCTGTTCCCTTATCAACATTCCCTAGGCCACCCCGGTTCCCTGAATGTATCTCCCTATAACCCTTCTAAACAAATTTTCTAAGTTATAATGTACCACTGCGGTTTAAGTGAAGGCCATCTGAGCGCAGATCCCTATCTCCTACCCACCCATTAGGATCTAGAAATCTCACTCCCAGTTTCCCACATACCCACCCCATAGTCTCATTTAAATTCCCAGTAGTAATTTGAGAGAGGGGAGATAGGGACAGATAGAGTGATCACTCATAGTAGCAAAGAGGAATGTATTGAAAAGATGAGTCATACTTGCACTAACCACTCAAAGATGGCAGTACACGAGATGTTCAACAAATCTATTGTCACGACCACCAAATTAGGCGGGTCAGAGAAATGACACTGTTGCCAAGGATATGTAGCAACTGGCGAAGGAATGTCTAACTGAACACATCATTTTGGAGTGCAAGGCAAGTTGTTCTCTCTCAAGCTCCTGATGTTACTTCATAAAATGTTTCAAAACAAATTATACTACAAGCTTCAGAAAAGACTGCTGATTTCAGTGGTATAACTATTTTCCATATAATCCACTTTAAATAATTATTAAAAATAAAATCTTGAACAAGTAAATTTAAATCCGTAGGATCCTGTATTGAAAATTTCCGTAAGCGGCCAAGTTTTTATTTCTTCAGCCAATAAAATTTTGTCTGCGGGAAAAATGTAAAAAATCGCCTGATTTATATTTTTCATCTGAAACATATTTCTGTGAGTCTTATAATTTTCCTGGAAAATGGCCTGGAAAGTGACCGTGTAAATGTCGCTAGCTGAGGCAGTTCGGGGCGCGCGCACCAGCATAAGCTGCAGGACCCCGTAAATACTTTCGGATTACATATTAATCCGTATCAGTTTTACTACATTGTAACTTTAAATATTTGAATATTGTATATTGTACTGAGTAATATAGAAAAAGAACTACTTTAAAGAATAGGTTTTCATTAATTTACAATGAAGTAAGAATCGGTTTCTAGCTTCAAGGCAGTCTTAAGATTTCTTAGTCACTGTCACCACTCATCTCGCTATCTGTCCAGTCATCTTTTACACTGATGATGAATGGCTCCATTCTTTTATCCCTTACTGTTTCCTTGGCCCAATCGTCTGTTTGAAGATTTTCCGCGTGATTGAAGCACTTTTCCCAGTCTGCAGCAGTCACACAGTCTATGGCTTCTGGCGTGATTTTTTTCTACGTCTTTTATTTTGAATGTCTTGTTCCTCTCTGCCAATTCTCTCTTGACTTGAGCCCAAATCAATTCACATTCACTATTCATCTTTAACTGCACTTAAGGTGCGAGCTCAACAGCTGCATGAGAGGGAATGACTCGGATAAGGTGGCCTGGAGCGGATGGGCTTCAGTTTGACAGCACTGCACGATCAGCGTTGCCAATTCGTGCCCGGAGGTAGCGACTCTCGACCATTCGTTGCGTCGCCGTTCCCATATCTGACGACAGCACAGTTTTCCTCACCCGCCTAATTTGGTGGCCGCGACAATAGTATTTCATTAGTTCGAGTGTAGTATAGCTTACAATTTACTCTTAACGATAAGAACCAGGTCTTCACTTTAATAGTACAATTAAATGTTCATAGATATTAACTTTCCCCCATTAATTTGTAATTGCCTTGTTCTCAAAACTTAATTATAGGCCTAATATATTATAAATTAAGAGTACAGTTACACTTACCTTCTTTACGTTCTCTTTAAAATGCCTGGCGTTTTAATAGCTACCCATGGAATTTACATAAAGTGTAGGTGCTAACTATTATTTATTGCCCATAATTATTATGGATTTTGCCTCACAATTAAGGGTAAATTATTACGGAAAAGCAAAATTATCACAGAAAAAAGATTTATACAAAGAAAGGAATGTGTCATTGGTACTTGTTTCTATGCACACTAGTTGACCAGCATACGTGTTTTAATGACACTTAAAATGTGCTCGAATGTGCGATGTTTATTGAAACATGTATATCGCGATGCGTATATCAATTGTCATCCTCTTATTCTCATGTGCTTTGTTTGTGTTCGTTCACATCAGTCTATTACATACTATCCACTTCATTCCGTATTGATATTGTAATCAAATAAGAATTAAATAAAAAACTTTTCCACCTGATCGATACTTTTATTATTTAACCTTAGGCTAAATTATGTCATTAAAAACTGCAGTACATGTTTCAATTGCTTGGCAATCATCATCAGCTGCTTATCTTATAGCTTAGGAGAAAGAATATAAAAACATTTGTTAATTAAAATTTTTGGTAAAGAACACTTAATGGTGTGGGAGGGTGGGGGTGGGGGAGGGGGATGTTAAAATTAGATATACAAATTAAAAAGCTATTTCTAAACTAAAAAAACTTCCTAAACTTCCTTCTATGGCACTACATTCGTTCTTCATTAGTTTCAGCTGTGTTTCACTCAATGCACAGTTCACTTGTCTTGATTATGTGTTGTCCTTCATTTTTCTAGATCATTCTTATTGTCCGCTAGAAGAATTTATGGTAACTATGGTCGAATTTGTTCAGTATTTCACTTAGACGGATAGTTTGAAGTACGACCTGTAACCGGCAGGAAAGATATAATTATTAATTAAAAAAATTTTTGTTTAAGATTCTGTTATCCAAATGAATTGTTCGTATTTGAAAAGAATTGTAAAGGCCGAAACTTACCCCTGTTTAATTGTTCGTTGTGTAAATTTATTCTAAATCTTCAAAAGATTGGCACATTTGGTGTGACCTGAAACCGGCAGAAGAACGTGTTGGTTATTTAAGAGAATCTGGAAACATGTTTCTTGCACGGAGTTATTATGCCATAAAGAAACTGTTTTTAAACTTACCCCTGTCCAATTTATTCTGGTTACGGAGTTTACTTGTTTGTTTCCTTCTCTACCGTCTTCGACCTAGTGTAATAGCTGTGTGACAGGTGCGTTTTACTGGCTTGGTTTTGGAGGGGGAAGGGGAAGTGAGAGTGTGTTGTCATTTGTTGTCGAGTTAAGGGGATTGGTTTCTATTTGTGACGTAGCTGCTTTGTGATAGCTTCCTGCTTTCACTGGGCGTGTTCGATTGCTTTCTAATACTTCCATGTATCTTAAAATGTGTTCAATAAGGGGTTTCTTAGTTCGTTTGTTTCATTTAAATTTTTACCCTTATTTAACATTTTGTCCAGAAATATGTGTATACTTTCAAAACTATTCATTAGTCTTCCATTACTTAGTCTTTTGATAATTACGAGATCCTGGTTGATGCTTGTAAATTTGTGTCCTGTCTCTCTCATATGTTCGCCCATTGCCGAAAACCTCCTGTGCCTCTCTGCATTAATATGAATAAGAAAGGAGGACTCACTTGACATTAGATGCTCTAATATCACAGATTCGGAAGAAAACTAAATGTGAAGGCCTCCAATATAGAAAGCTCATAAAATTGATCAACAATAACATTACATTGACGATTGTTTGTTGTGATGTGCTTTGTGTATTCTGCTGCCATTTATCTCTGATTGATGGGATTACTGCTGTGTATCAAGTATAACAGCATGCCTGAATATTGGCGGGAAGTAGCTGGGGAGTGGGGAGTTAGATCTCTCTCTTCTTTAGCATGCCATTCTTCTGGTTCATAAATTTTCTGATGCTACTGGTACGTAACACACTGGATCATCATAGTATTCTAGCTATTCGATCCCTACTCTGAGGCAGTGATTGGAATGAGCAGTGTGCATACTTAAACGGAATAATTACAGGAGTATTCTCGGCTCTCCGCAGCCTGGTCATTCTAGCTCTGAAACTTTGAACTGTTAGATCAACACCGTAGTACTTCTCGCTAAAAGTGGGAAAATGTGCTGTTTTCATTTTATTGAATATTTCATATGACAGCATTGCTTTTAATCGCGACATTCATACTGGCATCATTGTAATGACCTATGTTGACTTCAGTTGGGAAAACTATAAGGACAGTCTCTCTGAGAATTCCGTAGTGAAGCACGGGTACATCAGCTAGTTATTCGATCCAAATAACATTGCACTTCGCGGCCACTTGATGAAATACTATATTAATCTATGCATTTGCTAAGTAATGGCAATTTTTTTTTTTTTTTTTGCTAGGGGCTTTACGTCGCACCGACACAGATAGGTCTTATGGCGACGATGGGATAGGAAAGGCCTAGGAGTTGGAAGGAAGCGGCCGTGGCCTTAATTAAGGTACAGCCCCAGCATTTGCCTGGTGTGAAAATGGGAAACCACGGAAAACCATCTTCAGGGCTGCCGATAGTGGGATTCGAACCTACTATCTCCCGGATGCAAGCTCACAGCCATGCGCCTCTACGCGCACGGCTAACTCGCCCGGTAGTAATGGCATCTAAGTGCATGGCTGATTAACACGTGGAGCATGAGTTCATACTATTTTCAGTAGGCTTATCAGAGACCGATCGTCTCACTCACATACTTCCTGTGAGGGAATAGAGATGTGTAATTTTTAGCCTTGTAGCCTCGTATAGCAACTGTCGGGCTTTGAGTGTTTTAAATATACCGTAGGCCTAGTACTGTATTGCGCAAAACATGTAGAATAAGCAGTTTTCATATCAAAATCTCCTGATTTTTTGTTTTGTAAAGTTGGCAGGTATGCGTTACAATGGGGAAATTAAGCAACCAAGAAAAAATTCTTCACTGGTGATATAGTTAAACAATGCAAGTTTATAGACAGTATTCGGCACCAATGCGTAAAATCACTGGGTATATTAACACATCAGTAATATGCAGAGCGGTCCAACCTTAGTTTATAATCACAGGGGGCAGGGGAAAATATTCCATAGTTTTATTTTTAGAATGTCAAATGAGGTTCTATAGGCGTAGTCAAACTGAAAGTTGTCTGGTTGAAGTCCCGGATTCAGTACGGTGAATTTGGTCGGTGCGGACGGAGACTCATTGGGTGTCACTGAGTACACGGTGCATTTGAATGGCAACAATGACGGCAGTTATTTGTTGATAATTGTGTATATTGGGAATATGTTGCGGATTGGAATTTTTCATTTTAGTTCAGTCAACTTCAGTAACTTTGAAAATGATGTATTGTGTATTATTATAATTTTCAATACGGATTAACAATGATTTTTATCACTTATTAAGTGGTATATTCCAAGCTATCACTGGAGAGATGGCGTGGGAGGACATCAGTAGGCGAATAAGTTTGAGTGGTGTCTTTAAAAGTAGGGAAGATCACAATACGAAGATAAAGTTGGAATTCAGAGGACAAATTGGGGCAAATATTCGTTTATAGGAAGGGGAGTTAGGGATTGGAATAACTTACCAAGGGAAATGTTCAATAATTTTCCAATTTCTTTGCGATCATTTAAGAAAAGACTAGGAAAACAACAGATAGGGAATCTGCCACCTGGGCGACTGCCCTAAATGCAGATCAGTAGTGATTGATTGAAATTATGAGGCGGTCGCAACAGATCTGATGAGTACTGGGATGGACACCAACGGATAGAATACCAATACCAGACAATGAGAGGTGTCTTCTTAATGAAGCCAACGACCAATAAGTACTCAAAGTCACTGTCTTATTATCCCGCTATGTAGTTGCTTAAAGTAGAGAAGTATATTTTACGATGTCAAAAATGTGACATGCCCAGTTATACAACTTGAAGGCAACCGTTTTAGTCGTCAATCATTACCTTACGATGCGTAGGAATGTTGTAAGTTGTGACGTGAATGATCCTAAATTATGATATACTGTACACTATGTTGTGAGAATCTAATTTGTCGCTAGTAAGTGTTATGCAGGTAAAATTTAGGCATGGATAACATGTGTTAAGATAGTGTCATTATGAAGAAATCTTAGTTTAATTTATGGTTCGGATATATGTTTGAAGGAATCGGGAAGTAAAAATGTGCGTGATTTAGAGTCATCTATGATCATATTTTATGTTCAGCATAGTATTTACGAGTTTGATTGTGATATTGTCGCGATGATATTGTGTTGATAATTGTGTTAAGATTAATAGTCTTCATAATATAAAGTGCCTGAGTATGTTTTAACCCCTCAGCGTCGCAGCCATTTAAATAGCTTCCTTCCCCGCGGCCGGATGAGATTTCAACTACGCGCGACTGAAATACATCGATTCACTTAAAGCGTTACTACAAGTATAAGAGTAGCCCGATTTTCACGAAATTTGGAATTCGTTATGACAGAACAATGTACATGCAGATAATTACATAATTCTTTCACGTTTCCTTAGTAATTTAGTTCCGTGTGATAGAGTTCGAAGCACTCTTTGAGACAGGGACTCAAGTCACACTCCTGGCAGCAGTACACTGACGTCTTCTTTCCGCCGTGTTTTGAACACAGGATACAATGTCTCTGAGGTTTGGATTTCCAACTCTTGGGTGCTAATTTCCTGATAAAATGTCTTTCCTGCAACCTTGGAACTGTATTATCTGATGCGCGCCGGCCTTGAATATTTCGTTCCCCTCCCTCCGGAGCGTATTTTGTAAACAAACCTTTCACCAGCTGAACCCGATAAGGTAATTGCTCAATATTTGTCTCTGTTGCCTGTGTGAGTATTATTAGAGAATTTAGCAATCAGAATTCACCGTTGAAAACTTCTCTTTGACCTGTATAATTATCTATAATCTCTTACACTAAATTTACAAGTACTGTTTCCTCCTCATCGTCACTCTCATCATTTACCACTGCTACATCATCTATTTCATTATCACTGCTGCTTATACTGTCACTACTACTTCCGATTAAACTTTCATCTAAATTATACAATATTTCAAGCACGTTACTGTCAGTCATACCACGGCTGAGCGCGGCGCGTCAGACGGACTGGTGAAGCTGCAGCGAGACCGAAAGCAACAGGACGAAACTGAATGAGGGGAATAACATTTATGACGAAACAAACCAACTCGATACATATTTCAGATAAAAGTTCGAGACAACGTCTTTCAAACGAGATATATACCATGAACAACTGGTTCTCGTATCGTATGACAGAAAGCAGCACTAACTGATGCCTACACAGAGCGCTCGTGGAGAGTTACGAAAATATTACAAGCTGAGAAATAAAGACAAATATAATAAATAAACCACACTCCCAATGTACAAATAGAGCAAAGAACATCACACGAAAAGACAAACTTCTCAGATCATCATTTCTTTATTTTATTCTGTGGGAAAGAATGAAGCAAACAGACTTTTAAAAAAGCTCTGACTTATTTGACAAATAATTATCCTTGCAAAAACAACTACATTATAAAGATTTTTCAATTCTTATTTACAACACTGATAAACCCGAAACTGTCTTCTTGGAAACAAAACAATTTGCGTATCAGTAACTCCAAAACTCTTCACGCTATAGCCGTAAATGTGAAACCATGTATGGGTCTATACCACGTATAGAGGTCGGCGGCTACGGAAGAAAAGAGGGTCTATACCACGTATAGAGGTCGGCGCTGAGGGGTTAAATGAAATGAAAATTTGTTGAGCATGACGTGTATAAAATGATAAGAGATTTATTGTGATAGGGTCGTCGAATAATGTGAGTGATTAATGTTATATGGATCGTCGAAGAATGTTTCATTGGGATTAAGCCTTTAATAGGATAATGCGATGTAGAGGTAATGGTGATATTTGTTGCAGTGAAGACTGATTTCGTCATGCATATGAATTTGATTTTCAGTAATGAATGGTGATTACTAGAGCCCGGATTTCCATGCACTATCAAATCTCAAAAAATGCATGCATTCATGCCCTATCACATGGCAAAACATGCACAATAAACTGGAAAATATGCACCATCAAAATGCAGTTCCTTTTGAAACATTGTACAGAAACTACCCTAATTTCTCCAAATTATCTTCATTTAAGCCCATCCGTTTATCTGTCAGCACATTCTTAAACACAGAAAATGATCTTTTTACATCACAGGAGGTGATAGATGCATACTTCAATGAAGACATTTGGACAAAATGAGGTCAAATCGTAAGTACATCTTTTGCATTTTCACCACAATACGTCTTCTATAAGCTTGACGAATTCAAAATCAGGATTTGAACAAATTAATTTGTTCAACTTATCTCTAGCTGCGGCAGCTACTTCTCCATGCGATGATTGCAGACACATTTGAATGTCCTCACTAACTGGTAACGATTGCCTGCTGCGATAACAAAGACGTGTTACGACTGAGAGTTCCGGGTAGGAATAACAACGGTAGGGGGTTCAATGAAAAACCAGAGTTTGTAAGCTGCTATCCCAGTAACACGGCGCCACACAAGTGCGATACAAGTTTTCTTTTGTTCGTCTAACAGACGAAAAATGAGCCGTCAATGATTAATGCACAATTTACGGTTCAATTTATAGCAATGTCCAACTGTAAAACTGGGACACCTTATTCCTAAGAATTAGATATCGATGTGGGGACTTCCGAAATATGTCATTATTTACTCAAGCAACAGATAAGAAAGTGTTTGGTTAATTGGATTATAGGACTTGTACCGTATGTATGCTACTAACTTTGTCACATAGGATGCCAGGAATACATTCTCTCCGTCTCTCAGTAATAGACATACTATATAGCCTATAACGTGGAAAAATTGTCCCAAATTCTGCACACTAACATTCAGAAATGGCACTATCATGCATTTTAACCATTTATATGCGTCAAAATCAGAATAAAAGTCATATTATGCAATATTAAACGTCCAAATATCCGTTATTTAACCCAAAATCTTCCAAATATGCATTATGCATGAATTTTCTCCTAAAATGGCCAAAACATGCAAACATGCACGGAAAAAGGACGATTATTTGGAATTGTTAAGTTGTAAAACGTATATATTTGCAAAGTTTGAGAAGTGTAGCTAGGTTATTGAAAAACATGCATTTGCATGGAAATCCGGGCTCTAGTGATTACTTAGGTATAAAGGCGATATTTGCGATGATGTTTCGAGACGTATCAAAGACACTGGTAGGAAGATCGTCCAAGGTATCTTAATTAAATACAGTATGAGTAATTGCGCACAAAATTGGAGAATAATATGAGATCTTCATTAGTTAATGATACCACACAGATGAGAACCATGTCACAAATGGAATGTGTAACCTTCATTTATGTGTGATGTGTAGATTGATTTTCTTGCTAGCTGAATTTCTTCTTATAGATCATTGAGTTGACGCTTAGAGCCGAAGTAGCTTTTCCAGGTTTATTTCATGGAGGACACCAGAGCTGCAGAGTCATTGTAGATCTTGAATCATTGTAGTTGGTGATGATTGTATTTTCAGATGTTCATTAGTTAGGTGCAAATGCCGATTGAGCTCATAGGAGATTAATTTCATTTTATTGCTCAATGTTAATGTTTGAAGAATTATAATGTTGTCCTATGTTCTTTGATCAATTTTTTGACCTGAATGATTGTGATAAGCACTGGTTATTGGTGCGTTCAAGTTGTTCAGCTAGATTTTCGATGAATTAAATGATGATTTAGAAATGATATCGGGATATTAGGACGTGTATTTGAGATCAGTAAATTGATGTGCCAAGCCAACAAGATTTTATAATCTTAACCATCAGTTAGAAGATAAATGTGGCGAATGATGGACTTATTTATAAATTTAAGCCTTCAGTAATGCAAGGTTGGTTTTCTTTTTGATTTTCTTGGCTAATTCTAAAGATTATTATTGTTGTCACAACCAACCTTTCATAATAAGAATATTATGATGTGAAATGAAATATTGACAAGAGTCAAAGATTAAGATTGTTTTCTTTAGATTAATGTAACGTTCAGTCACTTCTAACATACATTTGTGTTGCTTTTATTTTATTAACATTGTAGTTGTTATATTAAATATTTTAGTCATTAAACGGAACATCCTTCTACAAAAAGTAATATTTCCGGTTTTCTCATTTAATAGAGTAAGGTATGTCATGATGATTTAGGTTAAGATATTAATTAACAAACGTCCTCATACATCAGTCAAATCAACATAGAGCCAGCGATACGATTCTGTGACCCAACTCGATGAACTTTCACGTCCCTAGAGTGGAATCTTTTGCATCTCCGCATGACACCAGCTGAGGCATAATTTTTTCAACAAGAACCCACAATTTAGAGATGCGTGAAAGGTCACAATATGTAGGCCAAATAGAGTTGTTAATGTATTGAAGTATAATGAATTAGTACATGTTCTGCCATCAGTGATGTGTCATAATATGTTGTGATTCGTTGCCAAATTTCTCCTGATTTTTATGTTTGAAAGTTGGCAAGTCTGCATGTAACATAAATGATGGTATTGTACTAATGCAAAATACAGACAGTTTTAAATTAAATGTTGATTAATACTATTTCAGAAAATCCCTATATGGTATACCACTACATAGATGCTGTTTTACAGTATTAACTTTGATTTAACCCCATTCTCTTTCTTGCTCTAACAAGTGCTCTGAACAAATAATGGTATTAATGAGTGATAACTGCACATCAGGAGGAAAAGCAACAAATATTGTGTACAAGAAATCTTTACCATCAACTTAAAATTGCTCTTGTACAAATTCTGGGCAGGTCACTAGTACTGCATTAGCAGACGTTTCATTTCTCTACAACTATGTGTATGTATGTTCAGTCCGTCAGCGCTTCCGCTGGTGGGATCCTCAACAGCTCTGCCATCCGTTGTTATAGATGGCCTAGGCATCACTTTTAGAGGCGTACTAGGGAAATGAGGAGTGAGGTAGTTTCCTGTTGCTCTCCTCACCGAGCCAGAGTTATTATTACATATCAGTCTGCCAAGCCCACTGAAATGCATCAACCGACTCTATGAGCAACATTTTCACACCATTCATAGCAGGGACTGGCTGCGTTAAATCTTCTTTCCTATTGTGGCTGAAAAAGGTTCCAGCTTCCTTCATTGAATGTTTGTTCATCTTCAATGTCTTCTTCAGAACTGGAACCAATATAGAAAAATATCGACATTTTCATGGTGAATATTAAAAGGTACATACATGAGCAGTTGCAATTTAATTTCTTTTGACAATTGATTTGCCTAGTTGCAAAAGCAGCCATGTCCAAAAATATGAAAAAATAAGGTTTTTCTGGCTTATTGTGTTCATTACCCATCATTGCATATCAAAGATAGTCAGGTTATCCTATATCTTTCTTGCCCAACAGTTGCAGACAGTTGGAGCCAAGTTTTAAAATATTTGAGATGCTTTGCATTCATTGAGGATTATCAACCCTTCTGAACACTATTTAATCCTGAGCAACGTGACACAAGAGCAGTGATGAGTTCTTCCATCCCTGATGACCTGCTTTCCGAGCAGTGATTTCCAGTGGGAACACAGTAATGTCATGAATCTGGTTGACCCATCTTTTTTCGGCTCATCCTGATAAACACTCCCCATGAACATTTCCCTGGACAGTTTTTTAATATTTCTGTTCCTTTAGTGTCTCACACTGTCTCAAGATCTCTAGTCCATGTCTTTCATTTCATTCTCAGCAATAGTTAGTCATTCTCTACCAGTCTTCAGAGAAATTTGAAATGTGGAACTGAGAAAAGCCATCGGGTTGTGCTGGGAAAAGATCAAATGAGGTGGGATCCCATGGCCTAACATAGAGAACAAGAAGCCACCATCTGGATTTCAGTGACATTTTCTGCGCTGAGGGTTGATTTCCCACCTAAGGTAGTTCATCTGACCAAAGCCATTGACTCCTTTAGGGTGTCAAGTTATTTTAACTCTCATGACACTCGGCCTCCACCAAGCTGTGCTGGCAGTAATGTAGCTACTGGTAGGGCTTCCCTTGCCAGACAGGTTAGTGGTGAGGAGCCAGACTAAGGCGGGGCCTGATGGTACCCATGTCGTGCGCACTAGTTATGAACCACTGGGAGGAAGTAGGACAAATGATGTGCATACAATATTCCAATAGCATCTTCAAAGTATGTCTTAAGAATTTGCTATAAAATATGAGGGGTAAGATTTTTGTTTGAATTTTGCAGGGCTCTGACTTACTTAAACTGCAACTTAGTGTATCAGAATATTCCTGAGTTGAAGGAGCAGATGAAGCACTTTTTTGCCTTCAGCACGCAGTTGCTCATGCTACAGGTAGGCACGTTTATTTTTTAATATATTATTCCATAATTTTTAGACTAATGTCCCTTCTCAACAAATCAAATGTGTTCTTAATATATAATATTATATATAAAAATGAATGTTTGTTTGTTCATATTCTATAGACTCAAAAACCAATTCACCGATTTCACTGAAAATTTCATACTTTGTTTTTATTGCTCCTGAGAGGGTTATGGAAGTGGTTTGACATGTTAAGTCCTCACCATTCCCTAGATTTAGGCCCTTTGGCACATCACAATAGGCTAATATAGGCGAAATATCGAATCTGTCATACAAGGACGAGACAGAGCTCATTTGAAGCCGTGCAATGCGAGGAACAAACCAGGACCTGAAAACCACATTTTAAGGCACTGAAACCAACCATTTTCAAGACATTAGCACCTCGGTACCCCGGCTTTAGGAATCGGCTGAAGAAGTGCTCCACTGTAACCATGGCAATGTTAAATCAAGGATTCTAGATTATCGAAAAAGATCAATATTAGTGTCGATCCATATATTTCAGGGTTGCTGAGATGAACTGTGACAAAATTATAGATGTAATAATAATCTAAACTTATATTTATAAAATAACATGTCCTGACTGACTGACTGACTGACTGATTCATCATCACCGAGCCAAAACTAAAAAACTGAAGATTTCACAGACATGAAAAGTTGTATTTGGAATCTCCTTTAAAAATAAAGAAACACACATTTCTTTTTTTTTTTAGGAAAATTCAATTAATGCGGAGTGAACAGGAGTGACAAAGGGGGTGAATTAAAAAAAAAAAAGATAATATCTACTGCGACGCCCCGTGTCAGCACAAGCACTCTACACCCAGGGTCTTTGACAGGTTCTTCTCATTGTGGGGCTACTTCCGATAATTACCACGCCACAGCTAGCTAGGGTGACTGATTAGTGTATAATTATGTTGGCTCACATCCCCAATATTGAATAATGATGAAACACATCGATTATGAGATGTTGAGCTGGGAATCCTATTGGGCGATCAAAAGTGTCAGTTCGAAAATATGACGCATCAAATGAGTTAAATAAATTGCTTATGTTATATGGTTTCAAGTCCATCAATGTACTGTTAATATTTCTCATAATCGCAAATCATCTGATATTTACGATGAAGTTGATCATGTTACTAAAGTTGACATTTCCTTATAACTTAGTATGAACATAAGGTTGGAACGAATTCACAGATATGGTTGATTACATCTAAATAATATTGATAACAAGTTTATTCAAAATAAAGTCCCTAACTAAATTAAGACGAAACCAAAGCGTCTTGAATTCCCAAATATATGAATGTTGAAATCTCAACCAGTCATTTGTCCAAATTAAAATCAATGTAATGCAGTGATAGCATTGCATAATTTTCATATTTCAAAAGGCTAATCATTGATACGAACACCAGTTCACAGTGATATTTAATATTATCATAAAGATTGTTAAAAGAATATTATGTGGCTTCATTGAGTATAATCTGCCTGATTATAATGACCTGCATTATAATAATCATTGCCTGATTGTATTATCATTCAACCATATATGTCAGACTTAATATTCCATATGTTACATATTTTTGACGGTTTACATTCGTTTTCGTGTATCTGGTCCTGACAATAATGCTTTTTCGTGATTCAAATGAAATAAAATTAAATCAAATATTGACGATTATGCCCTTAAATAAACTAAGTTGTCCTGAAGACACTCGCATAAACACGAAAATAAACACATAACAACCCTCACACATACCTTCGAGGATTTATCTAACCTAACGAAATGATGGGTGATATGAATGATGAAATGACATGACACAATATCAATATAATATAATCACACTCAAATAGCAAAGTCAAAATATCACATGATATCTAATCTACATACTAAATAACTACTCTGTCCATGAAGTGCTACTCTTGACCTAATACCAATATAAATGGTCCGTTATTGGACATCATAAATTTTCCAGCTAACTCATTCCTGGTTGCCAGCGTTTCGCCCCCGTGTGCTAGGTTGGGCTGGTCAGTTGGTACCTAGCACACCTACCAAGACGCATGGCTAGTGCTTACCGTGGAGGCCACTGCGTAGGCTATTTGAAGCCACCAGCAGTGCCAATGCACTATGAGAGACTTTGTCTCACTACCAAAAATTGATGCCTGCTTGGCCATCAGATGATATAGATGTTGACTCCCATAGGGAATCTGAAATATGTGTCCCGAATGAGTGAATTTATAATACCAATATAAATGGTCCGTTATTGGACATTATAAATATTCCAGCTAACTCATTCCTTGTTGCCAGCGTTTCGTCCCCGTGTGCTAGGTTGGGCTCGTCAGTTGGTACCTCGCACACCTACCAAGACGCATGGCTAGTGCTCCCTATGGGAGTCAACATCTATATCATCTGATGGCCAAGCAGGCATCAATTTTTTGGTAGTGAGACAAAGTCTCTCATAGTGCATTGGCACTGCTGGTGCCTTCAAATAGCCTACGCAGTGGCCTCCACGGTAAGCACTAGCCATGTGTCTTGGTGATAGCGGGTTATGTTATCTATGTCCAAGCGCAAGGCATTGGAGATGGTGGAATATGAAAATAACCCCATACTTTGACATTTAATTTCAAATGGCTAGAGTGGGTTTTGATGCGTACTAATAGAATACAGTGGTGGACATGTGCGCAAGAGAATCAAAACAATCTTTATCTCCATTTTCATGATAATTGGAGATGGGTTTTGTAATTACACGATTCAAATATTGTACATGGTAAATGGGAAAATTTGTCAGTGTTTTTGGAAACATAGATCAGAGCTCAACAATGGTGAAAGGCTTGCTAATGAAAGGCATGCAGATTTTTATATTGTTAGCGCTTTGACAGGAAATGTTGGAAAAATTACATTGTGTATTGCTGAAGATGAGCCAAGCAGTAGGTGCAGTGGCTGGGATGCTCAAAGGACATTGAGCACATTGTAACTAACTCCTAATGATTGGAGAATTGCCACAACATCCGTGGCAGCTTATCTCAGTGGACTTGTTAATAACACAATGGCAAATGTTACCTGGTCTTTCAAGATTACTACTCTCATTTCCTGGAGCTGTATATGACTGTTTGGCTTCCCAAACGGTTATTGCACGGTTGAAAAATGTGTTTGTGCATCAGGCAGTATCTCTAATTCTCCATTCAGATGGAGGCACCCAAATCATGTCTGATGGTTCAAAAGATTTGCTGTACCATAACGGTTTACATGTGAATCATCGAGCCCTAGATATCCTCCCACAAACTGGGGTGCTGAGAAAGTGGTCAATACAGAAAAGGGGATTCTTTCGAAATGTAGTGATGTCAACCTGGGACTTCCTGAATATAGGAACACCCCATTAGAATCGGTTCTTTCACCAGCCAAGTTGCTGTATGGTAGAAAACTGCTATCCACTTTACCATCGTCAATGACTTTCTAACAGGTACCTCAGCCAAAATTTTACCAGTTTTGAAAGAATGACTAAAATAAAACTGCAAAACAAACAAAATTTTGATCGAAGGAAGGGGGCACGAATGCTTCCACCTCTCCAGAATGGAGACAAGGTTTGGATTCGCGACATGCAGTGATATGGTTCTATAATTAGACAATCGGTGTTTCCCCATACATGCATGGTCAAAACTCAAGGACATTTCATTAGTAGAATAGATGATTCCTAGAACTGGTTCTGCATAATCAGATGTCATCAACAATATTAGGTCACAAGACAGCTTTTGATGCAGGCAGAAGAGCAGTTTTAATTTGAGCCTGAACAAACAAGCTGAATTTTGTACGGCTATGATCACCCAGTACTGAGAAAATGTTGTTTCACAAAATTTACAAGAACCTTTTTCACAAATATCAGGTGATATAAAAACTTGGTTTACTGATCAACAGTAAGTTACTTTAACACATTCACGCCCGTATCCGAGTTATTGCCTATAGCGCGTGACCATGCTGTGGACCGTATCCGAGTTAGCCCGGATAAGCGCAACCTTGAACTCGAGCCGTTCCTACGCAGCTGGGATCTATTTTGGTCACAAATATGTGCGAGAGAGATGAAAGTAATACCCTTATGAATGTTTCTACTCACCGAAAACCACATGGCCACGGCGATTTTCCCTCCCAATGCACTTTCTTTGTTTTGTTTCTGAAGGTAGCCTAACGCTCGCACAACTAGCTGCGTAGTTGGTTTGTGATTGCACAAGCGTGTGTATAGTCGCGTTCTGAAGTATAACCATGGCGTGTAGGGACAAAATAAATGATGCAAGTGATGCAAGTTTACAAAGCACAGTTTATCAGCTGCTTGAAAATTATCTTGGCCAGGGGTATACAGTCTATATGGACAATTATTACAAATAGCGTTTGACTCGCGAAACAATTACGGGAACAAAACACTGCCGTATGTGGAACAATACGGTCGAATAGGGGTACACCAAAAGATCTAAAGGAACACCAGGCAATTCTCTTTTTTTTTTTTTTTGCTAGGGGCTTTACGTCGCACCGACACAGATAGGTCTTATGGCGACGACGGGATAGGAAAGGCCTAGGAGTTGGATGGAAGCGGCCGTGGCCTTAATTAAGGTACAGCCCCAGCATTTGCCTGGTGTGAAAATGGGAAACCACGGAAAACCATTTTCAGGGCTGCCGATAGTGGGATTCGAACCTACTATCTCCCGGATGCAAGCTCACAGCCGCGCACCTCGACGCGCACGGCCAACTCGCCCGGTAGGCAATTCTCAAACGGGGTAAAAAAAGTGAACCCGACATACAAGTACAGTCACCTCTCTCTGAAATCTCAGCTCCATCTACATCATCAGCTCCAAGTCAACGTCCTGCAATTTTGCCGCCAAAAATGGCACCGGCCAAGGATCCTTCATTTAGGTTAGATGCGAAGAGAAAAGAGTATATTCTCTTAAAGTTTCCACCATCAAATATAGACAAGTTCCCCTGAAGAAGGTGCAAAGTGTGCTTCAAAAATAAAATTATTAGCGAAGCACGCTATTTTTTGGAATGTTTAGTGTTCCCATTCACCCAGGAAAATGTGACATTACCTACCATGCCCTACAGAGATACTAGAGGACTTCATTAAGGTACGTGGAAAATTTTGTTTCCATATCTTGTTCCGTTTAGAACTTATTGTGAAAAGAATTCGTTGTTGTTTTCTCTGCCACTAACAGCTGGAATAGCTGGGCCAGTCCTTTAAATACCCGCTCAGATGATGGGCGTGAATGTGTTAAGACAAAGTTTGGTAACGATTAGATCAATATTTTAAAGTTATGAATGTTCGAAGTGAGCACTCCATTTTAAATGGAAAGAATACTGGCCAACCAGTGTTGGTTCAACCAGCGTTAAAATTTTAACTGGTTATGATAAAAATTTCTACTCCATATAATTAAATGTATAATAAAATAACCTAAATTTTGGTATAGCTTGTTTCTATTTGGGTCAAAGAATATAGACTTCTTATTAACATATTAACTCTGGTGTCTATACTTTTTCCCATGACAGTAGTCCAACAACAACGGATACTGTGCTCTGTTGTCACCTGACATGGAATTTATTGCTTATTGCTGTCATAGCAGCTATTTTTTGTAATAAGTCAACTTAAAATACTACTGAAATTGAGCCGTACTAGGGAAAAATTTTCTTGCCATGAGTGGGCGACTACCTTTTTCCTGAATCGAACGCTTAGTCCCGCGGCGTCTTTCTCCTTTCGAGCTCTACGACTGGTTAACAATTTTTTTTCTTGCACCGTTCTTATGGGTGACTAACCGTATTTCACGGCATAATCGTCGCCACCGCGTAATCGTCGCATCCTTTATTTTCAATACAAAAATCGGACTTTAAACCTTTAATTACATAATCGTCGCACGTCCAAATTTTGTTCACTAATCTGGTTAAAAGGTAAATGGAACTGCAACGTAAGTTGCACATGAATGCGCAATTGAAATACGTGTATGGTTTATGGGCAATTTGGCAACACAGTCACGTTTGCGACATGTTGCACAACGTATAAATAAATAATACCGGTATATGTCTGACGCATGGCTTACCGGTAGACTATCGGCAGTTTGACAACGTGGTCGCGAGACAGTGTACTATTTATTCACCACCTACATATTATGCTTACCGGTAGGCTATCGGCAGTTTGACAACGTGGTCCCGAGACAGTGTACTATTTATTCACCACCTACATATTATGAGTTCCCATTTGAAATACGTAAGGCTGTAAGTTATCGCTTATCGGCAACGTCGCCAGGAAATACCGGCTAGGTAGGTTGAATGGACCTCGAACCAGCCCTCAGATACAGGTAAAATTCCCTGACCCGGCCGTGAATTGAACCCGAGGCCTCCGTGTAAGAGGCAAGCACGCTACCCCTACACCATGGGGCCGGCTCCTGTGTTATTGCGCACGAAGTGAAATCCAAGACGATAACGCAGATTTCCACGGAATTATTCAGCCGAATTATTTACGATGTCTCAGTTGTCATCGCTAGACTCTTATCTTACTACTACGTCATAAGTGTCCGGGCATGGGATGAAAACTTTTATCCAAGCAGTCAAGATAATTATTATCCAATGCTATTAAAGTTTTATTTTATAAACTCGTCAGTAATGTAATGTAAAATCATCAATAACTGGGTAGAAATATTAACCTAATTACCGTATGTTTAAAAGAAATTGAAAAAAATGAATGTTTGTTACTGACGTCTCGGAATACAGTCAACTATACAGTAGATCTACACCGCGCTAGCTAGAGCTCCGGTTTGCGAGCTTTGCGCAAGCACAGTAGTGTGTCGCAACCATCGAGCTAAACTGATAAATTGTTGCATGCTTCCTTGCTGCCTAACAGTATTGGCTGCTCTGGAATGGACAGATCACAGATGCATTTATTTGTTTCAGATTTACGTGATTACTGTAGACATGTGTGCGTGAGAATTTAAGTTTTTAATTTGTGTTTTGGGTGTTTGCAGAAATAATTTGTTTTAATAGTGAACAATTACGGAAAGTCATTTATATCGCAAAACATTAACGTGTGAAGCATTTATAAGCGATTATGGGTAAATATAGAAACCATTCTGCGGGCTTCAAGCTAAGCGTAATTGCCTTCAATGAACAGCATGGGAACAGAGCTGCAGAAAGAAAATTTTCTGTGAGTGAAAAGTTGGTGCGTGACTGGCGGAAAGTAAAAAACAAGCTAAAAAGCACAAACCCTTCTAGACGCGCGTTTAGAGGTCCTAAAACAGGGAAGTTTCCTATAATTGACGAAGAAGTGTTTAGGTACGTCAGTGAAATACGTAACAATGGCTGCAGTGTATCATATGAAATGTTACAAATTAACCCCTATGCATCCGTAAGCGGACTGGTACGCGCTCGAGCGCCTGGGCCAGGACTTCACAAGCGGACTGGTACGCCGGGATGCAAGGTCGCATATTGGAGATATTTGTGACATCTGTTGGCATTTTCCGGAAACATTTCTAATTGAAATCTGTTCTTGGTGTCTCAAAGTGTCACCAGAGTGCTCTGGTATGCAACTTTGGCAAAGAGAATTGATTAAAATATCGATCGAGAAATCTGTATTCTGTTGTTGACAAGATGGCTGACAGAAGGAAGTTGCTTGCTCGTGCAAAATGCTCAGTAGTAGCGAAATTCAAAGCATATTTGATGTTTTACACTCTGATTTCAGCAGTATTAGTGAGGAAGAAGTTATTAGTGATCCTGTGCATGAATGAAAACGAAATATATTACCAGAGATCTTTCGCGTAATAATATGGTACGACATGGAATGCCGAATGAACTTTCTCCCGCCCCTCAAGATCCGATTGCGACTGCCGGATTTGAGCCTACGATCTTGGTACCTGGATGTGAACACTTTACCACTGATCCTCAGACTGAATAATAATAATAATAATAATACACCGAGAGAGACATACGGCTGTAAATTCGTATTTGGGATATAGGTTCGAATCTCTTCATTCACTTACTCGTGATTTGTTTCCCATTAATTCCTTATTTCAAAATCAGGAAAATGTTAGGCTCATGTCGTATTGGTTTCCTATTATTTCCTTATTTCAAATCGGCAAATGTTAGGTTCGTGCCGTATAATTAAGGCCATAACACACACTAAAGAACTTCCGAGGTGAGATAAGGTAATGAAAATTTTAAGATATCAAAGGGATTTTTTATGTGTTATATTTCTGTAAAGTTCTGTTTTTGGTGTCATGAGCAATAGTGTGGAATTTCTCAATAATATACAACAGGTCCCGTGATAATACGCGCAGTCGATCACCCACTATACTGTTTTAACCGAAAGCTTGCAACACCCAGGTTGCATACAAGAAAGTTGGCGGATTCCTAGCAATGTCAGAGCAAAGGGCGGGAGGATGCATATGGGTTAAGGGACAGGAGGTAGCGCGCAAACACAACATACCGATAACTCAGTTTAAGGCGACTCGTGGGTGGATTAAGGGGTTCATGCGACGACACAATCTGTCAGTGCGAAGGAGAACAACACTAAGCCAAAAGTTGCCTGCTGATTACACGGACAAGATTGTAAATTTTCACCGATTTGTCATACGTTTGCGCAAGGAAACTTCATACTTGCTTTCTCAAATCTGTAATGCCGATCACACTCCAATTTTTTTTGGATATGCCTCGCAACAGCACTATTGCGCTAAAACGATCACGGAGTGTATTAATGAAAACCAGCGGTAGTGAGAAGTTGCGATGCACGGCAATGCTAGCCATTACAGCTGACGGGAGAAAGTTGCCGCCTTACATCATTTTCAAGAGGAAAACGATGCCTAAGAATATACAGTTTCCCCGTGGAATTCATGTACGAGTGCAACCAAAGTGTTGGATGGACGTAGAACTCATGCTGGACTGGGTTAAAACTGTGTGGAATAGAAGACCTGGTGCACTACTAAAACAACCAGCTCTGCTTGTTTTAGATAGTTTCCGAGGTCACCTCGTGAACGAAGTGAAGCAAATTCTCACTACAAATAAGACACGACAGATAGTCATTCCTGGTGGCCTAACATCTGCTTTGCAGCCACTAGACGTATGTGTTAATAAACCCTTTAAAGACCACTTACGTCGATTTTACAACGAGTGAATGATGAACGGCGATCAGCAATTGATGCCCGCCGGAAATATCAGGCGTCCACCCTTGGACTTGTTATGCTCGTGGGTGAAGAAGAGTTGGGATCTTATACCACCTGAACTAGTCTCCAAGAGCTTCAAAAGGACTGGGATTTCGAATGCACTAGACGGTTCCGAAGTTGACGCAGTGTGGCAGGGAGACGAAGAATCTGATACTGGTATTAACAGAGGCGAGGACGGCGCATCAGATAGCGAAACCTGCGATAGCGACACCGAAGATTTGGAATAAATTGCGTACCGGTAAGTCCGCATTTCACAACAAAGCGATAATTTTTTGCAAGTGTAATATTTTAACTTTAATACTCAAATTAATGACAAATTAACTTAATACGTTCATTTTTATTTTCAGGTTGGAAAAACGTTCGCCGAATTGTTGCGAAAAATTATGAATTTTGTTTTAGACTATTTTAATTATTTTGATGTATAAACGCGAGTATTACATGCATCTTAAATTTGTATCAAATACAATTTAGTTATAAATACATTTTTTGAGTAATACAAATACTGGTATTAAATATTCATCGTATAATGGTCGCACCCTACAATTTTTTTCGAAAATTTTGGTATAAAAAGTGCGACGATTATGCCGTGAAATACGGTATTTATCTAGAGCCGTGCTACAGTGCCTATCTCACCTTTCGGTCCTCCTCAGCAATCAAGAAAATTCAATGTTCGAACAATATCTCAGGGAATAAGTTACATCAGCATTTTTTTTTACCGTGAATCCGACTGGGATTACCCTCTCTACCTTTCATTACATGCAAACATCGATTGGAATATTGGGTCATGAAGACTCGGTTTCAAACTCAATCAATTACCATCATCAGGTAAGATATTACCTTAAATTAATCTTATAATCTATAAATAATATAAAATCACTTAAATTCTAAATTATTAATATTTATTCAAAATTATATCATATTTTCAGATGAGCTAAATGTTTTCTAAATATTTTGTATGAACATTGGTATTTCATCCAAACAAAAAAAAAAATCTTGAAGTCGTCCTTGAAGTCCATGATCATTAATCAAAAACTACCTCATTATTGCCTATGGTCTCATCCTATCAAATAATTCTTCTCCTAAAATTTTTCATGGATTAAGATTGTTTGATGAATTCATCCTGACTTCTCATTCTCTTATTAAAAAATTATAATTGTATAGTTCTTTGTATTGACATTTAGAAATTAATTAAATTAATGAATTAGCTTGAAATTGTGTAAATGACACAAGAGTAAAATAAAAATGAAACTCTTTTATGAATAAAGTCAAATTCTCGTGAAATATAAGATTCTACTGTTAAGCTCCAGCAGAATGTCGAGTTCTGACATACATCCAGTTTCGGTTATTGATATTTTACAAAGTTTCAAACTTAAGAATCCGAGAATTTTTTTTAAAGCTTAATTATCTGTCTAGGCTCTTCAACTAACTTTATCTTTCAGAAAACACACGCAGAATAAGAAATGTTTCATGATTGTAGCTCGTAATAGCTACCTACGTTAATATATATATAAACACGCACACACACATATATATATATCATTATTCATGACTAGATGTGATCAAAATATTCCTATGAAACCTGTAAAATCTTCAAGATAGACTCAACACCTTTGCATTCAAGGTTATACTATGTCGCATCGCTTAATAAATTCAATTATATGTTTGCAATAATTCGAGGCACACATTAAAGGACAGTTCCTAATCTAGTAATAGCGATAAGCTAATATTACGAGGACACTAATTTCATACCTGCCGACACTAATCTAGTGTTTCAGCTTAAATCAACTTAAATATCAAATAGGATGTGGAAATTTTCTTTGAGGTTGCCATAATAGCGTGAGTTGTAGATTAATTGAGATTAATTTCCGATGACCATACTTCATTAACATCCTGTAAACCCATCTTCAATTTGCCAATACGTCACATATAGATTATTCGAGGTTACGTCGCTTTAAGCATTAAATAAAACCATAATTCTACACTACGCTACATACACTCTCATTAATTACTTATACACGAGATTCTTTCCTCAAACGACCTTCCATTTATTATCATTCCCCAAACAAATAGCTGTGAAGGCCCTTCAGGAACTCTGAAAAGTGGTGGCAAAAGGGGCTCTGGTTAAGACGCAGCAGGTCGTTATGCTACTTAGGATCCAGAACGGGTAAAAAAAAAAAAAAAGTAAATAAATAAATGCAATGTAAATATTAATCTTATACCAGTTGTATAGTATCATTTGTAGTAATTCCACATACTGTATATCAGTTGACTATATTTGTAAGTAGTACAGGAGATATTATAAGTAGAATTTTGTAAACAATATAAATTTATGAAGGATGAGCTGTATGTTTAATAGAAAACATTGTTAGCGTAAATTGTATAATACTGTATTATAGGAAAATTTTCTTCTCTTGTTAATTTAATATTTAGTGCTTGACAATAATGTATTTTAGTGTACCATTTGCCACCGAGGTAAACACCTCATTTGCAAATAAAGAGAATTTGATTTGATTTGATTTGATTTGAAATATTCAAGGATATCTATTATTTATTATTCGCACTCCCTATCTCATATTTCCATCATATCCTTACATCACCGCATACATAAACTTCATTTGATCTATTCAATGTAACGCTCGATTTGAATAATTCCATATCCCAATGAAATTACAATATTATGGATCGACAACATCTATTTCTGACAATATGCACTTGATTTGTCAAAATATATATATAAATATAACCCATATTTACTCACGTTTGGCAATAAGTTAATATTAATGATGATCTTGGTAACCTACGATTCGATATGCATTACCGGTATTTACTCACTCCAAGTACATTTGAACGGCTTGATTATGGCGTAACTCTTTGGAAATCGACTGACAAGACGTTATTATAGTGCTTCATTGGCGAATGCGACATTTCCTACATATGGAAGTTCTTATCTGCTTTTGAAGATTACCAAACACCTTCATCTGAACAGCACTATTAATACGTTCGCGATGAAACTATCTTTATAAGTCATCTTTATAAGTTAAAAACTTCATTTTCCCGTATTGAACTGAGATTCACAATTGAAATGTCAAAGAGGTTCAACCTTTTCAATACAAAACGTGTTGTATAAGAAGTTCACAACATAATATTTATTGAATAATAAGGACCGGTTTCGACGCTCACTGCGTCATCATCAGCTAACAAAGATCAACAAATAGGCAAAGTACATGTCATGAATGATTTACATTAATAACTCTTGTATGGCTGAATACAAATGGTAAACTGCTTTGTCATAAAAGCTAGGAGAAACTTGAGTAAAATATGATAATGTGATGTGACACATAAAACATAGTGGTTTGATGGGTAAAAATTATGCATAAAATTGAACTGATGCTATGAGCATGAGAGTCTGAATATGGTGATAAAACTATGTGGTAAAAAAGTCATCTCTCGAAGATACATCGATCCATTCCTTACATCAACACAACCAACAAATTACTACATGATGCTACACAAATATCTACTTTTGAAAAATACAGCTTTTAAACTTATCTTATTCTGCCTGTGTTTTGGGCTGGGACTGCTGTAATTTCGTCCTCTTATGTGGCGATCATCTCTGGTTTATATCTGCGGCATCTCCGAGTCTTGATCGCTGGACTTGTGTTGTCGGGCAAGGCCGGTTCGGTTCCCGTCTGTCACCAATCCCATCTCCATCTAGCAGGCCATCACAGCGTTTTCACGTACATGCATGAAAAACATAGACAAATATAACATTAATTCCACGGTCTCCATAGTTATAAAGCCTTCTTATATTCTTTAGGTTCTTATGAGGAGAATATGATGACGTAAATTCAACTATTGCAGTTTTAACGACACGAATGGTGGCTTAAATACTGTCAGGTTAATGTTAAAATGCTTCAAGATATCATTTTCATAGAAATCTTCTTCAATAAACTTTCATCGATGCTCAGTTCAACCCTGCTTTCCGTTCAGTCGTCTTCTTCATCTCATGCAGTGTAATTTGCCTATGATCCTATATCTTTACGAGAAGTATAGCATTTGGACTTCGTATTTTTGTTAATTCTTCCGATAATTTTAGTATCTTCTCTCTAAAATCTGCTATTTCTTTATACAGTAGCTTCTTGAAATCTTCTGTGTATATTCTTCCTTTTTACGATCTTCGAATGTTCCTACTGTTGGTTTATAGTGAACTTTTCTATATCACGGTTACCTGGATTCCGTTTGCCTGTATACTTTCACTTATGTTAGCGGCCACATGGATTCCATTAGTCTGTATTTCATTACTTCGAACTTTCTGCCGCACGATTTACGGAACTTTACCGCTATGCTCGGCAAATGACGATTTCATTTCCCTGTTATTTTTTTATAAAAATTTTATAT
The DNA here is from genome assembly GCF_040414725.1 of Anabrus simplex. Lineage (NCBI taxonomy): Eukaryota > Metazoa > Arthropoda > Insecta > Orthoptera > Tettigoniidae > Anabrus > Anabrus simplex. The sequence continues at coordinate 269,015,914 of NC_090270.1, forward strand.
TTAGGGCGATGAAATGGTACAAAATCTATCAGGTAGCATCTGTACTGCAAGTTAAGGGCAGCTACAAAAGGCACCTCTTCCCACATTAGGGGCGGCCAATTCAAACCTGCCAGGAGGTATATAGATGCCCTTGATGACAGGCGGAGCGACATGTCTGTTAATATATTCCTTATTTGTGTCTATGGCTACATCAAATCAGAATTTGGATCATGCTAGGGATTTCTGATGAAGCAGGGGCTACCTGCTGAAGGATGGAGCAGGCCAGAGAAGTTAGTCCCTTTGAGATTTGCTACAGTCAACTTGCAAACATTGACTGGCCGTCACTGAGGGTAATCAGAAATTCTGAAAAACAGAAAGGCTGACATTATTTGTGTTAAAGAAACTAAAGGGATAGGTTCCAAGACAGGAATATGCAGATGGCTACAATGTTATCTACCAGCACAAGGAATGGTGTAGCAGTCTGTTTCATAATAACAACAACAACATAACAACAGAGTCCATCTTCCTTGAAGGTGATTTGAATTGCCATATTGACTCTCAGAATGAAAGATACTTGGGTTGTCATGGGGCACATGGATTTGGCGTGTGTGTGATGATGATGATGATGGGGTGTAGTATACTGGACTTAGCTGAAAAGCTCGGTACTGGTACCTACCTGTATCTAACACTTTCTTCAAGCAGAGACCAACACTCTTAGCCATCTACCCTAGTGGTGGGCATGTTACACTGGTTAGTTCAAGGATGAGTTTTAAATTTAGTGGTCATTCCAAAAGTGTTTTCTTATGACAGTGTAGTATCCCAACACTGCTTGCTGGTGCTAGACATCCGAATGAATCAGCTGAGACAGACTAAGACACTGAAGACCAGATCTAACGAATTAGACAAGAGAAAATCAATTCCAATAAGAAGAATTTTAAAACTGCCTTGGTAAATTTCTCAGTGAAGCAAGGGGAACCAGTGGTAGAAATGTGGGAAGATGCTGTGGAGTAGGTACATCGAGTTGCAGTTGATATTTTGGGTAAAACAAACTCAGGACAAAGATTTATAAGGAAATGTGGTACAAAAACAGAGTTAAATGAGTCATTAAGAAAAAGAAGTTACCTTTCAGGACCTGGTGAAATACCTGTCTCAGTGAAACCATTTACTGAAATTGGAAGCAAAGAGAACAGAGGCTGTGACAAAGGAGCATCACTACATGGATTTGTTTGACCAGCTAGAATCACCAGGAGGAGATGCCCATAATCATTCCATGTAAGATATTGGCCATTTCATGCAAATCAAAGGATCAGACAGCAACATTCTAAAGACCCAATACTGAAGTTAAGCTGTGAGGACTGGCATACGGGTTATTTTGGACCTGAGCTGTTAAAATTGCTTCATGTCTCCATTATGAACACCACTTGTTTTCGGTAGCTTTCAGTACCTTCCCTTCTTGCCCTGCTCTCCTAGATCAAATTATTTCATTCTATTTCCTCTGGGTCAAAAAATACCCATGGTGCAAGCACTTGCATAACTTATTTCCTGGTGACAGGCATTCTTATCTCCAGCCTTCAACGCTGGTAGTTATTATTGCTTCAAATGGTAGTGATAATGATTGGGAAGAGAGACAGGCACCCATTAAATGTTTAGCTGATGGAAGTGTTTTCAGAAGTGCAATCGGAAGATGATGCTGGCGATGTTGAACACGTGAGCAGACATCGGCCGCCTATAATATTTTATGCCATGGCAAATGTTGCTGTTATAAACTCCCTTCTTCTCTATTAAAGAACTCTCAGAAAGTAATCAGACAAGCATTTCTGTAGCAGTTGTCTGAGGAAATGGTTCTCAGTCACATAACACGCCGAGCAGTTATGAACAGCCTTCCTCATTCAGTTGGAAAATGCTGTGAAATAATTGACATACTAATGTGGGGCAAACTTTTGAGAAGTTACAGTATGAGTACCTTCATTCCTCGGCACACTTCGAAGGTGACACACCATTTAGTACCATTGTCTATTACTTGATGTTAGTTTTGTCTCATTTCATGATGTGTATTTAGTGTTGATCCCCTTGTTAGTTCATCAGACACTAAAGCTAACTGAAAATAAAATAAAATTGCATGCACAAGCTCTTAAATTACAGTTCGAGGGTTATCACACACTGCTTCTGTTTCAATGACAAGTTAATACAGGAGACATGCATAGATAATGAAAAACCATAAGAGACTCGCTCAAACAATGTTACAGCAAATCGTTATTAAAGAGTCTAGTGAAGATAGGTATCAGGGACTTAGCCTCATTATATTTGCCATTTTCTTTTCTTTTCTTCAGACAATTCAGCAAATATTCAAGATCTACATGATTAGAAACTCGTAGTGACATGAGGCTATGTCACTCAGTGACTCACTGTCACTGTCATTGTCTTTCTCTTTCATTTTTGGGAAAAGAAAGGAATTTTTTCTCCCAAAAATTGAACAAATATCATACCTTAGAAAAAAGGCATCTGGTCATTTTGGTTAGAAGGTATTTTCATTAAGGGAATTTTAATGGCAATTTTACTGATTACATGACTGCATGTTAATTCTGCATGGTCTTAACTCTTATTGGCAAAAGTGAGTCATCATCACAGATCACAAAAGGGAAATGTTCGATAAATTTTCAAATTCAAAGAAAATTTGTATAAAAGAGAGAGAAAAAAGCTAGGTAAACAACTGAGAGGGAATCTGCCACCTCGGCAACAGCCCTAAATGCAGATCATTGATTTATTTCTTGATTTCTTGACATTGTTAATCATATTTACAGGGTATACTGGACCACAATGGTAATCCACAGAAGGTGTGTGGAATTCTGACTCATCTACACTACCATGAACCAGGAAACATGGTACTGGTGTATTTGTTGCGTTCAGGAGCACTGAGGCGGCTCTGTAAGACTTACAACGGGAAGATAACTAGAGAAACAGAACTGAACCTTGTCCTGTTGTTAAGTCATCTTTTTGCTCGTCTTCCTCTTCATTCCACATGCCTGAAACAAAAGTACAAAAATTCAATTGTGATACTGCCTCCACTCCCTGAAACTGTGGCTGATGTGAGTATATCTCTTACTAAATTAAGCTAAGCTAAGCTTGTGATAGTGACATTGGCAAATACAGTATTCTTGTATTTTCTCACCACCACTAAAACAGTTTGAAGAAATCTTCCAGTTTTTCCATCACAGTAACATATTAGAACTTATATTTTCTTCTGTTAAAAAATCACAGGTTTTAGTTTAATGAAAATGAATGAATGTATTTTATTTATTTATTTATTTATTTATTTATTTATTTATTTATTTATTTATTTATTTATTTAATTTTACATTGAAAGCTGTTTCTTGTAGACCTGATTACTTCTCTTGCAGAGATTGTTAGTATTTTAGGCATTATCTGATGATTTCTACAGTTTTTAAAAGGTCACTCCTTGAATTTTAGCCAAGGATGTAGGCCAAGCTTTTGGGCTCGCTGTAATGTCTGGTCTCACTAACTACTTTTACAGTTTATGGCAACACTGAGGTGCTGGAATTATGTCCTGCATGCCATTGAATCTATGACATGAAGCTGGTATATTTTCAGCCCCTTCAAATGCCTCCATACTGAGCCAGGGTCGACCTGTCAACTTGGGCTTAGAAGGCAGCATTTCTGTCATCTGAGCTATTCAGCCTAGAAGGCTATAATTTGTTTTATTAGTCAGCATTGTGGGGTTTGAAATCTCTGGTGCTATGTTGGAGGTAACATGTTTTCTTTAAAATCTAACATTTCCCCTGCAATTTTTGTTCAGATTACTTGTCGTGGTTTACTGTAGTCCCATCGTAGTTCATGAACCATGGGCAATGGCTGAGTGGGTTAGTAAGTGGTTGAGAGTTGGAATACCAGTGGACATCTTGGACATATTCTGAGTCATGGCCCTCCCTGTGCTCAGGTGGCTAGGAGTACACAATCCACTGTTGGCCCCTAACCCATTAGAGGAGAGATGCTCACTGAGAGTATAGCATCCTGCTTCACAGAACTTTCACCAAAGCACTCTCAGAAAATTTTAACTCTTTGAAGGCAGAATTTAATACATTAAAACCATAACAGGTTGCCCACGAGTGAAATTTAATATACCGGTATTTGTTATGTCGAACCCGAAAATCTACCCGATAAAACGCAATTCGTCTGATAGTTACACAGGTGTTTACTTTTATTATCTCCCACAATCTTAAAACTTGATTTACCTCGACCTTTAATTCAAACAATCTGTTTTCAGACCAAAGGGTACAAAAGTGGTGGGTGCATTCCATTTAGTCTCTGGATGTAACATACCTCCCACCTTTTGGTTTTCTTTATTCTCCTGTTAACAGAAAACCAAAATGAACCAATTAAAAAATAATCACAATCATTTCGCCTACACAGTTTAACAAGACAAGAACTTATCACAAAACTTAAGTCCTGTGTCGTGCAGGGAGTTTCACCAAATGTCCACTTTTCATTTTCACTTCATTTTTTACAGCAGAAACAACACTTTCATGCTCATTATCTCCAACATTTTCCACTGGTAAGGTATCCTGTGATGAAGTCATCTCCAGTGGGTACAAACATTGAATTGGCCTGATTATGTCCCATCCAGCAGTCTGCACTCGAACTACGCTTACGTTAGCATCTTTACCAGGAAACATCTCAATCACTTTATCCAAAGGCCAATTGACTCTTTCTTCTGATCAGAGCCTACTAATACAATGTCACCAATCTTTAGCATCCCTCGACACTTTTCTTTAACTTGCGGCTGTACTAAAAGCCTTAGGTAATCATCACAAAATCTTTTCCTCACTTCCTCCTGTTAACGCTGCAGGTACTTGGCCAATTTTCTGAGGTTGGTCTTGCCTAGGCAATCGAGATGAGGGACTCCAATGGACCAGTTGTCCTGCAGGAACATTGCTGGAGTCAATGGCACTAAGTTGCTTGGATCCTCAGACAGGTATGTCAAAGGCCTAGAATTTACCACTGACTCCACATCTCATAGGACAGTCAAAGCCTCTTCATATGTGAGAGAGGCTCTTCCCAATGTCCTCTTCAACAACTTCTTGACCATTTGAATGATCCTCTCCCACCATCCACCCCACCAAGCAGCTGTGGGTGGAATGAATTTCCACTGGATCCTCCTTGAAGATGTTTCCTCTTCTATTTTATGCCAGTCCAAAGAGTCTAAGGAATTCACAGCTCCTGTGAAGTTGGTGTCATTGTCACTGAATGTAACTCTGGGTTATCCCCACCTTGCAATAAATCTCCTAAGACCTTGAAATGTTTAACACCAGATCAATATTTCCTACCAAGTGAGTTGGCCGTGCAGTTAGGGTGCGCAGCTGTGAATTTACTTTACAAAGGAAAGGATTTATTGCGTCCTCCTATTCACTACATATATCCATTCTAATGTTTTGGCTCATTTTGAGCCATCTTCAGTGAATTTTTTTAAAAAAACTACATGATTAACACCTTTTCACTGAAGATGGCTCAAAATGAGCTGAACAATGTTTATTTAGAATTACTCCACCCATAGATGGATATATGTATTGAATAGGAGGAGGTAATAAATCCTTTCCTTTCTAAAGTGGAAACCGTCAATACGGGATTATTTTAATCTCTTGTAACAGCTGTAAGTTTGCATTCGGGAGATAGTGGGTTCGAACCCCATTGTCGGCAGCCCTGAAGATGGTTTTCCATGGTTTCCCAATTTTACACAAGGCAAATGCTGGCTGGGGCTGTACCTTAATTAAGGCCATGGTCGCTTACTTCCCACTTCTAGCCATTTCCTATCCCATCGTCGCCCTAAGACCTATCTGTGTAGGTGCGATGTAAAGCAAATAAAAAAAAAAACAATCCATGATGACCCTGTCTATAGGAGAGTGTGTAACCATTGGGTGCCAATGCAGCTGTCTGATGATCACGAGCATGTGTTGCAGACAATATGTCAAGAGGAGCACTACAACTGTTTGCTCATGACGGAGATGTTTTTCTCCATAGAAGTGTGACAGAGAGTAGGTGACAATCAATGGAGTTGAAGCATCTGTCATCTGTGGTCAAGAAAATATTCAAGACAGACACTCACCGCGAAAGGCAGGCTGAAGATCTTTTGGGATGTCATTGGGCCTATACTGGTTCTCTTCTAGGAAAAGTGTGGACTAGTGTTGACAAGTGAGGTAGTGTCAAGTTAATGAGCTAGTTGAAGCCCGCCATATGATCAAGACACTGATTACCTCTGACAGATGGTGTGTTGCTGATTCATGACAACTCCTGCTTCCATGTGTGTGCACATGCAACAGATACATACGATATGTTATCTGAAATGTGAGGTGTTAAAATATACACCATACAGTCCAGACTTTTGGGCACTGGACTTTCACTAGTTTCAATCTCTGAAAGAACATTTTCAGGTTCAGAAATACTGCAGGCGACGTGGCCAAGGAGGGAGTGCAAAGTTGTCAAAAGGGCCAACCAAAATACTTTTATCTTGTAAGCATCGACAAGCTTGTGGAGAGATGGGCCAACTTCGATGCAAAGCTGGATGGCTGTCAAAAATAAGGCAAATCACTTTTCTCCATGTAGAGCCTCCGTGGCTCAGATGGCAGTGCATTGGCCTCTCACCACTGAATACCGTAGTTCAAATCCTCGTCACTCCTTGTGAGATTTATGCTGGACAAAGCAGAGACGGGACAGGTTTTTCTCCAGGTACTACGGTTTTCCCTGTCATCTTTCATTCCAGCAACACACTCCATTATCATTTCATAGCATTTATCAGTCATTCATAAAATCACTTTTGGAGTGGGGACCCCATTGTAATAATAGCCTATATGTGTTTCATTCGTTACATCCCTGACCTGGTCAAAGACTGGAAAACAGATCGTAGGTTTCCATTTTCAACCTTATAAAAATAGAATAAAATTCCTGTTATTTAATGACTTGCTTAGCTGTAGATATACAACACAACTTGCTACGGCAAAGATAAAATGTTGTATTAATTTTTTAATTTAATATTGCTCTAAGTTCAAACCGACTATCAATAACTTGCCCATTGATACAAAATTATTTCATTGAGTCAACTCTTACTTCATACTAGTTTCATTATGATCTTTGATTAAAGTGTAGTAACTGCTACCTAGTACATATTTGTGTTTCTTCCTCTATCATGTAAACTATATGTGATGGATCTGACTTGTGTTCTCGCAGGATGTGAAGGTGTACAATGAGGAGGTGAAATTTATGTATGACCACTATTTCCGATGTGTGGCCAATCATATAGCCAATAAGTTTGGTGATGACGACACTTTGCCTCTCTCAGGTGTTCGGTTTGGACCAGCAGAACCAGTTGTACTCCAGCCTCAAGGTATGTACCTGGGTCAGTGTTACCATATAAACAAATAAGAAAGTTAATTAAAACAAAGGAGTTTAAAATATGACCATTCTTGGCACTCAGATCTACACTATCCAATCAAAAGTATCAGGATATCCCTCTGAACACATGAACTATAGTTGAGATGTCACTAAAACCACCACTGCTGCTATAAAAGATGACTGAGGGCTCCATGTTGTACAATGGTATTTTCAGAATTGGTGGACCAAGGGAGCTTAGTGATTTAGAACATGGAATGGTTACTGGTTGCAACATGATCAGTTTGAGCCATTCATTACTTTCTCACGTTGCACAGGTCAACTGTCGGGGACGTGATTGTGAAGTAGAAGAAGGGTGACATAACCTCACCAAACCACAGCCGGTAGCATTAAATTTATTAAAAGTGTTAATGGTATCAATATTATGTTAATAACTGCTTTGATTGTATTGTTGAAGAGACCATAAATGTCTTGGGTACTAGAAAAATTCAAATTTGTAACAATACTTCTGACTACAGATTTATTTCCACCCACATAAAATCACTATTCAATACATTTGAGGGAAGATCAAAGTTATGCAACCAGTCTAAGAAATTATGTTTACTTGCATCCCCATCTGATGAAATGCTATTATCCTGATTACATGTGCTTTCATGTGCATTGATAAAATACCTATTACACTGACTAGGTTCTAGAGGAAGCTGTCAGCTTGCATTCGGGAGATAGTGGGTTAGAACCTCACTGTCGGCAGCCCTGAAGATAGTTTTCAGTGTTTCCCATTTTCACACCAGGCAAATGCTTGGGATGTACCTTAATCAAGGTCATAGACGATTCCGTCGAGATAGTGGGTTAGAACCTCACTGTCGGCAGCCCTGAAGATAGTTTTCAGTAGTTTCCCATTTTCACACCAGGCAAATGCTTGGGATGTACCTTAATCAAAGTCATAGACGATTCCGTCCCACTCCTAGCTCTTTCTTGTCCCAGGGTCGCCATGAGACCTGTCTCTGTCAGTGCAATGTGAAACAAATTGGGAAGAAAAACAGAAGAAGAAAAAAATGAAATGGCGTATGGCTTTTAGTGCCGGGAGTGTCCGAGGACATGTTCAGCTTGCCAGGTGCAGGTCTTTTGATTTGACTCCCGTAGGCGACCTGCACATGATGATGATGATGATGAAATGATGAATACGACACATACACCCAGCCCCCATGCCAGAAAAATTAACTAATGATGGTTAAAATTCCTGACCCTGCCGGGAATCAAATCCGGAGCCCCTGTGACCAAAGGCCAGCACGCTAACCATTTAGCCATGGAGCCGGACAACAGAAGAAGTAGATCACTGGACTTCCAGACAGGGCTGCTCTGATGTGTTGTATGTCCCAAGTACCGATAAATATTATGAACATGGTTTCATTAATTCTAAATGGGAAGCTTGATTACAGCACCTCTCAATTCCAAATGGAATTCCTACATGGGATGATCCTCATTTTATGAACATTTCTAATTATGATCAAGAAATCCAGGACTGTCTTATTCGACTCAAGTCATTGAGAGTATATAATATAAAAGCTGTCGACAGCTGCGCAAAATTTTAAGACTAAAATCATTTATGATGGATCATCAGTTTACAGCTGCTAATAAATATGTCGGAGAGGGTCTATCTAAATGGACAGCCCCTTGAAGCTAAATATGAACTATGCCAATCTTCATGGTTCCTGGTAATGGCAGTGAAAAGAATGGATCATCCCTTTGTAGAAAATGTATAGTCGCTCAAGAAAAAAGAAAAGAATGAGTGTATGCTATTGTGTGTTCCTTGCATTTAATATTTTATTAGATTTAATATTAATTATAATCAAAATATAATTCACCTCCAATGTTGATAAAAACACTGAGGATACCCACAACAAACTTTATATCATAGGTTGATTTTTTCTCAGAAAAGTGTACCTGTTTACAAAATACCATGTGCTGCTCCTTTTTTTTTTAGCTACTGTACTAAGGAGAAACAAACAGCAAGCCATAAAATCAAATAAAACGTACTTAGGACCAGCCACTTCAGTTCTCTGCTTATTAATCGGAGACATCGTTAACCCCTCAGTTTGCAGCCATTTAAAAGAGCTTCCTACTCTGTGGCCAGAGGAGATTTCAACTACACATGACGGAAATACATTGATTCACTTAAAACGTTTCTACATTTATGAGTAGCCCGATATTCTCAAAATTTGGAAATTCTTACGATAAAACTATGTACATGCAGTTAATTATATATTTGTTTCATATTACTATAGTAATTTAGTTCGGTGTGATAGAGTTCAAAGCACTCCTTGAGTGAAACCTACGTCACATTCATGGCAGTCATGGCAGCAGTACACCAATGTGTTCATTTTGCCATGCTTCAAATACACCTTACAATGTCTCTAAGGTTTACATTTCTCAGCCTTGGGTGCTAATTTCCTGATAACATTTTTTCCTGCAACCTTGGAACTGTATTATCCGATGCGTGCTGGCCTTGAAGATTTTGTTTCGCGCCCGAGCGAGCATATTTTGTAAACAAACCTTCCACCAGCAGAACCTGATAAGATAACTGCTCAGTGTTTGTCCTTGTCACTTCCCTAAATATTATTAGAGAATTTAGGACGGTTGAATTCAAGAGTCTTTTGAACATCTTTACTGGTTCCTCCTCATCGGCACTCTCATCATTTATCACTGCATGCACTACAGCCACATCATCTATTTCATTATCACTGCTGCTAATACTGTCACTAAGACTTCATATTAAACTTTCATCTCTATTATACAATACTACAAGCACGTTACTCTCGGTCAAACCATGACTAGAGCTAGCCATTGAGCGCGGCGCGTCACATGGACTGATGCAGCTGCAGCAAGACCAAAAGCAACAGAATGAAACTGATTGAGGGGAATAACATTTATAATGAAACAAACTAACTCGAGACATATTTCAGATAAATGGTCGAGACATCGTCTTTCAAACAAAATATATACCATGCACAACTGCTTCTCGTATCGTATGACAGAAAGCAACATTAACTGATACCTACACAGAGTGCTGGTGGGGGGTTACAAAAATATTTCAAGACAAGTAAAATAAATAAACTGTACTCTCCCCAATGTAAAAATAGAGCAAAGGACATCACACGAAAAGACAAACCTCTCGTATCATTTATCCTTTATTTTATTTTATTCTGTGAAAAAAATGAAGCAAATAGACTTTTAAAAAACAAGATATTATACCTCAAACTTCCTTGACAAAAAATGTATCCTTGCATAAACAACAATATGTTAACGAACTACAATTCTTATTTTAGAACACTGATAAACCCCAACATTTCTTCTTGGAATCTAAACCATTTTCTTTTCAATAACTCCAAAATTCTTTACGATACAATCATAAATGCGAAACCCTGTACAAAGGACACTAGGAAAGTTTTGCAATACGCAAAAATGGTTGGCTAGACACCCTTGTTATGGTAAGGGATGAAAAGAGGGGTGAAAACTGGTCTAGAAGACAGCAAGGCGCAACCTTCACACCAGTTGTTACCAAGCAGTGGGATTGAAAGCAAGTTAAGATGTCAGTGTGGTCTAAAGGTGAATATCGCAAAATTTTCCGCTACAATTTTGCTCGTGGATTAACTGTTGACCAGTGCCTGGAGGAAATGACTCCTGTTCTGGGGAAAGACTGTCCACATCAGACAACAGTTTTCCGCTGGTACAAAGAGTTCTAGAGGGGAAATTTTGGGGTTGAAGACGATCCTTGTTCTGGGCGACCGTCTGAATCAGTGACTGAAGCAAACACTGAAGCTGTGAGGAAAATGTTGCAGCAAGAGAGGTGATTGACATATCAGCAAGTAGAAGAGACCAAACACATCCCTGCACCAGCTATTCATTCAGTTCTACACGACCATCTCCATGTTAGAAAGGTTTGTTCTCTTTGGGTGCCCCATTAACTTTCAGAGGAACAAAGGGCACATTGAGTGAAATGGTGCCAAAATGGTGCCGAAAAATGCTAAAACAATTTGAAAATGGGACTTTGAGTAACGTCAATAGCATCGTTACAGGTGACAAAACTTGGCTTTATTATTATGATGTCCCAACAAAGTTCCAGAACAAGCTGTGGCTGTTTGAAGATGAGGGTACTTCTGTGACTCTGCAAAAGTCAAGGTCAATGAAGAAAAGGATGATTGCATTATTCTTCACTAAACGGAGCATCCTGACTCGGGTTGTGCTAGAAACCCAAAGGATGGTTACTGCGAAGTGGTACAGCGAGACTTGCCTGCCTCAGATCATCCAGGCTCTCAAGCGGTTCCGTCCAAGGTCACAGCTCAACACTTGACTCTTGCATCACGACAATGCTCCAGCACATTGTGCTAATATAACAATGTATTTTCTTGCCAGATTAGGGTTGACTGTGCTTGATCAACCTCCATACAGTCCTGATCTTGCCCCATATGACTTCGCACTCTTCCCAGAAGTGAAGATGAAGCTGAAAGGGTGGCGTTTTGCATCCAACGAGGAGCTTCTGGCAGCATGGGATCAAGAGTTTGAAAATGTAACCGAAGAAAAGTGGAAGAATTGGTTCAGTGACTGGTTTTGACGTATTGAGTGTGGTGGAAATTATTTTGAAAAAGTCTAAATTGTTCACTCACATTGCAAAACTTTCCCAGTGCCCTTTGTATTGGTCTATACCACGTATAGAGGTCGGCACTGAGAGGTAAAACTCACCAAACTGTTGATGAACAAGGGCTGTGAAAGTTTTAGGGATGTAACTTAAAAGCTTTTCATTCTGTTGAACACAATAGTTGAAAACATAACTATAGCATACCTGTAAAATACTATTTTAAAAAAATGACATGTTGCATTCTACAAGAACAACTTCAGATTCTATCAAATCACTTTCAACCGTGCATATATGTACAATGCTATTAACATTGTGTAAACTAATGAAAAATGTAAGAAATTTATTTCTCTTCCACCTATTCAGTACAAACTCAATATTTTAGTTAGAATTAAATTCTCATTAAAATAAGAATTGGTACATGTTTCCCCCTTTCCTATGGGGCATCATCAGCCATAGCATTACCTGCATTACCTCAAACCATGCTACGGCTGATGATGCCCCATAGGGAAGGCCGAAACATGTACCAATTCTTATTTTAATGAGGATTTAACTCTAACTTAAATACCGTATTGAGTTCGTACTGAATAGGTGAAAGAGAAATTTCGTACATTTTCATAAGATTACTTTCAATACGGATTCGCAATGATTTTCATTACTTGTAATTATGTAAACTAGTTGGTGAATATGATTTGGTGCTGTTATGAACAAATAATGAATGTATTAAATTATGGAAGTTCAGTTGGCTTTATGTAGCACTGACACAGATATGATTTACAGTGATGATGGGATAGGAAAGGTCTAAGAGTGGGAAGGAAGCGGTTGTGGCCTTAATTAAGGTACAGCCCCATCATTTGCTTGGTGTGAAAATGGGAAACTATTGAAAACCATCTTCAGGGCTACAAACAGTGAGGTTTTAACCCACTGTCTTCCGAATGCAAGCTCACAGCTGTGTGCCCGTAACTGCATGTCCAACTCACTCGGTTATTATGGAATTTTTTCTGTACTCATCTTAGCTGCTGTCATCCGTCACCTTCAGCAATTGTGTTTGGACTGATGCCAGTTCTTTAGCTCCGGTCTTGATAGCTAAGTAGAAATTTTATAGCCAATAACTCTGTTTCGCAGAGGTGGGAGGGGAAGTAGGTGGGGCGATGGAGATGAGTGTGCATTGACTCTGTACTTAGGAGAGGGAAGAGGGAGTGCTGCTTCATCATCTTATAGCATATTTTTGTAAATTAGGGAGTAACTGTAAGTTAATGGTTTTGGTTAAATAAAAGTAAGAAATTGAATCATTGACCGGTTTATACAATGTAAACAATATTGTACATGTGTGGGCACGATTTAATGTGATTTGATGGAATCAGAGGATGTTATTGTAGAGCAAAACATGCCATTATTTGTTTAATAGTGTGTATTTTGACAGATATGTTATAGTGTTGTATATTATGTTTGGAACCAGTGTTGCCAACCCGTAAATATTTTCTCCGCTAAATTTTAGTTGAAAATCCGCTAAATTTCACAATGAAGCAAAATAGCATATACCAGCTGTTGTAATAAAAGAGATTAACTCAACACTCACCAGTTTCAGAACAGGAGTTCATTATCTTCTCTGCGCTCTATATGCTCTGAAGCAGATGTGCTGAGTTGAAGTCCTCTGGTTTCACATGAAGCCACATGATACTATTCTTTTTCAAAGAATATGCTGGCAGTTCACAGCAGCAAAGACCATACGGAAATTTTCAAATTATTTCGAAAGTTATTTTCACTTTCATTAGTGTTTTCATTGTTTTTGATAAGTGCGGAAAGAATTAATGTCAAACAATTTTGCATTTATATTGCACTGCCAATAAATGCACTGTCCATATTTGGGATCATTGGGAAGCTCAACCTACTAGTCTTTTAAGTCTAATTATTTAACCACTCTTTATCAAATATCTGACTACTTTTTAACCTCTTCTTTCGACATATTGATGTACCAAAAAGAACCTGATATCAAAACTAACACGTTATCAAACACGACACTACCCGGCTCATCAAGAGTACAGTAACGATTGTAAAAAATACTGACTGAGGCTGTGGTCCAGAGCTGGTCTAGGAAACGAGTGGTAGTATGCTGCATAAGTTCAATACAATGGGAATAAGTAGACTATTATGCCGTACTAAGTTCTATTTTTTTCTCCTGGTGATGAAAGGTGATATTGTTACCGCCGAAAATCGCTAAAAGAAGTTTGAAATCCGTCAAAAAATCCGCTGTCCGCTAAATGGAAAATTTATCCACTGTCTCATTTAAAAATCCGCCAAATTTGGCGGAAAATCCGCTGACTTGACAACACTGTTTGGAACTAGTGTGTTCGACAGGCTGAAAGGTTTTTATGTTACATAATCTAAGGCGACACTGGAAAATATGGATTCCTTCTTAACAAATAACAACAACAAAAAACACCTAGTGAGTGACAGCATGGTTTGGGTCATGTAGCTGTCAGCTTGCATTCAGGAGATGGTGGGCTCGAACCGTACTGTCGGCAGCTCTGAATATGGTTTTTACTACCAGATGATGCTCCAAATTCGATGCTGTATAGTGCCAGAAAGATCCGAGGGATGGGAATAATTTGCACAGAATGGGAAGCCAGTAGACAGCATTATAATATTTGTAATCGTTTACTCCACATTCAGGATGTTCATCTACAATATGTAAGGAAGTCACCTAAAGAACATACAAAAAGAAAGTCTTCTCCCAAAGATTGACGGAAGAATACTATGTGAAATTATGATAAATCGACACTTTCAGTCGGAGTGCCAGTTACCGCATAAAGGAAAGGGAGTAGTGTTATATTCAGACTGCCCGAAAGCAAACTCCTGGATGACTCATGAATTACCTCTTGTCCTCTTCTGAATACATAAACGAAGTGAAGATGTCGTGCAACCTCACTGTAGTCAGATCGGTTCCTGGTAGGTCATTCAGCACAACCTGTTACTGCCAAAATGGCTGCAATGAGACAGAAATCCTTGGTCATGTGCTAGGATTCTGCTGCAGCACTGAGCTACTGCACAACCATCGCCACCACCGTGTAAGAATGACGATTGCTTAATCCATGAGACAGTGTGGATTGGAGGTGCACAAGCAGGTTCACTGCATCTCTACCGATGACTCTAATTGGGGGACTGACATCATAGGCATCAACAGAAAGGACAGTAAAGATATGGTATTAGATCCCACCATTCCCTCTGAAAGAGACTCAAATCGGGCTCGGGACGTAGACCTAGAAAAACAAGCTATTTATATTCCTTGCTTGCCTTACCTGTCAGCAAAGTGTAAAATATTTATCGATTGGTGAATTGTCAGAGACCTGCTATTAAGAGTAAGAAGCACCATCCCTAGTCAAACATCAATCTTACTACAAAATTTGAAAGTTCCATTCTGCAGAATAGAAAAAAGTGGTATACAGATACGAAGAGACTATCTACGAATCATTCATTTCCATTTATCCCTGAGAATATGATAAACATTCCTCTCCCATTCCCCCCTGGGAAAAAAGATAATAACAGCATTAACAATTAAATTTCCACTTGTTGATGTTTTTAAACTCTGTTGAAATTGTAACCTGACTGTATTCTGGATCTGAATGGTCACCCTCATTGGAGGATGGATGATTTATTTAATTAATAAATCTCTCTCGCAATATTGTAAATAAATTTGACAGTAGTAAACAAGAAACACTAATGCAAATGAATAATTTTAATGGGAAAATCTAGACTAAAATCATGCAATTCTTGAAAAATTTCCAAATTAATCTCTCCTGAAATTAGCATAAGTAGGCATTTTATTTTTTTCTGCACACAAAGCAATAAAACTGCTAAAACTCAAACCGTACAGATTTACAAGGGCCCAATGTTTAAAACCTGGTGCCCATCCAGGATTTTGAACATCGTTTTTTTTTATTTCTATCAACATATATCACTGTTAGGTTACTTCCTATGAGTAAATTGAAATCTCCTTATGTTCCTTGCTTGAAATCAATTGTGTTCCATCGATAATTTAGTTTCAGTGAACACATTTCTGAAGAAGTGACAGCGGTCTTGTTTATGTTTACATCATAGCAATGGTGGTGCCCAGCTGTAATCAAGATGAAATGTTCATGGAATGTGAGAAGTTTGCAGTTTGGGTGAATGAAATATTGAGTGACAGTGATAGTGAAGTGAATGGCGAGAAATCTAGTTGTTGATTTTGATGAAAGTACAAAACAAATGATTTTCAATCGTATCCCCACACACATTAGTTCTCTTTCCATTTTATATATAAAACATATGCTGACCTTAGGTAACGCTCTTTTTAAGTAAAGAAAGTTATCCTCCAAAACCAGTTCTAAAATGAGCAAATGTGAGTATTAGCTAGAGGTAATATTTTAAAATTATTATTTCCAGTTATATTTTTATTGTCATGATCATTTCAGGAGTAGAAGCTGCCATTTTTGCTGAGAACATACCCCGGACCATTTGCTCGCAGTTTGCTGCGCTATCCGGTCACTCCGATACGAGACTGTATTCAACAACAAATGTGATATCTACTATTAGACATCAGGTAAGTTGTTCCAAACTTCTCTGTGGCTGTAATTATAATAATGCAGCCAACCCACATTTTAAGAAATAGCATGCATGTTACATTTTTAATAATTTAACTATATCAAATATTTTACATTTCACAGTATTACCATTATCATGATTTAATTGAAATGCAGTGTCTTTAGGCAACTTGTGTAGAAGCACACAGCTTCTGAGTTTAGTCAGCAGTATTTAAGGATAGTTGGATATAAGGATAACGTCCAGGTTGAGGAGGTGACTAAAACTGGAGAAGTACGGTACTAATATAAAGATATTTAGAAAAAGATACAGAAGTTAAAAGCTAGAAAAGGTGCTGGGATTGATCAAATTTTTGGGGCTATACAGTGCTGAAGGCAGTGGGTTGGGATATATTGCTGTATCTGAAATATTTACTTGATTACTGTTTGCATGAAGGAATGGAGGCTTGCTATAGTAGCCCCAGTGTAGAAAAGAAAAAGTGATTAACATAAAGCAGATAATTGCAGGCAATCAGCTTGATATATGTTGCATGTAATCTCTGGGAAAGCATTGTATCTGATTATATCAGGCACGTTTGCAAAATTACTATCTGGTTGGATAGGCAGTTCAGGTTTCAGGAAGGTTATTCCAGAGAGGCTCAACTTGGCTTTGACAATATGAAACTGACTGAGGTATGAGCAATATTAGTAATACCATTCCTTATGCAGCCAGTCCCTGCTATGAATGGTACGAAAATATTACTATGTTCAGCTTCAGTATTCCTTACTTCATACCCAAAAGTGCCCATCAACCTTCTTATAGCCAGATATATCTTTTCCAACTCCGATTAGCATAATGTTACCCTTTTGTACTAGGTCTTCCAGGTCTTCAAAGAACTCTTCCTTCCCATCATCACTGTATCGTTGCTGTGCGAAACAGATTTGAATTAATGTGAAAGTGATTTTTCCTAAATTTACTCTGGCTTTGATAGTTCTTTGTTCTTACAAAGGTGATATCTGTGATGGCCTTAATATCTTTGTGCTCCATCAAACCCACTCCATTCCTTGCCTCCTTTCTAGTACAACTTGTAACCTTTCCATTGTATCTCACTCAGCCCTAATAATGTATTCTCCTTCATTCCATCATATTGACTATCTCCTCACACATGCCTTTCATTGTCATCACTAGAGCCCGGATTTCCATGCAAATGCATGTTTTTAAATAAGCTAGCTACACTTCTCAAACTTTGCAAATATTCATTTTACGGCTTAACAATTCCAAATAACCATTCTTTTTCTGTGCATGTTTGCATGTTTTGGCATTTAGGAGAAAATTCATGCATAATGCATATTTGGAAGATTTTGGATAAAATAGCGAATATTTGGACGTTTAATATTGCATATTATGACTTTTATTCTGACTTTGACGCATATATATATATATATATATTTGTTAACTTGCATCATAGTGCCTTTTCTGAATGTTAGTTTGCAGAATTTGGGACAATTTTTCACGTTATAGGGTACAGTATGTCTATTATTGAGAGACAGAGGGAATGTATTCCTGGCATCCTATGTACCTATGTAGCCTACATACGGTACAGGTCCTGTAATCCAATTAACCAAACACATTATCGTTTGCTTGAGTAAACAATGACGGAAGGCCCCACATCGATCTCTAATTCTTAGGAATAAGGTGTCCCAGTTTTATTTATTTTATTTATTTATTTATTAATGCCTTTACAGTTGTTTTAGAGTTGTACATTGCTATAAATTGAACCATAAACTGTGCATTAATCATTAAAGGGCTCATTTTTCGTCTATGTTAGACGAACAAAACAAAACTTGTATCGCACTTCTGTGTAGGGTTGGGCACTATGTCCCTGTTTCGGCACAAGGTGCCAGTGCACAGTTATGTTCCGCTGTTCCAGAACACCGAGTGTCAATTGTTCCGAAACATTCTCAAGCGAGCCGGAGACACTGACTCGCTGTCCCATCAGAAGCGCCACTATGCACTGCCCTTCACCTACTAGCTGAACTGTGCAGCGGGCGCACGGGACGTGGGACTGTAACTCCGCAGTGTAGAGAGAACTTCGAGAGGCAACATTACATGCTCCGCGCCAGTGGGAACTGGGAGTGTGCCTGTACGGAACGTGCTGTGTGGTGTGTGCCTGTGTGTAGTTATGGCCATGTCCAGCATAAAGCTGCAGGGAACGTGAACGAACAGTCGGAACACTGAAATTCGCGCCCAATAATCTCGTTAAAGGCTGCTTTTAGGTTAAGATATTTCCGGTCAATATAAAATACACATAGCACGGTTACAATGGCAGTGCAGGTGTTTAAAAGTAACCAATTCAAGAATATTTTCACCAGTTGAATGTATTGGCCTGTATTGTGAGTAATTAGTGAGTAATTAATATCTCAAAAATATCCCTCAACACTTTTTCGGGGATTGACGTTAAACATTAATTTGGACTTTAAGGAAAATTTTAAGCCCAAGAAAAATATGGGATGTCGCTTTGGAATTAAAAATATATCTGGATAAATACATTGTTGTACTTTCGTGCTGTTAGGCCGGGCGCACATTGAGAAACAGTTGGCCGCAGAGCAGGGAAGAGCAGAGCAGAACAGCGCAAAGCTTACGAAATTGCAAAGTGGATGTGAGCGCACATTGCCACGCAGGGTCTCGTCGGTTTTCAGAAATAACATGTTTTCTTTAGACTCTGTGATTCTGGGGCATCCAGTATAAAGAGGCTCTTTTCTTTTTCTTCAAGCATTCGCGATTTTTCTCATTTTGTTAGTCATCTTCACAATTTCCCTTGTGCTCATGGCAACGCGGTTATTCAGCTTAAGACAATCGCAATAAAAACAACCACCTTCGCCAGTTTACAAGACTGAACACTATTTCAATGTTACCGATGCTCGGCGTTCATATGAACTAAGCAAAGAATTTAATTCATGATTTTTTTTTTTTTTACGTCGCACCGACACAGATAGGTCTTATGGCAACGATGGAATAGGAATGGGAAGGAAGCGACCGAGGCCTTAATTAAGGTACAACCCCCCCCTCCAGCATTAGCCTGGTGTGAAAATGGGAAACCACGGAAAACTATCTTCACGGTTGCCGACAGTGGGGTTCGAACCCCCATCTCCTGAATGCAAGCTCATAGCAAGGCGATCCTAACCGCACGACCAACTTGTATGGTAAATTCATTAATAGGATCACAGTGGGGGAGAGGGAAAAATATGTACTTACAAATGTACTGCTAGATTTTCATCTAGTTGTCACAAGACACAAAATACTAAAATCAATCAACATTGACAATCTGTTGTGAACGCGTTTGCATTTATATTTGACAAGACATGATAAATGATTTTCCGTATTTATCTCTTCACATAAATGTGATGATGGATGACAGCGACGGAGTCGGCGATGATGCTCTCCATAATCAGCATTAGATCTTTGTCTTAAATTCTATATTTTGCGAGAACTTGGGTCACGGATTGTTTCATAGATATATGAGGATTACATTCTTTTGTTTGCTGTTTGTTTAACGTCGCACTAACGCATCGAAGGTTTTCGGCGACGGAAGAAGGGTGGAAGATTGGGAAGGTAGCGGGCGTGGCCTTAATTAAGGTACAGCCCCAGCATTTGCCTAGTGTAAAAATAGGAAACCACGGAAAACCATCTTCAGGGCTGCCGACAGTGGGGTTCGAACACACTATCTCCCGAATGCAAGCTCACAGAGGCGCGACCCTAACCGCACGGCCACTTGCTCGGTGGATTACATTTTAGGCCTTTCTCTAAACTACCTTGGTACGCAGCGTGAATAAAATTATTTATAGCCTAGACTGTAGTGCCTTATTCCCCGAATTTACATACCGATTTTCATTAAATTCTGTTCAGCCATTTTCTCACGAACATACTGCATTGCAGTCCACATGATTCACATAGTACCTACAAAACATGGTGAGACTGAATGGCTGTGGTAATTTTCTCCTCCATTTCTTAACTAACTGCGTGACACGTGCCCAGGAAACTGTATTTCGAAGACTGCGCGTGGTAGGTGGAAGTAGGTGCAGAACCGGCCTGCTCTGCTCTCTCCTGCCCTGTCTGTCAACTTGCGATGGTGCAATGATTTGTGTGGATTACAAAAATCTGCACTGCTTTATCTGCTTCGCCTGCGTCCCACTTCGAATTCCTTCCCTCTCAACTTCCATTTACTTTCTTCAATATCTCGAAAATTTCCCTCAACACTTTCTCGGGGATTGATGTTAAAAATTAATTTGGACTTTAAGGAAACTTTTAAGCCCAAGAAAAACACGGGTCATCGCTTTGGAATTAAAGATATAACTGGATGAAAAAATGTTGACACTCCAACACAGGGCGGCACACAGCCGGTATCGACAGGCAGACAGCCAAGGCCAACTAATCTATCTAGTGCGGCCTTGGCACAGCACGTTCGGTTCAGGCACATTCCAGCTGAAGCGGAGCATGTCCTGTTGCCTCTCGAAGTTCTCTCTAGGACGCAGTTACAGTCCTGTGTCCTGTGTCCCGTGTCTCGGCACTCTGTACCGAAACACTCCGCCTCAAGTTCCTAATGTTGCGGAACAAGTGAATGTTCCGGTCTGCCCAACCCTACTTCTGTGGCCCGCATTACTGAGATACTGTAGCAACTTACAAATTTGGGTTATGCATCGAACCCTCTTCCGCTGTTATCCTTGGATTTTCCTACCCGGAACTCTCACTCGTCACACGCAATCGTTGCCACTTATTGAGGACATTCAAATTTGTCTGCTATCATCGCATGCAGAAGCAGCTGCCACAGATAGAGACAAATTAATCCAATTAATCCGTTCAAATCGTGATTTTGAATTCGTCAAACTTATAAAAGACGTATTGTGGTAAAAATGCAAAAGACGAACAATTTGACCTCACTTTCTCCAAATGTCTTCATTGAATTATGCATCTACCACTTCTCGTGACGTAAAAAGAATGTGCTGACTGATGAACGGGTGAGCTTAAATCAAGACAATTTGGAGAAATTAGGGTAGTTTTTGTTCAATGTTTCAAAAGGAACTAAATTTTGATAGTGCATATTTTCCAGTTTATTGTGCATGTTTTGGCACATGATAGTGCATGAATGCATGCATATTTTGAGATTTGATAGTGCATGGAAATCCAGGCTCTAGTCATTACCATTAGGGTGGCTGCTGCTATTTTCGGAGGCCCAGGTTCGATTCCCAGTACTGTCAGAAATTTCAGAATGGCAGGAGGGCTGTACGTGGTTAAAATGGTACTTGCAGCTCACCTCCACTGGGGGTGTGCCTGAAAAGAGCTACACAACCTCGGTGTGAGGTCACAAGTTTACTTTTCTACCTTTAGGATTCCCACTCTCAGTTGGTTTTTATAATTAAGTTTGTTCCGAATGCTGTCTCCTCCAGCAGTAAATTTTCTCACATTCCCAGAATGAATACAGTGGAACCTCGATTCTCCATTTTTGGAGGGACCATGGGAAAGAAACGTACAACTCGGGAAAACGGAAAATCCATGAACAAATGGAAACCATCAACAATTTTGTTAAACATCACAAAAATGTAATATGTATAATTATAATCTTACAAACACTCCTGAACCAAACCAAACTACAGCCCCAATGGGCCTTTGCCTACTAAGCAACCGCTGTTCAGCCCAAAGGCCTGCAATTTACGAGGTGACGCATGGTCAGTGTGACGAATCCCCTCGGCAGTAATTCCTGGCTGGCTAGACTGGGGTTGCCATCTCACCCTTAAATAGCCCCTCAATTAAAGGTAAATCATGTAGGCTGAGTGGTCCTGGAACCAGCCCTCATATCCAGGTGAAAGTGCATTAACTGGCCGGGATTCGAACTTGGGCCCTTCAGGTGAGAGGCAGGCAAGTTTGACCGCGAGGATGGTTTCAAACTTTAATTAACGGAACACGAGTTAAAAATCTCTATAATTTAAATTCAGATTTACCGGGGAAACTTTGTCAGTTTCCTATGAAAACTTCTTTCAGTTCAGCAACTTTGATCAGCCAAACTCTTCAAAAGAATCTAATAACGCCAAGCCAAACAACAACAATCAGTCTGATCTGCATTAGGGCAGTCACCCAGGTGGCAGATTTCCTATCTGTTGTTTTCCTAGCCTTTTCTTAAATGATTGCAATGAAATTGGTTTATTGAACATAAGCTGAAAATAAATACACCCAATCCCTAACTCCCCTTCCTATAAATGAATATTTGTCCCAATTTGTCCCCTTTAATTCCAGCTTTATCTTTATATTGTGATCTTTTAAGAGGCTTATTGGTGATCAATCAATCAATCAATCAATCAATCAATCAATCAATCACAATCAATCTACCACAAGTAGTTTTTACTTCTCTAATAAAGCACATTAGGTACAAAAGCACCCAACATGATGGCAAAAGTCCTTCTTTTTTAAATTTATCATTGTAATTTGGTCACCGGTATACTGTTCGTACAAGTGATTATTTTCATATTGACCGTATTGAAATTAAATTATTAAAAGTTAAACAATTAATTTATTGAAACCACCTATTCAATACTAGTAGAGTCTTTAGGACTATATTACAGTCATTGTATTAAGTTTAAGTATGGTACATGTTTCGCCTGCCATTGCAGGCATCATCAGCCACGAATTCTAACTCCACGTCAGAGCTCTGAGTGGATGCTCCGGTACTAGGATTATTCATAAATCATATTTTTCATATAACAATTTGCACTGAAGTACAAGAACATTAAGGTCATAATTTGGAGTAAATAAGCCGTTCATGTCTTGAAGTTCTTGAACATTACTTGGACGTCACATTAGAGCAGTAAGTCGTAATAAAATAAGAATGGGGTTACAACTGATAGAGTAAAATAGAAAAGCTAGATGAGAATTACAGGGAACAATAAGTATAGTAATGAAATTAAATGGCGTATGGCTTTTAGTAATGGGATGTGTCCGAGGACTTCGGCTTGCCAGGTGAAGGTCTTTTGATTTGACGACAGTAGGCGACCTGCGCGACATGATGCTGAAATTATGATGAAGACAACACATACACCCAGTCCTCGTGCCAGGGGAATTAACCAATTATGGTTAAAATTCCCGACCCTGCCTGGAATCGAACCCGGGACCCCTGTAACCAAAGGCCAGCATGCTAACCATTTAGCTATAGAGCTAATAATAATAATAATAATAATAATAATAATAATAATAATAATAATAATAATAATAACATGAAAACAGGTAAATAATAAGCTGATGTATAAGATAAGAGTAATAATCAAGGGGCCCCCCCATGGCACTTAACGCCCTTGAAAGGGCCTTGGCCTGCCCAGCGACCGCTGCTCAGAAGTGTATTGACAAGGTGGACCCAACATAAACTATTTTAAATAGTTTCTTTAATAGACTTACTGATTAGTTCAGTTTCTGAAGATCTCTGAAGTTTTTACAACGTTGATCCATACCTTAAGCTCCCACTGTGGATCAGTGGTAAGAGTGTTAATATTCAGATCCCAAGATCAAGGGTTCAAACCCAGCGGAGGTAGTTGGATTTTTGAGGGGCGGAAAAAAGTTTGTTCAACATTTCACGCTGTACACTGTTGCTGATAATATATCTGGTGTTTACCAGACAGAATTAATTACAGAACTCAGCCATAGTTCACCCAAGAGAAATGCAGTTTACTCTGCCATCTGGTAGGGTAAAAACAGAATGAAAAAATTTATATGCAGGCAGCCTAGATGTCAAATTAATGCCTGCTCATAGTAGCTGAAGAAATACTATTATTATCACTTAAGAGTTTTTCTGACTCCACTCTGGACTTGTAAGCACCTTCAGCCCCATGGTTAAAATGTTCCTTTAGCCCTTAATTAGTCACGTAAAATCTTTTAATGGATTTAGTCGCACATGGTCTTACAGACCGGGTACAAAATATACACTTCCTTCTTAAAACTAGAAAGAGTTTACCAAACATAAAAAATATTAGCATACATGAAGAATACAATCAATATACATGACTAAATGATGAATACAATCTAGAGAAATTACTAAATACAATAATTATTCTTGACCTTGCTTATAGAGGGTGTCGCAGGATGAATGGTCAATATTCAGGGATATGACAGGAACGATTATTTGAAGCAAAGAACTTCACATGGACATATGCCCTATTCTGAATGGTTTCTGAGACAGAACACATTTAATGTACATTTGTCTCTGGGCAAGTGGAGCGCACGTATGTGTCTTTATTCACGTATGCGCAGATTTCCTCATTTGACTCGCACGTGATTGTCCTTGTCTCTTACAGGCAATATCCACAGTTCGTTTATTAAGCAGCCGTAACTGCACACACAATACAAGAATACCCTGTAATTAAGATATACTTGTCAGTCAAGGAATGCACCAGATCACATCTCCTCTGGTCTGTTGGTTGCAGTAAGGTTTTTTATTACAGTAAGACGAAACGCTGGTTAATAGAGCAAACGCCTGAAAAGCCATACATCTAATTTTTGATCTGATTTTTGATATGCTCTATTGTTGGAAAAATATCTAATTCCCTCCATGGGAACTTAGAATTTCCATACAGTAAAAACTTTGTTAATTCGAAGTGATTGGGACACAAAAATCGGACTTCGAATTATGTGATTTTGAATTAACCACCAATTAGTAACTCAGAATTGCCAACCCTTGCCATGTCAAAATATTCTATGACCCATTACTGCATGCAATTAACCTTGATTCACATTTTAAACCTTTCAAATGCCATGGAAAAAATCTATTTCCAAAATGTATCCAACAAGGTAAATTTACAGTATTCAAATAATCCACTTGGATAACAAACATAACCTCATGCAACGAAATAAAGAAGAAGAAAAAAAAAACAAAACACAATTCAAAGATGAGGAGAAATCTATGCTGGCTCCCCTGTGCAAGTCCTTTATTCATTCTATTAGTGTACTGTATGCATTTTAGATGTCCTGTGCTTGCACGGAAAGTACCCGATGCCCTTAGAACATAATGGCTTATTGAACTTTCCTATAACAAGGGGAGAAAGTCTCTCGCTTCCGTCTGCATTACAACACAGTACAGAGACTATCCTTGTACAATTTCCCGCCATGGCACTTTTTTCGTAATTCAGAAATGCCAATTCTTGCCACATCACAAAGTATTCTAAGACCCATTAGTGCATGCAATCACCTTTATTCTCAGTTTAAACCTTTCAAATGCCATGAAAAAACTATGATTGTGTATTCCTTCATTCACAACATAATAATAGATATTATTGCAGCCAATGGCCATACAGATGTACGAGGTAATATTGAATAAATTGTGTTTTTTACATTTAGTCCATTTTACATCTTACAGAAGTCTGTTAGTGAGGTTCCTCTGTGTTTGCACCGCATTGCATGATATCGGTCACAATTTGACCCACACACCTTTCACTTGCACTTGTCTTCTGGGATATGGTATTTCTCTGTTGTGCATATTCGGTGGTGAAACCCATGGACCACTACACTCGTCATGCTGTGGCATAGGTTGTATCAGGCTTCAGTCCAGTCCCTGAAGATCATTGCATCCGGGGCGAAGAACTACGGCCATATCTCTCGTTTCTTCTTGGTGAGTTTTCTTAGTAGATCTCTGTAGGCTTCGGTGGCTGGCAGGAGCCTTCTATGAGGAACTGTGCCTTTGTTAACACATAGGTGAGGTGTGTACTTTGATAGAACTTCTCTTTTCAGGAAGTGAGCTTTGACTTTTTCTGTCTTCTAGATTTTTCTTGTTTAGGTTCTTCCATATCAGCTCTAATCTGTAGGTTATAATTCGTGCGATCTTCAGGTGGAATATGGTCATCGCCGTTTCCAAAGATAATTTTCTCAGATTTGTTATACTATTGGCTGCCGCCCTGGCTGTTGAGGCATGTCCTCTGATGTGTAGGTCGTATGTGTCCCCTCGGCTTTGCAGCATGATTTCTAAGTAGTTGAAGTTTGGTAAGTTTCGCAGTGAATTTTCTTTATATAGGATGTAGTAGTTTGCTGCCAGTCTTCCACCCCTTCTAAATGTTGTTTTCTCTGTTTTCTTTTCATTTAGGTTCAAATAGGTTTTTTTGGCCCAGGCTACAAGTTTGTTGAAAGCATCTTGGGCATTTTGAAGTTCTTGGGATACAATTACCATGTTGTCTGCATAGATGTTATTTTGACATTTTCAGTTGCTATTTCTTCTGGTACTGCTGCAGAAGCCATTATGAAGAGTAGAGGGCTCAAAGGGTCGCCTTGAAGGACACCGTTCGTTTGATCTATCATCTCTATTCTTGAGACTCTGTCGCCTATTTCTATTTGGTTTTTGGATAGGATGTTTTGTATGAGTCTGGTTTCTTGATTTCTTCCTGTGATTTCTTCTATTCTTCCTTTTGTCAGTTGCTTATTTAGAAGGTCAAACACCTTTCTGCAATCTATGAAGATGGCATGCAGTTTTCCTCTTGGATGTTTTAGAGCTGTTTCATTGTCGTCTTCTATGCATTTCACTGCCTGAATTGTCGATATCCCTTTTACAAAGCCGAACTGTTGTTCCGGTATAGTGTGTTCCATCATCAGTCTTAATCTCTCGGTAAATAGGCTTGTTAGTATTTTTAGGGTTGCGCACTCCAGGGCTATCCCCCTGTAGGAATTCGGGTCCCTTGTGTTTCCTTTGCTCTTATAGAGCAACTTAAGTGTTGCTACTCTCCATTTGTTTGGAAAGTTGCCTTGCCTCAGGCATTCATTGAAGAGCTCCATCCAGGTGTCTGCGAGAGCATGCACTGTTTCCTTTAGATGATTGAAAACAATACCGTTTGGGCCGCAGGCTTTGTTGTTCTTTGAGTTTGCGATTTGCCTCCATACTTCTTCTCCAGAGAAAGGACGGCATTCCTCTACTTCTTCCTCCCCGCGTGGGATTTCTGGGCCTGTTTCTTTGGCCTGGAGTTCTTCTTTAAAATGTTCTTCCCACGTGTTAATTGGGTCTCTTGGGAAATAGGACTGCTTTGATGAGGGCACTTTGTACCATTTCTCCTCTGCTTGTTCGATATCTACTATACTACTGTCCGCACAAAGTACACTTACAATCTTCATCTGGCTCATTGATCTTCTCGTGAAACCCGTGTATGGAGAATCGTGTTATGACGTGGTGCTGCGTGTTGCACTCTCTAGTCCATCTATCGTCCATCATTGCTGGTGAAGCATAGAAGTTGAGGTCAGTTTCACTTTTCTTCCTTTCCCTGATGTTTACTAGTGCCCTGCTTGCTTCCGTTGATTGTAGGTAGAATTGTGATCGTATGTCTTCTATGAAGTACGTCTCCCACATTATTTCATATACCATCCGGGATGGCGCTGTCTTTCCAACTCTTCATGAACATTGCTTTTATTCATTCTATTCTTATCAGGTCTCCAATCTTCAGCTTTTCCCACACAATCTCAATTCCATATGTTATCACTGGTGGTACTGTCATCTTGAAAATTCTCATCGCCATGCTAATTGATAGGTTTGATATGTTTTGGATACTGTATGAGGCTCTGATTGCTGCTGCCGTTCTTTCTTGAATATGTATACCAAAGGACACTGCCACTGTCTGTAGTGTAATTCCCAAATATTTGTAATTTTGCACCTTTTGTAATGGCTTTTGTTGTAATGTTATGTTGTCTTTGGGCGTTGATATCACCTTTTCTGAAGGTCATTTGTACTGTCTTTTCTTCATTTATCTGGCTATTTTCTTCTGCCCAGGTCTCTAGTCTGCGGACTGGCCTTTGCACAACCTCCTTTTCTTTCGCTCCAATCACCATGTCATCTGCGTATAGGATCAGCTCTATTTTTGATCCTTCCTCTACTATGCGGTTCACATCTGCTGTGTAAATGTTGAAAAATGTGGGACTCATGGGATCCCCTTGCATAACTCCATTTGTCTGTATTATGTCTTCAGAAATTTCTATGTTGTTTATTCGGATTATGTTCCTCTGTAGCCGATTGTCCATTTCATTTTCTCGATTGGCTTTCACCTGTTGATTGAGAACCAGGACAATTACAGACTATAGCAAAGACAGAAATGTGAAATTGAATTAATGCTCAAACTTGAGTGTACATTTCTCTATTAAATTAAAATTCAATTACCCTAAAACTAATTGTAAAATATCGTAAATTACAAATACAAAGTGACTACAATGAATCCAATTTACAGGACATTTTGAAAGAATGGACTCTACCAGACTCTCCCATAAAATGTATGATTTCTGCAAAAAAAAAAAAAAAAAATGGCCTCTAAACCAAAGTGGTATAAACTAATGGAAAAGGGCCTTATTGAACTAGGATCACCAAATCTACCAGAGCAGAATGATATCAGAATTTAGTCCAAATATGGGGATTTGAAGAAGGAGAAGAAGAAGAAGAATAGGAACCTATATGAGGTAAATAGTCAGAGGAACGGAAACTTGCAAGTCGTTAAAAATGAAGAACTACTGGGCAAGAAGGAAGGCTGAAAAGAGGTTGATTCCATGTGGTCTTAGGTGACTCATTCGTGAAGAAAAAGAAGAAGACCAGACATTCAGATGTTACACTTGCCCAGCACTTTCTAACGTAAAAATTGTGCTGCTCCACAAAAATCAATGAATCTCTGTCACCGAGAGTAACAGACATTATAACTAGAGCTCTGCTCGGATACAAAAAAATATTATCTGCATCCACACTTCCTTCATTCACATGCCCGAATGGTTATCCGTGGATATTACAATTATTTGACTATATTACACCTGAGATATTGTAACGGATAGATCTATTAACGTAAAAGTTTCAAACAAATTTATTTAAAAACCACCATTTCAATACTTCAAAATCTCTTAAGTCTAAGATACAAATACTACATACATGTTAAAATGGGACATGTTTCGCTTAGGCTTTGTAAGCATCTTCAGCCATACCTAATTTAAAGCTAAGTCAGGGCCCTGAACTGGGTTTCTGGGTTTCTCATTAAAGTATAATAATACAAGATAAACAGTCATAAAATCTAGTTTGTGGAAAAAGCATGAGAAACCCAGTTCAGGGGCCTGACTTAGCTTTAGATTAAGTATGGCTGAAGATGCTTACAAAGTGTAAGCGAAACATGTCCCATTTTAACATGTGTGTAGTATTTGTATCTTAGACTTAGAGATTTTAAAGTATTGGAATGGTGGTTTCTAATAAATTAGTTTGAAACTTTTACATTCTGTACTCCAATACGGCTATCATAATGAGACTCATAACGTGTAATAGATCTATTAACGTAATAGAATAGGCCTGATACCTGGCACCAGCCCTCCTACAGTGACACCTACCGGAATATTGAACGATCTCCTTTTGGAACCTTTGTTCCTTCCACTAATTGTGGGCCGGAGCAAGTAACAGACTGTTCAGGTAGTACATCTGGTGGTAGAGTTTTTCATATTTCCTATCATGAAATGAACAGTATACAGTAATAGGACATTTATTCAAAAAATGAAGCAAGTTCTACTTCTTTTACTTGTAAGTAAAGTAAACTCGTGTCCTCATGCTGAGGTGGTGCAGCTCTCTTTAGGCACACCTCCATTGGAGGTGAGCTCCATGTACCATTTCAACCACATACCAGCCCTCCTGCCAGTTTTAAATTCCTGGCAGTACTGGGAATCGAACCCGGGCCCCCGAGGACGGCAGCTAATAACACTAACCGTTACGCTACAGAGGCGGACCTTTTACTTGTGATCATATTGGATTGTTCGTGCATAGGACATTCCTTCAAAACATTTATTAATCAAATTCTAATTTTCTGTCTACTTGTGAATATTATTGTAAAAACTTTATACAGAAGATTCATTCAAAAATTATTTGAGAAACAAGCTGTATTATTATTATTATTATCTTATTTTCTATTTTTTGTCATTATCATCATCATCATCATCATCAATGTTCCCCTCCAGTCACCCGGGTGTGGTTAACAAGTTTCCTCCACTCTTTCTGTCCCTCCACTTTTCCTGCTCCATTACTTCCGCCACATCCAACCCAGCTTCTCTGATGTCCTTCCAAATCTGATCCATCCACCTTCTTCTTGGTCTTCCAACTGGGCTCTTTCCCTTAACTTCTCTTTCCAATTCCCTTCTTGCTACCCATTCCTTTCCAATTCTTTTTACATGTCCGAACCATCTTAGTCTTGCTTTCTGTACTAATGGTCCTATATTTAGCTCTTCTCTGGTTTTAATATTTTGAATTCTATCTCTTCTCATCTTTTTTACCAATGTTCTTAAGAAATTCATTTCTACTGCTTGGATCTTACTATCTTGTCTCTTATTAGTTACCAGTGTTTCTAGTCCGTATGTTACTATTAATATGAAATACTGTTTACATAACATTAATTTTGTTCTCTTGGGTACTTTGTCATCCCATAAAAGCTCTCTGACTTGATGATAAAATGTTGTACCTTTACTTAGTCTGTTATTAATTCCAGGGTTTATTTCATTTCTTCCATTAATAATACTACTCAGATATGTAAACTGTCCTACATTCTCTAACCGTTCTCCATCTATGTTCACCTGGCTTCTCTTTTTCTCTTTCCCACAGTGCATGACTGCAGTTTTCTTTTTACTAATTACCATTCCAAACTCCTTCAGATTTTCATTCCAAATGTCCAGTCTCCTTTGTACTTTCTTTTTTCCCTTTCCTCAAATCACCACATCATCTGCAAATACCAAAGCATTCACTTCGTCACTACTGATACTCTGTTTTACACATTTTATGATTTCATCCATCAATATAATAAACAATAATGGCGACAGTGCACTTCCTTGCTTGAGACCCTTTTTTGTATAAAATGTTTCAAAGTCACCACTCCCCACTTGTACACTGCTTTTACTCTCATGAAAAACATTTTATGCTTGTTAATTAATGATTTTGGTACATTTCCTTTCAGTAGGCATTTCCATACATGTTTTCTCTCAACTGTAACATAAGCTTTTTCCAAATCCAAAAATACGAAGTTGATTTCCTTGTTCCTTTCCAGATGTTTTCCCGTTATTGTTCATACTGTAAATATCAAATCCATTGATCTATTTGGTCTGATGCCATATTGTTCTTCCTCTTAACTGTGTTTCTGTTATATCCCTCAGTCTTTTGTCTATGACTTTCTCCATTATTTTTAGCCCATGCGATAATAGGGTTGTACCTCTATAATTTTCACATTTTTTCCAATTTCCATTTTTTGAACAGTGGTGAAATGCTTCCTTGTTGCCAATCTTCAGGTATCCTTTCATCCTTCCATATGGCATTGAGGGCTCATATAGCCACTGTAGTCCAATGCTTCCTGCTGCCTTAATCATATTAGCATTGAATTCGTCTTTTCCACTTGCTTTACCTTTGGTCATTGCTTTCACTGCCCTTTCAAGTTCCAACCATGTTATCAGGTTCTCTTCTTTTTCTCGATCTGTTATTTTCATTTTCTTATCTCCTTCTTCATCCGAGCAGTCATCCTCTTTATAAAATTTTTCAAAATACTTTGCCATCACCTTCTGAAGAACCTTTTCGTCATGTACTATGTGGATCCATCTTCTCTCTCTAATGCCTTTATATTTTCTTGATTTATTCTTTTCGATTTTATTACTCTGTATAATAGTTTCTGATTTCCTTGACTATCTTGCTCAATTTTGTTGGTAAACTATCCCCAACATTCATCCTTTTCTTCCTCGATACTCCTCTTTACTTTTAGTTTCAATCTTTTGTATTCCACATGTAACCTTTTTGTCTTTTCACATTCCTCTGATACAGCTTTTGCTTTTCCTTACCCATTTCTTTCTCCACCTTGTTCCTGTCTTCTATTTCTTTTCTTATTTTGTCTGTCCACCACCATGTCTCCTTTCCCTTAAACTTTGCTTTTGTTTTCCCGCATACCTCTGTTGCTGCTTCAACAAATGTCTGTCTTAAATTGTCCCACTCTTCTCCACTTCGTATTTCCGTGTTAGGCAACTTCCTTTCTATCCAATCTTGGAATGCCATTCTTTTGTCCTCCTCCTCCAATTCCCAAATCCTGATCTTTGGTTTTTTTCTTCAGTACGCCTGTTGCCATTTCTTGATGGATGCAGTGTTTTTGTATCCGTCTCTTGGCACAGGCCAGAGAAAGTATAGCTTCCACCGAAGTCCCAGTCTCATCCATGGCTGTGACAATATGGAAGCTGCTGGGGTATGAATGGTGCTGAGTAATGACATTTGGAGCACAAATAGTGTCAGAGTGTTATGAAAGGTGTTGCTCATAGGATCAGTTGTCCTGAAGTGGCACCTTCCGGTCCAGTGAGGAAAGCAATGGCAGACTACCTCACTCCTCATCTTGCCTAGTATGCCTCATTTGGGCTCTGCCATTGGTTTTTGTGGTTTTCCTATAACTGCATAACCTTTGGTGATGCTTTCTGAGGATCCAACCAGCCTCTGGGCTAATGACCTAACAGACAGACAGACAGACAGACAGACAGACAGACAGACAGACAGACAGACAATTTTAGGGATTTTTACTTGTTTTAATTCCAGAATTAATAATCTATAATCACCTTCCATACTTTCACTGGGGTTTATCTTCATATTAATGATGTATCTTCCCCATTCTTGGTCTCTTATTATAAAATTGATGAATCCATTCCAACTATATTGGCTGATCTTATGGGTATTCCTCTTCATACAAAAGTTATTCTGATAAAAAAGGCCAAAAGTTTCTCTCCATCTTCATTTCTATCGCCATACACATGTGGGCCCAGAACATTTTCATATCCCATTCTATCAGTTCCCACATGAGCATTCAGATCTCCCATTATAATGATCCCATCTCCTACAATATGGTTTGTGAATATTGTTAATGTATAGTAATGTTTGCATTAATAGCTGTTCATCATTTCACATGCTTGTGTTCACATTAATCATGCCCTCCCTCCCCACCTCCCCAAATAATGACCTGAAGTCAGAGCATCTGCTCATCACTGCTGCCAACTTGATTAGTTACATATTGAAATCACGAGACATCCCCATCTTCATTTCTGTCGCCATACACATGTGGGCCCAGAACATTCTCATATTCCATTCTATCAGTTCCCACATGAGCATTCAGATCTCCCATTATCATGATTCCATATCCTACAATATGATTGCTACAAGAGCTAATGTTGCTTTCCTTTTTGGAGGAGTTCTTGCAGATTTTTCTTGCTTCTTATACATCCTAACCAGTGCTGCCAACTTAGCTGATTTTCCACTAAATTTGGCGGAATTAGAATACTGTCGGCGGAGAAATATATCATTTAGCGAACAGCGATTTTGGGGGGGAATTCTAGATTTATTACAGCGGAATTTAGTGTTTTATCCATTTTACGTTTTTTTAAATTTGTACTCCAATCTGTCTCCGAGCTATTCCGTATTTCTTGTCAAGAGTTAGCAGTCACATGAGGAAAACATGTTATTTGGATTTGATGTTATGAGATCATGCTGTCAAATTTGTAATGCGTGAAGAATAGGTACTTATCTCTTAGTTGACGAATGACGACAGATAATGAAACTCTGAGAGAGAACATTTATATTTATGCTATGAAGAAAGACCGCTTAATGAATTGGCCTCTTTTGCGTGTGGCCTTTGAGGTAGGAGATCCACCTAGTTTGCACCCGGCCAGTAAAACGCCTACAAAGTTTTAGCTCGCCAGCTTGCAGGCAGGGGGTTAATCCCAGTGAAACTCACAGATCAGATGAGTGCTTTATTATTATTATTATTATTATTATTGCTCATTTTAATTGCTCATTATTTGAGATCAGATTTCTTGGCGGAATTTTAGCAGATTTTTAGTAGTATTTAGCAGATCTAGAAAATATAAGTTGGCAACACTGATCCTAACTGCATTCTATACATACGAATTGGACGAAATAAGACCGTACTATTGAAATGCTGTGTTTGTCAATTAAATGCATTATTCAAACATGCCACAGTTCTACTTACTTGGTATTACCCAGACAGATTTATAATCCTACAGAAAAAAAAAAATGCCTTACTTATACCCACAAATGTAACACTAGTGATTTTCACAATACGGCATTGGCAATACATACATTTCACAAGTCACAAAGAAGACCATGACTATATAGTGCCAACATTCATGATTAACAGTAACTGTAATA
Source organism: Anabrus simplex (assembly GCF_040414725.1). Lineage (NCBI taxonomy): Eukaryota > Metazoa > Arthropoda > Insecta > Orthoptera > Tettigoniidae > Anabrus > Anabrus simplex. The sequence goes on from NC_090270.1 coordinate 269,050,668, forward strand.
TGTCATACTATCAGCAAGTAGGGACTTTAAACTGTATGGTTAGTGACACTGAATCGAATCCAATAGTTGGAAAATAACTGTAAATCACCACTTTCGCTATTAACAGGGGAGAAAGAATAAGGTTGTACCCTTAGTGTATAAGCTTAAATTGCAGGGAGTATTGAGGTTGGTTCTAGTGTATGAGACCCTCGTCAGAATTACTTGATATGAGATCTGGAAGAGATTCAAAAGAAAGCAGTACAATTTGTCATGGGTGATTTCCAACACAAGTGTAAGGTTGATAAAGTATTGCAAACTTTGGGCTGGGAAGACTATGAAGTAAGGATATGAGCTGCTCAACTAATCGGAATGTTTCAAGCTGTCAGTGGAGAGATATCATAGAATGATGTTAGTAGATGAATAAGCTTGAATGGAGTTATTAAAAGGTGGAAATGAAAATAAAGTTATAATTAGAGAGGACAAATTGCAGCAAATATTTGTTTGTAGGAAGAGGAATTAGAGATAGGAATCATTTATTATGGGAGAGATGCTTAATAAATTTCCAACTTCTTGGAAAACTTTTAAGTACAGACTAGGTAAAGAACTGATTGGGAATATGCCACCTGGGTGACAGCCCTAAATGCAGATCAATAATGACTGATTTATTTATTTCTAATTGAAATGAATGTTGTTGCAGGTTTTCACAGATGTGAAAGTCATTCCACTTCTGGATTGCTCTGTTCAGCTCAATGGATATGCATGGGACTTTTACAACCATGGTATTCTGGCATCAGTAATTAATGATAATGGTATCCTGTCAGGTGATGCCTTCAAACTGCTGACTGATTTTAGATTAATGCTGTGTACTGTATGTATGTGCTTGGAAGAAATTGGTATTGGCCCCGAAGATGACCCTGTCCTCTGTACATTTCAGACCGTCTCCAAGAAATTCAACCAGTTGTACTATAGAGAATTCAATATTACGGAGAAAATTTAAATTGTTCCTTTTAAAGTGCTGTTAAATTGCTGTGATAAGAATCCTGACTGAGGAATATATTTTTATAAATGCTTTTTTTTAAGACATTAAGGTATAGAATATTTTAGAATTTTGTAGAACAAATTTAAATCTTTTAGACTACTACTAGTTCAAAACTATTGTAGATTTTGCTGTTGGTGTGTGATGTTCTTGCCTTGAGATTTAGTGTATGAGGCCTAAGTTTAACCAGAATGAAAAAGTCATACAAGTTTGTTGTTTTTGAAGATTTCTTATGTGGCTACATTCAGTTTATAACTGTTACGTTCTTCACTTTGAAAGAACTAATTTTGAATAAATTTATAAACTATCTGAAAAAGAAAACACATGGTAACAGAATAATACCTGAAAAAGGAAGCAATTAATTAAAACTGATTGATGTTTTTCGTTCTTTAAAGAACAACATCAGATTCTATTACATTGCTCTCAAATATATTTTCAAATGTATAACTTAGATTTTATATTTATTTATATCCTTATAAACTTGAATTTTGGAACTTAACGAAGTCCTCACTGCTCTCCACTCTAGCAGAGAATGTGAACTGTTGCAATACCATTACTCTGTCATTAGTGTTATTCCAGCTGGCTTAATAAGTCCATTGACCCTTCGCCACGCCACGCTCGCTGCCCTGGCTAGGTCAATAACACACTATAAATTACTTTCAGATGTTTTATTTTTAGTGCTCCCCTAATTATTATTATTATTATTAGCACCATATTAAAATTGTTTTGTAAACTATGCAGGGAGTTTTAATGAGCATTTAATGGGTTTCCTATTATACCAGTAATTTTCATGATGTCATTTTAGGCTTATGTAAACTATTTTAGAATTTATAATATGCAATTTTAATATTATTATTATTGTTGTAATTTCATGTGCTTTTTGTAATTTAGTTTATTATTTATATTATTGGCTTTACGTCCCACAAACTACTCTTTTACGGTTTTCGGAGAAGCCGACATGCCGGAATTTATTCCCTCAGGAGTTGTTTTATTTCCAGTAAATCTTCTGATACGAGGGTGACGTATTTGAGCCCCTTCAAATACCACCGGACTGAGCCACTCAGCCTGGCTATTATTATTATTATTATTATTATTATTATTATTATTATTATTATTATTATTATTATTATTATTATTATTATCATCATCATCATCATTATCATTCTTTATAAATTAATAAATGAATTGTTCTTTTATAAAGTTATTTATTCAAAATGAATTAGTTCTGGCAGATTGAAGAACCTAACAGTTATAAATTAATTGAGTCTAAATTGAAAAGAGATGGCTTCAGATATTACAAATCATATCCATTCATATATTATATTGATTGTAATTTCAACTGGTGCTAGAATTTCTTACATTGTAAATTTAATAAGTAGTCTGACAGAACAATAAAGTTATCATTAAAATATAGATCTTGATGAAATTTATTTATCACCCATACCCCTCCAAAATCCATTGTAAAAGACACTGCTATGAGACTTTTCCTGTGGTTTTGCATATTGCTTTCTATCTTATCTTCTTGTCCACATGCTACAGTATTATGTTCAAGAGTGTAACTATTATGTATTTTAAAATAACATTATGATTATAGGGTTTCCACAGACCTGAAAAGTTGGGAAAATTTACTTTTTGTCAGGGAAAGTTAGGCAAGACTTTGAAAATAGGCAGAAAGTCAGGGAAATTAATGACAATTGTTCAAAAGTCAGGGAAAATATACATGTACTGTACCCGTACCTGGTGTGAAATGAAGAAAGCACTCGTCTCAATTGTAACCTGAAGCTCCGCGGGCATGGAAATCCTCCCCTTTGCAAATTCAATGTATAAAGATTGTAAACAAATGAACTTATATGCTATCTTTAAAAAAATGAAAAATCAATAAATTAAATTTATAAATGAATGGAATTCACATACAATATGTAAACAAGAACAAACTATTAAATATAAGACACATTACATTATTATTATTTTTTTCAATTTGCTTAACGTGGCACCGGCAGAAATAGGTCTTATGGCGGCGATTGCTAGGAGTGGCAAAGAAGCAGGCATGGCCGTAATTAAGGTACAGCCCCAGGATTTACCTGGTGTGAAAATGGGATACTACGGAAAATTATCTTCAGGACTGCCGACAGTGGGGTTCGAACCCACTATCTCCCGAATGGAAGCTCACAGCTGCGTGACCCTAACCGCACAGCTTTCTCGCTCGGTATTGAAATAATCCCTTTTAATAACATACAGAAATAGCCTATTATAATGTATTATCGTATTATCAAGAGTGGGCTATGAAAGCATCAGTGTAAATATCATGTTATCAAGCTAGTATAAGATGTTTTCAAAAATGTGTCAAATATGTAAATACCAGTGGTGAAACTACTTGGAGTCATTTGAGGCAATGCCTACCCTAAGAAATACTATTAAACATAAATATCGTAACAAATTTATCTGCTGTTGTTATTGTGTTAAATCAACAATAATCTCTGATATGTGCTACATGATGACAGCAGATGATGTGCTTCGCTGATCGCCCCGCTAGATGGCGACAGCAGACCACTTGTTCTGACAGGGAGGCACTCTGTAAGTTGTCTCACCCAGGACTTTTTGTTTTGTTTCCCTTTTGTCAGCTTGTGGATCAGCGCGGGGTGGTGGAGGGAAGATGGGTTTACCGCCCGCACTCCTCTCTCCGCAAGGTCTAGACCCAAGAGAGGCAAGCCTCCTGTGTTATTTGAGAGTGTAGTAACTCCCAGCGCGAAGGTGACAATGAAGTAGCAGTACCCTTTCCTTTGGAAATACTGGAAAATCAGTGCATTAGGTTATTGGCTTTATTTGTAATAATTCCGTTATGGACTGTTAGTTGCATAAAACGAGACTGACATCATCCGGCTGAAAATCGCGTTGAAATGATATGTGATGTAGGAACCTTCAGGAACTTGACGAGTCTTTTGAACTCTTTAAAACGTAAACCGTTCTCATCTTGGACTTACGAAGAGAAGTATGAAGCCAAATACAAAAGATGTATGCCTAATTTGGTTATTAACTTATTAAGTATTTTGACGGTAAAGTTGCGAGAAAATTTCAATTTTCTTGGTATACACGATATTCGTGGTTAACAGCCTGTTCCAAAAGCAAGAACCTTTTTTGTTATACGTGTGTTTTGTTTGGTGGTGACACCTTAATTATGCAAATGGAAATACGGTTTGGCAATTTTGAAAACATCCGGTTTGTTGAGTTGTTAGATCCAAATTAGTTCATAGTTTACAAAGAGAGCTTCCCTGCTACTAAACTGAGCAGTCTTATGAACATTTATCCCTTTTTAATAGGGAAAAATTGGAAAATGAATTGATTAACATTTATTCCGATATAGACAAATATTTGTCCCCTCAAAAAATTTACATTATATTGTCCTAAATGACCTCGAACGAGTGTATGAGGAAGTATCAAAATTGATTCATCTAATATTAACATTTCCTGTACCGGGCGAGTTGGCCGTACGGTTAGGCCCGCGCGGCTGTGAGCTTGCATCCGAGAGATAGTGGGTTCGAATCCCAATGTCGGCAGCCCTGAAGATGGTTTTCCGTGGTTTCCAATTTTCACACCAGGCAAATACTGGGGCTGTACCTTAATTAAGGCCACAGCCGCTTCCTTTCAACTCCTAGGCCTTTCCTATCCCATCGTCGCCATAAGACCTATCTGTGTTGGTGCGACGTAAAGCCGCTAACAAAAAAACATTTCCTGTGTGCATGGCTTCCTCTGTAAGGAGTATGATCACTCTGAAGAGGATAAAATCATGTTTGCGTAATTCAATGAACATTGAAAGACTCAGCAGTCTTAGTACCATTTCTATTGAGAAAATGCTTGTGAAGGAATTGATGAGTGATCAAGTATTGAAGGGCCGTGTGATTGACCATTTTACAACCAAGGAAACTCGACTTATGGAACTCCTCAACAAGAAACTTTAAGGTAAGATTTCCTGCCTACCCGTTAATTAACTAATCGCTTCGCCACTGGTAAATACCTCTTATTATAATTATTTTTAAACAAATCACAGTACTCTTTGTCTTGCAATGCACACTCTTGCTATAGCGTGCGCTGCTCACTATGCCGCGATTACATTTCTTTCCACTTAACACGTTGATTTGTAAGTGGTACTGCTCCAAAACAGTTTGAAAATTTGTATTCGATTAAATCTATTTCATAACTAAAAATGGAGTGTTTTTATTTGCTGATAGTGATGATTTAATTAATCTACGAGTATGTTCAACTATGCATCATCTACTTTCATAGCATACCTGTTAGCACTATTAATTGGAGGCCCCGGGTTCGATTCCCAATACTGCCAGAGATTTAAGAATGGCAGCTCTGGTACGAGGTTAAAATGGCACATGCAGATCAGCTCCATTGGAGGTGTGCCTGAAAAAACTGCACCACATCGGGATGAGGACAAGAATTTTGTCCGGCTTCATGGCTAAATGATTAGCATGCTGGTCTTCGATCGAAGGAATTCAGAGTTCTTCCCGGCTGGGTTGGGGATTTTAACCTTCATTGATTAATTCTTCTGGTTCGGGGGCTGGGTGTTTGTGCTGTCTTACAGCATTATAATTCATCTTGGGTAGGGCACTATCCTCGCAGATGCGCAGGTGTCCTATAGGACACCGTCTTGAAGGACCTGTACTATGTCTCGCCATGATTATTACTATTATTATTGGGCAGTCAGCCTCTATTAACACTAATCAGAGGGAAATTGGAAGATGCCCGACCTTCTAAGAATGAAGGCATTGACCATGAAGGGGTAAAAATTACTCCCTAAGCCTTGCAAACCTAATAACGTTGGGGTCAGAAGAGAACTCGAGTTGAACAAGGGTGGTTGGATAGATAAGATAAAAATGAGAAGTGAGGAGACCGACACAAATTAGTGGAAGCAGTGCTGGACTCAGCTAGGGAAACCATGGTTGCCAATCCATGCTCCCAAACTGAGATCCCCAGGTCCCCGTTCAGTTACCTCGTACAGCAGGCAGAGGATACCATGGGTGTATCCTACCACATCCGTCCACAGCTGTTTTTGTTTTTATTTCTCCTATAGCTTTCGTTTTGGAAGCCCCAAGAAAAAATGGAAATCCCTCCTTCTCCTGAAAAAATTTCTGGGTATGACCTTGTCAGTTCTGACATCGTGTTTATGAAACAAATTCTTTAAGTTGGACAACTTACTATATTTTGCCTCTCACATTAGGGAAATTTGTAACATTTATGAAAGATGAAATTGCAATGACATATTGACAAATTTCTTTTATCTTATATAGGTCTAATTGTCAAAATTGTCTCACCTCTTGTGTTTTATGACACAGTGCCCTGGTCTTCGCTGTTTGGAATTGGTACACGGGAATTCTCGATAGAGTTTTGGCCTTCAAAATAGCCAACTCCATTAAAATAATAAATTCACCATAAAGTATACACCTAAGCAACTATTGACATAGGTACTACTAATTATGTCTTCATGGCTGGGGGTCATTGAAGCATTACCATCACAAAATGCGTAACAGAAGTGTAACCTAGCAACCATGAAGTCTGTCTTATGGCGAGCAGTGATCTGAAAGTAGCGATACAAAATGAGTGTTAATAAACTTTACCATGATAGGTTAATATTGTGTTTGGTCCGTATTGACTGGTCTGAATGTATAATATAACTATTTATAATAGTTTATTTAAATCCGCCTTGATCAATACACTCATTAAATGAAAGAAACATTATTAATTAAACCATACATGTTTCAGGAAATGAGTGATGCGATATTACCTGGCAACAGTTGATGAACGGCCATGACCGAGAGACATATAAGATATATTTATAATAATCTGATTTTTCCACAGGGAAATTTGACACCATGCTTCTTATAATTTACTGTTACTGCCGGTAGAAACTGTAACAACCGATAAACAATCGTCTATAAACCAGTCCATATAGTTGCAGCCACATATCTTAGCGACAAATCAACGAAATTTTCTTTTTAGCAGTCGTTGCAAACTCATCATAACAATTTGTGACGTAAGTGGTATTCAACTGTGTGAACGCCGTCCTACTCAGCCATGACCACATCCACGCTGGTGTCTTGTCTTATATAGTTGGGTCCATGAAAGTTGGAACCTGACATTTGAGCGGCGAAAACAGTAGGCCCTACCGGTAAATACAAAATGCGCTGCGTTGTCATAGTTACCTTTATCTGTGGCATATTCCCTCTACATACTGCTGAGTGTTTAATAAAACATGTAGGACTACGATAATGCAATTGAATAAACTGTAACCGGTTCCTAAGGTCGTGATAATAATTTCACCATTTAAGACATAACACGTCATTACTGATAAATTTGAGGTTTCACAACAACCAAGAAAATCACAGAATATAGAACTGAACAACTAGCCATGGATTAACTTACCAAAAAGTAAACTAATTAGGAAAATAATATTCAGAAAACAAACATGCAAATATTTTTTCAATCAATCACTACTGATCTGCATTTAGGGCAGTCGCCCAGGTGGCAGATTCCCTATCTGTTGTTTTCCTAGCCTTTTCTTAAATGATTGCAAAGAAATTGGAAATTTATTGAACATCTCCCTTGGTAAGTTTTTCCAATCCCTAACTCCCCTTCCTATGAACGAATATTCGCCCCAATTTGTCCTCTTGAATTTCAACTTTATCTTCATATTGTGATCTTTCCTACTTTTAAAGACACCAGTCAAACTTATTTGTCTACTGATATCCTCCCATGCCATCTCTCCACTGACAGCTCGGAACATACCACTTAATGTAGGATGCTAAAGGGTTTATTGTGTCACCTATTCAATACATTATATCAATTTTTAAACCACTTAGGAATTTATTATTAATTCCATTTGAGACATGTTTTGCCCTTCATTGAGGGCATCATCAGTCATAGTACCTCCTCAAGGCTTAAATCAGGTACTTGATTAGTAAATAAATTGTAAACATTAAGATACATTACAAAAGAAAAGTTAATCAAAAAAGAAAAACATGTTCAGTGATGGTACAGTTAAACAATATGAGTTTATATACACAGTAGTCGGCACAAACGCATAAAATCTCTGGGTATTTTAGCAGAGTCCAGTAGTGGTGGTCCGAAGAATAATTGACACTACTCATTAGAAAATTATAGGAAATTATGTTTATATATACAAAGTGCGTTACATAAATAATGCGACCAAATTCTTAAAAAATCGTTTATTGAATATATTCGTACAAATAATCAAAAATCTTCAAAATAGCACCCTCTTGCGTCGATACACTTCTGGAGGCGGTGTTTCCATGCCTGGAAGGCATCCTGGAAGGCCTTTTCCGGAATGTCCTTTAGAGCTGATGTAACATGCGCCTGGATTCTTTCAGTCGTGTCCCAATGTTTCCCTTTCATGACTCCTTTTAACCGAGGAAACAAAAAAAAAGTCAGTGGGCGCCAGGTCAGGACTGTAAGGAGGCTGGGTAACCACTGGGGTGTTGGTCCTGGCCAGAAAGTCGTTGACAATGAAGGCACTGTGACTCGGCGCGTTGTGATGAACTCTCCACGTGTCCTTGATGTCGCTTCGGCAGCGCGAGACCCTCCTTTTCAGTCTTTTGAGCACTTCCAAGTAGAAAGCTGAGTTCACTGTAGTCCCGGTAGGTACGAATTTGTGGTGGACAATGCCTCTGACGTCAAAGAAGACAATGAGCATGGTTTTGATCCTGGACTTGCTCATGCGTGCCTTCTTGGGACAGGGCGACGATGGGGTGTGCCACTCTGAACTCTGCCTTTTTGTCTCAGGGTCGTACTAAAAAATCCATGTCTCATCACCAGTGATAACTGAGTTTAAAAAATTAGGATCATTTTCACACATTTCCAACATTTCTCGGCACCAAAGCACTCGCATGTCCTTTTGTTTGTCGGTCAACACTTTTGGGACCAGTTTAGCACACATCTTTCTCATGTTCAAATCTTTGGTCACAATGCGGAAAACGGTTGTTTTTGCCATGTTTAGAGTTTGTGCTATCAATTGAAGGCTCGGCCGTCTGTCAAGAGTTCAAACAATCGCGCACACGCGTCACATTTTCGTCGACTCGTGAGGTTGACGGCTGTCCACTGCGAGGTTCGTTGGTGATCTCCTCTCGGCCCTCCATGAATGACTTGTGCCATCAGAAAACTTGTGATTTGGACAAGCAATCACTCCCAAAGGCCTGCTGAAGTAATGGAAACGTTTTGGCAGCGAACATCCCAAGTTTAACGCAAAATTTGAAGCGTACCGTTGCTCTACAGAACGATCCATTATGCTGTGTTACATGAACTCAAAACGGGCTTGAAGGGAAAGCATGTCCTGACTCTCCGGCAGCTCACTGCCAAATGAGACAAAGAGCGTTTGAAGCTAACACCCCTCTCCACCTAGCCCAGCAGGTTAGAACACGCTGTGGTGTACAGTTGCGTCAGAAAAAAATTGGTCGCATTACTTATGGAACGCACATTGTATATTTACATTGAAACAGTTAGGGGAGAAAGGGTATGAAGTATCTGGCGTCAATGTTCATGACACTAATTACTGCCGTTGGTTGAACGATTACAGGTTGACAGGGTAACTATACAGTAAATTTACAATATCCAATTGAACAATTGAGAAATTAACTTATACACATATTTACAAGAGAGCAGCTTGCTGAGAAAGGATATAAAGATGTCTGGCATTAAGTGCATCCCATTGTTTTAGTCGTTGGTTGACGATTGCAGCATTAACACATCAGTAAAATGCAGAGTGGTCCAACCTTAATTTATAACCACAAGGAGCAGGGGGAAAATATTCCACCGTTTTTTTTTTTCAAGAATGTTAGATGGGGTTCTACAGGCATAGTCATACTGGAAGTTGTCTGGTTGAAGTCCTGGGTTCATGAATATGGCTTAATAAGTACGGTGAATTTGGTCGGCATGGACGGAGACTCATTGGGTGTCATTGAGTACACGGTGCATTTGAATGGCAACAATGACGGCAGTTATTTGTTGATGATTGTATTTACTGGGGATATGTTGCGGGTTAGAGTCCTTCGCTTTTTAGTTCTGTTAACTTCATGTAGCTTTGAATACTATGGGAAAACGGAGTGAGATGCTAGTGAGACTTTAAAATTATATTATTCCATAAATGAAAACATGAAGGACCTCGGGACGAAGTTATTGTTTTGTGCTGCTGGCCTGGTGAAATAGAATGGAGTTGCTTATGGTATAATCTGCAGTGGAGGGATTAAAAATATATTACTACAGAGTCAGAGCGTCATAGCTGGGACGAGGCATCTTCTTTTTCTGTTTGTGAAGAGGAGCCGTAGTGGCACGCCATGTTTGTGCATGTGTGCGCTGGATTCTAGCATGCTGATGAAAGTTGTTTGTATGAAGTGGAAGTTGTCTGTAATCGAGATGTTGTTATTATTAATTGGTGTGTAAAGAAAAGATCTTGGTAAGTTAAGATGAGTAAATGTTGTGTTACATACCTGATGTGTCACTGAGAAGCTATTTGCTGGCGAGTGTTGATTGACTATGAAGGAGGCTCAGCCGGTAATACGCACATGTGTTTGGCATTTGGCGGCGGGGGGTGGGGAGCCGGGGCGGAGCTCATGCGCAGAGGAGAGCTGACAGAATGGAGGGAGGTAGAGTGGAGGGGTGAGCTTGTAATGTGTTGGGAGTGTTGGTTGAAAAAAGAGGGGGGGGGAGTGTATGGACTCAAAAAATACGTGGGTAGTGTTGATGTATTTTTTTTATTGTAGTTGAAATGTTATTTGCTTGTGTTGGGTGTTGTTGTGTTTTTGATGGTCATGTGGTTTTTATTTCTTGTATTGTATCGATGGGGTCATGGTGGAGGGGGAAGTGCTTGGGTGGGAGGAGGTATGGGCTTGCTGTCATTGCATGTGGGTGAATGGGAGAGGGGTGACTGTCGACGTGCTGGGTGATTTAGTTGATCTGGTATTAAAATTTTTAGAAAAGTTGTTGCTTTGAAATTTCATTTTTTGTAGCAAGGTGGAAATTTGATCATAAAGGTTTTTTTAAAATATCTATTATCTCGTTGAGGTTTTTGTCTTTATTGAAGTCTTGGTCTAGAAAGATGTAGAGGTTCTCAAATTCAGTCATTAGTTTGCCTTTCTCAATTCTTTTTAGGATTTTTAAGTCGTGTTCTATTGTGGTAAAGTGGTGGCCAGTGTCCCTCATGTGGGCACTCATTGCGGAAAATTTACTGTGTTTTTGGGCATTATAGTGTTCTAAATATCAGGTTTGGAAGCTTCGGCCAGTTTGTCAGATGTACGAGCAATTGCATTGTGAACAGGTGAGTCTGTAAATACCTGAGCCTGCGTAGCGATTATTTCTTAGGTTGACAAGAGTTTTGGTTGCAGAATATGTTCTGGTTCGTGTTCCGTGTTTTGAAAGCAATGTTGACTTCATGCTTTCTCAGGGGGTTGGCTATCTGGGGGATAACTGGATTGGTGTATGTGAAAGTTGCATATTTAGGTTTACTGGGATTTATTGGGGAAAACCAAAACCCAATTGACATTTGGTAAATTAAGATCACCCGCTACAATCACGTTCCTTTCCTTATCGTTTCCCACATAGCTGATTATCTTATCAAATAATTCTGAATCAGCATCTGTGCTACCCTTTCTCGGTCTGTACACTCCAAACACACCAAGTTGCCTATTATCTTTAGAGATGAGCCTTACCTCTAGAATTTCGTGTTTGTCATCTTTAACTTTTTCGTAGCTTACAAATTCTTCTTTTACCAGAATGAATACTCCCCCTCCTACCATTCCTATCCTATCTCTACGATACACCCTCCAGTTCCGTGAGAAAATTTCTGCATCCATTATATCATTTCTCAGCCATGATTCAACTCCCATTTCAATATCTGGCAAGTATATATCTATTAAATTACTTAATTCTATTTCTTTCCTTACAATACTTCTACAGTTGAGCACTAACATTTTTATGTCATCCCTACTTGATTTCCAGTTCCCTGTTTTCTTAACACCGCTTCCTAGGCCACCCTGTTTCCCGGAATGTATCTCCCTATAACCCTTCTAAACAAATTTCCTAACTTATATATACCACTGTGATTTAAGGGAAGGCCATCTGAGCGCAGATCCCTGTCTCCTACCCACCCGTTAGGATCTAGAAATCTCGCTTCCAGTTTCCCACATACCCACTCCATAGTCTCACTTAAATCCCCAATCACCTTCCAGTCAGTATCCCTCCTACACAGTATTCCACTAATAACAATCTCCGCTTCCTTAAACTTTACCCGTGCTGCATTTACCAGGTCCCACACATCCCCAACCATGTTGGTACTTATACCTGCTTGTCTTACGTTGTTAGTACCAACGTGAAACACTACCACCTTCTCCTTTCTCTCCTCCTTCTTTTCTACTTTCCTCAACATCTGCTTTAACCTAATTCCTGGATAACACTCTACCCTGGTATCCTTTCCTCCACATACTTTCCCGACATGTCTAACGATGGAATCCTGCATGACCAGAGCCTCATCCCTACCCACCTCATTTGATCCCCTCCCCTCCTTGTCAGTCCTATCTTTCCTGACAGCTGCAGAAGCTACTTCCTCCTCCCTTTTCTCCATCCCATGACCCTGTTCCACCTGTCTTTTCCTATCCACTACTCCACATTTCCCTTTCCTACCTTTTCCCTTTCTCCTACTTCCACACTTCTCGGCAACAGTTCCCTGTTCCTCATCTTCCCTTGGTTGTTCTACCTCGTACCGATTTCTCACCGACACCTGTCCTGAATTCTGATCCTGAATGGAGCCCTTAGCCTGCAATCTCCTTCCCCTTAAAACATTAGACCACCTGTCTTCTACATTTCCCCCCTTTCCTTCCAATCCCTCATTACACCTACTGTATCCTGTACATTGTTTGAGGGAGGCCTACTTTCCTTCCTGTCCTCTGAGAGAATACTAATTATCTCCCTCAAGCTCTCCAACTCCTCATACTCCTTAATGTCTGGCCACACCCACAGTTCCTACACTCGCGCTCCTTAGTCATTCTTTACTAAATAATGAAAAGGAAAAATGATAACTTATTCTGTGCAAAATAAAAATGAAAGGAAAGAAATATTGTCTAGTTTAGTTCACAAAGATCACACGACAATAAGTTAATTAATTTGGTCTAGTACTACACTACAATACTACTTAATTGTACGATTTTTTATTCCTACAACAGGCTAACAGGATGAAAATTGCTGTTAATTACTGGAAACAGAGAATAATACACAAGAATTACACAATTCTTAATTGCAGTTAAGTCTACCCTAATTACAACAACAGAATTCTAGTAAGAGAGTTGCTACAGAAACGGTAGGCCTACTATACTACACAAATATTTTACAGTACCGGTACCGATAATAGAATAAACACACTAATTTCTAATAAGATACTATAAAACACTATAATAATTTTAAACTACATTCAGACGTACGGTATTCTAATTACAACAGGTTATTACCAAGCACAAACAGAAAAGAAAATTACCATTAAAGTTCGAAATTTGCAAAACTACTCAAAATTATAGAATAGGCACTCTAATTTCTAATAAGTTACTAGCCTATACACATCATCATCGGTTTGCCCTTCCAGCGAGCCGGGTAGGGTGTTTGAAAACGAGCGTCTTCCAAAGTTGCCTATTCAAAAACATTTCGTTGTCCAAGACAGATTCCCAATTCCATCCTCTTCTCTCCACGTCTTCCCTCAGTTGGTCCATCCATCTTCTTCTTGGTCTTCCAGCTGGTCTTCTACCTGTTATTCTCTTTTCCAAATAAGCACATGGTAACCTTGTGCTATTCATTCGTTTAACATGCCCAAACCATTTAAGTCTAGATGACCTAAGTCTTTCCTCCATCGATTCATTTAAACCTAGGTTAGATCGGATCTCATGATTTTTCACATGATCAAGTCGGGTCTTTTGGAGGGCAGTTCTAAGAAATTTCATTTCACAGGCTTGAATCCTACTATAATCCTTTGATGTTAGTGTGCAGGTTTCCAGAGAATATGTAAGGATAGGAATGAAATATGACTTGTACAGGGTCATATTTGTTCTTTGTGGGACTTTCTGATCCCATAGTAGGTGTCTAACGATGCTGTAAAAGTTAGAGCCTTTGGTTACTCTGTTTGTTATTTCTATCTCAGCTCTGTTATTACTAGCGATTACGCTTCCTAAATAACTGAATTGGTGTACTACTTCAACTTGGTGGTCCTGTATTTTTATGTTGCATTCTGTATAATGTCTGCTGATTTTTAATGCTACTGTTTTTGATGTGTTCAATTTCATTCCATAGTCATCAAACTTCTTACACCATGCATTCAGATTATTTTGCACTCCCTCCTCTGTTTCATCCCATATTGCCACATCGTCTGCAAACACCAGAGCCTGAAGATCTTTATTACCTTTTCCTTTTAGTTCCTTTAAAATGGTATCCATAACTGCTATGAATGGAAGTGGTGACAAGGCACTTCCCTGTTGTATTGAACCATTCAGAGTGACCATCTCCAATTCTGACACAGTTTTTACAATTACTATATAGCATTTGGATTTTCCTAATAAGGTACTCTGGTACACCAAGTTTTCTAAGACTTTTCCAAATAGTTGATCTAGGAACATTATCATACGCCTTTTCAAGGTCCATAAACACAATAATTAACTTAGGTCTTTTCCTCTTTCCCAGTGTTTCTCTGCCAACATCCTCAAAGCAAATATCAGATCTGTTGTGCTTCTTCCAGTCCTAAAACCATGTTGTTCCTCTTCTAAGATAGGCTCTAGTATATCCCTTACTCTGGCTTCAATGATCTTCTGCACAATTTTAAGGCCGTGTGTTAGGAGGGTAATGCCTCTGTAATTTTCACTTTTCCTTCTACTCCCTTTCTTAAAGATAGGAACTATCACCCCTTTTGTCCAATCTTCAGGTATTTCATTATCCTTCCATATTGTTCTGAGAACTCTATACAGCCACTGTATTCCTGGTGGACCAGCAGCTTTAATCATGTCAGCTGTAATTTCATCAGCTCCTGCTGACTTACCACTTCTCATCCTGTGGAGAGCTTGCTCTACTTCTGTCCATGTAATTGGGATATCTTCCTCTATTGTTTTCTGTCCTACATCCTCAACAGAGATCTCTTTAGGGCCATTTAGGAGCTTGTCAAAATACTGCCCCATTGTATCCGTGATATCTTTCATATTGCGAACTATATTCCCATCTGCTGTCTCCAGGGCTGTAATTGCTTCTTTATCTGATCTTTTACTTTTAACTATTCCATATATCATTTTCATATTTCCTTTACTGTCTTCTTCCAGTTTAGTTGTAAATTCTTTCCAACTTTTCTCTTTTTCTTCCCGTACAATTCTCTTGGCTTCCAACTTTCTGTATCTATATTCCTTTGGTATCTCTTCCAATTTATTGTTGTCTATTTGGTCACTGTTGATTCTTCTGTCAGACTTAGCCACATCAAGAAGTTTTTTGACTTTATTCCTTTTCATTATGGCTTCTTTCACTTTATCATTCCACCAAGATGTTCTTTTCTCTCTCACTCTTCTGCTTGTTCTTCCACATATTTTATCTGCACTACCAACCAAACTGTCTTTAAAATCATTCCATTCTTCATTACCTTTCTTTGTGTCTGTTACTGGTATTTTAGCTCTGATTTCCTCTTGAAACTGCTGTTTGACTTCCACATCTTTCAATTTCCAGTCTTTAATTCGTGGTTTTTCCTTCTTGTCTACTTTAATAATAGGTTTGGTGACTTTTAGGTCTGCAATGAGGAGTCTATGGTCACTATCAAGGCTCTCACTAGGTATCACTTTTACATCATGCACCTTTTCTCCACTTGACCTATCTGTGATGATAAGGTCTATCACTGATCTATACTGACCGTCCCAACTGTATCTCATTATCTTGTGGCTATCCCGTTTCTGAAACCACGAGTTCTTCACCAGAAGTTGGTTTCGTGTACATAGATCAAGCAGAAGTTCACCCTCCTCATTTCTATTACCAAATCCATATGGACCAATAATGCCTTCATAACCTGATCTATCAGTTCCTACCTGGGCATTAAAATCCCCAATTAGCATTATGTTCTCTTCATCAATGATGTCCTCTAGTTTTTCTAGCCTATACTACAATAATGTTTAAACTACGTTCAGACGTATCCTGGGTTATTACTAAGCACAAATAGAAATAAAAATTCCAATTAGGCCTAATTAGATATTCGCAAGAACTTCCGGTAGGTACTCAAAAGATTACCAACAAAGTTAAACAAGTAGACAGATTAATATTAGTACTACTTTATCCTACTAAGCTGTAATGCTGTTTGCACAAAAATACACACGAATATAACAGGCAAGATACTATCTAATATACCGTTATCTACACTACCGGTACCTAATATTCTCAACTGAAATACAGTTATGTGATTATTACAGATGGTGGATTACTATTATTTTCCCTACACCGCGGGATGGAGAATAAAAGTGTCCTTAAATGCTGAAAAATATGAGGTTGTTTACAATAATTTCTCAAAAGTATTTCTGTCTAAACTACCGGTAACCCAGGGACTTGAATTGCAATTATTGGAATGTAGGAACTTGATTATTAGCTAACCGCGCATAAATACTGATATATCGAGGGTGTGAAATATAAATTACGGATACTGTAACTGCCTACTCAGAACTACAAATGATCGGAATACAAGAATCAGCTGATTTTTATTTGTTTTCTTGATATACTACACCCTTTGTTCACGACTGTAGCCAACAATGCTCAAATTTGAATACGAAGAGCGACAATAATCGATAACAATTACGACTGTTAACTATTTCGCCAGTGAAGTACTGTTGTAATCCTTTCTTTAAACAAAATTTACAACAGTATCGCGTTATTTGAAGAAGTTATTACGTTCGTGATAGGTGGGACCGCTGAACTCCTATTTGAAATACACTGTCAAATGCCTGCACTAGAGTAGAACGCAGCCCGGAAGGCGGTTTGAAGAGGGTTGCGCAGTAACATTCGCGCGCTTTGTATATGGCGTGTTTTCCGCTGAGAGTTTTATTTGTAAATATCATAATCAACGAATTTAGGGAACTATTTGCATGTGTACGATAGATCCAGGAAGAGCAAAAAGACAAGTATTCCGTCGACAAGCGAGGGAAATAGTTTGGCCCGGTTGTATAAAACATTTGATCTGAGTTTAACGAGGAAAAATGGCTGCCAGTCAAGTTGAACTTCGATTTTCCGTTGTATAAACGCTAATCTAAGATCATCTCGTCCCGATCTAAGTTCAGATTTGACTGGCGAATATTCGTCGGTTAATTTCCTTGAACCTAGATCATTATCATTCATATTTAACACTGAACTAGCCCTGAAAACTTGAGAAGTGTTTCCTTGTATCGTATCTGCGTAAGAATACCGCACCTTAATAATATCGAGATAAGTTATAAATATCTTGAATGCTAGTCGTTAAATAATATTGCTAAAGATCGCTCGATTTTTTCAGAAGTGAGGTTATGTGAATATCATATAAACAATAGCCTACTGCCATACCCACACGTTCTTGTTGCTTGGTTTTATGATACTGCTTCAATAATGAATTATTTTAAATTATGTTTCAAGTTTACAAAACAAAGCAACTGTGTAATATATCTATATATATAAAATAACTTGTCCTGACTGACTGACTGATTCATCATCGCCGAGCCAAAACTACTGGACATAAATGAATGAAATGTTGAGGATATATTCATATTAAGATGTAGGTGCTCGCTAAGAGAGGATTTTTGGATATTCCGTCGCTAAGGGGGTGAAAAGGAGGTGTGAAATTTTAAAATGAGTGTATCTATATCTCAAAACTTTAAAAGTTTACACATGTGAAAATTGGTATTTAGAATCTTCTTTAAAAATAAGGAAACACGTATTTTTTTGTTTTCAGAAAATCCCAAACGGAGGGGTGAAAAGGGGTGAAAATGGGGAAAATGGGTTGAATGCCCTTAATCAGTATACCAGTACTTATATCTCAGAAACTGAAGATATTACAGAGCTGAAAATTGGTACTTTTGATCTCTTTTAAAAATAAAGAAACATGTGTTTTTTTGTTTTTGGAAAATCCAATTAATGGGAGGGTGAAAAGGGGGTGAATTTTTAAAATGAGTGAATCTATATCTCCAAAATTTTAAAGTTTGCAGATGTAAAAATTGGTATTTAGAATCTTCATTAAACATAAAGAAACACGTATTCTTTTGTTTTCGGAAAATCGCAATAGGAGGGGTGAAAAGGGGTGAAAAAGGGGTTGAATGCCTTTGATGAGGCTACATATATTTCAGAAACTGAAGATATTACAGACCTGGAAATTGGTGTTCGGAATCTCCTTTAAAAATAAAGAAACACGTATTTTTTTGTTTTTGTAAAATCCAATTAATGGGGGTGTGAAAAGGGGGTGAATTTTTTAAAATGAGTGTATCTATATCTCAAAACTGTTACAGTTTATAGATGTAAAAATTGGTATTTTGAATCTCCTTTAAAAATAAAGAAACACGTATTCTTTTGTTTTCGGAAAATCCCAATAGGAAGGGTGTAAAAGGGTGAATAATGGGTTGAATGCCTTTAATGAGGCTACTTATATTTCAGAACCTGAAGATATTACAGACCTGAAAATTGGTATTTGGGATCTACTTTAAATGTAAAGAAACACGTATTTTTTCGTTTTTGGAAAATTCAAATATTGAGGGGTGAAAAGGGGGTGAATTTTTAAAAATGAATGTGTCTACATCTTAAAACTTTAAAATTTACGGATGTAAAAATTGGTAGTTAGAATCTACTCTAAAAATAAAGGAACACGTATTTTTTTGTTTCCTGTAAATCCCAATAGGAGGGGTGTAAAAGGGTTAAAAATGGGTTGAATGCCTTTAATGAGGATACATATATCTCAGAAACGGAAGATATTACAGAAATGAAAATTTGTATATGGGATCTCCTTTAAAGATAAAGAAACACGTGTTTTTTTAGTTTTTGGAAAATCCTATTAATGGCGGTTAAACAGAAGTGACAAATTGGGGTGAATTTTTTGAAAGATTATCTTGGAAACGTAAAATGTTACAGACGTAAAAAGTGGGTGTTTGGAATCTCCTGTAAATGTAAAGAAACAGAGGTGATTTGTTTTTGGAAACTCCACTTAAGGGGAACCCAAAAGGGGTGAAATTTTAAAATGAGAATTTTTACAGTATATCTAAAAAAAAAAACTTAACATGTTACAGAAGTGAAAAATGGTATTTTTATCTCTATTAAACATAAAGAAACGTGTATTTTTAATTTCCGGAAATACCACTTGGGTGGAGTGAGGGGGGGGGGTGAAAGTGACTGAAAATGGTGTTCAATTCTTTTAATTAGGCTACTGATATCTTAAAAATGAAGATGTTACAGACGTGAAATTTGATATTTGCAATCTGCTTTAAAAGTAAAGAAACACGTATTCTCGGAAAATCCAATGAAGCGTGGGGAGGGCGGTGAAAGAATTGAAAAATTAATTGACTTTAATTGTATGAGAATATATACATCTAATAAAAAGTAAAGTTGTTACAGACGTGAAAATTCGTATTTGGATCTCCTTTAAAAACAAAGAAAAACGCGTTTTGGGGGGGGGGGGGAAACCATCTTGGGGGGCGGGAGTGTAAAGGAGTTGAATTCCTTTCATGAGGACACATAAATCTAAAAGTGAAGAAGTTAGAGTCGTGATAATTGGTATTTAGAAGATCCTTCACTATTAAAGAAACAAGTATTTTTTGCGGGGAAATTCACTTAGGGGGGGGGGAGTAGTTTGAAATGAAGTGACAAAAGTAAATTATATTTATGGGGATACTTATATCTCAAAACTGAAGGTAATAGACGTGAACATTGGTGTTTGGAATCTCCCTTAAACATAAAGAAACACGCCTTCTTTTAATTTTTTTTGGGGGGGGGGTGTTGGCAGTAAAAACTAACGGCGGTGGGGTGTAAAAGGAGGTGAGACCAATTGATTTTACTGTTCTTAATATACTTATAAGGATCCTTCGTTGCTCAGGCAGCAGCGCGCCGGCCTCTCACAGCTGGGTTCCGTGGTTCAAATCCCGGTCACTCCATGTGACATTCGTGCTGGACAAAACGGAGGCAGGACAGGTTTTTCTCCGGATACTCCGGTTTTCCCTGTCATCATTCATCCCAGCAACACATAATAGTAATAATAATAATAAGAAGAAGAATAACAATAATAATAATAATGTTCCGGACCGTCGTCAAATATGCGGACCGCGCTGGAAACGGCTCCTGGACGGGTAATGACTAAGAATGCAGTCCGGCCGCGGGTTCATTGCCGCCAAGGCGCCCAATATGACACTACGCCGGATCTCCTGAAGGATTTTATCCAGATTAAAAATGATTATAGGAAAATACGGTATGGCAAAGATTTACGGACCCAACTGACCGGGAAGAATGCCTGAGCCTAGCCCGGGAAGTACGAAATCGATTGCTGGAAAGGAAGATTGAAAAATGGGAGGAAACCAGCCGTAATCTAATAGAAAACGAGTCAGATGGGGAATTTTGGTGGATTCTCGCTGAAAACGTGTCAAATCGCGAATTTCGGCGAATTATATTTCTAAAACAATAAGCATTCAATTATAAATTTCAGTATAATACCGTAGCGAAGCACGGGTACCTTGCTAGTATATATATATTCTTTAGCAGGGATGTCATATTATTCCGACTTTTCGTCTGATGAAGAAGAGTTGATTTTACGATGAGCTCCTCGCGTCTTTCGGTACAGACGGAATCCGATGATTGAAATAAGTGATCAAATGTTCAAAATGAGATTTCGTTCCTCGAAAGATGTTGAGAAACGACTGGAACTGAAGTTAAGGGACACACTACAAAAACCTACTCAAAGAAATTATCCCTGTAATCCATGTGTATGTTTTATGCTACAAGAAGTTTTCAAATGGCTGTTGGAGATCTCTTTAAATTGACAAGTCAGCGGCTTTCTCTTTCAACTTTGATGTCACCATATCGGTTCTTTTATTTTCTATTATATGTTTGTACCTTGACAGTACAATATCCACCAGATCGTCCTTTCATTTCGGTCTGAAATTCGCAGAACGCTCCTTTGAATTTCCTTCCATGTTTACTTCGCGAGATTTCAATATTCTCTTCTTGTCCTCCTTCGACAGTCACGGCAGTTTCGTAGTTCATTTGTTTACAGTCACGGCCAGGTCAATCCCGCCATATATGTATTATCCAAAGGGCCGAGCTATTTCGTATTTTATTTGTTTTGCGGTGTTGCCACGTCCACTTTTTTGAACTCCGATTACATTTGAACTTAACATGTGTAAACCGAGTTCAGTTTTATACAACGCGATGAAGTCGTAATCTCAGTTCATTTTCAGAACTAAGTTCTTAATTGATCTCCAGTCAGATGTCTTTGGTAAGCATGCAGCAGCAGGCGTTCATAGGCGGAGAAGGTGAGGAACACCATGTTGCCACGCTTCAAAAGAAGACAGCACTCGCGTGTGGTATCGGCCTGCAAACAGCACAGAGGATAAAACAAGCTTCGGAAATAAAAATAATGCGGTGTTCAGGTCGCCAGAGAAGAACCCTTAGAGGAAGAAGCCAGTGACGGTCCTTGATGATTTCAATAAAAATGTTCTGCGTACAACAGTATTTGATATGTATAAAAATGGCGAATACCCTACGGCACTCATTTTAGCCAGTAGTCTACCATGATCCACCCTATCAAATGCTTTAGACATGTCAATCGCGATACAGTCCATTTGACCTCCAGAATCCAAGATATCTGCTATATCTTGCTGGAATCCTACAAGTTGAGCTTCAGTGGAATAACCTTTCCTAAAACCGAATTGCCTTCTATCGAACCAGTTATTAATTTCACAAACATGTCTAATATAATCAGAAAGAATGCCTTCCCAAAGCTTACATACAATGCATGTCAAACTTAATGGCCTGTAATTTCCAGCTTTATGTCTATCACCCTTTCCTTTATACACAGGGGCTACTATAGCAACTCTCCATTCATCTGGTATAGCTCCTTCGACCAAACAATAATCAAATAAGTACTTCAGATATGGTACTACATTCCAACCCATTGTCTTTAGTATATCCCCAGAAATCTGATCAATTCCAGCCGCTTTTCTAGTTTTCAACTTTTGTATCTTATTGTAAATGTCATTGTTATCATATGTAAATTTTATTACTTCTTTGGCCTTAGTCTCTTCCTCTATCTCGACATTATCCTTGTAACCAACAATCTTTACATACTGCTGACTGAATACTTCTGCCTTTTGAAGATCCTCACATACACACTCCCCTTGTTCATTAATTATTCCTGGAATGTCCTTCTTGGAACCTGTTTCTGCCTTAAAATACCTATACACACCCTTCCATTTTTCACTAAAATTTGTATGACTGCCAATTATGCTTGCCATCATGTTATCCTTAGCTGCCTTCTTTGCTAGATTCAATTTTCTAGTAAGTTCCTTCAATTCCTCCTTACTTCCACAGCCATTTCTAACTCTATTTCTTTCCAGTCTGCACCTTCTTCTTAGTCTCTTTATTTCTCTATTATAATAAGGTGGGTCTTTACCATTCCTTACCACCCTTAAAGGTACAAACCTGTTTTCGCATTCCTCAACAATTTCTTTAAACCCATCGCAGAGTCTGTTTACATTTTTATTTACCGTTCTCCACCGATCATAGTTACTTTTTAGGAACTGCCTCATACCTGCTTTATCAGCCATATGGTACTGCCTAACAGTCCTACTTTTAAGACCTTCTTTTCTATCGCATTTATTTTTAACTACCACAAAAACTGCTTCATGATCACTAATACCATCTATTACTTCAGTTTCCCTATAGAGCTCATCTGGTTTTATCAGCACCACATCCAGGATATTTTTCCCTCTGGTTGGTTCCATCACTTTCTGAATCAGCTGTCCTTCCCATATTAACTTATTTGCCATTTGTTGGTCATGCTTCCTGTCGTTCGCATTTCCTTCCCAATTTACATCTGGCAAATTCAGATCTCCCGCTACAATCACATTTCTTTCCATGTCGTTTTCCACATAGCTGACTATCCTATCAAATAATTCCGAATCCGCATCAGTGCTACCCTTTCCCGATCTGTACACTCCAAATATATCAAGTTGCCTATTATCTTTAGAAATGAGCCTTACACCTAGAATTTCATGTGTCTCATCTTTAACTTTTTCGTAGCTTATAAATTCTTCTTTCACCAGAATGTGATGTAGAATATATAAAAAGGAAATTAGTGTCCTTGGATCCAAGTAAAAGTGGTAGATTCGTGCGGATTCCGGAAGCTAATAGTAATCTTCTTCTCTTCGCCCGCTTTTCCCACATCTGTGTGGTCGCGGGTGCGAACTGTGATGCACATATGGATTTGGCCCTGTTTTACGGCCGGATATCTTTCCCGACGCAAACCCTTTATGGAGGGATGAAATCACTGTTGTGTGTTTCTTTGGTGGTTGGTAGTGTAGTATGTTGTCTGAATATGAAAAGGAAAGTGTTGGGACAAATGCCTAGTCCCCGAGCCAGAAGAATTAATCAGACTCGATTATTTCCCCGACCCGGACGGGAATCGAACCCGAGACCCACTGAACCGTATACGTTATATATAAAATGCTTAATAAAAGTAGATTCGTTAAAACTCCTGGGGTGTCTGGACTACTTGGACGACAATCCCCCTTCCCCCACCCCCCACCCCCGGCTACCACTGTTACTCCCATCCCAACATAACTGCAGCATTTCATATATTCCGAGTACAAGTGAAATGAATGCAAGAATTTTTTTTTTTTCAAGTTGCTTTATGTAGCACCGACAAGGATAGGTCGTATTGCGACGATGGGACAGGAAAGGGCTAGGAGTGGGAAGGAACTGGCCGTGGCCTTAATTAAGGTACGGCCCCAGCATTTGCCTGGTGTGAAAATGGGAAACCACGGAAAACCATCTTCAGTGGGGTTCGAACACACTATCTCCCGAATACTGGATACTGGCCGCACTTAAGCGACTGCACCTATCGAGCTCGGTGAATGCAAGAATAAACAGTCTGAGTAAAGATGCAATATTCTGGTTTACAATAAATACGGTAAAATGAAAAAATGAAATGTCGAATGGCTTTTAGTGCCGGGATATTCCAGGACGGGTTCGGCTCGCCAGGTGCACGTCTTTCTATTTGACTCCCGTAGGCGACCTGCGCGTCTTGATGATGAAATGATGATGACAACACATACACCCAGCCCTCGTGCCATTGGAATTGACCAATTAAGGTTAAAATCCCCAACCCGGCCGCGAATCGAACCCGGGACCCTCTGAACCGAAGGCCAGTACGCGGACAGTTCAGCCAACGAGTCGGACATAAATACGGTTATGTTATTATACACTGACTGACAGAGCAAATGCAACACCAAGAAGGAGTGGTCAGAACTTAATGCCAATTGCAGGGTAGACTGACTTCACTGAGGTATGCTCATGATGTGAAATGCGCCGCTGTGCTGCGCTCGTAGCGAACGATAAATGGGACACGGCGTTGGCGAATGGCCCACTTCGTACCGTGATTTCTCAGCCGACAGTCATTGTAGAACGTGTTGTCGTGTGCCACAGGACACGTGTATAGCTAAGAATGCCAGGCCGCTGTCAACGGAGGCATTTCCAGCAGACAGACGACTTTACGAGGGGTATGGTGATCGGGCTGAGAAGGGCAGGTTGGTCGCTTCGTCAAATCGCAGCCGATACCCATAGGGATGTGTCCACGGTGCAGCGCCTGTGGCGAAGATGGTTGGCGCAGGGACATGTGGCACGTGCGAGGGGTCCAGGCGCAGCCCGAGTGACGTCAGCACGCGCGCGAGGATCGGCGCATCAGCCGCCAAGCGGTGGCAGCCCCGCACGCCACGTCAACCGCCATTCTTCAGCATGTGCAAGACACCCTGGCTGTTCCAATATCGACCAGAACAATTTCTCGTCGATTGGTTGAAGGAGGCCTGCACTCCCGGTGTCCGCTCAGAAGACTACCATTGACTCCACAGCATAGACATGCACGCCTGGCATGGTGCCGGGCTAGAGCGACTTGGATGAGGGAATGGCGGAACGTCGTGTTCTCCGATGAGTCACGCTTCTGTTCTGTCAGTGATAGTCACCGCAGACGAGTGTGGCGTCGGCGTGGAGAAAGGTCAAATCCGGCAGTAACTGTGGAGCGCCCTACCGCTAGACAACGCGGCATCATGGTTTGGGGCGCTATTGCGTATGATTCCACGTCACCTCTAGTGCGTATTCAAGGCACGTTAAATGCCCACCGACTTTACGAGGGGTATGGTGATCGGGCTGAGAAGGGCAGGTTGGTCGCTTCGTCAAATCGCAGCCGATACCCATAGGGATGTGTCCACGGTGCAGCGCCTGTGGCGAAGATGGTTGGCGCAGGGACATGTGGCACGTGCGAGGGGTCCAGGCGCAGCCCGAGTGACGTCAGCACGCGAGGATCGGCGTTGCATGTGCTGCGGCCGGTGGCACTCCCGTACCTTCAGGGGCTGCCCAATGCTCTGTTTCAGCAGGATAATGCCCGCCCACACACTGCTCGCATCTCCCAACAGGCTCTACGAGGTGTGCAGATGCTTCCGTGGCCAGCGTACTCTCCGGATCTCTCACCAATCGAACACGTGTGGGATCTCATTGGACGCCGTTTGCAAACTCTGCCCCAGCTTCGTACGGACGACCAACTGTGGCAAATGGTTGACAGAGAACGGAGAACCATCCCTCAGGACACCATCCGCACTCTTATTGACTCTGTACCTCGACGTGTTTCTCCGTGCATCGCCGCTCGCGGTGGTCCTACATCCTACTGAGTCGAAGCCGTGCGCATTGTGTAACCTGCATATCGGTTTGAAATAAACATCAATTATTCTTCCGTGCCGTCTCTGTTTTCTCCCCAACTTTCATCTCTTTCGAACCACTCCTCCTTGGTGTTGCATTGTCACTGTCAGTCAGTGTAATAATGGCCATGTGATAAGCAATTAAGGAGTGACATGTTATACAAATAATGCGGCAAAGGAAAACACACAGACACACACACGTCGAATACAGGTTTCTCGCCCTTCTTGTCCATGGCTAGATGATGAAGCCAAGAGAATGACAGCCCACCGTGACTCGTTATTTCGACATTATAAACAAACCCTAGATGACACAAACTTCGAATCTTACCGCATCTTAAAACATCGCACAAAGCAGTAAATCAGAAAAAAATGTATATATTTCCGGAATATAGCTAACAACTTAAAATCGCGCATGGGACCAACTTAGAACTCTGGGAATAGGAAAACAACAACGGAGAAAGACGACTTCTGACATTCCACTTGACGAACTGAACGATTACTTTAGTAGAATAAATATTCAACCTACCCCAATTAACTGCACCCAGCCAATCCACCATTCACATTTCACAGTGTCACAGAAAATCAGGTTGAAAAGGCTTTGCATTCCATTAAATCAAAGCCTACAGGTGTAGATGATATTCCTATCACTTTTATACATAACATTATGGGTGCTGTCCTGCCTATACTACTGACGCACATACTGAACTACTGTTTACTAAACGGAACTTTCCCTACTGTCTGGAAAACAGCCAATATTATACCGGTACCTAAGAGTTTAGACCCACAATCACCCTCTGATTATCGACCTATGTACACACCCTGCATTTTCTAAAGCTTTTGAACGTGTAGTATACGAGCAAGTTCTAGAATACCTAAATGAAAATGCTCATTTGGACTTTGCAATCTGGATTTAAGAATGGTCACCGTACCGCGACAGCACTTCTGAAGGTTACTGAAGACATTAGCAGCGCTATGGACAAACGACTGCTCACTATACTTATCCTTCTTAACTTCTGTAGCACCTTTGACACTATAGTAATTCCGACTATGATAAAGAAAATGAAACTGCTAAATTTCCACCTGGCTGCGCTTAAGGTTTTTAGTTCTTGCTTGAGTAACCGTCAACAGCGTGTAACAGTAAACGACAAGGCCTATAAATGGAAAATGAAACTTAGTGTTGCCCCACAGGGCAGTATTCCAGAGCCCTTAATTTTCTGTATTTATATCAATGACATACCATCTGTGACAGGAAATAACACACACCACCTCTATGCTGACGATCTTCAAACATATCGACACTGCAAGACAAGATATTAACAATGACCTCCGACGACTCAGTGTATATGCACAACGAAACTCTCTTATACTAAACTGCACAAAATCTCAGACAATCATAATTGGATCACAAAAATTACTGAGCTGCTCGAACCATGTTGCAATCCCGCCTATCCGACTGAATGGTAACATTATTCCCTACAGTAAAACGGTTAAATATCTCGGCGTAATGATGAATGAAACAGTTGATTGGTCTGATTACACGAAAGAAATACGCAAACAGATTTTTGGAGTGCTTCACCCCCTTAAACGGCAGAGGGATGTATTTCCATTTGAGCTACAGCCCCAACTCATAGAGACACTCATTCTCCCTATTCCTGATTATTGTGACCTTGTTTTCGTTGACATGACGAGAGAAGAAACATTCAAACTTCAACGAGCACTGAATTCCTCCCTGCGATTTATTTACAATATCGGGTATGATGTTCATATCACCCCATACTATCAGGCTGTCTCATTCCTGATGCCTGATGAACGTCGGCAGCTACACACTTTAACGATGGTGTTTAGAATGGTAGCTGACAGTCAGCCACTGTATATTTCTTCTAAATTCACCTTTTTATCATAATTTCACAACTTAAATGCACGTTCTAGATTCATTCGTTCTATTCCACTGCACCCCACAAATAAAATTAATAGATCATTTGTTGCGACTGTCGCCAGATTATGGAATTCCCTGCCAGCTCAGGTCAGAGAAACTAGCTTTTTTAAATTCACGATTTAAGGCTACCTGCCGAGATTACCTGCTGATGACAGCTGACTTAATGGTTGAAGTATGAATGTGTGCGTGCCTGAGGATTAGTCATTTTTAAGTGTTTTTGTATTAATTGGTTTTAATATTTAGTTAGTAATGTATTTAAATTTATTTTCAATTCTATTTATTTTCAATTCTATTAATTTATGTTGTTTTAACTATTTTAAGTACTTTATTTAATGTTCTGATTAGTATGTGGTTAAGTGTACGAGAGGGCCTGGAGCCCTAACTTCGCCACTATACAGAAGGCACTAATAAATAAATAAATAATAAATAAATAAATAAATAAATAAATAAATAAATAAATAAATAAATAAATAAATACATGCATAAATAAATAAATAAATAAATATAGAATGTATAGAGTATGGGTATAGATATTTTGTTGGTTGGTAAAGAAAATTACACGTCACAACATATGCTAGGTAGAATTTACCTTGTCCTATTAGTTTCCCTCGCGGTTTGTGCCGCGCAGCTGTGAGCTTGCATATGGGAGATAGTGTATTCGAACCCCACTGTCGGCAGCCCTGAAAATGGCTCCCTATGTTTTCCCATTTTCACACCAAGCAAATTCTGGGGCTGTACCTTAATTAAGGCCACGGCCGTTTCCTTCCCACTCCTAGGCCTTTCCTATCCCACCGTCGCCATAAGACCTATCTGTGTCGGTGCGACGTAAAGCTAATTGTTACTTAGTTTCCCTCACAAGCCTGGGATACAGAATATAGTAGTATAAAGTTAAAGTTTTGTGACGCTAATATTCGTATGTATATTTTTTTTAACGCGCCAGAAACCAACGACACGGAGCTGTTGCCATTTCAATACCGTTTCAAGGGTCACCGATCCAAGCCGGGATTTGAACCTGCAAACTCGGACTCAGAAGGACATCGACTCAACTCTTTCTGGCCGTGGCCCCAGTTATCTCGGTGGTCACGTTCCGGCCCCCAACTGAGTAATCCCTTGGTAATTGCCCTTTTCTTGTCCGGCTCCATGGCTAAATGGTTAGCGTGCTGGCCTTTGGCCACAGGGGTACCGGATTCGATCCCCGGTATGGTCGGGAATTTTAACCTTAATTGGTTAATTTCGCTGGCACGGGGGCTGGGTTGTCGTCTTCACCACCATTTCATCCTCATTACGACACGCAGGTGGCCTACGGGAGTCAAATCAAAAGACCTGCATCTGGCGAGCCGAACTTGTCCTCAGACCCTCCGGCACTAAAAGCCATACGCAATTTCATTTCATTTCATTTCATTTCATTTCATTTTTTTGCCCTTATCCTCATGTCTTGACATTTGTCAACACACGGTTACATTCCCAATACTGAGGCCTCTACAGGGAAATATCCCCGTGCATCACAATCGTCTTTTCCTTTCATTCAAGCAATACAAATATTGAGAATTACGATAAGCCCTATTGAGCCTTGCTAGTAGATTCTTTGTCGCTACGTTAATTTAACATTTCGGCCTAAGTTTTTAAGTTGTTCGTACCGTACGTACAACAACGGCTGATCCTCGCTCTAGTTTCAGGAAATATTTAGGGGGGGGTCGCCCGGCCCCACTGCCCCCCCCCCCTTGTCTACGCCAGTGAAACATACCTAATGTCATAGGGGTTATTGATGGCTCATACATTCCCATTAAAGCCCAAAAGAAAGATCCTGAAATTTATGTGAATAGGAAATGTTTTCACGCAGTAACACTACAAGGAATCTGTGACTCAAGTTTGAAGTTCATCGACTGTTTTGTGGGATACCCGAGTTCAGTCAGTGATATACGAATTCTTCGAAATTCTGACATTTACGCAGATATTGTGTCGAATAATAATCAATTCTATCCAAATGGCGAATTGGGTGACAAAGCGTATCCTGTATTGAATTGACTCATTCCACCGGATATTGCTAGAGGTAATAGCTGCAGTCGCTTAAGTGCGACCAGTGTCCAGTATTCGGGAGGTAGTAGGTTCGAACCCCACTGTCGGCAGCCCTGAAAATGGTTTTCCGTGGTTTCCCATTTTTACACTGGGTAAATGCTGGCGCTGTACCTTAATTAAGGCCACGGACGGTTCTTTCCCACACCTAGCCCTTTCCTGTCCCATCGTCGCCGTAAGATCTATCTGTGTCGGTGCGACGTAAAGCAACTAGCAAAAAAAATAGAGGTAACCTCAATACAACTGAACGAAATTTCAACCTGGTACTTTCCAAAACTAGGCAAGTGATAGAAAGAGCATTCGCCCTGCTGAAAGGTAGATTCAGAAGGATAAAATAATTGGTCATGAATAGGACAGATTTAATTCCTGCAACAGTTCTAGCCGCTTCCGTCTTGCACAACATCTGTATTGACCACGACCCTTTGGTAGAAGAGTACATACGTGAAGGACAGGAACGAAATGATGAGATTGAAATTGAAGATGTTGACCGTTGTCTTCAGGGGGAATGAAAAGAGGTGAGATTTAGCCCAGCAGCTTTATTTTAATTGAGGAATTTCATTTGGCAAGATATTTCAACTCTAGTTCGAACACTACAATTTTTAGTTTACTTCCTTCTCTACTTATGAACAATTAATAAATGACGCCAAATAAACACACACAAGAAAGAAACATGAATAACTAAGAAAATAATTTGTTGTAAATTAATTTTTTTTCCAAAAATTAAAATTAAATTAAAATATTAAAGCTTTTCGATTAATGTGTCCATTTTTTCACTGAAAACCCGTATGGCATCTTTCTGCACCTCGATTAATTCCTTGTGCCTTCTTTCCTTTTCTTTCTCTCTTTCGGCACTTAATTGTGAAAAGTGTGAAAGCACTGAATCTAATTTCGCCTTCTTTTTCGGAGGCTGCTTGGACGCCTTATTGAGTATTGGGTAGTCAGTATTATCCATATTTTCATCTTCGCCACTGGAATCTAACACTTCGAAATTTTGATCACCAGACAAATTAATGTTAGCACCCCTGCTTGAAGAAGCCAATGCCACAGGAACGACATTGTGTTTCTTCCCAAATAATTCGTGGAACTGATCAAAATAATCGAATTTAAATTTTGAAGCTCCAGACTGCGTGGATTATATTGTCCACTTTAGCATGGCACCTCTTATTTAAGTTTTTGAATTTAAATTCACACTGTTTTGGTGGCAATTAACTGAGTGGCAATTTTATTCCACACATCATTTAGCATAGCAGAGGATGCGAATGATTCAATGTTATTGCTGTATCCATCTAACAGTAATAAGACCGCATTGTGTGACCAACGACTATGATCTCCTTCAAGGTCTTCAGTTACTTCAGACGAATTCGCATTCAGAAGGACATCTAAAATAAACAAATTTACATATACATTTACAAAATAAACATTAGGAATTTGATTTTAATAAATCAGCTGATCATTCCTAACATGGGTGTTCTTATAAAAAACTAGCAAGATACCCGGGCTTCGCTACGGTATAATACTGAAATTTATATAATTGAATGCTTATTGTTTTAGATTTATAATCCGCCGAAATTCGCGATCTAACCTGTTTTCTGAGAGAATCCGCCAAATTTCGCGACCTGACTCGTTTTCTGAGAGATTACGGCAAGGTTCCTCCCAATGTTTCAATCTTTCTTTCCAGCAATCGATTTCGTACTTCCCGGGCTACGTCCAGGTATTCCACCCGGACAGTTGGATCCCTAAATCTTTGCCATCATTTCCTATAAACATTTTAATATGGATCAAATCCTTGAGGAGATCCGGCGTCGTGCCGTCTTGGGTGCCTTGGCGGTACTGAACCCGCGGCCGGACAGCAATCGTAGTCATTACCCGGCCAGGAAACGTTTCCAGCGCGGTCCGCACATTTTGACGATGGTCCAGAACATTATTATTATTATTATTATTATTATTATTATTATTATTATTATTATTATTATTATTATTATTATTACCGTGTTTTTGTGGTAGTTATGCGTGAAAGAAGGTGCGGGGTGGTGAACAGGTCTCAAGCTACGAAAGTAAAATTAATTTAAAATTTAACAAGGTTATATTTTCTTTTCAAAATAAAGAAATAACAAGCATGGCAGGTACAGAGTAGCAAGTCAAAAAGGTAGTTACAATATTTACAGGAGTTGGGCTTCGCGCCCCGACTTCACAATGCTTGGGCAATCAGCCCAACCTTACTTCAAAATAAGTATTAACAGAGGGGCAGAAAACCCCATTCATGCTCAGGAGCACTTGCTCCAAATTACACCGAAAAGCCTCCACGAGGCATACAACACTCAATTTTCGAAAAAGAGCCACTCGCTCTCAACTTTAAGCCTCTCAAAGGCCACACCAAACTCCACCTTCAAGTTGTCCTCTCTGGACATAGACACAGGGGTAAAATACCCAACCTACTGAGGTCTATTAGATGAAAAAAAGGGGTAATTACATGACCTCTAAAATAACAATTTGAGAGGAGGCGATCTGCACTCCTAATGTATTTGTTTCAAAACCTAATTTGGCTCTAGGCCACTGATGCAAGGGCTAATCCCATACTACGGAGGTGACTTTAGAAAAGAAACAAATTTACATAATGTTAAGGAAGAATAGGTTGAGAAAATAAGTTCACCTCAAAACAATATGAGTGGGAGCTCGAGAGGGTTAAGCACTCTCTATCCCAATATGTAGTTTAAAAGATAGAATAGATACAAGTTTCTTTACATTTTAAGGAAGGTTACATAATGGAAAAACTTCGGACCCGCCCCGAGAGTTAAACTGCTGAGCAAGCAAGAAAAGAAGTAATTAATCGGCCATTACCTGGTTGTTGACCGCTGCCAGAGAAAGAGGCGCTTCCCGCCCCCTGCTATGTACTTTACACACTGAAAGATGGAACAGAAGTGGCCCGGAGACCCTAAAATCAGCAGTTTATATACTCTCGCGGAAAGTTCGAGGCGTTAGGGGAATGAGAACACCCTCCCACAAACACTTTATTGGGTAGGATACAGCAACATATTCAAGTTGGGGGAAGATACATCCGATTGGTCAGAAATTAATAAAAGAAATTCGGGATTGGCTAAATACAAAACAAGGGGAAAGAGAGGGGTATACAGCCAACTTAAACAATAACAGAAAGAAATTTAACAAGAAACAAACTTTTGAAAAAAAAAATTCTCCAAAAAAAAATAGTTCTTTCACTCCGCACTAGGGTGTACTATTGTTGATCTTCAGTAGTGTCCTCTAGAAGGGAAAGTTCACATTTCTTACTACAAGCAAAACAAAAATACATCAAAAGTGGCACAGTTCAAAAACTCCAAACTTTCCACGTAGTGACATCTTCTGAGAAAGTAGAAAATTAATACCGTAGATAAAGTTCAGACTTCCTCCAGCAGAGGAGTTTCAACTGGCGCTAAATTTAAATAAGCGGCATGGAGGTGTACCGCCCGGTACAGACCTCCCCCCCCCCCAAAGGTTCCTCCAGGGGTGACACATGAAATCTGTTTGAAAACAAGGTCCAAGTTATGATGTGGAAATGAAGATTGATTGCAGAAGCATTTATCGAAATGGCTGAAATTTAGTTTGATTCAGTTTCAAAATTTCTTTTAGTAACAGCGGAAGTACTGTCTTAATGTTTGTAGAAGGTTGAATTGAGAAGGAAAACTTTAGTTTTAAAGTTGAGGAAAAATTTTCTAAGTCCACCAGATATAGTTG
The DNA here is from genome assembly GCF_040414725.1 of Anabrus simplex. Lineage (NCBI taxonomy): Eukaryota > Metazoa > Arthropoda > Insecta > Orthoptera > Tettigoniidae > Anabrus > Anabrus simplex. Next base: position 269,084,389 of record NC_090270.1, read on the forward strand.
TTGAATTCTCAGGTATAGTAATTGCTGATAGTAACTGTCCATGTAGTTGATGTTGATCAAGTTGGATGGCCAGACCGGCCGTTGCAACTTGCGTCCAGAGGAGGCCGCTCGGACCCCTCAAGTACCCTGAGATACCGCTCGCCCGCACTATGAGGGGAGCAGTGGTGTTGAAACACGCCGCGCCCGCGGTGAACATATACAGGCTGCGGGCAAGTAGCAGGTCGTGCGCCGCACATCAGCCTTGGCCGGGAGGAGAGCTCCGGCTCGCCGTGCACATGTGGTCCTCGTTGGGGAAAAGGGGGCCCTTCCTCTAACCCAGTCACAGCACGGCGCCGCGCGGCTGCGGGGGCACTGAAACATTAAAGCTAGGCGGCAGAATTGTTGGACCATCATCATTTTTTGAGGGCACAGGCTTTGTGGAGAGGTTGAGGGGCCAGCGGCGTGCAGAAATTCATTTCAGATGCGAGCCACTGTGTGTAGTGGAGCAGGAGACGGGAGCGTGGTAATGGCCGTGGCAAGGATAGGACGGCAGTTTAACCGTGCGGGGAAGGTTTACAAAAACTTACATATGAAACAAAATATTATAGAAGGGGCAGAATGCCTTCAAAGTGAAAACTCAAAAAAAATATAACTTTCATATTCCTTTCACGATTATATGAAGCAAGTTAACCCAGAAATTACACCGGTTTCACCTGTGACAGGTGAACCCTAAATATCCTCTCGGTGGCTGGATTGCTTAATAATAATGTGACCGGCGTAAGGAAATCTAGAATGATACACGGCCCATGAAATCTGGGGGCAAGCTTGCCCGCGGGAACAAAATTCTTGACCATCACCTGGTCACCTACCTTCAAATGGGTGGGTCTCCGTCCACGATCATATCTTTCCCTAACCTTTTCATGAGAGACTTTAAGATTGGCTTTAGCCTTCTTCCAAAGATCTTTAATATTATCCGGATCTATTGTCTCGGGTAGAATGTCACTCAGAGACCAGAGGTTAGAGAGCGGCGTGTTGGGAACGAACTTGAACATCAAAGAAGCTGGAGTAAACTTGTGAGATTCATGAACCGCCGAATTCAAAGCAAAAGCTAACCAATGCAGGGACGTGTCCCACCTGGAATGATCTTCATGATGATAGGCAATAAGCGCGGACCTGAGATTACGATTAACCCGTTCAGCCAGAGATGGTTGAGGGTAATAAGCAGAAGTTGTCACATGAGAGATGGACAGGTCAAAGCAGAATTTACGAAATAAATTAGATGTAAAAGCCTTAGCATTATCAGATACAATATATTGGCACGGACCAAAAGAAGCAAAAATAGAATTTAGGCAAGTAATGGTGGACTGAGCAGTAGCCAGCTTAGTCGGAAATAACCAGGAAAATCTAGTAAAGCCATCTACGCATACAAAGATGAACTTGTTGGCATTTCCCTTTGACTGGGGGAAGGGTCCTACATAATCAATATACAGGCGTTCCATGGGGCGCGACGCTTGATGCGAAGACAAAAGGCCTACCTTGGTGGACAAGGTTGGTTTACTGAGCAAACAAGATTTACAAGCTTTTACTAGTTCACGGATTTCACCGTCCATACCTTTCCAGATGAACATTTCACGAATCTTCTCACGAGTTTTAAAGATACCAAGATGCCCTCCTAATGGGGTCTCATGATAATACTTGAAGATCATAGGTACAAGAACAGCTGGACGACAACTTTCATCATCTTATCATGCCTCGATGGGCAACATAGAACACCATTCCTCAGAACGTAAGGGACAACATGTTCCCCAGAAGAAAGGGTTTCCGTTATCGGAGCCAGCGTCGGATCTTCACGTTGGTATTTCTCGATATCCCTAAAGAGCATGGGAGCATCTGTTAAGATGGCATTAACATCAGATAGTATGGACTCGGAAGGTGATGAACTGTCGACCGGTTCATGGGTCTCGACGTCGTTGGAAAATATACGGCTGAGTCCATCAGCAACAACATTTTCGGTACCTCTGATATGCCTGACATCGAATTGGAAGGCAGAAATACGGATGGCCCAACGGGCTATACGACCAGTACGACGCGGCCTACCTAAGACCCAGCTTAAGGCTTGATTATCTGTCTCCAAGTCGAATTTGACATGTTCCAGATAGAGACGGAACTTTTCTAAGGCAAATAAGACTGCCAAACCTTCGAGCTCATAGATGGAATACTTGGCTTCTTGAGCCGACAAGGTCCTAGATGCATAGGCGATGGGTCGCCTCCCTAGTTCAGTCTCTTGAAGAAGGACTGCAGCTACTGCTGACGACGACGCGTCGGTTTGGACAATGAATTTCTTTGAGAAATCAGGCATAGCAAGGACAGGGGCATTACAGAGAGCTAATTTAAGATCTTCAAAGGCGGCTTGTTGAGAAGGTCCCCACTCGAATTTGATGCCTTTCCTACGAAGAAGGTTTAAAGGCGCCGCTCTATTAGCGAAATTAGGAATAAACTTCCTGAAGAAATTCACCATACCAATGAACCTGGCAATACCTTTAATGTTCTTGGGAGGTTTAAAATCACGGATGGCCTGTGTTCTAGAATGATCGACTGCTACACCATCAGGTGACACAATATGCCCTAGGAATGACATAGAGGGCTTAGCAAAGGCAACCTTGGACAACTTGACAGTTAACCCAGCCTTACGAAGGCGATCGAGAACTTCTCGCAGATGATCTAGATGTTCTTCAAAAGTCTCTGAAAATACGACGACATCATCCAAGTAGTGATACAAGTACTCAAATTTGATGTCGGAGAAGACCCTATCTAGCAGCCTAGTGAGTACAGCTGCTCCCGTGGGGAGCACGAAAGGCACGCGGTTGTATTCGTATAAATTCCAGTCCGTGGCAAACGCTGTAAGATGTTTAGACTCTTCGGCAAGGGGAATTTCATTATAGGCCTGATTCAAGTCCAAGATAGTAAAGAACTTGGCCTTACGAAACCATGAAAAACAAGAATGAAGGTCAGGAAGGGGCACGGATTGCAACACCACCTTCCGATTGAGAGCCCTATAATCAATGACAGGCCTGAAGCCTCCTTGGGGTTTCGGGACTAGAAAAATAGGTGACGAATACGCCGACTTAGAGGGCCTAATAATACCGTCCTTCAACATCTGATCGATGATTTCTTTCAGAGCCTTCATTTTAGGTGGAGATAGCCTATATGGTGGAAAACGGACAGGAATCGAATCCGTGACCTCAATTTTGTATTCAATAAGGTCAGTAACACCAAGAGTATCAGAGAACACCTCTGGAAACGTCTGACACAACTTACGAATACTATCAGCCTGCTCCTCAGTTAGATGTCTAAGGTCTAACAACATCTCATCCTGGGTAAGCGAAATAGATGAACATGATACAGAATTACACTTTAACAAGGGAATTTTACAATTGGACGCAAATTTGAATGTGCACGACCTACTCTGGAGATCGAGCACAAGACCAGTGTGAGAAATGAAGTCCGCTCCCAGTATGATGGGGCAAGACAAGTGCTTAGCCACAAACAGTTTGATTTTCCATGTAAATTTAAAAATACGAATTTTGGCATTTACAGAACCTAGAATTTCTAATGGGGATGAATTAGCCGAAACATATTGAACAGGAGATGAGTCATAGTCAGGTAGTTTACAAACAGACTTCAATTTTGAATACCATTGGTCCGAAATAATTGAACAAACACTGCCTGAATCTAATAGAGCAGTTATAGGCTCGTTATTTAACTCAATCTTAAGAAAAGGAACAGGTGCGGGGGTATCCGCCGCAATCCTAAGACATTCTTTGGGGCATTCGAAAGATGGATTTGCAAATTGAACGTTCCCTGAATTCACGACATTTTTGGCAGGGGCTGAGCCTTGGGAAGCAGAATTAGTCGACTCAGCCGAAGCCGCTAGTCACATTTTATTATTGGCATTGGTGGAATTTGCACCAGAAGTTGAGCAGGAGGGGGTGCTATTTGAGTTTGGGCAATTCTTGGCGATATGTGAGAAAGCCCCACATTTAAAACAGCCTTGTGATGAACCAGCTCCATTATTTGCCCTACTAGACTTGATCAGTGGACACTTATTGCGAAGATGGTCAGGCGACCCGCAAGCATAACATTTACGAGGTGTGACTGATCGGCGAGGTGGAGGCCGAGTATTACTAAAAGAAGGCGGGGGTTCTTTCGCGACACGCAAGGAATCGGCGTATCTCACTCCTTCCGCTGAGACGGCCAACGCTTCAAGTTCAGAGAAAGTTTGCGGGCACGCCGCGAAACACAAATATGACCTATAGGGTGGTGAAATTCCTTCTACAATAGCCTGTACAATCTGATCTTCAGGAAAATGAAGGGCAAACACCCTAGTATAAAACTTAATGTCTTGTATGAAATCAGCCAGATTTTCATCCAATCTCTGTACTCGATAATAGTACTTCTGAATCAGAGATGACCTCGCGCGGGCGGGAATAAAATTTGCAAGCAAGTGTGCATGAAAATCTTCAATAGATGACTGTTCGGCTATGGCTCTTACTATTTTGTCAGAGAGAATACCAATTGCATAAGGATAGATGATTTGCAAAATTTGACATGGAGAAAGAGAAAACACAAGGGCATGATCCTGAAATTCAACTAGAAATCTTAAAAATGAAATTACGTCACTGGTGGTATTAACGGAAAACTTAGAGATACCTCTGAGCAACATTGCCAATGGATGAGGCAAGCTGCTAAACCCGGGTGACATAGTAGGTAAAGGTTTCAATGGCAAGGAAGTTAATTCCGAACGTATATTATTCAACGATGCACGGCGTTCAGACTCGTCCAATGGGGCAGAGGTTGTTTGAGCAGCAACGGTTATCCTATTGACTTCTCCCTTAGGAGGCTCTTCCTCGCTACCTACATTCATCGTGGCGGGTTGATCAGTTTTGGGAGGAACCTCCCCAGTTAACAATTGAGTGACCTTGCTAGATAATTCAGAAATATTTTCAAGCAGCGTACTAGCTTCCTTCCTCTGAACGTCATTCAGCTTTAGAGACAACAGATCGTTAACTCTATTTGAGAAATGAAACAGCCTGGCTTGCACACGCTTAATTTGATTAGGAGAAGGATCATTTTCATCAAAAAAACTAACTACAGATGCTAGCCCAGTAATATTCTCGACGATCGTGGAAAGAGAGTCGTCAATTTCTTTCTCTCCCAAGGTGGGGATGGAAATGGGCAAATCAAGGGACTCTCTAAGCTTGTTTGTGTCTACCGCAACCGTGCCTCCAGATTGCACATTTCTAATAGTCAATTCATAGATCAACTCCTCCTTGCGCAAATAGTTAAGATGGAGAACATCGCGAGGGCCGGGCATGATGACAGAACAATTTTGAAAAACTCAAAAAGTTCCAGCAACTGAGAAAATGGTTAGAGTTCGTATCAAAACAATGTTTAGCCGTCAAAAGGGGCTAAAATGAGACCCATTCAACCACGCTCTGCTACCACTTGTTACCGTGTTTTTGTGGTAGTTATGCGTGAAAGAAGGTGCGGGGTGGTGAACAGGTCTCAAGCTACGAAAGTAAAATTAATTTAAAATTTAACAAGGTTATATTTTCTTTTCAAAATAAAGAAATAACAAGCATGGCAGGTACAGAGTAGCAAGTCAAAAAGGTAGTTACAATATTTACAGGAGTTGGGCTTCGCGCCCCGACTTCACAATGCTTGGGCAATCAGCCCAACCTTACTTCAAAATAAGTATTAACAGAGGGGCAGAAAACCCCATTCATGCTCAGGAGCACTTGCTCCAAATTACACCAAAAAGCCTCCACGAGGCATACAACACTCAATTTTCGAAAAAGAGCCACTCGCTCTCAACTTTAAGCCTCTCAAAGGCCACACCAAACTCCACCTTCAAGTTGTCCTCTCTGGACATAGACACAGGGGTAAAATACCCAACCTACTGAGGTCTATTAGATGAAAAAAAGGGGTAATTACATGACCTCTAAAATAACAATTTGAGAGGAGGCGATCTGCACTCCTAATGTATTTGTTTCAAAACCTAATTTGGCTCTAGGCCACTGATGCAAGGGCTAATCCCATACTACGGAGGTGACTTTAGAAAAGAAACAAATTTACATAATGTTAAGGAAGAATAGGTTGAGAAAATAAGTTCACCTCAAAACAATATGAGTGGGAGCTCGAGAGGGTTAAGCACTCTCTATCCCAATATGTAGTTTAAAAGATAGAATAGATACAAGTTTCTTTACATTTTAAGGAAGGTTACATAATGGAAAAACTTCGGACCCGCCCCGAGAGTTAAACTGCTGAGCAAGCAAGAAAAGAAGTAATTAATCGGCCATTACCTGGTTGTTGACCGCTGCCAGAGAAAGAGGCGCTTCCCGCCCCCTGCTATGTACTTTACACACTGAAAGATGGAACAGAAGTGGCCCGGAGACCCTAAAATCAGCAGTTTATATACTCTCGCGGAAAGTTCGAGGCGTTAGGGGAATGAGAACACCCTCCCACAAACACTTTATTGGGTAGGATACAGCAACATATTCAAGTTGGGGGAAGATACATCCGATTGGTCAGAAATTAATAAAAGAAATTCGGGATTGGCTAAATACAAAACAAGGGGAAAGAGAGGGGTATACAGCCAACTTAAACAATAACAGAAAGAAATTTAACAAGAAACAAACTTTTGAAAAAAAAAATTCTCCAAAAAAAATAGTTCTTTCACTCCGCACTAGGGTGTACTATTGTTGATCTTCAGTAGTGTCCTCTAGAAGGGAAAGTTCACATTTCTTACTACAAGCAAAACAAAAATACATCAAAAGTGGCACAGTTCAAAAACTCCAAACTTTCCACGTAGTGACATCTTCTGAGAAAGTAGAAAATTAATACCGTAGATAAAGTTCAGACTTCCTCCAGCAGAGGAGTTTCAACTGGCGCTAAATTTAAATAAGCGGCATGGAGGTGTACCGCCCGGTACAGACCTCCCCCCCCCCCAAAGGTTCCTCCAGGGGTGACACATGAAATCTGTTTGAAAACAAGGTCCAAGTTATGATGTGGAAATGAAGATTGATTGCAGAAGCATTTATCGAAATGGCTGAAATTTAGTTTGATTCAGTTTCAAAATTTCTTTTAGTAACAGCGGAAGTACTGTCTTAATGTTTGTAGAAGGTTGAATTGAGAAGGAAAACTTTAGTTTTAAAGTTGAGGAAAAATTTTCTAAGTCCACCAGATATAGTTGTTGAATTCTCAGGTATAGTAATTGCTGATAGTAACTGTCCATGTAGTTGATGTTGATCAAGTTGGATGGCCAGACCGGCCGTTGCAACTTGCGTCCAGAGGAGGCCGCTCGGACCCCTCAAGTACCCTGAGATACCGCTCGCCCGCACTATGAGGGGAGCAGTGGTGTTGAAACACGCCGCGCCCGCGGTGAACATATACAGGCTGCGGGCAAGTAGCAGGTCGTGCGCCGCACATCAGCCTTGGCCGGGAGGAGAGCTCCGGCTCGCTGTGCACATGTGGTCCTCGTTGGGGAAAAGGGGGCCCTTCCTCTAACCCAGTCACAGCACGGCGCCGCGCGGCTGCGGGGGCACTGAAACATTAAAGCTAGGCGGCAGAATTGTTGGACCATCATCATTTTTTGAGGGCACAGGCTTTGTGGAGAGGTTGAGGGGCCAGCGGCGTGCAGAAATTCATTTCAGATGCGAGCCACTGTGTGTAGTGGAGCAGGAGACGGGAGCGTGGTAATGGCCGTGGCAAGGATAGGACGGCAGTTTAACCGTGCGGGGAAGGTTTACAAAAACTTACATATGAAACAAAATATTATAGAAGGGGCAGAATGCCTTCAAAGTGAAAACTCAAAAAAAATATAACTTTCATATTCCTTTCACGATTATATGAAGCAAGTTAACCCAGAAATTACACCGGTTTCACCTGTGACAGGTGAACCCTAAATATCCTCTCGGTGGCTGGATTGCTTAATAATAATGTGACCGGCGTAAGGAAATCTAGAATGATACACGGCCCATGAAATCTGGGGGCAAGCTTGCCCGCGGGAACAAAATTCTTGACCATCACCTGGTCACCTACCTTCAAATGGGTGGGTCTCCGTCCACGATCATATCTTTCCCTAACCTTTTCATGAGAGACTTTAAGATTGGCTTTAGCCTTCTTCCAAAGATCTTTAATATTATCCGGATCTATTGTCTCGGGTAGAATGTCACTCAGAGACCAGAGGTTAGAGAGCGGCGTGTTGGGAACGAACTTGAACATCAAAGAAGCTGGAGTAAACTTGTGAGATTCATGAACCGCCGAATTCAAAGCAAAAGCTAACCAATGCAGGGACGTGTCCCACCTGGAATGATCTTCATGATGATAGGCAATAAGCGCGGACCTGAGATTACGATTAACCCGTTCAGCCAGAGATGGTTGAGGGTAATAAGCAGAAGTTGTCACATGAGAGATGGACAGGTCAAAGCAGAATTTACGAAATAAATTAGATGTAAAAGCCTTAGTTTTATCAGATACAATATATTGGCACGGACCAAAAGAAGCAAAAATAGAATTTAGGCAAGTAATGGTGGACTGAGCAGTAGCCAGCTTAGTCGGAAATAACCAGGAAAATCTAGTAAAGCCATCTACGCATACAAAGATGAACTTGTTGGCATTTCCCTTTGACTGGGGGAAGGGTCCTACATAATCAATATACAGGCGTTCCATGGGGCGCGACGCTTGATGCGAAGACAAAAGGCCTACCTTGGTGGACAAGGTTGGTTTACTGAGCAAACAAGATTTACAAGCTTTTACTAGTTCACGGATTTCACCGTCCATACCTTTCCAGATGAACATTTCACGAATCTTCTCACGAGTTTTAAAGATACCAAGATGCCCTCCTAATGGGGTCTCATGATAATACTTGAAGATCATAGGTACAAGAACAGCTGGACGACAACTTTCATCATCTTATCATGCCTCGATGGGCAACATAGAACACCATTCCTCAGAACGTAAGGGACAACATGTTCCCCAGAAGAAAGGGTTTCCGTTATCGGAGCCAGCGTCGGATCTTCACGTTGGTATTTCTCGATATCCCTAAAGAGCATGGGAGCATCTGTTAAGATGGCATTAACATCAGATAGTATGGACTCGGAAGGTGATGAACTGTCGACCGGTTCATGGGTCTCGACGTCGTTGGAAAATATACGGCTGAGTCCATCAGCAACAACATTTTCGGTACCTCTGATATGCCTGACATCGAATTGGAAGGCAGAAATACGGATGGCCCAACGGGCTATACGACCAGTACGACGCGGCCTACCTAAGACCCAGCTTAAGGCTTGATTATCTGTCTCCAAGTCGAATTTGACATGTTCCAGATAGAGACGGAACTTTTCTAAGGCAAATAAGACTGCCAAACCTTCGAGCTCATAGATGGAATACTTGGCTTCTTGAGCCGACAAGGTCCTAGATGCATAGGCGATGGGTCGCCTCCCTAGTTCAGTCTCTTGAAGAAGGACTGCAGCTACTGCTGACGACGACGCGTCGGTTTGGACAATGAATTTCTTTGAGAAATCAGGCATAGCAAGGACAGGGGCATTACAGAGAGCTAATTTAAGATCTTCAAAGGCGGCTTGTTGAGAAGGTCCCCACTCGAATTTGATGCCTTTCCTACGAAGAAGGTTTAAAGGCGCCGCTCTATTAGCGAAATTAGGAATAAACTTCCTGAAGAAATTCACCATACCAATGAACCTGGCAATACCTTTAATGTTCTTGGGAGGTTTAAAATCACGGATGGCCTGTGTTCTAGAATGATCGACTGCTACACCATCAGGTGACACAATATGCCCTAGGAATGACATAGAGGGCTTAGCAAAGGCAACCTTGGACAACTTGACAGTTAACCCAGCCTTACGAAGGCGATCGAGAACTTCTCGCAGATGATCTAGATGTTCTTCAAAAGTCTCTGAAAATACGACGACATCATCCAAGTAGTGATACAAGTACTCAAATTTGATGTCGGAGAAGACCCTATCTAGCAGCCTAGTGAGTACAGCTGCTCCCGTGGGGAGCACGAAAGGCACGCGGTTGTATTCGTATAAATTCCAGTCCGTGGCAAACGCTGTAAGATGTTTAGACTCTTCGGCAAGGGGAATTTCATTATAGGCCTGATTCAAGTCCAAGATAGTAAAGAACTTGGCCTTACGAAACCATGAAAAACAAGAATGAAGGTCAGGAAGGGGCACGGATTGCAACACCACCTTCCGATTGAGAGCCCTATAATCAATGACAGGCCTGAAGCCTCCTTGGGGTTTCGGGACTAGAAAAATAGGTGACGAATACGCCGACTTAGAGGGCCTAATAATACCGTCCTTCAACATCTGATCGATGATTTCTTTCAGAGCCTTCATTTTAGGTGGAGATAGCCTATATGGTGGAAAACGGACAGGAATCGAATCCGTGACCTCAATTTTGTATTCAATAAGGTCAGTAACACCAAGAGTATCAGAGAACACCTCTGGAAACGTCTGACACAACTTACGAATACTATCAGCCTGCTCCTCAGTTAGATGTCTAAGGTCTAACAACATCTCATCCTGGGTAAGCGAAATAGATGAACATGATACAGAATTACACTTTAACAAGGGAATTTTACAATTGGACGCAAATTTGAATGTGCACGACCTACTCTGGAGATCGAGCACAAGACCAGTGTGAGAAATGAAGTCCGCTCCCAGTATGATGGGGCAAGACAAGTGCTTAGCCACAAACAGTTTGATTTTCCATGTAAATTTAAAAATACGAATTTTGGCATTTACAGAACCTAGAATTTCTAATGGGGATGAATTAGCCGAAACATATTGAACAGGAGATGAGTCATAGTCAGGTAGTTTACAAACAGACTTCAATTTTGAATACCATTGGTCCGAAATAATTGAACAAACACTGCCTGAATCTAATAGAGCAGTTATAGGCTCGTTATTTAACTCAATCTTAAGAAAAGGAACAGGTGCGGGGGTATCCGCCGCAATCCTAAGACATTCTTTGGGGCATTCGAAAGATGGATTTGCAAATTGAACGTTCCCTGAATTCACGACATTTTTGGCAGGGGCTGAGCCTTGGGAAGCAGAATTAGTCGACTCAGCCGAAGCCGCTAGTCACATTTTATTATTGGCATTGGTGGAATTTGCACCAGAAGTTGAGCAGGAGGGGGTGCTATTTGAGTTTGGGCAATTCTTGGCGATATGTGAGAAAGCCCCACATTTAAAACAGCCTTGTGATGAACCAGCTCCATTATTTGCCCTACTAGACTTGATCAGTGGACACTTATTGCGAAGATGGTCAGGCGACCCGCAAGCATAACATTTACGAGGTGTGACTGATCGGCGAGGTGGAGGCCGAGTATTACTAAAAGAAGGCGGGGGTTCTTTCGCGACACGCAAGGAATCGGCGTATCTCACTCCTTCCGCTGAGACGGCCAACGCTTCAAGTTCAGAGAAAGTTTGCGGGCACGCCGCGAAACACAAATATGACCTATAGGGTGGTGAAATTCCTTCTACAATAGCCTGTACAATCTGATCTTCAGGAAAATGAAGGGCAAACACCCTAGTATAAAACTTAATGTCTTGTATGAAATCAGCCAGATTTTCATCCAATCTCTGTACTCGATAATAGTACTTCTGAATCAGAGATGACCTCGCGCGGGCGGGAATAAAATTTGCAAGCAAGTGTGCATGAAAATCTTCAATAGATGACTGTTCGGCTATGGCTCTTACTATTTTGTCAGAGAGAATACCAATTGCATAAGGATAGATGATTTGCAAAATTTGACATGGAGAAAGAGAAAACACAAGGGCATGATCCTGAAATTCAACTAGAAATCTTAAAAATGAAATTACGTCACTGGTGGTATTAACGGAAAACTTAGAGATACCTCTGAGCAACATTGCCAATGGATGAGGCAAGCTGCTAAACCCGGGTGACATAGTAGGTAAAGGTTTCAATGGCAAGGAAGTTAATTCCGAACGTATATTATTCAACGATGCACGGCGTTCAGACTCGTCCAATGGGGCAGAGGTTGTTTGAGCAGCAACGGTTATCCTATTGACTTCTCCCTTAGGAGGCTCTTCCTCGCTACCTACATTCATCGTGGCGGGTTGATCAGTTTTGGGAGGAACCTCCCCAGTTAACAATTGAGTGACCTTGCTAGATAATTCAGAAATATTTTCAAGCAGCGTACTAGCTTCCTTCCTCTGAACGTCATTCAGCTTTAGAGACAACAGATCGTTAACTCTATTTGAGAAATGAAACAGCCTGGCTTGCACACGCTTAATTTGATTAGGAGAAGGATCATTTTCATCAAAAAAACTAACTACAGATGCTAGCCCAGTAATATTCTCGACGATCGTGGAAAGAGAGTCGTCAATTTCTTTCTCTCCCAAGGTGGGGATGGAAATGGGCAAATCAAGGGACTCTCTAAGCTTGTTTGTGTCTACCGCAACCGTGCCTCCAGATTGCACATTTCTAATAGTCAATTCATAGATCAACTCCTCCTTGCGCAAATAGTTAAGATGGAGAACATCGCGAGGGCCGGGCATGATGACAGAACAATTTTGAAAAACTCAAAAAGTTCCAGCAACTGAGAAAATGGTTAGAGTTCGTATCAAAACAATGTTTAGCCGTCAAAAGGGGCTAAAATGAGACCCATTCAACCACGCTCTGCTACCACTTGTTACCGTGTTTTTGTGGTAGTTATGCGTGAAAGAAGGTGCGGGGTGGTGAACAGGTCTCAAGCTACGAAAGTAAAATTAATTTAAAATTTAACAAGGTTATATTTTCTTTTCAAAATAAAGAAATAACAAGCATGGCAGGTACAGAGTAGCAAGTCAAAAAGGTAGTTACAATATTTACAGGAGTTGGGCTTCGCGCCCCGACTTCACAATGCTTGGGCAATCAGCCCAACCTTACTTCAAAATAAGTATTAACAGAGGGGCAGAAAACCCCATTCATGCTCAGGAGCACTTGCTCCAAATTACACCGAAAAGCCTCCACGAGGCATACAACACTCAATTTTCGAAAAAGAGCCACTCGCTCTCAACTTTAAGCCTCTCAAAGGCCACACCAAACTCCACCTTCAAGTTGTCCTCTCTGGACACAGACACAGGGGTAAAATACCCAACCTACTGAGGTCTATTAGATGAAAAAAGGGGTAATTACATGACCTCTAAAATAACAATTTGAGAGGAGGCGATCTGCACTCCTAATGTATTTGTTTCAAAACCTAATTTGGCTCTAGGCCACTGATGCAAGGGCTAATCCCATACTACGGAGGTGACTTTAGAAAAGAAACAAATTTACATAATGTTAAGGAAGAATAGGTTGAGAAAATAAGTTCACCTCAAAACAATATGAGTGGGAGCTCGAGAGGGTTAAGCACTCTCTATCCCAATATGTAGTTTAAAAGATAGAATAGATACAAGTTTCTTTACATTTTAAGGAAGGTTACATAATGGAAAAACTTCGGACCCGCCCCGAGAGTTAAACTGCTGAGCAAGCAAGAAAAGAAGTAATTAATCGGCCATTACCTGGTTGTTGACCGCTGCCAGAGAAAGAGGCGCTTCCCGCTCCCTGCTATGTACTTTACACACTGAAAGATGGAACAGAAGTGGCCCGGAGACCCTAAAATCAGCAGTTTATATACTCTCGCGGAAAGTTCGAGGCGTTAGGGGAATGAGAACACCCTCCCACAAACACTTTATTGGGTAGGATACAGCAACATATTCAAGTTGGGGGAAGATACATCCGATTGGTCAGAAATTAATAAAAGAAATTCGGGATTGGCTAAATACAAAACAAGGGGAAAGAGAGGGGTATACAGCCAACTTAAACAATAACAGAAAGAAATTTAACAAGAAACAAACATTTGAAATAAAAATTTCTCCAAAAAAATAGTTCTTTCACTCCGCACTATGGTGTACTATTGTTGATCTTCAGTAGTGTCCTCTAGAAGGGAAAGTTCACATTTCTTACTACAAGCAAAACAAAAATACATCAAAAGTGGCACAGTTCAAAAACTCCAAACTTTCCACGTAGTGACATCTTCTGAGAAAGTAGAAAATTAATACCGTAGATAAAGTTCAGACTTCCTCCAGCAGAGGAGTTTCAACTGGCGCAAATTTTAAATAAGCGGCATGGAGGTGTACCGCCCGGTACAATTATTATTATTATTATTATTATTATTCTCGACATTGCAGCAAGATGCAAGACCGCTACTTGGCGGTAAATTAGATCTGCTGCCATTGTCATTGATGACGGTATGACCAGCACCATCGTCGCGCGTAGGCAAGTGTGCGGGATTTCTGGCGATACGAATGACATACTTCCGTGCATTAAGACCTTATTATTGAGGAGAACAATTGGACGGCCAATCTCATTCCCATCGTTTATTTCAAAGGTGTTTAAATTTTTATTTAGATGTCAGGAGAATCTACTGTAATCTAAGAACGTTCTCCGAAGAAAAAGATGGCTCTTGAAAACGAACCCAGGAAAGATTAAAAATGATCGGTTTATGATCAGAATAAATACATCGAAAATCTACAGCCTGTTTCCAGTCATTCGACAGGGTCAGGAATGGAATGAATAAAGCCCCCATCTAGCGGCGACAATAGGAATTGTGCCGGCTGCCGAAGCCTGTCGCACTCCTCTGGGGCAATGGATAATGAATGACAAATGAAATGAAATTATATTGGACAGTGTTGCTGGAATGAATGATGACAGGGAAAACCGGAGTATCCGGAGAAAAATCTGTCCCGCCTCCATTTTGTGCAGCACGAATATCACATGGAGTGACCGGGATTTGAACCACGGAACCCAGCTGTGAGAGGCCGGCGCGCTGCCACGTGAGCAACGGAGGCTCCTTGTAAGTACATTATGAAGAGTAAAATCAATTGGTCTCACCTCCTTTTACACCCCACCGCCGTTAAGTTTATTTACTCCCCCCCCCCCAACAAATAATTAAAAGAAGGCGTGTTTATTTATATTTAAAGGAGATTTAAAACACCAATGTTCACGTCTATTACCTTCAGTTTTGAGATATAAGTATCCTCATAAAAATAATTCACTTTTGTTTCACTTCCTTTCACACTCCTCCCCCACCTTAATTTTCCGGCATAAAACATTTGTTTATTTAATAGTAAATGATCTTCTAAATACCAATTATCACGACTCTAACTTCTTTTATGTGTACCCATGAAAGGAATTCAACTCCTTTTCTCTCAAGCCGCCCAAGATGATCCCCCCCCCCAACGCGTTTTTTTTTGTTTTTGTTTTGAAAGGAGATCCAAATACCAATTTTCACGCCTGTAACAGCTTTAGTTTTTATTAGATGTAAGTATTCTCATACAATCAAGTCAATTAATTTTTCAATTCTTCCACCTCCCCCCACACTTCATTGGATTTTCCGAGAATACGTGTTTCTTTACTTTTAAAGCAGATTCCAAATATCAAATTTCACGTCTGTAACATCTTCATTTTTGAGATATCAGTAGCCTAATAAAAAGAATTCAATACCATTTTCAGTCACTTTTACCCCCCCCTCCACCCAAGTGGTATTTCGGAAAACTAAAAATACACCTTTCTTGATTTTTAATAGAGATAAAAATACCATTTTTCACTTCTGTAACATTTTAAGTTTTTGAGATTTACTGTAGAAATTCTCACTTAAAAATTTCACCCCCTTTTAGTTCCCCTTAAGTGGAGTTTCCAAAAACAACTCACCTATGTTTCTCTACATTTACAGGAGATTCCCAATACCACTTTTTACGTCTGTAATATTTTACGTTTCTCAGGTATTCTATAGATGTAGTCTTTCAAAAAATTCACCCCAGTTTGTCACTCCTGTTTAACCGCAATTAATTGGATTTTCCAAAAACAAAAAAATACTTGTTACTTTATTTTTAAAGGAGATCCCGTATACAAATTTTCAGTTCTGTAATGTCTTCAGTTTCTGAGTTATATGTAGCCTCATTAAAAGCATTCAACCCATTTTTCAACCTTTGCCACCCTTCCTATTGGGATTTTCCGAAAACAAAAAATACGCGTTTCTTTATTTTTAAAGGAGATTCTAAATACCAATTTTTACATCTATAAACTTTACAAGTTTTGAGATGTAGATACACTCATTTTAAAAATTTACCCCTCACAATTTGGATTTTCCAAAAGCAAAAAAAATGTTTCTTTATTTTTAAAAGAGATCCCAAATACCTATTTTTCAGGTCTGTAATATCTTCAGTTTCTGAGATATAAGTATCCTCATTAAAGGCATTCAACCCCTTTTTCACCCCTCCTATTGGGATTTTCCGGAAACAAAAAATACATGTTTCTTTATTTTTAAAGGAGATTCTAAATACCAATTTTTACATCTGTAAACTTTTCAAGTTTTAAGATTTAGATACACTCATTTCAAAAATTCACCCCCCTTTCCCTCCCCATTTTGGATTTTCCAAACACGAAAAAATACCTGTTTCTTTATTTTTAAAGTTGATCCCAAATAACAATTTTCAGGTCTGTAATATCTTCAGGTTCTGAAATATAAGTAGCCTCATTAAAAGCATTCAACCCATTTTTCATCCTTTGCCACCCTTCCTATTGGGATTTTCCGAAAACAAAAAAATACATGTTTCTTTATTTTTAAAGTAGATTCTAAATACCAATTTTTTCATCTATACACTTCAAAAGTTTTGAGATGTATATACACTCATTTTAAAAATTCAGCCCCTTTTCACCCCCCTCCCCCATTAATTGGATTTTCAAAAACCAAAACATATGTGCTTCTTATTTTTAAAGGAGATCCCAAACACCAATTTTCAGGTCTGTAATATTTTCAGTTTCTGTGATGTAAGGATCCTCATTAAAGGCATTCAACCCCATTTTCACCCCCTTTTCACCCCTCCTATTGGGATTTTCCGAAAACAAAAATACGTGTTTCTTTATTTTTAATGAAGATTCTAAATACCAATTTGTACATCTGTAAACTTTCAAAGATTTGAGATATAGATACACTCATTTTAAAAATTCACCCCCCTTGTCACCATCCCATTAATTGGATTTTCCCAAAACAAAAATATTTTTGTTTCTTTATTTTTAAAAAGAGATCAAAAAGTGCAAATTTTCAGGTCTGTAATCTGTTCAGTTTCTGAGATGTAAGTACCGGTATCCTGATTAAAGGCATTCAACCCCTTTTTCACCCCTTTTCACCCCTCCTGTTGTGATTATCTGAAAACAAAAAAATACTTGTTTTCCTTATTTTTAAAGAAGATTCTAAATACCAATTATTATATCTGTAAACTTTTAAAGTTTTGAGATATAGATACACTCATTTTTAAATTTCACCCCCTTTTCACCCCCTTAGCGACGGAATATCCAAAAATCCTCTCTTAGCGAGCACCTACATCTTAATATGAATGTATCCCCAAAATTTCATTTCTTTACGTCCAGTAGTTTTGGCTCGGCGATGATGAATCCGTCAGTCAGTCAGGACAAGTTACTTTATATATAGATAGATGTAATCACGTTATTTCCACCGATTATGAAACTGGTACCTATTTTCCCTGTTTTGGACCCAAATATCTCCTTCTTCATTCTGTACATAACGTCCTTCTTTGTCAACAACTAGATAATACACTTAAGAAAATGGAAATTGCAACACCATGAAGGCATTGGTCGTTTGTGTTGATTTTCAAGATACGGAACGATGCCATGTAGTTATGTAAACGATAAAGTTTCAGATCCATTCGATTGTTGCTACAGGTCACCCCATGTGATTGGTCGCGGAGGAATCAACTCCAGTATACGGACTCTGGTGTAGCGTATTTGACTTGCAGTCTGTGCAGTGAAGTTTCCCCGTCAAACATGCCTCGACGACAGAGAAGAGCACGCTACCAACAACTGTCGCCGTTTGAGAGGGCTCGGATAATTGGGCTGTGTGAGGCTGGATTATCGCTAAGGACTGTCGCTGTACGTGTTGGCCTACAGGCATGTACGGTACAACGTGTATGGCAGCAGTGGTCAAATGAAGGTACCCACACTCGTAGACCTGGCACAGGCCCAGCGCGGCGGACAACTGCGAGAGAGGATCGCCGCATCATTCGGATGGCCCGAATGGAACCCCATGTAACAGCAGCGCAAATTCGAGCAGCTGTGGCACCCCACGTTACACAACAAACAGTTGGTAATCGCCTGCGTGCAGCTGGCTTACGAGCCCGTGTCCCTGCAGAAGGTGTTCCATTGACCCCACAACAGCGACGTGTAAGGCTGGCCTGGTGTCGAGAAAGATCGACGTGGGTCGACGAATGGCATAGGGTCGTCTTTAGTGATGAATCGCGCTTCTGTCTTGACCGCAGTGATAGCCGGAATTGTGTGTGCCGACGTACCGGGGAGAGGGGCCGCCCAGATCTTATTGTCGAGAGGCACACAGGGCCAACACCAAGCATTATGGTCTGGGGAGCTATTGGCTTTAATGTGAAATCACTATTTATTTATTTTTTTGCTATGGGCTTTACGTCGCACCGACACAGATAGGTCTTATGGCGTCGATGGGATAGGGAAGGCCTAGGAGTTGGAAGGAAGCGGCCGTGGCCTTAATTAAGGTACAGCCCCAGCATTTGCCTGGTGTGAAAATGGGAAACCACGGAAAACCATCTTCAGGGCTGCCGATAGTGGGATTCGAACCTACTATCTCCCGGATGCAAGCTCACAACCGCGCGCCTCTACGCGCACGGCCAACTCGCCCGGTGAAATCACTATTAGTGCCTGTTGAGGGCACTATGACTGCTCGACAGTACGTTGATAGGGTACTCAATCCAGTGGTTGTCCCTATGATGGCGAACATTGCTAATGGAATGTTTCAGCAGGACAATGCCAGGGTTCACACTGCACGCATCTCCAGAGAAGCTCTCCACGACATCACAACCTTAGAATGGCCCGCCAGATCCCCGGACCTCAGTCCTATTGAGCATGTGTGGGACATGATGGGTCGGCAACTGACCAACCGTCCTCAGCCACCCACAACTCTGGAACAACTGACCCGTGCAGTGCAGCAAGGATTGGCCACAATTCCTCAGGAAGCGATCCAGGGCCTTATTGACTCCATGCCTCGACAAATTCATCAATGTATTGCAGCTCGTGGTAGGCACATCCTGTACTGATTGTTGTCCAAACTTGCGGTCAGAGGGACCTGAAAGTGTAATCATCGAATCACAACCGAACACTCGTCCTGTATATTCAATTGCAGCAATGTTGCACCACTCTTTCTGGGTGTTGCAATTTCCATTTTCTTCAGTGTAATTGGAATTGGAATTCATTTCTACGTCAGTATTCGTACTTGTGTTTTAAAGTTTAAGTTTTTCACCGCCACCAATGAATGCATTACTGCGCATGTCGAGCTAAATCTACCTACCTATTTACGCAGAGTAAAAAGAATATACTCTTGAGTTAACTGGAATGGATTTTCTGAACACCTTGTAGAGTTAACTCTTTGCTTTTACTCGGAGTTGGAGAGTAGTATTTTGTGAACGCAACCCGCTGGAAGGACCTTTACAGCTACCGTAGCGGTTCCAGGGCCTTAGTATAAATAACATCACAACATTGTCAGGGGACTTCCCTTGGTGTAAATGATATCGAAGGTATTGTCCTCTTTATAATTGTTGCTATATGGAAGAGAAAATAATAATACAAACCAAATTTATGAGATTCCAATCACCATTATTATATTTAAACATACATGACAAAACAAAAATAAATGTGGGATGTAATGAGGTCTTACAGTCAGCTAGTTAGGTCGCGCAGTGATGCCAATACAACATGCAATGACGTCGAAAGTCTGTACCTTGACGTGAAATCTATTGGCGACCATGTAACTGTCGTAAATTTTAACGACTGTGTTTTAACTTTTAACCTTCGAGCATTGAAGCTTTTAACCATGTTCACCGTTCACGTCTTTCACATTCATTTTGCTGCTGACTCTGGCGAGGGATATTACTGATCGAATGTTTGGGATCTGATCTTGACGAATGCCGTAGTTATAGCTGCTGGTTTCCGTACGAAGTAAGTTTTAGAAATACTGGTATCTCTTATTATTTGTAGCATATCTGAATATGATTTGCTAACTGAGCCTGAAGGCCATCGTGACGCAGTCTACGCACGAGTGTGTTGTAATCACCTTCCGCCCAGCTTGTTATTCTCGCCCAAGGTTCTCTGTTATACCAATGGGGTCGCACTGACGATATGTTGAACACCGTTGTGGACCAATAAGGTAATGCTTTTTAAAACGAGTATTATGCATGTTTTTTTTTTTTTTTTTTTTTTGCTAGTTGCTTTACGTCGCACCGACACAGATAGGTCTTTTGACGACGATGGGATAGGAACATAGGAAGCCTAGGAGTTGGAAGGAAGCGGCCGTGGCATTAATTAAGGTACAGCCAGTATCCAGTATTCGGGAGATAGTGGGTTCGAGCCCCACTGTCGGCAGCCCTGAGATGGTTTTCTGTGGTTTCCCATTTTCACACCAGGAAAATGCTGGGGCTGTACCTTAATTAAGGCCACGGCCGCTTCCTTCCCAGTCCTAGCCCTTTCCTGTCCAATCGTCGCCGTAAGACCTATCTGTGTCGGTGCGACGTAAAGCCAATAGCAAAAAAAAATTAAGGTACAGCCCCAGCATTTTCTTGGTGTGAAAATGGGAAACCACGGAAAACCATCTTCAGGGCTGCCGACAGTGGGATTCGAACCCACTATCTCCTGGATGCAAGCTCACAGCCGCGTGCCCCTGACCGCACGGCCAACTCGCCTGGTTTTTGTATTTTAAATCCCAAATAATGTTGGTGGCTTTATAGCAAGGTGGTGGTTGTGATTATTGTTTTAGGATAGGGTGAACAGATAACAAACCTGGGCTACCATCCTTATGAAAATATTTTGCAGTGAATATTGTACCATTTGTTAGAAGATCACTACGGTGTCGATTATTACTATATATGATAATAATAATAATAATAATAATAATAATAATAATAATAATAATAATAATAATAGTAATAATAATAATCCTAAATGGATGTAATCATGATAATGGGGAGGAGGAAGGATAGTGCTTGGGCAGAACAGCTTGGATCATCGAATCGCAGTTGTGTAAACAACGAACAAAAAGAGTTGAAATTTATTATTAATCATCATCAGTTTACCCTCCAGGTTCGGTTTTTCCCTCGGACTTAGCGAGGGATCCCACCTCTACCGCCTCAAGGGCAGTGTCCTGGAGCTTCAGACTCTTGGACGGGGGATACAACTGGGGAGTATGACCAGTACCTCGCCCAGGCGGCCTCACCTGCCATGCTGAACAGGGGCCTTGTGGAGGGATGGGAAGATTGGAAGGGATAGGCAAGGAAGAGGGAAGGAAGCGGCCGTGGCCTTAAGTTAGGTACCATCCCGGCATTCGCCTGGAGGAGAAGTGGGAAACCACGGAAAACCACTTCGAGGATGGCTGAGGTGGGAATCGAACCCACCTCTACTCAGTTGACCTCCCGAGGCTGAGTGGACCCCGTTCCAGCCCTCGTACCACTTTTCAAATTTCGTGGCAGAGCCGGGAATCGAACCCGGGCCTCCGGGGGTGGCAGCTAATCTCGCTAACCACTACACCACAGAGGCGGTCTGAAATTTATTATTAATACTCCGGAATAGCCTTGAAACCTTCATTTTGAGAAATGTCTATTCGAAGTAAAGAGAGCAGATGGAAGGCCATCCCTACTCTCTTAGACGTTCCTGATGCGCTGAAATCTTCCTCGTATGTCAGGAAGTTTCCGAAGTAAAGAGACTTGTCTTCAATGCTTGTATATAAAAATGTTAATTTATTGTACCGTAACGATTTTAATAATTTTGTAAATTCATATAAATATATGACCTCTCAGATTCTTTAACCTTTAGACACGGTTTTCGTGATAATGAAAAATCCACAGCCTGTTTCCAGTCATTCGACCGGGTCAGGAATGGGATTAATGAAACCCGATTTAACGGCGAGGATGTTTTCTTGGTAACAGTAATGTAAAATTTACACAACTTATTCGATAATAATTATTAAAGCAAATATTTATTTGCCGGTATTTATTTGCGTTTAGCAGTGGCGAAGTTAGGGCTCGTCACTCTTATAATAATAAAATCGCGTCCTCATCCCACGCTGGTGCAGGGTTTTTTTTTTTTCACACCCCAATGGAGTTGAGCTGCATGTGCCATTCCAACCACATACCAGCCTTCCTTCCTTTCTTTACCTTCTGGCAGTAGCCTACCGGGAATCGAAACCGGGCCTCGAAGAAGACAGCTAATAACACTAGCATTATGCTAGTGAGGCGGACACACTGTTGTGATTTAGTGCAGTTTTCTAATATTTGCACGTATTCTTGTTACAAGGAATGTACCGGTATTGTAAATTGCTGGCTGTAATATTTATTGTACCGTAATAAAGTTTTAGGTCCGCCTCTGTGGTGTAGTGGTTAGCGTGATTAGCTGCCACCCCCGGAGGCCCGGGTTCGATTCCCGGCTCTGCCACGAAATTTGAAAAGTGGTATGAGGTCTGGAACGGGGTCCACTCAGCCTCGGGAGGTCAACTGAGTAGAGGTGGGTTCGATTTCCACCTCAGCCACCCTGGAAGTGGTTTTCCGTGGTTTCCTCACTTCTCCTCCAGGCGAATGCCGGGATGGTACCTAGCATTAGGCCACGGCCGCTTCCTTCCCTCTTCCTTGCCTATCCCTTCCAATCTTCCCATCCCTCCACAAGGCCCCTGTTCAGCATAGCAGGTGAGGCCGCCTGGGCGAGGTACTGGTCATTCTCCCCAGTTGTATCCCCGACCAAGAGTCTGAAGCTCCAGGACACTGCCCTTGTGGCGGTAGAGATGGGATCCCTCGCTGTGTCCGAGGGAAAAACCGACCCTGGAGGGTAAACAGATGATGATGATGAATAAACACTTCCTATCAGAAGTTCACGGCCAGATTTCATATTCTTTTATTTCGGTACCTCCCGCGTACTTGTAATATGCAATTATATAATTTTAACCGTTCGCTCTTCTTTGATCATTACTGTATAATTAGTTTGTTCATGTTTAGGTACCCTGTTCACCATAGGCTATATGAAACCCAAGTTCTTACATATAACGAAATAGATAGGTACCATCATTATATCACAATTCGCAAATTCTAGAAAAACTATTTATTACGGTACATGGAAATGTTAAAGAGAACGCCCACATTGTGTCTCAAAATGGCGGCTCCATAAGTAATGCACATTATTGTGCGGAATCCTCTTATAATAATAAGTAATTTTCTTGTCCTGATTTGTCTATATAAACCTTGAGTGATCTATTCCGTACACTCCCTATCTCATTGCAAATACTTCTAGGGAAACCTCTACATTCCCATTCGGACGAACCAGGGTGAACCTTAATTCATTTGTTATTTTGTACCGTAGTTGGTAATGGCATCTGATGGCATCTGTTTGTGCTGAATTTGGGAGTGAATCAGTTTCCGTGAACTTCAGCCAATGGCAGTGGTTGTTGATTGATTCACGCGGGAGGTACGGAAAATGTAGCACGTGATACGTATGTGATAGGGACCATATGATCCTTGATAGTGACAGGTTGGTAGGTTCTTAACCTCCTCGTCAATGAACCCTTCACTCTTCTACAAGTAAATACCAGGTAAGATTTGTATCATTTACCTTTCACAATAATTTCATTAATGTTGCGGAGCCCATAACTCCATGAGCGGGTGGTAAGGGTAAAAATGAGTGTTTACTCCACTTTTCTGAGCAATCGTTCTACTTCCTTAGAACAAATTTTTGAGTGTGTTCTCCTGGAACACATACTCATGTTATGTAAGTATTTCAGTAAAAGCTGACATTTCTAACAGAATAAAGGAGAGAACCTGATATTGTTTTCAGTATGGCAGGTAGCCGTCTCACTAATGATGAGTATTTATATATACACCAATGTATTGCTCTTAAAGAGTGAGAGATTCAAAACAGGTGGCAGAATTTATTAATAATACAGTGCCTCAACTTGGCAGGTTCGATCCTGGCTCAGTCTGGTGATATTTGAAGGTGCTCAAATATGTCAGCCTCGTGTCGGTAGATTTACTGGCACGTAAAAAGATCTCCTGCGGGACAAAATTCCGGCACCTCGGCGTCTCCGAAAACCGTAAAAGTAGTTAGTGGGACGTAAAGCAAGTAGCATTATTATTATTATTATTATTATTATTATTATTATTATTATTATTATTATTATTATTATTATATTCACTGTGTCCTGCACTGCCGTCACACCCCCATTTACTTATAAGTGTAAACGGACCATCATCCAATGATGGAATGATGATGATGCTTGTTGTTTAAACAGTGGCGGCCGGTCAATACGTGCTACCGGGTTCCAGCACGTAGCTTGGAACTGTACGGAATTATTTATGTACAGTACAATTATCCTTGTGCCTTTTCTTTGTTTTGAGTATGGTATGAATTTGTGTTTGGTGAAAATCAGGACAAGATCTGTTGAACACCTAGCTCTCTTCTCCCGAGAAACTTAGTCCGTGCTCATCTGAAATGAGCTCTGGCCTGTAGCCTGAAGGAAGCAATACGCAGGCGCAGCCAAGCTTGCAACACACCCCGTAGCCGGTGGACTATACCATAAACCGGGCTCAACTTTCACTGATCCCGTCAATAGTTACTTTTTCTCCCGCAAGGGGGGTAGAACTGCACGATGTTTCCTGCTACCCTGATGTTGAACGTGGTAAGTGGTTAGCGATTCTGCCACTAGAGATTAGTATCGCCTGGGATTGAAAGCAACGTCAGTCTCGAAAGTAAAGCGTAAGTGGAGGCAATCTATCGCAATGATAATGTTGTTATTAAGGAAACCAACCAATGCTTATTATTAAGATTCCTTTTGGAATCAAAAATAAGGAATTCGTTGGTGAGTCAAAGAATATTTGACTGGCCCTAAATGTTTTCCTGCATTACAATGTAATTTTGTTCTTGTTTGTTCTGAGTTATAAATTGTGAGAAAAGCTTTTTTATTATTATTATTATTATTATTATTATTATTATTATTATTATTATTATTATTATTATTATTATTAACAGGTTTGAAGTATGTTGGTCATCATGGCAATATGCAGACTTAAAGAAAGCTTATTCAGTCGTTTTCTTGTAGCACGTAGGCTGATTTTTTCACGAGCCGCCACTGTGTTTAAAGGGGCCTAATATCTAAGGTCATCAGCACAATGATGGAAAAGTGGCAGTTAAAACATCTTCTTGCACTTTCACCAAACGACTGATGGTGTGATCCAATATTGCGTAAAGTTGGACTTCTGTGAAAACTTCATTCACTGAAATTGTATCCTGCGAAGGGTAACATGCTTTCTTCACTTCTCACAGAACATTGTAAGGAGGGTACAACTTTGAATTAATTTCCCTCGCATTCTCGTATATGTCTATATACTGCTGTACAGTCAACCCTGCAGGAATGAAAAGTTCCAGTGCTTTCTCTGGGGTGTTCTGTTCTGGCTCATTCTGGTACAATTTCCTGAAATTTTTAATTTTTGTTGCACGAGATGGGGATGCTGTTGATAGTTCTTTCACTAAACCTGCAGCATCTCTTTTACCCGTTGATCGCAAAGATATTTCAGCTGCTAACAAAATTTCCAGAGAACTTAGTTCCTCCATGACCTTCACTTTTCGCTTTTTACTTCTCTCACCCACTTCTTGAAAATCTATCTTTGGCGTACCCCTACTTGAGCTTGGTAGGCTTAAATCCTCAGGTTTTCTTCTTTGAAACGTAATATATAGTTTCTGTAGGGACTTTACAGTAACATCATGCCAAATTTTTTGTTTTCGTTCAAATGAAGGAAGGCTTTTACCGCTTCATATCCAGCTTTCCTTAAATTTAGAGGACATTTTCAATGTGAAGAATTTTATTTCTTTTGTAATTTCTTTATCTGGTTCTTTCAAATCATAAAGCTGAAATACACATGATACCATCTTCATTATGTGTTCTGGCTTAGTGGAATTTTTTCATACAACAAAGAGATGAAAATGAAAATCCACAGCCTGTTTTCAGTCATTCGACTGGGTCAGGAATGGAATGAATGAAGCCTGTCGCACTCCTCTGGGGCAATGAATGATGAATGACAGATGAAATGTTATCGGAGAGTGTTGCTGGAATGAAATATGACAGGGAAAACCAGAGTACCCGGAGAAAAACCTGTCCCGCTTCCACTTTGTCCAGCACAGATCGCACATGAGTGACCGGGATTTGAACCACAGAACCCAGCGGTGAGAGGCCGGCGTGTTGCCATCTGAGCCACGGAGGCATTACACGACAAACAGATCTCATCTTGAAATTGATGGACCTGGTCTTGAAATTGATGGTCCGGATATTGAAATTAATGGACTGGCTTCTGAAAGATAATTTTAAAACATAAGATGTACTCTTTTTCGAATTACAATATTTTGCATACGTGTAGTATGGATGCATACTTATTACATATATAAAATTCAAAGCCTTGTTAAAGGAAGAAAGAATGTTCATATTTAAACAAAGTTTTAGACCGTAGAATGAACAAGAAAGAACCAAAATTAACAATTAATATCTAGCTGTATATATTTAAAAAGTATGTACCTTAGTCTAGTCTAGTCTAGCTAGCTAGCTTGATGGACCTTGCTATGAAACTGCATCCTGCACTTTCTACTTCTGTTGCATTCTACATAATCTGGTTTTGATATTATCATGTCCTTCCCGTAAAAAGGAAAAACTCGCTCCGTATAGGCCACTGATCCTCCTGAGAGTGGGGGCGGTAGAATAAGACCCACTGCATTGCCTGCCTGTCATAAGAGGCGAGTAAAAGGGGTCCCAGGTTGGGTTGACAACCCCAGGGCCCTCAGCTGAGTCCTGGTATTGCTTCCACTTCTGCCAGGCCCCTCACTTTCATCTATCCCACCCGACCTCCCTTGGTCAACTCTTGTTGTTTTCCAACCCCGATGGTATTAGAGCACTCAAGGCCTAGGGAGTCTTTAATTTTCACATCCTTCGTGGCCCTTGTCTTTCTTTGGCCGATACCTTAATTCTTAGAAGTCGAAATCAATCACTACTGATCTGCGTTTAGGGCAGTCGCCCAGGTGGCAGATGCCCTATCTGTTGTTTTCCTAGCCTTTTCTTAAATGATTGCAAAGAAATTGGAAATTTATTGAACATCTCCCTTGGTAAGTTATTCCAATCCCTAACTCCCCTTCTTATAAACGAATATTTGCCCCAATTTGTCCTCTTGACTTCCAACTTTATCTTCATATTGTGATCTTTCCTACTTTTAAAGACACCACCCAAACTTATTCGTCTACTGATGTCCTCCCACACCATCTCTCCACTGACAGCTTGGAACATACCACTCTGCAAGGTCCATTTTTCACATTTAAAATATATTAACACACTCACTAGTTCCGTAGATTCATCTGAACACTGCAGACAACTGACAGTGTGAAATGCAAGGATCAGTAAGGGGTGCAATGTTTATATAACTGTAGATATAAGATATAGCACACACAGCTTTAAGAGCTATGTGGTCAGGTATTCTTTGTATAGTCAAGAACTTAAAATAATTTTCTTTATAAAGGAAATAGGTTAGTTAAAAATGTATTTTTGTCCATCTAGATCTAAAAAATTTCACACTGTGAGATGCAGAGAAATCTTACGGCAACGATGGGAAAGGGAAGGGCTAGGAGTAGGAAGGAAGCAGGCAGCCATGTCCTTAACACTAGAACGGCCGCAGCGGTCAGTTTGACTGATGGGGAACTTTAATACTCTACCATGTCCATGATTTTTATTCCTATGACCAGAGGTTTACGAAGTGCTCATGTGGTGAGCTGTTCTTCTCGTTAACGTTTTATTTAGACTGAAAACTTCAAGCAGTGGCGTAAAAATAATCGACCTACCTAGAACGGCCGGAGCGGTCTCACTGACCGGGAATATTTTATAGTTACATGTGATAAATATCATTTTTGATCCGTATTGATGATATTTGATTGGAATAATAACAATAAGTTAATTTATTAATTGGACCACCTAATCAATACAATAAGTCTTGTCTTGTTAATTTACATTGACATGTTAACTAAAATGGTACATGTTCATCAGCCATTGCTGTAACCTTGAAATAAAATCAGGCACCTGATTTACATATAAATAAAATAAAACTCATTTAAAAAAGCCTTGAAGAGACTTGAACTAAAATTAACATATGGTAAAAGACTAGTACAATGTTGGTTATAAAGATATTACAATGAGTGAGGAATTTACAATTGGTGAAAGTATTTGCAATATTGACATTAGAAGGCTACTATTATAAGTAAAATGAACAAAGCAACAGTCTGTTATAAACAAGTGGTAAGATTGCTATAAAATTAAGTTGACCTACCAGCGGTTACAATTAGACAATGACAAGAATGACGATCAAAATCGTATTTATTAAAAAAATAAAGTTGAATAAAATAATGTCGAAGGTTGGTCAAGTGACCTATAATTATTTGTTTGCATGAGATAAAAGTCGAAAGTCAATGGCATATGGTTATGATCCGCTTTGATGAAAAAATACGAAGTTGTAGTTGAAGGTTGATGAACGATGTTTAAATTGGACTTCTGTGGACCATCTCAGTTTGATGCGATGCTAAAACATTGTTAATAATATGGGTTTATTGACATACTGGTTGAAAAGGCAATGTGACAGTTGAATATGTAAAATGAAACCAGAAGCGTGGTGTTAACTGTGTGAAAAAATCGTAATAAAATGTTTAAGTGGAAATCGTGTGCACTTACCATTTGACGATGGTGAGGGTAACTTGTTACGTTATAAGTTAAAAGTTATTGACGACGACTTCTTACTAGTGTTGGGTCGCTCAGGAGCGAGTCGTTACTGATGAATGACTCTTTTTGTGGAGTGACTCCCCGCTCGCTCTTTTCAAGAGAGCGGACCGTTCAAACAGAACACTCGCTCATACCGAGAGCGTCAAGGGCGAGAGTGAAGAGAACTTACCTTGACCTTCAACCAGCTCATCCCCCAAGCTCGCTCCGCTTCTCGCCATTCCGCTCTTCCCTCTCCAACTCCCACTCCTTCGACACGTACACGTAACCAGTCTGTGTTTACCGCCATGTTTGAAACTAAGTCCTTTGGCAACACACAGCGCCTGTCCAAATTCGCTATTCAACATTTGTTTCGTACCAGTAAGTTATCACTTTAAATGGAATGAAGTAGTGATTAATAGGGTAAACTCACGCGGCTGCACTCTTATAATAATATTCTTAGGCATATAAAACTAGAAGCTAAAGTTTATGTACACACTATTTACACAAAGTATATCACTCACTTAAATTAGAATTTAAAAATAAAATCTAGGACACTCGTTTTCCTGTGAGTCAGCTCCTTCTCTCAGTTATAGTCTGCCCTGCTTTTGAAAAAAATATCTCACAAGGCGTTGAAGTAGCGACTACACACAAACGCTTCAATGCCAGTTTGTGGAGAGAAGGATACACATGTTGTCTTTCTGGCCACCAAACAAGTGGATTTCCTTTCAGAGGCAACAATGGCTCTTGAAAAAAATTATTCACTTGAATTATCGCAGCTGATTTTGGGTGTGGACTCCAGGCAAAACTCGAAACTTTAGCTGTGAAGGCTCCTTTTCAGAGAGGGCAATAGGAAAAACATCATCTGAGCTGACGGGAAGTTGGTGACTTTCACAGAAGCGGATAATTCCTTGTTTGCAGGTGTTGTAACAACTCTTATCCGCGAAACCATGTAATTTAAAGCACGGACCTACTGCTGTTACCTCTGAAAATATGACATTCTCTTCGATATTTCTAAACCATACTGTGAGAGCTTAGAGTATCTTTTGAGCCATCTCCTGCACTTCCGTACACATTGCAGAGTTATTTACAAACTGGGTACACCATTGTTTAAGTGACTGACTCAACAGAATCACTTGATAGGCTGTCACTTGTTTCTCGCTGCTCATCTCTTTAGTGACCAACCACTTTGAAAGCTCTGAGCACTTCACAAACTTACTTGATCTTTTGGATGTCATCGCTAGTTAGCTGTGGCAGCTGAGGGTAGTTTAAGATTAGAGCTCGTTGGATCTCAATAAACCTCTCGAGCATAACGAGGGTGGAATTCCACCTCGTTACCACATCTTGTTTAATACTGAAGACTGGTTCACTCATCTGCTCCTGCATTTTTTGCAGTTTGCCTTCAGCTTGTGAGCTGCGTTTGAAAAAGTCCACAATTTTTTCCACTTTCGCAGTGATGTCTTTAACACAGTGGAGTCCGCACTTCACAACTAAGTTTAAATTATGGGCAAAACATGGGATATGCCTCCAGGTTGTCTGATGTATTGCAGCCACAATATTTGCAGCGTTATCGCTAACAGTACACACGATTTTAGTCTCCACTTTCCACTCACGAGCAACTCCTATGAGTACTTCAGCTAAGTTTTGAGCCGTGTGCTTCTCGTCGTACTTGAAACATTCCAATAGAACAGATACCAACTCGACTCCTTGATGGAATGAGCCGTCACGGACAAGTAGGAATCGTTCATAGAAGTCCAACCATCAGTAGTTAATGTCACATAGACTGCGGACTCAATTGTTCTTTGACAAATTCTTTCGTCATATTATACAACTGTGGAAGAATTTCTTGCGATAGAGTTTTTCTTGGGGGCAAGTTATAAGTGTTATTGAGTTTATGAATCAGTGCCCTAATTTTTTTACTTTCAACTATGCGGAGTGGCTATTGTCTCCAAAACTAAAAAGTCAATTTCTCTATTCCTTTTGTTGGAAAGGGGTCGGTGCATGTAGGAACTAATGGACGTCTGACCCTAATTACGGTGCGGCGTTTCGCTTTACTCAAGTGTAACACAGGCTGATGCTGAAGCTGGTGTGACTGTACAATCATCTTCATTAGAAGTTGTAATCGAAGCTATTGCTGACCTACGATCATCCTAAATTTCTTCTGAAGAGGGAAGAGCGGGCGTAAGCCGTTCTGTAGATAACGACATAGTAGGATGTGAATTTTGAACGTGGCGCGCGAGATTAAACGTACTGCCACTTTTGTACAAAATTTGTTTTGAGCAAAAATTGCACTTGGCTTTTGTATTGCCTAAATCGTTAAAAAAAATTCCAACTGTCACTCTTTTTATTTTGCCTTAAAGCCATGATTCCCACTGAGCACTGTAGACAAAACTGACCATAGACCGATATTCGACAAACTCCAGTTCACAATGGATCGTTTGTGCCAATGAACAAAAAGGAAAAAAGCAGATGTTGTCTACTCGAAATTTTGATGCATTCATTTTAGTATAAAATAATTAAAGAAAGACATGGGAATTTGTCGCGTTATGGAAGTGATCACATTCTGCGTACGGGAAATGACTAATTTTCTCAGTGTCCACTGGAATTATGACAATCTGTTTATTAATGAATGGTTTATGGGCTGAGTTGGTCATAATGTCTTTATGGTAGGGGCAGGTATACTGAGACTGACACATCTGGTTAACAGATGTTGAAACTCTGTCTCTTCCTGTGTATGCATTTCTCACTATTTATCGTGTTTCTAAGAAAGATATTCTCCGAGAACTATCGTATTGCAATGCTATCTATTGGCTATTTGATAAACTACGTCCTAAACACAGTTTGTAGTAATGGGTGGGGGTGAACAAGGGTACACCTTACCAACACAGATTGTTTGTCGTTGTCGTTTTTAAAATATTTACAGGAAAATTATTCGTCTTCTTGGAATTATATCATTCTAATATTCGATGCAAGGACATACATCAGAATGTATTTATTAATAATATAGATTTTCAACCGTTTCCTTCCTTTCCTTCTCACAGTGTCGTTGGCAGCAGTGGCACAGACGCACACATCTTTAAATGAGAGAAGGAAGAGCGATACAATGCTTGGAGCGTGTTGAAGGAGCGAGTGAATGTGGTGTGTGGGGTGGGGGTGGGGAAGAGGCTAGGCTCTTCGAGCCGTGTGATGCTTGGAGCAAACCGCACCTTCGAACGACTCCCCGGAGCTGACTCCATCTGGAGAGCGGAGCGAAAGAGCGCACTCCTTTCTCTGAACGACTCCGACCTAACTCTACTTCTTACTACGAGTGTTATAGCTGTAGGTTTGTGTTGGAGGGGGATCTGTTTGCGAAGGCGAGACTATGGGCTTGTTTGTAGTACTTGGAGGGGAGCTACTATTGGTGGGAGAGAAAGAGGAAAGTGTATTTCTGCACGTATTGTAATGGTGAGATGTCGTTGGAGGGAGCGATGTTAGAGTGGGTGTGGCTATGGGTCTATTGGTTGCATTTGAATTAGAGGTACTGGCGGTGAGGGGAAGGGAGGGGAGTGTATTAGTTGTAGAGGAGGTGGGAGTGTTTATTAATTTGAGGTTGAACATTTTTAAGAATATATTGGTGAGAGGAACTGATTCTTGTAATAGAAATAAAATCTGTTCGTACAAGGTGCTTTTTTTAAAATCAGTAATGTCGTTTAAATTCTTATCTTTATTAAAATGCTGGTCAAGGAAAATGAATAAATTTTCGTTTTCTGTCATAAGTTTACTTTTTTCGACTCTTTTGAGGATATGAAGGTCTTGTTTTATTGTGGTGAATTTATGACCTGTGTCCCTCATGTGGTTGGCCATTGCGGTGAATTTATTGTGTCTTTGTGCATTGTAATGCTCGGCGTATCTGGTGGAGAAGCTGCGGCCAGTTTGGCCAACATAAGAAAAATTACATGTAGAGCATTTTTGGCTGTATATTCCTGATCCAGAGTAACTATTGTCTGTGATGTTAATAGAGTTATGATTAAAGAATAAATTAAGATTAGTGTTTTTTGTTGTATAGGCTATTTTTACATCGTGCTTCATTAATGAATTGGTTATTGGATAAATACTATGGTTAGTGAACATGAATTTAGCGTGTTTTGGTTTGACCAGTTTCAGTGGAGTTAAATTTGTAGCTAGTTTTAATTTGGTTTTGTTGATGATTTTATCAATTACTTCTGTATTAAATCCATTGAATTTAGCTATTTCTTTGATGAATTGTAATTCTTTCTTTAAATTACTAGAGGACATCGGGATTTTTAATGCTCTATATATTAGACTGTGATAAGTGGCTTTTTTATGTGAGTTGATGTAATGAATCATTTTTTATGGTTGTTGGAGAAAAGGTGGGTTTTCTGTATATTTGGAAGTCTAACTTGTTTGATACTCGTGTGATTTTGATGTCTAGGATATTTAAAGAGCTATTGATTTCATCTTCTTTAGTGAATTTAATGTTATTATTTAAATTGTTAAGGAATGATAACATGTTATGGACGAGCACTTAAATTTGCAGGCACATTTCTGGCAGACTGAAATTAATTTTCACTACACTTTAACTTCTAGATCTCTGCCACAAACTTCACAATGATTCAATCTCTTAATTAACTTGTGACTAACTAAAACATATTTGAATTTAATTTGGGAACGCAATAGATTAACATCTTGGATACTGTAGTTCCACGCGGCACACACTCTGGTGTGTCATTTTTAAATTTTATGGTTTAATTATTTTCACAAAATGTGGTTGCCTGTGGGCCTCACATGATGTGTGCTCTATCAGAGACAATAGCAAACTGCTATCTTGCCAATGACTTGACTACGTGCTATCAAGTCAACTCCTAGTGACTGCATGGATGGGGTATCTCCAGATGGACAGTTATAAAGAATCTTAGAAATGGAGGAAAAACAGAAATTAATAGTGTTTGGGTAAACCGAGGAAGTGGCAGTGCGGTTAGTCACGCAGCCGAGTATAGATAGATAGATAGATAAGGAATGGGTGAGCCCTGCCTTCACAGGGCTCCACACGTAGGTCTGTGAAGACCCTTTGTGTCCCTTAAACGGGTTTTGCCTAGTCCAGCGCTAGTGCTCCTATAAAGGATACCAGTGTCCGGATGTTGGCATTCCTGATGTCCAGCAGGCTGCCAAAGTGTGAGCCAAGATATCGATGTCTAGTGCTTGTGAGAGCCTCGCACTGACATAACACATGCGTGGGGGTCTCTCCCTCCCTACCGCATCTTCTACACTTCGGATTGTGACTGATTTTCATGATGTGTAGGTGTCTCTGTAAGGTATTGTGACCTGTCAACAGTCCAACTACCATTCGTATTCTGGTCCTATTCAAATTTATCAGGACCTTTTTATAACTTTGGCTAGGCCCTTTGATAAGTTCATGTGCCTGCCTTGCTGTGGTTAGCCTTTTCCAAGTGTCGTAAGTGAGACTGGTTTGTCCACTGGGATATTACCAGTTTCACACTTTGGAGTGACACTCCTAGGAAGGGCTCTGGTCCTATAAAAGGACCTTTTGAGCCTTGTTTTGATAGTGTCAGCTTCTTCATTTCCACTGATTCCTGTGTACCCAGGGACCCATAATAGGGTAACTGGGCTAAGTTCACACAGCTTATCTAACATCCTTTGGTACTCCCATACCATTTTTGATGTTGTTCTAACTGCGCATAGTGCTTTTAACGCTGCCTGGCTGTCGGTGCAAATGGTGATGCAATTTCTACGTCCAGGCATGTTCTATACGTGTACACCTCAGGCCAGTATTGCATATACTTCGGCCTGGAAAACAGTAGCATATTTACCCATGGGAGGGGAGAGCCTTGTCTTAGACCCCCAGACCCCGGCGCCTGTGTCCGTCTCTGTCCGCGAGCCATCTGTGTACCATGTACAGCCCCCAGACCTAAGACGGGCCCCAGCATCCGTGGCCCACTCCTCCCTTGTGGGTATCACCACTGTGAACTTATAGTTCAGGTTAAAACTAGGCTTCATCAGGTCCCCGATCATCATTGTTGCAGGGCAGGTCTGGTGAAGCCTTGTAAGAATAGAAGCATGACCTCTATTCGGATTCTTGAAAGACCATCCTCCGAGTGACCAGAGGTGGTAAGCACTCATTCCTGCTATTTCCTTAACATATAAATGTAAGCGGGGAAGACATAGGACGGCCTCCATTGCACATAATGGTGTAGTATCCAGTGCCCCTGTTATTCCTAGACACGCAAGTCTTTGGACACTGTTTAACTTGGTGGTCACAGTTTTACTCTCAGAACCTGGCCACCAGACTAAAGATGCGAAGGTGATCGTGGGCCGTACAATAGAAATATAAAGCCACTGGACCACCCTAGGTCCTAGGCCCCAAGTCTTTCCAATGGCTCTGCCACAGGCCCACATAATCTTGCGAGCCTTATCCACCTTATGGTCTATATGTTTCTTCCAACTCAGTCTTGCCTCGAGGATTACCCCTAGGTACTTAACTGAGGTTGTCTTAACTAATTTTTTCCCAAATAGGAAAGGCTTTGACAGTCTGTCTAGCCTCCTCCTCCTGGTAAATACCACGAGCTCCGTCTTGTCGGGATTAACCGACAAGTCCGTGTCATGGCACCATCTTTCCACCCTGCGTAGGGAGCTCTGTACGAGCTCTGAAACCGTACTGGGTTAATTTCCCACTGGCATCAGGCTAATGTCATCTGCATAGCCTTGGGCATAAATTCCTCCAACATTTAACCTGGTAAGTAGTTCGTCTACTACCAGACACCATAATGTTGGTGTTACTCCTCCCTGTGAACACCCCCTGTCTATATTAGCTCTCAACATTACTGCGTTGATGGTAAACAGAACTTGACGGCCTTGCAGTGAGGCCATAATCCATTTTATGAGTATCCTGCTCATGCCTCTTCTCTCCAGACTAAGTTCTATGGAACCCAAAGATGTGTAGTTAAAGGCCCCTTCTATATCTAGGAATACCACCATAGCAAGTTGTTGTTGATCCAAGGCGCTTCCCTGGTTGATATGCATGTTGATGAGGATGCAGGGGACAGTCTCTTAATACTTTCTCTCTGATATGTTTATCCACCAGCCTTTCCAAAGTCTTAAGAAGAAAAGACATTAGACTAATGGGTCTATAATCCTTAGGTCTAGTATATGAAGACCCTCCGGGTTTAGGTATATACACTACCTTCACCTGACACCACAAGGAGTATACGTACCCCATGGTGAGACAGGCTCTAAAAATTCTGACCAGGTATGGTATAAGGGCCGCGCCCGCTTCTTGAAGAAGTGCTGGGAAGATCCCATCCATTCCTGGGCTTTTATAAGGGGCAAAAGATTCTAATGCCCACTTCACTCTTCTTGGGGTAACAATCTCTGCGGCTTCCTTCCAACCACTTCTATCGGGTCTGAAGGATCCGCTCGATTCTACTTCACTGTTCGTGACTACTGAACCTGGAAAGTGGGCATCAAGCAATAAGCTCAGGGTTTCCCCCTCTGTGGATGTATATCCATCCGAAGGCAACTCCAATGAGACCAGCCTTGCCCTTCCATCCAAGGTTAGAATTTTACGAAGCCTTGCCGCTTCATGTTGACTCTGGATGGAGTCGCAAAACTGTCTCCAAGATTTCTTAGAAGCCTTTTTGACTTCTGACTTCTACTTTCTTTGTGATTCTTTATAAGAATCTAGACTTTCTTGATCTTGGAAGTTCCCTGTATTTGTTCCAGAGCCTTCGTGTGTTTCTCCTCAGGTGTTCAAGATAACTGTTCCACTTGAAGCTTCCTGTTACTCTTTTTGCCTTAACAACTGGGCAGTTTAATTCATAAGAGGTAACTAGTGTCTGTGTGAGAAAGCTCACACTGAGCTCCTGCTCCAGCTCCTCCTCATTCTTGATTATATTTGAGGGTCCTCCTTCCAGTCCCTCCTCACGTCCTCCCTAAAAGATGTCCAATTGGTTCATCTAGGATTCCTGTAAGATGGGATCTCGAAGGAGCCCTCTATATGAAACACAATGTGTCTGTGATCTGACAAGGAAGGCTCCAAAGAAACTTTCCAGTCTTTAAATTCCTGTATGATTCCCATGGAACCCAGGGTAAGATCTATGATCCCCTCCTATTGTCAATGAAGGTTGGGGTATCACCTATGTTCATGATCTCAAGATCAGTTGTACATAGAAATTCTATGAAATTCTCTCCCCTTCGGTTTGTATATTTGCTTCCCCAAATGTTGTGATGAGCATTGGCGTCTCATCCTATTATGAGGTTAAGTCCTTGTTGCCTACAGTATGTCACCAGTCTCTTGAACTCCTCCGGTGGGGGTGGAGATTCAGAGTCTCCTGGGAAATATTCAAAACAGACAACCAGATCTTTTGGCTGTCTGCCCTCTTCATACCTCACTAGGACTGCTACAAGGTCTCTAGTAATGAAGCCCGGTATAGCCCAAGCATTATGATTAGAGCCCGGATTTCCATGCAAATGCATGTTTTTAAATAAGCTAGCTACACTTCTCAAACTTTGCAAATATTCGTTTTACGGTTTAACAATTCCAAATAACCGTTCTTTTTCCGTGCATGTTTGCATGTTTTGGCATTTTTCGGAGAAAATTCATGCATAATGCATATTTGGAAGATTTTGGATTTAATAGCACATATTTGGACATTTAATATTGCATAATATGACTTTTATTCTGACTTTGATGCATATATATTGTTAACTTGCATCATAGTGAATTTTCTGAATGTTAGTTTGCAGAATTTGGGACAATTTTTCACGTTGTAGGCTACAGTATGTCTATTACTGAGAGACGGAGAGAATGTATTCCTGGCATCCTATGTTACAACCATAGTTAGTAGCCTACATACGGTACAGGTCCTACAGTGTAATGCAATTAACCAAACAGTTTCTTATCTGTTGCTTGAGTAAACAATGACGTAAGTCGGAAGGCCCCACGTCGAAATCTAATTCTTAGGAATAAGGTGTCCCAGTTTTACAGTTGTACATTGCTATAAATTGAACCGTAAATTGTACATTAATCATTGACGGCTCATTTTTCGTCTGTTAGACGAACAAAAGAAACCTTGTATCGCACTTCTGTGGCACCGCGTTACTGGGATAGCAGCTTACAAATTCTGGTTTTTCATTGAACCCTCTACCGTTGTTATCCTGGAATGTCCTACCTGGAACTCTCAATCATCACACGTCTGTGTTATCGCAGCAAGCAATCGTTACCAGTTAGTGAGGACATTCAAATGTGTCTACAATCATCGCATGGAGGAGCAGCTGCCGCAGATAGAGATAAGTTGAACAAACTAATTCGTTCAAATCCTGATTTTGAATTCGTCAAGCTTATAAAAGACGTATCATGGTGAAAATGCAAAAGACGTACAATTTGACCTCATTTTGTCCAAATGTCTTCATTGAATTATGCATCTATCACTTCTCGTGACGTAAAAAGATAATTTTCTGTGCTTAAGTATGTGCTGAATGATAAACGGATGAGCTTAAATCAAGACAATTTGGAGAAATTAGGGTAGTTTTTGTTCATGTTTCAAAAGGAACTGAATTTTAATAGTGCATATTTTCCAGTTTATTGTGCATGTTTTGCCATATGATAGTGCATGAATGCATGCATATTTTGAGATTTGATAGTGCATGGAAATCCGGGCTCTAGTTATGATCCTTAACTAGTATACATGTTCTAGGCTTCTCCTCCGCTACTCCACTGAATAAAGTGAAGCCTGCGCATTTTAGTCCCATGATATGTCCCTGTCTAAGCGAGGG